>NC_090450.1:905225756-906565756 GCF_031143425.1 Pleurodeles waltl
TTCTATTTGAGGAGTCCGATATACTAGAGTGCACGAGTTATGGCTAGGTAATGAATTTCTTCTACAGCATTGGATGGTTCATACATTCACAGGCTTGAATCATAATAGCAAGCAGTACATGACATGTGAATAATGCAGAAAGTAGGCTCACCTTCACTGAAACAAGGTGACCCTCATAATTTTTAGGTCGAGCTTGGCAGCGTGCAGACATGTTGTGTTGAATATGGGCTTTTCATTCTTTGTTCTTGTCATAAAAGCTTCATTTTTATTGGTGCATTTTGCTAAATGTCCCTCCTTTGCATCCTAGGTTAACTCCTAGGGGATTTCACTTCGAACATTTTTGTTAGTCATTAGACAATGTTCACGCTTCCTCCTGTTAAAGTGTGTCCCAGAGGACTTCACTAATTGATCCTTTTTGTTGGCCATCTCTGGTCATCTGTTGCCTCCTTGCTCGCACTGTAATCCATTTAACCCCTAGATTGCCGGCAATGCAAAGCTCAATTTATATATAGAACTTAATTCCCCAAAAATGCATAATTCTTAAGTGATTTTTGTTGCTAATAAACCAGAAGCAAAAATTGATCCTTTTAATAGCCATTGCAAAGTGAGACACCCCAAACAAGCTTGGAAACTGAGATCACAATATTTGTACATCGATGTCCTCCCCCTGCAATAAATATTTCTGTTAACACAACTGAAGCACAAACCTTGCATTCAGCCAATGGGCCTTCCAGTGGGAAGAACCTGTCTATACACATTTGCTATTCATCTGCTGCCTGCTCGCCCCAGACATTTGCATGGTAAACCTGTCTGGCAGTTAAATGCCTGACACCCCCTGAAACGCAGCCCAATGGAATGCAAGCCAAAAAAAACCTGATAACATATTTGTGTAGTGTTATGGGTAGGTTCTTACATATTTGGGTATACCATCATTTTAATGAATGCAATTTGTCTTACCTTCGAGAGAGGAAAATATCATCCCGATGTCTACGTTATGTAGTAATTAGTAAAGTAGTAGGCTGTATTTGCTTCTGGTGATATTATCTCTGTGGAGTACCATTCACAGATATCTAATCAGTGCATCAGGAAATCTAAATCTGTTCTGCAGGTTTTCTTAGTTAGGTGGAATAATTCTCATTTTCCCCAGTTAATGGAAATTCTAGAAAAATGCCAAAGTAGGTTATTTCATGGGTTATTAGGGAAAGGTTTTCGGCTGGTTGTCTGCTAAAAACCAGAATGTTGTCTGTACACCAGAATGTAAGAATATTGCAGGCTCAGAAGTACAGGTCCCTCTTGATGGGCCTTTCCTATAGCCAGCACACCCAAAGTTCCATTGGCATAACGAAAATGAGAGAAAGTATCAATACCATTGTTGTGCACTTACTAATAAGAAGATGGGTTCGATTTTACCCCATTGGTCCTATCCTAGCAAGAGCCTTTCTATAAAATAGGGCAGTCAGCTGTAACATAACACCCCCCCCCCCAATCCTATTTTGTGTATCATAGTCCTCAAACGAGGCTATTCCAGGGAATGGGAATTCTTTTTGGCCTCTGGAGATCTGCTGCAGCTGCTCACCTCTCGATTTAAGTAGTACAGTATTGCAAAAATAATGCGCAGATTGTAGGAAGTGGACCTGTCTTGCACAAAGCTCGACTGATCAGGAAGAAGCCAGTTGTTCATCTTTGAAGCTTTTCTGCCCACAATCACCTTCGCTGAATTTAAATATCTGTTTTGCAGAGAAAGGTGTGGTAGGGATGGAATTTGGTAGGTCTTTACCCAACCTGGGGAGAGCTGTGGTGATTGTCCTCTAGACTTGTCTGCAGATGTTCACCCTCATAAAGTGCTCATCTTGAGGAGATGTGTGGACAGCAGATCTTTATATGTTTTATTGAAACCTGCTGTTGGGGTTTCTGTTCAACTTCTACCTACAGTTGGCTGCTCGCGGAGCACGGAAGGGGCGGAGCAGCGCACGGGGGGGTTAAACATAGAATTAATAATAAAAAAATAAACACTTACCCGAACGCTTCAGCTACACTCAGTCACTGCAGACACAGGCTCTCAGCCTGCCCTTCCACTAATCCTGATGCTGCTCAGAGCAGCGTTAGGATTGGGTGCGCCCAGGCAGACTCTGAGCCTGTGCATACTTTCTCCAGCCCGGCATCTGTTTCTGGCCTGGAGAGAGTCTACTGCATATTTGTGTTTCGCCGGCCAGCTGGCCAAACATACATGCGCAATGAGGGGGAGTGCTGTGCACCCCCATGGCCCCACTCCTTTACCAGAAAACAATATCAAACTCAGTTTATTATCGTTTTCTGGTAAAGGTCTTGCAGATGTGCTGCTGGCGGGGGAGGTGGGAGTCAACACTCCTCCGCCCTAAGGGATGAACCACCCCTGTCTACCTACCCTGATTTCCCCAAGTATTGGTGAAAGTTTTCCATCCAGTCATCAGCCAAACCCATCACTGAATCACAACTAAATAAGTTACACACATGTGGCTTCAGATAATTTTCTTAATATCCTTTAATCTAGGTATATACTCAAGATGCAAGGTCACATGAATGTGATTTCCATTAGGGTCATGGAAAAGTTCACCTTTTTACCAATCTGCCCTGTTGAGGTTGACCGTTTATTGTCTCCTCTGTCTAACCTGGACCAGTCCTCGACAGTACCCCATACACATTATTATTTTTTTATTCTGTCATTGGTGGGTCACACGGAGTCCATCACAAGACTTTTGGTAGAAATAATGAAGATGACAATGTATGTTTTACGTCTTCACACCTGTAGATTTCTGTGCTTAGTATCATAGTGTAATTGTGGATTTGTTTGTTCATTTTGAGGCCTTTGTGTTTTGTGGGGGACATGCTTTGGTGAAACGTCCATTTAATTTTCTCTTTGGTTTTACAAAACTGTTTTGTGGTTTTTTTGTCAAGAGTCCACTAACAACGTTTAATACCACGGCTGCAATGATTTAAGCCCTCAGAGCCTTAAATTGAGAAGACAGGCCTTGGGACCCATATACCACATCAGAAGATAGTTGGTAAAGCTTGAATGCTGTAGAGTCTGATAAGTCCACAGATTGTTGCTGTGAGGAAAGGAGAAGGGAGACTGATTAGTAAAGTCTTTATCAAACTCATTATATATATTGAAAACAGTTAGGTCGGTGCTCACAATGAAGATCAGAGTCCCAAGATCAGGTGCTGCTTCAAGGCACAACTAGCCCACATCAGACTTTTTCAGTTAATTCTGCTGGTACTAAGACTTGCTTATCTAATATAAATGTGTGCACTTCCATCTTTTTGGTTACTTCAGAATGCTTTGTTGCAAGATTCTGTGCAAGATAAAGAATGGGGCAATTAATCCAATCAGTCAAAGCAGAAAGCCTGAATCTAATATTCCTTAGTCTCTGTCCCCAGGCTGGTGGAGTTTAGTATTAAACAAGCCAAACAAAGTTTAGTTTTTGGTTTGGTTGCACCCTGAGGCTCCAGTTCAGTGCTTGGCACAGCCAGATTTCTGGGGACTCATTAAGATCTGCATCTGTGTTTTTTTTTTTTTTTTTGCATTCCATTGGAGGAAGGTTCATTGGAACATTAGCTATTCCAACTGTCAATCACATATATCAGTTGGACAGGGAGCGGAGGGCCAGCACTCATCTATGTCTTCATTTTCTGCTCCCATAAACCCCATGTACAGTGCAAAGAATCGTAAATGTTATTCTTATGTACACTGTGAGCCAGTGGAGTGCTTTCCAGGCTGGTTGCATGTGATTTTGTTTTCTTCGAGCTGTTCAACCACTTTTGGGCTGCTTCATTTAGAAGCTGTTGGAGCCTGTCCTTTTCTCTTGGAGCATTCCATCACAAGAACTCTTCTTATCTGCACCATATTTTAAAAGAGGGTGGATTCTTCAGAGGATGGATACCAGCAAGTTGGTGCCTTTCACTAGTGTGTTATTCTGGGGAATGAAGGAGAGTTCAGAGTCGAATAAGACTTTCAATGTTAGATATTTTTTCATTGCATGACATTTTTATTTATTTTAATACACGATAAAAGCATATGAGGTTGTGGTTGTAGAATATTGTTGTAATGCGCAACAGGTATGTTTTTTGTCATCAATAATTAGTATTTTGTCTTGTTATTTCCTGTGTACATAGTAGTGCATTTGTATCTTACTACTCCTGTGAGGAAAGATAGAAGTGGAAGGGTGTTACAGGGGGGAAGAAGAGGGATACGAATCAGGTTTAGGGTTGCAGTAGTCTGGCTGGATTTTATCTTGCGGATACTTCTGTGATTATCATTGAGTAATGCTGTTCAGTAGTTCCTTTTTTTTTCTTCAAAAGATTTTTTTTTTGTTTTCAGTGTCAACATTACACTCTTGCTTAGTTAAGGAAAGCAGTTCCTCCATATTCCATTGTTCACTACTCAGCCCACCCCGCTTGGGGCTAGTGGACAGTGCGAAACCGGAAGGTGAAATTATTTCAGCTTCATCTGTTCAGGCCATGGTAGTTTGATCATTTGCTCCGTACTTTCTCATACTTATGTGGGCAGCCCCTTTGCTATATACAGTTTCCTCCATCTTAGCACACCAGTCTATACCTGCCCTCCAAGCTCTAATAGGTGGGGCTGACAGAGAGCTACAGTGTTTTGCTCTATCTCTTTTCGCCAGGAGTGTGCCCGGGCCCACCAAAGTTCTGTCCCCCTGTAGGCTTCACAGTTCAGCCAAAAGGCCCAGCAAGGCGATCTTGGGGTGTAGATCTATTTGGGTGCCCACCACATGTGATAAGGCTAGGATGGTTCCCCAGTACCTGAAAATAACGGGGCAGGATCACACCATATGAAAGAAGTTGCTCTGTGGGTCCTAACATCTAGTGCAAGCCGGGAGGCGTGGATGTGGGCCCTTGTACAGATGGCAAGGCAAGAGGTATTCTTGGTGTAAGTATTTAAATTGTATAAGTCAGAGCTGTGCAAATATGGACGGTGTGCGTGGCGCCATACATGCATTGTGTCAGTCGGCTTTATCCAGTTCCCCCACCCAGTAGTCTGTTTTATTTGTGCAGGTTAGTGGAAAGTTAAGGGAGTCTGTAGACATATTGAGTATTGATTCAGGATTGTTTTGAATTTTGCAGCTATAAGTACAGTTTTGACCAGAGTAGTTATGAATTTTAGCTTTTAAGTTCCGATTTAAGTTTGAAATTCTGATTATATATGATCTTGCCAGAGCTCCTTAAGAAGCATACACAAGCTTAGACCAAGAGTGGTAAGAGATGTTATAAGTTTTCCCATCATACAGGGTAGTTTTGATAGCTAATGTAAAGGCTGTGTCTGGTAAGTGAAGATCTGTTACATGGTTGTGGTATTAATCCATGATCCCAATGCAGTGTTTGTGTTGTAAGTCTAGTTAAAAAATAATAATAATAATTTTGATAGTGGTGTGTTCTATGTCTAACCAAAACAAGCTTAAAAGTTTAGATTTGAAGAGAACATGTTTAAGGTCAATAGTTGGACTGATTGAATCCTGAATTAATAAATTTGAATTTCAATAATTTGTCTGAGGTCCAAAAAGATCTATGTAACAATATCTTGAGTTTAGTTATGTTTCCCCATATTTGTCCATTTTCTTGTCAGAGGGTTATGATATATTTAATTAGATGCAGGCGTTTTCCAATTTTACTTGTATTGTATTGTCTTTATTGTTGTTATTGCTCAGTATTTAAAATTTTGAGCCCAAATGCCCTAGCTGGGCATTTTTCTTGTAAGAAAACCAACCCATCAGTGGGCTCTTTAGCTTATGATTTTATTATAGTTTAGCAACTTTGGTTTGTTTATGGTGTTTTAGGATGGCTTTGTTAGTATTAGAGTGGCTTTTCCTCCTCCTTTCTGTGGATAGGTTTGTGGTAGTGTTTTCTAGGAGAAAGTTCCAAATACTGTCTGTTGTTTGTGTCATGACTGTCTGCTAATTTAATAAATCCTATTTCATTCTTCCTACCTTTTCCTCAGTAGGGTAATTTGAAATTGTGGTGTCTATTGAGATGCAGGCATGTTCAGGAATTATTATTGGTTCAGTTTTATGATTGAAGCATTTTGGTGGTGTTATATCATATACCAGTAATTAATCTATTCTTGAGAAAGAATCATATAGGTGTGAAAGTTGTATATTTCTAACTGATATTCCCTAACGATATCCCTCAAATGAACCACTTCCCAGACACCAAATTATAGCTGGGAATTGTAATTCAGCAGTGTGCACTAACCAGTGCCAGGTGATGTTGTCCAGTGTCTGGAATGAAATGTGCAGATCTACTGAAAGGGACTCATCAGCTTCATACAAGATGCCACTCACATCAATGCCACCAGTTTAATTTTTCTGATCTTCCACAGATGAAAGCTCTGGGGTCGCCAAGTTTCTACCTTACTTTTTTATTTATTTGTAATTTTATTTTCAAGTGTTGTGCATCAAATCGCATTCCTGTAATAGACCAGCATACTTCACTGACGTGTATCTGTGGAAGGTCACACAGTAGCTTAAATTTAAAACTCTGTGTCCAAAATACATGAACAGTCCCTCAGGGAAAAGAAAGCAAAGCTATTTGTCCTTTCTGAGGTGAAGTCAAGCCTGCCATCGTTTTCTATAACCCACTCCCATTCTCATTTCCAGAGCTGTTCAAGAAGCGTCAGAAAAGTATGAGAAGGAGGCCAGGCAATTTGGGGCGAAAATGTTTCTGTTTTTGGCAGTTTGACCTCACAAGCCCTGTTATTATTAGCTTGCTTGCTAGAGTCTCTCATACCTCATGCAATGTAGCTGCCCTTTTAGTTGCATGTGTGCCTGAACCCATGGAGAAGTCCTTGTCAGATTCCCCCCTTGTTCCTGATGCCTATAACCAGGCAGTAAAACCTGTCCCGACATTCTGGATGTGATCTCCCACCTTGCTATATTCCACCTTGTTTCTTTGTTGTCTTACCTAGATACAGTCAGCCGGATTTTCTGGTTAGGTTGACATGTTCTTTGATGATCAGCACCTTGGTGAAAATGCAGAATTATTTCTTGAAAAATACAATCAAAGTATGGTGACACCCTGGGCAAAACAATACAGAAAATTACATCGCACTGGCATAATTTCAACAATCAGCAGTGGCAAATGATAGCGCTGCAGTTTTTTTGACCATACAGTTCTAGAGGCTCAGGGACACCTAGATGGGGACAATCATCTTTATTGCTTTCTTCCACCAGACAACTACAAAAATATTTGAATGCTTGTGTTTGCTCAATTGAAAAGCTGAGACCCGCACCTGTTTTTCTTTAGCAATGGCTAGTGATAACTTAAGACCAGAACAAAATCACATTTTGAAATTGTTACTCCCTGCTCTTCCTAGTTCACTGGACTTGCCTGAGCAGAAGACCACTTCAGCGGGCTTTGCAGCAACCCTAGAACAAATATGGTAAACTAAAGGACCTGATTTGGTGCTACCCTTATCTTGTCCTCTCCGCACAGTGGTGATATCTTCTGGAAGAGGAACCATTTCGATCACGACTAACCTATTCCCTATAGCCCCCCAAAAAAGCCATCCTTAAATGTTCTGTGGTCTGCAAAGGTATTTCTGGAATTAAAAGCATTGAGACTAACCTTGAGTATTTCCATCTCATAAGCATGTACAATTCTTACACCACCACAAGCTTTTTTTACCTCAACAAACGTAGTGTGGTGGGTTTGAAAATTCTTTGCAACATAGTAATGCATCAAGGGGATTGGACCAAAGACACACAGGAAACGTTTGGTCAAATCTTCCATATTTTGGGCTTTCCAGAAATCTTTCTTTTACAAAGAGGAAACAAGTAATGTTACTTCTTTTGTTAAATGGAATACCCTTGTGAAAGTTTCCTGGTCCATTCTCTGCCTCTACATTTGAAGTATTCACCTCGGCTATGCTATTTGTCTAAAGAAATCGTCCAAGAAATTTGGTGGTTAAAAGCCTGTCACATTGATTGCACCAGATCTGGGATGCAGTCCTTAGCACGTATACTAGCTTCAGTTATTAACCTTCTCCTGGTAGTCGGCAAACTGCTCCTGCAGAATCAACGCCTTCTGGCAACTTGAGGGTAGCTCTTGCTCACTAATGCATTCATATCCAGATGTTCTAATGGCAAATAAGAACTAATCAAAATACTTTTCTCCCTTTTATCATCCTGCCAAAGAAGAATAAAGATTGCAGAGATGAGGCCCTAAGAGAGCAATTGTATATGAAAAAGCACTACACCTTAGGAACATTGACAACTGGTTTTTATGGCCATCAAATTAGGATAGTTGATCAGGACTGCCACCATTTTTAGATGGTTTGCAGTAGTGATGCAAAGGTTAACATATTGATTTGCAAGAGGGATAGCAGCTACTTTGGCTCTATTGTGAGGGCTACAGTTTATGCTTTGGGGCATTCCTTTTAAAACATTATTGCTTTGATGCTTATACTCTTTATCAGCCTCAGTTTTGTAGAGTACACAGTCAACCTCATCATGCAGGTAAATACTCCTTCTTTTTACAGGTAACAGATGCAAAAACGTGTGTTCAGGTTTGTGTTCCTTGAGGCATCCTGATGCTTCAAGGAGTGAAAAGCCAACGTATTCTTTGCCAAGACCCTGAGGAACACACCAGAGCATAGCCTTTTCTACAGGTAAGACTCCTTTGAGAGAGCGATCTCCCAAATGGTCTTCCCTAAAAAACCACAGAAGGATGTTTTTTGGACATGGTGCAGATCAGGGCTATTCCTCCATTATGACAAGTCCAGGACATTCGGACTATGATCCTGATATTTCAGCTTTGAGCATGGATCTTGGTGTTGGCCTGTTGTCTTTATGCATCCTGCTTGTCCACTTTGCAAGATGGCGTATACAGACTATACAGTGGTATCTGAGGTCTCTCTCAGTGGATCCAGCACCTGTGAAACCTTTCTTATGATATCCAGGTTTTGGAGGAGAGCACACAAGATCTGCAGTGGTGGCTGCTTGACTGCAACCCTCACCAGTGGCAGACCCTTCTCTCTTCCCCATCCAGAGCTGACAGTGGTGATTCGTCCCAGCTGGGTTAGAGAGGTCATCTGGGAGAGATGGATGAAGATCAAAGGACTCTGGTCTGTGGCGGAAATGCAGCTTCACATAAACCTGCTGGGGATGCAGGCCATCCACCAGGCTTTGTAGGCCCTCTTGCCATCCATCAAGGGAAGCAGGTGCTGGTTCTTAGAGACAACACCACCATCATGTAGTATTGCAACAAGCAGGGCAGAGCGCGGTCTTGGGTCCTGTGCCAAGAGAACCTGTGCCTCTGGAGTTGGCTGGGGTGGCAGGGCTTCTCCCTAATTGTGGACCACCTTGTGGAATCCTTAAACACTGGTACAGATGACCTCAGACGGCGAGGCCTGGCTGGTCACAAAATCATAGTTTCATCCTGAGGTGGCACAAAGTGTCAAACCTTCTTCCGATGGTATTGCCTAGGAGAACTCTCTAGAAGCCTTATTCTGACTCAAGTGGAGCATGAGACTCCTGTGAGATTTTCAGACCCTACACCTCCTGAATAAGATCAGAAACGTATGGGCCAAATCAGCTCAGTGGCTGCAGATTTGGGCCAGGAGAGTGTGGCACTTCGGACTTCAGGGCTTGAGCATCTGTCCTTGAGCAAGCTGCTGCTTTGGGATGATCTTCTGTATCCTGACCTGCACAGTCTACACCTCCATGCAGCAGTTGACTGTGGTTGATCTATCTGAGATTGTGGATGTCATCCTTGCTGCCAGACATCCCTCTATAAAGTCTATGTACACTTGGCGCTGGGACATATTTATGGCCTTGTATGCAATACACAACACAGATTCTTTACAAGCCAAACTGTTGGATTTTGTGTTTTGTCAGGGGTGGCTCCTCCAATGTGGCGGAAGAGTGTTCCCCACCCCCGTACAACCATCGCCCCCCCCAGCCAGCAGCAGCAAACCTTTAAAAATAAAATGATAAGCAATATTTATTATCGTTTTATCTCTAAAGGGGTGGGGCCATGGGGGAGGTGACCGCCATGGGAGTGCCCAGCACTTCCCTCAGTGCACATGTATGTTTGGCCAGCCGTCTTGGGCCGGCCAAACACACATGCTCACAGGGCTCTCTCCAACCTGGCACTGTTTCCTTGTGGAGAGAGCAGGCAGAGACTTACACTCTGCCTTGGAGCAGCCAATTGTAACGCAGCTCTGAGCAGCGTCGGGATTGGCCGCAGGGCAGCAGAGAGTGGTGGTGCAATCAAGATACGTTTAAAAAAATATATATATATTCCGTTTTTTTTTTTACTTTTGTTTTGTCGCACCTGCCCCACCACTTTGCCCCGTCGCCAGCCGCGGCTGTTATTTGTTTTGTCTTTGGTCCAGCAAGGTTTTGCAGGGGACTCAATTAAAGGTTATTTGTCCGCTGTTTCGGACTTGGTGCGTTTGCTAGACCAACCATCCTTGTATAAATCACATCTTGTGATACAGTTTATTGAAGGTTTGACATCTTTGTTACCTTCCAAAACGGTTTGTGATAACAAAGTGGGATCTTAATACGATCCTGATGTTTTTCATCCCTTTCAAACCAATGCATAGTTGCTTGTTGGCGATTTGTGACTCTCACAACTGTCTTCATTGCAATCACTTGAGCTTAGAGTGAGCTCCAGGCTCTCATGGTTCAGCAGCCCTACAGCATCTTTTTCTCTGACAAACTGGTGTTGAGGACCATTGCAATCACTTGAGCTTAGAGTGAGCTCCAGGCTCTCATGGTTCAGCAGCCCTACAGCATCTTTTTCTCTGACAAACTGGTGTTGAGGACCAGGTGGCTTTTTTCCCAAAAATTGTGATTCCCTTTCAGGTTATGCATTCCATCATTCTCCAAAGGTTCTTTGCTCTGCCTCGCCCATGGAAGATGAGATTCTTTATTGGATTGCCCCCAAACAAGCCTTAAACTTCTACATTGTTTGCACTAAGGGCTATCTCGTGAACAATCATATTTGAAGGCACTCTCAGAGGCAACGAAAAGTAGAGTAGTGCAGAAAAGGGCTTTGTCAAGGTAACTAGTCCTGCACTAAGAGCTGCTATACATTGGCCAAGAAGCAGCCTCAGGAAGGACTGAGGGCTCATCAGTACAGGGCCAAGGTTGCTACCACTGTATTAGCATGCATAGTACCTGTTCTTTACATCTACCAGGTCATAACGTGAATGTCAATGCACATGTTCACTACTGCCGTGACTGGTCTGGTCTAATGGAAAGGGCATTTGGCCCTACATGACTCTATGGTCTGAGTGCATTCTACAGTTTCTTACAACATGGGGAAATACTTCTTTGGTATGTATTTTACAAATGATTAATCTGTGATTAGAAGTAATCATCAGAAGATCGAGTTAATCATCTTCTGTAACTCTTTCTAGTGGATAATCTAATTGCAAACACCTCCCCACCATTGCACCTTCTTGTTCTGTGGTGTTGCCTCCTTTTTAACATCTGAGAAGGTCCCAGATTATAGATAGTAACAATGGTGCACCCAGTTGTGTTCTCCGCCCATGGATGGAGTCCTGCAAAACACTGACTTTGATGCACATGGGTTGCATTTATATGTCGCTCCATCACTTTCAGGGCAGAATGAGGCCAATGCGGAGCTGCACAGCTCACCTAGCGGTGTGTTGGAGCACTGCTGCGAGAACCTCTGGATCCAGTCTGACACCTGGTCTACATTTAGATGGAGTATCCACCAGAAACTAACTTGTTCGTCTTACAGCCCAGGAACATTGTGATGGGCACTTTGCCAGAGGTATGCTGCATCACTTCATTGGTTTATTGTCACTATCCATTCCCACGTACAAGAGTTGTTTTGGGACTCAACCTCAAAGTGAGGAAAAAGTATCCATCAGAAGAAAGTTACTTATCTTCAGTAGCATTATTTCTAGTAGATACTTAATCATTCTGCAGGTTCCTCACTGCCGTTCCTCCTCCCATGATGTTGACAGTGGGTGGAGTTAGCTGCAGGCAAAGAGCTTTTCTCAACCAGTCTAACATGGTGTATTCAACAGAAAGGTAATTAACTTTTAGTTCTTTAAACTCTTGTAGGAAAATGGCTCCCTGTTGCAGTTACCCCTCCCCCCCCACACATTTTGCCTGATATTGATGCTGACTTGACTGAGAACTGTGCTGGACCCTGCTAACCAGGCCCCAGCACCAGTGTTCTTTCACAAAAAATGTACCATTGTTTCCACAATTGGCACACCCCAGGCACACAGATAAGTCCCCTGTAAAAGGTACCAGTGGTACCAAGGGCCCTGAGACCAGGGTAGGTCCCTAAGGGCTGCAGCATGTGTTGTGCCACCCTAAGAGACCCCTCACCTAACACATGCACACTGCCATTGCAGATTGTGTGTGTGTTGGTGGGTAGACAAAGGCAAAGTCGACCTGGCATCCCCCTCAGGATGCCATGCCCACAAAATACTGCCTGTGGCATAGGTAGGTCACCCCTCTAGCAGGCCTTACAACCCTAAAGCAGGGTGCACTATACCACAGGTGAGGACATAGCTGCATGAGCTATATGCCCCTACAGCGTCTAAGTCTATTCTTAGACATTGTAAGTACAGTGTGGCCATATTAAGTATATGGTCTGTGAGTTTGTCAAAACGAACTCCACAGCTCCATAATGGCTACACTGGATACTGGGAAGTTTGGTATCAAACCTGTCAGAATAATAAACCCACACTGATGCCAGTGTTGGATTTATTATAAAATGCCCCCAGAGGGCATCTTAGAAGATGCCCCCTGTAATTTACCCAATCCTTCAGTGCAGGACTGACTTGTCTGTGCCAGCCTGTCACTGAGACGAGTTTCTGCCCCCCTGGGGTGAGAGCCTTTGTGCTCTCTGAGGACAGAAACAAAGCCTGCACTGGGTGAAGGTGCTTCTGGCCTCCCCCTGCAGGAACCGTAACACCTGGCAGTGAGCCTCAAAGGCTCATGCCTTTTGTTACCGCACCCTAGGGCATCCCAGATAGTGGAGATGCCCACCCCTCCGGTCACTGCCCCCACTTTTGGCAGCAAGGCAGGAGATGATAATGAGAAAAACAAGGAGGAGTCACCCACCAGTCAGGACAGCCCCTAAGGTGTCCTGAGCTGAGGTGACCCCTGCCTTAAGAAATCCTCCATCTTGAGTTTGGACGATTCCCCCAATAGGAATAGGGATGTGCCCCCCTCCCCTCAGGGAGGATGCACAAAGAGGGAGTAGCCACCCTCCAGGACAGTAGCCATTGGCTACTGCCTTCCTGACCTAAATACACCCCTAAATTGAGTATTTAGGGGCGACCCTGAACCCAGGAAATCAGATTCCTGCAACCTACACAAAGAAGGAGGACTGCTGACCTGAAAGCGCTGCAGAGACAACAACTGACTTGGCTCCAGCCCTACCGACCTGTCTCCAGACTCAAAGAACCTGCACAGCGACGCATCCGACAGGGACCAACGACCTCTGAAGCCTCAGAGGACTGCCCTGAACCTGAAGGACCAAGAAACTCCTGAGAACAGCGGCACCATTTAAAAACAGCAAACAAGAGTTCACTCTTCCCGCTGGAAGCGTGAAACTTCACACTCTACAGCCGACACCCCCAGCTCGAGCTCCATAGAATCAACACTGCAGGGAGGACTCCCAGGCGACTGCGACCTTGTGAGTAACCTGAGCCACCCCCCAGCACCCCCACAGCAACGGATGCAGAGAGGATTCAGAGGCTCCCCCTGATCACGACTGCCTGGAACAAAGAACCCGATGCCTGGACTAAGCACTGCACCCGCAGCCCCCAGGACCAGAAGGAACCGAACTCCAGTGCAGGAGTGACCATCAAGCGACCCTCTGCCTAGCCCAGTCGGTGGCTGGCCAGAGAAGCCCTACCTGCACCAGTAGAGTGACACCCGGGTCCCTCCATTGATTCCTGCTGAAAACCCGACACCTGCTAAGCACACTGCACCCGGCCGCCCCTGTGCCGCTGAGGGTGTGTTTTGTGTGCCTACTTGTGTTCCCCCCCCCCCCCCCCCCCCCCCCCAGTGCTCTAAAAAAAAAACTTGGGCTGCCCTCCGAAGACGCAGGTACTTACCTGTTGGCAAACTGGAGCCGGAGCACCCCTGTTCTCCATAGGTGCCTATGTGTTTTGGGCCCTCCTTCGACCTCGGCACCTGACTGGCCCTGTGTTGCTGGTGCGGTGACTTTGGGCTTGCCTTGAACACCCAAAGGTGGGCTGCCTATGCCCAGGAAACTGAACTTGTAAGTGCTTTACTTACCTCAGAAACTTAACCTTACTTACCTCACCCAGGAACTGTTGATTTTTGCACTGTGTCCACTTTTAAAATAGCTTATTGCCATTGCAACTAAAACTGTGTATGTTACTGCTCTAATTCAAAGTTCCTTAGTTACCTGTGTGGAGTACCTTGCATTTTATGTATTTACTTCAAATCTTGAATCTTGTGGTTCTAAAAATAAATTAAGAAAATACATTGTTCTATATAAAAACTATTGGCCTGGAGTTAAGTCTTTGAGTGTGTCTTCCTCATTTATTGCCTGTGTGTGTACAACAAATGCTTAACACTACCCTCTGATAAGCCAACTCTCGACCACACTACCATAAAATAGAGCATTAGAATGATCTAATTTTTCCACTATCTTACCTCTAAGGGGAACCCTTGGACTATGTGCACACTATCTCTTACTTTGAGATAGTATATACAGAGTCAACTTCCTACAAAACTCTTCCTTAATTTGGTGCAGGGCCAGAGGACATTGCAGTATACACAAACACTCCAAACTAAGAATTGCAGTATACACAAACACCCCAAACTAAGAATTCATCCTGTATACCTGCAGTGTCTTGCTGCCCAAGCAACACCAGTAATGTACATGTTATTGCCTATTTTCTTTTGTTCTACCCAGACTAGTCACTAAACCAAATCAGTGGCCTATGGTTTGAGAAGACAGGTCTGTGCCTTATACCAGTGTCACATATATACTTATTGATTTGCTTTAGTGCTTTTGTCTAGAGCTACACTTCAGTTTTGTAGCCTCAAAGCGTTCTGCTTCATGGATGAGATACGAGATGGAATACCAGTACACAGTCTTTTGTAATTGACTGATAGCTTCATCTAGGGGAACCAAGGCTTTTGTTTGTTATATTTGTGAATGGTGTGCTGGAAGAATGTTGAAGCCTTGGTAACAGTAGTCCAGTAAGCTGTCTGACATTCACTAGGAAACGGATATCTAATCTTGCCCCAGGTGTTCTAAGAGTCTGGTCTAGCCCAAATGGAGTGACCACTTTTAGAGTTTATGGTGCATGCTTACAGGCTGTTACAGAAAGTTAGTGAGCCAGAAGGATATTATACACTCTGGATGTAAGTATATCTCTCTGCTTATTGTCTAGACTACTCTTAAAAAAAAAAAAAACGTACTATTCATGGGATAGGAAATGTATTCACTAACCAGTGCCATTCACTTAATGATTACATAACCAGCTGTGTACTTTTATATTCAACTGCTTTGCATTAAAGATCTGATAGAGACTTCTAGTTGCAGATTCCTTACTTTAGAATTTGCCCCAGGTGTCAGACTGGATTCGGAGATTTTTCTTCGAGCAATACCCTTGCCTGTCGGTAGGTAGTGTTGGTCGACTCTGCGGGCATCGTTGGCGTTGTAGTCGCCGCAATGACATCAGGAGTAGTACATAGACGTCGCCTCAGCGCAGTGACGTCAGTTCTTTTCTTTCCACTCCATGCGCTGATCCAGAGAGAGCTACCCTGGTTTCTTTTTGACCATTTTTTGAGTTTTGTAGTGAGTTTTTGGTGTGTCGAGGATGTCCCTGAAGACCAGGTTCAAGTCGTGCGAGGACTGTCACTGCATGATGTCGGTGACAGATCAGCATCAGGTTTGTCTGTGGTGCCTGGAGCGTGACCACGACCCGAAGTCAGGCTCTGAGGGCCGGGCAGTGCACCCGAAGGCCTTAAGGGAGCTTTCTCTCAAGCTCATGGCGGCCCGGCGCTCGACTCCACGTAGGTCCCGGTCTTGCTCAAGAGGAAAGTCTTGAGACCGATCACAGAGCCACTACCACTCGTCTTCCTCCAAATCTTCGGGTACAGGTAAGAAAAAGGTCGTCGAAGTGGTCTCATCGGGCCCATGGGGTTCTGTTGAGGGGCCTTCGGGTTCCACGCCTGTGGCTATGGCTCTGGCCACAGAGGTCCCCTCTGAATCCGCACCAGTGCCGGTCGAACCGCTGCGACCTTCCCCGGCGCCAGGTCGATTGTCAACATTCCTGACGTAGGTAGTGCCCACTATCGACGTCGACCCGATCCTTATCCCCGACGACGGTCAACACCACCTCTGTCTTCGATGGGGCCTACTCACCCCAGGTCGGATTTGGACCCTTTTTCCTATGGGTACAAATTCGGGGGAAGAATTGGAGGGGTCCGTGGATCCTTATGAATACCAGGATGACTGATCTTTGGACTGGGCACAGGAGTTGGGCGAAGTCAGTGGACTTTCTCCAGACGCTGGCATGCTGTCTCCTACTGTGGGTATGGCTGAGGGAGCGACTTATGGTGTGGTGGTCAGTAGTGTGGTCGACGTTCTTGGCCATGAGCTACCTACCGTAGAGGTCCGGTCCTACATCCTGACGGAGGTGCTTCAGGCATGGGCTTCCACCTCTGAGCCCCTTTTATCTTTCAATGAAGCCCTCACCGATGTCCTTTTGGGTACTTGGTCCGAACCCAACACAGGGGCTGCTGTGAGTAGGACTACCGCATGCCGCCATCGGCCTGCTCTGAACGACCCTAAATTCCTGTCCCAACACCCCACGCCTGAGTCTTGTCATCCAGGCTTCCTCTTCTTTAGGCGCATTCCCTTCCGCACCCCCAGACAGGGAATCAAAAAGGTTGGAACAATTTGGGAAGAAGTTGTTTTCTTCCTCCAGTCTCACGCTGCGGTCCGTGAACACCGCATGCCTTTTGGGCCGCTACACCCACTCTGTGGGATATGATTGCGCAAGTCATGCCACAGATTCCGGAGGAGGCCTGTGCTATCGTCTCCCAAGTTTTCAACGATGGGAAAGATGCAGCGAAGTTCACGATCCGATGTGGGCTGGACACGACCGACTCTCTGGGCAGATCGATTGCTTCGACAGTGGCCTTGAGATGCCACGCCTGGTTGCATACTTCTGGTTTTTCGGTGGACGTCAAACAGTCTCTCATGGATATGCCCTTTGATGGCTCCCTTCTCTTTGGAGACAAAGCGGACTCGGCCTTGGAGAGATTCAAGGATTCTCAGGCTAAGTCCCTTTGCCTTTACGCTGCCCCTTGCCCCCACCAGTCCACTTCTCGCCCCTTTCGTGGCCATGGAAGGGGCTCCCTGTCGCGTCCCCCACCCAGCCACTGTGCCAAACATGCTGTTCAGCCGCTGCATGGCCAGGGACGTGGAATCCCACGTGGATGTGTGACAGGGAACCAGAAGTCTGCCCTGTCCACCTCTTCCCCCTGCTGCAGCCTCCAAACCCTCCTAGTCCGTCCCCTCACTCCCATCCAGTTGGGGCAGGATCCGCCATCACCTGCCCCACTGGGAATCCATCACTACGGACAGGTGGGTTTGGCAGATCATTCGAAAGGGCTACACCCTCCCTCTCGAATCTGCCCCACCGGCCATACCTCCATCACTCAGCCAACTCCCGGAGAATCATTTGGCACTTCTCCTCCAGGAAGTTGTGGCCCTCTTCGCCAAGGGAGCTATAAAGAAGGTCCTTGTGCCAGAAGTAGGTTGTGGTGGTTGTTGTTGTTCCCGTTTCCTTATAGTGCTGAAAAAGGACAATGACCTCAACTACTTCCTCAAGAAGGAGAAATTCAGAATGCTCACCCTGGTTCAGGTTCTGTCTGTCTTAGACCCAGGAGATTTGATGGTAGAGTTGGACTTGCAGGATGCTTATTTCCTGCCTGCCCACAGACGTTACCTATGATTCGTGGTAGGTCACAAACACTTTCAGTTTACCGTGCTCCCCTTCGGCCTTACCAGTGCCGCTCGGTTGTTCACGAAAGTGATGGCGGTGGTTGCAGCTCATCTGCGCAGGTTAGGGGTCTCAGTCTACCCCTACCTTGACGACAGGCTGTTGAAGGTGGACTCGCCCCAGAAAGTCGCCTCCCAACTTCAGACTACAGCGAGCCTCGTGCACACACTGGGGTTCACCATAAACGTGCCGAAGTCACACCTGACTCCCTCTCAGACACTCCCTTTCATCGGAGCTGTTCTGGACGCAGTGCAGTTTCAGGCTTATCCCGAAAAGCGAGTACAAGATATTCAGGTTATGATTCCAATCTTTCAGCCTCTGTCTTGGGTTTTGGTGAGACTGACTCTGAGGCTGCTGGGCCTCATGGCCTCCTGCATCCTGCTAGAATGACATATGCGGGCTCTGCAGTGGGACTTAAAGTTCTAATGGGCACAGCATCAGGGGAATCTCTCCGACATGGTCTAGATCTCAGAGGGGACCGCGAAAGACCTGCAGTATTGGTTTTCGAATCCGCATTAAGTCCAGGCAAATCCCTCTCCCTTCCCCAGCCAGATCTATCCGTAGTGACAGAGGCGTCGCTTCTGGGTTGAGGTGGCCACATGGGAGAGGCGGAGATCAGAGGCCCCTGGTCTACGGGGGAGTCTGGGCTCCATATCAGTCTTCTGGAGCTCTGGGCGATCAGGCTTATGTTGAAAGTAGTTCTTCCCTCTGTTCACGGACAATACTACCGCCATGTGGTACTGCAACAAACCGGGCGGAGTAGGGTCCTGGACCCTTTGTCAGGAGGCACTACGTCTCTGGACATGGCTGGAGCATCAGGGCATTACCCTGGTGGTTCGGCATCTGGTGGGTTCTCTCAACGCCAGAGCGGAAGAACTCAGGAGTCTCCATCTGCAGGTGGGGCAAGGTCTCTTTCAGCAGTGGGGAGAACCTTGATTAGATCTGTTTGCTTCCACAGTGCGCATTGGAGTTTCCAAGGCAGCACTTGCTCTGAGATGCTTTTCCTCTCGAGTGGAACTCAGGCCTCCTCTACGGCCTTCCACCTATACCACTTCAATCCAGAGTCCTCAAGAAGATCAGGAACGACTGGGCACACGTTTGCTGAACACTACAGCCTGGACAGTCAGGTCCGTTGGACCTGCAGGACTTTCTAGTATGATCTTGGTTCGCAGCCCACCTCTGAGGATGGCAATCTACAACTAGAAGTCTCTATTAGATGTACAAGTTACTTACCTTCAGTAGCTAAATATTTGGTAGAGACATATTCTAGATGCAGATTCCTTACTGATCGCTTGCAAACTGATTTCTAGGGACAGGGTATTCCCCCTTCAGGTCCTTAGCTCTGGCGCTCCAATCTCGGTGTTCTTAACAGCTCTGCGTTTTGGTGTGGAAATTTGTTAAAAGAAACTGACGTCACTGCGCTGAGGCATTGTCTATGTACTACTGCCGACATCATCATGGTGACAACAAAGCCCGCGGAGCTGACCGACAGCACCTACCGATGCACAAGAATATTGCTCAAAGAAAAATCTCCAGATCCAGTATGACGCCTGGGGGAAATTCTAAGGTAAGGAATCTGCAACTAGAATATGTCTCTACCAGGTATTTCATTACAGAAGGTAAGTAACTTGTACTACCATGTAAAAGCAGATAGTGAGGTCCATTTCGTCAATTCTAAAGATTAAGGACATTTGCTTTGTTTTTCAACATTATATAAATTCATTCTTTTGTAGTACCAAATATACAGCAACAACGACAGGATCAGCATCACCAGAACACTATGATGCATCAAGTTTCAGCAGCAGGACCTCCAATAGTAGCTACTCCACCAGCTTATTCAACTCAGTATGTTGCTTACACCCCTCAGCAGTTTCCTAATCAACCTCTTATGCAACATGTGCAGCATTATCAGTCTCAGGTGAGATCTATAAAGGCTACCAGTTATTGTGAATGTTGTGATGATGATCATTTGCTTTGAATTGTTGCACTTTGCAGCCCTACTCACATTGAAAATTAATTTTCCACCAGTCTGAAAATGTAATCAAATACCGTGGTACGTTTTCATTATATATGGATACTTTTGCAGCATGACCTTGTTACGGATTCACAAACTCCACATCACTCTACAAAAAGTATTGTCATGTGTCTTTCAATTTCTTTACTCTTGAGCCCCATTAAAGCATATTTTTTTATTTTATTTTTTATTGTTTACATATATTTTACAGTGCATGATTTTGTTTTTCATTGACATGTGCTTACAGTAAACAGTATTTTCCTATGGATTGATAGCATATCAGTAAGTTACAAAGGTATATTTATTTATTATGATATTTAGAGAACATCATCAGTGTGTGTGTGTGTGTGTGTGTGTGTGTGTGTGTGTGTGTGTGTGTGTGTGTGTGTGTGTGTGTGTGTGTGTGTGTGTGTGCTTGCATGTGTGTGAAGTTTAATATCTCACTTTGGTTAGACTTGACCAAATCTTCAGTATTGCAGTTGGCATGGAAGTTCTTATCGTGGATGATTGATGTTATAGGTGTCTTGCTGTAAATGTAAAAATAGTGATTTCAGCAATTTATGAAATTCCTGGAAATTGAGAACCCTTACGCTGTACTTTTCCTCTTTTCAATCTGTTTTGGTTTTACCTGCATAAGCATTCTAGACTGGAAAGCTTCTGAATTAAGAATGCTGTTCCTTCAAATATTTTTTATCACAGTGTGCATCTTTGGTTCACTTTCTGTGTATGCAATTTACAAATGAGTTGAGAGTGCATGTGAAGTAGCAAATTTTCTTTGCAGTGACCCA
Organism: Pleurodeles waltl; assembly: GCF_031143425.1. Taxonomy (NCBI): domain Eukaryota; kingdom Metazoa; phylum Chordata; class Amphibia; order Caudata; family Salamandridae; genus Pleurodeles; species Pleurodeles waltl. The sequence goes on from NC_090450.1 coordinate 905,246,608, forward strand.
CCCAAAGCCTGTGTTTTTTATTTGGGGAACCCTGTCATTCGCCCCAATCCCTGTACCCATATTTTGTTGGGATTCATCCAAAAAAGCTGCAAAAGTGTCTTGCTTGGGGCTTGATCATTATTCAGGAAACACTACACTTTATACCTGGTTGGATGCTGTCAGATGTAGGTAACAGGTTCAGTACCCTAAACGGTCACTGAATCACCAAAACCTAGTAGTCATTCTAGAAGTAAGCTGTTCCTGGCACACACTCTTGTGAAAGATTTTTCAGTCAAAAATACAAAGGCATAGATCTTTGGGTCCAGCATACTGACATACTTGATAATCTTTATTGTCTGTTTGTTGTGATGCCACACTTTATTTATGTATCAAAGGAAGTATTGTCCCTATTTTATCAGTTCAGTTTGTATGGGTATTTCCTTATTTTCCTGACAGGCTAATGTCGGAAGCTGTTTAACTGAAAATTACTCTGAAATGGTATGACCATACAGCCTACGTGTTAGGTGAGCTTCAGGTCTGATTCTGAAATGAAACAGCATTGTATCTTCATTATATGGCAGCTAGGGGTGTATTTGTTATACAGCCAAAACCTCACAGTGCATTTGTAGAACTTAGTGTAACTTTCAACACAGTGAATATTTCCAAACTAAGACAGATACTTTTCAACTTGGACGTAGACCTGGTATGCAATTTCTGAGTAATGTTTTGTGTAATTGCTAAGTTTTACTTCTGTAAAAAGACAGCGTTGCAGTTTGATCTATAAGGTAGGCAGAGTGAACTCCTTGAGGTTTTGAAGGGTTAGCGAGACAGGCTACAGTGGCTCCGCATTTTGAACCTTTGTCAAATGGTTTGAAAGCTGATAGTTTGTGTCTTATGTTTGCAGCCAACACAATCTTATTGACCACCGACTATGTCCCCAGCGGACTGTCGATTTCCTGAGAGATATCGCTCTGCAGGAACTACCTGGGGAGGAAAGGAAATCTATGGAGGTAGATAAAACAGAAGTGTAGCTGATGCGGGACCTGCAAGATTTGCAGTCGGTGAAGGCCCCAGTGGGCTATCTATCGAAATGTACAGAGTTGACCAGCATAATTTTCGGACCATTGTTGACGATGCTCTAGTACCTGTAGGTCAAAGGACCGCAACATCAGCTGTCCTTCATAAGGAATCCAAACCTCTGATGTCCTGCAGTTACTAAAGGCCCATATCCTTGTTGAATATTGAGGCAAAGGTTTTGGCTAAGGCCTTGGCGAACAGACTATTGGTGGGGCGGGCAGGAGTGGTGGAGGGAGGGGGGGTTGCATTGCCTCACCCTCAGACCATTCGGGCTTCATGCCTGACTGGAGCATGAGGCTTAATTATTGGCACCTGTACGGGGTGCTCCGCATGACGGCTGGTCCGCGGGCAGAACAGACAGTTCTTATGGCCTTAGATGCCAAAATGGTGTTTGATTCCCTTGAGTGGAACTACATGTTCCCCACTCTGGAATGAAGAGGATTTGGGTTGCGGATCTGCACCTGGATCAGATTGCTATATGGCTCTCCCATGGTGTGGGTGAGGGTCAACGGAGTGGTTTCACAGAGATTCCAGTTGAGGAGGGACACCCACCAGGGGTATCCCTTATCCCCCATGCTTTTCGCACTGACGCTAGAGCCATTGGCGTCATAGATTTGTCAGGACCCTTTGGTTTGGGGATTCAGGCCCTGTGAGGATGGGAAGAGCGAATTTCATTATATGCTGGTGATATACTTCTTTGTGTTGCAGCCTTCCCTCTCTATTGGTAGGCCTATGCAGATATTTGGCATTTTTGGTGACCGCTCCTGTTATTCTATAAACTGGTCGAAGTTAGTCGTCTGTCATCTTTCGGGCGCGAGCCCTCGTCTGCTTTAGGATTCTGAGGCACCAGTGATCACGGCTGGCTTTCGCTATTCAGGTATTTGTGACACAAGACCCCACCAGGAATTTCTGTGTAGGGGCATATTTCCACAGCTGGAGAGGCTCCAGGGAGATGTTGCTCACTGGCATAGTCTACTGTTGACCCTAATGGGCAAAGGGCCCCTCTATAAAATGATGATTCTACCATGATTTCTTTGCATCTGGCAGAACATGCCCTAAAAGATTCCCCATGAAGACTTCAGGAAAATAGATACTGAGGATTGCACGCTCCTATGGGACTGGGGGTGGGGGGGCAAAAATAGCTCTGGTCAAATTGCACAAAAGGGTCTGTGAAGGGGCCTGGCAATTCCTGATATCAAAAAATACTATTGGGTATCACACCTCCTAATAGTCAATGAATGGGTATTCGTAGATCAACACGCTCCATCTTATAGACGAGACAGACATGTGTTGGGCAGGGGTGGTGCTGAGACCTTATTGAATGATACAAGTCAAAAAAGGGACCTACCTCATCATACACTGGTGTTACGGTCTGTAAGGAAGCAAACCCTTACCTGAGTTGGAAAGGGAAGCTTACAGGCCTCTCCCCACTCTGGTATAGTGACTGTAAGGAAATGCCTCCTTGGTATGGTTACCTCCTGACTTTTTGCCTTTGCTGATGCCAAGTTATGATTTGAAAGTGTGCTGAGGCCTGCTAACCAGGCCCCAGGACCAGTGTTCTTTCCCTAAAACTGTACCTTTGTTTCCACAATTGGCACACCCTGGCATCCAGGTAAGTCCCTTGTAACTGGTACCCCAGGTACCAAGGGCCCTGATGCCAGGGAAGGTCTCTAAGGGCTGCAGCATGTCTTATGCCACCCTGGGGACCCCTCACTCAGCACAGACACACTGCTTGCCAGCTTGTGTGTGCTGGTGGGGAGAAAATGACTAAGTCGACATGGCACTCCCCTCAGGGTGCCATGCCAACCTCACACTGCCTATGGCATAGATAGGTCACCCCTCTAGCAGGCCTTACAGCCCTAAGGCAGGGTGCACTATACCATAGGTGAGGGCATAGGTGCATGAGCACTATACCCCTACAGTGTCTAAGCAAAACCTTAGACATTGTAAGTGCGGGGTAGCCATAAGAGTATATGGTCTGGGAGTCTGTCATACACGAACTCCACAGCACCATAATGGCTACACTGAAAACTGGGAAGTTTGGTATCAAACTTCTCAGCACAATAACTGCACACTGATGCCAGTGTACATTTTATTGTGAAATACACCCCAGAGGGCATCTTAGAGATGCCCCCTGAAAACATACCCGACTTCCAGTGTGGGCTGACTAGTTTTGCCAGCCTGCCACGCACCAGACATGTTGCTGGCCACATGGGGAGAGTGCCTTTGTCACTCTGTGGCTAGTAACAAAGCCTGTACTGGGTGGAGGTGCTTCTCACCTCCCCCTGCAGGAACTGTAACACCCGGCGGTGAGCCTCAAAGGCTCACCCCCTTTGTTACAGCGCCCCAGGGCACTCTAGCTAGTGGAGATGCCCGCCCCCTCCGGCCACGGCCCCACTTTTGGCGGCAAGGCCCGAGGAGATAATGAGAAAAACAAGGAGGAGTCACTGGCCAGTCAGGACAACCCCTAAGGTGTCCTGAGGTGACTCTGACTTTTAGAAATCCTCCATCTTGCAGATGGAGGATTCCCCCAATAGGATTAGGGATGTGCCCACCTCCCCTCAGGGAGGAGGCACAAAGAGGGTGTAGCCACCATTGTGGCTAGTAGCCATTGGCTACTAACCCCCCAGACCTAAACACACCCCTAGATTGAGTATTTAGGGGCTCCCAGAACCTAGCAAGATAGATTCCTGCAACCTAAGACGAAGAAGGACTGCTGACCTGAAAGCCCTGCAGAGAAGACCAACTGCTTTGGCCCCAGCTCTACCGGCCTGTCTCCCCACTTCAAGAAAAACCACAACAGCGACGCGTTCCACGGGGTCCAGCAACCTCTGAAGCCTCAGAGGACTACCCTGCATCTAAAAGGACCAAGAACTCCAGAGGACAGCGGCTCTGCTCCAAAGAAGAAACATCTTTGCAACAAAGAAGCAACTTTAAAAGACCACATGTTTCCCGCCGGAAGCGTGAGACTTTGCACTCTGCACCTGACGCCCCCGGCTCGACCTGCGGAGAAACAACACTACAGGGAGGACTCCCCGGCGACTGTGACCCTGTGAGTAGCCAGAGTTGACCCCCTTGAGCCCCCCCAGCGACACCTGCAGAGGGAATCCAGAGGCTCCCCCTGACCGCGACTGCCTGCTTCTAAGAACCCGACGCCTGGTAAAGACACTGCACCCGCAGCCCCCAGGACCTGAAGGATCCGACCTCCAGTGCAGAAGCGACCCCCAGGTGGCCCTCTCCCTTGCCCAGATGCTGGCTACCCCGAGGAGCCCCCCCTTGCCTGCCTGCTTCGCTGAAGAGATCCCTGGGTCTCCCATTGAAACCAATTGCAAACCCGACGCCTGTTTGCACTCTGCACCCGGCCGCCCCCGTGCCGCTGAGGGTGTACTTTTTGTGCTGACTTGTGTCCCCCCCGGTGCCCTACAAAACCCCCCTGGTCTGCCCTCCGAAGACGCGGGTACCTACCTGCTGGCAGACTGGAACCGGGGCACCCCTTCTCCATTGAAGCCTATGTGTTTTGGGCACCACTTTGACCTCTGCACCTGACCGGCCCTGAGCTTCTGGTGTGGTAACTTTGGGGTGGCCCTGAACCCCCAACGGTGGGCTACCTTGGACCCAACTTTGAACCCTGTAGGTGGTTTACTTACCTGCAAAACTAACAAACACTTACCTCCACCAGAAACTGTTGAGAATTGCACTGTCTAGTTTTAAAATAGCTTATTGCCATTTTTGTGAAAACTGTACATGCTATTTTGCTAATTCAAAGTTCCTAAAGTACCTAAGTGAAATACCTTTCATTTGAAGTATTACTTGTAAATCTTGAACCTGTGGTTCTTAAAATAAACTAAGAAAATATATTTTTCTATACAAAAACCTATTGGCCTGGAATTGTCTTTGAGTGTGTTCCTCATTTATTGCCTGTGTGTGTACAACAAATGCTTAACACTACCCTCTGATAAGCCTACTGCTCGACCACACTACCACAAAATAGAGCATTAGAATTATCTCTTTTTGCCACTATCTTACCTCTAAGGGGAACCCTTGGACTCTGTGCATGCTATTTCTTACTTTGAAATAGTACATACAGAGCCAACTTCCTACAGTGACCTCCTAGCCCAGGTATGAGAATTACAAGTGTTTTTAAAATGGGAAACAATAGGGATTAAACACCTTGGTGGGGGGGGTCGGGGGCACATATGGCGAGGACAGGCTATAATCAGCTTTGAGACTCTTCATACAGAATATGATCTTGCTGAAACTGAACACTAAAGATATCTGCAGCTGGGCCAAGCTCTCAGGAGACATACCCAGGAAGGGGAACAGTCGCCGTATACCTCCTCTTTAGAGGACAGGATACTCGCTGAACCTGTTTTTAAAAAAAGGGGATCTCACTGATTTACAGAAAATTGATAAATAATTCTCCGGACCTGCTGGGCAGACTGAGGGAAGCATGGGAGGGGGACCTGGGCACCATAAGGATGATGAATTGGAGGAGGCCCTTGGAGAGGGCCCAGGGAGATAGCCATTAGGGCCTGGTTCAGACTCATTCAATTAAAAATATTGCATAGGTCATATTACTTCTGAACACTGCTACATAAAATTGGGAAAGGTATAAGTCCACTTTGCCTGAGAGTCTGTAACGACGAGGGCACGTTCATGCACACTATCTGGAGGTGCCCCCCTGATAAAAGAATACTGGTCCAACATTGCCCGAGTGATCTTCCAGGTCTCCACATTGGAGATAACACTGGAACCCATGTGGTTCCTATTGGAGATCTCAGGGGATAACATGTGGCCCAGATATCAGGGAATCTGGTTGCGACTGGCCTTGGGAGTACCCAAACACAACATAGCAAGAGACTTGGGAAGTCCAGCCTCTCCTGGATTGGCAGGATGGCAGTTTGACCTGGGCTAGTGCCAGAGAGCCGAGAGAGATATCTACAATGGAAGGGGATGCCTAAAAAAATGGGAGAAAATTTGGGGGGCTTGGGTGTCGGTTAGAGGTCAGGATATCGAGGGGGATCAAGGAGGGATTCAAAAGGGTTGAGACTAGGGGGGTTGGGATGTGTTTCTTTCAATTATGAAGGGGACGTAAAAGCACCACTTGTGGTTTTAGTTGACCAGCTTTATAATTGAAGAAAGGGACTTTTGATTGGCTTATTTGCAACACCTGTTATTCATTATACTTTACAGTGTGAACGCTTTTTTGTTAAATAAAAGGATTCCAACAAAAGAAACGTATTGACCACACAATAACAAAAGTCTGCATCCCTTGTTGAGTATCTTTCAGAATTTGGGCTCAGATGAGTATGTGATTCTAAATTCAACTAAATGTAAGATAAAGTTACTAACAGCCTGTCCCCTTGTCAACTTCAAAATGCCTATTTTCTTTAAGAACATGTGATCTAGAGGTACCCTTTCAGAAACAACCTTGTTAGTTAAACCTTATCACAAAGAAGCTACTGTTATAACTTAATGTTGCGTTTTAAACTTTGGATGGAGTCCAAAAAGCGGGTCTGACATTATCATTTCTGATACAAATAGATGACTTCATTCTTTTGGATTTCTTGCCTAGTTTAGATGGTGATTCAAACATCAATCTGTCTATGACCTAGACTCTTCACCATGTTTGGTTTGTAGTTTTTGATTCTTTGAACAGGTTTGCCAATTGTTTGTCCTATCTAATATCAAGGCCCCTTAGTAGTTATTTCAACTGCTTAAGCACTGTTATTTAACATGTTTTATAACATAATTTACTATGTGCCCTAATTATCCTTTCTAATGCTGTTTACTAAAAAGTCTCAACTTCCCCATTTCTTCAGATAAGGAGATTCTGTTAGGGTCTGAGGAACCGAGAGCTGCGTCAGCCGATGTACCTCATTTATGTTAAGTTTTTTTTAACCCATCTGTAGGAAAGTACCTCTTGTCACTCTTCACACACACACCTTTTGCCTGGTTTCTGGTGCAATTTCAACTGAATGTGCACTGGGTCACTGCTAAACAGGTCCCCAGTGCCAGATCTTTTCTCTAAAATTGCATTCGTTTTTCCCAATTGGCAAAACCTTTAGTTGCCACTGTAAGTCCTTAGTAAATGGTATCTCTGGTACCTAGGGCATGAGGTACTAAAGGAAGGCCCCTGAGGGCTGCAGCATGATTTGTGCTACCCTCAGGGATGCCCTCACTAAGTGCGTACAGTGCTGCTTTTGCAGACTGCTTGTCTTGGTGCAGAACAAAAATGAAAACACCACATGGCACACAGCCTGTGTGCCTTTTCCCCTGTGCACAGAATGCAATATATGCAAGTCACCCCTCAAGCACGCTTTCCAGCCCCAAAGGCAGGGTGCGCTATACTACATGTGAGGGAATACCTGCATGAGCAGATATGCCCCTGCTATATCTTTGTCGATTTTCAGACACATTAAGTGAACAGTGAAGCCATTGTAAATACATGTGCTGGACACTGGTCATTGCGAGTTCCACAGCTACATGATGGCTTCACTGACAATAGGGATGTTTGGTATCAAACATCTTGTATTAATAAACCCTCACTGAGTCCAGAGATGGGTTTATTAATACATGCATTCAGAGGGCATCTAAGAGGTGCCACCTGAAAAATCTACTAACTCTTCGTATGAGCACTGACTGGTCAAAATCAGTACAGCCACCTTAAGACAGAGTTCTGACCCCCTGAGGTGAGAGCCATTGCTTTTGATGAGTCTGAATAAAGGTCTGCTGTGGGCAGAGATGTGACCTGCTCTCCCAGACAGGATGGCATTCCAGGGCGGGACGCTTCAAAGGCCTTGCCGCCTTTGAAATGTGACCCACGCCTCTCTAAAATGGTGGAGGAGGCCATCACCCAGTTCCTGACCCAACATTTGGCAGCAGGACTGGTGGGAAAATTAGGTAAATTATGAGGAGTGGCCACTTCATGTCAGTCCCACCCCTAGGGTGGACGAGCTGAAAGGGACACTACTTCTTAACTTCCTCCATCTTGCATGGAAGGAATTAGGCCAATAGGGTTAGGGCTATGCCCTCTTCCCAAAGGAAGTGGGTCATAGGAAGCGTGTTGTCACCCTAAAGGGTACCACCTGGCACTCCCTGTAAATACCCCTAAATTCAGTATTTAGGTTGTGCTCCTAAACCCTAGAATCAGATTCCTGTCGACCTAAGAAGAGCCGGACACCACAAAGTCACACCAGCAGAGAAAACTTAAGACATCCACTGACTTTACCCCAGCCCTACCGGCCTGTCTGCAACCTTCAAGGAACCCGAACAAGAAGATGACTTGTCCTGCAGTCCAGTGACCTCCAAAGCCTTGGTGGAGCTGCCTACCTTCTATAAAGAACAAGAACTCCTGTGGACAGCTGTCCAAAAGTAACCATCACCAAAGAAGTCTGCCTGAGGAACCACAAAACCACTGCCTGGAACCACCTCTGCACCTGACGCCCCCGGCCTGAGTCCAAGTGGCCCATCAGTCCATTGAGGGTTCCTCAGTGCTTCTGACCAAGAGTCCGCTATGGGCTGACCCCTTCAGAACTCCCCAGAAACGCCTGCATCCTACATTTGAGGACTGCCCCTGACTGTGACCTGCCTTGTAAACTGTTTCTGATGCCAAAAAACACCACTTCACACAGAGCCCATGGGCCTTGGGGAGCTCAGCCACTGGTGTCCCTACAGCCCCTGGCATCTCATCTTACCTAGGCAGGTGTGGGTTGACCTCTCAGCCTCCTGGCCAGAGCCTGTAGTTTGTTTCTAAAAATCATCTCCTCCATTGAATAATCGTGTGCACCTGATGCTGTGGCTGTACGTTTGGTGCTGCCTTGCCCCCCCTTCTCCATCCCCTCCCCTTGTACTTACCTCAACTCCAGGAAATTTGACCCCGGACCCTGCTTTACCCACCTGTAAGCAGTGCTTCAGCAGATACCCTCTGACTCCATTGGATAGCATTGGGCGCCCAACGCAGTGTTGGCGCTCTGCGCCCAGCCGCCCCTGTGCTGCTGAGGGTGTAAATTTGGTGCTGGCTTGTGGCCCACCGGTGCTCGTCTCAACCCCCAGAGACCGACCTCTGACACCGCGTGTACTTACCTGGGAGCAGCGCGTCAACATCCTCCAACCCTAGTCTCCATTTATTACCATTGGGCACCGACTCCGATTTGACTTCTGCACCCAGCCACCCCCATGCCACTGTGGGTGCAATCTTGGTACCAACCTAAACCTGCCCGGTGCTGGTCTAAAACCCTGACCACTGGGGTTATAAGTTGTTTACTTATCTGTGAAACTGCATTCTTGCTTTGCTCCTATACGTTAATATTGAAGACCCTGAAAATTGCACTGTTGATTTTTGAAATGGCAAGTATTTTTTATTTGAAAACTGCTTACATTATAACAAAGTTCTTTGGATCAAAGAATATATAAAAAGCAACTGTTATTTTTCTAAATTGGTCTCACATGTATTCTTTGAGTGTGTTTCTCATTTATTACCTGTGTGAGTACAACAAATGCTAAGCACTACCCTCTGATAAGCCTAACTGCTCACCCACACTATCACATAAAGAGCACTAGACCTATCTATTTCTGCCTCTGCAAACCTTTGGAGATCCACTGGACTCTCCTCACAGTGTACTTCGTTTTAGTGAACTATAGAGAGAGCCAGCTTCCTACACTATCCAAGGCTAGTATTAGTACTTGCTCCATATCCTAGAGGTCAGCTCTCTGACGAAGAGCGTAAAGTTGGTGAGCCGTAGAGCAGTGGTGATGAGCTTACATCCATGGCTGCCATCTTTGAATGCATTTGTAATCTAGGAACAAAACCCTTCAAAGATGGGTCCTGCATATGCTCCCACATGCTTGGTGTCTATTGAGGGGGGGGGGGGCGGGGGGGGACATTTGCAGAGCAGATATGTTACTCTCCAGAGACCTATCACTTTGGTCAGTGTTCGTTTTAAAGGCTGACCAACCACGACTGTGCCAGTAAAACATTTTGTCAGCATGTAGTCTTCTTTCGTCTATCAGTCCATGCCTCACTTTTATGGCCTTATGGAGGACCTTCAAAGTTTTGGATTCTCAATAGAAGACGCTCACAAATGGAACGTTCTAGTATGATAAACATGTTGTTTGTGCGATCTGCTTCAGTATCATAAGCTTCATACAAAGGAGAAGGTTCAACCCTACCTCCAAGTTATGTTTTAGGTACCGAAGCAAAACGCTTGAGAAAATAGAGGCAAAAGTAGTAGCAGAGTGCTCAGCTTTCACTCACCCAAATGGATGTTTTTTACAAAACTGGAAAAATCTCAGAGACTGAGAGATTTGCAGAGATTCAGCCTTAGAAAGCAGATGAGGAGGTTTTCTTTTTCCAAATACTTTTTATTAGCATTCCTTCATAATACATTTTTTAATGGTATAAGAACCTGTTTCCTTAGCAAAACCCATCTTTTATCTTTTGTCTTAATTACTTAATGCTCTTTGTATATTTTAGACATCACTTAATTTAATCACACTAAAAATATACTTGTTGCTCACTAACAATTCCCCACCCCCCACACACAAAATTGATTCCACGTATAGTATTCCCTGTTGTTTCTTAATGTTTATTTCCAAGCCCTCTGCTGTCTTCTTGTAGGTGGGCTCATCATTTCACTCAAATAATTTGAGTTCCCTCAGCCGTTGAGGGCATGTTTCGTTTTGCTGTTGTCCCAGTTAATACAGCACCAACTACTATGTTCCTATAAATAAATCTCAACAATGCGACATGCAGTGAGGCTCATTCCACTTACTATCGTCTCTAGTACGAGCCAACACCACTTGTGACACATAAGAACCACTGTTTGTTTCCAAAATGTAGCAATTGTGACGAGGACTACCAGTAACAACTGGTATATTAATTTCCAGAGACCCTTCCTACGACTGACCTCCACCATGTGGTTGCACGCCCAGCACTGTAAAACCTGGGTCCACGAGTATTGGGCACCCCGGCACTTCTCCGGTATTGTTCGGCACCTCCTTCCAGTAATTAGTTACCTTTGAGCATGCCACCGAACACGTCAGCAGTTTGTCTTTTGACTGTGGGAGGGAATAACGACTGCTTTGTGGTGACAGGGTTTATATTATATTTTATGGGGGAGTTGTTATGTTTTATGTTAGGTTTTCCTATGTTGTATGTGTTGTGTTATGTTCCATAGATATTTAGAGCACACTAGTCACCCGTAAGGGTATCCAGGTGCTTGAGTAGGTGTGTGGGGGGCGGAGTCATTGAAAGAGCTAGGTGGTTTTGTTTTTTACAAAAGCTTCAAATATACGTTTTTGATATAACAGATAAAGTGATGAATTACTAGGTTTGTATTCAGCAGTGCATGCTATTTACACCTACATACAATGTAAGATCATGAGCTATACTTTCATGTAAAGATCTTTTTTTCTGTTTTCCATGGAAGAATTCTTGAAGAAATGGCAGACTGGTTCCAGAAAATTAAGAAAAAAAAATTTTATTTTATTCCTTGTACTAAAGGAAATCACGTGATTCAGGACGAATCTAGTACTGTATAATATGAAGCATTTCCTTCTAGTGGAATGACTACATTCTGTCATGAAATATATTTTTTCTCGCCAGGCAGAGGAAACTGTGTTATTTCTGGATTTCTAAGATGCATACTTCCTTATACCAATTAGACAACAGGTGTTCGACCTAGGTTTACTCCCTCATTGTTTGCATAGTAAGATAAATGCTTGGTGAATAACTTGCATTGTATTTGCGATTATGTTAATTGATTTTGGCATTAGGTTTGACCCTGCTCTAGTAGTATCCTGAAGGAAGGGCATGTGGCGGAGCTTGAAAAACACTTGAGGGTGTGCACTGAAGGAGACGATTTTAGATTTCAACTTTTGAAAAAGAATGGATAGAATTTTTAAATTCAGACAGGAACTATTTGGTATAGAACAATTTTGAGATAGCTACCACTGAACTTCTGTTGATAACAAAACAAAAATAGTTTAGAGATTTTTGTTTTTGTTTTTAACAAAGTGTTGCATTAGTTATCCGATCTCACTCTTTAGCTAGAAGCCAAAAACACCCTCAGTCCTAGGTGATGCTGGACGTGAGAGGAATGTTTGGCTGAAACGGTGTCCTTTCATCTTTCCCCTCTTAATGCATGCACAGAAATACATACTCTTAAGAGATTTACTTGTTGGACGAGATGAAGAGGGAGATTTTACTTCGCCTGTAAATAATAGTATTTTAACTATCATATCTTTTGTTTATGAGGATGTGTACTGTGCTATACTAAAAATCTGTAGGCAAAAGAACTACATGAGGTCGTGCAATACGTGGTGGGGATTCGATCTTCGGACTGATCGGATACGATCTAAGGTGTGAAGGTCACTTGCCTTACAGTTCAGCACTTAATGCGGAGCATGCAACCAGGGGGCAGAAAGCACACAAATTAATTGAATTAGATCAGCCACATACGTTCTAAGTAAACTTGTGATGGGGTTTAAAAAAACGAAGATAGAACGCTAAATTAACATGTTAGGGTACTTATTAAAGACGGCAAAAGTTAAATGTTATTACAGTGTTTACTTTTGTGACAATCTACTACTGAAAAGGATGGTAGTCGCCTACTGAATCGAAAATATAACATTACATTTTCTAACATACCTTTTGCAGCATAATGAGCATGTGGAACTCCGATACATACATAAACTCAAAAACATGCCTTATTTAACGTATAAAATAAAAGTCAAGTGGATTTCCGTGGGGCCTCTCAAAACTTAAATCTCACCCCTTATTGGGGCATGTATAGACAGGGAAGGGACAATACACAGTTAACAGCAAACGTTGTTCTCAGTTATGGCAGCCGTATCCATCTGTATACCTTTTCTGTAAATTAGATTATTGGTTGATGAAAGCTTAATTTTCAGATTGAAAGTCTTTGTTTAACCTGCAGCATGCTGCACATTCAGGTCTTGCCCATCAACCAAAAAGAAAACCCACCTGGTTCCGTGTGAGAGACCACATCTGATAAACTTTTTTTTACATGCTTCCATCACATTTTCTGCTAAATACCTTTTAATATACAAATTCTTTGTTATTGTAAAGCTCCATGACATTTGTGTGACTTTGTAGTTAGTTGGCACGTTTTGAGCGAAACTTTTTTTTTTTTAGATATAAATAATATATTACGCATTATTTTACCAAAATCCTATCCTGTTCTTAATTTTCTGGCCACTTTTCAAAGCACGCATTCCCTGATAAATTATCATTACCTGTTATGCAGCATGGTAGTCATTAGGTTAATGCTCGCCGATGATATCTGTTGTGACTTGCAGGTGATGAGTTTGAATCCTGGAAAGGCCAACAAAGCCTTACATCCTTCTGTGTTTGGTAAGTATGGATCATTAAAAATCATAGTATTTTTATTTGCGGTGCTTCAAAATGATGGAACTTACTTTTCACTGAAGTGCTACATAAATACATAGATCCACTTAGCTAATTGAGGCTAGTAAAAAAACATATTTTCCCATTTAAAATATTATAGCGTTGCCTATGGTGTATGTTTGATAAGTATCCCATAATTCATTTTATTTGTGAAAGGATTCGTTCGTTTGCAAAATAGATATTGAACATCACAAATAGGATTTTGGTAAAATAAATTAATTATTTCTCATTATTTATATCTTTAAAGCCCTGGTAAAGTTTTCTTTGTAACAGATGTTTGTTAGTTACATAATATTGCAGGCCATACTGATGGAATTTCAAGATAACCAAAATAAAATTATCGTTAAACAATGAGACAATGTTATGCGTGCCCGAATTAAAAGTGCTGCATTTTATGTAAAAATTACACCTGAATGACAAAAACTGGATATTCAGTCTGGGAACTGTACTACAGTGAACAATAGTAGGTAAATGGCTGTAGTTCAGAATTTCAGTCCAACGTTTTTGAGACGTCCTGTATATTTATGTTGGTATTTTGTCAAGGTTACAAAGAGCTCTTCAGCAACACCTGGTTCGAAGCAGGGATCAATTACTGGAGCCACAGGTGAAGAGAAATGTGGTACTTTATTGGTGGAATCGTCAGTGCTTAAAAGCTTTCCATCTTTAAACCCGAGTAACACCAACCATGACAACTACCGATTGAGCTGTGTATCTTTGGGGGTTCATTGTAAGGACAATCTGACCCTTCATGTCTTTACAGCTCATGGCAAAGATATTTTTGTCATTCATCTGAGGCTTAGACATCAAGCCCTTCTTCTCCCGCCTCTGAGTGAAAATTGTTCAAGCCCTAATGAATAGCTCTACTGCATAGTTTGTATCTAAACACAATTTTGTGATGGATACTTCTAACTCAGATGCCTCACCTTGTGAATATTCCCCAGGCATCAGACTGGATCTGGCACTTTTAGAGAGAGTGGCACAGTGCAGCACTGCACCAACATCATTCCGATACGAAAGTGATGTGCAGAGGCACATATAGGCACCAGCCATGCACCCTGATATCAATTCCTCTTGTTATGCACATTCAGTACAGACCCAGAGCTGCTTCTTGGTCTTTCAGACTTCGAATTTTACCAAGATTTACCAGTGCGCAGAAATAAAGTCACCCCCAAGATTACACGTTTCAAATTGTTTAAGGACTATGACAAACAAATGTTTGTGGCAGATCCTCAAGATACATGCTTATGATATTAGGGCTCAAAGCACGATTCCAAGACCTGTGACGAATGTGCTGAGATGAACCAAAGCCCACAGGGTCCAAACTTTGTTGCCAAACACGAGACTCATTGGCATGAGCGTTGAAGCTGAAAGGAAGGATCCCTTCCCAGCTCTCAAATTCATTCTTGCAGCAGCTCATCGTTGACATCAAAGTCTTCTGGTAAATACATAAAAAAAGCACAAGAATTTAAAGCAGGAATGGGCCTCTTCCTGACACTCGGATTTCAAAGAGGGGTGCTAGGTTGTCAACGTGCCTCTGTTTTGCTTCTGATCTCCATCAGAGCAATACAAGACCGCAAACTGAACTCCACATAGCCAAACAGAACAAGACTCAGCTGCGTGACCAGTCCAAGTCGAATGTTCGGTCCGAGTCTTGTTCGAGATTTAGAAACCACAAGTGTCATTTCAGTGGCCAGTCTTCATCTCGATCAAAGCCTTTGGGTAAGTTGAAGATAAAAAACATAAGGAAGTTTGATCTTGATCCTTCCTGCCAATCACACCGCCCTGTGAAGGTGCTGGGGTGGTGCCATACATCTCAATCTCACTTCTGAAGTTGTTCGACTTATGATCTGATATACCGCAACTTGCTTGAGCACACCCTGAGTTTCTGTGGCTGTCTACTACTCCTAAACAGTATGAAGAGTTTTTTAAGGCTATGCTTCAACTCCTTAGATCCTTGCTGTTTCCCTCCTGTGCACCTGCCGCCCCCATGAAGCAGAGTTTGACAACCTGTATTACGACCGGTGGCTTCACCCGGTGTGCCAGCTGGACTCTACAAGCCCCCTACGGGCCATCTTTGGCTGCAGTGTCAACTCTGCCTCTGGTGCCATGGTTCATGCCGGGAATCTGAAGACCAGGCCCCAAATGTCCTCTCTGATGCAGAGTCTGCGCTAGGGGTGGGCAAAGAATCCCGTTCCTCTGGCAGAGTTTTGCCCACTCCTCGCTCCGTACGTAGCACAGAGTTCCAAAAAACTCAGCAGAGCAGCGCAGAGCATAGTTTTTCCTCTCTTGCTGCTCGCCAGGTGCTCGCTGTTAGGTTGGTGAGCGAGGAAATATCACAGGCTAGACCATCTCCAGGCAAGATTTCTCAATGCAGGCGGTCACAGCAGTTCTCTGCCGCTCGCGTTGAAGGTCCTGCTCGAGTAGAAAATCCACTCGAGAGATAGAAAGAAACTGCACCCTCTTGTGCTGCGCATTGTGCAGTTCGCCACATGACAAACTCATGCTAAAAATCAGAGTGACTTAATACACTCTGCCACTTGCGGAGAGCTCCAGAGTTGTTTTGGCACTTTGCGGAGTTCTGCATAACAGAACTTCACGAACTCCATCCAGGCCTAGTCAGCGCCAGTTCGACCTCTACCAAGGCCGCATTCCGCCTCCGTAGTGGCCTCTCTTCCTACGCTAGATTTGCCTACACCAATATGGACGCACGCCTTGCATTCCCCTTTTGGCACTGATTCTGACAATGATTACGATGCAGGTGATGACATTGGCTAATCTTATCATGAGAAGAATTGGTGTAGTGACTGTAAGAGGCCAGTGGCCTTGCTACCTCCACTGAGTCGGGGCTTCTCTCACTTTATGGTCCTGTCATTGTGGAGAGTGCTTCTTACACCATAGTAATACACAGAATGGCCGAAGCCTGTGACCTCCAGCTCTCGACCTTGGAGGTTAGGACCATATTTATTTTTACAGAAGTCGTGTCAGCCTGGGCAAACATCCACTGAGCCCTGTTGCCTTTTAATGAGGCCCTCTTGGATACTTGGTGGTGGCATGGGTCAAACCTTGTCATGGCCCAAGTCAACAGCCAGTTTGCATGAGGCCGCAGCGTTACCCCCACCGACTCTACATTTTTATCTCAGCACCCCTCTACGAAAATCTTGTTGGCACATGTGTCTGCAAGTTAGATTAATCCCAGTACGGTCCCTTTTACTCCACTAGATTGGGAGTCAAAACAGGTGAAGAGAGTCAGGAAACAAGTCTTTTCATCTACCACCCTAGTACTTCAAACAGTGAATGCCATATGCCTGCTGGGGCACTATTCCCAGGAGCTTTGGGCTTCAGTGGCTCGAGTTCCTCAGGGGTCCCTGAAAATCTTCGACCTGTCCTTGCCCAGGCCGTGCAGGACGGTTGTGACGTTTTCATGTTCATAACTTGTTGCTTGGATGCCAACATTTGCCACAAGCAGGCTATTGGCACCAATGTCACCATTCACCGCCACACTTGGCTTTGGTCCACTGGTTTTTCAGACGATGTTAAGTAATCCCTCATGGTCATGCCAGTCACTGGGACTCACCTGTTTGGGGACAAAGCAGACTCTGCTCTTGAGCAGTTAATGGAGAGCAGGGCCTTTACCTGCTCCCTGAGCTTGTCTGCCTCACCCCTACCATTCCTTTTGCGGCTTTGGCCAAGGTACCCCCATACAGCCAGCCAGTCCAACCTCCACAGGGTGAGCAGCAGTTTAGCAGTCAAGGATGTGCTGTCCACAGCACCGAGACCAAGGTCCACAAGCCACCCAATCTAATGCTCCCACCTAACAACCCTCTTTCGCGTGCCCTTAGTGGAGCACAGCCAACGTGTCGGAGCCAGAATCTGACGATTCTTGCTGGGTTGGAGTGGCCAGATCATCAAACATGTCGGTCCTGACTTTCATTCTCTCGCCGCCATCCCCCAGCGACTGACTGAGTGCCCTCTGAATTTTGCGGAAGGAGCAAGCCCTTTTGGCCAAAGGGGCTATCAAAATGGTGCCTGTCCCAGAAGTAGGGAGTGATTGTTATTCGTGCTACATTCTGATACTCAAGAAGGACAGAGACTGTCTGCCTGTTTTAGACTTGCACCCACTCAGCGCCTTATTTCAGAAGGAGAAATTCAAAATGCTCACACTGGCCCTGGCCTTGTCTGCCCTCTGTCCTGGAGACGGATGGTGATGGTAGACCTACAGGACACCTTTTCCCTTATACCTCCCTGCACACCCATCTATGCTATCTGCTGTTCATGGTGGGACTGGGCCAGTGCCACTCTGGTGCTCACGAAATTGATGGTGATGGTGGCAACACACCTTTGGAGGTTAGGGGTGCACATTTTCCCCTACATCAACGACTGGTTGTTGAAGGCTGAGTTGCCCTGGGCAGTTATTAATCACCTCCAGACTACGGTGAACCTTCTGTCATCTTTGGGATTCACCATCTACGTGCCAAAGTCATACCTGACTCCTTCTCAGATGCTCTGTTTCATCTGAGACATTTTGGATGTGGCGCACTTTTGTGCCTTTCCCCTGGGGAAATCAGTGCAGGATATGCAGACTATGATCCCAATCATTCAGTCTCTGTCCTGGATTTCAGTGAGGTTGACCTGAAGGTGATAGGACTGATGCCCTCCTCCATCCTGCTGGTTGAGCACACCAGGTGGCATATGTGTACTGAGCAGTGGGATCTGACGTCTCTGTGAACCCAACATGAAAGGGGCCTCTGCGGCCATGTTCAGATTTTGAAGGAGACTGCAAAAGATCTGCATTGGTGGTTACTGGCTTGGTATTGGGATAGTGGCAGACCCCTCTCTCTTCCCCACTCAGAGCTGACAGTGGTGACTAATGCATCACTTGTGAGGTTGGGTTGCCACCTTGGAGATGCGGAGATAATAGTACTCTTGTGTCCTGCAGGGTCCACGCTTGATATCAACCTTCTAGTACAAAGAGTCATCCGCTTGACATTGAAAGCCTTCCTTCCATCCATCAAGGGTAGGCTGGTACAGGTGCTCACAAACAACAACACCGCCGTGTCGTAGTGCAAGAAGCTGGGTGGGGTCATGCATCCGGTGCCAGGAGGCATGGCACTTCGAAATGGCTGGACCACCAAAGGATTTTCCTTGTTGTGAAACATCTGTATTCATTGAATGTCTGGGTGGAAGAGCACAGCCATAGTGCCTAGTGAATCGTTACATGTATGTTACACCCAGAGGTAGTGCAAGGTCTCTTCCACAAACAAGAAGAATTTTGACACAGTCTGTTAGCCACCACAGAGAACGTGCAGTGTCAGCACTTTTGCATGTTGGAATTTCCAAAGTGTGTCTCCTTCGGAAAGGCATTCCACTTTGAGTCGAACTCAGGACCGAGGTATGCCTTCCGCAATACCAGTCCTGCCCCAAGTTCTCAAGAAGATCAGGAATGGCTGGGTCCAAGTCATCCTAGTAGCTCAGGATTGGGCACAAAGATTAGGGTATCCAAAACTCCTGTGCTCAAGCATCTGCCTTCCAAAGAGCTAATGTCACAGCAGCTGAGCAGGGTTTTGCGCCCGGGCCTTCACAATCTGTACCTTCTTGCTTGGAGATAGAACAGTAACAGCTGAACACCTTTGACCGTCCTAGGGAGGCAGTTGACATCATCTTTTCAGCCAGGCGTTCTTCCACATAAACTGTATACACCTTCCATTGGAACAGATTTGTGTCTTGGGGCAGTTTATGACAGATTGATCCCATCCAGGTATAGTTATCTGATGTTTTATTGTTTTGCTCCTGCCCGGCAAGGCTTTGATCCGGACGCAGTTAAAAGGGTACCTTTTGGCTCCCTCAGCTTTTTTGCAGTTGCCGGATCAGCCCTCATTGTTTAAATAGCCAGTTATGTGCTTTTTAAAAGGTTTACAACATTGGTTTCCTCCCTCTACATTTGCCATGCTATTGTAGGACATTAACTTGGTCCTTACGTTTCTGATGTGCACTCCCTTTGAGCTGCGTCTCACCTGCTCCTTGCGGCTTCCCACTCTCCAGACAGTGTTCCTTGTCTCCGTAACATGGGTGCAGCATGTGAGTTAACTTCAAGCACTCTGTCAACCTGCTGTATACCATCTTCTTCCTAGTTTGCAGACACAGGCATCCTTCCTGCCTAAAGTTGTGACACGGTTCCAC
This sequence comes from Pleurodeles waltl, assembly GCF_031143425.1. Lineage (NCBI taxonomy): Eukaryota > Metazoa > Chordata > Amphibia > Caudata > Salamandridae > Pleurodeles > Pleurodeles waltl. The sequence continues at coordinate 905,266,271 of NC_090450.1, forward strand.
ATCGGTGAGTACATCACTTTGCTGCTGTTCTGTGCACCGCTTAATCTTGCTAAGGCAGAGAAGAGACGCCATCTCTTGGAGTCCATGAGAGGGCTGTACTTTTACATAGATGGTACCAAAGAACACCAGGAAGTTGATGAGCTCTCTGTAGGGTTCTGTGAAGTAACAAAAACAGACAAGGCTGTGCAAAAGAGAACCATCATTTGCTGGATCGTGCTCTGCATTAACATCTGCTATGCATTGGCTACAAGCAACGTCTAGAAGGACTGTGCCTATTCTACCAAGGCCATAGCTGCTACCCCTGTGTTAGCAGGTGGAGTCTCTGTCCTAAGCATTTGCCAGACCGTTATGTGGGTGTTCCTACATGCATTCATGAAGCACTATTTTCTGGACATTCAGGTTCTCCGAGAGAAGCATTTTGCCTGCTTGGTCCTCAGGACTTTCTGAATTGAGTCCATCCACAGACCTACCTTCCAATGTGTAATGTTTTGGTATTTCTTCAAAAGATGAGGATTCTGTGGCTAGAAGTCTTATTCAGAAAAACAGGTGCTTACCTTCATAACGCTCTTTCCGTTGGACACCCTAGCCGCAAATTCCTCACCTACCCTCTCATTGTCCCTATTCTGTGGTGGACTCTATCCATTAATAAGATCCCAAACCTAGGATTCTGCACACTGGTCACACCAATTTGGTTTTGGGGCTCTGCGTCTGGTGACCGGCCTGTCTCTAGGGCAACTGACGTCAGTGCCTGTATAAACTCTGCATGTCATTTTTGGAGCAGAACTGCATCAGTGCAGAACTGCATGTTGCCATCTTCTGGCACAAAGAGGTACTGCTGAAAAGTTTCCAGGTCCAATCTAACACCTGGGAAATATTCAAAAAGTGAGGTAGCTGCGACTAGATAGTTTCAACTAGAATGCGCATACCGAAGGTAAATAACTTGTTTGTCAGCACTTCTGTATGTTGGAGTTCCTAAAACATCTCTCTCACTCAGACTTCTTCCATTTAGAGTGGAGCTTGGGACCCTAGTGTGCCTTCTTTCTACTGCCTCTCTTCCTGAGTCCAGAAGAAGATCAGATACAACTGAGCTCAAGTCAGACTAGTGGGATTGTGGCAGGACAGTATGGTACCCGAAACTCCTTGACAGGAACAGCTGTCTTCAGTCCATGCTGGCCTTTGGGAGGCTCTTAAGTCATATAAGCAGAACAGGGTACTGCACCCAGGCTTGCACAGTTTGCATGCTTGTAGATTGAGTGGCAGCAATTCGTTGATATGTCATATTGCAGCAAGGTGTCCTTCCACAAACCTGTGTATGCCAGTCTTTTGGACAGATTTGTGGAATGCTATGGCACCAGACATATTGGCCCATTACAAGCAAAGCTGGCTGCAGTTGTCTTTGTTCTCTCTCAGCAATAGCTTGCTTTGGGTACTGCGAAGTTCTGCTAGTAATCTATTTTAGCTTTTTTTTTTTATTTTATTTTTTTTATTATTTTTTTATTTATTAACAATCGCTGGATCCAGCCCTCTTTGTGTACATCATCTGTTGCAATGAAAGTTATGAGAGGTTTGCTAAATTTATTTGTGCCAAACCTTTGTAATGCAGCAATGGGGCTTGATCCTAGTTCTCCTCTTTTTACACTGCTCAGTTGTCTTTGAGACTTCTGACTTTGACGACAGTCTTTCTCATCAGTATACCACTGGCTAGGCGTGAGAAAGCTTCAGGCTCTTTCTGTCACCTCATCTTATACTGCGTTCTTTCTGGATATGTTGTTGAGGACCCAAGCTTCCTTTGTACTTAAAGTGGTCACTCCTATTCATGTCAAGCAGGTAAACACCCTTCAAACTTACTTTGCTCCACCTTATTTCTCTAAAGAGGAAGAGGGACCCCATCATTTGGACCCTAAGAGGACATTAAACTTTTATATCCATCTCACCAAAGCAAATCAGGTAGACAATCATCTTTTTGTATGGTTTTCTGAAGTAAAGGACAGAAAGCCTGTTTTTCCACAGCCTATCTCACAATGGATTGTTCTTAAAGATCTACTACGTACTGGCACACTCTGCATTCAGCAGCTTTGCCAGGTGTCACCATGCCAGTGGATTCCATAAATCTTTTCCTGTGACCAGATACTCCTTTGCTTTCACGTGGGCACTCTGAATGCCCCTAATGGTGAGGTCTTAAGCGTTGAAATCCATTTTCACCCGTAGTCATTAATTGTTGTCATCGGGATGACATTTATTTTCTGCATTTTTGCTGGCTTATTTGTTCTGGCGTCAAATGGTTTAGTAGTTTCCGTTTGTGTAATGTTTGCACACTACATTAAGTCCAGAGGTCTTAAATCAGGTGCCCGAAACGCATCAACCTCCGGTGAGGAATTCGTAACAAAATAGTTAATTTTACAGTCAAAGAAGTTTAAGATGAACGTGAATGATCCATTTTTCTCACTACCGCCTTGTGATCTTGTGTAGGGGTACTACAGACAATTTATTTATTTAGATATATATATATGGATGCTTTGGTTGTCTGAATACGACTCCCAAGGGTAGTGTTACAATACTGGATTTTTCAATCATTATGTTTATGTGAACTGTAAATAAAAGCAGAATTATGAGAAATTAGAAATAGGTTGTGTCTTTTGTTATATGTCAGATGTCGATCTTGATTTGACTATATGTGCAGGTCTCCAATGAGTTTAGAAGACTGTGTCCCTGAAAAAAAAGGAGCTTGCAGTAGTGGTTGCAAATTGAGTTGCATGTCCTATAATAAGTAACTACTATATTGTAGGTTAAGCACCCTTGGGTGAATATATCCCTGAATAGAATCCTGTTTTGTATACTTGAATTAGCCCTCCAGAAGGCTTACAAGCTCATTTCACTAAAGCAAAGGCTGCTACCAGGACGCTATTGTGCAGAGTGCCTGTCCAGGTCATTTGTCGGGTGACTATGTGGATGTCTGTACACATGTTCACAAAGCTGTACTGCCTCAACCATCAGGTCTGTCAAGAGGCATTTTGCCTGCTCAGTCCTGCAGGATATTTTAGTCTGACGTTCGACAGACCCTCCACCGTGGAGTTATTTCTTTTGTACCTATTCACAAGGTGAGTAACCGTGGTTAGAAGTATCCATCAAAAGAATACTTGTTCTGCAGTTGCCTTACCGGCCCTCCCACCTTTCCGTTCTGTGGAATGGATTCTTTCCATCTAAGAAGGTCCTAACTTAGAGATCTGCATACGGGTGAAGACAATTTGCTGATGGGCTCTGCATCTGAGGGTACGGACAATCCTTTGTAAGCAATTAACAACACTGTGCCTATGGGATGCTTTAATGGTCCATATCCCCACTCATTACTGCCGGAGCAAAACATTATTGGTTTGGAGCCATACAATGCCACCTACCGGTGTGCAGGAATACTCCCTTTTCCGGATCCAGTCCGACACCTGGGGAATATTGACAAAGTGAGTCATCCACAGTTATAGTATCCACCAGAAACAGCGTTACCGAAGGTAAGTAACTTGCTCTACAATGCAGTTTTCTCTATTTTACTTTGGATAGCTGAAGTTCTAATGAGGCTAAAATGGTTGAAACAGTAGAACCACTACAAAAGTTAACAATTCCATAAAACAACCCTGTTAGAATTTCCAACCACTGGGACAGATGAAAAGTAAAATGTCACAAGACTTGCTGCACCCACAAAATCCACCTCAAAGAATTGATTAGAATGGGGGGGCGTCCTTCAACTATATTGGCTAGATGGATGCTGAATACAGTGGTGGCAGATCCTTGTTATCGGCTTGTTTGCAGACTAAAACTTAATCAACCCCAGCTATGCCAATCTTCTAAGAAAGGAAAGTAATATTTTTTAAACAAGGGGTCTAAAGCATATGTTCCCTCTGACAAGACTGCTTAGGAGATTTACTCACTGAGCTGGGTATCCAATATAAATACTACTTGTGCTGATTTTTAAATTTAAGACCAAAGCTCACAACCATCAGTCTTCATACCATAAAGCAGTGATGATACTTCTGTTCCCTCAGTAAATTCTTGGTAGCAGCAAATCTGAAGGATGCATGCAGTAGGTGTCACCATAAAAAGCCACTGTCCATCATTAATTCCCTCTTCCTCTGACATGATCTTCTTTGTAGCAGTGCCCTTAGAAGACTTCTTGTCTGCTTCAAGTAGTAAGCTAGAAAACTTGAGCATTGTTGTGCATTAAAGCTCTTGCAAATTCATTATTGTAACAGCTGAGTTGAGGGCTTCAGAGGTCCACCTATATACTAATAACATACTGGAAATGCAAAAGGAGCAATTGAAGCTCTATGTAGACACCAAGGGAGTGGTAGGTTAGCTGGTGTTGCTATGAGCTTTGGGGTTCTCAGGCAAAAATGGTAAATAGCATACTTTCAAATGGCGCTGCTGCTGTCCTATACATTTATTTGTTTCTGGGTATAATTGGATTAGGGAGTCAATAGTCAACATGTATTTTCCGAAAGTGGTCATAATTGAGGTACAGTCAGAGAGTGGCGTGTTGGAGCCCAAGCATTAATTTCAATAGCCAGGGTGCATTCTTTAAAATACTTAATTTACCCTTCTCCTCTCCAGTTGCTAGGTCAGTTCACCCAATATCCGGCTATCAAGTGTCTAGGTGGCTAGAGTATAATTGAAGATCACAAGCTGTGATAGCCTCAGTTATAATAAGCTTTCAGAACTCAATAGACACCCTCACCAACTACAAGCAGGAAAAACAAAAAACATAGAAAACTACTTTGTGGCCATTTCTGTAGTGAGCTAATGATAAAAACGTATGGTGTTACACCAATAAAAGGGTTTCACTTAGTTCCCAGTGTCAGATATAAGACATGGGAATGGCACACAGCACCACTTTGCCACAAAATGGAATCTCAAACCAGTCTGAGATGGAAGTGTGTTAGTGGATCCTGCTGCCTGGCATAAGTACCTTTCAGTTGGGGTGTCCAGAGACAAGCTGTAAGAAAGCAAAATGGTTACTCCTTGAATCCCCATGCAGCCATGGAGAGCTTAGGAAACCAGATTATCTCCACTATCATGTAGCCAAGTTTCTTCCATTTCACTTCTTGTGACGCTGAATCTGCGAAAACATTTAGTGACTTTATGCAGGAAAGATTTTGCATTTTGCGAAATAACGGCCTGGTTAGTGAACAACTTATCAAAGCATGCAAAGTCTTTTTTGTGTTGATTGAAGGCACATTGAATGCTGCAAAACAGACTCCGAACGTGAATCTAGATGTGTGTGTGGTAAATTACATAGCTATCACGGTCATTATTCACTACCATTCATTGATGTGTATGTGATTCTTGTGCAGTGTGACTGGAGCAATCATGATATGCCTTTTGATTGTCCGAGTCTGTTTGGGGAGTAGGCGGTCAGTCCTGTGAGGTATAAATATTAGATCCATGACTCAATTTTCTGAGATTTGTCTCCCCTTCCAGACAGTTCTATAAAGAGTATAGAACATTTAAAAGTTAAAGCAAGGCATCTCTAGTTCATGGCTCCCTTGCTACAGCAGTTATCCCTAAAATATATTTGCATTGTTACGACAAGAAGATTCAGCAGAGCAGGCACCAACGTTCCTCATCCTTCTTGTCCACTTGCACTGCAGCAAACCTTCTTTAAGAGAATTAATCTTTTAACCATGCAACATTATAACGTGGGAGTAATGGGGTGGAGAGAAAATCTTTAGCGGTCCCTGCCAAGGTGTAGAGAGATCATTTGAGATCAGTGGGCCCTGCATTTTACCAAACAACACTTTCCATTACTTTCAGAGACTATTCCATCTCTCACACTCAGAGACTGTTCCATCTTTTCCACTCAACTAATGCAGCTATTTCCCTGCCAGCATATTCCTTAGTCCTCTGCACAACAATACACAAACCAACCACTCCTTTTCGTACCCCCTCCCATAATTCTTTATGAATGAAGTTTTCTATTTATTGAAAAGCAGAGCCAGGCAAAGGTTGAACTGCATGATATGTTATACTTCTCAATAAGCTCACATGCCGCCTTTTGATCTTGGATATTAGTTTTCTCAACATTTATTTTTTAGAAGGAGTAGTTCGAAAGTGGTGGGTCCAGCACAGATCCTTTAGCGTTTGAATTACTAGCTTGGCTAGATTTATTAGTTCTCCAGTGCTGATAGAGCCTTCTAATGGCAGTTTTCTGATGGATACACCTACCTGTGGATTCCTCACCAAAAGAATTCTCCCCCTCGCGCCAGCCTCGACGGACATTTCTTCTAGCTCTGCACGTCGACGATGACGTCACAATCGCCCGACTCCACACGACGCCACATGACATCATCCAGGCAATAAGAAGCCCTCGTCGACGTGCAGACGTCAGTTCCCTTTTTTCCGTGCCCGAATAACGGTTGTTTCTTCGAGGCTCGCAGGGAGCTACTGTTACCAACTGACGGTTACAATGTTGCAGCCTAGAAAATTCGGCTTTAAACCTTGTAACCAATGCGGGGGTCGGATGTCGGTTACCGACCCCCACAATAACTGCCTCTTGTGCCTTAGTTCAGATCATGAGGTCGAGGCGCGCGGTTCGTGCCAGCGCATGAACCCTAAGGCGCTCAAAGAAAGAGAGGCAAAGTTATTCTTGGCTCGGTCCAAGAAGAAGAAAGAGAGGCGCCATAGGAGGGAGTCTTCGTCGAGATCCTCGAGGTCTCGCCACCATCATAGTGGCTCTCGGCGCCGTCATGGATCTCGGTGCCGATCGAGCAAGGGACGGTCCAGGTCTAGATCGGCTTCTCCGTCGACTCGGCGTCGTCCGACGTGGGAGATAAGCCAGACCGTCACCCCTCCTCCTCCGACGACCCTGACGTCACCCGGGTCGGTCTTTGAGGTCGAGCCTCTCCAGAGGGCTGAAGGTTCTCCTGACCAGGAGTTACCCGGACCCTCTTCGGCAGCTTTGCCGGCGCCGGTGCAACAACAACAGTACCCGGCTTTCCCGACTCCAGGATCGGATCCTGCAGCGTTTTTGAACGCTATGTTTAACATCTTTGCTTCCATGGCGCCGGGTGGAAGTCACGCAGGTCCGTCTGGTCCTTTGGCCTACGATTTGGGTGTTCCGGCGTCTTTCAAGTCGGCGCCGTTCACCCCGTTTGTCTACTGCGTCTGAAGCGGCGCTGATGCCTATGACATCGGCCAGGATGGCTGCACCTGTTACTGCGCCGGTGGATTCGCCTCGGATCCCATCGATGTCCAAGATCGCTGTGGAGCCGAATCCGAGCCTCGGCACCGACGGAGGTCTTCGGCATCGGTTGACGCCTTGTCGACTCCAGGCTTGGAGTCCAGACTTAGATCAAGGCGTCTGGCCCTCCGTCTCTTGGAAGAAGAGGAGTACGCGAGGCAACACCTGGAGGAAGGAGAAGTTGTTGAGCCCTCAGGTGATTTCCAGGGTCTAGACTCGGCTAGTGGCCTTGACACTACCCCGGAGTGGGATCTAGCTTCTCCTGGAGAGATCACAGAGGAGGCAGCTACGTTCCATAAGGTCATTCGTAAAGCTGCAGACTTTTTGGATATTACTCTTCCCACCGTGGAGGTTAAGAGAAATTTATTGACTGAGGTCCTCCATCCAACATCTGCTTCTGCTGAGCCTCTTCTTCCATTTAATGAGGCTCTGCTGGACCCTATAAAGGATATTTTGGATGAAGCCTGTATCCACCGCTGCAGTCAACAGAGCGGTGGCTCGGCGTTACAGGACGGCGCCTGGGGATCCGGTGTTTCTCCCCAGGCAACCAACTCCGGAGAGCCTTGTGGTCCAAGCTTCATGTTCCTCCAGATCCTCTCCTGGCTCGTTTCCTGCTGATAGAGAGTCGAAAAAGATGGACCATACTGCTAAAAAGACATTTTCATCGTGCAGTATGGCGCTGAAATCTTCTAACGCCACATGTATACTGGGACGTTACATACATGCCCTTATGGAAGAGGCAAAGGGCCATCCTAATGTGTCACAGGAGATGCTGCAACTCTTTTTGGATGCTCAAGCAGCTGCGACGCAAGTGATCCAGTCTGGTTTGGACACTTCGGACTCGGTGGCTAGGGCTATGGGCACGACCATTGTCGCGTGGGCTCTCATTATCCTAAACGAGACTACTGGATTTCTAGGCAGCAGGATCGATAACGGTGTGGGGGAGTAAGTCTGACCCACGTGTAAGGAACTCTGTCACCCTAAATCCGTTTTTTGCTCCGGCTAACTAGCAGTGCCCCATTTCTCCCACGGGGAAGAGATGATTGGGCAGCCGAGCGCATGACATCTTTGGAACTTCTCAGGGAAGTCGTGGTCACTCAGATCCAAAACAACTCTCTCATTTACATTATGATCTCAAATACAAATGACAAAGACAGTATAAGTTTTATATAATGATTTAATAAAACGACTGTATTTTAGATAATAAGGCATGAGCCGCAATAACCAGAACCATACAACACAGTAGGATTGAAATAGTTACCAGGAGAGTAAAACATAAGAACAAAGCAATCATCGTGTATAATAGTTTCTACTCTCCCTCTGCTTGTTCTATTTTGAGCACAGCATGTTAAGCTTCTAGCTTGCCTGTCTGTATCACTGGGGAGACATCAGCCCTCATACCTGAGTAAAGGCCTGTGATCTTGGTTCAGCATCTGCAACGAGGCAGTCAGCGTCTAGTTGTGGTTCCATGGTCAGAATCTCCCTCTTGCGTGTATTGGGACAAGGAAGTGATTTTATAACTAACATGTCAGCGTGATCACAAAATGTCCCTACGCAGGAATGCCAAGTCTAAACTCCTACCACGTCTATCGGCAATGTACCAGACTGTATCCTTGACTGATGCACAGAGTGAATATGTTATGGAGAACTCCAGTGCTGAAGTAGGCAAAACAGTGTGATATGAATAAAAAACACCGTAGAACTGGCCATTTGAAAAATAACAGTACGAAGCCTAATAAAAAGCATTTAGAGCAAAGTGCACAGAGGCTCTAAGCTACCAGCAAATGAATAAATTACATCCAGGGCAAAGTGCACAAAAGCCTGAAGCTAGCGCGCAAAGAATACGTAAAACCAACCACACTACACCATAGTCTCTAGAAGGCAGTCTTGGCTTAGATCATCTGGCTTCTCGACGGACGTGCAGGCTACGCTCCTTGATCTCCCGTCTGATGGGGAAAAGCTCTTCGGTTCTAAGGCTGACTCTGCCTTAGAACGCTTTAAAGAGAGCAGAGCGACAGCTAGATCCTTGGGACTCCAGTCGTCTACCTCATCCGCCTTTAGAGGCATTCGGAGATTTAAAGGATTTGGTCGTGGTTCCTTTCGAGGAAGACTGCAAGGACCACAACAAACTGCTTCTACCCTGCCTTACAGATCCTTCAGGGGCAGAGTCCGTACGAGAGGAGCCACCTTGCAGCACTCTGCCTCTTCCTCTTCCTCGGGAGGGGTGCAGCAAGGAAAGCAGCTGTAGTCCTCCACCATTCCCTGTCCATTCGTCTCCAGTAGGGGGGAGACTTACCCTTTTTCTTCCAATGTGGGAGGTCATAACATCAGACTCCTGGGTCATCGACATTGTGAAGAAGGGGTATGCTCTTCCTTTTCGGGAATTTCCTCCCACCCTCCCTGCCCGCCCATCCTTCTGTTCGGAAGACCATCTTCTCCTGTTACAGCAGGAGGTATTATCCCTATTACAAAAAGGTGCAATAGAGTTGGTTCCCGAGCAAGAGAGGGGTCAGGGGTGCTATTCAAGATACTTTCCGATTCCCAAAAAGGATGGTCGGCTGAGACCGATTTTAGACTTGAGGATTTTGAATTGGTTCCTCAAACAGGAAAAGTTCAAAATGCTGACCCTCTCACAGGTTCTTTTGGCGTTGAACGAAGGAGACTGGATGGTGTCTGTCGATTTGCAGGACGCGTACTTTCATATTCCGATCCTCAAATCGCACAGGAAGTATCTCCGTTTTGTGGTGGGATCACAACATTATCAGTTTGCGGTCCTCCCGTTTGGTCTTACTTCAGCACCTCGAGTCTTCACGAAGGTGATGGCGGTGGTAGCGGCAGAGCTCAGAAGAAAGGGGATCGCTGTGTTTCCCTATCTGGACGATTGGTTGATCAAAGCCAATACTCCAGGGCTTGTGCGGTGCCATCTCCAGTCGACGACTCAATTGTTGTACGACCTGGGGTTTTCAGTCAGTGTACCCAAATCTCACCTGGAGCCCTCTCAACGCCTCCTGTTCATAGGGGCAGTATTGGACACAACATTGAATCGGGCCTTTCCTCCGCCACAGCGGGTTCAGGACATACAGGCTTTGGTTCCGATGTTTCGAAATGGAGCGGTGGTTCCAATCCTCAAAGTCCTTCGTCTGCTCGGTCTATTTGCTTCTTGCATACTGTTGGTCACTCATGCACGCTGGCACATGAGGGCTCTCCAGTGGTGCGTCCGCATGCAGTGGTTTCAACACAAAGGGGATCTCGAAGACTCGCTAAAGATCTCCAGAGACACTGCAGTGGATCTTCAATGGTGGGCAGCGGTCGACAACCTTTCTCAAGGAAGGCCGTTCTCGCTACCCCCACCAGTGGCCTCAGTGGTAACGGATGCTTCCACTTTAGGGTGGGGAGCTCATCTGGGGGACCTGGAGATCAAAGGCCTTTGGTCTCCAGTAGAACAGAAATTACACATCAATCTGTTAGAATTGGGGGCAGTACGGCTGGCTCTCAAGGCCTTCCTCCCTTCCATTCGCGGTCAGTCAGTCCAGGTTCTAACGGACAACACGACCGCGATGTGGTATATAAACAAACAGGGAGGAGTGGGGTCGTATCTTCTCTGCAGAGAAGCTCTTCGACTCTGGTCCTGGCTTCAGGACCACAAGATCTGCTTGATTGCACATCATTTGGCCGGAGTTATGAATGTGCGTGCAGACATTCTTAGTCGACGCAGCTCGGTCGACCACGAGTGGCGTCTTCATCCATATCTAGTTCTGCATATCTTCCAGATGTGGGGTTATCCACAAGCAGATCTGTTTGCAACTCAACAGAATGCACAGTGCCCGCTGTTTTGCAGCCTCCAGTATCCGGTGCAAGGAGCTTTGAGGGACTCGTTTCAGATGACCTGGAAGGGTCAGTTGCTTTACGCGTTTCCCCTCATACCCTTGATTCCTCGAGTTCTCAGGAAGATCCGGCAAGACCGGGCTCAAGTCATCTTAATAGCTCCGGATTGGCCGAGAAGGGTGTGGTATTCGGACCTACTCCAACTCTCTCAGTGCCCTCTGCTCCGTCTCCCTTGCAGGGTGGACCTCCTCTCGCAGTCGCAGGGGCAGATTCTACACCCCCACCTCCAGAGCCTGCATCTTCATGTCTGGAGATTGAACGGGGCAATCTGAGTTCCTTTTCTCTCCATCCAGATGTGGTGGAAGTTATTCTATGGGCCAGACGGCACTCCACCAAGTCAATCTATGCAAATCGTTGGGCTAAGTTTACAAGCTGGTGTGGAGAGAATAGTTTAGATCCTTTAAAAGCTGGTTTATCTGACATTTTGTCATTTGCACTCTATTTAGCACAGAAAGTTTTTTCAGTTGCCACTGTTAAGGGTTATCTGTCTGCGCTATCTGCTTTTCTGTGCCTTCCTGATCAACCATCCTTCTTTAAGTCACCAATTGTTTTAAAGTTTCTAAAGGGACTCACTAATAAGTATCCGCCCACGCCATTCGTTATGCCTCAGTGGGACCTTAACTTAGTTTTAACTTTTCTTATGGGGGCCCCGTTTGAACCTATGCACTCTTGTTCTTTACGGTTCCTAGTATTTAAAACTGTTTTCCTGGTGGCAATAACATCTGCCAGAAGGGTTAGTGAGCTTCAGGCTCTAACTGTAGAATCCCCATTCCTTTCCTTCTTCAAGGACAAAGTGGTGTTGATGACCAAGGCGGCTTTCCTACCGAAGGTTGTTACACCCTTTCACCTGGGGCAGTCAATTACTCTCTCTTCCTTTTACCCTCCACCTCACCCATCCAAGGAGGAAGAGAGGCTCCATTGGCTGGATCCACGAAGAGCACTGAGCTTCTACGTCGCCAGGACGAATGAGTTCAGACAGGATGAACAGCTCTTTGTTGGATACGTGGGGAAGAGGAAAGGTAGAGCGGTCCACAAGAGAACGCTATCCAGGTGGGTCATTCTATGTATTAAGATCTGCTATTCTTTGGCGAAGAGAGATCCACCTGTGGGGCTTCGTGCCCATTCTACCAGGGCCAAAGCGGCTTAATCGGCTTTGGCTAGAGGTGTTCCTGTGGCTGACATCTGCAGGGCAGCGACCTGGGCATCCCTCCATACTTTTGCCAAGCATTACTATTTGGACTCTGAGGTCAGGAGGGATGGCCATTTTGCTCGCTCAGTGCTGCAAGATTTCTTGGTTTGACCATTTGGGCACCCACCACCGGAGGTTATACTGCTTGGGGACTCGATTCTTTTGGTGAGGAATCCACAGGTAGGTGTATCCATCAGAAGAATAAGTTACTTACCTTCGGTAACGCTTTTTCTGGTGGATACAGTAACTACCTGTGGATTCCTCACGGTCCCACCCACCTCCCCGTTGCCTGAATGGTCAAACCAGGATCTCTTTGGGTGCGCATCCTTGGACTTGTATATATTTATATGTATATAGCTTTCACATGCATATGGTTGTATTCTTTGTATATACTTTTCCTTTGCAATTTAAGATAGTGGAAAAGACATTTTTGGACTGGAATGGTACATATATATATTTAGTTCTGTCCCGGATTGAGCACGCATAACTGTGATTTTTATTGAGTTTTATATTAAATATTTTCAATTTCATCTATTCTGGATGAATGTGTACTATTTAGGTTTAACCTGTTCGCCTTTATGGCACGCAAAAAATGGTGATAACTGACGTCGACGAGGGCTTCTTATTGCCTGGATGATGTCATGTGGCGTCGCGTGGAGTCGGGCGATTGTGACGTCATCGTCGGCGTGCAGAGCTAGAAGAAATTTCCGTTGAGGCTGCCGTGAGGGGGAGAATTCTTTTGGTGAGGAATCCACAGGTAGTTACTGTATCCACCAGAAAAAGCATTACCGAAGGTAAGTAACTTATTCTTCTCACCTAAAAACATTCTCAGCTGCCAGACTGGATCTACAAAATCTTGATCAGTACTTGGTATGGTAGATGGCTTCTGGAGGTCACTTTTGCATCAGTAGTGATGTGTGGTGACTATAGAGTTGCCACTCTGGCGCCCTGTCAGTTCTTCCTTTCCTCACCATCACAGTGGATCCAGATAGCTACCTCAGTCACTTTTTGTCCAACTTTTTGACCCTTTTGTCAACCTTTTTTGAGCTGTTGATCCCAGTGTGCTAGAAAGTTGTTCCCTAACAAACCCGTCAGTTTTCAACCCTCGTGGGAAATGTCACTGACAGATTCTGTGTCTAATTCCCATTTGGTCTGTCTTTGTTGTCGAACCACGTCTCCAGGGTCTGCGTTGACAGACGGTCATTGCACCCAATGTGATCTGGGTGGGAACGATGAAGCTCCTAGCGGCATGGCACAAGAAAGCTCTGACTTATTCTTGGTCCTGAGTGAGATCACGGGCCCAGCCATAGTCGGTCTAATGATCAATCATCATCAAAGTTGTCATCATTGAAGTCGGATAAGTCAAAGAAGCACAAGAACTCTTTGAAGCTTTCTTCATCTTCCTCTTTTCGACCTTCTGCTTCTAGTCCTTGCTCCTGCACTACCTCTACAGAGCCAGAGGCCAGGTCTGCTCTGTTCCTCCCTGAATCCGCTGAAGCCAGAGTGCCCCCTGCCCAACTTAGAAGGTTCTGTGCCACCATGCTCTTCTTCTTTGGGTCACCGGCTCCCTGTGGCACACCTTCGGGCCCCAAAGTGCTGAGAGGTGCTACAGTTATGATAACGCCAACAGGCACGCCCTGATCCCAACTAGGTCCTCTGGATCTAGACTAACTCTGACCTTGAAGCCGAGAACCATGCCTGAACAAGCCCTCCTGACGCCACTCCCAGTGTCACTGTTGACACCTGATGATGTGGAATGCATTGTCTCATCCGACTCTTGGGACTGTGCTATTCAGTGTCAACAACAATGCCAACTGGACCTCAGCCATCAGGTGTGGACACCCTGCCCTTGTCTTTTGACAGTCCGAGTGTGAACTGGACTTTGGGGTTTGTGATGAAATCTCTATGGGTTCTCTGACACAACCAATAACCTGGGCTCATCCTCCCATGAGGAAGACTGGTATAAGGAGCTGAGAGATGCCAGCAGACTGGATACATCTCCAGATTCTGGCCTGGTCTTGCCTCCAGAACCTGCTATGGAGGATGGCTCATCCTTCGCCATGGTGGTGAGGAGGGCAGCGGACGTTCTCGATCTACAGCTTCCCTCCAACACATTCAAAACCAACGTCTTGACAGAGGAGATTCAGCCAGGACACCTCTGTGGAACCCCGATTCATCTTTAATGGAGTTCTTATGGACATCCTCCTGGGGGCCGAGACCAAGCCCTGCACAAATGTACGAGTGGACACAATGATTGCCCGTTGCCACCGTCCCGCAACCTGGTAGTGCAGACCTTGGCTGCCAAAGTCAAATCTAGTGCTTTCCTTATTGTTTCACTGGACAGGGAATCCGAGACGCTGGACACCTTTGGGAAGACAATTCTCTCTTATACAAACCTATAGTTGCGGTTGGTGAACACTGCATGCCTCTTCAGCCGGTCCTCTCACACCTTGTGGGTTTCGCAAGTGCTGCCCATGGTGCCCTAGGAGGCTCTGGCCATCCTGAACTAGGTCATACTTGATGGCTGGGATGCTGGAAAGTTCACCATTAGGTGTTGATTGGACATCACCATCTCACTGGGCAGGATCTTCCCATCCATGGTGGCACTCGGGTGCCACGATTGGTTGAGATCAACTGGCATCTCAGGGGACGGCCAGTTGGCACTGAGGTACATGCCTTTTGATGGCTCCCGCCTGTTTGGCGACAATACCGATACTGTGTTTGCTTTTTAAGGGAATGTGTCTTTTTGTATGTGTAGGAAGGTGGCTCTGTGTATACTGTCTCAAAGTGAGAGATAGTGTGCACAGAGTCCAAGGGTTCACCTTAGAGGTTGATAGCATCAAAATTAGATAATACGAATGCTCTATTTTGTGGTAGTGTGGTCGAGCAGTACCCTTATCAGAGGGTAGGGTTAAGCATTTGTTGTACACACACAGGCAATAAATGAGAACACACACTCAAAGACTTAACTCCAGGCCAATAGGTTTTTATATAGAAAAATATTATTTTCTTAATTTATTTTAGACCCACAAGATTCAGAATTCAAGTACATACATAAATTGTAAGGTACTTCACACAGGTAAGTATGGAACTTTGAATTAAAACAGTAGTATACACCGTTTTGGCAGAAATGGCAATAAACTATTTTAAAAGTGGACACCGTGAAAAAATCAACATTTCCAGGGGGAGGTAAGTATTGGGTAGTTCCTCAGGTAAGTAAAGCACTTACCATTACAGTCTCCTGGGAATAGGCAGCCCACCGTTGGGGGTTCAAGTTAACCCTGAACACCCAGCACCAGCAACAAAGGGCAGGTCAGGTGCAGAGGTCAAAGTAGGGCCCAAATAACATAGGCGCCTATGAAGAACAGGGGTGCTCCGGTTCCAGTCTGCTAGCAGGTAAGTACCTGCGTCCTCGGGGAGCAGACCAGGGGGTTTTGTGGAGCACGGGGGAGAGGAGCAGGACACACAGGCACACAAAACACACCCTCAGCGGCCCAGGGCGGCCAGGTGCAGTGTGCAAATTAGGTGTTGGGTTTGTCGTCAAACAATAGAGGGACCTGGGGAATCACTCGGGCCAGCCACCGACTGGGCTAGGATGAGGGCCGCCTGCTGGTCACTCCTGCACTGGTAGGTGGTTCCTCTCGGTCCTGGGGGCTGCAAATGCAGTGCTTGGTCCAGGCGTCGGTTTCCTTTGTTACCAGGCATTGGCGGTTAGGGGGAGCCTTTGGATCCTCTCTACAGGTGTCGCTGTGGGGGTGCAGGGAGGCCGACTCAGGGTGTCCATGTCGTTGGAGCGGCCTGGGAATCTTCTCTGCGGTGTTGGTTGTTCTGAACTCGAGCCAGGGGCATCGGGTGCAGTGTGTGAAGATTCACGCTTCTGGCGGGAAGTTAGTCTCTTTAAAGTTGCTTTCTTTGTTGTTGTTTCTGGACAGAGCCACTGTCCTCGGGAGGTCCTCTAGGTGCAGGTCAGTCCTCTGAGTCCTCAGAGGTCACTGGTCCCGCTGGATGCGTCGCTGTGCAGATTCTTAGAGTTCTGGAGACTGGTCGGTAGGGCTGGGGCCAGGTCTGTTGTTGTCTCCGTTGTCTCTGTGGGGCTTTCAGGGCAGCAGTCCTTCTTTCTTCAGGTTGCAGGGATCTGATTTCCTAGGTTCAGGGTTTCCCCTAAATACTAAATTTAGGGGGGTGTTTAGGTTTGGGGGCAGTAGGCAATAGCTACTGTCCCGGAGGGTGGCTACACTCTCTTTGTGCCTCCTCCCTATTCCTATTCGGGGAATCCTCCAAAACAAGATGAAGGATTTCTTAAGGCAGTGGTCACCTCAGCTCAGGACACCTTGGGGGCTGTCCTGACTGGTGGGTGACTCCTCTTTGTTTTTCTCATTATCTCCTCTGGACTTGCCGCCAAAAGTGGGGGCTGTGTCCGGAGGGGCAGGCATCTCCACCACCTGGAATGCCCTGGGGTGCTGTAACACCAGGGTTGAGCCTTTGAGGCTCACCGCCAGGTGTTACCGTTCCTGCAGGGGGAGGTGAGAAGCACCTCCACCCAGTGCAGTCTTTGTTCCTGGCCACATAGTGACAAAGGCACTCACCCCATGTGCCCAGAAACCCGTCTGGATGTGGCAGGAACTGGTCAGCCTAACACTAGCATTTGGACTGGTATACAGGGGGCATCTCTAAGTTGCCCTCTGTGTGCATTTTTTCAATAAATCCCACACTGGCATCAGTGTGGATTTATTGTGCTGAGATGTTTGATACCAAACTTCTCAGAATTCATTGTAGCCATTATGGAACTGTGGAGTTTGTGTTTGACAAACTCCCAAACCATATACTCTTTATTGCTACCCTGCACTTACAATGTCTAAGAATTTGCTTAGACACTGTAGGGGCATAGTGCTCATGCAACTATGCCCTCACCTGTGGTATAGTGCACTCTGCCTTAGGGGTGTAAGGCCTGCTAGAGGGGTCACGTACCTATGCCACAGGCAGTGGGGTGTGGGCATGGCGCTCTGAGGGGAGTGCCATGTCGACTTAGTCATTTTCTCCCCACCAGCACACACAAGCTGTGAGGCAGTGTGCATGTGCTGAGTGAGGGGTCCCCAGGGTGGCATAATACGTGTTCCTCGCCACAGGGCCCTTGGTACCAGGGGTGCCAGTTACAAGGGACTTATTTGTGTGCCAGGGCTGTGCCAATTGTGGAAACAAAGGTACAGTTTAGGGAAAGAACACTGATGCTGGGGCCTGGCTAGCAGCAGTCAATAATAACTAGCATCAACAAAAGGCAAACAGTTAGGGGGTAACCATGCCGTGAGAGGCATTTTCCTACAGCATGGTCACCTCCAATGTTTTGGACTGATGCTGCTGGTTTTTCAACTCTGACCTTATGCTGTGCATGTTAATTTGCCTTATAACCATTTGGGATAAGCTAACTTACTGTAAGTCCCTAGTATATGGTACTCGGGTATCCAGGGCCTGTAAATTAGAGGGTCACCACAAGGACTTAAACACTCATTGTGACACCCTGGATGGCAAGCGTAAAAAATAACTACTGGTCTGCCACTGCAGACTGGAAAGGCAGTTTAAAACTGCTGACTCGACTTTGCCATTCAATGTCATGTTTAAAGTTGTGGCAAAGTCTCCCATTTTAATTATATATGTTTCCCCCTAAGGCAGAACGCTATATATTAGAAAGTGGAGCTTGTGCTTTTACATGTTCCAGCAGTAAAAAAACAGCAATCGTAGTTTTTACTGTGGAATAGGCTAGTATCCCAATAGTGAGTGCATAGTGACAGGCTACCCCAGTAGCCCTGCTGACATGTGACTGGGACTACTACCTTAAGGTATCAGACAACTTGTTAAATTAAGCCCAACTTGATTAGCCCAGGTCAAAATGAATGTAACTTGTTGCAGTGTGCAACTTTTTATAATCCCCAGTACCCATCCACAACTGCACATTGGTTTCTCTTTGAGACGGCTTTCTGATCTCCTGGAGAGATGTGCAAGCGACTCCTAGCACACAAGACAATAGCAGCCTGCCTGGGAGAGAGTGGTTGCCTCTTCCTGACAGGAAGCAGCGTTGGTGTTGGCCCAAAAGGCAAGCTTCAAAGGTGAAGCTGCCTTTAAAAAGCAAATAGGTTACACTTGTTCTATTGTTTAAGTAGGGAGGCTGGCACTCTGGAGGGGAAGGGAAAACCAGTTGCCAAACTGGTTTTCCAGGAGCGGTTAGCCTCCTTGGTGACCACACCTCTGGGTTGGGCTCTTTAGACACCAAGAGAAGGGTTCTGCTATGTTGAAAGTAGGAAGAATAGTGCATCCTGGATGGACAGATGTAATACTATGCACAAAGTGTTCATTCTGAGGTGGCCTATCGGCTAAAGCACTCGTTCTGTTCTGAGGGCATTTTCCAGGCATAAAAAGGGCGTACCTGGCACCCAGATCTCAGGGACTGGAAAAGAGGACTCCCTTGCTTAACCAAGGAGCTGGCAATGAGAGGCTGCACCAGCGTGGACTGCACCTGCTGAGCCTGGTGACTAGAAAAGGAGAAGGGGCTGTGCCTGCTGTGTCCTGATTGTGGAGCGTAGTCTCCGGAGCCCAGCTGAAGCCAGAGACTCCAAGGGTCTTTTGACTGACCTGTTGGCAGCAAAAGGCATTACTGCTGAAGAAAGTTGGGGAAAGTTTGTTGCCCAAATCTTCAAGCATCCATTCCGCGTTACTGTGCAGCACTAGAGACCAGGACCCAACGATCAAAGCTGCGTCCAAGTCTGCTGTTCCCAGAAGAGTTGTCGGCATGCACCTTGGTTGCCCACAAGGTGAGTCATCGTCTGAGGTAGAATTCTGCTGTAACTGCTATACCCACCTGAATTTCTGGACCGAGAGGACTTTGAGGGACGTCGACCCCTGTGATCAGGACTGCCTCATCAAGTTTGTGGACCAAGGAGTAGCTGCAGGAAGGCCCCCATCCACCATGTCACATCCACAGCTTTGTTGAGCATAGTCCGCATCCTCTGTCCCTGGCATCAGAACCAGTTCGTTAGGAACCTATAGCAAAGGGATAAAAGTGCCTGGAACTACCTGAAGATTTCTTCCTCTGAGGCAACTGTTTCTAAGGACCCTGCTGGTCTCCCTTAGTGGCTCCCTGCTGGAGTTGATCACCTAAAGTTAAATAACCACATTGATATTTACCCAAGTTTTTCTTTAAAAAGTTTCTAAGTGTCAAATTTGTTGAATTTGTCAATGCTTGATTGCGGTTCATATTTACTGTACATTGTAATTGCTGTATCTCCGGAACCCTCTGGTAGATCTTTTTTATTGTGGTGTCTTAAGATACATGAAAATAAAGAATGTTTTTATAAATTGGTGTCGGATTTCTAGAGGGTATCGTTGATTTCTATTTCAATTGTTTTGATGCTGTTAAAATGCTTTACCAGTGTCTTTGTGTAAACCTTGCTGCTCAGTACTACGCTACCCAGGGTTGAGCTGGAAGGTTTAACAACAAAACCTACTCATCCTAAAGGGGTTGATAAGTATATTACATGGTGGAGCTGCACAACCACACCGTATATTACACCCCATTTCCTCACAACATCACAGTTGATTTAAACAAGGATGGTTGGTCCGGTAAACACACAAAGGGCTGGAAAAACGTTTATAGAGCCACTAAAAGCCCTTGCTGGGCTATAGACAAAATAATCAGTAACACTTTCAAAAGTTTGACTGGTAAGGGGCCTATGTTGTGGACTCCACATCAGAACACAGTCTTGTCCCAGCGCCTGATGGGAAGACAAATGCTCATCCCCAGAATTGGTAGTTAGCACCTTCTGGCCCTATCTAGACCCACTAAGATGACTTGGACCAAATCATTCCTGCTGTTTTTCAGAACTCTGGGCAGGAAAGTAACAGGCGGAAAGGTGTACAGGAGTCTGCTCTTCACTTTACCCTGAATGTGTCTCCTAGAGAGGGCATTCTTGGAACTCCTGTGACACAACTAAACATTCTCGATGGTGGTGAAGAGATCTAAACATAGTTTGTGATCCTCCAGGTGCTGCCGGGTCAGCAGGTCTGCCTGATGTTTAAAGACCTGCCAGGTGGTTCATGATCAGGAAAATACCCTGATCTCTTGCTAACTTCAGAAGCATAGCTCCCCTGGCACTGGACTTAGGATCCCTCACCACTCTGTTTGTGCAATACCACAGGCATGGGTGTTGCCCTTGAGAACCTGCTCTGGCCTCCCCTCCCCTCTCCTCCTCACCTCTGATCTCCTACTTCCTTAGTTGCCCAACCCCCCAAAATCCATCAGGTATGTATCAGTCACCACCATCAACTCTCGGTAGGGAGGGCAGTCTGCCACGGGTCAGATTGAAGTCAAGCAGCCACCATTGCAGAGCTGGGTCAGTTTCCTCCAAAATCTGTGTGACATCCGACTGGTTTCTTTGGTGTAGGGCTCACTGAGACTTCAGCTCTCACTGCAGAGCTTGCATATGCCACCTAGGGGTGAAGGAGACAAGCAGGAGGCCAATAGACCCAGACATCCGAGCTACTCACTGAGTTCTAGGACTGAGGCTGAAATATTCCAGTCATAGCCTGAAAGTCGTGGAGTAAAGGGCTTGAACGGCACCATATCCAGATGCCTTCAGTAAACAGGCGCCTCTGCAAAGGAGGCAATTGCAACTTTGGCTCATGGCTTGACAGCCCCAATGATGTTAGGGTTTGCTGCCTTCTACAGGTAGTTCATGACTGACTGTGGCAAGCTAGGTATTGAGGTAGGGAAAACCGGTATCACCAACTTCCGAAAGTGTGCTGCGACCACGACCATAACTTTTGTGAACATCTGAGGGGCACTGTTAAGGCTGACCGGGAGCTTGCAATCTGAAAATGCTCTGGCCAACTTTGCACCACAAGTAGTGTCAGTAGGACTACAAGGCGGAGTCATGACAATACACATCCTGCAGGTCTAGTGCAACCATCCGGTCACCTGGATAGACGTCAGACAGCACTGGCACCAAATTCAGCACAGGAAGAAGGCATTCAGAGGGGGTAAAAATCTAAAATAGGTTGATGTTCTTCAGCATGAGGAATTAACAGGTGTAGCAACCCTTCCCTACTTCTGAGGGAAGCACCCCTTCGATGGTCTCTTTGGCCAAAAGAGCCTACACCTTTTTGCAGCAAGATGGAAGGGTGCTGCTTTGAAAGCTGTCATGATGTGGGAAGAGGTTCAGATCTGCCAGGAAAGAATGGTGGGGCACAGCCCTGCTGGATGACCTGGACAATCCATCTTTTGGATGTGATGGTCCACTTCTCTGAAAGAAAATGTTTGTTCCTGCCTCCTTCAGGCCGCGAAGAGCAAACAAAGGCCGATGCCTGCAGGGGGAGGGGAGGACTTAGTGGAGCTTTGCTCCTGGTGATCTTGGCTGGATCCCCAGCCAAAGGTACGAAAGAGCTGGGATGATTACTGCTGAGGTGGCAGTGCCTATACGCCAGTGCCCTGTATAAACCTCTTAATGGTAGGAACAGCTGAGGCTTCTGTCAAGCAGAAGTAATTGCGGCTAAGGAAAGTGCTATAGCTCAGCGATTCCTCAAAGCATTCGAGGGTAGAACCAATCTTTTCACCAGAAAGGGAGGAACCATCAAAAGGCCTGTCCATGAGGGACCCATAAATGTCCCCTGAAATGCCAGTAAATCTTATTCACACATGGCAGCACAGCACCACACTACTGCCCACTGCACGCCCCAAACATTTGGTAGTTTCCAGGCCAGCTTGGATTACTTATTTGCCTGCATGCTGGCAGTCCGGAATGGTTTCAGCAAGAGGCTCTGAACTTCTTGAAACCACTGTAAGATCTCACTGGGCACGTCTTAAAGTGCATGCATGTAATGGCCTAACAAACAGACGGCATTGACTGAAAGAAACACCAAACAGTTGGAGGAGAACGTCAGTTTCCCAGATTCCTCTGTCCTTTTAAACCCCCTGTCCAGAGTGGTCGCAGGGATTGTATTAATGATTAACTTTACTGGTGGAATCTTGGACCATCAAACTATCAGGACTTGGGTGCCGAGTAAGGACGTTTGGATAGCCATGTGCTGGCCTAAGGCGTCTGGCTATTGACAGGTAGGCAAGAGCTGGACTTTGCCCAGGTACTCATAAGGACTTCAGTAAGGGCTTGACTAAATAGAAATAAGGGTTCAGATGAAACTGGATCCAGGTGTACAATCCTAGTTAGTACACTGCTTTTGATTTACACTGAGGGTAGGTGTAGGTCCAGAACCTCATCTGTACATTTAATTTCCACATCAAAAGATGTGCTCCCTTCCTTAGAGGGTGCAGAGGGCAACACTTATCCTTTGTCCGAGGAGGTAGCCAACCCAGTGGCCACTTGCAAGTCCATGTTAATGTCATCTAGTGTGGGGGTAAATTATCCCCATCATGTCAGGGGCTCAATTTCCTGCAGCGGCAATGTCCGGATCGCCTTTGATGCAGAAGAAACCGTCACAGATCTTAGACCAGGAGTGGCAGTTAGAACCAGACGTGATGCAGAATCTGACATGAGATTAAGGGCGGACCTCTCAACGCTAGCCTGGCTAAATGCCTCTGCTGATCAATGGGGTCTGAGGATTCGCCACAGGAAGCCATAGGAGTGCCATAAATATACAGCATTACCTCCCTGAAGACCTCTCCTTGCTGCAGCGTCAGCCCAGGAAAGTTGAGTTGTGCCAGGAGCAGCTGAGGAATCTGCTTTGTGATCAAGGATCAGGAGCATGATCAACTGGCACCTTGACACTCTCCAGACTTCTTTTTGAACAGAGTGGTGGAATGGAGTTCAGTCCTGCTTCGAATTTCTTGCGCTTTTTTTTTTGACTTACTAGATGACTGCAAAGACGACTTGTTGTGGAAGTGGCATTGAGACCAGGAGTGAGTCCGTACGGTAGATTTGGAGCAGGAGCTAGAGTTACATGAGGTCCAAAACTTCTTTCAATGTTTGTTGACATACAGCATTGTTTTGTGGGCCTGCACCACCTTTGGGTGCATAAGGCCATGTGGATTATTCTATAGAGTAGGAATCTCCAGTTAGAATTATTCATCATAATTCCTAATTTTCTGTCAGGAAATCAGTGAGTTTTTTCAAGTTCAAAGAAAATCTTAGCTGTAAAGGCTCTTGTTCAGCCAATTGTTCATCTAAAGAAAACATGGGCAACTGCCTGAGATAGGAGATCCTCTCGAACTGGCAGCCTCATCGGAACCTGATCCAGAGGATCGATACTCATGTCCAGGAGTTCTAGATACCCCACCCGCCATGCCCAATCCAGAGTCACTAGGATGACTTGAGCCCAGTAGGTTCTGATCTTATAGAGAACTCGGTGCAGGAGTGGTATTTGTCAAAAGGCATACATTAGTCCCAAATTCTTTTCTAAACGGAATGGGTCTCAGAGCGAGAGCTGCCTTGGAAAGTCCAACACCCAGACATGCTGACATTGCACTTTCTCAGTGATAGCCAATAGATAGTCAAGCTACTCTCATAAGAGTCCTTGCACCACCTTCGGGTACAGATGCCATTTGTAATCCACAAAGAGTTGACAGCTGAGTTTGTCCAACCTGGCATTCAGAGATCCTTCCAGGTGTTGTACAACCATAAATCTGTCCTGGTATTTTAACCATGTCTAAAATTCAGATTCTGGGACTCCTGGCAAAGGGTCCATGACTCCAGTCTGCCCTGCTTGTTGCGGTACCACCTGGTGGTGTTGTTGTCTGTGAACACCTGGAACTGTCTTCCCTTCATGAATGGGAGAAAGGCTTGCAATGCCAAGTGTATGGCCCTCAGCTCTAGAAGGTTGATGTGAAGCCGTGCCTCCAGTGGAGGCTAGAGTCCTCTGATCTCCGCCCCTCTTACAGGCCCGCCACATCCCATAAGTTTTGCATCCGTCACCACTGTCAACTCTGGATGGGGAAGGGAGAGGGGCCTGCTGATGACCCAGTTGTGGTCCAGCAACCACCTCAGCAGGTCTTTTGCATGTTCCTGTGAAATCCATACCAAGTCAGAGAGCTTCTCCTGTGGCTGTAGCTACTGGGACTTCAGGTCCCACTTCAGAGCCTCTATGTGCCACCTGGCGTAATTCACTAGAAGGATGTAGGAGGCAGTCGAGACACAGCAGCCTCAGAATCAGTCTTGCCAATATCCAGGACTGAGGCTGAAACAAATCAAATCAAATCATTAACATTTATAAAGCGTGCTACTCACCCGTGCGGGTCTCAAGGCGCTAGGGGAAAGGGGGCGGGGGGTTACTGCTGCTCGAAAAGCCAGGTTTTTAGGAGTCTCCGGAACGCAGAGTGGTCCTGGGTGGTCCTGAGGCTGGTGGGGAGGGAGTTCCAGGTTTTGGCTGCCAGGAAGGAGAAAGACCCCCCCACCCGCTGTGGAGCGGCGGATGCGAGGGACGGCAGCGAGCGCGAGGCCAGAGGAACGGAGGAGGCGGGTGGGGACGTAGAAGCTGAGGCGTCGGTTGAGGTATTCCGGTCCCTTGTTGTGGAGGGCTTTGTGTGCGTGGATGAGAAGTCGAAAGGTGATCCTTTTGCTGACTGGGAGCCAATGCAGGTGTCTCAGGTGTGCGGAGATGTGGCTGTTGCAGGGTACGTCGAGGATGAGGCGGGCCGAGGCGTTTTGAATGCGTTGCAGGCGATTTTGGAGTTTGGCGGTGGTCCCAGCGTAGAGGGTGTTGCCGTAGTCTCAGGCGGCTCGTGACGAGGGCGTGGGTCACGGTTTTTCTAGTGTCGGCGGGGATCCAGCGGAAGATCTTGCGGAGCATGCGGAGGGTGAGGAAGCAGGCGGAGGACACGGCGTTGACTTGTTTGGTCATGGTGAGAAGGGGGTCCAAGATGAAGCCGAGGTTGCGGGCGTGGTCTGTGGGGGTCGGTGCGGGGCCGTGGGCCACCAGGAGTCATCCCAGGCGGACGGGGTGTTGCCGAGGATGAGGACTTCCATTTTGTCAGAGTTCAGCTTTAGGCGGCTGAGCCTCATCCAATCTGCGACGTCCTTCATCCCCTCTTGTAGGTTGGTCTTGCCGCTGGCGGGGTCCTTGGTGAGGGAGAGTATAAGTTGGGTGTCGTCGGCGTAGGAGGTGATGATGATGTCGTGCTTGCGTACGATGTTGGCGAGGGGGCTCATGTAGACATTGAAGAGTGTCGGGCTGAGCGATGAGCCTTGAGGTACGCCGCAGATCATCTCGGTGGGGTCTGAGCGAAACGTTGGGAGGTAAACTCTTTGGGAACGGTTTGAGAGGTAGGAGGCGATCCAGTCCAGGGCCTGGCCTTGGATCCCGGTGGAGCGGAGGCGGGTGATTAGGGTGCGGTGACAGACGGTGTCGAAGGCAGCCGAGAGGTCGAGGAGGATGAGGGCGACTGTTTCACCGTTGTCATTCAGGGTTCTGATGTCGTCTGTGACTGAGATGAGGGCGGTTTCCGTGCTGTGGTTGGTTCGGAATCCGGTTTGTGAAGGGTCGAGCAGGTTGTTGTTTTCCAGGAAGGTGGTCAGCTGTTTGTTGACGGTCTTCTCTATTACCTTGGCTGGGAAAGGCAGGAGAGAGATGGGGCGGAAGTTTTTCAGGTCGCTCGGGTCAGCCGTAGGTTTCTTTAGGAGGGCGTTGACTTCGGCGTGTTTCCAGCATTCGGGGAAGGTAGCAGAAGAAAAAGAAGAGTTGATGACAGCCTGGAGGTGCGGGGCGATGATGTCGTCGGCTTTATTAAAGATGAAGTGAGGGCAGGGGTCCGAAGGGGCGCCGGAGTGGATAGAGTTCATGATGGATTTGGTTTCTTCAGTGTTGATGTGGGTCCAGTTGTTGAGGGTGAAGGCCGGGGGTGCAGGTTCGGTGATGTTTGGTTGGGTCTGGTGTCCGAAGCTGTCGTGGAGGTCGCTGATCTTGCGATGGAAGAAGGTGGCGAGGGATTCGGACAAATCCTGTGAGGGCGTGACGGCGTTGGGGTTGGAGAACTCCTTGACGATGCTGAAAAGTTCTCTGCTGTTGTGGCTGTTTTTGTCCAGTCTGTCGGTGAAAAAGTTCCTTTTGGCAGTGCGGATCAGGTGGTGGTGTTCGCGGGTAGCGTTCTTGAGGGCGGTCATGTTGTCAGCGGTGTGGTCCTTGCGCCAGGCCTTCTCGAGGGTGCGACAAGTTTTCTTTGATTCTTTGAGGGTGTCAGAGAGGTTTTTTGGTGTTGGTCTGTCGATGCGTGCGTTTGAGGGGAGCAAGGTTGTCTGCGCAGTTGGAGAGCCAGTTTGTGAGGCTGAGGGCTGCGTCGTTGGTGTCGGTGGTGAGGGTGGGTTGGTTGGCGGCATGGGATTGTAGTCAGAATGTCCAGGACTATCCATTCTGGAGAGTAAGCGCAAAACTGCAATGTGTTCAGAATAAGTTTAAAGGGGAGCTTTTGAGACGGAGTCAGGTGTAACTGCAGCACATTGATGGTTAACTCCAACAAATGGAGGTAGTTTGCCGTAGTATAGAGGGTGAATGATGACTGCCTGTGGTAGCCCGCCTTTAGCAGCCAGTCATCGAGGTAGAGGAATGACTGGAACCCCTGACCTCTGAAAATTTGATGCAATCACTGGCATTCACTTTGATGAACCCCTGAGGGTTACTGGTGAGGCCAAAAGGGAGCACAGTGAACTGGAAATGCTCTTGCTCTGTGGTCCTGCAGAACAGTAATATGAAAATACATGTACTGGAGGTCTCATGCTAGCTTCCACTTTATAGGATTCAGGGCAGACAAGAACTGTGCCAGGGCAAGGATTTTGAATTTCTTCTAGACAGGGAGGTGTTGAGAGGGCGACGATATAGGGGGAGTCCTCTGTCCTTTTTTGGCACCCTAAATTAGCAGAAATAGCAACCACAACCTTCTGTTGCTGGTACCCTCTTGATGGCTCCTTTGGGCCAAAGAGCCTGCATCTCCTCGCGTAGCAAGGAGAGGTGATCCTCCATCAGTGCCAAAGGTGCAGCAGTTTCCATTTCAGCAGAGCGTAACCCTGTTGGACAATTTGTAGCACCCAAGCTTGCCATTGGGGCAGCTGGTGCCTGAGCCTGCTGCAGGCAGAGTCTGCTTGCTGCGTTGAGGACATGCAAAAGGGGTGTGGAGGCTGCAGCTGCTCTAGAGTTGGGGGATTGGACATAAAGGCAACATAAAGTCCCATGTCCTCTGAGAACAGCTTATATGGTCACAGGAGGTCCTTTGGGTGGGGGTATGGATGATATTTGGAGTGTATCTCGTTGGCCCTAAGGCAGCCAAGCAGTTGGCATAAGGAGGTTGATGCAGCGCCTCGGAGTTTACCAACAACCTGGCAGTGACCCAACTCTTCTTGGACAAGGTGAGGAAATGGGGTGTATTACATGGTGTGGTTTTATGACCTCACCGTGTAATTCACTTGCCAACCCCTTTAGAACTAGTAGGTTTTGTTTGTTAAACCCTCTAGCACAACCCTGGGTAGCTGTGGCACTGAGTAGCAAAACTTAAACAAAGAAACAAGCATAAAGCATTTAAACAGCACCAAGACAAATGAAATCAACGAGATACTCAAGAAATCGTATTTGTTTGCAAATCTCTCTAGAAGGGCAGAAAGCTGTCTCATGGAGAAACCCTATGTGCAGTAGCGGATGGTCAGAGGGGACTTAAGGCACAAAAGTGGCAACTTTGTAAAAGTTGCACATTGCAACAAGTTACATTAATTTCGACATGGGCATCAAGTCGGGCTTAATGTAACAAGTCATGTGATTCCTTGCGGTATCAACTTTAATAGTCCCAGTAAGCTGTTAGCAGGGCTGCTGTGGCAGCCTGCCTCTCTGCACTCTCCATTGGGGCTACTAGCCTTTTTCACAATAACAAAATTACAATTATGTGGTTTTACTACGGAAACATGTAGAAACACATGTACCACTTTAGAATATACAGCACCATACCTTAGGGCTCACTAGGCATGCCTTAAGGTGACCTTATGTATATTAAAGAAGGAAAACCTGGCTATGCTATGAATTTAAATAGCAAAGTCTTGTTATCCATTTAAAACTGGCCCTCCAGTCTGCAGTGGCAGACTAGGAGCCATGTTTTACTCTTGTCACACCAAGGTGGAAAATCAATGCTGCAGTCCCTGGGGTGACATGCTAACTTTTAATACCCCTGCGTACCTATATACTAGGGACTTAAAGTAAGTTAGCTTACGCCAGTCAGGTATAAATCTATAAAACATACACAGTTTAATGTCAGGGCACAGTCACTGGGGTCTGGTTATCAGGCCACAGTGCGTTATTCAGAGTTGAAAACCAGCAGCATCATTCCAGAACTTTGTTGGTGACCATACAAAAAGAGGCATTCCCTTCCAGGTTTTATGAACGGTTTGACACATGTTCCCTCCCACACAGTTTGCAATGCTGCAGCTGGACATTAATTTGGTCCCCTACTTCCTCATGTTCCCTCCTTTTCAGCCCCTGCACAGCAGTTTGCTGAGATTTCTGACCCTATAAACCAATTTCTCATTGTGATCACATAAGTTTGTCGCATGAGCGAGCTCCAAGCTTTCTCAGTGAAGCCACCCTGCTCCACCTTTTTGCCAGATAAGCTGATGTTGAGGACCAAGGCGGCCTTTTTACCTAAGTCACGACATCATTTGATATTGGGCAAACAGTGTTCTTTTCCCTTCCTCACTGCTTGAAAGAGGATATGTAAGGAAATGCCTCTTTTTGTATGGTCACCCCCAAATATTCCGACTGATGCTGCTGGTTTTTCGACTCTGATAGTGAACTGAGGCATGCTAGCCAGATCTCAGTGCCAGTGCCCTGACCCTAAAGTGTATGTCGAACTGGCTATGCCCAATTGGAGATGGCTAACTTACCTGTAAGTCCCTAGTAAGTGGTACTCTGGTACCCAGGACATGTAAGTTAGAGGGGTACCCATGGCTTGCAGCACTGATTGTGCCACCCGGAAGGTTTGCCCCTCCCATGCGCGCCCCCCCCCCCACCCCAAGTAAAAAGAGACTCCCAGTCCGCCACTGCAGACTGTTACAGCAGTCATGCTTTGCAGGTCCAACTTTGCCATTAAAAGCTATGGCAAAGCACCACTTCCACTGCACATATGTAGAAGTCACCCCTCTGGCAGGCCTACTGAGCCCTAAAAACAGTGCAACATATGACACAGGCAGGACGTGTACCTTACATGTCATGACAGTAAAACACATTCGAAACAACCATTTTTACTGTGGAAAGACTTGGTCGCCCAATTGTCGAGCACAGGATTTCATGCTGACCCCTTAGATGTGCAAACTCCTGAACGGCGTGACCAAAGTGGGCACTGCTAGGTATCAAACAACTTGTTAAATTAAGCCTCACTTGTATCTCAAGTTGAAATTAATGTAACTAGTTGCAGTGTGCATCTTTAGCAAAGCTGCCACTATGTTATCTTTAAAACGCCTGTGCCTTCCTGTGCAAGCATGGAGCCTTCTCCACAAGACAGCTTTCTGCCCTCCTTGAGCAACATGCCAATAAGGTATCGCAGGCCAGGGAGGTGTCACCTCCCTCCTGCAGAAAGACACTCAGGTGTAAGCCCCAAAAGGCAGGCTTCAAATGTGAAGCCACCTTGGAAAAGCGGATGTAGCAAAACCATGGGGGAGGTCTGTCCCATTGTTGAGGGAGACAGACTGGCACAGGGACCAGAGAGGGGAAACTAGTTGCCAAACGGGTAACCCCATGAGATCTGCATTCGACTTGGTCCCTAGGACTAAGTTATGGGATTGCATACTGGAACAGGGAATGCCTAGGGCTCTAGTGCGACTCTTAATGAATCTTCATGCATACACTTATGCCCAAGTCCGCTGGGGTAAGCCTGGCGAGGTTACGGACAGGTTTCATGTTTTGAAAGGTGTTAGACAAGGATGTGTCCTGGCTCCCACTTTGTTTTCCCTGTTTATTAATGGGGTTACCAAATATTTTGCAACACATCCCACGGATGCTCCCCAGATAGCGGGAATGAAAGTACCATTGCTCATGTTCGCGGATGATACCTTGTTATTATCAAAGACAAGGCAAGGGCTCCAGCAGGCCCTACTCAGATTTGAGTTATTTTGTGACGAGCATGAGCTAGAAGTAAATGTTTCTAAAACAAAATTCATGGTACTAAGAGGTCAATCACAAACTGTGGCAAGGGTTAAAATGGGTGGGGCTATTCTTGAGCAAACTAACGAATTTACATATCTGGGTGTGCATTTTAGTGATAATTTTAGTTGGAAACCCCAGATTGATATCAAAGCACTTAAACATGTTCAATTAGGCGGTGCCCTTCTTAAGGAATATAAAAGATCATTTACCCGCCCGATGTCCCCACTTATGGAAATCTATGGGTCAAAAATTCTTCCCTCAGTCTTGTATGGGGCAGAGCTTTGGGGTTATAGCAATCTGGACCGACTGATGCTGGCCCAAAATAGATTTACAAGAGGGGCGGTTGGTCTTCCGAGGTCATCCCCACGCATCCCGCTCCTTTATGATCTTGGGCTCCAACCGGTGGAAGATCAAGCCAGATTTCGGCCCTTGGCCTTCTGGCGGAGGCTGTGGTCTACCCCAGAGCTGTTATTATATGCGAAAGCATGCCTCGAGGTTAGGGACACCCTAGGATCCGATAAGATTGGTTGGTTTAAGGGTGTTAGAACCACCCTTTGTGCCATGGGTTTAGGTGCCCTTTGGCACAACCCAGACTCACCTACTTTTCCTTCAAAAAAAGAGCTGAAACAACTATATTGGGAATGGGTGGTAGGCATAAGACACTCATCCCTTATAGGTAGTTCCCTTACAACAACATTTGTACACGTGAAAGATGTCTCTGCAATTGAAAAGTACTGGGATGTTATTACGAAACCTATGGACCGCAAATTATATCACCAAGTTAGAGTGGGCTCAATACCATTAAGGTGTTTAACTTCAACCTGGGGCACTGGAGGCCCAGATAATTGCCCATTGTGTACTGAAATGTGGGAAAATGTGAGCCATTTGTTTTTTGTCTGTCCATTATATGCTGCCCCAAGGAAGAAGTGGTTGGTACCCCTATGCAAAAATCTGGGCACACAATCGGCCGAGACTGCTTGTAGGATCCTTAAAACTGATCTTTCACCTACTATAGCAATAGGGGTGGCCAAATTCCTGGGGTGGGCATGGATAATTCGTTCTGAACTACTAAAACAGCTACATGTTTTAGATAAGTAAATTATCTTGAATTTTAGAACTGAGTTTTTAAAGTAATGTACTTCTTTTTTTAATATGTTAAAATATTTAACAAATGAAGCATTAGATAGATTTAATACGTTCTTAGTAGCTTTTATGAAATATTGTATTTATTGTTTTAATCGTTAGTACTGATAATTTTGTAAGTATTATGACGTATAGCATGTCTTTTATGATGAAATATCGAATAAAGACTTCATTGACTTGGGTCACCCCATGAGGTAGCTCTAATCCGAGTGTGGGTTAGTGAGGGCTGTACACCAGGAAAGGGGTCTCACCATCTTGAGAGGGGGCAGAATGATGCATTCTGAGATAGCCAGATGCCACACCACACAGGAAGTGGTCACCAGGTGGGAGGGAACCTGGTAGCCCATTGGCTACCAACCGCATCCTGCCCTGAGAGCACTTTACAAGAATAAAGAACGCACCTATGGCCCCCAGACTTCAGATCTTGATCAACTTAGAAGAACTGCCCTGCTGCACCATGGGATCAGCAACAAGAGGTTGCACCGATGAGAACTGCACCTGGTGGCTAGCAAAGAGGGACTGTGTCTGCCATGTCCTTCTGAAGGAGAAGTTGTCTCCAAAGCCCAGTCAAGCCAAAATAATTCAAAGAGCCAGCTGACTGGCCTCCTGTTCGCAGCACAAGGACACAACAGCTGAAAGAAGCCTGCTGGGGCAAGTTAGTAACCCAAAGTTTTCAAGCCCCAACCACCATCACAGTGCAGCACAGAGGACCTAGGCCCCATGCACAGAGTTGCATCTGAGTTCTCTGAGCCCAGGAGTGCTGTTGGAGAGTTGTTGAGATCCTCAAAAGCAAAGCTGTCAACTTGGCCTGTGACCCGATAGTGGGCGACTGGTGGCCAGACCGGAGAGTACTTTGTAGGTTGTCGACCATGCAACCAGGACCCCCTCACTATCTTCGTGGACCGAGGAGTCCCTACAGGAAGACCTCCATTGCATCCACACCATCCTTAAAGTATCTTCAGCATTCTTTATCGCTTGCATCAGGATCACTCCATAGCAATCAATTATAATGTGTATGAAGTGCCTGGAACTGCTGAAGGACTGTTTCCACTGTGAAGGTAACTGTTCTTTAGGACCTTGCAGGTCCCCCTGACAAGCTCCCTGCTGGAGTTGGTTTCCCCAAGTACGTGCAATTAACCTCTGTGACACTTACCCACGTTTTTGTTTTTGACAAAGTTTCTAAGTGTCCAATTTGTTGACTTTGCCAAGGCTTGTTGTCTATTGAGTGAAATTGCACCAATGTATTATTGCTTATACAATCTATATCTCAGGGAACCTCCGTTGGATCTTTTTCGTTCTACTGTTTAATTTCCTATAAAAATACCTCTTTTTATAAATTGGTTTCTGATTTCTTAAGTCTTGATTTCGTCAGTTGTTTTGGTGGTGTTTACATGCTTAACAGTTGTTCATCTGTGTAAGCCTTGCTGCTCAGTGACACAGCTACCCAGGATTGAGCTGAGGGTTTGACAGATGAAGCCCAATGGTCCTAAAGGACTTGGTAAGTGTATTGCATAGTGATGTTGCTCTGCCACGCCATATAATACACCCCATTTTCTCACCGGAGATAATCCATTGCTAAGGAATCTGTGGTTAGATGTAATCTAAAGAATATGTTCCTTACCTTTGATAACACTGTTTCTGGTGAATACTCTTATCTACCTGCACATTATTCACTGCCCTCCCACCACCCTTTTCTGTGGCATGGCTTCTTTTTAACATCTCGTATGGTCCCAAGTTAAAGCTACTCATTGGTACCTCCTATTCTGTTCTCCACTGCGTTCGAGAGCATTGAAATAGTAAAGCAAGAATGTGACATGACGGGGTGGAACATAGTCATGAATGTAGACATGACTGGGTGGTACGTAGTCAGTGCAGAGCCTGAAATGAAAATATCTTGATGGGGCCTGGGTAATAATCTAAAGATGAGGAATCTCTAGTTACATAGCATATCAACCTGAAAAAATGTTACCAAAGATAAGGAAAATATTTATCAATAATTGTTGGCTCAAACCAAACTCAGCAACATTAACCTAGATACATCGGAATCCCATCTTTCACGCAGTAATGCCAAGTCACTCCAATTCTCCGTAGACGCTGATATCACCCTCAAGGAAAAGCATCACCAAGAAAAACCAAAACAGACTGGTATCAGCTTTTTCCACTAACAAAAGTGAAACAGTTCCTCCCAGAAAGGAACTTCAGAACTACTGTTCAAGTCTTTGTACTCTTGCACTGCATTTCTTTGCAGCATCCGAGACTTGGCCTCCTGCAGGGATCG
The DNA here is from genome assembly GCF_031143425.1 of Pleurodeles waltl. Classification (NCBI taxonomy): domain Eukaryota; kingdom Metazoa; phylum Chordata; class Amphibia; order Caudata; family Salamandridae; genus Pleurodeles; species Pleurodeles waltl. Next base: position 905,300,099 of record NC_090450.1, read on the forward strand.
CCTCAAAAGGCCCTAGATATTCATCACCATGTCACAACCATCGTCAGGGTGCTCTGCTGGCTCTCTTTACCAGTCAAGCTTGGCTACTTCATCTACAAAGCCACAAAGCCATTTTGACCTTTACCCCTACCTTTTTCCAGGGTAGAACAAAATCAGACTAGATGACAAGTAAAAAGAAAAGAAAGGGAAAAAATAAGTCAGCAGACCTTCAACTGTGCCTCATCCTTGCTCTAATGTAGGGGAGAGCAAAAGTCGGGTACCTCTTTAATGAACACTACATCATGAGGCAGAAACATTACACTCTCTCTCATGAGGCAGAAACAATCCACTTTCTCTCAAGTCAAGTCTCTTGGACACTAGCTATCCATCCAATTATGTATTGACTATGTCTATGCTTTTGTCCCTGTGCTGCGTGACTTTGGTTCACACTACATAAATACCATGTACATACATGCATAAATCTCATTTTATTAGAGTGATGTTAAACCACATAAAAAGGAAGACTGCACTTACCGGCAAAAGGGTTGATAGCATTTCAGTTTCTGTCAGACAATATCTCAGAACTGTTCAGTGTGGTAAGTTTGAAGAGTTGGTTCCTGTAATCTATGTCCCAAAGTCATGCACCTGTTGTTTTTGGTGCTGCACAGTATTAAGGAAAAGTCCAAATTTAAAAACTGTGATTCAAAGCATGATGATTGAGAAACAAACGCAGACACTACTTGCTGTCTGAGGAGATGGTAGGCTTCTCACAGACTTTCTCCTGTGCTTTGTGTATTTAAGCCTTTTTAAGTATTATTTCCAATTAATGTAAGCAGAAGGAAAATACTCCACTCTTAGCATGCTTATCTAAGTTTTTCCATTTTGTCCTGTCCTTAGCTAAAAGAGTGCAGAATATTGACGATGGGGTTTCTTGGAAGTGTTTGCACTGTTCTGTGTATTCTTGAAAGGGTAGTTTTTCCTAGTTAACCGTTATTTCTAGATTTTAAAATGTTTGCAGAATTCCTTTTTGCCTTGTGCCTTACGAGGTGTTTTGCTCCTCCTTTCATTTTTTTTAGCTCTGAAACTGTTTTATTGGTGGCAATTACTTTACCAAGAAAACTGAGCGAAGTTCCAGGCATATGTTTACAAAACTCCTTGTCTTCTATTACTCTGATATTTTGAGGACCCTCCTTGCAAAACCTCAACTACCTCCTACCTAGCCACACCCCTCCCTGCCTTTATTGTAAGGACATAAAAAGCTGCATGGGCTAGTTTTCATTTGATTTTTAGAGTCATAGAAAGGAAAAACTGCAAGGGAACAGATGGTTTCCAGACTGTTTTCGATTAAAGTGTTTTCTGAATTGTCAAAGAATACCCACCAAGCCAATCGGGCTCCCTATGGGAGAGATGAGCAGCTATGTGTGTGCACTTGAGGGGAGTTCTGGTTATAGACCTTTCTCAAATGCCCACTTCAATCCTTACAATCCCAAAGCACCTTACTCATGATTGTTTGTGAGGGCCAAACCTCAGATCCTGCAGTTCTTGAGATTGGAATGATATAGACCATAAACCTGCATAGTTGGTGCTTTATAGGACGTAGAACCTGTAAGAAGGCATATCCATTACAAGCATTGTATTTAACTTTGGGAATGTTCGTTTTGTTGGGTTCTTGAGTTTCCCCACGTGGTCCTCATCATCCTGATGCCTCACTTTCTGAGGCATGTTGTTTTCTTGCTTTAATACTGGTTATATCCCTTCTTGTTGTGTTGCCCTCTGGGAATGGAGTGGATTGAAGGGAGGAGGCACACGAATGGGTTGGAATTGACTTCTTCAAAGCAAGTAACATTTTCATGGAGTTGCTGTGTCACTTCCGTTTGGATGCCACTTGCCACTGATTGGGAGCATTGCTTAAATATCTTCTGGAGCCAGGTGCCAAAAGATACTAGTAAGATTCAAAATCTGTGGGAGAGAAAATAAATATGAAAAATGAAATTTCTGCTTTCCTACATAAATGATACTAGCAAAGGCAAGTACCCTATTCTTTTCCACCTATTCCACTAGTCAGAAACTGATCATGCATGCACTTGCATTGAGAGCTCTAGCAATAACTTGTGTTAACCCTCAAAATAGAAATGTTTTTGTAAGTGGTGGGCGTTCTGCTACGTATTTCAGCCATCTCCTATTAATGCCATCTATTTAATACCGTTGATAGATTCAGAACATGCAAGAGATGATTGCTTGTTAAACCATGTTTCACTGGCTTCCTTTTCGTTCTGTGCTAGAATTGTGCCGAGATCCCCCAGGAACCACCTCACACAGTCTGGTACAGGCTAGCTAAAGGAACACCACATACCACGGGTAATAGTAAGCTTGATTACACGCAGATATAATGCTGAAGGAGGCACGTGCAACTCAGTAGCTGGTCTCCAATTCAGATTATACTGTGTTTGTGTCTTTAGTCCCACTTGTGGGTTTTGAATTGGTTTCATGGAGTATTTCCTCAGGCTCATGTATCCTTTAAGACTTTTTCCAGGTATATTTGTGAATAGCAATAGTTTAAACCAGGCTCTGGCTAAATTCCAAATTTCTGTGATTGACCCTAACTCTTTGAGTTAATGTCAATACATTAATATTCTTTGTTCCAGTGTCCTGCATTCGGCTGTGTAACATACAACACTTGAACCAGTGCCAAGGCATACAGGATCAGAACTAGTTCTAAGATCTTCAACATCTCTCTCACTAAAACGTAAGAAAGATTAAGGTCCCAGAAGCCAACAAGAAATAAACCTGCATAGAGTAAAACAGAACCTTGCTTCCAAATGTATGTAGTTTTTCTGGTTATAGTTTTATTTTGAAATGCCATAAATCATTACCACCTGGGTAGAATTTGTATTTATGTTTGCCCTTTATCTTTAACAGCACCCTCATGTTTACAGTCCTGTAATACAAGGCAATGCAAGAATGATGGCTCCACCAACACATGCACAGCCTGGTTTAGTTTCATCTTCTGGAACGCAGTATGGCACACATGAGCAGACACACGCTATGTATGGTAGGACACTTTTTTAAATTTACTTTTTGAAACTACATAATGGAAATGAGATTGGCATGCAATTGTTTACATACTTCATTTATAACTTCATATTGTTACCATGTTACCTGACGCACCTAATGAAATTGCACAGTGTTGTTTATGTATTTAGTAAATAACGTCAAATGCTTTGATGTTCATTAATGCATGTATCCAGAAATGTCCTCAAAACCTTGTTTGGTGTAATGTGATTGTCGGAAGGTTGGCCTGGTGTGTGGTGGGTACCTGGGTTACTTAAACCTTATACCAGGTCCAGGTATCCCCTATTAGTGTAGTGTAGGCAGTATCTAGAAGCCAGGCTCTCTACAGGTAGCTGGATAAGCAGCCAAGGCTTATCTAGGAGACATGCAAAGCTCATGCTATACCACTGTAGTCACACAGCACTTACACACATGAAAGAAAACAGTGTTACAAAAATAAAGCTACTTTATTTTAGTGAGACAGTACCAAAAAGTACTAGAGAGGCAACCTTCCAGTAGGAGAGTATACACTAGATATGTACACTAGTAATCAGTAATAGGCACAAAAAGTGGTAGAAAACAGTGCAAATGCAAATAAACAATAGTGGCCCTAGGGGGAGCCCAAACCATATACTAAAAATATGGAATGCGAGCACAGGACCCCCACCTAGTAAGTGGAATGTGTAGAGGGACGCTGGGGGTAAATAGGTAAAGTAAATGCCACAGTCCCCCCTAGCGACCAGGAGGAAAGGAGTAAATTACTAGATTTTCCCCAAACCATCCAAAAGGAAGGAAAAGAAGAAAATGCATCACCCAGACAAGACTGCAAGAAACCAGCGGTGGATTCCGGAAGAAGAAGACCTGTGGAAGAAGGGCACCAAGTCCAGAAGTCACAGAAGAGTCCAGGAGGAGAAGGAGCTACTACCCACCCAGCTGTGGAGGCAGGAGTTGGTTGACGGTAGGACAAAGGCGGTCAGGAATGCAGCCCTGTAGCAGGTGAAGAGTTCCTGGAGGATGCAGTCGACATCCCACGCCGGATGGATGATTGCAGTCAGTCAGTGGTGTGGAAAAGCCACCAACCAGCCTTGGCAAAGGCAGAAGTCATGGTGAAGCAAAAGTTGAGCCACCTATCACGAGGGGGCTCTGACGTCCCCTGCCTGACCTGGCCACTCATATGCTCTGAGAGGTCCCTGCCAACCTTGGTTTCAAGATGGTAGAACACAGGGACCCTCTGCAGGATCTCTGGGCTCCACCCCTGGAATAGTGATGGATAGGAGAGTGGTCACTCCCCTTTCCATTGTCCAGTTTTGCGCCAGAGCAGGGACTGGGAGTCCCTGAACCGGTGTCGACTGGTTTATGCACATAGGGCACCAAATGTGCCCTTCAGGTCATACTGATGGCTTTGGGGAGGCTATCCCTCTCAAGCCAGCACACCTATTTCCAAAGGGAGAGGATGTTACCTCCCTCTCCCAAAGGAAATTCTTTGTTCTGCCTTCCTGGGCTTAAGCAGTTCAAGCAGCAGGAGGGCAGAAACCTGTCTGAGGGGTGGCAGCAGCTTGGGCTGCCCGGAAAACCCCAGAATACTGGTAGGAGCAATGCTGGGGATCCTCTAATGAACCCCCAGAGTGCATGGAATCATACTTCCAATACTGGCAGCAGTATTGGGGTTGATTCTGACATGTTTGATGACAAACATGTCTAGGTTTAGAGTTACCATTATGTAGCTGGACATAGTTAGTGACCTATGTCCAGTACATACATAAAATGCCATCCCCGCACTCATGTAATCCAGGAAAATGGAACTGGAGTTCATGGGGCACCTCTGCGATTGTAGGGGTACCCTTACATACAGGTACTTGTACCCTTTCCTCTGGGCTAGGAGGGCCTGCCAAAGGGGTGACCTACAGTGACCTTGTGTAGTGACCTGTAGTGAAAAGGGTGCATGCACCATTTTAACGCAGGCTGCAACAGCAGGCCTGCAGATACACATTTCATGGGCTCCCCATGGGCGGCATAATACATGCTGCAGCCCATGGGACCCCCTGATATCCCTATTACTGGCTACCATATACTAGAGACTTACATGGGGCACCATTATGCCAAATGTGGTGTGTGTGTGGGGGGGGAGGGCAAGTAACCAAGTTTAAAGGGAGAGAGCAAAGTCACTGGGGTCTTGGTAGCAGGATCCCAGTGAACACAGTCAAACATACTGACAAACAGGCAAGAAGTGGGGGTAACCATGCTAAAAAGAGGCTACTTTCCTACTGTGATGCATAAACGTAATTTGTAGCATAGGTCAATATTTATTGAAAGGTTATGAAACCATTACAATGAAAATCAGTTAATAGAATGACCTTTGAAACAGCTTTTCCAGGTTCATGATATCTTTACAAAATTTTTACAGAAGCAGATATAACCTTAAAAAGGAATGAAGTGCAGATTGTAGAACTTGTAATAATCGTTTAGGAGTTACATGCATGTGTATGTTTTACAGGGACAATTTCTTCAATCTATGGTATTTTCACGTTTCTGTAGCTTATGTGCGCACTAAATCATGTAAAATTCTAAAACACCTTTAAAAGGCCATTTCTAATGTGGATCTGCATAGTGAGCGATGTAGAGCCTATTCTGCACTTGAAGCTCATAGTAGCCTCAGCAAGCTGTCACAGGCTTCTCATTGAGGAACTGTGAGGTGCACAAGCTGAAAACTCAGCAATTAATCAACAGACACAATAAGTTCACTGTCCAGCCCATTGACTGTCTTCTTAGGAAAGCTTGGTTTTTAATCTCACAGCAGTACTAAATAATTGCACAATTAAATTCAGTATACAGATCATGATCCCAGTTCCAATTGTAGCTTGTGGCTCTACCCCCTCTATTTCCTTTTTGTTAATCTCTCTTGGTAAGGGACACTCAATTCACTTGTTGAAGCATTTCTTACCCCATGTTGGTGATGTGGGAACTAGCTAGTCTCTCACAGTCATCTAGTGAGGATCCTGCAGCTCTACCATCTTTCTGCAGGCTGTATCTGAGAGTCTGCCTAGGAGGCCAGGTGCAGTGTGTTTCGAAGTGCATGTGACCACTTGCACTCAGCTCAGTTCAGCAGATCCAGCTGCTGCAGCCTGTCAGCCCACGGGAATGAAGTTAGCCCCAACTGTTCAACCAGTGTTAAAGCACTTATAGGCCCTGATCAGGCCATCACAGTCAGCGTGGCAATGGCAGCCATGCTTGGCTGCCACTCTCACCCACCTAGTTGCAGTCTTGAAGTAGTTTCCTCCAGGAACATTCCTGAGACTGGGGGAGGAGAGTTGTGCAGCCTGGATCACTCCTGGCTTCTTTCGTAAGCAGTCTGTAGGAAGTTGGCTCTGTATATACTATTTCAAAGTACGAAAGAGTGTGCACAGAGTCCAAGGGTTCCCCTTAGAGGTAAGATAGTGGCAAAAAGAGATCACTCTAATGCTATATTTTGTGGTAGAGTGGTCGAGCAGTAGGCTTACCAGAGGGTGGTTTTAAGCATTTATTGTGTACACACAGGCAATAAATGAGGAACACACTCAAAGACTTCCTCTAGGCCAATAGGTTTTTATATTGAAAAATATATTTTCTTAGTTTATTTTAAGAACAACAGGTTCAAGATTTACAAGTAATACTTCAAATGAAAGGTATTTCACTTATGTACTCTAGGAACTTTGAATAATCACAATATCATGTACAGTCTTTGTAAAAATGGCAATAAGCTATTTTAAAAGTGGACACTGCAAAAATCAACAGTTCCTGGGGGAGGTAAGTAAAGGTTAAGTAAAACACTCAAGTCTCAAAGTTGGGTCCAAGGTAGCCCACCGTTGGGGGTTCAAGGCAACCCCAAAGTTACCACACCAGCAGCTCAGGGCCGGTCAGGTGCAGAGGTCAAAGAGGTGCCCAAAACACATAGGCTTCAATGGATAACAGGAGTGCCCCGGTTCCAGTCTGCCAGCAGGTAAGTACCCGTGTCCTCAGGGGGCAGACCAGAGGGGTTTTGTAGAGCACCGGCGGGGTGGGGGGGGGAAACAAGCAGACACAGAAACTACACCCTCAGCAGCACAGGGGCAGCCGGGTGCAGAGTGCAAACAGGCGTCTGATTTTAGATAGGAAGTAATGGGGTGACCCGGGGGTCTCTTCAACGATGCAGGCAGGCACAGGGGGGCTCCTTGGGTTAGCCACCACCTGGGCTAGGCAGAGCGTCGCTCCTGCACTGGAGTTCGGTTCCTTCAGGTCCTGGGGGCTGCGGGTGCAATGTTGGTTCCAGGCATCAGGTCCCTTGTTACAGGCAGTCACGGTCAGGGGGAGCCTCTGGATTTCTTTTGCAGGCATTGCTGTGGGGGTTCAGGGGGGTAGTCTCTGGCTACTCACGGGCTCACAGTCGCTGGGGAGTCCTCCCTGTAGTGTTGGTTCTCCGCAGGTCGAGCCGTGGGCGTCAGGTGCAGAGTGGAAAGTCTCACGCTTCCGGCGGAAAACTTGAAGTCTTTAAAGTTGTTTCTTTGTTGCAAGAAAGTTGCAGATTGTTGAACGGGGCTGCTGTTCACTGCAGTTTCTTGGTCCTTGGTTGCAGCGCAGTCCTCTGAGGCTTCAGAGGTCGCTGGTCCCTGTTGGATGCGTCGCTGTTGCAGCTTTCTTCGAAGTTAGGAGACAGGTCGGTAGGGCTGGGGCCAAAGCAGTTGTCATCTCCGTCTTCACTGCAGGGCTTCAGGTCAGCAGTCCTTCTTGTTAAGGTTGCAGGAATCTAGTTTCCTAGGTTCTGGGGAGCCCCTAAATACTGAATTTAGGGGTGTGTTTAGGTCTGGGAGGGCAGTAGCCAATGGCTGCTGTCCTGGAGGGTGGGTACACCCTCTTTGTGCCTCCTGCTTGTCGGGAGGGGGGGCACATCCCTAATTCTATTGGGGGAATCCTCCACTCACAAGATGGAGGATTTCTAAAAGAAAGGGTCACCTCAGCTCAGGACACCTTAGGGGCTGTCCTGACTGGTGGGTGACTCCTCCTTGTTTTTCTAATTATCTCCTCCCAGCCTTGCCGCCAAAAGTAGGGGCAGTGGCCGGAGGGGCTGGCATCTCCACTAGCTGGGATGCCCTGTGGTGCTATAACAAAAGGGGTGAGCCTTTGAGGCTCACCGCCAGGTGTTACAGTTCCTGCAGGGGGAGGTGAGAAGCACCTCCACCCAGTACAGGCTTTGTTCCTGGCCACAGAGTGACAAAGGCACTCTCCCAATGTGGCCAGCAACATGTCTGGTGTGTGGCAGGCTGGCAGAAACTAGTCAGCCTACACTGGAAGTCGGGTATGTTTTCAGGGGGCTCCTCCCATTTCGGCTCCATTGCGCATGGGCGTCAACTCCATCTTAGATTGGTTTTTTTTCCGCCATCGGGTTCGGACGTGTTCCTTTTCGCTCTGTGTTTCGGGTCGGAAAGTTAGTTAGAATCTCGGAAAAATCGTCGGTATTGTTTGCGTTCGGGATCGGGTTAGTTACAACAGATCGACACCGTCTTTTGAAGAGCTCCGGTGGCCCTTCGGAGTTTTTTTTTATCCCCCGTCGGGGCCTGGTCGGCCCGGCCACGTGTCTCTTCAAGGCTGATGGAACGGACCCCATTCCGCTTCTGTCCAAAATGCCATAACAAGTATCCATATACAGATCAGCATCTGGTCTGTAACTTGTGTTTGTCGCCGGAACACAAGGAAGATACTTGTGAAGCCTGTCGAGCGTTTCGGTCCAGGAAGACACTAAGAGACCGAAGAGCAAGGAGACTGCAAATGGCATTGGCGCCGACAGGACAGAGAGCGTTTCGAGGAGGACATTCTCCATCCAGGAATCGAACTCGGATGAGATCGATCCCGAAGAAACGCCAAAAACCGTGAGTAAGACGTTGAAACACAAAACTCACGAAAAAAACACTAAAGCCCAGGGGATGCCACCGCCAACAGGCCATGGCTTAACCCGAAAAATAGGTGACCGATCATCGGCACCGAAAAAAGGCACGCTGGGGGCGAAGTCACCCGACTCCGGTCGAGATACCGCCACACAGCAATCTTGGGCTCGAGCACCGAGATAGCGGCACCGAAATGGGTCGGCACCGAGAGACCACGACGCCGAAAGTAAAGAAGGTTTCGTCGGAACCGAAAAAAGCAGCCGATAAGGTTTTCGATACCGAAACATCCGGCCTCGGAACCGAAAACAAGTTCCTACACTGAGGAACAAGGACTGTCCACACAAATGAAGACACATAGATTTGGACAAGAATTGGAAACAATAGAGCCAGACTATACACAAACAAGGCTCCATATCCAAAAAGAAACAGGGAACATCAGTACTCTCCCTCCGATTAAAATGAAACGCAAACTTGCCTTTCAGGAAAAAGACAAGCAGCCACAGGCAAAGGTGGCTAAACAAGTAACCCCGCCACCATCTCCACAATGCTCTCCGCAACCATCACCGGTAGCCACTCCACCAATGATGCAATCCCCAACACATACAGGAATGAGTCAAGATGACCCTGACGCATGAGACCTTTATGACGCACCAGTGTCAGATAATAGTCCTGAATGTTATCCAGCTAGACCGTCGCCACCAGAGGATAGTACAGCCTTACGCACAGGTGGTGTCGAGAGCAGCGGCATTTCATAATGTCAGCCTGCATGCTGAGCCCATTGAAGACGACTTTCTTTTTAACACACTGTCATCCACACACAGCCAGTATCAAAGTCTTCCTATGCTACCCGGAATGCTAAAACACTCCAAACAAGTGTTTGAAGAGCCTGTAAAAGGAAGGGCCATTACTCCAAGAGTGGAGAAAAAATATAAACCGCCACCAACAGACCCCGTGTACATCACACAACACCGGACTCAGTTGTAGTAGGGGCAGCGCGCAAAAGAGCGAACTCACATACTTCAGGAGATGCACCACCTCCAGATAAAGAAAGTAGAAAATTTGACGCAGCAGGCAAAAGGGTGGCGGCACAGGCAGCAAACCAGTGGCGTATTGCCAGTTCACAGGCTTTGTTGGCCAGATACGATAGGGCCCATTGGGACGAAATGCAACACTTTATAGAACATTTGCCCAAGGAGTTCCAAAAGAGAGCGCAGAAGGTAGTAGAAGAAGGACAGAGTATCTCCAACAATCAGATGCGGTCAGCAATGGATGCTGCAGACACAGCTGCTAGAACTGTCAACACAGCAGTAACAATAAGGAGACATGCATGGCTGCGTACATCAGGATTTAAACCAGAAATACAGCAAGCTGTGCTGAATATGCCATTCAACGGACAGCAGTTGTTTGGGCCGGAGGTGGACACTGCGATCGAAAAACTTAAAAAAGACACTGACACGGCCAAAGCCATGGGCGCACTCTACTCCCCACAGGGCAGAGGCACATTTCGAAAAACACAGTTTAGAGGGGGGTTTCGAGGACAAAGCACAGAACCCACAACCTCACAAACAAGAGCCACTTACCAGAGCCAGTATCAGCGGGGAAGTTTTCGGGGACAATATAGAGGGGGACAATTCCAAAAGAATAGAGGAAAGTTCCAAAGTCCCAAAGATCCTCCAAACAAACAGTGACTTCCAAGTCACACATCCCTAACACATAACATCTGTGGGGGGGAGACTAACCAAATTTTACAAACATTGGGAGGAAATAACAACAGACACTTGGGTCCTAGCAGTTATCCAGCATGGTTATTGCATAGAATTTCTCAAATTCCCTCCAAACGTCCCACCGAAAACACACAATATGTCAAAACAACATATAGATCTTCTAGGACTAGAGGTTCAGGCATTGCTACTAAAAGAAGCAATAGAATTAGTACCAAAACATCAGAAAGGAACAGGAGTTTACTCTCTGTACTTTCTCATACCCAAAAAAGACAAGAGTCTGAGACCTATATTAGATCTCCGAACATTAAATACCTACATCAAATCAGATCACTTTCACATGGTGACATTACAAGACGTAATCCCACTACTCAAACAACAAGACTACATGACAACACTAGACCTAAAGGATGCATATTTCCATATACCGATACATCCTTCACACAGAAAGTACTTAAGGTTTGTATTCCAAGGGATACATTACCAATTCAAGGTGTTGCCATTCGGAATAACAACTGCGCCAAGAGTTTTTACAAAGTGCCTGGCAGTCGTAGCTGCACATATCAGAAGGCAGCAAATACATGTGTTCCCGTACCTAGACGATTGGTTAATCAAAACCAACACGCTAGAAAAGTGTTCACAACACACAAAGTATGTCATAGAAACCCTCCACAAACTAGGTTTCTCAATCAACTACACAAAGTCACACCTTATACCGTGTCAAACACAGCAATACTTAGGGGCGACAATCAACACAGCAAAAGGGATTGCCACTCCAAGTCCACAAAGGGTTCAAGCATTTCACAATGTAATACAGGCCATGTATCCAAAACAAAAAATACAAGTCAAAATGGTGATGAAACTCCTAGGCATGATGTCCTCATGCATAGCCATTGTCCCAAACTCAAGGTTGCACATGCGGCCCTTACAACAGTGCCTAGCATCACAGTGGTCACAGGCACAGGGTCAACTTCTAGATCTGGTGTTGGTAGACCGCCAAACATACACCTCGCTTCAATGGTGGAACAGTATAAATTTAAACAAAGGGCGGCCTTTCCAAGACACAGTGCCACAATATGCAATAACCACAGATGCCTCCATGATAGGGTGGGGAGCACACCTCAATCAATACAGCATCCAAGGACAATGGGACACTCACCAAAAACAGTTTCACATAAATCACTTAGAACTATTGGCAGTATTTCTAGCGCTGAAAGCATTTCAACCCATAATAAGCCACAAACACATTCTTGTCAAAACAGACAACATGACAACGATGTATTACCTAAACAAACAGGGAGGGACACACTCAACACAGTTGTGGCTCCTAGCACAAAAAATATGGCATTGGGCGATTCACAACCACATTCGCCTAATAGCACAATTTATTCCAGGAATTCAGAATCAGTTAGCAGACAATCTCTCTCGGGATCACCAACAAATCCACGAATGGGAGATTCACCCCCAAATACTAAATACTTACTTCCAGAGTTGGGGAACACCACAAATAGATCTATTTGCAACAAAGGAAAACGCAAAATGCCAAAACTTCGCATCCAGGTACCCACAAAATCAGTCTCAGGGCAATGCGTTATGGATGAGTTGGTCAGGGATATTTGCTTACGCTTTTCCCCCTCTCCCACTCCATCCATATCTAGTAAACAAGTTGAGTCAAAACAAACTCAAACTCATACTAATAGCGCCAACATGGGCAAGACAACCTTGGTACACAACACTACTAGACCTCTCAGTAGTGCCTCATGTCAAACTACCAAACATACCAGATCTGTTAACGCAACACAAACAACAGATCAGACACCCAAATCCAGCATCGCTGAATCTAGCAATCTGGCTCCTGAAGTCCTAGAGTTCGGACACTTAGACCTTACACATGAATGTATGGAGGTCATAAAACAAGCTAGGAAACCTACCACTAGACATTGTTATTCAAATAAGTGGAAAAGATTTGTTTATTACTGCCATAATAATCAAATTCAACCCTTACACGCATCTGCCAAAGACATCGTAGGATACTTACTTCATTTGCAAAAGTCAAAGCTAGCTTTTTCTTCCATTAAGATACATCTTACAGCAATTTCAGCTTACCTGCAAATTACGCACTCCACTTCTCTATTTAGGATACCAGTCATAAAAGCATTTATGGAAGGTCTAAAGAGAATTATACCACCAAGAACACCACCAGTTCCTTCATGGAACCTCAACATTGTCTTAACACGACTCATGGGTCCATCTTTTGAGCCCATGCACTCTTGTGAAACGCAATACTTAACATGGAAAGTTGCATTTTTAATTGCCATCACATCTTTAAGAAGAGTAAGTGAGATTCAAGCATTTACCATACAAGAACCATTTATTCAAATACACAAGCATAAAGTAGTTCTACGGACAAATCCTAAATTTTTACCAAAAGTCATATCACCGTTCCACTTAAATCAAACAGTAGAATTACCAGTGTTCTTCCCACAGCCAGACTCTGTAGCTGAAAGAGCACTACATACATTAGACATCAAAAGAGCGTTAATGTACTACATTGACAGAACAAAACTAATTCGAAAAACAAAACAATTATTTATTGCTTTCCAAAAACCTCATACAGGAAATCCAATTTCTAAACAAGGCATTGCTAGATGGATAGTTAAGTGCATTCAAACCGGTTATCTTAAAGCAAAAAGAGAACTGCCTATTACACCAAAGGCACACTCAACTAGAAAGAAAGGTGCTACCATGGCCTTTCTAGGAAATATTCCAATGACCGAAATATGTAAGGCAGCTACATGGTCTACGCCTCATACATTTACCAAACACTACTGTGTAGATGTGCTAACGGCACAACAAGCCACAGTAGGCCAAGCAGTACTACGAACATTGTTTCAAACAACTTCAACTCCTACAGGCTGAACCACCGCTTTTGGGAAGATAACTGCTTACTAGTCTATGCACAGCATGAGTATCTGCAGCTACACATGCCATCGAACGGAAAATGTCACTTACCCAGTGTACATCTGTTCGTGGCATTAGTCGCTGCAGATTCACATGCGCCCACCGCCTCCCTGGGAGCCGTTTAGAAGTTGATCTTGAACATCTGTATATTTGTAAATATATTACTTTAAACTACATTATGTACATACCACCATTGCATGGGCACTATTACTAGCATACACAACTCCTACCTCACCCTCTGCGGGGAAAAACAATCTAAGATGGAGTCCACGCCCATGCGCAATGGAGCCGAAATGGGAGGAGTCCCTCGGTCTCGTGACTCGAAAAGACTTCTTCGAAGAAAAACAACTTGTAACACTCCGAGCCCCACACCAGATGGTGGGATGTGCACAGCATGTGAATCTGCAGCGACTAATGCCACGAACAGATGTTCACTGGGTAAGTGACATTTCCCATATATATATATATATATATATATATATATATATATGGTCAGTGGCATGTGTATCTCCAGATACACATGCTGTGCATTATACTTCTGCCATCTAATGTTGGGCTCAGAGTGTTACAAGTTGTTTTTCTTCAAAGAAGTGTTTTCGAGTCACGGGATGGAGTTACTCCTTCTCTTGGGTTCCATTGCGCATTGGGCATCGACTCCATGTTAGATTGTTTTCTTTCCGCTGTCAGATTCGGATGTGTTTCCTTTCGCTCCGAAAGTTTGATTCAGATAACTTAGAAAACGCCTTATTTTCATCGGTATTGTATTGATCGGGTTTACATCTTCCATTGACACATCGGTACCGTCGGAGAAGACAGCTTTATTCGCCCTTCGGGGCGCGTGCCCCCAACTCGGGCCTAGTCAGGCCGGCCACGTGAAGCCTCATGGATCAGACTCCATTCCAATTCTGTCCTCGGTGCCACGCAAAATTCCCTTATACAGACCAACATCTCGTCTGTAATCTTTGCCTTTCCCCAGATTATCGGGAAGAAAATTGTGAGGCCTGTCGATCCTTCTGGTCCAAAAAGACGCTTCGAGACAGGAGGGCACGAAGACTAGAGATGGCGTCCAAAATCTCCGAACATATTGACGTGGAGGAGGAAGAGATCATGCAGACAGCAGTCTCCGTCCGAGGTTCCGACTCCGACCAAGAATTTGAGGAGGGCAGATCGGTCACGGCAGGACAGCATATGAGTATGCCTGCCCCTGTACCATCACAAAGATACAAGCATAAGGCCTTGGGTACGCCACTGCCAGAAGGCCATGGCTCGGCCCAAAAAAAGACATCCGATGACAAAACTACCAGTTCAGCACCGAAAAAGGCCACTCTTCCGAAACCATCTGAGTCGATAAAAGGCTTCGTGTCAGACTCCACTAAACATCATTTTTCGGAGTCGAAAGTTCGGAAATCCCTTTCGGATACGAGAACATCCACTACACTATCTTTTTTGATTCAAAAAAAGCCGGCTTCGGAACCGAAAAGAACACAATACACAGAGGAACATGGACTTTCAAAAAGACTAAAAGAAAGCCACAAAACCTCCGAAGAGGAAACTCAAGTACAACCAATACTTGAAGTAATGGATGAGAGGCAAGCCAGGATTCATATTCACTAGGAAACCGGCAGAATCCTAACAGCACCTCCTGTAAAACTAAGAGGAAATTAGCCTTTCAAGTGGAATCGGACACTATGCAGCCTCCAGCTAAAGTGCCAAAGCCAAAAGAGAGACCACCACCTCAATTTTCTCCTCCTCAATCTCCTCCTCACTCTCCACACCTGCATACCTCTCCTCCTACCAGCCCTACACCTAATGCAGTCACCATCACATTCATTTGACTCACAACAGGACAATGTAGATCCATGGTATCGTTATGATCCAGATCCCATTCCCGACAACGACCCGGACTGCTATCCTTCTAAGCCTTCACCACCAGAGGATAGTACAGTGTACAATCAGGTTTTAGCTAGGGCTGCAGCATACCATGGTGTCACCATGCACACTGAACCGTTGGAGGACAATTTTTTAATACACTCTCCTCCACACATTCAAAATACCAGTCGCTCCCCAGCATGCTAAAACATGCTGATCAGATATTTAATGGGCCAGTTAAAGCAAGGATAATTACTCCCAGGATAGAGAAAAAATACAAACCACCCCCCTCTGATCCTGATTACATAAGTCAACAAATCCCTCCAGATTCGGTAGTAGTAAGCACTGCTAAAAACAAAAAGGGCAAACTCAGTCATCAGGTGATGCACCCTCACCAGACAAAGAAAGTAGGAAATTTGATGCTGCAGGGAAGAGAGTTGCATCCCAGGCAGCCAATCAGTGGAGGATAGCCAACTCACAGGTGTTGTTGGCTAGATACGACAGGGCCCATTGGGATGAGATGCAAGACATAATTCAGCATCTCCCCAAGGAACATCAGAAAAGGGCACAGCAAATAGTGGAGGAAGGACAAGCCATCACCAATAATCAGATTAGGTCTGCCCTAGACGCAGCAGACACAGGTGCCAGGAGTGTCAACACTGCTGTGACAATAAGGAGGCATGCATGGCTCAGGTCCTCTGGTTTTAAACCCGAAATCCAACAAGCGTCGTTAAATATGCTGTTCAATAAAGAACAACTTTTCGGCCCAGAAGTTGACACTGCAATTGAGAAATTGCGCAAAGATTCAGACACCGCAAAAGCTATGGGTGCACTATACACCACACCATACAGGGGATCCTTTTGGAAACCTCAGTTTAGAGGTGGATTTAGAGCTCAAACAGCGAAGGCATCCACATCGCAGGCAAAGCCAACCTATTAACCACAATATCAACGGGGTGGTTTTAGGGGCACATATAGGTGGCTGAATCCCAAAAGTTGAGGGAAGTTTCAAACTTCTAAACAAACTCCACAGCCCCTAAGCAGTGACTTGGCTTATCCCCTTCCCCTCCATACCTCTCCTGTGGGGGGAAGACTGCAACAGTTCTACACCAATTGGCAAAATATTACCACAGACACTTGGGTAATGTCAATTATCCGCAATGGTTATTGCCTAGAATTGATACAAACACCCTCAAACATTCCACCAAAGCACCACAAACTATCCACAGAACACATCCATCTGTTACAGGAAGAAGTCAAATCTCTATTACTCAGACAAGCAATAGAAGCCGTCCCACAAGATCAAGTGGGGACAGGAGTTTACTCTCTCTACTTCCTGATTCCTAAAAAAGATGGCACCCTCAGACCAATATTAGATCTCACGACCCTCAATCTTTACATCCTGTCAGAACATTTTCACATGGTAACTCTTCAAGATGTTATCCCTCTACTCCAAAAACACGATTTCATGGCAAAACTAGACCTCAAAGATGCGTACTTTCATATACCCATCCATCCTGCGCACAGAAAATATCTCAGGTTTGTCATTCAAGGAAAGCACTATCAGTTCAAAGTGTTGCCCTTCGGAATAACAACAGCACCAAGGGTATTCACAAAGTGCCTGGCGGTAGTCGCAGCATACCTAAGAAGACAACATATACATGTCTTTCAATATCTAGACGATTGGCTAATAAAATCAAACAGTCATACTCTGTGTCAAAACCATACACATTATGTTATACAAACCCTGCACATGCTAGAGTTCTCAATAAATTACCAAAAATCACATCTACAACCTGCACAAACAGTATCTGGGTGTAATACTAAACACTCAAAAAGCGCTAGCATGTCTAAATACGCAAAGAATAAAGCATTCCGGAACATAATTACACAGATACAGACAAATCAACAGTACACTGTCAGAGTTGTCATGAACATTTTAGGGATGATGGCATAATGTATTGCAATTGTTCCACACACAAGACTAAACATGCGGCCCTTACAAGAGTGCCTTGCACAACAATGGTCACAAGCACATGATGAACTTCAAGATCTAGTATTGATAGACCGCCAAACATGCATGTCCCTTCAGTGGTGGAATTCCACAAATTTAAGCAAAGGGCGGCCATTTCAAGACCCTGTGCCTCAGACCATAATTATAACAGATGCATCAATGATTGGTTGGGGAGCTCACCTCAACAATCACAACATTCAAGGACAATGGGATGCAACACACAAACAGCTACACATAAATCACTTGGAGTTGTTAGCTGTCTTCCTAGCACTCAAAGCTTTTCAGCCTCTTCTCACACAAAAGAATGTCCTTGTCAAAACAGACAACATGACTACCATGTATTACCTAAACAAACGAGGAGAGACACATTTGTCCCAACTCTCCCTTCTAGCCCAGCAAATTTGGAAATGGGCAATCCACAACCACATTCACCTGGTAGCACAATACATTCCAGGGATACACAACCAATTGGCAGATGTTCTCAGCAGAAATCATCAAAAAACACACAAGTGGAGAAATTCACCCTCAAGTACTTCAAAAATACTTTCAACAATGGGGAACACCAAACATAGATCTGTTTGCCACAAGCGAAAACGCAGAATGCCAAAACTTCACATCCAGACATCCCCTATCCAAGGGCAATGCTCTATGGATCAATTGGTCAGGGATATTTGCTTACGCTTTTCCCCCTCTCCCACTCATTCCGTTTGTAGTCAACAAATTGCGTCAAAGCACACTCAATATGATACTCATAGCGCCAACGTGGGCCTGTCAACCGTGGTACACAACATTGTTAGACATGTCAGTAGTACCAAACTCCCAAACATACCAGACCTGTTAACACAAAACAAAGGACAAATCAGACACCCAAATCCCATCACACTCAATCTGGCGATTTGGCTCCTGAGGTCATAGAGTTTGGATATTTACAACTACCATCAGAATGTGTGGAAGTTATCAAGCAAGCAAGGAAACCCACTGCTAGACAGTGCTATGCTAACAAATGGAAAGAATTTGTATATTACTGTCAATCTAAACAGATTGACCCTCTTACAGCATCAATACAAGATATTGTATGTTATTTACTTCATTTACAAAAATCAAATTTAGCATTCTCTCCCATAAAAATACATCTTACTGCAATTTCAGCATATTTACAAAAATGTACATCACAGCTCCTTATTTAGAGTTCCTGTAATTAAAGCTGTCATGGAAGGCTTAAAACGCATTATTCCACCCAGGACAGTGCCAATTTCCTCTTGGAATTTAAACATAGTGCTTACACGACTTATGGGTCCACCATTTGAACCTATTCAGTCATGGCAAATGCAATTCTTAACATGGAAGGTTGCCTTCCTAGTCGCAATTACGTCATTGCGAAGAGTCAGTGAAATTCAAGCATTCACTATTGAAAAACCGTTCATACAAGTACACAAACATAAAGTTGTTCTAAGAACAAACCCCAAATTTCTTCTAAAGGTATTATTGCCTTTTCATATAAATCAAACAGTGGAACTACCAGTCTTCTTCCCACAGCCAGATTCTGTGGCAGAAAGAGCTCAACATACATTAGACATTAAAAGAGCACTAATGTACTATATTGACAGAACAAAACCATTCAGAAAAAACAAACAGCTGTTTGTAGCTTTTCAAAAGCCTCATACAGATAACCCCATTTCAAAACGAGGATTAGCAAAATGGATTGTAAAATGCATCCAAACATGCTACATAAAAGCCAAAAGACAACTTTTAGTTACTCCTAAAGCACATTCTACAAGGAAAAAAGTGCTACAATGGCTTTTTTTAGGAAAGATACCAATGGCTGAGATATGTAAAGCAGCCACTTGGTCAACACCACATACATTCACTAAACACTACTGTGTAGATGTTTTAGCAACACAACAAGTCACAGTAGGTCAAGCTGTCCTCAGAACATTGTTTCAAACAACTTCAACTCCTACAGGCTATATCCATTATCCTTCCATCTAGTGTTGGGCTCGGAGTGTTACAAGTTGTTTTTCTTTGAAGAAGTCTTTTCGAGTCACGAGACCGAGTGACTCCTCCCTGTCGGCTCCATTGCGCATGGGCATCGACTCCATCTTAGATTGTTTTCTTTCCGCCATCGGGTTCAGATGTGTTCCTCTTCGCTCCGTATTTCAAATCGGGAAAGTTAGCTAAATTATAGAAAATTTGACGGTATTGTTATCGTTCGGTACCGGGTTAGTGTTAGTGTATCGGCACCCACATCAAGAGCGCTCCGGCGGCCCTTTGGGGCATCCGTTCTTCACCGAGGCCTGGTCGGCCCGACCACACCCTTCGTCCCAGACTAATGGACCGGACCCCCTTACGCTTCTGTCCTAAGTGTAATTCGAAGTATCCTTATACAGACCAGCACCGGGTCTGTAATCTGTGTTTATCACCTGAACACAGGGAGGATACTTGCGAGGCTTGTCGAGCATTTCGATCGAAAAAGACACTAAGAGATCGATGAGCAAGAAGACTGCAAATGGTGTCGACACTGAAAGAGCAACTCAACGTCGGAGAGGAGGAAATCATTTCCATCCAGGGGACGGACTCGGACGAATCCGAAAGTGACCGAACCTCGACGGTGCAGCGAACAGTGAGTAAACCTGCCCCGTCCAAAACTCACACAAAGATATTTAAGGCCTTGGGGACACCACCGCCAACAGGCCATGGCTTAACCCACCGAAAGGAAGGTGACCATATCGGCACCGAAAAAGGCCAGGGATTTGCAGAAGACTTCCGACTCCGGTCGAGATTACAGCACCGAACGTTCTCGACACCGAGAGTTCGACTCACCCAAAGTGAGAAAAATGTCTTTGGAACCAAAAAAGACTATATCTGAAACCTCGGTACCGAAAAAAGCAGCTTCGGAGCCGAAAAGAAGCTCTTATACAGAAGAGCAAGGACTTTCCAGCCAAATGAAGGAAAGACACAGATTTGAGCAGGAGTTAAGTATGGAAGAACTGGGCCATACACAAAGGAGGTTACGTATCCAGATAGAGACTGGAAAAATACAAACTTTACCTCCAATCAAATCTAAAAGGAAACTTGCATTTCAGGAGACAGAAATGCAGCCTAAGGCAAAGGTGGTTAGAGACAAATCCCCACCACCAAGGGTATCACCACAACCGGCCCCACCGCACTCACCTCAACTGTCACCAGTGGTAACACATCCAATGCAGTCACCCACACATACAGGGATGACACAGGATGATGCTGATGCATGGGACTTATATGATGCACCAGTATTGGATAACAGTCCGGATTGTTATGCAACAAAGCCATCACCTCCAGAAGATAGTACTGCATACATGCAGGTATTATCCAGGGCAGCTACGTTCCACAACGTAGCAATGCACTCAGAGCCAATAGAGGATGATTTCCTATTTAACACCTTGGCATCCACCCATGCTTCCTACAAGAGTCTGCCAATGCTCCCGGGTATGCTCAAACACGCAAAACAAGTCTTCCAGGAGCCAGTTAAGGGAAGGGCCATCACGCCTAGGGTTGAGAAGAAGTACAAACCGCCCCCAACAGATCCTGTGTTCATAACACAACAACTTACACCGGACTCAGTGGTTGTAGGAGCAGCAAGAAAGAGAGCAAACTCTCAATCGTCAGGAGACGCTGCACCGCCTGACAAAGAAAGGAGAAAGTTTGACGCAGCTGGCAAACGAGTGGCAGCACAAGCAGCCAATCAATGGCGGATTGCTAATTCGCAAGCCCTACTTGCTCGCTACGACAGGGCACACTGGGACGAGATGCAACACATCATACAGCACTTGCCCAAGGAACATCAGAAACGTGCTCAACAGGTTGTGGAAGAAGGACAGGCGATATCTAACTACCAGATAAGGTCCGCACTAGACTCGGCAGACACAGCAGCACGAACGGTCAACACGGCGGTAACCATTCGCAGGCATGCATGGTTAAGAAGTTCTGGATTCCACCAGAGATCCAACAAGCGGTGTTGAACATGCCATTTAATCAGGAACAGTTGTTTGGTCCGGAAGTTGACACAGCAATTGAAAAGTTAAAGAAAGACACTGACCCGGTCAAAGCCATGGGTGCGCTCTATTCTCCACAAGTTAGAGGCACCTTTAGGAAACCACAATTCAGAGGAGGTTTTCAACAGCAAACATCAGAGCCTTCCACCTCTCAAACCAGACCCACCTATCAGGCACAATATCAAAGGGGAGGGTTTTGTGGTTCCTATAGAGGACAATTCCCAAGAGGAAGGGGAAAGTTCCAGGCAACCAAACCAAGCCAGACCAAACAGTGACTTCAATGTCACAGAACCCCAACACTTATCACCAGTGGGGGAGGCTAACCGCATATTATCAAAACTGGACACATATTACCACAGACGCATGGGTCCTATCAATTATCCAACATGGTTATTGCATAGAATTCACAAAATTCCCGCCAGATGTGCCACCAAGAACACACAATCTGTCCAAACAACACTTAGACCTATTACAAATAGAGGTCCAAGCACTATTACAAAAACAAGCAATAGAGCTAGTACCAAATCATCAGAAAGGAATAGGCGTCTACTCACTATATTTCCTAATTCCAAAAAAGGACAAAACGTTAGGACCTATCTTAGATCTCAGAACACTGAATCTCTTCATCAAATCAGACCACTTCCACATGGTAACACTTCAAGACGTGGTTCCCTTGCTAAAAAAGGAGGAATACATCTCAACATTGGATCTCAAGGATGCGTATTTCCACATACCCATCCATCCTTCTCACAGAAAATACTTAAGGTTTGTAATGCACGGCGTACACTATTAATTCAAAGTGCTACCGTTCGGGATAACAACGGCCCCAAGGGTATTCACAAAATGCCTAGCAATAGAAGCCACTCACATAAGGAGACAGCACATGCACGTATTCCCATATTTAGACTGGCTAATAAAAACCAACAGTCAACAACAGTGTCTTCTTCACACGCAATACGTCATAGAAACTCTACACAAACTAAGGTTCTCTATAAATTACCGGAAATCAAATCTGCAACCATCCCAAATACAACAATACTTGGGAGCAACACTCAACACACAAAGAGCAATTGCCACTCCAAGTCCACAAAGGGTCCAAGCGTTCCAAAATGTAACATCAAGCATACAGTCAAACCAACACTACCCTGTAAGGTTTGTAATGAAACTTCTAGGCATGATGTCTTCATGCATAGCCATTGTCCCAAATGCAAGATTACACATGAGGCCCTTAATACAGTGCCTAGCAAAACAATGGACACAAGCACAGGGTCAATTTCAAGATCTAGTGTTGATAGACTGCCAAACACATTTCTCGCTTCAATGGTGGAACCCTATAAATTTAAACAGAGGGCGGCCATTCCAAGACCCAGTGCCTCAAGCTGTTATCACAACAGATGCTTCCATGATGGGGTGGGGAGCACACTTCAACAAGCACAGCATACAGAGTCATTGGGACAATCAGCAAAAACAACTTCACATAAATCATTTGGAACTGCTAGCGGTGTTTCTAGCATTAAAAGCATTCCAACCACTGGTAGCCCACAAACACATCCTTGTCAAAACCTACAACATGACAACAATGTATTATTTCAACAAACAAGGGGGGGGGGGACACTCGTCACAACTGTGTCTCTTAGCACAAAGGATTTGGCATTGGGTAATTCACAATCACATTCGCCTGATAGCACAATACATACCAGGCATTCAGAATCAGTTAGCCGACAATCTGTCGAGATCACCAGCAAACTCACGAATGGGAAATTCATCCCCAGATCCTACAGGATCACTTCCTCCGCTGGGGAACACCAAACATATACCTATTCGCAACAAAAGAAAACGCAAAATGCCAAAACTTCGCGTCCTGTTACCCACACCCTCGAGCCAAGGGCAATGCACTATGGATCAGTTGGTCAGGTATATTTGCTTACGCTTTTCCCCCTCTCCCACCCATTCCTTATCTGGTCAACAAACTAAGCCAAAACAAACACAAACTAATACTCATAGCACCAACCTAGGCTCGCCAACCGTGGTACACAACACTGTTGGTCTTATCAGTAGTACCCCACATCAAATTACCAAACATACCAGATCTGTTAACACAACACAAACAACAGATCAGACACCCGAATCCAGCATCGCTCAATCTAGAAATCTGGCTCCTGAAGTCTTAGAATTCGGACATTTCAAATCTTACACAAGAGTGTATGGACGTCATTAAACAAGCGAGAAAACCAACAACAAGACATTGTTATGCAAACAAATGGAAAAGATTTGTTTGCTACTGTCACATTAATCAGATTCAACCACTACATGCCTCCACAAAGGACATCGTAAGCTACTTATTACACTCACAAAAGTCTAATTTAGCATTCTCTTCCATTAAAATACATCTCACTGCAATATCTGCCTATCTGCAGATTACACATACAACATCGCTTTTTAGAATCCCAGACATTAAAGCATTTATGGAGGGACTAAAAAGAATCATACCCCCAAGGACACCACCAGTACCTTCGTGAAACCTTAATATTGTATTAACACGACTCATGGGCCCACCATTCGAGCCCATTAATTCTTGTGAAATGCAGTATCTTACTTGGAAAGTAGCCTTTATAATAGCTATCACATCACTTAGAAGAGTAAGTGAGATACAAGCATTTACTATTCAAGAACCCTTTATACAAATACATAAACATAAAGTGGTTCTCCGTACAAATCCGAAATTCTTACCAAAGGTCATATCACCATTCCACTTAAACCAAACTGTGGAACTCCCGATCTTCTTTCCGCAACCAGACTCAATAGCAGAAAGAGCCTTACATACATTGGACATAAAAAGAGCACTAATGTATTACATTGACAGAACAAAACAATTGTTTGTAGCCTTCCAAAAACATCATGCAGGTAATCCTATATCCAAACAAGGCATCGCCAGATGGATAGTTAAATGTATTCAAACTTGCTATATTAAAGCAAAAAGACAATTACCTATTACACCAAGAGAACATTCCACTAGGAAAAAAGGAGCCACAATGGCTTTTCTTGGAAATATACCTATGACAGAAATTTGTAAGGCAGCCATCTGGTCTACGCCTCATACATTCACTAAGCATTACTGTGTAGATGTGTTAGCAACGCAACAAGCCACAGCAGGACAGGCTGTATTAAGAACATTATTTCAGACAACTTCAACTCCTACAGGCTAAACCACCGCTTTTTGGGGAGATTACTGCTTGTTAGTCTATGCACAGCATGTGTATCTGCAGCTACACATGCCATCGAACGGAAAATGTCACTTAGCCAGTGTACATCTGTTCGTGGCATGAGACGCTGCAGATTCACATGCGCCCTCCCACCTCCCCGGTAGGTGTAGCCGTTCTTAGTTGAATGAAAATTGTAAATTTGTAAATAAATATTCTTTTAATACACATCAAGTACATACAAACCTACTCCATTGCATGGGCACCTTTTAGTATACTCACAACTCCAACCTCACCCTCTGCGGGGAAAACAATCTAACATGGAGTCGATGCCTATGCGCAATGAAGCCGAAAGGGAGGGGTCACTCGGTCTTGTGACTCAAAAAGACTTCTTCGAAGAAAAACAACTTGTAACACTCCGAGCCCAACACTAGATGGCAGGGACAGTGCACAGCATGTGAATCTGCAGCGTCTCATGCCACGAACATATGTACACTGTGTAAGTGACATTTTCCATATATGCAACACAAAAGTATATATGTATGTGTGTGTGTGTATATATATATATATGTGTGTAAAAAGGATAATACATATACGTTTGGTTGTTTATACGTATGTAATATCTTGAAGATGTCTTATCTTCAGCTTCTTTCCCAGGGAAAAAGTATACATATGTGTATATATTCGACATGGTAGATATTCTTATCTTCAAACTCTTATTAAAAACTCTTATTTAACAGAGTGTTGTATTTTTCTCGGCAAGAGAAAACAGTTGATGTGTATCTTAAAATGTACGAATGATTTGGATATATCTTTATATGCTCGGAGGTATTGTTCAATAGCAGGCTATGCTGCTCTATGTTTCATCAGGATAGAAAGTGTAGTTTAGTTCTTCATTGAAATACCAATAGTCGTATATTATCTACCTCATAGGACAATACTGTCCTACCACAATGGGTGATGTTTATTGCTCATGGTTTCTCTTTCTTTTTAAAATCCTTGCTGTGGTCCTTCCACAGTGTCGATATTGTTCTCGTGTATAGATTTGCCTCCCATTAGTAGAGCGAGTATTTTAATATTTTGGTTACTTTGCCATATTTGCAAGGAATTTCTTATCACATGTTTCTTTCTGGAATTCTGTGTATTTCTATGGGATTTCTCTCCCTAGTCTTATGTTGTGTGATATGTTATGATTCACCTATATTATTATAATAAATCCTGGTCTGGTTGAATTGTTCTTGACCAGTTTTTTTTTCTTCTGACACATTTCTTAATGATATCATTTATTGTGATACTATCCCCCTGCTCTTAGCATTCTTATAACTTTTCTTACTGTGGTCATACACAGTTCTTTTCGCAAGTGATTTTTCTTGTACATTTTTTATAAATCAGTCTATTTATCTTTTGCTAGATTGTTCTTTCTTCTGATTAGCGAGACTCAAATTTTATTGGGTCGCTTCTGACGTATATTTAACATACTGTAGTTTTAAGGGTATGTGGTTTTATTTCCCCGGTGGTCCCTGTCACAGGTTTCTTGTGTAGTAGAGTATGTTTTTACTCGCCTAACTTGCTGAGTGTCCTGGCTTTTCTCTTGTTCCAGGGGGGTTTTGTTATATTTAGAAACTTTTTGAAGGGTCTCAGTTCGCATCCACTCCTCGAAGGAAGCTATTGCTCTGGTATCTGATTCTAAAGTAAGGAATCTGTGTCTAGATGTCGCAGTCAGATGAACAACTTACTTACCTTCGGCAATGCTATATCTGGTAGAGACAGGATCCAGCCACAGATTCCTTAACACTCCCATCCTTCCCTGTTCTGCGAACTGAGTTCTCTTTGGTCCCAGCGATTTCATTTTGGAAACATATATCTTTGCTTGCTTCAGAATTTGGTGATCATTTGACACAAGGTGTTTTTCTTAAAAAAGCACACAGGTTCAAATAGATTTTTTCTATAGGTGGCTCAGTGTTTTTAGCGCGGAAAATAGTCACGGAAGAAACTGACGCCAGCGAAGGAGGTTATACGGACTCCGATGACGTCACATGCAGTGGGCGACGTCAATACGGAGTTGCACAGTACCCTCTCCCGATGCGCTGATGTGCTGTGGAAAAGTTTCCTGATCCAGGCTGGTGCCTGAGCGAGGATTCTAAAGTAAGCAATCTGCTGGTAGATCCTGTCTCTACCATATAAAGCATTACCGAAGGTAAGTAACTTGTTCTTTAAAAGAACTGCTCAAGGATTCCCCCACGGGGCAGGGCGGGTACATTCAGTGCTTATGATTTCAGTGGAGATTCACTTTATTTCCTAACATCTTTTGTTGTTAATTCGAAATTTTCCATCTATAATTTCCAGCTTATCTTCCGTTTAAAAAAACAATATAATTATTGATGTTCTCAACTGTCTTATATCCAACATCATTTGCTTAAGCAGGTCGTATATTGAGCGAATTATTAAGTATTGAGAAATAACAGCAAATACAGTGACGTTCAAGTCCAGCTCCCTCCTCTATTGAGATGCAAATGTGATTGTGATATATCCGATAACAATATTTATATATAATATTTAGGAGCGGTTAAAAGGGAAAAGAGGGGTGAGGGAATAAGTTATAGAAGGAAGAAAGTAAAGGAAGGAAGAGAAAAGATGGTAGGAAAGACGGAACTAGAAAGCAGGGAAAGAGACAGTCAGGTGAAATCCAAGTACAGTAAATACCGGTGGAAGAAGGGGGGGGTGGAATATAGTGATGGTGATAAGGAACCATCAAAAAGGACAAATTCCTGGAGCATAGACTCGACTGCCATCCAGGATCGACGAATGGTGGGATAGTCCAGTAAGATATGAACAGTATCACAGGGCACATCTCCAGCAGACAGAGTGAGTTAACTATCCTGCGGCCTGAACTCGTGCCAGGGTCCAGCACCAAGCCCATAAGGATCTTAAAAAGACTGAGCTTCATCTGTCCCTCACAGACTCCTCATTCTATTTTTTTATAAAGAACTTTTATTGATTTTTGCAAAAGAAAGAAAACCATGATACAAACATCAAAACACGATGCCAACGGGCACCCAACATTGGTCGAACCTGTGATCCCAGACAGCACTAATATTAGAGATGACATGTTGTTCAGGTGCCTATTGCGGTCTCCCATTTCCCCCATATCCTATTGTATTTATCCGGACATCCTCTAGCCTCATATACAAGTTTTTCACTCTGTGCGCACCAATCCACTCCCCGTCTCCATTTAGCCAGTGATGGGGCACTCTTGGCCTTCCAGTTTGCCACTATATCCCTCTTAGCCACTAAGCACGCCACCCCGAGGAAGATTCGATCCGGTCTCATTAGTTCGGTGTCACCCATGATCCCAAGAAGGAGGGGCAAAGGCTCTCTTTCTATATTCTCCTGCAACACCTCAGAAACCTCCCCCAAGACAGCTCCCCAATAGGCTACCATGGCCGGGCAGGTCCATACCATGTGAAAGAAGTCGGCCGTGGGATTTCTGCAGCGGGGACACTCCGCAGTGGGGCGGAGGCCCGCTCTGTGTAGTTTGTCCGGTGTGAGGTATGCTGTGTGCAAAAAATACGTTTGTATCAGTCTAAGACGGGTAGCAATCGCCAGGGCACGCGGGGCCATTAGCGCCTCACTCCATTCCACCTCTTCCATGGGGCCCACCCACCCCTCCCATCTCTGGCGAAGCACCCCCAGGGAACCCGAGGTGCCGGAGACCAGGGTGCGATATATCTGGGAAACACCCCCCTTGCCCAAGCTCCCCATCAGTGCCTTGGCCTCCATGGGGCTGCACTCGGGTATGGTTTCTCCCACTCGGATATGTACTGATAAGGCATGTCGGAGCTGGAGGTATCTGTGGAACTGTGTCTTATTTAATGAAAAGTTTTTCTGGAGATCTTCGAAGGATTGTATGTGTGACCCATTCCAGACATCGCCTAGTGGTAGATGCCAATGTTATCCCAATTCTGAAACCTCTCCAGGCCCGCCACCTCCACCAATTGCCTCCCCTGCCACAATGGGGTCTGTTGGGTAAGACGGCCCCACCACCCTGTCGATTTTTGAGCCGTCCGTCATCCCTGCAGAACCACCTTGGTCACGTCCGGGATGTCTCGAGAGATCGGACCTCCATAAAGGGTGTCCCAAATCCGTGGGTATCCCATCGTTTGGAGCTCCAGTCGGTATGCCGGATCTCTCCACCCACCCCCCATCCAGTCATTAATTACAAGTATTTGTGACGCGAGGTGGTAGAAATGGATATTAGACATGCCCAAACCTCCATCATACACATCTCTCTGGCAGGTTTTGAGTGCTAACCGTGAGCGGGCTCCGCTCCATATAAATTGGCGTGCCAATGAGTCCATTTCCCCAAACCATTTCCTAGGAATGGGATGGGGAAAATTTTGCAGGAGATAGAGGAGCCTAGGGAGGATCATCATCTTGTAGAGCGCTATTCTACCAAGCAGGTTAAGAGGGAGTGTCCTCCAGTGTAGGAGATCGCTTCTAATTTTCCTGGTTAACGGTGTAACATTAAGTTCCCATGTCAATTCAGGGAGAAGTGAAATAAATATTCCCAGGTATTTAAAGCTGTTTCTTCGCACTGGAATATTCCGCTGCCAGTCCACACAGTCTCCGGAGCGGTGTAGGGGGACCAACAGGGACTTGGCGGGATTCAGGATCAACCCCGAGGCTTCTGCGAAAAGGCTCAGGATCTCTAGCACGCGGGGCCACTTTTAGCCGGGTTGGAGAGATATAGGAGGACATCATCTGCGTATAGCGCCACACGGTCCTCTGCGCAAGCGGGCCAGGACCAGCCTTCGATCAGGGGATCTCCTCGCAGCAGTATCGCAAGAGGCTCTGTCATTAATGCGAAGAGCAATGGGGATAGCGGGCAACCCTGCCAGGTTCCGCGGCCAATAGGGAACAGGTCGGAGACCACTCCATTCACCCGGACTCGAGCTGTCGGTTTGGAATACAGGAGTCTCACTAGGCCTCGGAATTTGGGGCCGAGTCCATTTTTCTGCAGGACCAATTCAAGGTAGGACCAATCCACTGTATCAAAGGCTTTTTCAAAGTCCAGTAAGAGTAATGCCCAGGGTGTGTGTGACAGAGTCCTGCGATGTGCCAGAGCCATATGCAGCCGCCTAATGCAGTGCCTGGTGCTACGAGTGGGCATAAAGCCACATTGATCAGGGTGCACCAGTGTGGGCATTATCTCTTTCAATCTAGAGTCCAGGGTCAAGGAAAGCACTTTGATCTCAATATTCAGAAGTGAGATGGGTCGGTATGCCGAACAATGCCGCGATGGGGGTTGGGTTTTTGGTATCACAACTATCGTAGCTTGGTCAATCTCGGTGGGGAATCGGCCTAGTTTCTCGGCTTCTCCATACATATTGAGTAAGTGGGGACCTAGTATATCACTGCATTTGTTATATAGCTCTGCCGGGAGTCCGTCAGGGCCTGGAGTTTTGCCCGATGCCAAGACGGAAATTGCACTGGTGATCTCTGCGAGGCTAATAGTTTCATCCAGTCTATCTCTTGCCTCCAGGGAGATCCTGGGGAGAGTGACGTCATTCAAAAGAGGGGTCTCTTTCTCAATGGCAGGGCGGGGGTGCATTGCATAGAGGCGGGCATAGTACGAGGCAAAGCTTTGTGCAATTTCAGCAGGTGTCCTGGAGAGGGAGCCCGAGGGTTCTAAAATCTCAGGTATAACCCTGCCGGCCAGAGGGCGAGCCGCCAGCCAGTGCAGGAGCTTCCCATTTTTATCCCCCCAGCCATATATACGGGCTACCGAAGCTCTCCACATGCACCTAGCCGAGTCTAGCATTATGTGTTTAATTTCTTCTCTGACCATAGTCAGCTGCCTCAGGGCAGTGGCAGACGAAGAGGTCGTTTGTTGGCGTTCCAGTCTCAGGGCCCTAGCCTCCAGGTCAGAGATCTGGGAGTTCCTGTCTCGCTCGCGGGAGCGGAGAAGGTGCTTGGCATGCCCTCTAAGGGTAGCCTTACAGGCGGCCCATAATGTTCCCGGGGACCGGACCGACCCCAGGTTCAGATCAAAATATTGGGTTAGTTGATTTCTGATCTCCTGGGTGTAGTCTTTGTCTTGTAAGTACCATGCGTTTAGGCGCCATACCGGGCGTCTAGAGGGATCTGCTCCACCTAGGCGGACCCGCACCGGTGCGTGGTCTGAAACTCCCCGGGGAAGTATCTCTGTCCCTGTGACGCTTGAGAGGTCCAGAGCGGACATGAATACCAGATCTATTCTGGATTGCGTCTGGTGGGCGGCCGACGTGTGGGTGTACCGACGATCCCTAGGGTGCCAGGTTCTCCATACCTCGCAAAGGCCAAGGCTCTCGGTCCAACCAGTCAGACCCGAAGCCCTGGCTAATCTACTGGCCGTGATCTCGCCGGATACATCCAAATCGGGATCAAGAACCGCGTTGAAGTCCCCTCCCAACAGGGTGGTCCCCTGGGGCAGTCCCACAACCACTCGGCGGAGCGAGTGCAAGAAGGCATCAAGTCTCGTCGGGGGGGCATATGCAGATATAAAGTTTATCGGTGTTCCATGAAGAGTCCCCGTGGCCACAACAAATCTGCCCTGTGGGTCAACCTGCGTGGCTGTGATCACCACAGGCAGAGAGCCATGAAGTAAAATGGCTACCCCTCTAGAGCCCCTGGAGAAGCCCGCGTGGTATACTCTGTCATATCCTCCCCGCATGAGCATGGGGCACCTAGTCCCAAGGAGGTGAGTTTCCTGCAAGAGGACCACTGAGGGGGAGTACCTGCGGAGAGTGTTAAATACTGCTGACCTCTTGATCTTGTCCAACAAGCCATTTACGTTCCAGGAAAGGACCTGGGTTAATGAGTGCCAGGCATGAGTTGCGTAGGTGTTACATAGGGCTGAGTGTCAGGCTGTGGACCCAGGGGCGACCATTCCAAACATAACAATGAAATAATAAGAGACCTAACCAACTTATTCCTATTCCTATCTAAACTAACTTCAAAAACCCCACCCCCCAACCACCCCCCTCCCCATGCTCCCACCCCGGAAGCATCTGTCGCCCAAATACCCAACCAAAACCAGACAGCCAGCAGGACTGTCCTTGGGGTGTAGTGGTGGATCCCCCAAATATAGTCGGATCAATTACAATTAGTGAAAGCCTGCCAAGTCTCGGGTGTCATATATTAGGGAGGCTTAGCGCCTTCTATAGTGACCCTTGTAAGGTCTGCATAGGTAAGTCTGACATCCCAAGTCTTTTGGACTCCCATTAGTGGGTGTCAAATGCGTCATATTAACCAAGGGCCGGGGACTGGCTCAAGTTGTTGTCATCTATTGATTGGTTTGGGGTCTGAGGCCCCGAGGGTTCCGCGGGTTCCCTCTCTGTTTGTGAGCCAAAGTCTCGGATTTCCTCATTATTTTCCAAGGTGTTTGTGTCTTTCGGTCTCCCTCTCCGGGATCTGGTGCGCCTCCGGGGACCTCCCGGGGCGAGGGGACCAACCCGAGGGGCCCTCTCCGAGTGTCCCGAAGGCCCCCCTCAGGCTCCGACGCCCTCCTCCGTCAGCCAGTCCCAAGCCTCTTCAGGTGTTTCAAAAAAGTGCGCTCGCCCGGCCAGGAGGACATTGAGCCGCACGGGGAAGAGGAGCATGTATGAAAGTTGCATCGCTCTAAGTTTCTGCTTAACGTGTTCGTACGACCGGCGGCGGGTCTGGACCTCACGGGTATAGTCTGGAAAAATTAGGATTTTATGGTTCTCCCATTAAAGATCTTCCAACCTCCTAGCCTCTTTAAGGATATTGTCTCTATCTTTGAAGTTGAAGAAGCACGCAATCATTGGACGTTTTGGGCCGCCTGGAGGGGGGCGAGGAGCCAATGCCCTGTGTGCTCTTTCGATCGCGAACCAGGGCGAAAGGGACTGCTCTGGCATCCAGGTTTTAATCCACTTCTCTAGGAACTCAGATGCACCGCCATCTTCTATGCCCTCTGGGAGTCCGATGAAACGCAGGTTATTGCGTCTTGACCGGTTTTCTGCATCTTCCGCACGGCGGTGAAGCTCGCCGGTTCGGGTCTGCAGCTGGGCCACTTTACTTCTGAGGTCGGCTAGGTCGTTTTCAGTCTGGGAGACTCTAGTTTCAACCTCAGTGATCCGGTTCACTGCGTTTCTGAGGTCCTGTCGGACAAGACCCACGTCTTCTCGCACTTCCCCGATCTTAGTCTCTACCGCAGACTGTGATGATTGAATGGCTTGAAGGATGGCACTCACTCCGTCTGGTGCGGGGCCTCCGCTGGCTGTGTCTCCCTCTCCTCGCTGGCCCGCCGGCGTCGTGAACTGGTCAATCTTTTGCTGGGAGGGTGGGGGTTGTTTGTTCGCCTTGTCTCTCCCCATCACAATATCGGAAACAGGAGTCAGGTAGCTCACTTCTTGCGGTCTTTCAAGTCCAGCCTAGGTCCCCTGCGCGTTTGTAGTTACCACAGTTATAAAGAGGGCGTGGGGAGAGGTGTTCCGGCCCAAGTTGTGGTCTTCTCCACCTTTGGCATCCGGTGGCTCCACGATGGGTCCGGCTCCATCCCGGCCCAGCCGCTAACCGCCATTAGGTATTAAATGGTAAGGGGGGGGTAGGGCATCCTCTTCCCTAACTCCTCTCCCCTCCCCCACCCTGTTGTAACTTCGTGCCGTTACCTTCAGTAGGGCCTCGACCGGCCCCAGGGCTGATCACGCTGCACCCGCGGCGCCATGAAGTCACTCAAGGCCTATGCCCTTCGTTGGGCCGGATCACGGTGTGTTTCTCGGTGCGGCAGCGGTCCGCGGTGGGCCCGTTCAGAGCGGGAACCCGGAGAGGGTGGCCCCAAGTCTTTCCGTTCAATTTTGGTTATTCGGACGTGTCAGTATCCTCAGAGAGGCCTCGTCCCATCCCGGTGTCTCCGCCACATTCCGCGGACCCTCAGCACACCTCTGTCATCACTCACGACACCAGGAAGTCCCTCTCCGCAAACGCCCCTCCGCCGCTCCAGCCCCGGCCCGCGGGGTCTCCCCTGGGTGCAGCGCAGCCTCTCAGCTCTCCTCGGCCGATGTCCTCGAGCCGGGGCACGGCCGCAGCGCCACCCACACAGCGCTCTCTCCCCCTAGATGCAGCAGCACTGCTCCTGCATGCCGCGGGGACCACGTTTGGAGCGCAGCCTCAGCTCCCTCCAGGGTTCTCTCCTCACCCCGCCACACCTCCGTTCCAGCTCGGCCGCATCGGGAGGGATCGTCGGTTTGGCCCCGACTCAGCCGCGGAAATCAGCCCCGGACGCCATTTTGTTTCCAGGGACGGATCGGACGGATCGGGCGCGGCTCGGGAACGGGGCCGCTCTCATGAAGTTACTCGCCGCCGGAGATTCCCAGGGGTCCAGGGGTCGCAAGGATCGTCAAGACGACGTCCTCAACTCGGTCAGGCCACTCTAACTACGGGCGGATGACGGAGGGGTCCAGAGCACTCTGAGTGCGACCGCCATCTTGACGCCCGAAGCCACGCCCCCACAGACTCCTCATTCTATGGCCTCCAAATGTTCTGTTCATTCTTCCTAGTCATATTTCACCTGCAGATGACCCTGCAAAGATCATCCTGAGGATAGCCAGCTGTGGCTGGGAGTAAAGATGGTGAATCAGGAGATTGTAGAATCTGGACATCAGACCCTTAACTTGACAAATTGACCCCAGGTATTGAGGTAAGAAAGCACTGGGGAACAGGGGATGGTCCATTGTTGGGGGCCCAATTTGTGACAAGCCAAATTTGTCCTGTAGCATCGTAAAGGACTGCCAGAAATCAGGTGTATAAGAGTCAGGATCCCAGCTCTGCGCCAAAGGCCCCAATCAAACATTGCCACCCTAATGGGAATACCAGTATTATTGTAGATGGGAGGTTTGTCATGAAGATGCACGTCCACAGAAAAGAACTTGTGAGCCTGCACACAGGCAGTGTATGTGGCTTTCAGTATGGGATTGAAGAATCAGCGGCAGCCGGGCCAGGAACATAGTGCCTGTAGTCCCAACGAGGCCTCCTGGAATCTGCATTCAATCACAACCCACAGCAGAGGGTCTTGGCCCTGTGAATGCATGTGCGCCACTTGTGCCGAATGTAGGGCTAATCAGAAATATTCAGCAAAAGGCAGGCCCAGTCCCCCTTCTGATTGGTGGGTGATGAACTTCAGAATTGCTAGACGAGGACTTACTGAACCCCATATGAAGGCCTTAATGGTCTTATGTACATGACAGAGGGACGAGAGGGGTATGAATAGGGGAAGCATGCCTAACATGTACGTGAATCGGAGAAGTGTAAGCATTTTCACCGTTGAGTCTATCTCCAGAGAGAGAGATTCAGGTAGGACCACTTCATGAAGTCCAATTGCATTCACTCCACTAGTGGATCCAGGTCATCTGCCACTATGCACCCAGGCCTCTGTTTACTATGATGCCCAGATACCCGAGGTGGGAATTCTTCCACTGGAATGGGTAATCAGTGATAGTGGCGCAGGTGGTGATCCATGACAGCTGCAAGGCCTCGCTCTTTCCCCATTTCACCTTGTAGCCGGATATTACCACAAAAGTGTCAAAGATCACCAACACCGCAGGGATGGTAAGGTCAACAAGGTGAGTAAAATGTCATCTGTATATAGATACAGTGTTGAGAGACCTCCAGTGTAGGAATACCTATAATCCGTTCTGATTAGCGCATGAACACCGCTAAAGGCTCCACTGCAAGGAGAAATAACAGGGGGCAACTTTGAGGGGTAGCGCTGCGGACCAGGAAGAGGTCAGAAAGGAAGCCCCCACAATTCATATACGTCTAGGGGAAATCATAGAGCCATCTCACTCTTGAGATGAAGTTCTCACCAAAGGCAAATGGCTGGAGCAGGGTAAACAGATAGTCCCATTCTGTCCTGTTAGAGGTTTTCTCAGTGTCCAGCGACAGTGCCAGTGCCTCATCCGGAAGGTCCTCTGCTAGTCAGACCGCTTGAGCTAATGTGCGAAGACGATTGCATGATGAGCGGCCTGGGACAAACCCCACCAGCGAATGATAAATAAAAGGGACAAGGACTCGCTTGGGTGGGCTTAAGGTTGGCTGCTAGAATGCTTGCCAGAATCTTGACATCCCCGTTGAGCAGGGATATGGGGCACAACCTGCCATGAAGGTGAGCGTTCTTTAGTAGGTTTGGGGTGGACCAAAATCAGCACCCTGTTGGACAATAAACCCAAGGAGCCTGAGCAATAAGCCTCAGCAAAGGCCTCATGGAGAAGATCTACCACCTTGGATTTGGTCCATTTATAGAACTCTGCCAGGAAACCATCATCACCGGGGGCTTTGTTATAGGGTAGATCCGAGATTACCTGCTCTGTTTCCTCCTTGGTGAATTCCCTCTGAAGCAGCTGCCTGCTGTCCTCTGAGAGGCAGGGTAAGAGAATACCATTCAAGAAGGCATTCATCTGCTCTGTTCCCTGGACAATTTCTGGGAAACAGAAGGCCCTATAGTAAGCTGCAAAAGCATATGTAATTTCCTGCAGCTTGGTGACCAGCGCCCCCAAATCAGTCATATTAGCAGAAATGGCCGTTCCCTCCTCCCTCTCCCTAAGCTGCGCCACCAGTATCCATCCCGCCTTCCCTTCCTGTTCATAGTGCCGATATTTCAACCTCTGTAGAGGGTATTGAGGTCCATGCGCGCCTTCTCAAGTTTGCATGTGGTGATTGCAGAAGTCTGGGCCATGTAAGAGCGTGTGAGGTCGGCTTCATCTGCCTCCAATGCCTTACGACACTCCTCTCTCTGCCTGTTGGAGAGGGCGGCATCCCTCATCACCTGCCTCTTGATGGTCACATTTGCCACTACCCACAATGTCAGGGCAGAGTCAGCCACACTATCATTGTTCTCCGTGCAATTATCCACATGGGCTTTAAGCTGGGTCTTGCCCACCAGGTGGCTGTAGCTAGATAAGTTGAGACGCCAGAGCTTGCGACTTGGCCGTGACGGACCCAGATCAACCTCCAAGGCAATAGGGAATGGGAATGGTCCAAAAGTGTGCCTCCTACTATTGAGGTCTTGCAAAAAATGAGAAGGGGTGGGTCATCAGGAAAAAATCCAACCATGATTGCATACCAGGAACCCGGTACAGATATGTGCGTTCCTGGTCTGTCAGATGCACCTGCGTCCTCGGGGGGCAGACCAGGGTGGGGTTTGTAGAGCACTGGGGGGGGGGGGACACAAGTAGGCACACACAACACACCCTCAGCCACACAGGGGCGGCTGGGTGCAGTGTGCAAAGCAGGCGTCGGGTTTTAGATAGGAAACGATGGAGGGACCCGGGGGTCACTCTAGCGGTGCAGGTAGGCTAGGGGGGGCTTCTCGGGACAGCCACCACCTGGGCAGGGCAGAGGGTCACCTGGGGGTCACTCCTACATTGAAGTTCGGTTCCTTCAGGTCCTGGGGGCTGCGGGTGCAGTGTTGGTCCCAGGCGTCGGGTCCCTTGTTACAAGCAGTCGCTGTCAAGGGGGCCCTCTAGATTCTCTCTGCAGGCGTCGCTGTGGGGGCTTAAAGTCTATTTACTCACGGGCTCGCAGTCGCCGGGGAGTCCTGTTTTTTTTCTGGATCTCAAACCAGGGGCGTCGGGTGCAGTGTGTGAATTCTCATGCTTCCGGCGGGAAATGTGCAGTCTTTGAAAGTTGCTTCTTTGTTGCAAGAAGTAGCTGGTTTTGAACAGGGCCACTGTTCACGGGAGTTTCTTGGTCCTTTAGTCCAGGGCAGTCCTCTGAGGCTTCAGGGGTCGCTGGTCCCTGTCTGATGCGTCGCTGGAGCAGGTTTTCGAAGTTGGAGACAGGCCGGTAGGGCTGGGGCCAAAGCAGTTGTCATCTTCCTCCTTCTCTGCAGGCTTGTAGGTCAGCAGTCCTTGTTTCTTCAGGTTGCAGGAATCTGATTTCCTGGAATCTGGGGAGCCCCTAAGTACTGAATTTAGGGGTGTGTTTAGGTCTGTGAGGGCAGTAGCCAATGGTTATTGTCCTTGAGGGTGGCTACACCCTCTTTGTGCCTCCTCCCTGTGGGGGAGGGAGGAACATCCCTAATCCTATTGGGGGAATCCTCCAAACTCAAGATGGAGGATTTCTCAAGGCAGGGTTCACCTCAGCTCAGGACACCTTAGGGGCTGTGCTGACTGGTGGGTGACTCCTCCTTGTTTTTCTCATTATCTCCTCCAGCCTTGCCACCAAACGTGGGGCAGTGGCCAGAGGGGCAGGCATCTCCACTAGCTGGGATGCCCTGGGGCGTTGTAACAAAAGGTGTTACAGTTCCTGCAGGGGGAGGTGAGAAGCACCTCCACCCAGTACAGGCTATGTTCCTGGCCACAGAGTGACAAAGGCACTCTCCCCGTGTGGCCAGCAACATGTCTGGTGTGTGGCAGGCTGGCAGAAACTGGTCAGCCTACACTAGAAGTCGGGTAGGTATTCGGGGGAATCTCTAAGATGCTCTCTGGGTGTATATTACAATAAATTGCACACTGGCATCAGTGTGCATTTATTGTGCTGAGAAGTTTGATACCAAACTTCCTAGTTTTCAGTGTAGCCATTATGGAACTGTGGAGTTCGTGTTTGACAAACTCCCAGACCATATACTCTTATGGCTACCCTGCACTTACAATGTCTAATTTTGTGCTTAGACACTGTAGGGGCATAGTGCTCATGCACCTATACCCTCACCTGTGGTATAGTGCACCCTGCCTTAGGGCTGTAAGGCCTGCTAGAGGGGTGACTTACCTATGCCACAGGCAGTGAGAGGTGGGCATGGCACTCTGAGGGGAGTGCCATGTCGACTTAGTCATTTTCTCCCCCCAGCACACACAAGCTGAGAGGCAGTCTGCATGTGCTGAGTGAGGGGTCCCAGGGTGGCATAAGACATGCTGCAGCCCTAGAGACCTTCCCTGGCATCAGGGCCCTTGGTACCAGTTACAAGGGACTTACCTGAGTGCCAGGGTTGTGCCAATTGTTTAGACAAAGGTACAGTTTATGGAAAGAACACTGGTGCTGGGGCCTGGTTAGCAGGGTCCCAGCACACTTTCTAATCATCACTTAACATCAGCAAAGGCAAAAAGTCAGGGGGTAACCATGACAAGGAGGCATTTCCTTACAGATGTGTGTACAGACATGGAGATTGTGAGAACCAAAGGGAGTGTCCAAGGGTCGTAAGTGGAAGGGGAGGTTAGTCAGGGTCTGTCTACAGATTGTTCCAAGATTAGGCCAGAACATACAGGAGGAAGGGAAAAGTGAGAGGGAATAAGCAATAGAAATAATGTTCTAAAGAAAGAAGGGGCTTAATCGAAAACAGAAAAGATAGAAGGGAAGAAAGAAAAGAACAATGTACAAATTAAGACAGTGCTATGTAAGCCAAAACCCAATTAAATAATCAATGTAACTGCACGTCCTATTAACTGTAGTCGTGGGTCTACACTTGAGGTGCCGTCGCATCCTGAAGACCTTAGGGTCCAGTATTCTAGAGGATGCTAGGGCGGTGGGAAGGTGGGCCCCACAAAGTATTCAGGACTTTGGCAATGGCAAAGATCAGACAGTGACTGAATAGTGACATAGAAGAGAAAGGTTGTAAGGCCTGCTCCCATGTCTATGAGCTGAGTTAAAGGGCAATTGATGAGAAGACAAGACACACTATGTCTGAGCATTAGGCAATACAATGCACCATGTGAATCATTAACCCATAGGGTGTATGTTTGAGAGGTAAAAGGTGTGGGGGGGGGGGCATGTGTTTTATGTTTTTTGTGTCATGATCTGTGAAGAGTGCAACCACATGCAGCATGTCTCCGTTGGAAGGAAGGTGGAAGGGAGGTGAATGTTTGTTTTTGCTGGATCACCAACGGGCAGACTCTTGAATCAAACAGTTAATAATGAACTACAGTAACAATGTGCCAGGGAAAGACGAGGAGAAAGGTGACCCCATCAGTGACAAACATGCAGTCAGCTATACCCTATCTGCAGGCCGGGGAAAATCTGAGGGATCAGTATTTGCGTCAAGTGCATCAGACTGCAGGCAGATTCGGCTTAAGTGGTGATGGGAACTTGTCACATCCTCTATCCTGTATGTGTTCTACCCACCGATTTTATCTTCTCCTTATCACGCAGCATTTTATGATCTTTGTCCTGATGCCGGGGCCCCCATGCATGTGTTTAGTTCTCAAGATGAGAGAGTCCCCCTCCACTGCAGGGAGATTAGGAGGGCA
Source organism: Pleurodeles waltl (assembly GCF_031143425.1). Taxonomy (NCBI): domain Eukaryota; kingdom Metazoa; phylum Chordata; class Amphibia; order Caudata; family Salamandridae; genus Pleurodeles; species Pleurodeles waltl. The sequence continues at coordinate 905,340,058 of NC_090450.1, forward strand.
TTGTGAAGTGTCCATGGCCCCTTCGTGTAGTCCATTGAACAAGGCCTGCAATTCCCCTGGATCACAAAAGTTATTAGTTTTTTCTGTCAATGGTGATCAACATATGTGCTGGTTCGAAGAGGCCAAATTGAATGTCCCATTTGCAAGAGAGTAGTCAGAAGGAGAAGAAAGCCTTTCTACGATCATTGAGTTCCTTTGAAAAGTCTGCTGACACCAGTATCTTCTGACCATCAAAATCATAGGGCCCATGAGCCCTTGCTGCTGTAAGGATCTGACAACCTGCTTGGGCCGGAGGATGCGGGCAATAATATGTCTTGGTCCAGGTGAGGCAGAGGCTCACTGTAGTCTTATTCTACACACTTTGCATCTCAAGGAGGGGGTGAAAAGTCAGGAGGGTTTTCAAAAAGTAACAAAGAAAGCCTTTAACATCTGTGCCTTCTGGTTTTTCAGGAATCCCGAAGAAATGTACATTATTCTATAGCTTCAGTCCTCCAGGTCCACAACTTTGTTGTGCAGTGTGCAGATTTCCAGGTCCCTGCCTGGCAGGAGCTCAACCCTGGACTTGAAAGGATGAGTGGTGATCCAGCTTCTCCACCTTCTCATGGAAACCAGAGATCTCTGCACTGATCGACTTCATTTCGGTGGTAAGGTCAGTAATTTACACATCCGTCATCTCTTGCCTACGACCCACCAAAGTTACCTCCTTAGAGGTCAGGTCCATTGTGGTCTCTGAAGGTTCTCATGAGGAGGACGAAGGTTTAGTTTAAGAGGGCATCTCTGTGATGAACAGCTGCCTCGCTGATTTCCTGAACGTCATCTTGGACTGCCATTTAGTTGATTCTTGGCAACGGGCAATATCCCGGTAGAAACAGTCTGCATCTCCTCTTTGCCGGGGGACATCTGGGAATGTCAATTTAGTGAAGGTCTCTTTGTTAATGTCCACCCTTACCTGAGACGGTGCAGAAAAGTAGTGAACCAGGTCACCAGGGCTTATCGGCAATACCTTGGGCACTTTAGAAAGGAATGCTTCGTGTGCTTAGCCAATACCACAAATCAGCAGTTGCCTGGGAGCAAAGAATCTGTCCTCTAAGGAGGTTATCCAATGTTATAAATGAGAGGCACACTACATCCATCTGCGAGCGTCCAGAACCAAAGCGTCCTCTCAGGTATCAACTGCTGCTGGTGCTGCTAGGTCTATTAGATTCCTGACACAGAGATGAACTAGTTACGGGCACAGGTGGTCAAGAAGCTAAGTAGCCTCTGCCCCCCTGCAGGAAGAACGTCAAAATGCTGGACTCCTAGTGTGTTGAAAGGACAGATTGCACTCAGGCTGTGGGTTCTCACTCTGTTGGGGGGACCAGCTATACACCACAAGGGGCATCCTTGGTGAAGTGAATCGTTCCTTTTTGCACTCATTAGCTTAGTTGTTTGAAGAGGTGGAATAACATGGTTGAAACACTCTTTCTAGCCTTTGGTGTTGGCAGTTTGCTGCTACTTCTGGCTTCTTTTTTAACAACCACAGAATAAAAAAGAGTATTTGTGCATTAGGGTCTGTTCAATATGGTCCTGAGGAGGTCTTTTATGTAAACCTCAATGTCTCTGGTTCTTTACTATCCTGAGCCCTCTGTACAGTTCAGCCCTAGGTCTTAAATAAAATAAATACACACACACACCAGGGATAGTTAGAGGTACATAAGTTACATCAATTCCACGACCGCCCATAGGAATTATGCTTCCCCTCTCACGGGCCTTCCGGATCTCCTGCAGAGATGAAGGGAGTATAACAGCAGAGAGCAGCTGTCCAAGGTGCTGATTCGCTGCTCTGTGTGGGCTGAAATGTTGCCTCTCCTTATCAGCTGTGAGATGGCCTAGATCTTGAAACTCAAGGAGTCAATTGTTAGACCTGGCATCCTTACAGTGGTCTTACCAGACTTTTTGCCTTTACCTCCTGTTTTGTTGCTGTATTTTTTTTGTTGGCCTTAGGACTCTGAGCACTTTACCACTGCTAATCAGTGCTGACGAGCACTTGCTTCCCCCCTAAAACATGGTGACATTGGTGCATCCACATTTGGCATATTTGATTTACCTGAAAGTCCCTTGTAGAGTGGTATACCGTATACCCACGGTCTGTAAATTACATGCTACTAGTGGGCCTGCAGCACTGAATGTGCCGCCAACTTTAGTAGCTCTGTAAACATGGCTCAAGCCTGCCACTGCAGAGCCTGTGTGCAGCCTCACTGCCACCGCGATTTAGCAGCTAAAGCCTCTTGCCAAGCCACAAACTCCCCTTTGCTTTCATATGTCACCCCTAAGGAAGGCCCTAGGTATCCCATAGGGATGGGTGCCATGTAAGCAAAAGGCAGGACATGTAAATGTAAGGTTTTTGTTTCTGTCCTATTAATGAAAAACTCCTGAAATATTGTTTTATTACTGTGAAGCCTCCCTCTCTCATTGACCAGCATTGGGAATTCCTTTTAAAATCTTTAAGCTTAAATTCCTGATCTGAGTGGAGTAGCTGCATCATGTTTAGTGCCATTGGAATGCTAATAGTAAATCCTCTTTACTGGTAAAGTCAGATTTATTGTTACTTTTTTAGAAATGCTGCATTTAGAAAGTGGACATTTCTCTGCACTGTCTGCCCTCTGTGCCTACATCCTATCTCCAGTACACATCTGGCTGGGGTTAGGTGGCAATTACACTTGTGCATTCCCTTCAGATACCCACAACATAGGATAGTCTGCTACATCTGCATTCATCTGCATATTGATGGGTCTTCCTCTAGAGGAGGCTGAGAAGAGCTCACACCTACATCTCAGAGTAGTTGTCAGAGCCCACACAAAGTGGCTGATCAACCCCCACTGATAAGTCTGGAGCCAAGGCTGAGCTGACAGCTGCAGACTGCGGCTTCTGCCAGCAACTTCGGGCGAAGGCTCTTCCCGAGCAACGATGAAGCTGGTGGTGGCGCGGAGTCTAGATCTTCCACTTTCAGGAAATCTTCCTCTCACTCTGACGTCCAGTTCTGGAGTCATTCGAGAAGTCGTTTGTGTGGTCGCCGATCTCGTTCGACGTCCACAGGTAAGTTCCATGGACAGTCGAGACCTCTGCATTTATCAGCCACACCACCCTTGACCTCCTGTCATTCCTCAGCTGAAGAGATGAGGTCAGGGACTGCCAAGGTCAGGGTCTGCCCTGCACCTTCCTCCCTTTCCGGGGGCGACTTTAGACCCAGTGTGTGCATATTCTTCTTCTCTGCACTCCATCTTTGGTCAGCTGCCTCACTCTGGGTGCACGGTGTCTTGACTGTGGCCGCACCAGCGGCTCCACCCTCTGTTTCAGTTAGACCTGCAACATCCTTTGACGTGCCTACTGCGGGGCCATTGCACAGCTCTTTGTTGGCACTGACATTCTACCAGCTGACTCCAGCGACTTCGCTGGCGCCGCTGATCGAAATCGATTCCCCTTCTCCATCTGACGTCAATGACAACGTCGCGGTTTCGCCTTCTCGCTGCTAGTCGACGGCGGTAATGGCGCCAGTCCTTCCTCGGCAAGACTCCATTCCTGCTGCAGGGGATGGTGATGAGGCGGTATTGGAGTTGGGCCTTTCGAGACACAGCTGGTTATCCGATCTGGCTACTGTTAGTGCCTTGGATTCTTTTCCGGTCTTGTGGCCCTCTGTCCCCTCCTGGACTTGCTACGGAAGTGAGTTCCTCCTTTGTGGATATGCGAAAGTGGATTGCAGAGGTGTTGGGTCTAACCTTTCCCCTAATGGAGTTGGCTTCAGATCCTTTAATTGATATAATCCACCATAGCCAGACCGGTGTTGAGCCGGTGCTTCTTGCTGGGTGGTTGGGCCAAGCCTGCTTCTGGGTCTGCTGTTGACCAGGATATATCCCACAGGCACCGTCCTGCCCCGGGTGACGCACCTTGTTTGATCAGACAACCTACTCCTTGTAGTATTGTGGCACAGGCTGCTTTAACTTTCCCTGATATGGAGTCTCTTCCCTAGGTTCCTCCTGATACGGAGTCTAGAGCCCTAGATGTCTGAGGCAGGCATATTTTTTTCCTCCTAAAGTTCTGCTCTAGGTTCTGTGAACATATCTTGTGTTCTTGAATATTTCCCTCATTCCTTATGGGACTCTTCAGCGAACAGCTTTCACTCATTTCCAGACTGGGTCAAGAGTATTCTTACTCTTATAATTCTGGACGGGTGGATTACAGCTAAATTGATCATTTGCTATGGTGTGGATTCCATTGACTCTGTGGGCTGCGCTCTGATTTTCTCAGTGGCTGTCCGTCACTGTGCCTGGTTACGTTGCTCAAGGTTTTCACTACCAACACAATCTACATTACTGGACATGCAATTTGATGGTGGCCATTTGTTTGGTGCACAGGCTGACAAGGCCTTGAGACGTTTTTGGGATAGTACGGGTGGAGCTATGAGTTAACCGTCTCTCTCTATCTCTCTCTTCACCCTTTAGCACTAGGAGTCTTGGTTACTACTTCCCATTGTACTGCCAACTAGGTTAGCTGTGGTGGTACCTTTTGACGAGTATATTTCATATGCTATCACTCTTTTCTTCAACATTTTCAGACCTTCCTTGTTCTGACCTTATATGCTAAACCTGATCTTCTTTAGTATAGTGGTCAGTATCCCTGCCTGTCCCACAGGAGACCAGGGTTCAATTCCTCAACATTATTTCTTCCCTGACTTTGGTCAGTCCATCATACGTTTTCTTAGTGATGTGTCGCTGGTCAGTGCTGCTTAGTCTATTGCATAGGCTTCTTGTTTTGAACTCTTTTGGAGTTCTTTTACATGTGTTGCACTGGCATACAATACTTCATCCTTTTGGAAACATCCTCCCCCTTTTCGGGGTACTTCTTTTTCTCTGTTAGGATGTTATCTCGGTCAAATTGAAAAAAAAAGTCTATTATATGATAATTATATGGATACAGTTACTCTGAGGTGGATGTATTCTTAGGATTTGAACTGATTCTTTTCCTAAGAATCTAGTTAATTTATAATATTCATCCATTGGGTCATTCTATAAAAAAAAATAACACTGTTTAATCACCTTAAGTGATAACCCTTTGTACATTGGGGCATATATATATATATATACATATATATATATATATATATATGTTTTTGTTTTGTCCATGTTTACGTACATGCATATATACTTGGTACTACCTAGGCATTGGTTCTTCCTTCCTATGGCAGTAGCTGTGTCTTATGCATCTTGATGATGCTTCATTATATTTGCCACCTCCTGTAGGTTATGTATTTCATATACCAGTGGTTAGTCTTTTCTAAGACTGTCTTCTCTGCACGAGCTACTGTATTATCTTGCCTTTTGTTGTACATTTGATTGGGACATACTTTACATGGCACAAGGTTCTGCTCCTTGGCCAGTTATGCTGCTTTGTGTTCCAACAGCATATACCGTCACTTAGGTCTATGTCAAGTAATGGATATATGTATATCCTCTACTCTTTTTCTGCTACTTTCATGCGATCATGGGTAGTTTTTCTAATCCATGTTTTCTTGTCTTTATATTCTCAATGATGTTGTCAATCGCAGTCCTGCTGAACTGTTCGTGTAGGGGGTTTCATTCCTTTTAAGGCGAGTGCCGCTTTATGCAATTCAAAGTTAAGGAATCCGTGGCTAGATGTCGCTATCAGATTAACAAGTTACTTACTTTCGGTAAAGATGTATCTGGCAGAGACTGGATCTTGCTGCAGGTTCCTTAACAACCCCCCCCCCCTACCGCCCGCAAGCTGAGTTCCTCTTTGATCTCCATAGATTTCATTTTGGTAATCTACACTTGGTTTAAGGTGATAATCGACACAAAGGTGTCTTTATTTCAGGCACACTGTTTATATTGCCAGTTTCTATTGTGGCTCCACGTTCTGAGCGTGGAAAACAGTTATAGAAGAAATTCGCATCAGCACGTTAGCAGGTTAGTTATATATTTGCCATATCCCGTGGACAACATAATTACGTAGTCACTTGATGCCTGCTGCTGATGCCCAGACGCGAATGAGGGAAAATTGTTTCTGGATCCAGGCTTGCGTCTGGGGAAGATTCTAAGTTAAGGAATCTACGGCTAGATCTTGTCTCTACCAGATACATTGTTATCAAAGGTAAGTAACTTGTTCTCCCTGACTAGAGTAGTGGGTTCTGCCTGGCTTAGGTGTATACCCTAGCCAACCAGAAACCCCTTTTCTAACAGGGATATTATTGTATATTATCATCAAATTGTTGGTATCCCCAGCTGTTCAGTATTGTCTAGAAGTTTTATTAGGGTTACTAAGGCTGAGAGTGGGTTGCGAGTGCACCGTACTGCTCCCTGCAGTCTGACGGTAGGCGTTGCCTCGGGATGTAGGTTGTACCTCTTGCAACGAGCCAAGAGACTGTGCTGTCAGGGCACAGCAGAGCTTATATAGTGCCTTCAAGGCGGCTCTGTGTATTCCATAGTTAGGCAGATGTACACCCAGCAATCTTGGTGGATGAAGACCGCCAGTTATTTGTGTTTTTTCTCCTTGGGGCCTCCGGGCTCAACGGAACTCTAGTTTCAGGGCGCTATCTTCATCAGTTGTCAGCGTGCACCTCTGGTAGGTGTCTCATCAGAATTGGGGTATAACCCTTTTAACTTAGTCACTAAGATAGCTCTTCTGGGGCAAGAAGGCAAAGAGCCAATATAGTGTTTAACACCTTTCTAGCTAATGAACTTGGGCCTTACTCTGTGGTCATTCTTGTTTAGGATGTTATCAGCATGTTGATTAAACCAGATGACAGGCAAGACTTTCTCCATTCATTCTGACTTTCCTGACAAAATGCATGGCTGGAACTTCAGTTGAGTCTTTTTGTAAATGTTTAAATTTAGGCCTTATTATCTGGTATTGCCCGACTCTCAAATTTTCTGTTGTTGAATTAGGGACACCTGTCTCACCATTCAAATCACTGCATGGCATTTGATCAAATTTGCCTGTGTTTACTAGAGCAGTAAGATGCGAGGACTCTTCCAATATGGCAGAAGTCTCATTGACCTTCTGTTAATGAGTTAGTGTAGCTTTCTGGTGGATCTGTTAGATATTCAACTGAGTCTGCAATGTCAACCATTGTAGTACTAAGGGCACTGATAAAAGAATGAGTTTCCATCACAACTCCTAACAGCTGCATTGGTACAATATTTAACACTTTTGGAATCAAATTTCAAGGCTTCAAGTAATGTCATGTTTCGAGGCTTACTACTAAACTGTCCTTTTGTTTTTTTCATCCAGAGTGTTAGGCATGATGCCTTTAATGAATGATTAAAGCCTGTTCCAAAGTAGTTCTGGTGATACCTCATTATTTTGGCTATCTTAACTGAAGTGCTGAATACTCTTTAATGTTCATTATGTGCTCTCCTCATTCATGATGTAGTTATTCCTACTGTATTGCCGCAACTTTGATGATTCTTTGGTTAGTTTGTACGCAGAGGAGATGCAAGCGTAACCTGAGAGCAACATCTCTTCTCCCTCTTGGAATTGTGGGGCAGAGATCGGATGTGTGTTCCGTCTGTTAGTAGTTAGTCCAGTAAGGAGAAAGTATCATTTGGGTGTGAGTAAATTGTATGGTCTCTACTGGTTAAGTTATAAAACTACCATGCAATGTTGGCCCCTAAAATGCTGGCAATGTATAATGCAGCGTATGAGGAGGGAGCCCTCCTGTCTTCCCTGAGGAAGGCGACGCTGGTGGTCCTCCCATAACCAGGCAGAGACCCTCTGTGACTGGGATCATACTGTCCGCTATCATTACTTAATTCCGATTATAAGTTATTAAGTCGTATGCTAGCGGACAGACTTATGCCCATAATTACAGGTTTGGTTCATTCTGACCAAAACGGATTTATCCCACTTTCTTAACCTCCGTAGATTGTTCTCTATTATGGACTGGGCCGGCGAAGAGAACAGCGAATCTGCGGTGGCGTCTTAAGATATAGAAAAAGCATTTCACACACTAGGGTGGACTTACCTGCTGCCGGTTCTACAACAGCTGGGCTTTTGTCCCAACTTCCTGAAATGGATATCTCTATTATAGCAACCACCTATAGCCCGGCTGAAGACAGGCGCTGTGATTTCCATGCCCTTTAAAATCGGTTGTGGAACACGCCAGGGATGCCCCCGTCACCACTCCTTTTTGCATTACCTATGGAGCCCTTGGTGCAAGCCCTGAGAATGAGAGTGCCTGACTGGGGACTTTATATGGGAGGGGTTTGGCACGTCGTGTCGCTTTATGTGGATGACACACTAATATACCTCCGCGACCCTGTGGCGACCTTGCCCCATCTGTTGGCACTGCTACAGGAGTTTGGCAAGGCATCCGGCCTCAAGGTAAACTGGGCGAAGTCCTGCTTGTTCCCCCTTACGCCGTTGTCCATGGCTCAACGCGAGCAATTACCTAATACCTCCATGCTGTGGGCATGTGATACCATCAAATATCTTGGGGTCAGGATCTTTCACGAGGTAAAAGATTTAATAGACCCAAATATAGGAGGCGTTCTGATGGGAGCGAGGCCTTCATTACCATTTTGGACTTCCCTCCCGCTTTCCTCCCTGGGCATATTGGCTATCGCTAAGATGCTGGTGCCCCCAAGATTATTATACTTCTTCTCGGCTCTTCCTTCCGAATAAGTGTTTTGTTGAGATGTGCTCTTTTCTTACTGCATTGCTATGGGGCAAGGGTAGAACTCATGTGGCATTAAGCAACTTTATGCTCCTCTGTCGGAGGGTGGCTTAGGTGCCCCAAACTTTGAGCTTTATTATGCAGCGGCTCAGCTCCAATGGTCTATGCGTTGGTTAGCAGGTCATAATTTGCACGAATTATGCGCCACTGCCAAACAAGGAGGTACAAATAGAATGTTAAACTGGTTGATGTCTCCTAACCCCGGCACCCCAGTTGCAGATAGCAATTTGTTAATGAGAAACGCCAAGAAATGTTGGCTCAGGTACACGCACAAGTCAGGCCGGGTGGCCCCATACGCGTCACAGCTCCCACTGTGGACACTGCCGGGCTGGGTTCCTACGCTGCACAAACCAGCGGTAACTGCCTGGAAGGCGGCAGGAATACTGGAATGGGGGCGACCTATTTGAAGACCACATGTTGATTCCATTCACTAACTTAGTGGGCGATTTCAGCCTCCCTCCCGGCACCTTTCTCACCTATGCTGCTCTAACCCGACTAGCGGCAGCCTACTGGAGCACTCTGCCCAGTAAGCCTGTCACATCGGTTCTGCTCCAAACACTTCTGACTCATGGGAATACAAAAAAGGCGATCACAAATATATACAATGCGCTGCACTTAGATGACTATACTCCCCTTACATCTCTTCGGACATACTGGGGGGGGAAGCGCTACACAGGGACCCCACAGATACGCAATGGAAACAAGCCCTCACGGCTCCTAAAATCATATCAATGAATGCCTGCTTCAAACTTATCCAGTTCAATTATCTGCATCACACCTACCCAGCTCCTGCGAGGCTGGCGAGGATGTACCCATGCACATAGTATGGGTGTCTGAGGTGCCACAGTGGGTCTGCTGATTTCTTGCATATTGTGTGGTCCTGCACCCATGCGGTCCAATATTGGCTAACCATAACTGAGACATTAAACAAAATTACGGGAGGGATCACGCACTGTGACCTGGCACACTACATACTTGGCATAACACGCAGAACCTCAAAAAATAAACCGGCGAATAAAATCTTACACTTAGCGCTAGTACTGGCAAAAAGGCGCTTAGCAATGAGTTGGAAATCCCCCACATTGCCACCTGTTTCGAGATGGCTTGCAGATCTACGTGTCGGTGCGTTGGCAGAACAACAAATACTGACATCGTCACACGCTACGACTGGACCCCCTTCTTATCCCCCTGATTGGGCAGGAGTACTCACGTTGATCGAGAGCGAGTTGAATCGGCGGGCGGAGTAGAATTTGGAGCTCAATACCCTGTCAAGTGTTCCTTTGTATAGAGGATGGAAATTACCTCCCATGATGATCTCGGCACTTTTTTAGGGAGGTCGGATCTGATCTTTTTAAAAATATCAGGGCATCAATCGTTAGTGCAATAAAAGTTAAAAGCAAAGATCTTGATTACTTGGCTTTAATCTTTTTCTCAACCATCTGTATCAGGTATGATTGATATCACCAACAGACGTGGTTTCTTAGATATCAGGGCAGTTTGCTGATTTTTCATTTTTTGGGGGGCGGGGGAGGTGAACGCATGTGGATCATTTGATCTAATTGTTTACCATTTAAAGTGCTTCTCGGACACCAGTCCTGGTTTCTGGCAGAAGGATTGTATACTTATATTTTTAATAGTAATCTCATTTTTTTTCTCTTTACTGGATGATGCAGTCTTTTGGTTTTCAGGGAGAGTACTTCGAAATCTCACTCAGGTAACAGTGAACGGCGAGACAGTCTGATCTTTTTTGTATTTTCAGCCAGCTCAAAATTTAAGTTACTGCTTTAGTTGCTCTCCACGGGAGCTAGCCCTTAGGTGTAATATTTAGAGTGAATGGGTTATTTAATGTGTTGGGTTTAAGAGTAACACGGTTGTAATCATCTCATTTGTCCTACAAAGAGCATTGTGAGTGCTGATAGGATAGAAAAATAAAAGGCTTATTAGAAGAGACATAGGAGAACTTGACTGACGGGTTACTCCGTCACAACGGTGGCAGTTATCCTGTCTGCCGAAATCTAAATCCCATATGATAGAATGAGATTTAGATTTTGGAGGGGGAGGGTATCCGTCACGGTTTTGATGGAGTAACCCGTCCGCCAAATTCTAAATCAGGTCCATAGTAATGTTGTTATTATTAGTGATAAGGGCCCTACTACCTCCACACTTGTATCCTTCTCCAGATGATAAGTGGTGCATTGGTAGCCAAGAACAGTCATTTCCTCTCAGTTGTGTCCTGTTATTGTACGGGTTGTTATCGTTAAGTGACACTCACTTTATCAACGGAATTCTTTATCAGACAGTCAGTAAAACCTAATTTCCTTCCAGGCGGCTAATGTAAATTATTTAGATCCACACATCTGTTCAGTGGTCTAGTAGTCTGCTAACTGCACCATTTTGTTCAGAAATGTCAGTAATGATAACATGTAAACTTTGTTAAACATAAAACAACATTGAAGTCATGGATTTTTGTCCACTTTAACTGAAACTTGCATTCTGGAAGTCTGTAAAGAGATTAGAAAAGGTAAGAAGGTAGTTGAAAATCATTTAAGAGTTACCAATACACAGAAGTATTTTTGTTCACTGCATTGAAAGCAGTTACCTCACCTTCGTAATAAACATTTTTAAATTAAAAAAGTGCTCCTGGAATACTGAGAACTTCCTGTTGTAGGTAATCCTAAATCTCGACGAGCCAATTAAAGAAAAAAGGATAGATGGGCCTCACCTTTTTTTTTAGTGCTAGAAAAGCTTTTCTGTGTTAAATTATCTCTATTGCATGGACTTGAGCACCACTCCAGCTGACATGTTGAATTTACCTCATGTACTCTATGGTCACCTTGATGTGTTTGTACTGTAACAGTTTGAAAATCATGGGCCTAGTTTGTTTCATAGGCTTTAGTTTTCCTGGTGTGATTTTAGCAGATGGTATCCTGTGGGGTCTCTCAATTTCAAAGTCTTTGTTGAAGAGTGTACCCAGTATCTTTGGAAATATTGTATCTAGAAATTATGCACATGCGTTTGCATTATCTTCTGATCCTTCCTTTTGGCCAAAGATTCTCAGATTCCCCTAATTTTCTTTGTCAGTGTTTTTTTATGATGTTTTATTTCTCCTCTTCCATTCTGCTTATTGTTGCTTATGTTTTCCTGAGTCTTCCTGTGAGTTTTTGAAAGCCTTTCTGAATGCCCAGTATCGCTGTCTGCATTAGAGCAGGGTTTATCTTCATGCCCTTAGCTAAATCATGAAGGGGTAGGAAGCCTTTGTAGGATTCAAACCATATTAGCATTGATGTCAGATCAAATTTGGTTTGCTGTTGTCTAGTTTTTATTTACTTTTGGTCCTTTGTTTTCCTTTTGTCATTTAATTCTGCTGAGTGGTGGCAGCATAATTTTCTTAATGTTTCTATAAACCTGTCACTTCTTCATTTATATTGTTTATATTGTCTTTATTTTACCTAGCTCGTTGAGGTAAACATGATGTTATGGAAGGTCCTCCAGAATGCCTTGCCAGTATGTATGTATGTATGTATGTGCCTGGTCAGCACAAGGCCGGACTGGAGAATTGATTGGTACATAAGGTTCTTTGCATGAGCTTTTCGAGTAATATCCACTTTATTTTTAGTCTAGTTGTTTAAGTTAATATGTTCAGCTTGTTTGTTCAGTTTGCCTTGTTGAGTTAAGCATTTCCATTTGTGGTTGTACAAAGCAGCCTCTCTCTCTCTCTCTCTCTCTCTCTCTCTCTCTCTCTATATATATATTTTTTTAGATATGTTTTTATTTTATTTAACTCAACAAGTGAACATAATGAAAGTACACGAGATACATTGCAATGATATGCACATATCCCTCAAACCTTATTAGAGCAATAAATTGACCAAAAGTAATCGCGCTCGCAGGTGGCCCAGAGTGTTAAACCGGGCAGCGGCAGGCGCTCAATCGGTGAGGCAAGGTCCGGGGGAAGCGCTTTAAAAGATTTTTAAGGGGGGGGGAATACTACGGAAAAAAAAACTAAAAAGGAGGGGAGGAGTGGGAGGGCCAAGAAGGGGAGGAGTAGGCGGGAGCTCGGTTAGTGTGGTCCCGTGGGGGGGGGGGGGCGGGAGTTGTCCAGAGGTGCGCCGAGCCAGCAGTGCACGAGTACCTGATCACTCTCCACTCAGGCTATGCCTAACCTGTCGCTTGTGATAATGTTGTCTGATACATTTGCGGAGGGGCGTTATGGCGTATCTGGGGGTATTCGATAATGTTAACGGGTGTTGCTATTTTTGTGCCTGGGATGTAGAGGTGTTCATGGCGGGCGAACATCGTCTTTGTTTTCGATTTTTGTGATAAAGGAATTCCATGTCTTAAATCCTTTGATCGGGATTCCCTTAGCTAGCAGGAGCTGCAACGTCCGTGCCTCGGCTCTGGCCCAACGCAGCAGCTCTGCGCGCCACAGAACTATTCCAGGGGCGGCCGGGGCCTTCCAGTGCATGGCTATAAGCCGCCTATACATCACCAGTGCCAAGGCTATGCATCTTGGTGAGTGCTTCCGGTTTTTGGGGTAGGGACCTATACCAAGCAAGCATAATTCCGGTGTGAGAGGGAGTGCAATGGCCGTCCACTCTGTCAACTGGGTTATGATATCTTGCCATATTGTACGGACTGGGAGGCAATCCCAGGTCATATGAAAGAAATTGACATCGGGAGTTGCGCATCTGGGGCAGACCTGGGGGGATTGGGGGAACATACGTGTAATGCGGTGGGGAGATAGGTATGTTTGGTGTACATAATTGAACTGAGTATAACGAAATCGTGGGTTGCGTGACACTTTTTACCATGTTCAGAGCCTGGGACCAAGCGCGCTGTGTCAAGGGTTCAGACAGCACGCTGTCCCATCTATTTTTTGCTTGGTCTTGATTGTGCTCTAAGTGAGAGGCGAGGATCGTGTATATCCTGGAAACATTTAGTGGGGCGGTTATGCTGCTGAGTATGTCATGAAGCTTAGGGGAGATGTCAGGCTCGTCGTTGCCGGAGTTCCAGCAGACACGAAGCACCTGTCGTATTGCACCAAATGTTATGAAGCCGCCTTGCCCCAAGTTATATTTAGTGGAGAGAGCGCTGAACTTTAGGAGGTGGTCGTCATTGTATAGATCTCCAATTGTACTTATGCCTTTATCAACCCATCCATTCAGGCCCACCCTAGGAGCTATACTTGCGAGTTTTGAGTTTGCCAGTAGGGGGATCCTGGGGGAGTACGGCGGAGATTGGGCATCTGATGCTACGTAGCGACCCCATATCTTGTGCGCTGTTTTCAATAGTATATTATGTGGGTGATTGGGGTGCTCGCGATTCATAAGGTACTGGAGTACTCCTGTGTTACCTAAAGAGGAGAGGATCTGCTGTGTTTCCGCTTCCGAGCCAGGCGGATATCCATTGTAACTGGGCGGCCGCGTAGTATAGTTCCAATCTGGGAACACCCATGCCACCTCTAGCCAAAGGTTGATGTATTTTAGTTAATGCTACCCGTCGTCTTCCGTTGCCCCAGATTAAGGCAGTTAATTGACTATTCAGTGGTTTAAAGAATGAGGCTGGTATTATCAGCGGTAGAGCATGAAAAAATAGAGGAGTCGGGGAAGGATTATCATTTTGGCAATGGCCACTCTACCCATAGGAGAGAGCGGGAGTGAGCTCCAGAAGGGCAAGGAACCTCTGATGGATCTGATCGCTTGCCCTAGATTTCCGTCCCTGAGATCTTGTGCATCATGGTATATATTTATGCCAAGGTATTTAAATGTTGTGAAGCACCACTTTAAGTCGCCAGGGTTGGAGAGTGACCTGTGAGCCTCAGGAACCGGCCTCATGGGGTATATGCACGATTTTGTCCAGTTCACCTCCAATCCGGCTAGTGAGCCGAATTCACGCAATAGCTTCAGTAAGTCAGGCAGAGAGTCATTATAGTTACGAAGAAAGATAAGGGCATCGTCTGCGTACAAAGAAACTATGCGGTATGTGTGGTCATCTTGGATGCCCCACATAGGGGCTACCAACCGTAAGCGGGCCGCTAGGGGTTCGATGGCGAGGGCGAACAGGAGAGGGGATAATGGGCATCCTTGCCTAGTTCCTCTTTCAATATTAAATGATTGGGAGATCGTGTCACCTGTTTTGACCCGTGCGGTTGGGTTAGTGTAAAGCACTTTCACCCATGCAGTATATGCCCGTCCGAAGCCCATGCGATGGAGGGTTTCCATCAGAAAGGGCCAACCAAGCGTGTCAAAAGCTTTTTCTATGTCGAGAGATACCGCTACTCGGAAGTAATCGTCCGCTGGGGAGTTCGCCATTAATCGCAATAAGTTCCTGATATTGCTATGGGTGCTGCGGCCAGGGATAAAACCTGACTGATCTTGATGGATCAGGTCTGTCATATATGGGAGCAATCGGTTGGCCAGGAGCTTACCTAGTAGTTTACAGTCTGTGTTTAGTAGTGATAGTGGTCTGTATGAGCGTACATCTAGAGGGTCGCGGCCTGGTTTAGGGAGTACTGCTATTAAAGCTTCCCGGCTAGTGTCGGGTAGTTGGCCCCGCTCTCTAGCTTCGGATAACATTGTGAAATATGGGGTTAAAATCTGCGGTGAGAACGTGGTGTAATACTCCGGAGGAAGACCATCGCTACCAGGTGCTTTATTTTGCGCTAGTTGTTGCAGTGCCTGTTGTATTTCTTTTATGTCTATAGGCCTGTCCAGTTCAGCTGTTTGTTCAGCGGCCAGGCAGTTTATGGTGATGTCTTTGAAGAACTCGTCAATTTTAGTTGTGGGGGGAGGAGGGGGAGCTTTGTATAGTGTGCAATAGTATTCTCTGAAGGCATTATTAATATCTGCTTGGGTATTTACAATTAATCCTGTGCTTAGGCGAATGGCGCCTATAGGAGAGTTCAGCGGATTAGTTCTTGTTAGCCATGATAGGAGTTTCCCTGGTCTATCCCCCTCAGAGTGCGTGCGGGCCATGTGGTGTCGATAGTCGAAGAGGCTTAGTCGTTTGTCTGTTTCGTACCACTTTGCTCTTACTTCAGATAGCTCAGCCTGGCCAATCGTGCTGCTCGCTAGTTTATTCTCAGAGAGGTGGACTTCCGCTTCTAGATCGCGGAGTTCGCGTTCTAATGTTTGCCTTTCTCCTACTGTCTTTGAAATGCAAGCCCCCCTTATTACTGCTTTGTGAGCATCCCACTCGATTGCTCTGGATTTAGATGTCCCGACATTTTGAGTGAAGTATGAGGAGAGATGTTCGGATAAGTCAGCTCTGAATGGCGAGTCCTGTAGCAGCTGGGTTTGCAGCCGCCATGTTGGGATGCAGGCACGTGACCTCCCCCATCTAATGTGGGCTATAAGTGGGGAGTGGTCTGAGATTACCCTGGCAGTATATTCAGCACTCGTGATTTTGTGTATCAGATCCGGCGTTGTAAGTATGAGGTCTATGCGGGTATGTAGAAGGTGTACTGGGGAATAATAGGAGAACTCCCGGTCTTGTGGATGTAAGTGCCTCCAGGTGTCTATTAGGCGGCGATCCGACATCCATTTCCGTAACAATTGCGAGTTTTTGGCGACTGGAGTGGCGGTTATAGGGGGGTGTGATCTATCTGTATCTATTTGTGGTACACAGTTCATGTCCCCACCCCAAATACATGCTGTGAGTGAGTCATTAGATATGTGGGATATAGTATTGTGTAGAAAGTCTCCTTGCCCTACGTTAGGGGCGTATAAACCGTTAATCACCAATATCTCACCGTCCAATTGGCCCGTTAGATGTATATACCTGCCATCTTTGTCAGTAACACTACGTTGTACTATGTAGGGAACCCCGGGAGCAATCCACACGAGGACCCCTCTGGCGAAGGATGAGTTACCTGAGCCATATGCCTGTCCCGCCCAATCCTTCATCAGTCGAGGGATCTCCGCTGAGGGAATATGTGTTTCTTGGAGGATAGCTATATGGATACAGTGTCTTTTCAGGTGTGCGTATACTCTGCTGCGTTTTTTGGTGCCCGCCATGCCCTTAACGTTCCAGGTCATTATATTGTATGTAGGTGTTTTATTCATTATATTGGGATGGGGTTTAGCGCATTGGAATTATGTTCCCGGGATCCCATCCCCAGGGTCCAGCATGAGTTATCATCCTCCCAGCGCGTGTGCACCTCGCGCATGCAGCGCGGCCGCCTCGCCCCCGCCTGACATCCCGCCCTGGCCCAGAGAAGGGGAGATGGCGCCAAGCAACAATAAGAAAAAAGGAAGGAAAAAAATACAATAATATACCACGATAAAGGATATAACAGGAAAGGCACGTTTTGAAACAAATTGGCACAACCGGTGCCTAAACAGCAGTTCAAACGATAAAGTTCCATTTGGGGAATTTTCAGTTGAGGGGGAGCGTGGGTTAGTAGAGGTTAGACACCACGTAGTCCAACTCCAGGATAATTCTGCCCCTTTGCGCCTTGTGTTGTGGTCTAGCCCACTGGTACCGCCTCGGCGAGCAGTCAACATGGCCGCCGCGGCCTCAGCTCGCATGATTTTGATCTAGTCCAAGTGAGGAGTAGGGAGTCTCCCGGCCCCAGTGCGGCGCTCGGGGGAGCGCGGCAGTGGCGCGTAAGTTAACACTAAAGTTCGTCGGCAGAGCGCGGGGTAAGGTCGGGTCCAACCAGAAGCTGAGAGAGGGGAGAGCCAGATTCCCCCCCAGGAGAGCTACTGTCCGAGATGCACGCCACGCTGCTATTATCAGCTTGGGATCCAGTGAATGTACTGGTTTCTTTTAGACTTTGCGCCTGATCAGCCTCTATTTGTGATCTCGACGGGCAAGATATTATCTTAGTTTTCTTTTTCTTGTTGTGTGCTGGCGTGGTCCATTCTTCAGTTGCGTCTTTGCTTTTAGGGGAGTCAGCCAATCCTTTTGCATTGATCCATGTCCAGGCATCCTCCGGAGTAGAGAACATGAGTGTTTTTTCGTCTATGACTACACGGAGCCGGGCGGGGAACACTAGTGAGTAGGTGATATTGTGTTCCCGCAGTAGTTGCTTTATTTTGATATATGTGGCACGTTTACGTTGCACTTCCATCGTGTAATCTGGGTAGGCAGATATGGTGCTGTTTTCTAAGCAAATTGGGTTGGATTTTCGGAAGTGTTGGAGGACTGAGTCTCTCTCCCTGTAATTCAGGAAGCGGGCTATCAGAGGGCGTGGTGGTGCACCAGGTCGTGGGGGACTGCTTGGGATTCTGTGGGCTCTTTCTATTACTGGCCCATTTGAGGTGCTTTGTATGTTCATTATTTCCTTTAGCCATTTCTCTATGAAGTCTTCGGCTGTAGGTAGTTCCATGCGCTCCGGGATGCCAACAAATCTTATGTTGTTGCGTCTCGATCTACCTTCTGCTTCTTCCGTCCTGCGTTGCAGCTGTGTTAGTTCTGTTTCTAGATGTAGGATTTTGCTTTTCATGATTGTTACTTCTGGTTGGATTTGTTCGATTGAGAGTTCTGCGGTTTGCACTTTGTCTTTTAATTTACGGTGGTCCGCGCGGAGCTGAGAGACTTCCAACGCCGCAGCGTCAATTTTACTTTCCAGTGATGTTTTCATCTCCATTATTGCTTGCATGATTTTGTCGAATTGGTGGGAGTGCGTTTGAAGTGTCTCACTCAATTGGAGCAGTGTGGCGTCCTGAACGGCTGAACGCCCCATGACGAGCGAGGGGTCCCCTACCGGGGGGGGCCCCAGTTTGGGATGTTTAGGTTTAACCATGGCGCAGATTTTGCCGCAGAGGTAGGTGGGGGTGTGCCAACTTCCTGGGTAGATCCTGGAGGGGGAGACCAGTGGCCTAGTCTGTGCTGGCTATTGCTACTATGCTTGCTGCACGAAATGGTCGCATAGGTGTCTTTGTTACTTCTGTTAGTGTTATCTCTGGGAGCACGGTGCACGATCCTTAGATGCCACCCAGATCCTCTTTTTATTGTTTGGTCGCACTCTTCCTGTTTTTTTTTTTTTGGTGTGCCCTTCCCTTTCCACAAGCAATCTCCACTCCTTTCAGAGTTCAGCGTCGCTGGGTTTTACTATGCTGGGGGGAGGGGCGGGCGGGCACCATGAATGGATCACTGTCCTTGTCTTTATCTTTGTTCCCGGCCGCGACATCTCGGACCAGGAAGCTCTTTTTGGACTAGGGGTAGATGCAATGAGCGAGCGGCACCTAACCTAGGCGTCCGCTCGCAACGTTCACCGCGCTCCCAGGCAGTACATCAATCAAGCCCGAACTCTCCGCAGGCAGCCGCTCACCTTCCAGTTCATTTCTCCGCTCGCTCACAGGGCCTCGGCCGCGCGGGTGGAGCGCAGTCGGTACAAAGGGGGGGGAAGGACTCCCCCGCTGCCTCCGACCGAGCGGCTCCCAGCCTTTCGGGCAGCGGCTGGTCGTCGGTTTACCCGCGCCGGTCGAGGTGGGGTCGTAGAATTCAGCCCGGCCTCTTCGTAGGTGAAGGGGCGATGTCCTGCGGAGCTGAGGCCACAGCCACGCCCCGCTCCTCGATACGGGACTGGACCACCGCCAAAGTGGTCCGACCGGCCGTTTTATACACAGGGCTAGCCCCAGGAGCCGCGGGGGAGTCCCGGTAACTGATGGCGCTTTCAGGGGCCAGGATATTTTTAAAAGAAAAAGCGGACCGTGAGCCGAGCTCAAGCGTCCGCTCCGGCCGCCATCTTAGCCACGCCCACCTCTCTCTCTCTCTATATATATATATATATATATATATATATATATATATATATATATATATATATATATATATATATATATGTGTGTGTGTGTGTGTGTGTGTGTCAAAACAAATCCCTTTCAGGGTTAAAGTGACGCATAAATTATGCAAAAAAGAAAAGAGAACTCTGGGTAGTTCCCAAGTTTAAGTGGAGAGCAGCTCCAGAAAGGAGCACCCTGCAACACCAGCGACAAAGTTTTTAAGCATAGGATCAGCACAGTGCTATCCACGCCAAGCTAGATCGGGACAAAGTGTTTTGCCATTTGTACAGCAAAATCTTTAAGCATAGGATTGACACAGTGTCATCCTCGCCGAGCTGTAAAATGACAAAAGCCATGCACCACCCAGGCACAGTATTACAGCTTTGGACTGGTAAAATCCAAGCCAACCTGGAATGAGTAAAAGCAACGCCTGACACGTGTTTCGCTCTCATTAGAGCGGCTTAGCTTTGTCCAGACACAAGGGAGCACCCGGTATAAGTCAAAACAAATCCCTTTCAGGGTTAGAGTGACGCATAAATTATGCACACATACATATATATATATATATATATATATATATATATATATATATATATGTATATATATATATATATATATATATGTAAATATATATATATGTTCGATGGCATGTGTAGCTGCAGATACACATGCTTTGCACATCCCGCCATTTAGTGTTGGGCTCGGAGTGTTACAAGTTGTTTTTCTTCGAAGAAGTCTTTTCGAGTCACAAGATCGAGGGACTCCTCCCCTTTCGGCTCCATTGCGCATGGGCCGTCGACTCCATCTTAGATTGTTTTCTTTCCGCCATCGGGTTCGGACGTGTTCCTTTTCGCTCCGCGTTTCGGTTCGGAAAGTTAGTGAAAATCTCAGAAAATTTGACGGTATTGTTTGTGTTCGGTATCGGGTTAGTTACAACAGATCACTGAATTTTGAAGAGCTCCCGCGGCCCTTTGGGGTTTTCGATTCCTCGGCGGGGCCTGGTCGGCCCGACCACGTACGTCTTCAAGGCTAATGGAACGGACCCCATTCCGCTTCTGCCCCGAATGTCACAACAAGTATCCTTATACAGATCAGCATCTGGTCTGTAATTTGTGTTTGTCTCCAGAACACAAGGAGGATACCTGTGAGGCCTGTCAAGCGTTTCGGTCCAGGAAGACCTTAAGGGACCGAAGAGCAAGAAGACTACAGATGGCGTTGGTGCCGACAGGACAAAAACACATGGAGGAAGAAGAGGAAACCTTCTCCATTGAGGATTCGGACTCGGAAGAGGTCGATCCTGAACAGACGCCGAAAACCCGTGAGTAAGACGTCGATACACAAAACTCATGCAAAGACCACTAAAGCCCAGTGCACGCCACCGCCGGCAGGCCATGGCTTAACCCGAAAAATAGGTGACCGAGTACCGGCACTGAAAAAGGGCATGCATGTGTCGAAGTCATCCGACTCCGGTCGAGATACCGGCACAGAGCAGACTTGACCCAGAGACACGGGGTCAGAGCAATCTCGGAACCGAGAGAGCGGCATCGAAACAAGTCAGCACCGAGAGATCAGTACGCCGAAGAGCAAAAAAGCGTCGTCGGTACCGGAAAAAGCAGGCGAAAAGGTTTCGGTACCGAAACATCCGGCCTCGGAACCGAAAACAAGTTCCTACACAGAGGAACAAGGCCTGTCCTCACAAATGCAAACATAGATTTGGACAGGAGCTAGAGACAATGGAGCCAGATTACACCCAAAGAAGGCTCCACATTCAAAAGGAGACAGGGAAGATCAGTACTCTCCCTTCGATACGAAGGAAACGGAAACTTGCCTTCCAAGAGAAAGACAAGCAGCCACAGGCGAAGGTGGCAAGACAAGTAACCCCGCCACCATCTCCACAACGCTCTCCACAACCATCACTGGTAGCCACTCCACCAATGATGCAGTCCCCAACTTATACAGGGATGAGTCAGGATGATCCAGACGTGTGGGATCTTTATGATGCGCCAGTGTCAGATAACAGTCCCGACTGTTATCCAGCTAGACCGTCACCTCCTGAGGACAGTACCGCCTACACACAGGTGGTGTCAAGAGCAGCGGCGTTCCATAATGTCAGCCTGCATGCAGAGCCAATTGAAGACGACTTTCTATTTAACACACTGTCGTCCACACACAGCCAGTACCAGAGCCTCCCCATGCTACCTGGAATGCTAAAACACTCCAAACAAGTGTTTGAGGAGCCTGTGAAAGGAAGGGCCATTACTCCAAGGGTGGAGACAAAAATATAAACCGCCACCAACAGACCCTGCCCTGCGTACATCACACAACAGTTAACACCAGACTCCGTGGTTGTAGGGGCAGCGCGCAAGAGGGCGAACTCACACACCTCAGGAGATGCACCACCTCCAGACAAAGAAAGTCGTAAGTTCGACGCGGCGGGGAAAAGAGTGGCGGCACAGGCAGCCAACCAATGGCACATTGCCAACTCACAGGCCTTGTTGGCGAGATACGATAGGGCTCATTGGGACGAAATGCAACACTTTATAGAACATTTGCCCAAGGAGTTCCAAAAGAGAGCACAACAAGTGGTGGAGGAAGGACAGAGTATCTCGAACAATCAGATACTGTCAGCAATGGATGCAGCAGACACAGCTGCTAGGACTGTAAATACAGAAGTAACAATACGGAGACATGCATGGCTGCGTACATCTGGATTCAAGCCGGAAATACAACAAACCGTGCTGAAAATGCCATTTAACGGACAGCAGTTGTTTGGGCCAGAGGTGGACACTGCTATCGAAAAACTTAAAAAGGACACGGATACGGCCAAAGCCATGGGCGCACTCTACTCTCCACAGAGCAGAGGCACATTTAGGAAATCAGTTTCGAGGGGGGCTTCGAGGACAAAGCACAGAACCCACAACCTCACAAACAAGGCCCACTTATCAGAGCCAATATCAGCGGGGATGTTTTCGGGGACAATATAGAGGGGGACAGTTCCCAAAGAGTAGAGGGAAGTTCCAAAGTCCCAAAACTCCACAAAATAAACAGTGACTTCGATGTCACAAATCCCTAACACATAACACCAGTGGGGGGGAGACTAACCAAGTTCTACAAAAACTGGGAGGAAATAACAACAGACACGTGGGTCCTAGCCATTATCCAGCATGCTTATTGCATAGAATTTCTAGAATTCAATCCAAATGTCCCACTGAAAACACACAATATGTCAAAACAACACATGGATCTTCTACAACTGGAGGTCCAAGCGTTGTTGCAAAAAGATGCAATAGAGTTAGTACCAATTCATCAGAGAGGAAGAGGAGTTTACTCACTGTACTTTCTCATACCCAAAAAAGACAAAACTCTAAGACCTATATTAGATCTCAGAACATTAAATATCTACATCAAGTCAGATCACTTTCACATGGTGACACTGCAGGACGTAATCCCATTGCTCAAACAACAAGACTACATGACAACACTAGACCTAAAGGATGCGTACTTCCATATACTGATGCATCCTTCACACAGAAAGTACTTAAGTTTTATATTCCAAGGGGTACATTACCAATTCAAAGTGTTGCCATTCAGAATAACAACTGCGGCAAGAGTTTTTACAAAATGCCTGGCAGTAGTGGCTGCTCTTATCAGAAGACAGCAAATACATGTGTTCCCGTACCTAGACGATTGGTTAATAAAAACCAACACGCAGGAACGGTGCTCACAACACACAGAGTATGTCATAGAAACCCTTCAAAAACTAGGTTTCTCACTCAACTACAACAAGTCACACCTTCAGCCGTGTCAAATACAACAATACTTAGGAGCGACAATCAACACAACAAAAGGGATTGCCACTCCAAGTCCACAAAGGGTACAGGCATTTCACAATGTAATACAGGCCATGCATCCAAAACAAAAGATACAAGTCAAGATAGTGATTAAACTACTAGGCATGATG
Organism: Pleurodeles waltl; assembly: GCF_031143425.1. Taxonomy (NCBI): domain Eukaryota; kingdom Metazoa; phylum Chordata; class Amphibia; order Caudata; family Salamandridae; genus Pleurodeles; species Pleurodeles waltl. Next base: position 905,363,477 of record NC_090450.1, read on the forward strand.
TCCTCATGCATAGCCATTGTCCCAAACGCAAGATTGCACATGCGGCCCTTACAACAGTGCCCAGCATCACAATGGTCACAGGCACAGGGTCAACTTCAAGATCTAGTGTTGATAGACCGCCAAACATACACCTCGCTTCAATGGTGGAACACTATAAATTTAAACAAAGGGCGGCCTTTTCAAGACCCAGTGCCTCAATACGTAATAACAAACGGATGCCTCCATGATAGGGTGGGGAGCACACCTCAACCAACACAACATCCAAGGACAATGGGACACTCAGCAGAGACAGATTCACATAAATCACTTAGAACTACTGGCAGTATTTCTAGCACTGAAAGCATTTCAACCTATAATAATCCACATACACATTCTTGTCAAAACAGACAACATGACAACGATGTATTATCTGAACAAACAGGGAGGAACACACTCAACACAGTTGTGTCTCCTGGCACAGAAAATATGGCATTGGCCGATTCACAACCACATTCGCCTAATAGCGCAGTTCATTCCAGAAATTCAGAACCAGCTAGCAGACAATCTCTCTCGGGATCACCAATAGATCCACGAATGGGAGATTCAACCCCAAATACTAAACACTTACTTCCAAAGATGGGGAACACCACAAATAGACCTATTTGCAACAAAAGAAAACGCAAAATGCCAAAACTTTGCATCCAGGTACCCACAGGATCAGTCTCAGGGCAATGCGTTATGGATGAGTTGGTCAGGGATATTTGCATACGCTTTTCCCCCTCTCCCACTCCTTCCATATCTAGTAAACAAATTGAGTCAAAACAAACTCAAACTCATTCTAATAGCACCAACTTGGGCAAGACAACCTTGGTACACTACTAGACCTCTCAGTAGTGCCTCATGTCAAACTACCAAACCGACCAGATCTGTTAACTCAACACAGACAACAGATCAGACACCCAAATCCAGCGTCGCTGAATCTAGCAATTTGGCTCCTGAAGTCTTAGAATTCGGACATCTAGACCTTACACACAAATGTATGGAGGTCATAAAACAAGCTAGAAAACCAACCACAAGACATTGCTACGCAAATAAGTGGAAAAGATTTGTTTATTACTGCCATAATAAACCAATTCAACCCTTACACGCATCTGCTAAAGACATCGTCAGCTACCTACTGCACTTACAAAAGTCAAAGCTAGCTTTTTCATCCATTAAAATACATCTCACCGCAATTTCAGCTTATCTGCAAATTATGCACTCAACTTCACTATTTAGGATCCCAGTCATAAAGGCTTTTATGGAAGGCCTGAAAAGAATTATCCCACCAAGAACACCACCAGTTCCTTCGTGGAACCTCAACATTGTCTTAACACGGCTCATGGGTCCACCGTTTGAACCCATGCACTCATGTGAGATACAATACTTAACATGGAAAGTAGCATTTCTAATTGCCATCACATCTCTAAGAAGAGTAAGTGAAATACAAGCATTTACCATATAAGAACCCTTTATTCTGATACACAAGCATAAAGTAGTTTTACGAACAAATCCTAAGTTCTTACCAAAAGTCATATCACTGTTCCACTTAAATCAAACAGTAGAACTACTAGTGTTCTTTCCAGAACCGGATTCTGTAGCTGAAAGAGCACTATATACATTAGACATCAAAAGAGCATTAATGTAATACATTGAGAGAACAAAACAAATTTGAAAAACAAAACAACTGTTCGTTGCTTTCCAAAAACCTCATACAGGGAATCCAATATCCAAACAAGGCATTGCCAGATGGATAGTTAAATGCATTCAAACCTGTTATCTCAAAGCAAAGAGACAACTGCCTATAACACCAAAGGCACCCTCAACTAGAAAGAAAGGTGCTACCATGGCCTTTCTAGAAAACATTCCAATGACTGAAATATGTAAGGCAGCCACATGGTCTACGCCTCATACTGTACGTTTACCAAGCATTACTGCATGGATGTGTTAACAGCACAACAAGCCACAGTAGGACAAGCAGTATTAAGAACATTATTTCAAACAACTTCAACTCCTACAGGCTGAGCCACCGCTTTTGGGGAGATAACTGCTTACTAGTCTATGCAAAGCATGTGTATCTGCAGCTACATATGCCATTGAACGGAAAATGTCACTTACCCAGTGTACATCTGTTCGTGGCATGAGACGCTGCATATTCACATGCGCCCGCCCTCCTCCCCGGGAGCCTGTAGCCGTTTGAAGTTGATCTTGAACATTTGTAAATTTGAGATTTATAGAGTTTACAGTGTTACGAGATTTATAGAGTTTACAGTGTTACGATTGTTGCTCTAGCACCAGTGTGGAATCATCTTTGTCCTGGTAAAGTAAAGGCTGGGTGCCACTCTCCTATTACCCACTCCACACCTCATCGCATCCAGATGTTTTGGCTATGACACGAGCAAAAACCAAGGATTGTAATGGGTATGAGTGCCTCATCCTATAACAAGAGCTGGTAGTCCTTTGTGCTTGAGCAGGTATATCGGCAATGCTGTTTAAATTTACATTTGGCTAGTCTTGAGATCTTCTTTGTGAACATCTTTTCTTTGCACCAGTCACAGGTGTGTTGTCTTGTGATTAGAGCCACTATACTGAACCACAAAATCCTTACTAAGCAGCCCCTTTTGCAACTACTGTCCTGCCTATTACCTCTCTAATAAGCAATGTTGCTACACCCTGCAGTAGGCATCAGATAATTGAAGCCTCTGGACTTGACATCCATCTTGCTCATGGCATTTTTCTCCCCCCCCCGCTTATATATTTAATTATTTTTAAATAAATAAGGACTTGGTTCGTGCTGTGGGCCTTTCCTCTTCTGAGGGACAGTACTATTGTCTAGACAAACGTTTTACCAAAGTATAGCAACCAAGAACTGTAAGGTTGCCTGTTTACGTTGTCACAGAATACATATACCCTATAGTTGGGTAGCACCATGCTCACAGCAGAGTTTTTCAACATCGCACACCAGACACCATCATGCAATCAATCAAATTAAGATGGAAATCTAAACATAAAGAACACAGCTCGAAATAAAATTAACTTTCTGTTAAAGCACTCAGAAGCAGTTTCGATAAAAGTATGTCTCACCCACCAACCTCACAATTCTTTTCATCTCCTTAAGTCTGACACACTGACCTAGCATACATTCTCATTCACATTACATATCGCATTTCTCTCATACAATCAGATCCCAGTTACTTCCAGACAATCTAAAGTGGTGTAAAGGCCTACTACTTGTGGATTGTGTGCTGTACAAATATAAACAATAACCAAGATTCCAGTGCTTGAGAACTCTGAAGCTAAGTAGTTTTCTTCAAGTGAGCCTGTTGAGAGTCTCCAGGAGGGGCACTTTGCAGTTCATACAATAATCCTGATTCCTGGTGAAGCAATAATCTCCTACGCCTCTCATTTCAATAGCCCACTAAAGTGCATTGCTTCTCACTCCTCCTACAGTATATACTTCTTGTGAACACCTTGGCACAGAAGGTGTCAGCAGGAAAAGAAAGCATTACATTGTAGAAAATCTCAAACTAAATGCCACAAACAAATAATACATAGAAGTGATGAAGGGTGAAACCTTTTTGCAGCGCACATGTCTGAGTAATATATTGACATCACATTACAATTAATATATCAGCATGCAGTCATGTCCGTGCAATAAGAAGCACCAGTTTGGACCACATGTTCATCCTATGTTCTGAGGTTCAGAGTGCCTTCCTAGTTAATCTGAGACACCAGTGCGAGAGGTATCTGAGGTGTGTGGCAGAGTCATCATTAACACCTTTAGAAGAGATCTCTTCCCTTTGAATGTGGCACATCTTGGCTTGTGGGATGCAGATCTATTTCATCCTTGTGACCCAAAGGATCGTTCTGGCCTGTGAAGTGCACAGCTTTTTCAGGTGTTTAACTTGAGCAGTGCCAACTACGCCTGAAATATGTTCATATTACCCGTAATAGAGATGTCATCTGGGATCTTACCCTGGCTGTATAATCTGAGCCACTGCTCAGCTGTCCAAGTTGCACAGATGAAATGTTTGTATAAACTGAAAGATCACCTGCCTTTCAGTGTGCTAGCTCGTAAGAGCTGTGCAATCTAAGCAATAGCTCTGATCTCGCATTTGTGCATACCATCTCTGCACTCTGCCATAATAAGCGCAGCCCTTATTCTTGAGGTGCACATATCCACCTTTTTAATTTCATGAGGTATAGCATTGCTATGTGTGGTATGTGCATGTAACTTTTCTGTAACTTGTAAGATAGCTCTGCTGACTGGGTATCTGTAAAATTCTTACCCTTTGCAAACTCGGGGGTTTGCTTATTACTTACTGTTCTGTATATTGGGAAATAGCTCCGATGTAGGGAAAATTGGTTTATCCAGTGTATGGCTTCGCTGTCTCATATACAGCCCTATAATATCGGTGGAAACTAACAGAAGCACTCCTGTTTGTGATGTATGCCTGTCGCACCTTTTCAACCTAAGAATTATCACTGCACTTTAAGAGACTTTGACATAATCTAGCAATTAGCTCTATTGTCAAAGGCACACTTATACCATCTTAAGGTTCTAAAGAATGGGTCCCTTGTGTAACCAATAGGTTACGTCGTTGAAGTCTGAGAAAAAGTTATGTTCTTAAAACCTGGTGCCTCTACTGTAATATTTGTGCAAGGCAGGGGCTAACTCTGCTGCCTCTGATTTAATATACTTATTCTACAGGGTGATGCTGCTTCGAGGCTTCTGCCAAAGTCAGCCACTTGGAAATTGTGGTACACACCTGCCCTCTAGGATTCTAATACAAATATCTACTATTACCATTAATACTTGAACTTTGGTGGTCTTGCAAGCCAGGATACCCAAGTGTCAAGCGACAGAAGTAGTTGACTCTTGGCCTCACTGACACTATTCCTCTATCTGATAGAGACTTCTAACTCCAGTTTCCTTTCCTTAGTATAGCCACAGGTGCCAAAGTGGATCAGGAAGATTTACTTGAGCAGTACCTCCATGTGTCGCAAGGTGGGCATCGTTCAGCGTCTCCACTTCTCTAACCTCTTTTGTGGAAACAGCCAGCCCATGCTTCTGAGGCAACTCTTGGGTACTTTCTATAGATTGGAACTTTATTCATCAGCATTATTGTGATTTTCATTGCACTGCTCACCAATGCAACACATATATACACATTAGCTATTCCTCCTTCATCAAATTGAACACTTATGCTTGACTATTATGGTCCCCTTTCACCATAATATGTTGAAAATACGCAAATCTATGATACCTGGTTATGTAAACCTAATATGGTGTACATTTCTGCATAGTTTAGAAAGCCCAAAACTACTAGCTTTCACCTTGCTAAACAGTTCATGGGAGGAGGCAGAACATAGATGGCAGTAGTCAGTGCAGACATTGCCCTAGCACTGCTTTCTTCCAAAGCAAGCCATCATACAATCTAGTCACCTTGTAGTGATTGTTCCTACAAGTTGTTTTGGAATGCAGACTGTGCCCAAGGAGTGTTATAGTGTGTCCAGAAGGTGTAAATTTAAAATTTTATTGCATTACTTTTGACATGAGAAATGCACACGATAGCACACGATAGCACATTCTTAATAGTTACACTTTCTCATAGTTAGTAGCAACCAGGGGCTAAAGTAAGATAGCATAATAACATAAATGAGAAAGAAGAGTAAAAAAAGATAGATGGTCTACTGTCACCATACATATCTACAAATGTGGATTAACTAACATAATATGTACATATAAAACTGTCAATCCAGAACACTTGATACAGAAACACATAGATGATCTTTAGTGTTGAAGTTAAATGAATGTTTTTAAAAGACAAATTTAGGGACCAAGTTAATGGGTGATGGTCTGATCATACTGACAAATGTTGTTGTAATCAGACTTAGAAGGTCTGTTTTTATGGTAGAGTAAGAGGAAATAGTATAGATGGAAGTAGAGCGAATATTACAGATTTTGGAGCTCTCCCTGAAAAAGACATTGTAATTGCACATTGTCATTTGAAGTGTGGAGATTCCAGGAGAAGAGAGTAAGCTTCTAATTATCTGTAGTTCCTCCAATTCATTTTTTTTATCAAAGTATTTTACTGTGCTATATTTTAAGGCTGTATGTACTATAGATCCCATATATAACTGTTCCTAGTTTGAGCCAAAAGCCATTGAATTATAAGGTGAGGTTTTGGAATGCCCATGACAGGTCGTTTCCATAATAAATCTACGCAAGGTCAAAGGTGAATAGAATTCTTGGCTAATGAATCTTATCCCTCTTGGTAATCTTATTTGAAGTTAAGTCTTTCTGGTTGTATATTTGATAAGTGCATGAAGATAGAGGGCATGATTTAGGTGTTGGCTGTAACGGTCCTGGCGTCGACTTTTTAACTGTAAACCTACCCCTGCTGCTGTGACGGTCTGGTCACCGTATTTAGATGTTGACATCACCATAGACGAAAAAACAAATTTGAACCACCATCTCTGCCAAGAAACATGGGCTGCGTCGACGGCGGGAAAAGAAAAAGGGGATGCCAGTGCAACCACAGCCAGCCTTCCCTCCATGCAGATTTGGATGTCCCTTACCGTCAAGGAAAGAGTGCCAGTTAAACTTCTTCTATGTAGTTGACGGATTGGGAGGAAAGGGGTTGAAAACTCACCTTAAACCACCGCCCCCAACCTCATCCCCCTATCTCCGGTTTCACTGGACAACACCTGCTCTCGTTGCTGCCACTGACCCACAGATAAAACACAAATCCCCAACCCCCCAGTTGACGAACTACAAGGTTTTGCCGTGCCACTGCCAAGATCCGTTGGGTGAGCATTGCACGGGAGGTGGAGACCGCTGGGAGACATATCCATGTCACAGTAATGTTTTTAATCACTGTGACATGCATAAGTCGGGGACACAAGTGGGTCAGACAGGAGTGGAGATACACGGGTACACAACACATATTGCACACATACACAACTGTCAATAACTTGTTAGTATTCATTGGCAAATGACGGCACATTCACACCAGTCAACTGTGTCCTTGTGTGCACATTGCCAGGGGACCTGTCCCTGTCGTTGTACTGTGAGATGTGTATGTCAGTACGTGTCTGTGATGCGATTGGCAATGTGAGATGTGGGTGTGCATGTTGGTGTAGCTGTGTGTGGGTATAGTGTCAATGGTGTGTGTATGTTGTCATGAATGTGTGTCAGTGTGTGTTTTCTGATGTTTGGGGTGTGTTGTGTCGGACTGGTAATGGGTAATTGTGTGTAAGTGTTGTAGTGTGTAGTACTGGGGTGCAGCTATGGCTAAGAGACCGTATGTGTGTCACTTACCTCCCTTCCATAGCCCTTGCTAGTACGCCACCTGCAGAACTGTAACATCTAAATACGGTGGGCAGAACACTGCCTCCTCAATGGTCTTCTTAGGCCCCCTGCCAAAGCGGCTTGGCGATAACACCGTGAATCATCTGATTGAGACTTATAGTTGCAGATTCCATACCTTAGAATTTCACACATGCGTCAGACTGGATCCAGAGATTTTTCTCCGAGCAGTACCCTTGCGTGTCGTCAGGTGGCGTCGGTCGACTCCATATGTGTTGTTGGCATCGTGGTCGACGTGATGACTGGGTCGTATATAGATGCCGCCTCGGTGTAGTGATGTCAGTACTTTTCTTTCAGCGCCACACGCTGATCCAGAGATTTTGACCAAATTCGACTCGTTTGAGTTTTTGTGGTGACCCTTGGTGCGTCTAGGATGTCACGAAGACCGGGTTCAAGCCTTGCAAGGCCTGTCACTGTATGATGTTGGTAACAAATCCGCATTGGGTCTGTTTGTGGTGTTTTGAGCGAACCACGACCTGAAGTCGTGCTCCGAGTGCCAGGACAAGCAACCGAAGGCTTTGGCGGAGTGGTCCCCAAAGTTCATGGCAGCCCGGCAGTCGACTCCACATCGTTCATGGTCTCCCTGGAGACCTTTTGCAGAGTCACCACCACTTGTCGTCAAAGAAGGCCATGCATTCTTCGACTTCACCGTGTTGCTCGTCCGATGTGACGCAGGAGGAGCATCGACACTCCAGGCCTCTAACCGCAGAGCCTACTTCTGGGTTCGCTCCGCGCATCCCCGGGTTTCAGGGAGCTGAGACGACTCCTGCCCAATTCAAAGGGTTTTACAAGGTCATACGCCTCATATTTGGGCAGTCCGACCCCTCTGCAGCAACTTCGGGCCTGGGGATTCGGGTTGGGGGCCCTTTGGGTTCCATTCTGGTGGCTTTTGTCTCGGTCCCAATGGTCTTTCCGGATCCACTACCGGATCCGTGTCGTGCAACCTTCCCTGCACCAGCAATGTCGGTTGTGCCCACTATCGATATCGACCCAATCCTTATTCCCAACGAGCCAGAACGGTGTCAGCTGACGATGCTTCCGACTTCGATGGGGCCTTCTCACCCCTGGTTGGATTCGGACCCTTATTACGCTTGGTACGAATACGAGGAAGGATTGGAGGGGGCGCTGGACCCTCTAGAATACCAGCTAGATAACTGCGATTTGGACTGGGCACAGGAATTGGGCAAAGCTAGTGGTCTGGATACTTCACCGGACACTGGCATGCTTTCTCCTCCTACCATGGCTGCGGCGGAGAAGCCTCTTATTCTATGGTGGTCAGTAGGGCGGCTGAGGTCCTTGGCCTAGAGCTGCCCACTGTAGTGATCAGGACGAATCTCCTGATGGATGTGCTTCAACCTGGGGCTTCCACCTCGGCGCCTCTCCTCCCCTTCAATGAAGCCCTCACTGATGTCCTTCTGGGTACTTGGTCCAGACCCAGCACAGGGGCTCCTGTGAACAGGACAATCGCTCACTGCCATTGGCCCACTCCGAACGACCCTAAATTCCTGTCCCAACACCCCACGCCAGAGAGCCTTGACAGAACCCCCGAACCCCAGGATAGGAAATCAAAGAGACTGGACCAACTCAGGAAGAAGATGTTTAATTCCTCCACTCTGGTTTTGCTGTTGGTAAGCACCGCATGCCGTTTGGGCCGCTATGCCCACTCTGTGGGATACGGTCTTGCAAGTACTGCCGCGATCCCGGATGAGGGCCCGGCTATCGTCTCTCAAGCTGTTGCTGATGGGAACGATGTGGCTAAGTTCACCATTCAATGTGGACTGGACACGGCTGACTCCATAGGTAGATCGGTTTTGTCAACTGTACCCTTGAGGCGCCACGCCTGGCTGAGGACATCTGTTTTTTCAGGGAATGTCCAACAGACCCTCATGGACATGCCTTTTGATGACACCCCTCTCTTTGGAGAAGGCAGACTCAGCACTTGAGAGGTTTAAGCAGTCCCCGGCTACAGCTCAATTCCTTAGCCTTTTGGTTTTCCCTCGCCCCCAACAGTCAGCGTTTCGCCCCTTTCGTAGCCACGGAAGGGGCTCCCTGTCGCGTCTCTTTTCCAGCCACCGTGCCACCCAGGCTGCTCAGCCATCGTCCGAAGGTGCTACTCGAAGTAGGTTGTGGTTGTTATTCCTGCTACTTTCTGGTGCCCAAAAAGGACAAGGGCTTAAGTCCTATCCTAGACCTTTGGGCCCTCAATCTCTTCTTCAAGAAGAAGTTCAAAATGCTCAAATCCTGCCTTGGACCCAGAAGACTGGATGATAGCGTTAGGCTTTCAGGACGCTTTCTTCCATATTCCCGTCCTGCCTGCCCAGAGACGCTACCTACGATTTGTGGTAGGTCACAAGCATTTTCAATTTACTGTGCTCCCTTTCGGCCTTACCAGTGCCCCTCCACGAAAGTGGTGACTGTGGATGCAGCTCATCTGCGCAGGTTGGGGTTTCAGTCTTCCCCTACCTCGACGACTGGCTGTTGAAGGTGGACACGCCCCAGAAAGTCATCTCCCACCTTCAGACTACATTGAACCTCCTGCACACGCTGCGGTTCACTATAAACATGTCGAAGTCACACCTGACTCCCTCTCAGACACTCCCTTTCATCAGGGCTGTTATGGGCACAGTGCAGTTTTGTGCCTAGCCTCCCGAAAAGCGAATCCAGGATATTTGGGCTATAATTCAGATGTTTCAGCCTCTATCCTGGATTTCGGTGAGAACAACTCTGAGGCTGCTGGGCCTCATGGCCTCCTGCATCCTGCTAGTGACACATGCCGGATGGCATATACGGGTTCTGCAGTGGGACTTGAAGTTGCTGTGGGTGCAGCATCAGGGAAATCTCTCTGACATGGTCCAGATCTCAGAGGGGACTGCGAAAGATCTGCAGTAGTTTCTTTTGAATCAGGATTGGGTCAACTGCAGATTCCTCTCTCTTCAACCAGATCTGACAGTAGTGACAGACTCGTCACTCCTGGGATGGGGCAGCCACATGGGAGAAGCAGAGATCAGAGGCCTCTGGGCTCCACATTAACCTTCTGGAGCTCCAGACGATAAGGCTTGCATTGAAAGCATTCCTTCCCTCTCTCAAAGGGAAAGTAGTACAGGTGTTCACTACACTACCGCCATGTGGACAACACTGCAACAAACACGGCAGTGTAGAGGCCTGGACCCTTTGTCAAGGGGCGGTGTGCCTCTGGACATGGTTGGCACATCAAGGCATATCCCTGGTGGTTCATCATCTGGTGGGCTTTCTGAATGGCAGAGCAGACAAACTCAGCCGTAGTTGCATAGTCGATCACAAATGGTGTCTCTATCCGGAGGTGGCTCAAGGTCTCTTTCACAAATGGTGAAAGCCTTGGTTAGATCTGTTCGCCTCCGCAGAGAACGCGCAATGTCAGCTTTTTTGTGCATTGGTGTTTCCAAGACAGCACTCGCTCGGTGAAGCTTTTCGTCTGGAGTGGTACTCCGGCCTCCTTTACGCCTTCCCGCCAACACCACTTCTGTCCAGAGTTCTGAAGAAGATCAAGAATGACCGGGCCCAAGTAATCCTGGTGGCTCCAGACTGGCCACAGAGAGTATGGTATCCAGATCGATTGACCATGGCCACTGATCCTCCAGTCAGACTGCCCCTTCGGGAGGATCTTCTATCGCAGCAACAGGGGAGGGTTCTTTATCCGTGGGGATTGAGCGGAGGCAGTTGACAGCTTTTGACCTTCCACCCGAAGTCTGTAAGGCTATCTTGGCAGCCAGGCGTCCCTCCACCAAATCGGTATACACCTGTTGTTGGCATGAATTTGTGGCATGGTGTGCAAACAAGTCTTTTGATCCCCCTCTCTGCTCCTATCTCTGAGGTTCTTCTGTTCATCCTGTCTTTAGCCCAGCAGGGCTCTGCATTGGGCACTCTTAGTTTACTTGTGGGCTATCTCAGCCTTCCTAAGGTTGCCGAACTAACCTTCTCTTTTTAAATCTCCTCTTGTGGGTAGATTCCTTAAGGGTCATAACCATTTGTTTCCTCCCACTCCATTTATCATGCCTCAGTGGGACCTTAATCTTGTTCTTACAGCTCCCTTTGAGTCATTACACAACTGTCCTTTGCAGCTCCTTACTCTTAAAATTGCATTTTTTGTTGCCATCACCTCTGCTCGCAGAGTGAATGAGCTTCAGGCTCGCTCTTCTAAACCTCCATTCTTGTCTGTTTTCCCTGACAAGGTGGTGCTCCCTATGATGTCCTCCTTCCTTTCCAAAGTGGTCACACCCTTTTATGTAGGCCAGTCCATCACTTTGCCTACTTCTTACGCACCCCCACGTGTTTCTCATGAAGAGGAGAGACTGCACCGTCTGGATCCAAAAAGATAGTTGGGGTTCTACCTCAATCGTACCAAAGATTTCCAGGAGGACGATCAACTCTTTTTTTTTTAATATGTGGGTGTGAAGAAAGGGAAGGCGGTGCAGAAGCGTACATCTCATGGTGGGTGCTTCTTTGCATCAAAATGTGCTATACTTTGGCTACGAGGCAACCCCCTGAGGGCTTGCGAGCTCACTCCACCAGAGCAACTGCTGCTTCCACAGCATTAGCATGCAAAGTTCCTTTCCTGGATATCTGTCAGACAGCAACATGGACATCTTTGCACATGTTTACAAAGCATTACTGCCTGGACAGTCCGGTCCACAGAAACGGCTTCTTTGGTTGTTCGCTCCTGCAGGACTTTCTAGTATGATCTTGGTTCATAGTCCATCACGTGGATGGTATTGCTTGGGTATCTATTCCAAGGTGAAAAATCTGCAACTAGAAGTCTCTATCAGATGAACAAGATACTTACAAGTTATTTATCTGGTAGAGACATAGGGCCTCATCACGACCCAGGCAGCCGTAAGCTGGCGGTAACACCGCCAACAGGCTGGTGGTGTACAACCAGCGTATTATGACCACGGCCATACTGCCGGCCCCTCCAACATACCACCAGGCTTCCGCCTGGCGGTCATAATCCCCAACCGCCAGCCTGTTAGTCATGGAAAGGCTGGTGGTAAGGGGGACTCGGGGTGCCCCTGGGGGCCTCATCGCGCAAATGCACGACAGGTGCTGCTGCACATCAACATTGCCGCCGGCTCTATTATGAGCCGGCTGCAATGTTGATGTGACTTTTCAACTGGGCCAGCGGATGGAAACCCTGTTATCGTCGGCTGGCCCAGCAAAAAAGTCATAATAGGGAGCCACATATACCTCCAGCACTGGTGGTATAGTGGCACCCGCGGCTTTGGCAGTCTTCTAGTAAGACCGCCAAAGTCGTAATGAGGGACATAGTCTAGTTGCAGATTACTTCCCGATCCGCCCCGCTTGCAAACTGATTTCAAGCTACAGGGATTACCCTTTCAAAGCCTTCGTTTTGGCGCACCATTCTTAGTGTTGTTCATGGCTCTGCGATTTGGCGAGGAAAGTCGTCAAAAGAAACTGACATCACTACGCCGAGGCTGCGCCTCTATTTGACCCAGTCATCACTGTGACCGCAACGCCAACGACGGATGTGGAGTCGACCACCGCCAACTGACAGCGCGCAAGGGCACTGCTCGAATAAAGATCCAGTCTGACGCCTGGGGAAAATTCTAAAGTAAGCAATCTGCAACTGGAATATTTCTCTACCAGATAAATTGTTACCGAAGGTAAGTAACTTGTTAATCTAAGTTAGGCCTTGAGTTTCTTGTCAAGGATATAGACAATGTATTTTATGCATTCACTAATGGATGGCTTGGATTTGTTTTTTATAGTGTAGCCAAGATTCTATCACAATGCCAAATTAAGAAGGATAAATACACAAAAAATTACATTTGGTGTTGGTTAAGGGGTAGCGAGACATACATATTTGGTTGCTGTCCAGAGTCTGAGCAAGTTTGTGATGTAACCTGGCGAGAATACTTTGAGAAAATGGTGAGTATCATCAGTGTAAAGAGGATAGAAAATGCCTGAACAACTTAGCAGGGATCCTGGTGATTTGATGTATGTGTTAATTGGTCAAGAATGGAGCCCTGGGATGCATCATGTTGAGATAGAATCTATTTAGGTAAGTTATTGCCTATTTTGACTAGAGTGATTTGAAAGTTAGGTACCAGGTCAATTTAATAACATTCATCAAACCTAATGCACTCATTCGGGATTTCAAGCAAAGTAATAAGGCAGAAGGGAAGTCAATATTGTCCATTCATAGTGTGTTGTTGACTATTTGTAACATAGATGTCTCAGTGCTGAAGCCTTATCTAAAACTAGTGATGATTTGAGTATGTAGCCACACATCCTTTATGAGTTTTGGTCAGTTAGGGTAGACTGGTCACTGGGTGGGGATTGTTAAAGTGTCCATATCTTGAACACTAGACAGAAGGGGACCTTACCTGTCGACAAAGAGCAGTTTGTTGAGTTGGCCAAAAGGGATAATGTAATGACCACATTTCTTTTACTGGAGACATAAGGTTACAATCAGAAGAATGCCTACGATTGGAAATCCGGTTAATCAGTACTCCATAAATGATATCCATTTTCAGAGCGATTTGCAGTTTGGTTCATAAAGCTCGTAATCATTAGTTGTTGGTCAGGGAGAGATTCCGCTATGATTTTGCTACTGACAGTGAAGCATGAGAATATTCATTTGTTAGTACCAGTGAGAATTTTAGAGTGATTTCAATTGAGCTTAGTTTTCTTAAAGTGAGTGGAAGCTGAGTATGTTGATTACGGACTCAGTGTCGTGCATATGAAGATAAAAAGGGTCTTTGCTTTTATGTGGAGTAGTTTAAATATTTGTTTTCTGTACTAGGGCTGAGATTTTCTCAGTTGATCAGTAACAGTGTGTAAGGAAATGGCTCCCTGTTGCGGTTACCCCCCACTTTTTGCTTGATACTGATGCTGACTTGACTGAGAAGTGTGCTGGGACCCTGCTAACCAGGCCCCACCACCAGTGTTCTTTCACCTAAAATGTACCATTGTTTTCACAATTGGCACACCCCTGGCACTCAGATAAGTCCCTTGTAAAAGGTACCAGTGGAACCAAGGGCCCTGTGACCAGGGAAGGTCCCTAAGGGCTGCAGCATATGTTTTGCCACCATAAGGGACCCCCTCACCTAACACATGCACACTGCCATTGTAGATTGTGTGTGTTGGTGGGGAGAAAAAGACAAAGTTGACATGGCATCTCCCTCAGGATGCCATGCCCACAAAATACTGTCTGTGGCATAGGTAAGTCACCCCTCTAGCAGGCCTTACAGCCCTAAGGCAGTGTGCACTATACCACAGGTGAGGGCATAGCTGCATGAGCAATATGCCCCTACAGTGTCTAAGTCTATTCTTAGACATTGTAAGTACAGTGTGGCCATAAAAAGTATATGGTCTGGGAGTTAGTCAAAAACGAACTCCACAGCTTCATAATGGCTACACTTAATACTGGGAAGCTTGGTATCAAACTTCTCAGAATAATAAACCACACTGATGCCAGTGTTGGATTTATTAACAAATGCACACAGAGGGCATCTTCGAGATACCCCCTGATATTTTACCCAACCCTTCAGTGTAGGACTGACTGGTCTGTGCCAGCCTGCTGCTGAGAGATGAGTTTCTGACCTCCTGGGATGAGAGCCTTTGTGCTCTCTGAGGCCAGAAACAAAGCCTGCACTGGGTGGAGATGCTTAACACCTCCCCCCTGCAGGAACTGTAACACCTAGCAGTGAGCCTCAAAGGCTCAAGCTTTGTGTTACAATGCCCCAGGGCACTCCAGCTAGTGGAGGTGCCCGCCCCCTGGACACAGCCCCCACTTTTGGCGGAAAGTTCAGGGGAGGTAATGAGAAAAACAAGGAGTCGTCACCCACCAGTCAGGACAGTCCCTAAGGTGTCCTGAGCTGAGGTGACCCCTGCCTTTAGAAATCCTCCATCTTGATTTTGGAGGATTCCCCCAATAGGATTAGGGATGTGCCCCCCTCCCCACAGGGAGAAAGCACAAAGAGGGTGTAGCCACCCTCAAGGACAGTAGCCATTGGCTACCGCCCTCCCAGACCTAAACACACCACTAAATTCAGTATTTAGGGGCTCCCCAGAACCCAGGAAATCAGATTCCTGCAACCTGAAGAAAGAAGGAGGACTGCTGACCTACAAGCCTGCAGAGAAGGAGGAAGACGACAACTGATTTACCGGCCTGTCTCTAACTTCGGAAACCTGCTCCAGCGACGCATCCGACCGGGACCAGTGACATCTGAAGCCTCAGAGGACTGACGGCCCTGTTCAAAACCTGCAACTTCTTTGCAACAAAGAAGCAACTTCCAAAGACTTCAGGTTTCCCGCCGGAAGCGTGAGACTTCACACTCTGCACCCGGCTCAACCTGCAGAAAACCAACACCTCAGGAGGACTCCCCGGCGAGTGTGAGCCCGTGAGTAACCAGAGACGAGCCCCCACAGCGACCCCTGCAGAGAGAATCCAGAGGCTCCCCCTCACCCTGACCGCGACTGCCTGTAACAAGGGACCTGATGCCTGGAACTAACACTGCACCCGCAGCCCCCAGGACCTGAAGGAACCGAACTTCAGTGCAGGAGTGACCCCCAGGCGACCCTCTGTCTAGCCCATGTGGTGGCTGTCACGAGAAGCCCCCCCTGTGGCCTGCCTGCAATGCTAGAGTGACCCCGGGTCTCTCCATTGTTTTCAACCTAAAACCAGACGCCTGCTTTGCTCACTGCACCCGGCCGCCCCTGTGCCGCTGAGGGTGTACTTTGTGTGCCTTCTCGTGTCTAAACTAAAAAAATATATTGTTCAATATAAAAACCTATTGGCCTGGAGTAAGTCTTTGAGTGTTTGTTCCTCAATTATTGCCTGTGTGTGTGTACAACAAATGCTTAACACTACCCTCTGGTAAGCCTACTGCTCGACCACACTACCACAAAATAGAGCATTAGAATTATTTACTTTTGCCACTATCTTGCCTCTAAGGGGAACCCTTGGACTCTGTGCACACTTTCTTATTTTGAAATAGTATATATAGAGCCAACTTCCTACACAGTGGTTTTACAGTGTGAATCCTTCCTGGATTTGCATGCTGTACATATCTGATAGAGGCTTCTAGCTGCAGATTCCATACCTTGGAGGTAGCCCCTGGCGTCAGAATGGATCCAGAAATTGTTTAGTCAGCAGTACTCCTGCTCGCCAGTAGGTGATGTTATTTGGCTCTGTGTGGTGCCATCCACACCTAAAGTGATGTGCGCAACGCCATCCCAGCGACGTCAGCTCTGTTCTTTCCACATCAGTCAGTACAGAGCCGCAGAAGAGCTACCCCCAACCCCCCTTTTTTTTTTTTTTTAAACCTTTTGTCAAAGTTTTTTTTTTAGACATTGTCTCCTGGTGTGACAGGGATGTCCGCAAGGAAGGCTGGTTTTAAGCCTTGTGGCACCTGTCACCGGCAAATCTCGGTGCCGAGACCCACATCTCATCTGCCTCTAGTGCCTCGGGCGCTACCGCAACTCCAAGACCTGCGTTAATTGTTGCATCATGCATCCTAAGGCCATCTTGCCGTACAGCGTGCAACAGTCTTGATCCCAGTGGAAGATCCCAGGATTGGTTGCAGAACCCTCCAAAAGCTCGCTGTCACACTCAAAGGCATCCTGGCAAGTCCCTCAAGCGCTAAAAGAAAAAGAAGTTGAAGAAGTCTTTGACTTCACCCTATCTGTGGAAGTCATCTGATGAGACGGGTAAGCATCGGCATTCGAGGCCTGGCTCCGTGGTTGAGCCTACACCTGGGCTGTCTCCTTGCCTCCCCAAGCGTCCAGGCGCTGAAGGGACCCCTGCCCAACTGTGAGAATTTTATGAGGCCATGCACGTCACATTTGCAGGGCACGTCCCCATTGGAGTGCCTTTGGGCCCTGTGGGTTCAGGAGGGCCCCCTACTGGTCTTCCTTATCCAGCTCCTTCCCCAGTGCTGGCATCCGTGGCACCGACTGGGGGCATTTTATCCAGACCAGAGCCTATGCACTATTTCTATAGGCAAGGACTTGGGGATAATTGGGAGGGGCCACTGGACCCAGAAGAATTCCAGACCCTGGATACCACTGAAGACACCTGTTGTGAGGATTTAGCAGATGCCAGTGGACTGGACACTCTCCAGATACTGGTTTGGTCTCTCCTCCTACCGTGACTATGGAGGAGGGAGTCTCTTGTGCTTGCGTGTTGAGAAGGGCAAAGAGGTTCTGGACCTTTAGCTGCGCTCCATGGCTGTCAGGTGGAATGATGGGGGTACTTCAGCCGGTAGTCACCCCTTGTGAACCGACTCTCCCATTTAATGAAGCACTTACCGCCGTCCTACTTAGGGCCAGGTCCAAGCCCTCCTTTATGCTCTCGTGTGAAGAGGACAATTGCCCAGCATTGCCCTTCTCCAGGGGACCCTCAACTTCCTCACCCAACAACTCACCCCAGAGAGCTTGTGGTCTTAGCTTCTAAGTCCAGAGTAAATCCTGGCACATTGCCTACCACTCTGCTGGACAGGGAATCCAAGAGTTTGGATACCTTTGGAAAGAAGAAGTTTTCTTCCCCCAGCCTGGCACTGTGGATGGTGAACACCACTTTGCTTTTGAGCCGATACTCCCATTCCCTCTGGGACTTGTAGCAAAGGTGCCGGCTATGGTCTCTGAGGAGGCCCATGGCATACACCCCCAAGCTGTTGCTGATGTCAGGGATGCAGCTAACTTTGCCAGATGCTTTGGGCGGGATATGACTGACTCATTAGGTAGAACTGTTCCATTGTCTGTGCCCCGTAAGTGCCACACCTACTTGAGATCCACTGGCTTTTCAGGTTATGTCTAGCCCGTGCTCATGAAGATGTCTCCAATCTGTTCTGAGACAAGGTGTACTATGCGCTAGAGTGCTTCAAGGACAGCAGAGCTACAGCAAGGTCCATGACCCCTCACCAACCCCATTCTGCCCTTTACATGTTTTGTGGCCACCGAAGGGGCTTACAGCCATATGTCTACCCTCCCAGCCACACGGCACATAAGCTTCCAAGCCCCTGCATGGCTGATGATGTTGTACCCACAAACCTCGTGGGTTAGTTAGTCATAGATTGGGCTAGTCCCTTCCCCAGCAGCTGCAGCTTCTAAGCCTCTTTAGTTTGCTCTCCAACTGTTGCGTGGGCTCTCATTATCCTAATGAGTCTGCTGGATTTGGGCGGCAGCATCACCTGAAATGTGGGAAACTGAGTCCAGTCCCACACCATGAGGCAACTGTTGGCCTAATCAGTTTCCGGGCAACTAGCAGCACCTCATCTCTGCCCAAGAGCAGGGATGATTTGTGGCAACCTGGCACATTCCAGGATGTCTTCTCAGGGAAATTGTGGTGGATCAGGTCTCATCCTTTTCTCTCAGGCTCATTAGTCTCACACATTCATAGACAAACAGGTGGGAAATGGTTCATTAAGATTTATTGAATCACCTGCGTCTTAGATGAAATGCAATAATTAGAATGATGAAACATACTAAAAGCAAAATGGTGACAAGGAAAGTGAAACACTGGAAATGTCCCACCATACTGTCACGATATGCAATATATGCGATTCCTATATAAACTATGTTAGAGCACAGCAGGTTAAGCCCTAATCCGCCCTTCAGGATTCCCCCTTGGGAGTAAGACATCATCCCCCATACCTGAGTATGATAGTAGCAAGGGTGCCTGTTGTCTGTGGAGACACCATCCCCATGTCTGCCAGGGAACCGGTGGTCTCAACAAGCAGGTGTAACAGTCAGTCAGCATGCAGTTGTGGTTATCTGGCTGGAAACCTCCCTCTAATGTGAATAGGGTAGGGAAATGTTTTATAATAAAACAGTTGATGTTCTGAGAAATGTCCCTACGTAAGGATATGTGTGTTTCTGTGAACGTTAGAAACGCAGTGTACCACTTGTGTCGACAATCCTATCTTGCTGCATCATTGAGGAAAGCCCAAAGTGAAAAGAATGTCGTACGAAGAAACACTATGCTTTCCTAGGCAAAAGGACAACTAGATAAAGAAAAGAAAACACCAACAAGGATGTGGCCAATTCTAAAATAAAAATAAAGGAGAATAAAATGTTACTAGGCTAAAGGGCACAAGCAGCAGGCCTAATTGCTAAAATTACGTGCCCAGAGACATCACTAAAAATGGCTATACAAAACACTACCCTTGTCAGTTCTGAAGTGGCAGCCAAATATCCTACATAAAAGCAAATAAAATGCAAAACTTTAAAACATATATACATAAGAGTCAATTATAGCAAGTTAAAACATACTTCATCATGTGAAATGTCAGAATAGGTCAATTTAGAAGTTTAGCACTGACACCAATGAGACCAAATTTAAAAATCAACGTAATTTTTATCTCCAATTACAGCCAGGACAATTGAAGCAAAGAAATGTTCCACTCCGGCAGGTGGTAATGTGACCAAATTAGTGCCAAGGAAAACCAAAGAGCACTCATGTTCCAAAGTCTGAGCTCCAGCGAGGGCAGCAGCATTCCGTGTTGTGCCCGATGTTAAGTCAAGAGCTATATGGGAGACCGAAACGACATCAGCAATCCCGGATCGCATTACATAACAGCTGTCACTGTTAAGAAGCACATAGCTTCCATGAGAGAGCACCTGGAACACAGGTCTAATCAAGGGGACCGGAACTTCCTTCAGATAGCAAGCTAAATTTGCTGCCGAAGCTTACACGCCCTGTGCAAGAACAGCTGCCTACAAACCATCAAATGTCTGACAGAAGTCTTGAATTCACTGCTGTTAAGAAAGACATCTTTCATGCAGTGAGACATTTGTGCGAGAAGAGAAGCTCCCACACTTCATGAATGTAACCATCTCCTAGCCTTTCATTTCTGATGGATAGAACTACCTGTGGATTCCTCACCTAATGAATTTTCCCCATGCGCCAGCATCCAACAGAAATTTTCTTCTAGCTCTGCACGTCGACGATGATGTCACAATTGCCCGACTCCCACGTGATGCCGTCTGACATCATCCATGCAATAATAGATCCTCGTCGGCGTGCAGACGTCAGTTCCCTTTTCTCTGTGCCTTCGAGTAACGGTTATTTCTTGGAGGCTCCAGGGAGCTACTGTTTCACTTCGAGTGTTACTATGTCTCAGCCACGTAAATCGGGTTTTTAACCCTGTAGGGAATGCGGTGGCCGAATGTCGGTGACAGACCCACACGAAAATTGCTTGTGGTGTTTGAGTTCTGACCCTGAAGTCATGCCTTGCGGTGCGGTTCATGCCAGCATGTGAATCCGAAAACATTCTGTAAGGAAATGCCTCCTTGACATGGTTAACCCCTGACTTTTTGCCTTTGCTGATGCTAAGTTATGATTTGAAAGTGTGCTGGGACCCTGCTAACCAGGCCCCAGCACCAGTGTTCTTTCCCTAAACTGTACCTTTGTCTCCACAATTGGCACAACCTTGGCACTCAGGTAAGTCCCTTGTAACTGGTACCAAGGGCCCTGATGCCAGGGAAGGTCTCTAAGGGCTGCAGAAAGTCTTATGCCACCCTGGGGACCCCTCACTCAGCACATGCACACTGCTTGCCAGCTTGTGTGTGCTGGTGGGGAGAAACTGACTAAGTCGACATGGCACTCCCCTCGGGGTGCCATGCCAACCTCTCACTGCCTATGGCATAGAAAAGTCACCCCTCTAGCAGGCCTTACAGGTGTAAGGCAGGGTGCACTATACCACAGGTGAGGGCATAGGTGCATGAGCACTATGCCCCTACAGTGTCTAAGCAAAACCTTAGACATTGTAAGTGCAGGGTAGCCATAAGAGTATATGGTCTGGGAGTCTGTCATACACGAACTCCACAGCACCATAATGTCTACACTGAAAACTGTGAAGTTTGGTATCAAACTTCTCAGCACAATAAATGCACACTGATGCCAGTGTACATTTTATTGTGAAATACACCCAGAGGGCATCTTAGAGATGCCCCCTGAAAACATACCCGACTTCCAGTGTGGGCTGACTAGTTTTTGCCAGCCTGCCATACACCAGACATGTTGCTCGCCACATGGGGAGAGTGCCTTTGTCACTCTGTGGCCAGTAACAAAGCCTGTACTGGGTGGAGGTGCTTCACACCTCCCCCTGCAGGAACTGTAACACCTGGCGGTGAGCCTCAAAGGCTCAACCCCTTTGTTACAGCGCCACAGGGCATCTCAGCTAGTGGAGATGCCCGCCCCTCCGGCCACTGCCCCCAATTTTGGCAGCAAGGCTGGCGGAGATAATAAGAAAAACAAGGAGTCGTCACTGGCCAGTCAGGACAACCCCTAAGGTGTCCTGAGCTGAGGTGACTCTGACTTTTAGAAATCCTCCATCTTGCAGATGGAGGATTTCCCCAATAGGATTAGGGATGTGCCCCCCTCCCCTCAGGGAGGAGGCACAAAGAGGGTGTAGCCACCCTCAGGGCTTGTAGCCAATTGAGTATTTAGGGGCCCCCAGAACCTAGCAAGATAGATTCCTGCAACCTGAAGACGAAGAAGGACTGCTGACCTGAAGCCCTGCAGAGAAGACTGAGACACCAACTGCTTTGGCCCCAGCCCTACCAGCCTGTCTCCCACGTCAAGAAAAACTGCAACAGCGACGCGTCCCCCAGGGTCCAGCTACCTCTGAAGCCTCAGAGGACTACGCTGCATCTATAAGGACCAAGAACTCAGGACAGCGGCCCTGTTCCACAAAGACTGCAACTTTGCAACAAAGAAGCAACTTTTAAAGACCACACGTTTCCCTCTGGAAGCGTGAGACTTTCCACTCTGCACCCGACGCCCCCGTCTCTCGGCGGAAAACCAACTCTACAGGGAGGACTCCCCGGCGACTGCGAGCCCGTGAGTAGCCAGAGTTGACCCCCTTGAGCACCCACAGCGACGCCTGCAGAGGGAATCCAGAGGCTCCCCCTGACCGCGACTGCCTGCTTCAAAGAACCCGACCCCTGGGAAACACACTGCTCCTGCAACCCCCAGGACCTGAAGGATCCGACCTCCAGTGCAGGAGCGACCACCTGGTGGCCCTCTCCCTAGCCCAGGTGGTGGCTACCCAGAGGAGCCTCCCCCCACTTGCCTGCCTGCATCGCTGAAGAGACCCCTGGGTCTCCCTTTGAAACCTATTGCAAACCCGACGCCTGTTTGCACTCTGCACCCGGCCGCCACTATGCCGCTGAGGGTGTACTTTCTGTGCTGACTTGTGTCCCCCCCCCCCCCCCTCCCCCCGGTGCCCTACAAGACCCCCCTGGTCTGCCGTCCGAAGACGCGGGTACTGGCAGACTGGAACCGGGGTACCCCTATTTCCATTGAAGCCTATGTGTTTTGGGCACCACTTTGACCTCTGCACCTGACCGGCCCTGAGCTGCTGGTGTGGTAACTTTGGGGTTGCCCTGAACCCCCAAAAGTGGGCTACCTTGTACCCAACTTTGAACCCTGTAAGTGCAGTACTTACCTGTGAAACTAACGAATACTTACCTCCCCCAGGAACTGTTGAATTTTGCACTGTGTCCAATTTTAAAATAGCTTATTGCCATTTTTCACAAAACTGTATATGCTATTGTGATGATTCAAAGTTCCTAAGAAACCTGAGTGAAATACCTTTCATTTAAAGTATTGTTTGTAAGGTTTTTATATTGAAAAATGTATTTTCTTAGTTTATTTTAAGAACCACAGGTTCAAGATTTACAAGTAATACTTTAAGTGTGAGATACTTCACTTAGATACTTTAGGAACTTTGAATAAAAGCAATATCATATACAGTCTTTGTAAAAATGGCAATAAGCTATTTCAAAAGTGGACACATTGCAAAAATCAACAGTTCCTGGGGGAGGTAAGTAAAGGTTAGGTTTGAAGGTAAGTAAAACACTTACAAGTCTCAAAGTTGGGGCATAGGTAGCCCACCGTTGAGGGTTCAAGGCAACCCCAAAGTTACCACACCAGCAGCTCAGGGCCGGTCAGGTGTAGAGGTCAGAGGTGCCCAAAACACATAGGCTTCAATGGAGAACAGGGGTGCCCCGGTTCCAGTCTGCCAGCATGTAAGTACCTGCGTCCTCGAGGGCAGACCAGGGGGTTTTGTAGGGCGGCAGGGGGCACAAGAAGGCACAGAAAGTACACCCTCAGCGGTACAGGGGCAGCCGGGTGCAGTGTGCAAACAGGCGTCGGGTTTTAGATAGGAAGTAATGGAGGGACACGGGGGTCACTTCAACGATGCAGGCACGGGGGGCTCCTTGGGGCTGCCACCACCTGGGCTAGGCAGAGGGTCGCCTGGGGGTCGCTCCTGCACTGGAGTTTGGTTCCTTCAGGTCCAGGGGGTTGCAGGTACAGTGTTGGTTCCAGGCGTCGGGTCCCTTGTTCCAGGCAGATGCGGTCAGGGGGAGCCTCTGGATTCTCTCTGCAGGCGTCGCTGTGGGGGCTCAGGGGGGTCGTCTCTGGTTACTCACAGGCTCGCAGTCGCCGGGGAGTCCTCCCTGAGGTGTTGGTTTTCTGCAGGTCGAGTCAGGGGTGTCGGGTGCAGATTGGAAAGTGTCACGCTTCCAGTGGGAAACTTGAAGTCTTTAAAGTTGCTTTTTTGTTGCAAAGAAGTTGCAGGTTTTTTAACAGAGCCGCTGTTCACAGGAGTTTCTTGGTCTT
Organism: Pleurodeles waltl; assembly: GCF_031143425.1. Taxonomy (NCBI): domain Eukaryota; kingdom Metazoa; phylum Chordata; class Amphibia; order Caudata; family Salamandridae; genus Pleurodeles; species Pleurodeles waltl. The sequence continues at coordinate 905,387,494 of NC_090450.1, forward strand.
TGGGTGCAGGGCAGTCCACTGAGGCTTCAGAGGTCACTCGTCCCTGTTGGATGCGTTGCTGTTGCAGTTTTCTTCGAAGTTGGGAGACAGGCCGGTAGGGCTGGGGCCAAAGCAGTTGTCGTCTCCGTCTTCTCTGCAGGGCTTCAGGTCAGCAGTCCTTCTTCTTGTTAAGGTTGCAGGAATCTAGTTTCCTAGGTTCCGGGATGGCCCTAAATACTGAATTTAGGGGGGTGTTTAGGTCTGGGAGGGCAGTAGCCAATGGCTACTGTCTTTGAGGGTGGCTACACCCTCTTTGTGCCTCCTCCCTGTTGGGAGGGGGGCACATCCCTAATCCTATTGGGGGAATCCTCCAAACTCAAGATGGAGGATTTATCAAGGCAGGGGTCACCTCAGCTCAGGACACCTTAGGGGCTGTCCTGACTGGTGGGTGACTCCTCCTTGTTTTTCTCATTATCTCCTCCAGCCTTGCCGGCAAAAGTGGGGGCAGTGGCCGGAGGGGCGGGCATCTCCACTAGCTGGGATGCCCTGGGGCACTGTAACAAAAGGGGTGAGCCTTTGAGGCTCACCACCAGGTGTTACAGTTCCTGCAGGGGGAGTTGAGAAGCACCTCCACCCAGTACAGGCTTTGTTCCTGGCCACAGAGTGACAAAGGCGCTCTCCCCATGTGGCCAGCAACATGTCTGGTGTGTGGCAGGCTGGCAGAAACTGGTCAGCCTACACTGGAAGTCGGGTATGTTTTCAGGGGGCATCTCTAAGATGCCCTCTGGGTGTATTTTACAATACATTGTACACTGGCATCAGTGTGCATTTATTGTGCTGAGAAGTTTGATACCAAACTTCCCAGTTTTCAGTGTAGCCATTATAGTACTGTGGAGTTCGTGTTTGACAAACTCCCAGACCATATACTCTTATGGCTACCCTGCACTTACAATGTCTAAGGTTTTGCTTAGACACTGTAGGGGCATAGTGCTTATGCACATATGCCCTCACCTGTGGTATAGTGCACCCTGCCTTAGGGCTGGAAGGCCTGCTAGTGGGGTGACTTACCTATGCCACAGGCAGTGTGGGGTTGGCATGGCACTCTGAGGGGAGTGCCATGTGGACTTAGTCATTTTCTCCCCACCAGCACACACAAGCTTTGAAGCAGTGTGCATGTGCTGAGAGAGGGGTCCCTAGGGAGGCATAAGACCTGCTTCAGCCCTTAGAGACTTTCCCTGGCATCAGGGCCCTTGGTACCAGGGGTACCAGTTACAAGGGACTTACCTGGGTGCCAGGTTTGTGCCAATTGTGGAGACAAAGGTACAGTTTAGGGAAAGGACACTGGTGCTGGGGCCTGATTAGCAGGGTTCCAGCACACTTTCAAATCATAACTTAGCATCAGCAAAGGCAAAAAGTCAGGGGGTAACCATGCCAAGGAGGCATTTCCTTACACATAACATAAGTCGCTTCCTTCTCAGCCATTATTTGTTGCTGTCACGTCAATTTAAATGCAGAAAATATATCCCTCCCGCTGACATGTTGCCAGGGAACATGACCTGATTTCAGTGTTTGTAATGTGCAACCCAGCTGCATAAAGGACATTAGCTGGCTCTGTCCATGTTGTAAGGATGACATGTTGCTTTGCACTATGTCTATTGCAGAAGAAACAATGCTGTTTAAAGTGTATATACTGTTGAACAAGATGTTAATCCCATTATCTATAATGCCTAATGCTTTCTGTAAGTTTTCCTGATCTGTTTGTCTTAACCGGGCAGCGGCTTCTTGTTGAGAGTTTCCAAATTTCATTGTAAACTGCACATAAGAAGTATTATATACACTTTCTCCATTATCTTCTCGGGCCTAACAGGAAATTCTGCAAGTCTGTATTATTAGACAAGAGACTGAGGTGTTCTTTAACAGCACCTACGGAAAAACTTTTAACCATTGCTGGGACTATTTCCCTACACTGTATGTTGTTACTATACCTGAATGTTCTGATGACACATATCGAGGCTCTGGCCTATTTGTTCTAACCCCTCCCCCCAAGTAGTTTACAAAACATGCATGACAACCATTTGTGGCCACTGGCCACGATAAACCACCAGCCAGGGCGTGAAAGGGATGCTAAATGTTCAATTTTGGACCCACTCATTGAGCTGATCTTCAGAGCATTCATGTATTTTTGGCTATTATAAACATTTAGCAAGGGCACGGATACTGGGCACCTTCAGATCCTTAATCTTTGCCATGCTTAAACAACTTGTCTGTTGTACAGTTTCATTTACAAATATCATTTGAACAGGTATCAGGCATGCTCTAAATAAAGCTTCCTTTCCCCTTAATAGCCAATTTTCTGTTTCCTGTACCCTTTTTAAATCCATTGACTTCAGCCAATAGTCATAGCCTTCTTTTGCCAACTGGGAAACATACAAATCAGAATAGATCAATTTTGTATCAGTCAGTAAAATATGGTATGTTTCCATTATTGATATTTTAAAATAATACAACACAGCATTTTAAACATTGTGCCCAGAAAAATGTGCAATCTTTTCAGGGTATGTTTTATAACTCCCCGTTGGCGGAGTTGGGCAATGTTCCCATTGTGTATAATTGAAAATAGTCTTTGGGGGCACTTTCTCTGTGAATGTAATGATGTCCATAATAATTATAAGAGAACATATTTGTATATTTTTCTTTCGATTGATAAACATCTTCACTTTCAAATATAGTAAAATATTATAATTCAGATAACCTAGAGTCACCTGTTTTTACATCCCAATCATCAGAACCAACTCCAGGTGTTATTACATCATTAATTGACAATTTAAATACATATGGAATTTGAATATCCTACATTGGGCCATATATACCAAAAAGTACCTTATCTAAAGCAATTCCACCAGGAATTGCTATGGCTGTAATGTTCACTAGGGACAAGTCTCTGCAGACCTTATGGGAGGAAAAATGTGGTTTTATGACCTCATCCATCAGTTCAACTGTAAAGCATTCAGGAAGGTAATGACCATATATTAGTAGGAAAAAGACAATGACAAACCCAATCCAAAGAAGGAAGGCAAGTATAGTTAAAAAGAGCCACAGGTAGTTCCATGGAAGAATGAAATAGTTAATTTTGAGCCAATATATCCGCTTACGTGCTCTTGACAGTCTTGTTGCAGAAGAGGCAGATGAGTCGGTGAAAGAGTCATTGGCGTCGACAAAGTATCCAGAAGCAATTTGTGCACAAACTGGAGCTGTGTTTAGAAGAGGAAAACTGGCTGAAGTCTCCATTGGTGGTTCATAGTAGACTCTTCTATCCGTTTGAGTTGAATTTGAGCAGAACCTCTCAACATTGTTTGTCACAGAAGAGGTCAATGGGACTAATAAAAAATCATTTTCCATTCTCCCCAGTGGTGTCAGCATTGCTGTTCAAACACTGTAGAGGAACATCCTGGTCTGTAGTGAGAGGGAGTCGAGTACAACCCAGGAGTCCTCTAGGTCTGCTGTGCAGGATCAGCCATATGGTGTAACTTGACATTGTCGATGGAGGCAACACAATTTCCTTTAGAACCAGGTAGCGGGTGGTAGGCTAACAGTACTGTATATTCCCAAAACTGGAACCGGGGCACGATAAGAAGGACCAAACTCTTTTTTTCTCAGCAACCTTTTCAGACACTCAATACCCAACTTTTGGAATCCAGCTGTTTGTTGTTATTGGTCCATCTCCTGTTCCCAAGGAGGTGGCACTGGCAGTTGCGTTGTTATCACGGAACTGTTGTAAGTTGTGCAAGACAGTGAGACAGTGATACACTAATTTATGTCAAAAGGTGTAACTGCCGCCTCCAAACCAGGACAATCAAGTTCTGGAACATACATTTCTGTTATGAACAAGCACTCATATGGGACACTCCCTCCCAGGGACCTTCTGGGCAGATTATTAAGTGCTCTCTAAGTGCTCTCTGGACTCCATACAGGTGACTAAGCCAACTACAACCCATGCTTAATACTCCAGCTGTTAAGGATTGCTTTAAAACCTGGTTTCTTCGCTTCACAACACTGTTTCCCTCGGGATGATATGAAGACGAATAATACAGTTGACTCCTAACACAGCCACGGACTCCGTGAATGCCCTTCAGGTGAAAGCAGGGCAATGGTCCAAGTGTAAAGCTACAACTGCAAATATGCCAATAAAGACTTGAAAATCTTTAATAACAGTTCAAGCGTCAGCTGAGCATTGTGGCCATACCCATAGAAATCTGGAGCATGAGTCAGCAGCGACTAAGATGTATTTGTATGGACCATCTGGTGTCAGTGGACCACAGTGGTCCAGTTACACACATTGTAGTGGTTTGTTGGAAATTAAGAGGGGTGTCTGTGGTGGATGTTTGACACCTTTATGTGCTGACAGATGTCACAGCAAAGGACATACTGCTTGGTCTGTTTGTATAGACCTGCCCACCAGTTGCATCCTTGTAACAGTAAAATTGAAGCCGCCACATCAGCTTGGTTAAAAGCAACTCCCTCATGCGCTGCTTTAAACAACTGAGGTCTTTGATCTTGGTTGGGCATCACATGATCACCCACCCCTAGTATTGTTACTAGGGCAGTATTGAGGCTAGATATGGGGTATGAATATTTAGCAGGATATGCCTTTGGCATGGGCTTGCCTTCAGCTGAAGCTTTCACAACAGCCAGTGTTTAATCATCCAACCTCGTACGTGAACGAGTTATTGCAGCAACAGAAGCATAGCTACTGCTGACCTGGCTGCTTCATCAGCCAAGGTATTGCCAGTGACGTGTAGTCCAACATGTTAATGTCTCAATGTATAAATTACATAGACATTGGGTAGTGTTTCTTTTAGATCTGCTACTTTCCCCCACAGTAATTTGTGTTTAATGGTGTTAACTTTTGAGTCTCTGAAACCATTCCTGGCACCAGTAATGCAGATGTCCATTGGAGGACTGTACAGAGTAGTACAAGTCACATACAAGTAATGTTAACTGCCCTGGATCCCTGTCTTCCAGTGCCATCAACAGAGCCTTTAGCTCTGCTAGTTGTGCAGTGCAGTCCCCTAAGGTCTGAGTGTAAGTGTGTTGTGGATGGAATTCACCATCTTTCACGTAGCCACTCACGGCCACACAGGCGGCATAGTATTGATGTTTAGTGCCTACTGTGGGTTGGGCTGATCCATCAGTGTAAGTAATTGTTTGATATTGTTCAATAGGCAATGTGTTTGCTGGAAGAGGGTATTCAAGTTCATATTATAGAAAATCTTGAGTTTGTAATTGTGGGTCAGAAACATAGTCAACATCAGTGGCTAACGGAGACGTCCATGGAATCCAACGTGGATGTAGTGCCTTAGCGTTAGGAATGCTGGCTTTGGTGACAGCCTCAAGGGCTGGGATCAGAGATATGATAATGATGTATTTCGCTTGGGCCAGAGGTCTCTTTAATGACAGCCATCTGAACAGCAATCAGAATTTTTTTCTGTGATAGCAAAGGGTTTTCAGCTCTGGAATACAGATGTGATTTGTATGCAGTAGGGACAGTATCACCCTCATTGAACGTTATATAGGTGAAATCAATGGCACCAGCAATTACACTGATGACCAACTGCGTTTCGTTGTTTCTTGTGTATAAGTGTTTAGCTGCAAGCATGTCTTGTTGCAGTGTTATGAGATTGGGTGTGTTAGACTGTCCAATATTTGCCTAAGTCAGGACGTATTAATTCATATAATGTTTTGATGCGTTGTGCATAATCTAGAATGTATGTTCTACCAAAGTTTAAAAACCCCAACATTGACTGGAGCTTTTGGTAGTGTTCTGTGGTTGCAGTTGTGCCCATTTTTCTAAAAATTGGGGCACTAGGCTCTTGCCTTCATCTGATAATTAATATCCCAACATTAGGACTGTAGGAAAGTACCCTCTTTTTGACATGGTTACCCCTACTATTTGCCTGCTGTCAGTTTGTTTTGACTGGTTTCACTGGGATCCTGCTAACTAGGACCCCAGTGATTGTGCTCTTTCCCTCGAACTATGGTTCCTTAGGACTTTGCACACCCTACAATTGGCATACTGGTGCCCCCATGTAAGCCCCTAGTATATGGTACTTAGGTACCCAGGGCTTTGGGGCACCAGGGGTTCCCCAGGGGCTGCAGCATGTATTGTTGCACCCATCGGAGCCCATGCAAAATGTGTCTGCAGGCCTGCCATTGCAGCCTAAGTGAAAAGGTGCATGCGCCCTTTCACTACAGGTCACTGCACCAGGTCACTGGAAGTCACCCCTATGGTAGGCCCTGCTAGCCCAGAGGGCAGGGTGCAGGTACCTGTGGGTGAGGGCACCCCTTCATGAGCAGAGGTGCCCCTACAAACTCCAGCTCCATTTCACAGGACTTTGCAAGTGCAGGGAAGCCATTTTACCTTGTACTGGATACAGGTGTCCAGCTACGTAATGGTAACTCTGAACCTGGGCGGGGGGTGTGGCCAAGGCACATGGCCGACGGGACGTGCTTCTAGTGCGCTCCCACCTCAGTGAAATCCTTCCGTGATCTGCGGCTCCCCCCGGGCTGGGAGAGCCGATTCATCGGATCAGGACGACGGCTGGTGGGTTCCGGCATCTCAGGAACCCTTTTTCGGAGATTGCCGTCTCGCTCAGAAGGCGGCACACGCACGATCCTTTTGGGCCGCGGCTGAGCGTTTGAGCTGCGTGGCCCTTCCTCAGTGCCGGGAGTGAATTGAGCGGTCGAGGGGGGGCTAGAGAGGGGTGGACCCCACCACCCCGCCTGTATTAGAGAAACTGCACCCGCGGCCCGCTCAGGAGATTTGAAGGCCCGCGGCTGGAGGGCGGTCCATAGGCGGTGGAGGCGCCTTGTGGATTGGGCCAATGCTGAGAGGCCTGATTGTTGGATCACTTTTGGAGCTGGCCTGTGCTCCGAAAAGCATGCCGAGTTGCTGAGCCTGCTGGATTTGGATCCTGCAGGCCTGATGACGGCATTTGGAGCAGGCAGGGAGGTGACCCGCTATGTTCCTCTGAGGCCCTGGGGTGCGGCCTGCCTTTCTGGCCTTCTGGAGCTGAATTGTTGGGCGGCAGGATTCATGGAGAGAGAGTCTGAAGGCTTCTGCCAACGGTCTGGCTATCTTCTCGCTCTTCTTGGACATCGCTGTGCTGTTGTTCTTGCGCTGATTCTGCTGGTGCCTGTTGCCCACTGGCTTTGCATCTGCTGGTGGATCTTGTGCCTGGCTGGACTCTGTCTCCCTATTGAGTGAAGTATTGTGACAACTGCTTTGGGGGGGACTTCGTTGTGTGGACACCGCAGACGGTGGTCAGTCGCATTTTGGGCCTACGTGGTGCAGCATGGGGCGTCACAGACAGACAGAGGCTTCACAGGGAAATACTATGGAGTAGTATACTACCCCTGTGGCTCCCCCACTGCGGCCTGTGGTATTGGAGGCAAGTAGAGATGTAGCTGGAGCGCCTCTGAATGTTGGTGAGCCACTTGTGGACATTCAGGGCTCCCGGGGGCGCTGGAGGGCAAAATCGAGACAGTCGCTGTGGAGGTCAATTTGTTGAGAGCGGATCTTCGGAAGGTGTCGGACAAGGTGACGGTGGCGGAAGGTTCCATTGCGGAGTTGCAGTCTGAGGTGGGGACATTGTGATCACAGATGGCGCAGGCTACATCTACTGTGGGCCGGCTGGAGGACGCGGAGGTAAGATCTTGGCGGAACAATATCAGGTTGCTGGGCTTCGCGGAGCGAGTGGATGGGTTGGCTGTGGAATCCTTTGTGGAGAGCTGGATTAAAGACTTGTTGCAGCTGGTGGGCTATCCAGAGTGTGGTGGAGCATGCTTATCAGGCCCTTGTGGCGCCGCCGAGGCCTGGTGCTACTCCTAGGGCTATTATCCCACGTTTGCTCAATTACAAGGACCGGGACTATATCCTGCATACACAGCTTGGGAGTCGGCTAGGGCAAGAACTGCAAGATCGCAATATATCCTGACTACACCAATAAGGTGCAGAACTCTCGTAAGAGCTTTATGGAAGTTAAGGCGAAGCTCAGAGCCATGAACATCAGATACATGCTCCTGTATTTGGCCCGTTTGAAGTTGTCGGGGGTCAAATCATACTTTTTTGAGCGACCTGAGGAAGTGTGGCACTGGCTCGAGATGTGGGACAAAGTGCCACCTAGCAGACCGGAGTGATCTGGAGGCGCCCCCAGACGGGCATCGGGTGTGGGAAGCCCGGATTGGCGATTACATGGTTCGGGCGGCTGGTTGAAGCTTGCCACAGGGTGGAGATACAGCGAGATGGAACAATGGCGGTAGTGCCTGTGGACTCGGATGGGGGCACAGTCTCGGAGCGGAACTTTGAGGCGGGTGTAGATGCCTAGATGACCTGACTGTTACTCTTGCTGTCTGCTGTTGGTTGGCGGCCCTGGAGAGCTGATGTGGGACTGGGATGGGATTGGCCCGCTTGGGCCGCTCTTGGTGCCTTAGTCCTCAGATCTGGAGGGGGTACTGGTTATATCTTGATTTGATGCGGGGGGGGTGATCACTCCACAGTTGTGGTTGGCCATTTGTTGTGGTAGGGTGGAGTTTAGGCTGCTGTCCTGGCAGCAATCGTGGATTGGACTTACAGTATGGTATAATTTGGTTGTTTTACTGCATTTCCGGGTGGATTGGGGGGAGTCTGTTTATGTTCATGTTTACAGTTTATCCAACAGTGCGGGTGGTACAGCAGGGTATGTAGGTTGTCCTTTTCTATGTTGTCTTGGGAGGGTAAAGCATGGTATGTGGTATCCTAGGGGTGGGGGCTTCCATTCTTACTTACAGTTTCGGCAGCAGTTGCGTTTGCCGAGGTTGGGCTGTGACGGTTATGGCGAAATCTAAATCTCCTGGCAGTGACGAATTCCCTGTGGAGTTGTACCAGGCTTTTTCCTCTACACTCGGGGAGAGTTTGTTGGAGGTGTTTGAGGAAGCGAGGTGGCGTCAAGGTATAGTGTGTTTGTTGCTTAAGCTTGGGGGGGGAGGGGGGGGGCTTGCGGATCCATCTTTGTATCGACCGCTCACCATGTTGAACAGTGATATCAAGGTACTTTGTAAAATTTTGGCTACTCAACTCAGGGGAGTGATGCGGGGTCTGGTGCATGAAGACCAATGTGGGTTCATACCAGGTCGCAGTACTTCCCTTAACCTACGTCGATTGGCACATGTTATGCATGAGACTCGGACATTGGAGTCGGAAATGGCATTGGTGTCTCTTGATTTGGAGAAAGCGTTCGACACCATTAAGTGGGAATATTTATTGAAAGTGCTGCGGGGAATGGGTTTTGGATCCGACTTTCTGGCCTGGATTCAACTATTGTATACTGCCCGTCAGTACGTGTGCGTGTTGGGGGAGAGATGTCTGCTGATTGGAAGATCGTTAGGGGTACGCGACGGGTGCCCGCTTTCGCCACTTTATTTGCCCTGGCTGTGGAGCCCTTGGCGACCTGGCTTCGAGAGGAGTTGGCGCAGTGGGGGATCCCGCTGGGTCGGACCGTTTATGTAATCTCTATGTATGCAGATGACTCTCTGGTATATGTGCGGGGTTCCTGTGTGTCTGTGCCGGAACTGTTGCAGAGAATGAAGGTATTCGGCGCTGTATCTGGTCTTAAGATCAATACGAAAAAAATCCCTTATATTTCTTCTGGGTTCTCTGGTTGGAATTCCATTGGCTGGACTCCCTGATCTGGGGTTGCGTTGGGAGGTAGAGTGCTTTCGGTACCTAGGTATCTGGGTCGCCAATTCAGTGGATGTGTATAATGAACACAATACTGAGCGGGTGGTAGACGGATTGGAGCACTCAGTGGTTTTCTGGAACAAGTTGCCCCTTTCTGTTATGGGTCGGGCAGCAGTCGCAAAGATGGTGTTTTTACCCCAGGGCCCTTTATTTGTTACAGAACTCATTGTATACACTACCGGCCCAGCTCTTTTCGACGCTTGGATAGCCTGTTGCTCTTCCTAGTATGGGTGGGCAGGCGAAGTAGGGTGGCGCTGTCCGTTCTGCAGGATGATCTGGGTGGGGGGGAGACTGGCAATCCCTAACATAAGATATTACTTTGCAGCACATCTGCAGTGTGTAGCGAAATGGATGTCAGAGGAGGATATTTGGGAAAAGAGGTTGTATACTGGCATGTGCGATGGGCGGGCACTGGTGCATGTTCTCATGTCTGGAGGCAGATCTGACCTGCTGCATCTTATCTGGTGAGAATCACAGCCGGGATCTGGGAGCAGGTGCTTAAATAGGTGCTTAGGCGGGCTCCTTTTGACAGGGAATTGAGGATATGGGACCTGTCTCTGTTTCTGGATATAGTGAGGACAATGTCAATGGAGGCCTGGCGATCTGGTGGTTGTGAGGTGGTTGGTGATCTGTACCCTAATGGTGAATTTATTTTATTCCCCGACGCTCAGGAGCTCTTTGAGTTGAGTACCGGTCAGTTTCTACAATATGCCAAACTTGAGAGTGTAACCCACGAAATCTGGGATGGATTCCCGATGGCCCCCAGGGCTGCTTCGGTTCTGCACGGTCTTCTTAACTGGGGTGAAGACATGCACTTGATCGGTTCTATAAGGCTCTACGTGAGGATCGACCTGGGGTGCTTAGCGTGGGACGTAAAGCATGGGAAATCGACTTGGGGATCCCTATCGAGGACGATGATTGGGATGCAACCTTTTCTTTGGTTCGAACAGTCTCCTGCAATCACAGGTTTAAACTTTTGTATTTTAACTTTATCCACAGAACGTACATCACTCCCAGCAAGTTAAACAAGATAGACCCGGGTTGAGGGGCTTGTTGTCCTAGATGTGGTGAGCCTAATGCTTCATTTCTGCATATGGCCTGGTCCTGTAGTGATGTTTATGCATTCTGGCATGAAGTCATCATAGAAGCGATATCTGAGGCTACCGAGAGAGTTGGAGGTTACTCCTTTGTCTTATCTTCCGGGGGTGGTGTGCAGGTCGCGGGGTGGAGGGGTGGTCTGTAAGATGTTTCAGTTAGCTTTAACACTGGCTAAGCGTAGAGTAGCGATTGGCTGGATGAGTGTGCGGACCCCAGTGACTTCTGATTGGTTGCGGGATTTGCTGGAATGGGGGGCGGCGGAGGAGCAGCATATGCGAATGACACGCAGGGATCAATCAATCAATCAAGGATTTATAGAGCGCACTAATCACCCGTTAGGGTCTCAAGGCTCTTGGGGGGGGAAGCTATTGGTCGTAGAGCCATGTCTTGAGGCGTTTCCTGAATGTCAAGAGGTCTTGGGTCTGGCGAAGGTGGAGCGGTAGGGAGTTCCAGGTCTTGGCGACTAGGTGAGAGAATGATCTTCCTCTGGCGGTGGTGCGGGGGATGGAGGCGAGGGCGAGGCTGGCGCAGCGAAGATTGCGGGTGGGGGTGTGGAAGGTGAGTCTGTCATTAAGGTAGGCTGGGCCTGTGTTGTGGATGGCCTTGTGTGCGTGGATGAGGAGTATGAAGGTGATCCACTTTGTTTCTGAGGTGGTGGGAAATGTTGTCGCGGAGTGGGATGTCCAGAATGAGGCGGGCGGATGCGTTCTGGATTCTTTGCAGCTTTGTTTGGAGTTTGGTAGTTATTCCTGCATATATGGCGTTTCCGTAGTCCACTCGGCTGTTGACTAGGGCGTGAGTGACAGTTTTCCTGATTTCGACGGGAATCCACTTGAAGATTTTATGGAGAGTGTTGTAGCAGGAAGAGGAGATTGCATTGACCTGCTGAGTCATGCTGAGTGTGGAGTCCAAGATGAAGCCTAGGTTGCGTGCGTGCGTGGGTGGTGGGTGAGGGCGCGATTCCTAGGGAGGTGGGCCACCAGGAGTCATTCCAAGCTTAGGGGTTGGTGCCAAAGATGAGGATTTCGGTCTTGTCTGTGTTTAACTTGAGGTGGCTTGATTCCATCCAGCTGACAATGGTGTGAAGTCCGTTGTGGAGGTTGTTCTTTGCAGTTGTAGGGTCTTTCGTGAGGGAGAGGATGAGCTGAGTGTCATCTGCGTAGGAAACTATGTTGATGTGGTGGGTTCGTGTGATGTTGGCGAGGGGGGCCATGTAAACGTTGAAGAGCATGGGGCTGAGCGAAGATCCTTGGGGGACGCCACAGATGATTCTGGAGGCTTCTGACAGGAACGGTGGGAGGTGGACTCTCTGGGTTCCGCCTGAGAGAAATGGCGAGATCCAGTCGAGTTCCTTGTCGCGGATTCCAGCGTTGTGGAGGCGTGTGCGGAGAGTGTGATGACATACCGTGTCGAAAGCTGCGGAGAGGTCCAGGAGGATGAGTGCTGCTGTTTCTCCTTCGTCAAGCATGGTCCTAATGTCGTCTGTGGCAGCAATGAGTGCAGTCTCAGTGCTGTGGTTTCTGCGAAATCCGGATTGGGAGGTTTTGAGTACCTTGCTGTCTTCCAGGAACCGGGATAGTTGTCTGTTTACGATTTTTTCGATGACCTTGGCTGGGAAGGGGAGGAAGGAGATCGGCCGGTAGTTCTTGGGGTCGTCTGGGTCTGCCTTTGGTTTCTTCAGCAGGGCGTTGATTTCTGCGTGCTTCCATCTTTCTGGGAAGGTGGCTGACTCAAAGCAGCTGTCAATGGTTTTGCAGAGGTGGAGGGCGATGATGATGTTTGCCTTATTGAAGATAAGGTGTGGGCAGGGGTCCGATGGTGATCCGGAGTGGATGGAGGCCATGGTGGTGGCGGTGTCCTCTATGTTTACGGGGGTCCCGGTGTGGAGGAGGTGGGTGTTGGTTGGAGCATTGGGTTCTTGTGTGTTTGTAGTCAGCTGGTGGGTCTGGGGTTTGAAGCTATTGTGGATTTCTTCTATCTTTCGACGGAAGTGGGTTGCCAGTGAGTTGCATAACTCCTGTGATGGCGGGGGTTTGTTGGAGCAGGTCCTGGGGGTGGAGAGCTCATTGATGATGCTGAAGAGCTCTTTACTATTGTGAGCGTTGGCGTCGATGCAGTTTTTGAAGTGGGTCCTTGAGAGGGCTCTCACTGATGTGGCTACTTGGGGTTTTCTGCTGGGAAAGTTCATTGCGGAGGGGCACGCGGGCTCTGCGAATAGCAGTGGGGCGGTGGGGGACAGGGACGCAGGATCTCCCTCTTAGCACTCTTGACGACCAAATGCGGAATTTGGTTACCTTGCTTGGTTATGCTTTGAAACGTCTGGTCTCATTGGGATGTAGGACGGGGCTTTTTGTGATTCAGGGTGGGATCAGGGGTGTGTCTCTGACTTCCCTGTGAATACAATGCTGTGTTCGCTCTTCGGACATTATTTTATGTGGGTCAAATTCTGCTACACTTGAACTGTGTTAAGTTATTACACAAGTTTGTAATGTTTTCTTTGGAAAAATAAAAACAGATTAAAAAAAAAAAAAAAACTCTGAACCTGGGCATGTTTGGTATCAAACTGTTTCCAGTATTGGTTGTATGATTCCAGGCACTCTCAGGGCTTCTTAGAGGATTCTCAGCATTGCTCTTACCAGTCTTCTGGGGTTTTCCATGCAGCCCACACTGCTGCCACCCCTCAGACAGGTTTCTGCCCTCCTGCTGCTTGACCAGCTCAAGCAGAGGAAGGCAGAACAAAGAATTTCCTGTGGGAGGAGGAGGTAACACCCTTTCTCTTGGAAATAGGTGTTACATGGCTTGGAAGGGGTACCCGCCCCAAGCCACCGAATATGCTTTGAAGGGCACATTTGGTGCCCTCCTTGCATAAACCGGTTTGCACCAGTCCTGCTCTGGCGCGAAACTGGACAATGGAAAGAGGAGTGACCACTCCCCTGTCCATCATCACCCCAGAGTTGGTGTCCAGAGCACCTCCTGGTGGCCACTTGATTCTGCCATCTTGAATCCAAGGTGGACAGAGGCCTCTGGGAGCAACCGAGTGGCCAGGTCAGGCAGGTGCCGTCACAGCCCCCTCACAGCACCCTACTGATAGGTGGTCACCCTGCTAGGTGACCATTCCCCCTTCCTGAACTATTTATTGTCTCCCTCTTGGGTGGATCCTTAGATTTAACGTGCAAGATTCCAGCAGGATTCCTCTAAATCATTTACTTCATCTTTTGGCAACTGGGACTGCAACTTAGCCCTCCAGGAAATTACAATCTGCAACTCCGCTCTGCAATATTGTTTGACCGGCTCCTTCCAGCAGCTGCACATTTCCCCGGCTGTGCATCCTCTGAGGGCGACGAATCTTCAGCCTGCACAAGAAGTAAGAAGGAATCTCCCTTGAAGTGAAGGAGTCACCAACTGCAACAATGACTGGCTGCGTGGATCTTCTATTCTCTGGAGCTGCGTGGATCCTGCATCACAAGTGGTGGCCTGGAGTGGTCCACTTGGTCCTCTCTAGCAGCTGTCCAACTCGGGAGAAAGAAGGCCCTTGCCTCTCCTTGCAGAACAGTACTCCTGTGCACCGGACTCGTGCAGCCACCAAGGCTTGTTTGTTCCTCCTCCAAGGGATCTTCAGGCTCCGTATAGTCCCAGCCCCCTTTCCTGCAAAGCACAGTCTCCTGCCTTCTGCTCCAGCGACGTGGGACTCCTCTTCAGGGGTGCTGAGTGGGCCTCACTGCGACTCTTGCATTTCCCAAGGTTTGTTGGTGGTTTTCCAGCACCACTGACCGACTGCCGACGTGGGACATCACTTGCATCACTTCTGGAACTCCTCTTCTGCTCCTGTGCTGTACTGCTGACTTCACCCACCATTGACCAGGTCCTGCATCCACAGATGGGTGGGTAGTGGCTCCTGCCACAACCGGTCATTCCAAATCGAACTGGACTTGGTCCCCTTCCTTTGCAGGTCCTCTTCTGTCAGGATCCACCTTTGGGTTCTTCCAGTTTTTACTGGCTCTTGCACAATCCTCTTCCTGTGGGTTTTGGGGAAAGCCAGGTATTTACCTCTGCTCTCCTGGTCGCTGGGGGTCACTTTGGTACTCACCTCTTGGGGGTTCCTAGTTCCTCCAGCTCCCCTCTACTGATTCTACTTCCTTGGGTTTGGGACTGCCTTTCACATTCCACTTTTTTTCATTATATGGTTTGGCCCTCCCCTAAGGCCCTCACTATTTGCTATTGCGTTTACCAATGCCTATTGGTTTTTGTACTGTTTTCTGATTGCTAATGTGTATATAATAGTGTGTTTACTTACCCCCAATTTGGGGTATTGCCTATGCAGTATTTTGTATTTGTGTTACTATAATAGAGTACCTTTATTTTGGTAACACTGTGTGGTTCTTTCAGGTGTGTAAGTGCTGTGTGACTTCAGTGGTATTGTGTCTCTTAGATAAGTCTTGGCTGCTCATCCACAGCTACCTCTAGAGAGCCCTGGCTTCCTAGACACTATCTACACCTCATTAATAGGGGATACCTGGACCTGAAATAAGGTGATAACACCATTGGTGCTCACCACACACCAGGCAAGCTTCCTACACCTTCCTGCAACTCTGAAGTCTGTTTCATTGCAGATCTCAAGGCCCTTGTGCGCCATGTTTTTCCTGCTACCTGAGGCCAAGCATTAATCCACCAATCGGCAACACGACAAGGGCAGAGGTGCCTATCACACACACCAAGGCAGGTTCCATGATAATGCCAGCGGCTTAAAAAATAGTCACTTTTCTTTTCGACCACCCAGCATAAACCCACCAATCAACAGCTTGACAAGGGCCTCAGTGCCACATACCCCTTGGTATGTCAGATGATCCCATCAGTACTGACCATTCCTTTTAGTCTTTTGTTTCCTACCAAGGGCAAGCATAAATCCACCAAGCCCAGAATATTTAATTGCAAAGGGCAAACATAGACAAAGGTATCTTATTTGGATCTGTGCGGCCCAGGGCTGCAGCCCTTCTCGACTTAAACCACTGCAACCACTTCCGGGGTTATGTGTCATAGTTTGCCGTATCCAGCACCAAACACTATTCATGCTCACAGTTACACCCAGATATCACATTCTATCCAGAAAAAAAGCATAAACCCAACATCATGCATATCCTAATAATTACAATGCTCGCACTAAATACCAAACACACTCTTGAACTCTGTCTTATTAGCACACACTCTGCAGGACTACATGTTCCAGATCACAGACCTCATTACCTATCACTACCTTAATGCACTATTCATTACCAACACATTGCATTCTAGACTTGCAAGCAACACTCTGCTCCATAGGGCTCCCCTCTTACAACTTCCCAGTCACAGCAGTCTGCCATCACCTTCCATATCACCAAAAGATTTGAACACATTTTTCAACCTGCTCCATGAAATACACCCACACCACCCTTTACTGTGATTTTAATTTCCTAGACAAGTCAAACATGAAAAAACAAGCCCCACGATCCACAACCCCATCGACATGCTCAACATGGTACTGCACATCATCCATCCAAGCAAACCACTCCATTGTCGATATCCACGGCCATGAATTTTCAGCATCTCCAACCATACAGTTCAAACAACCCAAAACCATTGACTGGACAGAGCATCTCACCATCCTGATATCCCAATCACCCTGCTTCACATTCAGCAAACGTATCTCGCTCAACCCTTAGAAGTACACAAACCTTCAGATAATTCAAACACTCTTTAATAGACAATCTTTAGGTCTAATTTGTTTTGCTCCACCACTTTGCTCCAGCATCTGTTGTCAGTACTCTCCTCAACAGCTTCAGTTCAGTGATGGACAACCACCTAAACATCCACACACCAATAAAAACACACAAGCACAAACCTAAACAATCAGCACCATTTGACAGCAAATTTACCATTCAGAGGCATGAATGAAAAGCAGATGCCCATCAAATTCAACCTAAAGTCCCTCTGCGTAACTTGCTTACAGAATACCACATCAGCCAAAACCAAATACTACACTAAAGCCGTCAATGAACCGATCAATGGAAGAAGCATAACCTTCGAGATAATCGAGCACTACATCTGACTTTCCAGTCCTAGACCCTAGACTTGTGCAGTACAGTCAAACTTTTCTTCATTTAAATAAGTACAGAAAGTCTAACTACAAATCTGTAAATCTAAACCTGCCTGTAACCCACTGTGCAGCCCTCTACTTAACAATCTACATTGTTTATTCTTCATCCTCCTCCTCAACATCGTCAACTCCTTCAAAAGATGTCTTACAGTCATCCTTCATCAAAGTACTCTCTGATAAAGCTCTCTCCTACTCAACATCGCCAATGTCACCCTCTCAAGTAATCTTCCCAGATGTCTCAAGGCATGCCAACTTCTCCCACTCATAAAGAATCCCACTACACAAACCCTTAGGATCCTGCCAACGACCAGACCATCTCCCATCAACCTTTCATAGCAGGATCATTGAAAAGGCAATCTAGGCTCATTTAAATGGCCATCTAGGCACAACTGCGAGTTCATATCGAATCTTACCATCTTCTGCACTACCACTGACTTCAGGTCATGATGCAGCGTGGAAACAACCAGCTGTTCATGCCTTATTCTCAACTGAAAGATAACCCTTGCCTCTTGATACTCCTGGACCTGTCAGCTCCAGTTGACACAGTGAATGATCCCACCTTCATCCTTAAGTCTCAAATGGTATTTACAGGCAATGTCCACCAGTGTTTCTCCTTCCTGTGCAACTAGCACTTGTTTGTGTACATGTGCACCTTCTGATCCCAAAGGCTCCCCGTTACCAGCAGTGTACTCTAGGGATCTGCCCTGATACCATTATCTTTAACATTTACATGGACACCTCTGCTCACTGATAGCTACCTCAAAATTCACCATTACACTGCTGCACAGTTTTACATGTATGTTGTTGCTCAATCTACACATCTGAAGCTTCAAACAGTGTACTTTATTCAGTCATGTATGTCCCACACTTGTTCAAAGCTCAACCCCACCAGAAACAAATACCACCTGTTCTTAAAAAAAACAGTGGACTTCTTTAGTTCTGGCTCTGTGTCATGAACTGTACAGATTCAACCTTCAGCTATTACCCTGTGCCAGGTCGCTCAGATTCATCCTTGACAAAAACCTCACACTCAAGAAGCACACAATCAGGAATGTGAATCAGGCCTTGTACCAGCACTTCATACTAAAGGGAGTTAATCCATTTGTGCAAAGTGACTTCAGAACTATCATCCAAGTTCCGTACTCATGTGTGGATGATGGCAGCGCCCTGTGTCACAGCCTCACTGGCACCATACTAGTCTCTCTGAAATGCAGCCAGCACCCTGCCACCAGTTCATCAGCAGACTGAATAGCTCAACCAGATTACCTACTCGTAACGCCCACACTATGTTCAAGACCAGCTGCATTGCCTACATAGCCATTTTGACTGATGGGATCTCGCCTCTTTGGCTGAGAAGCTCACTATCTCTGGTGGATGTCTACATATCCGCTGACAGAAAGTTATCATATTGAAGATGAAGGAATACAGAAATAAGAGACCAGGAAAATTGCCCTTTCCAGCTATGCACCTTGGATCTGGAACAGCGTCACCATATCCATCAGGACTGTCACAGTCCTTGTGCAGTCTAGGAAGTAGCTGAAGGCACACCTCTTCAACTATGTTTTGGTGCTGTGGCAAGCCCCCCTCAAGAATGGAGAACCACATTTCTCTCCTCCCAGAAATTGTTCTCTGATGGAATTCTTTGGTTTTCCCATGTACTGTGCTCTGCTGCCTCTGACTAGATTTGTGACCTATAAATTATCTCTCTCTGAAACTAAAATCTTGTTCCAATGTGCCAGATATTATTGTATAATGCAGAAGTCTTTCTCAACTGCAGAACAATATAAGATTGTCAAGCCACCAGGTTTCTAAACTATGACCTTCAGGTTTCACCCAGATCTTAGAGTTATCTGCCCTGTATAGATTTTTCATTTCTTGATCTTGAATGAAGGGTTGCCTAGCTGTGCACCGCTACAAATTATGACCATCCTCCAGTTATGAATATTCCAAGATGTAGAAGGACTTTGTCCAAATAATTTCTACAGATGTTCTGTTTGTATTGTGGTATGTCATTGTCACGGATGCCAGACTGCAGAGGTCTAAATCAGTGTCTCAAAAGTGCTAATATTGCTTCATTTTCAGTTCTTGGCCTCCAGAACATCCTTTGTCTGGAAAACTGAAACGTTCTGATTGCAGGCATAGTTTACCTCTTTTTGAATAAAAACAAAAATGTACCAAATATTTTCTCTTTTTAAGGCTTCATGTCTCATTTGTGAAAGAGGTAGAGCTACTGGTAGTCCACTTTATCAAACCCTTAAACATTTAAAGTGTAATGTTAACAGTTTCATAATCCCCCTAGTGTATCCAGTCATGTTGTTGAAATCTGTTTTTCCAGAGAAACTGTGACCCTACATAAGAAGCTGTAATTCTATCCTCCTAAAGAAATAAACTACGATTGTAATTTGAAAGTGTTAAGGCTTTTTGACATTGTGTATTTAAAACCACCATAATAGTTTATAGTTTTGTTTTTGATTGTCTAATTCAATGTTTTGCAGCACTTCCGAAAAACAGTTCAGGTTTCGCTTAATAAGTTTAACACATTTCAGCAACCTCTGTACTCAAATTTATTTTCTCCCATTGTTGTTTGGTTCACCCTAATCCCCAAAAACTAACAGCAAGAAGGTTTAACAAACTGAAACGAGCAGTGCATGCCCCAGACATATTGCGTGCGACCAATATATTTTCTTTGAAGGTTCACGTGAACATGAGGCTAATTTACCTTTCTATTTCCCCAAATTCAGCATGCCCCAAAATACCAAACAGCAAGGAAACAGGCTCTTCTTTCTACTTTGCCAGTGAGTTGTTTTGTTTGCTTATCATATGAACTGTACATAAACAGTCCGTAGAGGAGATTATCTTTATATTACACAGTTTTGTTGCCATTAAACTAATCTACTTGAATGCAGATAGAAGAATGTGTTTACATCACCACCCTCTTTCCGTTGTTTAGAAATTTAAAATATGAAATGTATTGCCCAAATTCTAAAGTAGTGTCCTTGAAAAGTCCATTTAATTGTGAAAGTAACGCCATTTTTAAAACAAAGGGTACTGCAAATATATTATTTCAGATAATTCATTTTTATGAGGCTGAGTTTTCGCTTAATATGACTTTAAGGTTTTTCCCTGAGATGTTTCACTATGTATACTCTATATGAAGCACAATTTTTATTTCAACTTGAGCATTTGGCAGCTATTCTGACCTTGTTTGATTGACTAATCATAGGAGAGAGCATAGACAGCAACATAGCACTGTTGTGACAGAAACAGCGCTTAAGACCAAGGTAACTTAAGCCCTTTGATATAGCAAGCAAGGATTCCATATGAGAGGCCCCTCTATGCTTGAGTAATATAGGTAAATTATGATAATAGTGCTGTGCTCACCCGCATGATAAGTTGTGGTAGTCGGACGCAAAGACCAAGCATTTGCACTTCATTACTGCTATTACAATAATATAGACCAAAATGTTCTTAGTGGACCCAGTGCACTTTTTAATTGCCATTTTGTGTACTACTTACCTATTGAAATTTCAGAACTCAGTTTCTCTACCGGTGATCTACTGTGAAGGCCAGACAATCCAAAGAGAAGCCTGTGGAGCACAAGGCTTTGTTAACCATATGATATAGAGTAGAAAAAACACATCCCTAGAAATCACCTTGTCCATATTTTGAGTTTCTTACTTGAAATTTCTTAATGAAATGCTTGCTGTGTTTACATAAATGGATATTGCATTATTGCACACTCAAATCGTGTGAGAAACATTGCATCTTAAAGTGTTAATAGAGACAGTTTTCTGATAGATACTTCTAACTGCAGATTCCTCACCTTGTGAATATTCCCCAGGTGTCAGATGGGTAAACAGAAGAGGAAGCTCATAAAGCCCAAACTGGAATCGGCCCATACCTGCCACTATCAAACATCAAGAGAGGCTGTAAGCGTGCCATCTGGTCTCGCTCCCAAACCTCACCGGAGCCCATCCAGAGTCTGAACCAAATGCACCCTGAATTTCCAGTCCATCTGCAGCGTTGCAGTAAGTAGTAGCCTTCAAGAAGGCTCTGCTGTGTCTTTTTGCCACCTTACCAGTTCCCTTTGGCGAACCTTTGGGCCCCAAGGATCCAAAGGGGCCTCCATTCGGGCTTCTGCCAACGTGTCCACACTCAGCGTACCGTCTGTGCTCCTTTAACCTGTATGAGGTTCAGCATCGCCTCCAGTGCCAGCTTTAGTCTCAGCATCCGTGTTCCCTTTGTATTAATACCAATGTTGATGCCTGTGGAGGATTTGCAGCCTATTGTGCTATCTGACTCAGAGCATACTCTACTGCTACGTCGACCCCACTCCCACCAGAATGCAGCCAACAGACAATCCTTCCAGTTCTTACTCTTTGACCATACAACAGTAGGGCCCAAACTTTGTACAGTCTTTGCAGCACAGACTCAGACCATGACAATTCTGATGAAGGGGATGCTTACGTACCCCAGTATGATGAGGGAAATGTTTATGAACACTACAAAAATCCAGTGGCCTGGATACTTTTCAAGATACTGGTCTTGTTTCCTGGTCCTGCTTTTGTTATGCAAAGGGTGGCAGAAGTATTAGACGTACAACTTACAACTATGGAGATTAAGTCTAATGTTCTGACAGTGGTTCTTCAGCCTGGTCAGGGCCCTACAGAACCTCTGATCTTCCGGTTTAATTTAGGCATGGGTACATTTACATTAAACAGCGTTACATTCAAGTCTTTGTTTTGTTTAAGCACAAGGCAATTTGGTGATTTTCTCAGTATCACAGGATGTTCAGCCGATGCCAGGCTCAAACCTTGTTATCCAGTTCCAAAGTTGGCTGCTCTGGCTAGAACACCACGACCTCTACCCTATTGGCATCTCGGTATGAATCACAGTTGGTTGACATGAGGGACAGTAAAAGAGCAAATCAACCCACTAATCCATTTGAGCCCTTTGCTTCTGTTTTTGACTCTCAAGGAGCTGTGTGTCGTTCCCTGGCTTGCCTGGGACGCAGCTGTTTACACAGTCTGTGCAATAACCTTCCCCAAATCTTCCCAAGCAGAGCCGCTCTTCCAGCTGTCATTTAATGAGTCCAAGACAAATATCCTTTTGGTCACGGGCGAACCATTTTCAGGACCTCCAGTTGATAGGCAGGTCTCTCAATGTCATTGTCCAGCACCATCCTTTCTTACTGAACATCCTACTCCAGTGTTTGGTAGTACAGGTGTCCAACAGTAATGTTAATCTAATGCCTTCCGTACTACTTCAGCTGATTTCCAGTCAAAAAAATAGAAACATTCAGCAAGCGTATATGTTTCCTCTAAAAGCGTTAATCTCCACTCAGTAAATGCCAGTTGTCTTCTAGGCTGCTAATCCCATGCCTTATGGGACACAATTGCTCAAGTTTTTCTGGCATCTCCAGATGACCTTTGGGTGTCAATAACCCAAGCTGTCCAGGATGGCTATGTTGCAGCAAAAATAGTGATCTCCTCTGGCTTATACGTGACCAACTTCCTAGTTTGGGCGATTGGTACAAGTGTGACATTTTGGAACCACACCTGGATGAGATCGACAGATTCCCCAGGGCTGTCTTAGTATCCCTAATGGACATACCATTTAATGGTTCTCACCTTTTTGGCGACAAAGCATACTAGGTCCTGGAAAAAAAGACAGCAAGTGCACAGTGCATTCCTTGTATCTTTCTGGCCCTACCAGACATTCCACCAGCAATTTTGACCCCTCTGTGGCTATGGTCAAGGTTTACAGTTTTACGACTGTTGCATCCCCTCCGCCAGCCCAACAGGCTTTTTAACCTTTTTGTAGCTGAGCTGCGGTTCACAAAAAAATGTCCCGGGGAACGGCAACTCGATCCTCCACCCCTCCTGCATCTGCAGCTGCAAAACATCTTTAGTGAGTCCTTGCGCCCACATAGCCACCCTGTTGGATACAGGATCTGATATTTCTTCCAAACAAATGGGTCCTCCTAATTGTCCAATGGGGCTGTGTCCCTCCACTTCTCTCCAACCAGCTGCACCTTTCACCACCATCGGGCCAACTGACGGAGGACCATCTACCTGTCTTGCAGCAGGTAGTGCCACACCCTTTTGGCCAGAGGGGCCATAGAGTGGGTTCTGGCCTTGGAAGTAGTAACTAGGTGTTACTTATGCTACTTCCTTGTGCCAAAGAGGCCTTTTTATGGAAGGACAATTTGAAGACTCTTGCGCTAACCCCGGTCCTGTCTGCACTAAGCCCAAGAGACCGGATAGTGGCACTGGACTTGCAGGATGCTTATTTTCATATCCTTGTCCTGCAGGCCAACAGGTGCTACTTGTGATTCACAGTAGACCAGATGTATTTTCAGTTTGCAGTGTTTTTTTTTGGTCTCACAGGTGCCCATTGGGTGTTCACAAAAGTGGTGGTGGTGATCACAAACACCTTTGAAGGTCAGGGGTGCCTGTCTTCCCCTTACTCGATGACTGACTGCTGAAAGAGGGCTCATTCCAAGCAGTCATCACCGCTCTCCGGATGACAACAAACTTTCTGAATTTGTTGGGGTTTGCTGTCTATATGCTGAAGCCATCCCTGCCTCCACTGACACCCTTGTTCATCCGAGCTATTCTGACTACTGTATGGTTTTATGCCTTTCCCCAGGAGCAGAGAGTCCAGGTCATTTGGGCAATGATCCCAGTGTTTCACCCTCTGTCCTGGGTCTCAGTGTTGTTGACACTGAGGCTGTTGGCATTGTTGGCCTCGTGCATTTTGCTTGGCTAAGATACCAGATGGCACATCTGGACTTTGCATTGGGACCCCAAGTCCCAGTTGGCGCAGTACAGGAGAAATATGTTGGATTGTATCCAGATTTCAGAGGATACTGCAAAGATCTGCATTGGTAGCTACTAGACCATAATTGGACTGAAATTGGGTCACAACATTGCCTTGTGATACTGGAGCAAGCAGGTTGGGTGGCATCTTTGGCCTGTGTCTGGATGCTCTACACCTTTGGATGTGGCTATACTTTAAGGAGATTTCTCAGGATCTCTAAACACCAGTGCGGACGAACTTGCCCGCTGACGCTTAAAGGATGACAGTTGCACCCAGAGGTAGGGCAGGACATCTTCCATCAATGGGGATAACTCTGGCTCTACCGATCCACCTTTGCAGAGAACACGCAATGGCAAGCCTTTTTCGTGTTGGAGTTTCCAAAGCAGCTCTTTCATGGATAGATTCCGCCTAGAGTGGAGTTCGGGACTCTTGTCTGCCTCTCTTCTTTCCACGAGTTCTGACAAAGTCCAGGTCACCCTAGCGACACCGGATTCGTCCAGGAGAGTGTGTTAGCTGAAACTCCTGGGCATAAGCATCTGTCCTCTGATCAAGCTGCCACTTCAGGAGTAGCTTCTGTTGTAGTAGCAGGGAAGGGTACTACACCGGAGCCTGTACAGTTTGCATTTCCATGCTTGGAGATAGAGCGGTGGCAGTTGAGCTCTTTGGAACATTCCTCTTGAGGTGGTTGATGTTATTTTGACAGCTAGGATTCCCTCCACAAATTCTGCATACAACACTCAGTGGGATAATTTTGTGGATTGGTGCTAAGTTCAACAAATTGGCCCACTATTAGCCAAGTTGTCTGAATTTGTGTTGTTCATATTGTCCTCCTTCTTCAGCCTTCTTTATTTGGGTCACCTGTTGTGCTAAGATTTTTAAAAGCTTTGGAACATTTGGTTATGCCAATATCCTTTGTGATGTCACAGTGGACTTGAACCTAGTTCTTACTTTTTTAATGTGCACACCTATTGAGCCGCAGCATACTTGTCCATTTGTCACTGTAACATCAGGTAAATGTGTGGGTGAGCTGCAGGCTCTTTCAATTAATCCACCTTATACAACATTCTTTCAAGATAAGTTGGTGTTGAGGATCCAGGGTGAGAGAGGGTGGTAAGTGTGAAGTACTGCTTTTTTTTTTTACTTGGGCCGGTGTTGCAGCATCACAGCAAAACTGGCAGCAACCCTTCCAGGGAAACGCCCAATGCTTGCTTCGGCCAACTGGCATTCTTTGCCCCATTTCATCCCTGTAAGGAGGAAGAGAGACTTTTTATACCCCAAGAGCTCTCTAAGCTTTTATATTGATCACACCAAAGAACATTGGGTGGATGATCAGCTCATTATGGGTTTCTCCGGGGCAAAGAAGGGTAAGGAAGTTAAAAAGAGCACCATCTTCCAATGGTTTGTTCTCTGCCTAAGGATTTGCTATGCACTGATGCAGAAACAGCTTTAAGAGGGCTTATGAGCTTATTCCACCAGAGCTAAGGCTGTGCTGTTCCACTGTGCTAGCACACAGAGTACATTTTCTGGACATTCGACAGATGGCTACTTGGGCGTCAATACATGCGTTCACAAAGCACTACTGCTTAAATAGCTTTGTCTGTCAAGGGCATATTTTGCCTGTTCAGTCTTGCAGGACTTTTTGGTTTGAGCCAGTTCACAAATTCACTACCTGTGGAGGTACTGCTAGGGTGTCTGTTGTCTGCTAGAGACTTCTAGTTGCAGATTCCTTACCTTAGAATTTTCCCAGCTGTCTGTCTGGATTCAGAGGTTTTTCTTCGAGCAAGTACCTCTGTCTGTCATCAGGTGGTGTTGGTCAACTCCACGTTAGTCGTTGGCAACATGGTCGCCAGATATGATGTTGTGGGTCCTATACAGGTGCCACCCCAGCACACTGGCGTAATTTCTTACCTTTCTTCACCAGTTGGTGTGCAGATCCAGAAAAGAGCTACCTCTACACCTGCTTTTTGACTTTTTGTCGAAGTTTTTTTACTTCTGGTGCTTCAAGATATCGTGATGGAAGACCGGCTTCAAGCCGTGCGAATCCAGTAATCAGGTGATGTCTGTGACGGAGCCGCTCCTTGTGTGCTTGTGGTGTTTGGGGCACGACCATGTTGTGCTCCAAGTGCCAGGCCATGAGCTCGACGGCTTTGAGGGAGCGAGCCCTAAAGCTAATTGCAGCCAGGCACTCCGCTCCGTGTTGCTCCCACTTGAGAGGAAGGTCATGTGACCACTCACAGAGCTCTCAGCACTCGGCGCTGCGCCACTCAAGATCTTTAAGACATTTGGGTAAGAAGTAGAAACGTTCCTCGACTCCACCCCGTTGGTTGGATGATGCGATGCAGAACAAGGAGCGTTGACGTCCTATGCTGCCGTCCTCTGAGCCTGCTTCTTGGTCAGCTCTACACCTCCCGAAGTATCCAGAGAGCCAGGGTCACCCATGCGCAATTATGTAAGTTTTATGAGGCCATGCGCTTTATCTTTGGGCAGACTGACCCTGCTGGAGTGCCTTTGGGCCCCCCGAGGGCTCCTTTGGATTCCGGCCCAGCAGCTCTGGCCCTAGCTCTGGGATTTCTTTCTCGATCCAAACCAGCTTCGGTCGTGCCACGCAACCTTTCCTGACGACTTACTCCTTGCCAACTCCAACACACAGCTGGACCGGCATCGCTCAACACCGATTCCGACTTGGACAGAACTTTGCTCTCGAGGGAGGATCCTACTCTTATTCCTTTAGGTACGGATACAGTGAGAGTATGAAAGGGTCCCTGGACCCTTTGGACTACCAGCTTGATGACCCCATGGACTGGGCCCAGAACCTGGACGGCGAAGTCAGTGGTCTAGACCCCTCCCCTGACGCTGGCATGCTTTCTCCCCCTACCGTGGCTTCAAAGGAGGGAGCTTCATATACAATGGTGGTGTAGTGGATGGCTGAGTTCTTGGGCCTCGAGCTGCCCTCCGTGGCTGTCAGGACTAACCTCCTGTCTGATGTACTTCAACCTGGGGCTTCCACCTCTGAACTCCTTTTTCCATTCAATGAAGCCCTTACTGACATCCTGCTGGGGACCTGGTCCAAACCCAGCACCGGGGCTCAAGTAAATACGACAATTGCCTGCCAACATAGGCCTGCGCCTAATGACCCAGCTTTCCTGACCTAACATCCTACCTCTGAGAACTTGGTTATCCAAGCCTCCACGTCCCATGATGCATTCCCTTCCGCTATACTGGATAAGGAATCAAAGAGACGAGATCATCTTGGGAAGAAGATGTTTTTTTCCTCCAGCCTGGCATTGTTGTCTGTGAACACCGCATGTCTCTTGGGTCATTACACCCATACTTTTTGGGACATGGTCGTGCAAGTGCTGCCACAGTTTCTGGAGGAGGCCAGGGCCACACTCACCCAAGCCGATACTGATAAGAGAGATGCAGCTAAGTTCACAATACGTTGTGGGCCGGATTCAACCCACTCTCTGGATAGATCAGTTGCTTCGACAGTGGCCTGGAGATGCCACACTTGGGTGAGGACATCTAGCTTTTCAGGGGATGTCCAAACCACACTTACGGACATGACCTTTGATGGCACCCATCTCTCCGGAGACAAAGCAGACTCGGCGCTTAAGCACTTTGAGTCTCAGACTAGGGCCCGGTCTGTAGGCCTTGCAGCTGCCCCTTGGCCACCTCAGTCTGCTTTTCACCCCTTTCATGGCTACAGAAGGGGGTGCCCAACCATGTCCATTCCCACCCAGCCACCTTGCTGTACATGCTACACAGCCTCTGCGTGGCTGAGGACGTGGGATCCAGCGTCCGGGTGGATCAGGGAGTCAGCAGTCTAGCCACTCCACTGCCCCTTCTTCTGCTGCAGCCTCCAAACCCTCCTAGTCTGGTGCTCTCCCATCAGGGACCAGTCGGAGGCAAGATTGGCCAACACCTGCCCTTCTGGCTGTCCATCATGTCGGACAGGTGGTGCAGGTGGTGTAGGAAAGTCTCCTCTTTCTGGCATGGTTACCTCCACTTTTTGCCTAATGTCAATGTGTTTAGACTATTTTCACTGGGATTCTGCTAACCTGGACCCCAGTGGTTGAGTTCTGTCCTCCAAATGTAGTTACTTTGGTAGTTCTTACACCCCACAATTGGCATACTGGTGTACCCCTGTAAGTCCCTAGTATATGGTACTTAGATACAATGGGCATCGGTACACCGGGGTCCCCCGTGGGCGGCAGCATGTATTATGCCACCCATGGGAGCCCATACAAACTGTGTCTGCAGGCCTTGCCATTTGCAGCTTGTGTGAAAAGGTGCATGCACCCTTTCACTGCTGGTCACTACACCAGATCACTGTAAGTAACCACTGTGGTAGGCCCTTCCTTCCCAAAGGGCAGGTTGCAGGTCCCTGTGTGTGGGCACCCCTGCATGAGCAGAGGTGCCCCTACAAACTCCATTTCTAATTCCCTGGACTTCGTAAGTGCGGGGAAGCCATTTTAGCCATGCACTGGACACAGGTCGCATGTGTCCAGCTACATACTGGTAACTTCGAATCTGGGCATGTTTTGTATCAAACATGTCAGAATCATACCCCAATACTGATGCCAGTACTGGTGGCATGATTCTTCGCACTCTTGGGGCGGCTTAGGGGACCCCACAGTACTGCTCCTACCGGTCTTTCAGGGTCTTCCAGCAGTCCACGCTGTTGCAGCCCCTCAGACAGGATTATGTCCTCCTGCTGTGTGACCAGCTCTAGCAGGGGAAGGCAGAGGGCTGCAATCTCCTCTCCTTTAGAAAAAGGTGTTAAAGGGCTGGGGTAGCCTCCCCACGCCACTGATTTGTTTTGAAGAGCACATTTGGTGCCCTCAGTTCATAATCCGGTTTGCACCAGCCCATCGACCCCTGGTTACCGCTCTGGCACAAAACTGCAAAAAGGAAAGGGGAGTGACCACTCTCCTGTCCATCACCACCCCAGGGATTGTGTCCAGAGCTCCATCCAGTGTCCGCTTGTTTCTGCCATCTTGAAAACAGGATGTGCAGAGGCCCCTGGGAACATCTGACTGGTCAGGGTATATAGCTGACGTCACTGACCCCCTCTGATAGGTGGACACCTCAGAAGATGACCAAGCCTCTTTTTGGGCTATTTATTTACTCCCTTGCGGGTGGGTTCCCACATTCGTTGTGCAAGATTCCACCAGGACTTCTCTGCAAAGACCTCTTCTGCTCCTGGCCACCGGAACCGCTGCTGGGCTCCACAGGAACCGAACAAGACTGCAACACCGAGACAACCTCTACTTGCAACACTGTTTCCGCAACTCCTGTTAGCAACCTGCAACAGTTCCACGGCTGTGCCTCCTCTGGGGTCGGCAAGACTTTAGCTGCACGAAAGACGCAAGAAATAATCTCCCTTGGAGTGAAGCAGTCACTCCCCTGCATCCGCAGGCACCTGAGGCAACTGCGTCCAGCTGCTGGGATCTGCTTTCCTCTGGACTTGTGAAGATTCTCCAACACAGGTGGTCGTTCTGAGGGGTCTTCTGGGTCCTCTCTGCCTTCTGTCCAACTTGGGAGATGGTGAGTCCTTGCCTCTTCCTCCAAGACAGAACCCCTGTGCACTGCGACTGTTGCAGCAACCAAGGCTTGTTGACTCCTGCTCCAAGGGATCTACAGGTTCCAAGAAGCCTCGGCCCCCCCAGCACGTTACCTCTGCAAGGACAGTCTCCTCTCTGCTGCTCCAGTGGCGTGGGACTCCTCAGGTGTGCTCCTGGGCCTTACTGCGACTTACTGTGCCTGCTGCCAGTCGGTTGCTCGTGGGAGTTCTGACTGCTTCTTCTGGCTCTCCTGTCTTCTGAGCGTCAACCCAGACTAACTCCCCCACCAAGGGTCGAGTCCCCAGGACCTTGCTGGTCCTCTTCAGCTCTGCAAATCTCCAACACCTCCAGTTGCATTTGCTTGTTCTTGTTGGTGGTCCTCCTGACCACTGAGCTATCTGCAGTCCAGTGACCAGCAAGGGACATCTCCTAGGTGACTCCAGGGACTCCTCTGCAGCTCCTGGGATCCGAAGCTAGGCTTCATCCATCACTGTCGACCCAGATCTTCACCCACAGAATGGAGGGCATTGCCTCCTGCCCCACCTGGACACTCCTGCATGGACTGGGCTCTGTCCCTTTCTTTTGCAGGTCCTCTTCATCCTAAATCCACTGTTGGGTTCCACCGGCCTGCTTCTGTAATGTTCCATTTACAAGTCCCCATGTTAGCCTATGGGGCGACCCGGTAACTTACCTCTCCCCTCCTGGTCTCTGGGGGTCTTCTAGATACTTACCTCTTGGGGTTCCACTTTCTCCCCTACCTTGGTAACCATTCCATGTCCTCTGGTGGGGGACCCATTCTCTCATTCCACTTTTTTAGCATATGATTTGGCCCCCTTTAGGGCGCTTGCTATTTTATGCCATCTCCTAAGACATACCTGCTTATATTTTGTGTGTACTTACCTCTAGAAGGGATTTTACCTATAGTAATCTAGTTTGATGTTCCTGTAATAAATAACTTTTATTTTTGCAACACTGTGTGGTTCCTTTCATGTGTGATAAGTTATTGTGTGACTACTGTGGTATTGCAAGTGCTTCACACTCCTCCTAGATAAGTCTTGGCTGTTCACCACAGCTACCACTGGATATCTGGACCCTGTAACACTATCTAATAAGGGTTTCCTGGACCACAGTATAAGGTGTAACACCATAGGTAACCACCACACACTGGGCCAGCCCTCCTACAGGTGGGTTTTGCAACTGGTCTGAAGGGGCTACTCCCTCCCCTTTGATACTACTTCTCTCCCCTTGCCACCATCATATGATCGCAAGACGGAGGATCATTTGGCACTCCTCCACTAGGAAGTTACAGCTCTCTTGGCCAAGGGAACAATAAAGAGGGTGCCTGTGCCAGAAGTAGTTTGTGGTTGCTCTTCCCACTAGTTTCTGATACCCAAAAAGGACAAGGGCCTTCCCCCTTTCCTAGACCTTTGATCCCTCAATCTCTTCCTCAGAAATGATAAGTTCAAAATGCTTACTCTGGCTCAGGTTTTATCTGCCCTGGACCCAGGAGACTGGTTGGTAGCTTTGGACTTGCAGGACGCTCATTTTCACATCCCCATCCTGCCTGCCCACAGACACTACTTGCGGTTCATGGTAGGCAAAGAGTACTTTCAGTTCACCATGCTCCCGTTTGGTCTCACCAGTGTCCCTCGGGTGTTGAACAAGGTGATGGCGGTGATTACAGCACATCTGTGCAGGTCAGAGGTTTCAGTCTATCCCTACCTTGACGACTAGCTGTTGAAGGCGGGCTCACCCCAGGCTGTCGTCTCCCACCTCCAGACTACAGCGGACCACCTACATTCACTGGGTTCACTATAAACGTGCCAAAGTCACACCTGATTCCATTAGACGCTCCCTTTCATCTGAGCAATTCTGGACACATTGCAATTTCGGGCTTATTCTCCTGAGCGGTGAGTCCAGGATATTGAGGCCATGCTACCAATGTTTCAGTCTCTATCCTGGATTTTTTTGAGAATGACTATGGGGCTGCTGGACCTCATGGCCTCCTGCATCCTTCTGGTTGCACATGCCAGATGGTATTTGCAGGGTGTGCGGTGGGAACTGAAGTTCCAATGGGCGCAGCATCAGGGGAATCTCTCCGACATAGTTCAGATCTTGGAGGGCACTGGCCAAGATCTGCAGTGGCGGTTGATGAACCACAATTAGGTCAGAGGCAGATCCCTCTCCCTTCCCCAACCAGACTTTGCAGTAGTGACATATGTCACTTCTGGGATGGCGCGGCCACATGGGAGAGGTGGCGAACAGAGGCCCCTGGTCTCCAGCGGAGTCCGGGCTCCACATCAATCTTTTTGCACTCTGGGCAGTCAGATTGGCATTGAAAGCATTCCTTCCCTTCTCTCAAAGGGAAAGTGGTGCAGGTGTTCACAGACAACCCAACTGGGCAAAAAGGATTTGGTATCCTGAGTTATTGAGCATGGCCATCGATCCTCCAGTCAGTCTGCCCCTTTGGAAGGATCTTCTGTCGCAGCAGTGGTGGGGAACGGTCCTCCACCCAGACCTGTCCAGTCTACACTGCCTTGCATGAAGATTGAGTGGCCACAGTTGACAGATTTCAACCGTCTGCCTGAAGTCTGTGATGTCATCTTGGCAGCCTGGCGTCCTTCCACCAAAATGGTATATGCCTGTAGATGGAACAAATTTGTGGCATGGTGCACAGATAAATATGTTGACCCCCTCTTTGCCCCTCTTTCAGAAGTCCTTTTGTTTATACTTTCTTTGGCCCGGCAGCGCTCTGCTTTGGGCACCCATAAGGGGTATTTGTCTGTCATCTTAGATTTTCTGAGATTACCTGAGCAACCCTCTTTATTTACGTCTCCTATTGTCAGTAGGTTTCTTAAGGGTCTCAACCCACATGTTTCCCCTTCACCTTTTATTATGCCTCAATGCGACTTGAATTTGATTCACTTTCCTTATGTGTGCTCCTTTTGAAAACCACTCCATAATTGTCCTATTAGGCTTTTGACACTCAAGATAGCCTTCCTTACCTCTTCCTGTAGAGTGAGCGAGCTGCGGAGTTTTGTCATCTAAGCTGCCCTTGTAGGAAGCTGGCCTGGTGTGTGGTGGATGCCTCTGGTGTTGGCACCTTATACCAGGTCCAGGCAGCCCCTATTAGTGAAGTGTAGGCAGTGTATAGGAAGCTAGGGTTCTCTAGATGTAGCTGTAGATGAGCAGCCAAGACTTATCTAGGAGACATGCACAACGTATGCAATTCCTCTATAGTCACACAGCACTATCATGGAAGAGCCACACAGTGGTAAACAAATAGAAAAGGTACTTTATGATAGTCACACAACACTAGAATACTTATAGGCAGTCCCCCCCAACAACTGGAAATAAGTACACACTAATTATTTACACAGTAGCAATTGGAAAATAGCATAGAAACAACAAGCATTGGCAAAAGTATTAGAACATAGTAAGGGCCCTAGGGGAGGGCCAAATCATATACTAAGATAGTAGAATGTGAGACACAGTCCCCCATCCAAGGATGTGGAGTTGTTAGAGGGGAGCTGGAGGAGCTAGGAACCCCAAGAGGTGAGTACCAGAGTGACCCCCAGCTACCAGCAGAGCAAAGGTAAGTATCTGGTTCTCCCCAAAACTAACAGGTGGACTTAGCAAAAGGATTGTGCAAGACCCAGCCCAGACTGGAAAAACCCAATGGTGGATTCTGGCAGAAGAGTACCTGCAAAGGAAGGGGACCAAGTCCAGTTCGTGATTGAGTGTCTGGTCGTGGCAGGAGCCACTACTCACCCTTCTGTGGATGCAGGACTAGTTCGACAGGAGAAGACCAGCTGTGCAGTGCAGGAGAAGAGTCGTCCCTGAAGTGATGCAGATGGTGTCCCATGTTGGCTGTCTGGTTGCAGTGTATCAGTGGTCCAGGGAATGACCAACAAGCCTTGGCAAATGCAAAAAAGACGAAGAAGAGTTGCAAGGCTGAAGAGGACCAGCAAGGTCCAGGGGACTCGACCCTGGGTGGGGAGTCCCAGAAGTTAGGAGAGACAACAGAAGCAGTTGCAGGCACCACAGGCAACCCTCTGGCAGCAGGCACAGTAAGTTGCAGTGAGTGCCAGTCAGCACAGCTGAAGAGGAGTCCCACGTTGCTGGAGCAGCAGAGAGGAGACTGTGCTTGGCAGGAAGAAGTGCTGGAGGCCGGCGCTACACAGAGCCTGAAGATTCCCCTAGACCAGGAGCTAAGACGTCTTGGTAGCTGCAAGAGTCGTAGTGCACAGGGGTACTGTCCTGCAAGGAGAGGCAAGGTCTTACCGTCTCTTAAGTTGGACAGCTGGCAGAGAGGACCAAGGGGACCACTCCAGACCACCACCTGTGTTGCAGGATCCACGCAGTTCTGGAGAGAGCAGATCCACGCAACCAGTGGTCGGTGCAGTTGGTGCCTGCAAATGCAGGGGAGTGACTCCTTCACTCCAAGGGAGATTCCTTCTTACTTCTTGGTTCAGGCTGAAGTCTTGTCAACCTCAGAGGATGCATAGCCGGGGAAATATTGCCGTTGCTGTAAGGAGCCAGAGAAACAATGTTGTAAAGCGGAGTTGTTGCTGGAGTTTCAGATTGTTGGTTCCTGTAGAGTCAAGTTGCGGTTCCAGTGGCCGGAAGATGAAATAAACGTTGCAGATGAGACCTGGTGGAGTCTTCCACGTCGAATCTGAGGACCCACCCAAGAGGGAGACCCTAAATAGCCCTGGAAGGGGGATTTGTCACCTAGCAAGGTGACCACCTATGAGGAGGGGGCTGTGACTGTCACCTGTCTCAGTTAGCTACTCAGATGCTTCCAGGGGCCTCTGCACACCTTGGATTCAAGATAGTAGCATCACGTGGCCACCGGGAGGAGCTCTTGGCACACCCCCAGGGTGGTGATGGACAGGGGAGTGTGCACTATCCTTTCCTTTGTCCATTTTCGTGCCAGAGCAGGGACTGAGCGTCCTTGGACTGGTGCAAACCGGTTTATGCAAGGAGGGCACCAAATGTGCCTTTCAAAGCAAACCAGTGGCTTGGGGAGGATACCCGCCTAAGCCTTGTGCCACCTATTTCCCACAGGAAATCCTTTGTTCTGCCTTCCCTTGCCTGAGCTGGTCAAGCAGCAGGAGGGTAGAAACCTGTCTGAGGGGTGACAGCAGGGCAGGCTGCTCGGGAAACTCCACAAGACTGGTACGAGCAATGCTGGGAGTCCCCTACGGAGCCCCTAGAGTGCATGGAATCATACAACCAATACTGGCAACAGTTTTGCAGTATAATTCCGACATGTTTGATACCAAGCATGCCCAAGTTCAGAGTTACCATTACAGTAGCTGGACACAGGTATTGACAGTGTTGCAGGCCATGGAGAACCCCTGGTGCCCAAGTGCCCTGGGTACCTAAGTACCATATACAAGCAACTTATAAGGGGGCACCAGTATGCCAATTGTGGGTGTGTAAAGTCTTAAACTACCAAATATAGAGGGAGAGAAAAATCACTGGGGCCCTGGTTAGCAGGATCCCAATGAAGACAGTCTAAGGATATTGATAGGCAAAAAGTGGGGGTAGCCATGCCAAAAAGGAGGGTACTTTCCTACAACCCTACCTTACCATCTATGCTTACAAAGTGGTGCTTCACACACAGGCCTCCTTTCTTCCGAAAGTGGTTTTGCTCTTCCATATAGGGCATTCCCTCACCTCGCCTACTTTTAATGCACCTCCACACCCTTTTAAGGAAGAGGAGAGGTTCCACCGCCTGGACCCAAAAAGAACGTTGGCGTTCTGTCTTGATCGTACCAAAGAGTTCCAGGTGGATGATAAACTCTTTGTTGGGTACGCGGGTGCAAAGAAAGTCGGGCAGTGCAGAAGAGAACCATTTCTAGGTGGGTTGTTCTCTGCATCAAAATATGCTATGCATTGGCTAAGAAGCAACCCCCTAATGGCTAGCACGCTCATTGTACCAGAGCGTCAGCTGCAAGCACTGCATTAGCACGTCAAGTTCCAGTCCTGGACATCTGTTATGCGGCAGCGTGGGTGTCCATTCACACATTTACCAAACACTACTACTTGGACAGTCAGGTCCGAAGGGACGGATTCTTTGCCTGTTCGTTCCTGCAGGACTTTCTTGTATGATCTTCGTTCGGCGACCCACCTCCGGGATGATATTGCTTGGGTATCTAATCTATTCTACAGTAAGGAATCTGCAGCGAGAAGTCTCTATCAGATGAACAAGTTCCTTACCTTTGGTATCTAGTAGAGACATGTTCTAGTTGCAGATTCCTTACCATCCCACCCATCACACCCATCCTCCCCACTCTGCGAACTGATTTCCAGGATCAGGTGTAGGAAGTTGGCTCTGTATATACTATTTCAAAGTGAGAGATAGTGTGCACAGAGTCCAAGGGTTCCCCTTAGAGGTTGATAGTGGCAAAATTAGATAATGCTAATGTTCTATTTTGTGGTTGTGTGGTCAAGCAGTAGGCTTATCAGAGGGTAGTGTTAAGCATTTGTGGTACACACACAGACAATACATGAGAACATACACTCACTCAAAGACTTAACTTCAGACCAATAGGTTTTTATATAGAAAAATATTATTTTCTTTATTTTAGAACCACAAGATTCAGAATTTAGGTAGGTACATAAATTGCAAGGTACTTGACACAGGTAAGTATGGAGCTTTGAATTAAAACAGTAATGTGCACATCCCTAATCCTATTGGGGGAATCCTCCAAAACAAGATGGAGGATTTCCTAAGGCAGGGGTCACCTAGGCTCAGGACACCTTAGGGGCTGTCCTGGCTGGAGGTTGACTCCTCCTTGTTTTTCTCAATATCTCTTCCGGACTTGCCGCCAAAAGTGGGGGCTGTGTCCGGAGGGGCAGGCATCTCCACTAGCTGAAGTGCCCTGGAGCGCTGTAATACCTGGCATCAGTGTGGATTTATTGTGCTGAAAAGTTTACCAAACTTCCCTGTATTCAGTGTAGCCATTATGGAACTGTGGTGTTCGTGTTTGACAAACTCCCAGACCTTATACTTTTTATGGCTAGCCTGCACTTACAATGTCTAAGAATTTGCTTAGACACTGTGGGGGCATAGTGCTCATGCATCTATGCCCTTACCTGTGCGTATAGTGCGCCCTGCCTTAGGGCTGCAAGGTCTGCTAGAGGAGTGACTTACCTATGTCACAGGCAGTGGGTTGTGGGCATGGAACTCTGAGAGGAGTGCCATGTCGACTTAGTCTTTTTCTCCCCACCAGCACACACAAGCTGTGAGGCAGTGTGTATGTGCTGAGTGAGGGATCCCCAGGGTGGCATAATACATGCTGCAGCCCTTAGAGACCTTCCCTGGCCACAGGGCCCTTGGTACCAGGGGTACCAGTTACAAGGGACTTACCTGTGTGGCAGCTGTGCCAATTGTGGAGACAATGGTACAGTTTAGGGAAAGAACACTGGTGCTGGGGCCTGGTTAATAGGGTCCCAGCACACTTTCAGTCGTAACTAGCATCAACAAAACGCAGAAAGGTAGGGGGTAACCATGCCATCAGAGGCATTTTCCTACATCATGGACTTCCCTTTTTATGGCCCTAGTTCTGGTGCACCAGTGTCCGTGTCCTCCATGGCTCTGTGCTTCTGGCTTGGAAATTTGTGAAAAGAACTGACGTTAGTGTGCTGGGATGGCGCCTATATAGGACCTTTTTCATCATATCCGGTGACAACGACGAACGTAGAGTCGACCGTTGCAACGTGACGTTACGCAGAAGTACTGCTCAGAGAAAAATGTCTGGATCCAGACTGACGGCTGGGGAAATTCTAAGGTAAAGAATCTGCAACTAGAATGTGTCTCTACCAGATAATTTGATACTGAAGGTAAGTAACTTGTTCATCCATCAATCAAACAAGTTATTTACATTTATCTTTGGTAATGCTTTTTCTGGTGAACCACAGATTGCTCACCTACCCTCCCATCTCCTTGTTCTGTGAACTGAGACAGTCTTTGCATTTAAATAGGTAACAATTTAGAAATCTGTACACTGGTCATGCTAGTCTGCTGATAGACTTTGCATATGAGTGCAGGGACAGTCTACGAAACTAACTAATGTTATTGCGCATGGGTGACATATGTGGCTCTCTCGACGCTTGGAAGAGAAGGATGACAGTGCCGAATTGACCAAACCATATCTACTGGCACGCAGGAGCACTACTTAAGTTTCCGAATCCAGTCCTCCGCTTGGGGAATATTCACAAGGTGAGGAATCTGCAGTTAGACTGAGTATCCCCCAGAAAGTGCATCATCAAAGGTAAGTAACTTGTTCTTTACAGTGTGTAAAAAAAATAAAAAATTAAAAATTAAAAAATAAAATAGTTTGTTTCAAACTACTTTAGAGAAGAGCTCATGTTTTTATGCAAAGATTGTAGGTGGAGAGCAGGTTGGCATATGCCTTGTGCAGCTATTGTTTTCTTTCTTTATTTAGCCAGTTACTGAGGAATTCGTACAATGGGCTGCTTTTTTAAAAAGCCTCTCCTGGAAAGTTATTTCAGTTTGCAGAGTTACCAATAGCTTCCAGGACACTGTTTTTTTTTTTTTTTTAATTGTAACCTCAGCACAAGTGACTAAAACCAATTATTTATTATATTCGATTTTTAAAAAAACGTGTTTAAAGTAAGGCTGATGTTGATAATAAAACAGGACTCCAACAAGTGCTGACGCCTGGGGAAAATTCTAAGGAAAGGAATCTTCAGCTAGAATATGTCTCTACCAGATAATTTGTTACCGAAGGTAAGTAACTTGTTCTTTATGGTTCAAGTAATTCTATGATAAAGTCAACACACTGTCCCTGTTTTAATGGTTCTTCACAGCAATTTTTTCCTGTAGTGGGTACTACTAAGCTATGACTTTCTAATGTAACTACCCAAAGAGCTGCATAAATAACCTGTTGCATGTCTAACTCCGTCATTAATATTTTTGATGCTCTTCACGTCACATAGAGGGGAAGCCCCATTGTGTGGTCATTACCTCTGCATTTTATTAAAATACTTTTGTGGTAATATATGTGGAGCATCTTCATATTTTCTAGACTTAAAATACATCAGTCCAGTACTAGGTTAGAATAGAAAAATACAATTGTAAAGTCAGTTCCACTCTGAAGTTCCTTTCATTAAGTTATTTAAAAGTCCTTCTTTTCGTTAACGATCAAGCCCTAAAGTGCTTTACGTGACTTTGATTGGTTTACCTGTTTGGGACCAAAGGCAATCAAAGTTCTCATTGCATGCTCATGATGTTTTGAAAAAGTCATATTTCTGATGGATACAACTACCTGTGGCTTCCTCACCTTATGAATTCGATCCTTGCGCCAGCATCCGACGGAAAGTCTTCTTCCTAGCTGTCTACGTCGACGAGGACGTCATAATGGCATGGCTCCGCGTGACTCCGTCTGACGTCAGCGTGCCAATAAGAGGTCCCCGTCGGCGTACTAACGTCAGTTTTTCCTTTTTCCGTGCATTCGACTTAAACGGTTTTTCTTCCTGGGCCGTTGGTTACTGTAGCGATCTCTTGAAGTTACAATGTCGCCTCCGAAGAAGTCCGGGTTTAAGCCGTGTAGGGAATGCGGGGGTCGGATGTCAGTGACCGACCCCCATTCGGATTGTATTTGGTGTTTGAGCTCTGAGCATGATGTGGAAGGCTGTTCTTCGTGCCAGAGTATGAATCCTAAAGCTCTGAAGGAACGAGAAGCAAAGCTCTTCTTGGCCAAGGCAAAGAAGAAGGAACACAAAAAGGTTTCTTCCCATGCTTCTCCCAAAAAACATAAGAAGCGGCGCCGTCATGACTCTTGGCGCCGTTCGGAGCGGAGCCGATCGAGGAGTCGTCACGGCGCCAGAAGACGTGGGAAATGAGTCCTACGGTCACGCCTCAGCCAGAGAGTCCGGGGTTGTCACCGGCGCCTTCAGTCTATGAGGTCACTCAAGGTAGTCCTCGCTTCTCACCGGCGCCGAGGGATCCTGATGTTCCCCAGACGTCTACACAGCAGTAACCAGCGTTCCCGACTCCAGGGACGGATCCGGCCGCATTTTTGAATGCAATGTATGCTGTGTTTCAAGCCATGGCCCCTGCTGGTGCACCGGCGGGTCCCACGGGGCCATTGGCATTCAATTTGGGCTCGCCGGCGTCGTACAGGGCTGCTCCATTCATGCCCTTCTGCCCTTCAGAGCCTGGTGGTCTGGCGCCGGGGTTTCCCCTGGCAGGAGTCCTTCGCCTGGGACCGTGGATCCGTGGGATTATCGTCCGACTCCTTCTCCGCGCCATCCTGCGTCATTGGTGGCCTCATCCAGACCGGCTCCATCTCCTTCTGCACATTCGGCGTCGAGGAGGTCATCTGCAGACTTCGGGCCGGCGCCGGTTGAATCCGGGAGCCTTCCGGAACCAATTCAAGGTCTGAGATCATCGGCGTCGATGGAGTCCTTGTCGACGCCGGCTCTGGAAACGCATTTAAGATCTCGAAGGAAGGCGTTGAGGCTTCTGGAGGAAGAGGAAGGTGAGATAGAGCCTTCTGATGATTTCCAAGGACTTGCCACTGCAAGTGGTTTAGATACTTCCCCGGAATGGGACATTGCTTCTCCGGGGGGGTTTACTGAGGAGGCCTCCTCTTTCCATGCTGTGGTAAGGAAGGCGGCTGGCTATCTGGATTTGCCTTTGTCCTCGGCAGAAGTCAAGACTAACCTGCTCACAGAGGTTCTTCATCCTTCTTCCTCCAGTGCTGACCCCTTGTTGCCTTTTAATGAGGCGTTAACTGAGCCTATTATGGACCTGTGGAAAAAGCCGGTGACATCTCCTGCGGTGAACAGGGCAGTGGCGAGAAGGCATAGGAGTGCCCCAGGAGATCCATCTTTTCTATCTCGTCACCCGACTCCGGAGAGTTTGGTGGTTCAGGAATCATGTTCTGCAAAATCTGCCCCCGGTACATTCCCTGGTTATCCAACAGACAGAGAATCCAAGAGAATGGAGCAATCCTCGAAGAAAATGTTCTCTTCTTGCAGCATGGCCCTGAAAGCTACCAATTCCACTTGTGTGCTAGGCAGATACATTCATGCCCTAATGGACTCTGCGAAGGAGATGGCAAAAGATCTGCCACAGGAAGTGCGAAAATCTTTTGGGGCCCTTTTCTTGGATGCGCATGCGGCTGCACAGCAGATTATTCAATCTGGCCTGGATACTACGGATTCTATAGCCAGGGCCATGGGAACATCGGTGGCTACGAGAAGGCATGCCTGGCTAAGGTCTTCGGGTTTCTCGTCGGATGTACAATCCACTTTAATGGACCTTCCATTTGATGGGGAAAAGCTGTTTGGGGACAAGGCAGATTCTGCCCTTGAACGGTTTAAGGACTGTCGGGCTACAGCTAAGTCCCTGGGTTTGCAGACCCCTTCTGCTACATTGTACAGGCCTTTTCGTAGGTTTCGAGGGTTTGCTAGAGGTTCTGCCTTTCGTAGGTCTCAATCATATGCCCAACAACCTGCCAACCCGCCCTATCGTGCCTTCAGAGGGCGAGGTAGGGGCCTGGCTAGAGG
Organism: Pleurodeles waltl; assembly: GCF_031143425.1. NCBI lineage: Eukaryota > Metazoa > Chordata > Amphibia > Caudata > Salamandridae > Pleurodeles > Pleurodeles waltl. The sequence continues at coordinate 905,428,412 of NC_090450.1, forward strand.
TCCAGCCCAGCAGCTCTCTTCTTCTTCATCCTCCTCGGGTGGACAGCAGCAGAAGCAGCCCTAGTTTTCCCCACTTTATCAGTCACACTTCTCCTGTAGGAGGAAGATTGAGTCTTTTTCTGCAGCAATGGAGGTCAATTACAACAGACTCGAGGGTGCTAGGAATTGTGGAAAAGGGCTATGCTCTCCCCTTTCAGGAGTTTCCTCCTCCCTTCCCTCCCCGTCCCTCCTTTTGTTCAGAAGAACATCTTCTGTTGTTGCAACAGGAGGTTGTAGTCATGTTGGCAAAGGGCGCTATAGAGTTGGTACCGTGGCAGGAAAGGGGTCAGGGGTGTTATTCAAGGTATTTCCTGATTCCCAAAGTGGACAGTCGTCTAAGGCCGATCCTAGACTTGAGGATTTTGAATTTGTTCCTCAAGCAGGAAAAATGAAAAATGCTGACCCTAGCGCAGGTGCCGTTGGCGTTGAACGAAGAAGACTGGATGGTGTCTGTCGACTTGCAGGACGCGTACTTTCATGTTCCCATAGTCAAGTCGCACAGGAAGTATCTCGGTTTTGTGGTCGGACCGCAGCATTACCAGTTTGCGGTCCTCCCGTTTGGTCTTACTTCAGCACCCCGGGTCTTCACAAAGGTGATGGCAGTTGTTGCAGCAGATCTCAGAAAGAGGGAGGTAGCGGTTTTTCCCTACCTGGACGATTGGTTGATCAAAGCCAAGTCTCCATAGATTGTGTTGTCTCATCTGCGAATGACAACGCAGTTGTTGTTCGATCTGGGTTTTTCGGTGAACGTACCCAAGTCTCACCTGGAGCCCTCTCAACGCCTCCTGTTCATAGGGGCAGTATTGGACACAACAAGGTTTCGGGCCTACCCCCGCCTCAGCGGGTGCAGGACATTCAGGCACTGATTCCTTTGTTTCAAAGAGGAGCGGCAGTTCCAGTCCTCAAAGTCTTACGCCTGCTAGGTCTGTTTGCTTCTTGCATTCTGTTGGTCACTCATGCTCGCTGGCATATGAGGGCTCTTCAGTGGTGTCTCCGCAGACAGTGGTTCCAGCACAAGGGGGATCTCAGGGATTCAATAAAGATCTCCAGGGACGCTGTAGCGGATCTTCATTGGTGGACAGTGGACGGCAACCTTTCCCAAGGGAAACCGTTTTCACTACCACCTCCGGTGGCCACAGTGATATCGGATGCTTCCACTCTGGGGTGGGGAGCTCATCTGGGGGACCTGGAGATCAAGGGACGTTGGTCTCCAGTGGAACAGATGTTGCATATCAATCTGTTGGAATTGCGGGCTGTACGTTTGGCGCTCAAGGCCTTCCTCCCTTCCCTTCGCGGGCAGTTAGTTCAGATCCTGACGAACACTACCGCGATGTGGTATATAAACAAGCAAGGAGGAGTGGGGTTGTATCTTCTTTGCCAAGAAGCCCTACGACTCTGGTCCTGGGCTCAGGACCATCGGATTTGTTTGATGGCAAATCATTTGGCTGGAGTGTTGAATGTACGTGCGGATGTTCTCAGTCGTCACTTCTCATTAGATCACAAGTGGCGTCTCCATCCGGATGTAGTCCTCCACATCTTCGAGATGTGGGGTACTCCTCAGGTGGATTTATTTGCCACTCGGGAGAACGCGCATTGCCCGTTATTCGCCAGCCTCCAGTATCCAATGCAAGGGGCGTTGGGGGACGCGTTTCAGATGTCCTGGAACGGCCAGTTGTTTTACGCGTTTCCCCCCATACCCTCGATTCCTCGGGTTTTGAGGAAGGTTCGTCAAGACCGGGCCCAAGTCATATTGGTAGCACCGGACTGGCCGAGAAGGGTATGGTATACAGACCTACTTCAACTCTCTCAGTGCTCTCCGCTCCGTCTCCCGCTCAGGGCAGATCTCCTCTCTCAATCGCAGGGGCAGGTTCTACACCCCCACCTCCAGAGCCTGCACCTTCATGCCTGGAGATTGAACGGGGCAACCTGAGTTCTTTTTCTCTTCCACCAGATGTAGTGGATGTTATACTATCGTCCAGGCGACACTCCACTAAGTCTATTTATGCCGGAAGGTGGGCAAAATTTGTGTTGTGGTGTGGAGAGAACCAAAAAGATCCTTTAAAGGCCCATCTTTCAGATGTACTTTTGTTTGTTCTCAGTTTGGGGAAGAAAGGCTGTGCTATAGCTACAGTTAAAGGTTATTTGGCAGCTCTGTCGGCGTTTCTTTGCCTTCCGGATCAGCCATCTTTATTCAAGTCTCCCATTGTACATAGGTTCCTTAAGGGTTTGGTGAATAGCTTTCCTCCTACTCCTTTTCACATACCTCAGTGGGATTTAAATCTTGTTTTAACATTTTTAATGGGTTAGCCTTTCGAGCCCATGCATTCATGTCAATTGAGATATTTAGCCTTCAAGACTGTTTTCTTGATCGCGATTACTTCTGCTAGGAGGATTGGTGAGCTTCAGGCGCTCTCCGTTAAGCCTCCTTTCACTGTGTTTTTCCCTGATAAAGTGGTTCTAAAAACCAGGGCTTCTTTTCTGCCGAAAGTTGTCACCCCTTTTCATTTAGGGCAGAATATCACTCTTCCTGCTTTTTACCCTGCTCCCCACCCGTCTAAAGAAGAAGAGAGACTCCATAGGTTGAATCCTGAGAGGGCCCTGAGTTTTTATATCGAAAGAACTAAAGACTTTCGTTTGGATGAGCAACTGTTTGTTGGGTATGCTGGTCAACAAAAAGGCAGAGCTGTACAAAAAAGGACACTCTCCAGGTGGGTCATCTTGTGTATAAAGATCTGTTACTCTTTGGCAAAAAAGGTCCCTCCTGAAGGTATCAGGGCCCACTCTACTAGGGCTAAATCCGCATCCTCGGCTTTGGCGAGGGGAGTTCCATTGATAGATATATGTAAAGCGGCAACCTGGGCGTCCCTCCATACTTTCGTGAAACATTACTGTTTAGACTCTGAGGAGGGACGGTCACTTTGCTCGCTCGGTATTGCAAGATTTCTTGGTGTAATCAGGTGGGCACCCACCACCGAGTGCGGTACTGCTTGGGACTCTATTCATAAGGTGAGGAATCCACAGGTAGTTGTATCCATCAGAAGAACAAGTTACTTACCTTCAGTAACGCTTTTTCTGGTGGATACACTGACTACCTGTGGATTCCTCACGGTCCCTCCCGCCTCCCCGTTGCCTGCCTGGTTACACTCTTATCTTGCAGTATTTATATTTATATATATGAAAGCGCATATATATGTATATTTATATGTATATAGTGATATTTCTCTATTTATTTTGTATATTTATGTATCCCAGCTTTCAATAAGAATGGATTATTTAAATGATCAAGGTTTTTGTGTGTGTATATCTTTCTATATTTATCAATTTTCATGGTCGGTTTACTCCTATTTGCTTTAAAGGCACGAAAAAAGTGAGGTGAAACTGATGTTAGTACGCCGACGGGGACCTCTTATTGGCACGCTGATGTCAGACGGAGTCACGCGGAGCCGTGCCATTATGACGTCCTCGTCGACGTAGACAGCTAGGAAGAAGACTTTCCGTCGGATGCTGGCGCAAGGATCGAATTCATAAGGTGAGGAATCCACAGGTAGTCAGTGTATCCACCAGAAAAAGCGTTACCGAAGGTAAGTAACTTGTTCTTATTGGCTCGCCTCCACTGCAGTTTGTTGTGGGGAAAATGGAGGCATTATTTTAACCCCTACGTGCAACAGTTGTCCAAGTTGAGTACTGGTTTGCCCAACATACATGACGTGGGCTTCAGTATCTGCGTCCTTGGGGGACTGGTCAGGCAGACATGTAGTGTGCATCTCTTAGAGACAGCAGGCTAGATATGTTGGAGTCCCCTGCAAATGTGTATTCCTTTTGCTTGCAAACGGAAACTCTTTGGGTTACTGTCTGGGCAAAAATGTTGCAGGCCATGTTTAGCAGAGAAATTCAGCAAATAGGGACAATATTTTAACTTGGACCATCATTATCTGTGGAAGGTGGCAAGCATGTGGCAATATAGCTGAGTGTGTTGCTCATGATTAATTTAATAGAGTGAGGTAAGACTGTAACTGATAATAAGGCTGTTTTATTTATTCAAGGTGTATAATATTTACAAGATGTGTGGGTTTTTGGCTGTATGCTGTACTTTTCTTTGCAGTTATAACATGTAAATAGTTTATTGTATGTTGCTGTTTCATGTATTATCCTCTTCTTAGAATGATTCCATTAATTTATAAGGATTACCAGTATAATGTGCCTTTTAATATATAAGATAAATGTGGTGTTGTGAGTGTGTATGGTTAAGATGACATAGTGGGTGTTGGAGTTAAGTTTAACTTATTGCCTTAACTATTGTGTTTCCTATTTTGTGTTGCAGACACTTTCCACTTACAATCAACTTTATTTTTAGGTCGAGCCTCCTGTGACAGCACATGCACTGCTTGTGCATGTGCTGTCACTTGCAAGTCTATTTTATACAACAAGGGGCTTTCAGGTAGAGCACCCCCCAGCCCCCCTCCCCCAGTTTGCTTACCATTCATGGGCTCCTTTGTCACTCTTCTTTGGTGCCTCTTTATTGGCTAATGCATGCTAACCGGTCACTTCCGTTCCCTTCCCGAATCATGGACCAAGCCCATATTGAATCCACTTAATTTAGTGGCCGTCCTCTGCTCGCGCTATGATTGAGGCACTATTTCTAACCCCCTCGCCACTCGTGCCTGTTTTCTTATTTCCCCTCTGTCCTAACCCATTCTTGATGTTGCTGCCTCCCTGGTGGTGTTATTTCCTTTTTTGTGTTTTTTTCTTCTTCTTTTAATAGCCCTCCCTTTCACGTAGGCCAGTCCATCACTCTGGCGACTTTTTACTCTCTGCCACATCCCTCCAAGGAAGAGTAGTAGCTTCACTGTCTGGACCTAAAGAGAGCATTGTCGTAAGTTGACCACACACAGGAGATCTGGGTGGATGATCAACTCTTCATGGGGTATGTCTGAACGAAGAAAGGTCAGTCTGTGCAGAAACAGACCATCTTCTGATGGATCATGCTCTGTATCAAAATCTGCTACGCATTAGCCAAGAAGCAATCCCCTAGGTGTTTGCATGCTCACTTCACCAGAGTTAAAGCTGCGATTACTGTGTTAGCACTCAGAGTCTCGGTTCTCAACATATTTCTTTGCACATGTTCACAAAACTCTACTGCCTGAACAGTCAGGTCTCTCCAATGGGCTCTTAGACTGTTCAATAATGCAGGTTTTCCTCGTATGAAATTGTTCTGCAGATTCCACCTCTGGAAAGGTTTTGCTTGGGTATCTTTTGTGAGGTAAGGAATCTGCAGCTAAGAGTCTCTATCAGATGAACAAATTATTTACCTTCAGTAACGTTTATCTGGTAGAGACTATTTAGCTGCAGATTCCTTACTGATCCACCATCATTCCCGCTGTACAAACAGACTTTTACAGACAGGGCTATTAATCTTTCAGGGACCTAGTTATCCACACAGTTGGCACAGTTTTTGTGGCTCTGAGCTCCTGGCATTGAAAGTTGTGACAAGAAACTAATGTCACCACACTAGGGTGGCGCCTACATAAGCATCGCGCATGTCACTTTTGACATGGACATGCCGCATCCAAGGGTGCTGCTCATGAAAGCATTTCCAGATCCAGTGACACTTGGGGATAATTCTAAGGTGAGGAACCTGTGGCTAGATCGTGTCTACCAGATAAAATATTAGTGAAGGTAATTAACTTGTTCGTTTTCTTAAAAATCAGCAGGGGGAGAATGCCCTTTTTCAAGAAATTTCCTGTCCAGTTGCAGTCAAATATTTATACTGCCCCTTTTAAAAACTTTGTCTCACTTAGTGCCATATTTTATACCTCTAATTCAAACAAGCATTGGCAAAGGCAATAGGACTCGCATATGCGGGCTTTTGGCTTCGGCAATGTTTTTAGCCATGTTTTACAGCAATGTGGATGCTTTGCTGTGTGGCTAAAGCTAATTTAAGAAGGCTTTTTAGCCATACAGCAAACCATCTTTGCAGTTGTACATTAGGGCTACAAAACATTGCCAACGCCAGTAACTCTCATAGGCTAGACCCATTGGCTTTTCCAATGCTTATTTCTTTTAAGTGAATTTCATTGCTATTATTTTTTTGTGCTTCAAAAGCGAGTTCAATTAGTGAGCCTGTCCCCATGAGGATCAATGATCCCCAGTAGCAATAAGTCGTAAGGATCCCCATGCATTATACAAATTGATGAACCAGGGCTCCAACAGGCATTAACGATGCCCAGTTCTGATAAGCAAAGCCAGGAGGATTTGGTAGCATCTCGCCTTGCTCAATGGGACAGGTATCTTATCAAACTACTGGTGATTCAGTGTCCGAGGGTGTGGACAACCTAAAAAAGCAAATATCCGCAGGCATGGCTTGTACTTATATGCAGCTCCACTCATCACTTCTGGAGCTGAATGATGTAGGTTCAAACCCCCCCAGTGTCACCTACAGGCACACAGGAGTACTGATTCAAAATTTCTGGCTCTAGTCTGACACCAGGAAAATGCTCACAGCATGAGGAATCTGCAGTTAGGTAGAGTATTCCCCAGAAAGATAGATACAGAAGGGAAGTAACTTGCTCATCAGGAAAAGAAGCATATTTGGCTTCAGGAGAATAGGGAATCAAGAGACCTCCCTTCAAGGTTCTAGGGTCAAAGTATTCCAAAAGACCAGAGTATATAAAATACTTATTCTTACAGTGGTGGTGAGATGCGTTATGCAGTGATATACCGCAGACTTAACAGGTTCTGACATCAAAACCGAGTCCTGTGATGTCTGGCTAGCTGGGTCTATCTGATAGAGACATCTATCCGCAGATTCCTTACCTTAGCATTCTACCCCAAGCAACGGAATGGATCTGGAATGTTGTTTCCAGCAGGACCTCTGCATGTAGGTAGAGGGCGTTATGCGAATCCGTAGCGACGTCGTCTACCAGATGTGACATCGAAGTAGATGCTACCGGATGCTACATCACGTATCTGGAGTTCCTCAGGCCGTTGGCCTATCTCGACAAAAAAATATTTTGTCAAGGGAACTCTACATGTCCTCACTGTTCAAAGCTTATGGGTCCTGTGGCAGGCCAATGTATGCCACGACCCTCATACTGTTTATATGTGGTGCCTCAAGGAACACCATGAGTTGGAGGATTGGGGCTCCTGTCATGTCCTTCGTCCGAAGGCCTTGTGGAACGATGTATGAAGATCTTGGTGGCACGTCTTGCATAGGCCTTGCATCATCGTCCTTCTCGCTCCTAGTCCAGCGAGCAGTTGCAGATTCGCTCCAGGAGTCATTCCTGCAATCATACGTCACGCTCGACATCAAAGGAGCAGACAGCAAAATGCAAGTGCTCTAAGTCGCAGCATCGGCCTACGTCCGGTAAATCTGGCGTTTCCGACCCCCTCTATCGATCCGCGGTTGAGGGGTCGGGGCATGAGTCCACCGCGTGCCATCCTGCTTTCCTTGGAACCGGTGCAACTGTGGCTCAGATGCAGAATTATTACAATTCCCTTCATGCCATCTTCAGGCCCCTACCTCCCTTCGGTGTGCTTCCTAGCCCCAAGGGGGTGTGAGGTGTGTGGTATTCTACCTAACTCTACGCCAGCAGGTTTGCCCTCACTGTCAGATAGGCCCTGTAGATCCATACTTGGGTCCGTACAGGCTCTGGTGCACAGCCGTTCGGGGTTACCACCTGTGACGCCAAAGTTCATTCAGCCGATGTTGACAACGCTGAACCAATTGCCCTGTGTGACCCTGAGACAAAACCACTCAGACTACATTGGTGCTGCCCAGCTCTGATACCTTCACTTCTTCAGTCCCTTGCCATATTTCCTGTGAGGGAACAGGCTTTTGGAGGTGAAGGAGAGGAACTGGGTTTAGCAACCCTGTGAATGAGACTATCCATCCTCCTCTGAAGGGTAGTTGGTTGATGGAATTGGGTGAAGTTATTGGACTTGAGTTCTTGCTGGCTTCGGACCTCCTCCCCCCCTCCTCAGCCTTGCCACAGAGGGGAGCTCATCCTTTGCCAAGGTGCTGAGGAGGGCAGCTCCTATCTTGGAATTGCAGCTCCCCTTTGTGGACGCGACCGCTGACTCCTTGATAGCAACTCTTCACCAGGGCTGAGCAGGAATAGAGCCTGTGCTCCTGTATAGTGAGGCACTATATGATCTTTTGTTAGGGGCCTAAACTAACCCCCTAAGGACCAATCAATATCCTGTAGACAGCGGCCCTCCCCGGGGACCTGGCTTGTCTTTTCCGGCACCCAGCTTTGAGAAGTTTTGTGGTGCAGGCTGCTACAGCCTCTTTTGATCTCTGCATCCTTCCAATCATTTCTCTGGACAGGAAGTCCAGATGGCTGGAAACTTGTGGACGAAATATTTTGTCCTCAATCAGCTCAGCCGTGCAGTTGATAAACACCAATTGTATTCTTGGCCATCCCTCCCATGCATTGTGGGATTGGGTGACACGCCTGCTACCGTCTCTTCAGGAGGAGACCCATATCAAACTCTCCCAGACACTCCAGGATGGGTGAGAGGCAGCTAGGTTTGTCATAAAGTGTGATATGGATACCATGGTCTCAGTTGGCCGAGCCGTGGTTCACTTTGTAGGGTTGCACCGCCATGCCTGGCTGCGCGCCTCCGTTTTTTTGTAGGCTGTCCGATCTATGTTGGAAGACATGCCCTTCGATGGCACCTGCCTGTTCTGCACTTATGTCAATTCTGTATTGCAATGCTTTAGGGATAGGGGGAACAGAAAAGATTTGTAAATATGTCTATTGTTATGTTTACAGATGCTACCATTCCAGAGTGGAGTCCTGTACGTCCTTTTGAGGCAACACTCTGAGCTGTTCAACCTTCTGGTGGCACCTGGCACAGTGTTCCTGCCTCTGCGAATATTCCTTTCTTTCTTATAGCAGTTAATGACAGCTTTTTGTTAAATGCTGTCTGAGAGACGTGTATTCTTTGTGACCCTAAGTGGGTATAGCACCTATTGAGACAGGGTTTATTCTTTTTTCTCTGAAGACGGGCTTCATCCTCATGAGAAGGTTACCTGTATGGCATGTACCCTGATCTGTGTAGAGCATCTTCTGGTATGCCTTAAAGGCATTACTAAATATCTTGTAGTACTCTTCGTATCCCTTATAGGGAGCTTGTCATTATGTCTATCTGAGAACTTCTGTGCATGGCCTATTGCTTGCACAATTATATTTTTATGGCAGGGGCAAGGCCTTGTGCCTCGGGTGAGTTATGTTCTCCAAGACAAGGGTTTGAATCCTGCCTAGGCTGATAGCTATATGCTACCATAAGTGAATCTAACTCTTTTGATTGTATTGTTTCGCTTTGCTATTAATATTGGAGCATTACTTATGCTTCTCTTTCTAGTGTTGTTCTTCTCATGAGAGACTTATTTTCCTATGTGTAGCAGGATCCCAAGTAGTACTGCCTTTCCACATCCAAGCGTCTTTGCACTTCCTTTAGCAAGCTACTCTAGCTATGCGTCAGCAGCATGGGTTGTTGCTGCTGAGATCTCGAGCACCAGTGGTACATGGGTGCAAATTCCTTCTTGTGTCTGTGCGAGTCCTGCTCATGGCATTCTTCTCTTGTGCTGGTGGTCATGCTGTCCTTAAACTACTGCTTCTTCATAAGATGTGTAATACTTACTTATTGCTTAGAGGTAGGGTCCTGTACCTTGCCTGTGATAGGTTCCTCTTAGGCAAGAGGTCACAATCCATCCAGGGCCTCCAGATTTCTATATATTTATTCTTAAGATGCCATCATGTGGTCATCTTCTGTGTTGATGGCTATCTTCCATCTTACGGTGGGTAACTGGTTGTTTACTCATGTTCATTGAACCTTATAGTTCCGTCTTGTGTTGGGATTAGTTTGTAAGGGGGTTGGTTTCTCCAGTTGGACACAGTCTCCCTGGTCGGTTCCTTTCACTCTATTCTTGGGTGTCATAATATTTCTACCCCTGTGGTGGTAGTCCTAACACTTCTGTGTTATTATTGCTGTGCGCACCTCACTCCCTTTGGTAGATGCCCATATACATTGGTATATTATGAAGGCGGTAGACCTTTCTGGTGATTTAAATGTCTCCTGATTCCTGTAGGGATGTTATTTCCTATAGTGAGCAATTGTTGCTCTGTTATAGGCTGCAACTCCTTTGATTGATTCAGCTTCTTACTTCATTGTTTTCAGTTTGCAGTTGTCCACTTTTTGGGGTTTGTCCCTGGAGAAGATTTTACCTTTTTGTTCTGTACTTGAGCCAAGTTTCTCACCTGCTGTCTTATTGTAAGCTGTTGTTATCAGCAACCTGATAAGGACAACTCCGTCAGTTGGCACTGGTTTAAATGCTTTGCTAGCCTTTCTTTTACATGGATGTGTGTGTGATGTCCTCCACACTTCCCTATCTCTTATATAAGTACTACCTTGGCTCAGACCTCATGTTTTTATGACGTAATCATGGTGTCAATATATATATATGTTCGATGGCATGTGTAGCTGCAGATACACATGCTATGCATAGGTCCCGCCATCTATTGCTGGGCTTGGAGTGTTACAAGTTGTTTTTCTTCGAAGAAGTCTTTTTTTCGAGTCACAGGATCAAATGACTCCCCCTTTCGGTAATAGTGCACATGGTCTTCAACTCCTTTGTTAGATTGTTTTCTTTCCGCTGTCGTGTTCGGAAGTGTTTCCTCTTGCTCCGAGACTTTCGAATCGGAAACTTTATACTAACTTTATTCTACTGTGAGTATTATTTCACTCACGTTTCCATCTGTATCAAGCCAATAGTACCGTCAGAAACCAGAAAACGCCCTTTTGGGCACTCGTGCCCTACTCGCCCTGTTCAGGCCTACCACGCCATAGTTTGATGGATCAGACTCCATTCCGATTCTGTCCTCGATGCCACACAAAGTTCCCCTATACAGATCAACACGTGGTATGTGTAGGAAGTTGGCTCTGTATGTACTATTTCAAAGCAAGAAATAGCATGCACAGAGTCCAAGGGTTCCCCTTAGAGGTAAGATAGTGGCAAAAAGAGATCATTCTAATGCTCTATTTTGTGGTAGTGTGGTCGAGCAGTAGGCTTATCAGAGGGTAGTGTTAAGCATTTGTTGTACACACGCAGGCAATAAATGAGGAACACACACTCAAAGACGAATTCCAGGCCAATAGGTTTTTGTATAGAAATATATATTTTCTTAGTTTATTTTAAGAACCACAGGTTCAAGATTTACAATCAATACTTCAAATGAAAGGTACTTCACTTAGGTATCATAGGAACTTTGAATCAGCAAAATAGCATGTACAGTTTTGGCAAAAATGGCAATAAGTTATTTAAAAACTAGACAGTGCAAATTTCAACTGTTCCTGGGGGAGGTAAGTGTTTGTTCGTTCTGCAGGTAAGTAAACCACCTACATGGTTCAAAGTTGGGTCCAAGCTAGCCCACCGTTGGGGGTTCAGGGCAACCCCAAAGTTACCACACCAGCAGCTCAGGGCCGGTCAGGTGCAGAGGTCAAAGTGGTGCCCAAAACACATAGGCTTCAATGGAGAAGGGGGTGCCCCGGTTCCAGTCTGCCAGCAGGTAGGTACCCGTGACTTCGGAGGGCAGACCAGGGTTTTTTTTTTAGGGCACCAGGGGGACACAAGTCAGCACAAAAAGTACACCCTCAGATGCACGGGCGGCCGGGTGAAGAGTGCAAACAGGCGTCGGCTTTGCAATGGAGTTCAATGGGAGATCCAGGGGTCTCTTCAGCGAAGCAGGCAGGCAAGGGGGGTGCTCCTCGGGGTAGCCACCACCTGGGCAAGGGAGAGGGCCACCTGGGGGTCGCTTCTGCACTGGAGGTCGGATCCTTCAGGTCCTGGGGGCTGCGGGTGCAGTGTCTTTACCAGTTGTCGGGTTCTTAGAAGCAGCCAGTCGCGGTCAGGGGGAGCCTCTGGATTCCCTCTGCAGGTGTCGCTGGGGGGGGGAGGGCTCAGGGGGGTCAATTCTGGCTACTCACAAGGTCGCAGTCGCCGGGGAGTCCTCCCTGTAGTGTTGTTTCTCCGCAGGTCGAGCCAGGAGTGTCGGGTGCAGAGTGGAAAGTCTCACGCTTCCGGCGGGAAACGTGCAGTCCTTTAAAAGTTGTTTCTTTGTTGCAAAGTTGTTTCCTCTTTGGAGCAGAGCCGCTGTCCTCAGGAGTTCTTGGTCCTTTTAGATGCAGGGTGGTCCTCTGAGGCTTCAGAGGTCGCTGGACCCTGGGGAACGCGTCGCTGTTGCAGTTTTTCTTGAAGTGGGGAGACAGGCCTGTAGGGCTGGGGCCAAAGCAGTTGGTGTCTCTGCAGGGCTTTCAGGTCAGCAGTCCTTCTTCGTCTTCAGGTTGCAGGAATCTATCTTGCTTGGTTCTGGGGGCCCCTAAATACTCAATTTAGGGGTGTGTTTAGGTTTGGGGGGTTAGTAGCCAATGGCTGCTAGCCCTGAGGGTGGCTACACCCTCTTTGTGCCTCCTCCCTGAGGGGAGGGGGGCACATCCCTAATCCTATTGGGGGAATCCTCCATCTGCAAGATGGGGGATTTCTAAAAATCAGAGTCACCTCAGCTCAGGACACCTTAGGGGTTGTCCTGACTGGCCAGTGACTCCTCCTTGTTTTTCTCATTATCTCCTCCGGCCTTGCTGCCAAAAGTGGGGCCGTGGCCAGAGGGGGCGGGCATCTCCACTAGCTGGAATGCCCTGTGGCGCTGTAACAAAGGGGGTGAGCCTTTGAGGCTTACCGCCAGGTGTTACAGTTCCTGCAGGGGGAGGTGAGAAGCACCTCCACCCAATACAGGCTTTGTTACTATCCACAGAGTGACAAAGTCACTCTCCCCATGTGGCCAGCAACATGTCTGGTGTGTGGCAGGCTGACAAAACTACTCAGCCCACACTGGAAGTTGGGTATGTTTTCAGGGGGCATCTCTATGATGCCCTCTGGGGTGTATTTCACAAAATGTACACTGGCATCAGTGTGCATTTATTGTGCTGAGAAGTTTGATACCAAACTTCCCAGTTTTCAGTGTAGCCATTATGGTGCTGTGGAGTTCATGTATGACAGACTCACAGACCATATACTCTTATGGCTACCCTGCACTTACAATGTCTAAGGTTTTGCTTAGACACTGTAGGGGCATAGTGGTCATGCACCTATGCCCTCACCTATGGTATAGTGCACCCTGCCTTAGGGCTGTAAGGGCTGCTAGAGGGGTGACTTATCTATGCCATAGGCAGTGTGAGGTTGGCATGGCACCCTGAGGGGCGTGCCATGTCGACTTAGTCATTTTCTCCCCACCAGCACACACAAGCTTGCAAGCAGTGTGTCTGTGCTGAGTGAGGGGTCCCCAGGGTGGCATAAGACGACATGCTGCAGCCCTTAGAGACCTTCCCTGGCATCAGGGCCCTTGGTACCAGGGGTACCAGTTACAAGGGACTTACCTGGATGCCAGGGTGTGCCAATTGTGGAAACAAAGGTACAGTTTTAGGGAAAGAACACTGGTGCTGGGCCCTGGTTAGCAGGCCTCAGCACACTTTCAAATCATAACTTGGCATCAGCAAAGGCAAAAAGTCAGGGGGTAACCATGCCAAGGAGGCATTTCCTTACAGTATGTAATCTCTGTCTCTCTCCCGAACATCGAGAAGAAGACTGTGAAGCTTATTGGTCGTTCCGGTTGAAAAAGACACTGCATGACCGGAGAGATAGGAAACTCGAAATGGCGTCAAAGCATACAGAGTCCACCAACACCTTAGAAGAAGAGCAGGCACAGACAATTGTTTCGATTCAGGACATCAATTCCGAAGCAGACTTGGATGAAGACAGCCAACCTATCACTGCGGCTCAGCATGTGAGTACACCTGCCCCTACGCCCACTTCCAAGAGACCTATTAAGGCCTTGGGTGCACCTCTGCCAGAGAGCCATGATTTCACCCGAAAAAAAACATCGGCAACTGTCCTTCGGGTTCGGCGCCGAAAAAGGCCACACATGTTTCGATGCCGGAGTCGAGCAACACTACTAAAGCTCCACATCCGAGCCGAGCCGACGTCCACACTCTGAGTAGAAAATTCGACATCCGGCTTCGGAGCCAAAACCACAGGCTGGATCTTCGGGACCGAAAAAGTTATCCTCCACTTCTGAGCTAAAGAAATCTTTTTACAAAGAGGAACAAGGACTTTTGAGCCGACAAACACAGCTCAAAGACAATTAATGATCAATCCTCTAAACCAGCTAGAACATCAGAATATCTTTCTGAAGACTCAGATATTCAACCAATCCTTGAAATCATGTACACCAAACAAAGAAGCATACATATCCAAAAGGAGGCTGGCAAAATCATTGCTTCACCTCCTCCACAAACCAGCTGGCATTTCAAGAGACTCTTGACACTGCTCCACCACCAGCAAAGATATTTAAAAGGAAGGAGAAACTATCACCTTTACAGATTTCTCCACCACATTCGCCACAACTTTTTCTCTCCACCACCTACTACCCCACCACCATTGCCCTCACCAACACATTCCCATACATATTCACATGGAGATAAGGTTGACCCCTGGGACTTGTATGACCCAGATCCCATACCACTAAATGACCCAGACCTCTATCCATCAAAACCTTCACCACCAGAGGATAGCATGGCTTATACACAGGTCATTTCGAGAGCAGCTGCATACCATGGGGTTCAAATGCATGCTGAGCCTTTGGAGGAGGATTTTCTTTTCAACACATTGTCCTCCACCCACTCACAATACCAGTGCTTGCGGATGCTGCCTGATATGCTTAGACATGCAGACGACATCTTTATAGAACCTGTTAAGGCTAGAATTTTAACTCCCAGAATAGACAAAAAGTACAAGCATGTACCAGCAGACCCAGTTTATATCACACAACATGTACCACCAGACTCTGTTGTAGTCAGCGCTGCAAGAAAAAGGACCAAAAGCCAATGTTCAGGGGATACCCCTCCCACTGATAAAGAAAGCAGAAAGTTTGATGTAGCTGGTAAGAGGATAGCTAGACAGGCAGCTAAACAATGGCGTATTGCCAATTCACAAGCCTTGCTAGCAAGGTATGATAGGGCCCACTGGGACAAAATGCAGGAATTTTTACAGTACTTGCCAAAAGAACATCAAAAAAGAGCACAACAGATTGTTGACGAGGGCCAAGCAATTAGCAATAACCAAATAAAATCTGCTCTTGGCGCAGCTAATACAGCAGTTGGAAGCAGAAACACTAGCGTAACCATCCGTAGGCATGCATGGTTAAGATCTTCAGGGTTCAAGCCAGAAATTCAACAAGCAGTGCTCAATATGCCCTTTGGTACAAAACATCTATTTGGACCTGAGATTGACAGAACTTTTGAGAAACTCAGGAAGGACTTTGACACTGCAAAAGCTATGGGAGCCCTATACACTACACCTTACCAAGGTTCCTTTCGGAAACAACAATTTAGAGGAGGTTTCAAGCCCCAGTCTGCAGAGGCTCCCACCTCGCAAATTATTAAACAAGGTCAGCAGCACTACCAAGGCATTTAGAGGCTCTTACAGAGGTCAACACTTCAGAGGCAAATTTCAAGCCTCAAAGAATGTCACCACTCCCTCAAAACAGTCACCTCCTCAGTATAACACAATCCCACACATCTTGTGTGAGGGGCAGACTGCAGCAATTCCACTCCCAGTGGCACAACATCACCACAGACCAGTGGGTGCTTTCAATTATCTGCAACGGTTACTGCATTGAACTCATTACTACTCCTCCAAACATTCCCCCTCGCTATCACAGACTGTCCCCAGAACACAACGTTCTGTTACAGCAAGAGGTGCAATCGTTATTGCTAAAAAGCAATATAATCAGTTCCAAAATCTCAACAGGGAACAGGAGTATATTCACTATATTCCCTCATACCCAAAAAGGATGGTTCTCTCAAGCCCATTCTGGATCTCAGACCACTAAATCTATATATCCTGTCAGAACATTTTCACATGGTATCTCTGCAGGACGTAATTCCGCTACTGCAAAAATAAGCTTGCATGACTGCATTGGATCTCAAAGATGCCTACTTTCATATCCCCATACATCCAGCTCATCGAAAATACCTAAGGTTTACAATAGCAGGAAAGCACTAACAATTCAAGGTTCTTCCCTTCGGCATAACAGCTCCAATGGTTTTCACAAAATGTCTAGCTGTATTAGCAGCTTACCTAAGAAGACAACAAATACATGTCTTTCCTTATCTAGACGAGTGGCTAATAAAATCAAGCAACATTATGCAATGCCAGGAACAGACTCAATACACAATAGAAACTCTATACACATTGGGGTTCACAATCAACTAACAAAAATCTAATCTTCAACCAGCACAAGTTAAACCTTACCTAGGTGCTATTCTCAATACCCAAAAAGCCTTAGCCTATCCAAATCCCCAAAAGATACAGGCTTTTCAAAACCTTATAACACAGATACAGCCCAATCAACGTTACACTGTAAAGTTCATCATGAAACTATTGGAAATGATGGCATCATGCATACCAATAGCACTGCATGCAAGGTTAAATATGAGAACGCTACAACAGTGCCCCTCACAGCAGTGGTCTCAAGCACAGTGTCAATTGCAGGATCTAGTGTTGTTAGACCACCAAACGCACAAATCTCTTCAATGGTGTAATTGCAACAATTTAATAAAGGGGCGGTCATTTCAGAACCCTGTGCCTCAGACCACAGTAACAGGCGCATCAATGACAGGTTGGGGAGCTCACCTCAACAACCTTACCATTCAAGGGGAATGGAATTAAATGCAGTTAACTTATCACATAAATCATTTAGAATTGTTAGCTGTGTTTCTCGCCCTAAAAGCTTTTCAACCCCTTCTCAGGCACAAAACAGTCTTGATAAAGACAGATAATATGACAACAATGTACTATCTGAAGAAACAAGGAGGAACACATTCATCTCAACTGTCCCTCCTAGCCCAAACAATATGGAAATGGGCAATTCATAGTCACATTTACTTGCTAGCGGAAAATATCCCAGGGATACACAATCCGCTAACGGACCTACTAAGCAGGACGCAGCAACAGATACACAAATGGAAAATTCACTCAGGTACTTCAACAGTACTTTCCAATGTGGAAAACACCAGACATAAACCTATTCGCAACAAGCGAAAACGCAGAATGCCAAAACTTCGCACCGTCTGTCCAAGGGCAATGCTGTATGGATCAACTGGTCAGGGATATTTGCTTACGCTTTTCCCCCCTCTCCCGTTAATTCCATTTTTGTCAACAAACTACTTCACACCTCACTCACCATGATTCTCATAGTCCCCACATGGGCACTACAAAATTGGTACACAACACTCCTAGATCTGTCAGTAGTACCTCATCGCAAACTTCCAAACAGGGCAGATTGGGGGTTCAGGGCCACCCCAAAGTTACCACACCAGCAGCTCAGGGCCGGTCAGGTGCAGAGGTCAAAGTGGTGCCCAAAACACATAGGCTTCAATGGAGAAGGGGGTGCCCCGGTTCCAGTCTGCCAGCAGGTGGGTACCCGCGACTTCGGAGGGCAGACCAGGGGGGGTTTTGTAGGGCACCGGGGGGGGGACACATTAACCAAACAGTGGAATTGCCACTCTTCTTCCCACAGCCAGACTCACCTGCTGAAAGAGCTGTTCATACTCTTAACCTTAAAAGAGCTCTAATGTACTATGTTGATAGAACAAAAGAGTTTAGGAAAACTAAAAAGCTTTTTGTAGATTTTCAACAACCACATAAAGGAAATCCTATCTCTGAACAAGGATTAGCTAGATGGATTGTAAGATGCATCCAAACATGTTAAATTAAAGCAAAAAGACAACTTTTAATAACGCCTAAAGCACATTCCACTAGGAAAAATGGTGCTTCCATGTTTTTTCTAGGTAACATGCAAATTGCAGACATATGTAAAGATGCCACATGGTCCACTCCACATACCTTACAAAACAATACTGTGTGGCTGTATTTTCAAAGCAACAAGCAAATGTTGGTTAAGCAGTACTTAAAACTTTGTTTCAAACTGCTTCAACTCCTACAGGCTAGCCACCGCTGGTTTGGGAGAAGGACTGCTTTTTAGTGTATGCATAGCATCTGCAGCTACACATACAATTGAACAGAAAATGTCACTTACCCAGTGTACATCTGTTCGTGGCATGTAGTGCTGCAGATTCACATGCACCCTTCTGTCCTCCCCGGATGCCTGTAGTAGTTGCAGTTTTATTTGTACATATATATATACGTTCAATGGCATGTGTAGCTGCAGATACACATGCATTGCACATCCCGCCATCTAGTGTTGGTCTCGGAGTGTTACAAGTTGTTTTTCTTCGAAGAAGTCTTTTCGAGTCACGAGATCGAGGGACTCCTCCCCTTTCGGCTCCATTGCGCATGGGCGTCGACTCCATCTTAGATTGTTTTCCCCGCAGAGGGTGAGGTAGGAGTTGTGTATTATAGTAATAGTGCCCATGCAATGGAGTGAATATGTATGTACATAATGTAGTTTAAAGTGATATATTTACAAATTTGCAAATGTTCAAGATCAACTTCGAAACGGCTACAGGCTCCCGGGGAGGCGGGTGGGCGCATGTGAATCTGCAGCGACTCATGCCACGAACAGATGTACACTGGGTAAGTGACATTTTCCGTTCAATGGCATGTGTAGCTGCAGATACACATGCTTTGCATAGACTAGTAAGCAGTTATCTCCCCAAAAGCGGTGGTTCAGCCTGTAGGAGTTGAAGTTGTTTGAAACAAAGTTTGTAATACTGCTTGACCTACTGTGGCTTGTTGTGCTGTTAACACATCCACGCAGTAGTGTTTGGTAAACGTATGAGGCGTAGACCATGTGGCTGCCTTACATATTTCAGTCATTGGCATATTTCCTAGAAAGGCCATGGTAGCACCTTTCTTTCTAGTCGAGTGTGCCTTTGGTGTAATAGGCAGTTCTCTTTTTGCTTTGTGATAGCAAGTTTGAATGCATTTAACTATCCATCTAGCAATGCCTTGTTTGGAAATCGGATTTCCTGCATGAGGTTTTTGGAAAGCAACAAATAATTGTTTTGTTTTCCAAATTTGTTTTGTTCTGTCAATGTAGTACATTAATGCTCTTTTGATGTCTTGGCTCAAAAGGCTTCATCAAACAAAAACAAGTGTTACGTGTCCAAGCCCAATGCTAGATATCAGGAGTATGCACAGCATATGTACCTACAGTTACACATGCCAACAAGGGTACTGTGCTGTTTTTTTCCAAATGTGGAGTGCTAAGAACTACGAAGTTTAGCTAGAGGTGAACATTATGGGTTCGGTCTAGACTCATTTGCAGTTCAAAGTCAATTTAAGCCTTTTTAGAGACAATTACGTTGATTTTTCAAAATTCACTAAAGGGGATAGCATCAATACAACACAGAGACCGTTGTTTTTTTCTTCTTCACTGTAAGGAAATGCCTCCTTGGTATGGTGACCCCCTGACGTTTTTCCTTTGCAGATGCTAAGTTATTATTTGAAAGCGTGCTGGGACCCTGCTAACCAGGCCCCAGCACCAGTGTTCTTTCCCTAAACTGTACCTTTATCTCCACAATTGGCACAACCCTGGCACTCAGGTAAGTCCCTTGTAACTGGTACCAAGGGCTCTGATGCCAGGGAAAGTCTCTAAGGGCTGCATCATGTCTTATGCCACCCTGGGGACCCCTCACTCAGCACATGCACACTGCCTTACAGCTTGTGTGTGCTGGTGGGGAGAAAATGACTACGTCGACATGGCACTCCCCTCAGAGTGCCATGCCAACCTCACACTGCCTGTGGCACAGGTAAGTCACCCCTTTAGCAGGCCTTACAGCCCTAAGGCAGGGTGCACTAGGCCGCAGGTGAGGGCATATGTGCATGCGCACTATGCCCCTACAGTGTCTAAGCAAAACCTTAGACATTGTAAGTGCAGGGTAGCCATAAGAGTATATGGTCTGGGAGTTTGTCAAACACGAAATCCACAGTTCCATAATGGCTACTCTGAAAACTGGGAAGTTTGGTATCAAACCTCTCAGCACAATAAATGCACACTGATGCCAGTGTGCAATTTATTGTAACATACACCCAGAGGGCATCTTAAGAGATACCCCCTGAAAACATACCCGACTTCCAGTGTAGGCTGACTAGTTTCTGCCAGCCTGCCAGACGTGTTGCTGGCCACATGGGGGAGTGTCTTAGTCACTCTGTGGCCAGGAACAAAGCCTGTACTGGGTGGAGGTGCTTCTCACCTCCCCCTACAAGAACTGTGACACCTGGCGGTGAGCCTCAGAGCCTCACCCCTTTTGTTACAGCACCACAGGGCATCCCAGCTAGTGGAGATGCCCGCCCCTCGGACTCCGCCAGCTAGTCAACACGCCCACCCACATCGCCGGACACACCCTTGACCCCCTCTTGACCTCAAGCAACCACGTTTCCTTCAGCCACACCTCCGAACTCCACTGGACCGACCATCACTGCGTCCATTTCACCTATAAGAAAACCACAGAGCAACACCGCATCCAGCTACCTCCCCACCGCCGCTGGGGCAAAGTCACCCAAGACCAACTGACCAGCACCCTCATCAACAACCTTCCACCCGACGCAACCGACCCGAGCACAGCCGCCATCAACCTCCATCAATGGATCCTCGACTGCGCCAACACCCTTGCCCCTCTCAAGAAACCCACCGCCATCCAAGGAAAGAAAAAACCAGCCTGGTTCACAGACGATCTAACCACCTCCAAAAGCATCTGCCAGAAGCTCAAAAAGAAATGGATCCAAGAACGCACACCCGACAACCTCGTCGCCCTCAAAAACGCCAACCGCGAACACCACCAACGGATCCGCATCGCCAAGCGCGCCCACTTCACCGAACGCATCAACAACAACGCCCACGACTGCAAAGAACTCTTCGGCATCGTGAAGGAACTCTCCAATCCAAAAGCCAACTCCAACGACATCCCGCCCTCCCAGAAACTCTGCGACGACCTCTCCACCTTGTTCCACCAGAAAATCGCTACCATCCACGACAGCTTCAACACCGGTCCACCGCCAGACCCCACCCCCAACGTCTCCTCCCGCGACTGTCGCCTCACCGCCTGGACCCACGTGGACGAGGCAGAAACCATAACAACCATGAACACCATCCACTCAGGCTCCCCCACGGACCCCTGTCCCCATCATGTTTTCAACTCAGCCAACTCCACCATCGCCCCCGAACTCCGCAAGATCATCAACCTCTCCTTCACTTCTGCCACCTTCCCGGACAGCTGGAAACACGCAGAAATCCAACCCCTCCTCAAAAAACCCAAGGCCGACCCCAACGATCTCAAAAACTTCCGTCCGATCTCTCTCCTCCCTTTTCCAGCGAAAGTCATCGAGAAGATCGTCAACACTCAGCTCACCCACTTCCTCGAAGACAATTCCATCCTGGACCCCTCACAATCCGGATTCAGACGAAACCACAGCACTGAGACTGCTCTCCTCGCCGCCACAGATGACATCAGACATCAAATGGACAACGGCGAAACCTCAGCCCTCATCCTCCTCGACCTATCAGCCGCCTTTGACACCGTCTGCCACCGCACCCTACTGACCCGCCTCCAGGAAGCCGGCATCCAAGACAAAGCCCTCCACTGGATCTCATCCTTCCTCTCCGACAGAACGCAGAGAGTCCGTCTCTCCCCTTTCCGCTCCAAAGCCACCAACCTCATCTGCGGCGTCCCCCAAGGATCCTCCCTCAGCCCTACGTTGTTCAACGTCTACATGGCCCCCCTCGCTCAACTGGCCCGCCAACATCATCTCAGCATCATCTCCTACGCCGACGACAACCAGCTCGTCCTCTCCCTGACCAAAGACCCGCTCACCGCCAAAACAAACCTCCACGAGGGACTAAAATCCATCGCCGATTGGATGAACAACAGTCGCCTGAAACTCAACTCCGACAAGACGGAAGTCCTCATCCTCGGGCGCACTCCCTCTGCCTGGAACGACTCATGGTGGCCCTCCGTCCTCGGACCCCCGCCCACCCCTGCCAGCCACGCAAGAAACCTCGGCTTCATCCTGGACTCCGCCCTCACCATGTCCAAACAGGTCAGCGCCGTCTCCTCCTCCTGTTTCAACACCCTTCGAATGCTCCGCAGAATCTTCAAGTGGATTCCAACAGAAACCAGAAAGACGGTGACCCAGGCCCTCGTCAGCAGCAGACTTGACTACGGCAACGCACTCTACACAGGCATCCCAACCAAAGACATCAAACGACTCCAACGCATCCAAAATGCCTCTGCCCGACTGATCCTCGACATACCCCGCCGAAGTCACATCTCCCCTCACCTAAAGGAACTCCACTGGCTCCCGGTAGACAAGAGGATCACCTTTAAACTCCTGACCCACGCTCACAAGGCACTTCACAACACCGGACCCTCCTACCTCAACACCAGACTTAACTTCTACACTCCAACACGTCAACTCCGATCCGCCAACCTCGCCCTCGCCATCGTACCCCGAATCCAGCGCAAGACATCCGGCGGCAGATCCTTCTCCTTCCTCGCCGCCAAGACCCGGAACTCTCTCCCCACATCTCTTCGCCAGACCCAGGACCTCCTCGCATTCAGAAGGCTCCTCAAGACCTGGCTCTTCGACCGCTAAATCAGCAGCGCTCCCGCCCCCCCTCTCAGCGCCTCGAAACCCTGACGGGTACATAGCGCGCTTTATAAATACTATGATTGATTGATTGATTGATTGCCCCTCCGGCCACTGCCCCCACTTTTTGGCAGCAAGGCTGGAGGAGATAATTAGAAAAACAAGGAGGAGCCACCCACCAGTCAGGACAGCCCCTAAGGTGTCCTGAGCTGAGGTGACTCCTGCTTTTAGAAATCCTCCATTTTGAGAGTGGAGGATTCCCCAAATAGGATTATGGATGTGCCCCTCTCCCCACAGGGAGGAGGCACAAAGAGGGTGTAGCCACCCTCCCGGACAGTAGCCATTGGCTACTGCCCTCCCAGGCCTAAACACACCGCTAAATCTAGTATTTAGGGGCACCCCAAAACCTAGAAAACTAGATTCCTGCAACCTTAACAAAGAAGGAGGACTGCAGACCTGACGCCCTGCAGAGAAGAGGGAGACAACAACTGCCTTTGCCCCAGCCCTACCGGCCTGTCTCCCAAATTCGAAGAAAACTGCAACAGCGACGCATCCGACAGGGACCAGCGACCTCTGAAGCCTCAGAGGACTGCCCTGCACCCAAGGACCAAGAAACTCCTGTGAACAGCGGCTCTGTTCAAAACCAGCTACTTCTTGGCAACAAAGAAGCAACTTCCAAAGACTTAACGTTTCCCGTGAGACTTCACCCTCTGCACCCGACGCCCCTGGCTCGACCTGCAGAAAACCAACACCTCAGGGAGGACTCCGCGGCGACTGCGAGCCCGTGAGTAACCAGAGACGAGCCCCCACAGCAACGCCTGCAGAGAGAATCCAGAGGCTCCCCCTGACCGCGACTGCCTGTAACAAGGGACTTGAGGCCTGGAACCAACACTGCACCCGCAGCCCCCAGGACCTGAAGGAACCGAACTCCAGTGCAAGAGCGACCCTCTGCCTAGCCCAGGTGGTGGCTGCCCCAAGGAGCCCCCCCGTGCCTGCCTGCATCATTGAAGTGACCCCCGGGTCTCTCCATTGCTTTCTATACAAAACCCAACGCCTGTCTGCACACTGCACCCGGCCGCCCCTGTGCCGCTGAGGGTGTACTTTCTGTGCCCTCTAGTGTGTCCCCCGGTGCCCTACAAAACCCCCCTAGTCTGCCCAACCCCCCCCCCCCCCCCCCCCCCCCCCAAAAGGACGCAGGTACTTACCTGATGGAGGACTGGAACCGGGGCACCCCTGTTCTCCATTGAAGCCTATGTGTTTTGGGCACCTCTTTGACCTCTGCACCTGACCGGCCCTGAACTGCTGATGTGGTAACTTTGGGGTGGCCCTGAACCCCCAACGGTGGGCTGCCTATGCCCCAACTTTGAGACTTGTAAGTGTTTTACTTACCTTCAAAACTAACCTTTACTTACCTCCCCCAGGAACTGTTGATTTTTGCACTGTGTCCACTTTTGAAATAACTTGTTGCCATTTTTACAAAAACTGTACATGATATTGTGTTCATTCAAAGTTCCTAAAGTATCTAATTGAAGTACCTTGCATGTAAAGTGTTGAATGTAAATCTTGAGCCCGTGGTTCCTAAAATAAAGAAAATATATTTTTCAATATAAACAACTATTGGCCTGGAGTAAGTCTTTGAGTGTGTGTTCCTCATTTATTGCCTGTGTGTTTACAACAAATGCTTAACACTACCCTATGATAAGCCTACTGCTCGGCCACACTACCACAAAATAGAGCATTAGAATTATCTAATTTTGCCAC
Organism: Pleurodeles waltl; assembly: GCF_031143425.1. Lineage (NCBI taxonomy): Eukaryota > Metazoa > Chordata > Amphibia > Caudata > Salamandridae > Pleurodeles > Pleurodeles waltl. The sequence goes on from NC_090450.1 coordinate 905,452,878, forward strand.
TATCTTACCTCTAAGGGGAACCCTTGGACTCTGTGCACACTATTTCTTACTTTGAAATAGTATATACAGAGCCAACTTCCTACACTCACTCTGAGGCTGCTGGGCCTCATGGCCTCCTGCATCCTGCTAGTAACACATGCCAGATAGCATATGCGGGCTCTGCAGTGGAACCTGAAGTTCCAATGGGCGCAGCGTCGGGGGAATCTCTCCGACCTGGTCCAGATCTCGGAGGGGACTGCGAAATAACTTCATTGGTGGCTTTCGAATACTCATTGGGTCCACGGCAGATCCCTCTCCCTTCCCCAACCAGATCTCTCTATAGTGACACATGCGTCACTTCTCGGATGGGGTAGCCATATGAGAGAGGCGGAGATCAGAGGACTCTGGTCTCCAGCGGAGTTGGGGCTCCACATCAGTCTGCTGGAGCTCCAGGAGATCAGGCTTGTGTTGAAAGCATTCCTTTCCTCTCTCAAAGGGAAAGTGGTGCAGGTGTTCACAGACAATACTACCGCCATGTGGTATTGCAACAAACAGGGCGGAGTAGTGTCCTGGACCCTTTGTCAGTAGGCACTACGCCTCTGCACATGTCTTGAACATCAGGGCATTACCCTGATGGTTCAACATGTGGCGGGTTCCCTCAACGCCAGAGCGGACAAACTCAGCTGTCAATGCACAGCCGATCACAAATGACATCTCCATCTGAAGGTGGCGCAAGGTCTCTTTCGGCAGTGGGGAGAGCCTTGGTTAGATATGTTTGGCTCCGCAGAGAACGCGCAATGTCAGCTGTTTTGCTCGTTGGAGTTTCCAAGGCGGCACTCGCTCGGAGACACTTTTCGTCTCGAGCGGAACTCCGGCATCCTTTACGCCTATACCTCTTCTGCCCAGAGTTCTCAAGAAAATCATGAGCGACCGGGCCCAAGTCATCTTGGTGGCTCCGGACTGGACACACAGAGTATGGTATCCAGAGCTATTGAGCATGTCCATCAATCCTCCACTCAGACTTCCTCTTCGGGCGGATCTTCTGTCGCAGCAGCAGGGGACGGTTCTTCACCCGAACCTGTCAAACCTCTGCCTTCAAGCGTGGAGATTGAGCGGCAACAGTTGACGGCTTTTGCCCTTCCACCCAAAGTCTGCAATGTTATCTTGGCTGCCAGGCATCCATCAACTAAAACTGTATACGCCTGTCGTTGGAATAAATTTGTGGCATGGTGTACCAACAAATCTGTTGATCCCCTTTCTGCCCCTCTATCCGGGGTTCTTCTGTTCATTCTTTCTTTATCCCAGCAAGGCTCTGCTTTGGGCACCCTTAAAGGGTATTGATCTACCATTTCGTCCTTTCTTAGGCTACCTTATCAGCCCTCACTATTTAAATCTCCTAATGTGAGTAGATTCCTAAAAGGGCTCACCCATTTATTTCCTCCCACGCCATTTATAATGCCTCAGTGGGACCTTACTCTTGTACTTACTTATTTGATGTGTACTCCCTTTGAGCCAATGCATAAATGTCCCTTGCGGCTCCTCCCCTTCAAAACTGTCTTTCTGGTCGCTATCACCTCTGCTCGCAGGGTGAGTGAGCTACAGGCCCTTTCCTCAAAACCTCCATACTTGTCTGTGCACCCTGACAAAGTTGTGTTGCGCACTAGGGCTTTCTTCCTTCCTAAGGTGGTTGCACCCTTTCATGTAGGCCAGTCCATCACTTTGCCTATTTTCTACACACCCCCACATCCTTCCCATGAGGAGAAGAGACTCCACTATCTGGACCCAAAAAGAGCATTGGCGTTCTACCTCAATCGTACTAAAGATTTCCAGGTGGACGATCAACTCTTCGTTGGGTATGTGGGTGTGAAAGAAGGGAAAGCAGTGCAAAAACGTACCATCTCTCGATGGGTGATTCTCTGCATCAAAACGTGCTAAGCTTTGGCCAAGAAGCAACCTCCTGAAGGCTTGCATGCTCATTCCACCAGAGCAAGTGCTGCTTCCACTGCGTTAGCACGCGGAGTTCCTTTCCTGGATATCTGCCAGGCGACTACGTGGGCGTCCCTGCACACGTTTGCTAAGAACTACTGCCTGGACAGTGTGGTCCGTCGAGACAGCTGTTTTGGTCATTCGGTCCTAGAGGACTTTCTAGTATGATCTTGGTTAGCAGCCCACCACAGAGGATGGCATTGCTTGGGTATCTATTCTAAGGTAAGGAATCTGCAACTAGAAGTCTCTATCAGATGTACAAGTTACTTACCTTTGGTAACAAAATATCTGGTAGAGACATATTCTAGTTGCAGATTCCTTACCACCCACCCATCCTCCCCGCTTGCGAACTGATTTCTAGGGACAGGGATTCCTCCTTTCAGGTCCTTCGCTCTGGCGCACCTATCTCGGTGTTCTTAGCGACTCTGCGCTTTGGCGTGGAAAGTCGTTAAAACAAAATGAAGTCACTGCACGAGGGCAGCATCTATATACTACTTGCAACGTCATCACGGCGACCATGACTGCTACGACGCCCGCAAAGTCGACCAACACCACCTACTGACGCGCAAGTTATTGCTTGAAGAAAAATCTCCGGATCCAGTCTGACACCCGGTGGGAAAATTCGAAGGTAAGGACTCTGCAACTAGAATAGGTCTCTACCACATATTTCGTTAACAAAGGTAAGTGACTTGTACATCAGTGGCTGTCCAGTTACCATCTCCTGATTCCACTTCTTGATACACACAGTTTTGTGGCATCATCAAAGCCACCTCCCCATACGCTTCCTCCTCCAATCAGGGGCAGCAGAAGCAACCCCAAGCATCTCAAGGATACTCCAGGGGTACATATAGGAGAAACAGTTCCAAAGGCAGGGGTAAAGGTGGAGCGCCTGCCCCTCCTAAGCAGTGACTTCCACCTCCCCTCCTAGCCACTCCCCACCCCCAAATCACACAACACCTGTCAGGGGACGTTTGCATGGATTCATTTCTCCATGGCAAAAGATCATGTCCTTGCCTTTGTAGAGCATAGTTACTATCTGGAGCTCACTGCCATACCACCAAACATCCCACCATGGAAACAGTCTCTTTCGCCTCCAGACCACCAGCTTCTCCAAGAGTAGGTGCCACCCTTTTGCTCATGGGAGCCTTAAAGCCAATGCGGCCTCATCACCGCAGCACAGGGGTGTATTCCATGTACTTTCCAATTCTCAAAAAAGACTGGTCTAAGGCCCATTCTAGACCTTTGCCCCTTCAACAAGTGCATCCTGTTGGACATTTCCACATGGTCATGCTGCTAGATGTCATACCACTTCTGCAGCGAGGTGACTTCATGAGAACCCTTGACTTGAAGGACACTTATTTCCACATCCCAGTCCACCCTGCACTTTGCTGCTACCTCAGATTCCTAGTTAGTGGCCAGAACTTTCAATTCAAGGTTCTACCCTCTGGTGTTACCATTGCGTCCAGAGTTTTCACCAAATGTCTGGTAGTGATTGCTACTCATCTATAGAGGTGTGGCATCCTGGTCTCCACTTACCTCGACGACTGGCTGATAAAGATTGCAAGCAGTAATGGCTTGCCCACACGCAAATCACTTTTAGAGCTCCTTCACAATCTGGGCTTTACGATCAATGTGGAAAAATCCCATCATCTGCCACTACACATGCAACCCTTTCTAGGGGGAATATTGAATTCAGTCACTGGAAAGGCTTAGCCCAATCCTGCTCAAGTAAAAGCCTTTCAGTCCCTGTTGCCTCCTTTTCAGTCAGGCTAGGTAACGGTGTGCACAGTCATGCTCCTTCTTGGCGTGAAGGCTTTGTACAATGCCATAGTTCCAAATGCCTGGATGTACATGCAACCGCTCCAAGAATGCCCAGCAGCACAGTTGTCACAAGCAGAGAGTTTCGGGATCTAGTGTTGGCAAAGGCCAGCACCCATTTATCTCTGCAGTGGCAAAACAACAATTTGTTGCGGTCAGGCCTTCCCTAGACCCCGTAACCATCCCCATGGACACCTCTCTCAAGGGTTGGGGGTGCATCTGCAAGCCATCATTGATCATAATTTGTGGACTTCTCTCCAACAGACCTTTCACTTAAACTATCTGGATTTGTTGGTAGTCCAATTGTCTCTCAAAGCACACTTCTGCCACGTTTATCACAAAACAGTCCTGATCAAGACAGGCAACAGGACTGTCATGTACTACCTTTAGAAACAGGGGGGCAGGCACTTCTCCCAGCTGTCAAGGCTGGCACAGGACATTTGACTGTGGGTTATCCACCACAAGGTCCACTTCCTGGTGGAGTAACTTCCGGGAGTGAACATTGACTTTGCAGACCGGCTCAGCAGGATGCAGCAACAAGTCTGAGTGGGAACTCCTCCAAGAAAACCTGCTCCCCTACTTTCAGTGTTTTGGTTTTCCCAACGTAGATCTGTATGAAACCACCAAAAACCTTAAATGCCCAAGTTTAGCTTCCAGGTTTTCCAGTCCATGGGAAATACCCTGGATGATTTGGTCAAGGATATTTGCCTACACTTGCCCACCTCTTCCACTCCTATATGGGATTCTGGAGCTTCTGCTGACCCCCTTTACCTTAATAATGCTGGCCCCACATGGGCCAGGCAACCTTGGTACACAGCTCTCCACGTACAATCTGTATTTTCTCATGAGAATCTCCCCAACGAGCTGAACTTGTCACACAACACCAGGGTACCCTGAGACATCTCAGCCCCAGACTGCTCAATCTAGTGATCTGCTTCCTGAGGTTCTAGAGTTTGGTTGTCTAAATGTACCTCTTTAGTGCAAGGTCATTGTCTGAGCCCATCACCTCATGCTAGAGCCTGTTATGCCGTGATAGGTTTGTCCACTATTTACCCAGTCACATTGGCCCTCTGAAGCCAACAGTGCAACGCAAAGTCTGCTACCTGTTGTAACTTCAGCACTTAGGATTGGCATATACATCCATTCACCTATATTAAGGTGTAGTGGTAGCATACTTACAAAACAAAGATCACTTCTCTTTGTTCGAATCCCTGTTATTAAAGCTTTCATGGAAGGGTTCAAGAGGCTTATCCTTCCAAGGTTACCCCAAGTCCCATCTTGGAATCTCAGTATAGTATTCACAAAACTTATGGGGCCTCTGTTGAGCCCCTTCATTCTTGCCCTCTACTTTTCTATCCTGAAAGGTGGGTTTCTTGGTTGTCATCACTTCCCTTAAATGGTTAAGCCAGATACAGGTACATGCTGACAGGATAGCCCTTAAAACTAATAAAAATGTCTCCTCCAGGTGATCTTTTCTTTCCACCTAAACCAGGGAGGGCACTTCACATATTAGATGTAAAGAGTGCTCTCATGTACTAGATTGATAAGATAAAACAGTTTTGTAAAACTCAACAGCTATCTGTAGGCTTTTCAAAACCATACAAAGGCAGTGCCATTTTAAAACCAGGAATCGCTCGCTGGCTAGTCAAGTGTATTCAAACCTAGTATGCCAAAGCCAAAAGGCAGCTTCCTGCTCCGCCAAGACTGTATTCCACACATACAAAAGCATGGCTTTCTTAGTGACTGCTTTCTGTAAACTAGCTACCTGGTCCCCACCGCACACATTCACCAAACTCTATTCTGTGGATGTCCTAGCGAGACAGCAAGCTTAAGTGGATCCTTCTGCCTGGCGTGCACTTTGCCAATCTTCTGCAGCATCCTCTGGCTAGCATTGCCTTTCAGGTGGAACTGCATTACAATCTATGCACAGCATGTGCATCTACAGCTACGCGTGCCACAAACCGAAAATGTTACCCTATAAACATTCGTTCATGGCATGTAGTGCTGTAGATTCACATGCACCAACCTTATCCCTGGAAGCCCTTGGTTGTGCCAAATAGCCTTTTCCTTTTTTAACTGTTCTTTTCTGTTGCATGGACATCTTTATGCATTATCATGCTCCATCGTCACCCGCTGTGCAGGAAAACAGTCTAAACATCGAGTTGATGCCCATGTACATTGATGACTAAGGGAGGAGTCACTATAACTTGTGATATAAAAGACTTCTTCGAACTAAAACAAGTTGTACTTATCCAAGCCCAGCACTAGATGACAGGAGTATACACAGCATATGAATCTACAGCACTATGTTTCACAAACAGATGCTTACAGGTTAAGTAACAATTTCCTTCCTTCTCACACTTGGATCTTTCTCCAAATTTGTGTGCCATTATTATTTCATCAGCAGGTCGTACACCACTGTTGCTTACATAGCACGTCTATGCAGCTTTGTTATTCTCTCAGTCCCCATGTGTTCTTTCCTCCACTGCTCTCTTCAGTCGTTTATTATACCTCTGCCAGTACATTCTGTTTGCATCTTTTGTGGATAACTCAAACTTCAATGACTTTATTTCTCTGCTGTCACCCATGTATCTTAAAAACCAACTGTTCCTCGTACCCAGGTGTTTTAATGACATCTATTGCTAGCAGGTTGGGAAATTGACCAAGAACAGGATTTTGTGCTTATTACTAATACACCCCAAAAAAAATTGAATACAAAATTACACTCTTGTCATTGAAATACATTGAGAAATGCACAGACTTATTTGCCTTGAATAGTGCAGCTTGAAGTAGAATCCATTGTTATGCATTCAAACTTGTTCAGATTTGCTATTTTGCTTCTCTTTTACAAATTAGTTTCCACTGGCCCACTTACTCAACAGTATGCCCATGCAAATGCTACCCTTCATCAGCATCCCCCTCATCCTCAGCCTTCAGCTACGCCAACGGGACAGCAGCAATCACAACATGGTGGTAGTCACCCTGCCCCTAGTCCAGTGCAGGTAAAATACTGTTATTGGTTTGTTCTAATGTACAGGTAAACATAAAGTTTGTGTACTAGATAAGGATCGCTAGATGGACATTTGTGACAAAATAGCCCACAAGACGGAAGACAGGGTATTTTGTAAGAAGCACCATAACTCTAAACTAGATTTATTGGGCATTACTATGTGACCAGTTTTATAAGTTTTAAGTATTTTCATGCAGTTTAACTTTTGACTTTTTAAACTTTGATTTTTGTTTGACTATGAGATTTTATGTTTCAGTATGTCAGTAACAGTAAACTATTCATCTTAGCAGAAAATTGAGTTTTTTTGTTTTTTTTAAATAAGTAATGATTGTTAGTTGAGGAGCAGAAATAATGCTCTGTTGTGTTTAGAATGTGCAACTTACTAAAGGCATGTTTCCTGTGCTAAGAACCACATTCTGCCTGTGTAAGGAAGTGTAATTTGAAGCTCCGTCTGCAAACGTCAGCTAATAATGGTTCTGATTGCAATTAGAATGTTCATATTTTGTTTATCTTTCATGAAGAGGATACTTTTTAAACCAAGCATAGTGAAATTGCCTAGGACGGGGCTGGTATTATCTAACTTCACTGTCATTTCTAAGGACAAATTGGGTGGAGTGAATGAACGCAAACTAAGACTAGACCTCCATTTGAATGAAATCTATAATTCACTTCGATAATTTAATACTCTTATATTTTGAAAATAATGTAGGGTATGACATGCTTGGGACATGGGTATTGATTAAACTGCTCATAAAGTATCAAAGCAGACAAACACAAGGAATATACATATATTTTCATGTTATTCTCCTGCCAGTTCTAATGAATTCAATATTTGGTAACATGCAGAAGGACCACAACAAGGTTTACCACTCCTTTTAACTTTCACATTAGTTAATCTGATCTACAGTTTCTCTTCCTTTCGATGCAGCGGGAGGGAAAAGGCTGCCATGGCACAGGAGGAAAAAATAAAATTAAACTATGCTGCTACTTTATGTGAAAGGGAGGCTAGGCATTGTACCCTTTCATGTGTCACATTCCTTTTTCCTTCTCCGTACTGCTATTTCCATTCCTTTTTACTTTTCTCATCATATTCTTTTGTGCACTTCCAACATTTCTAGACCACTTCCTATTTGCCACCTACTAAAACAGATAAACACTGTCTTTCATTATTGTATAACTTTTCTGCTACTTTACTGCCTTTAAGTGCTTTAAGTACATTTTTAATTTACTTTCCACATTTTAATGTAACTTCTCTCTGAATCAAATCGTAATTTCTTGGACTGTACACATTGACACTTCCCAGATCTAAACAGTGTAGCATTTACCAATAACTATCTGCCACAGACCCTCTCAACCGGTCATCTGTCTTGAGGAATCGTGACGTGAGGTCAGAACTAAAGGTAGTGGTGAGGTTTCTGGTTTTTTTGTTAATTGACGTTTATATAGCTTACAGCCTATCTGCATGCATGCTTGATGTTGGCATACTTATACAGAAATAGTAGAACCCATCTGGGTTTTACATTAAAGGCAATTGACACTTTTGAATAAAGGTGAAACTTTAATGCTGAAATTTGATACATCTACCCTTCTGGAAAACCAAAACTATATTTTTTCTGCATGAATTGTTTCTGGATTCACATGCTGTGCATTATTCTACCATCTAGTTGTTGGAACTGGAATTCTCCAAAGTAGTACTAGTCTTTATTTTCAGGGGAGTTTTTGGGGTTGCTGCGAAGTAAAGAAGTTGAAAAAAGTGTTTTTCCATCGAAAAAGACTGAGGAATCCATCGATAAGAGGTACCGGAAGGGTAATGTCAAAGGGGTACATCGAACTCCACTTGGAGAATGCCTGGACAGGGGGCTCCCGTTTCTGCTGATATGGAGAAGACGTCATTCCAATTTTGCCCAAAGTGCCACCACAAAGTTTCCCAAAAAGATAAACATCAGGCGTGTAACCTGTATCTGCCACTCAATCACAACAGCGACTACTGCAAGACTTACACAGATTTTAAGCTGAAGACAATGAGAGGGAGAGACAAGCAGAGGTAGATATTGTAGGAAAGTGCTACTGTTGGCATGGTTACCCCCACACACTTTGTGCCACATACTGATGCCAGCCTTGATTGAAAGTGTGCTGGGATCCTGCTAACCAGGCCCCAGCACCAGTGTTCTTTCCAAAAATCTGTATCTTTGTTTACACAGTTGGCACACCCATGGCACACAGTTAAGTCCCTTTTAAAAGGTAGACATGATACCAAGGGCCCTGTGGCCAGGGAAGGTCCCCAAGGGCTGCAGCATGTTATGCTAACCTGGGGGACCCGTCACCTAGCACATGCAAAGGCAAAGTAGACATGGCACCCCTCTCAGGGTGCCATGCCCACAAACCACTGCCTATGGCAAAGGTAAGTCACCCTTTTAGCAGGCCTTACAACCCTAAGGCAGGGGGCACTATACCACAGGTGAGGACGTAGCTGCATGAGCAATATGCTCGAACAGTGCCTAAGTCCATTCTTATACATTGTAAGTGCAGTGTAGCCATTTTGAATATATGGTCTGGGAGTCGGGCTCTACGAACTCCACAGCTCCATTATGACTTCACTGAATATTGAGACGTTTGGTATCAAACTTCTCAGCACAATAAGCCCACACTGATGCCAGTGTGGAATTTATTGAGAAATGCACCCAGAGGGCAGCCTGCCACTTCCAGACGAGTTTCTGACCACATGGGGTTTAGAGCCTTTGTGCTCTCTGTGGCGAGAAACCAAGCAGTGCTTCACACCTCCCCCAGCAGGAACTGCAACACCCGGCGTTGAGCCTCAAAGGCTCAAACCTCTTGTAACAGTGCCCCAGGGCACCCCAGCTAGTGGAGTTCCTCTCCCCCTGGACAAAGCCCCACTTTTGGCAGCAGGTCCGGCTGGAAACTTAGGGGAAACAGGGAGGAGTGACCAGCCCTAAGGTGTCCAGAGCTGAGGTGACCCACTCCCTCCAGAATCCTCTGTCTTAGTTTGGAGGGCAGGGACCAGTAGTGTTAGGTTTGTGTCCCCCTCCCCAAAGGGAGTGGACACAAGAAGGGTGTAGCCACCCTCAGGGACAGTAGCCATTGGCCACTGCCCTCTGACCCCTGTAAAGCTTTTAAATCCAGGTTTTAAGGGCTCCCCAAAACCCCAGTCATCCGATTCCTGGTGACCTGACAAGAAAGGAGGACTGCTATGCTGAACCCCACCAGAGAAGAAGGAAGACGAAAACTGACTTGGTCCCAGCCCTACCGGCCTGTCACCTGCTTCAAAGAACCCGCACAAGAACAGCGACACATCCTGTGGGACCAGCAACCTCTGCCAAGCTCCAGAGGGACTACTCTGCATCCCAAAGGCCAAGGATTCCCGTGGAGAGTGTCCCTGTCCAAAAAGAAACTACACCAAAGGACTCCAGAACCTTCCTGGATCCACGAGTCCTGACCACTCTGCCCCCGACACCCACGGCCCATATCCAGGTAGCCCAACCAGCTAGAGAGGATCCCCAGGCGGTTCTGATCAAGTGCCCACCCTGGGTTGACCTCTCCTACCCCCCAAAGCTCCCCCGCCCCCACACCACCCAACGGCACCTGCAGTGTGAATTCCGAGGACCCCCTGACTGCGAAAGCTGAGGACGAAAATATCAGACGCCCAAAGGCACCCACAGCCCCCAGGCCTTGGAGAACCAGACCACCCGTGCAGCAACGTTTAGCAGGTGGCCCTACTTGTCCAGCCTGTGGTTTTCCCAAACCCACCCCCTGGACCCAAGTGACCCCCAAGGTCCCCTCATCGAAATGTATTCGAAGCCGATGCTCTGTTTGCACCGTGCACCCAGCTGCCCCTGTGTCGCTGAGGGCGTGTGTTTGGTGACTTCTTGTGGCTCCCAACCCCCTCTGCTGCTCCTCTAAACCCCCCCCGATGGTCTGCCCTCTGAAGACGCAGCTACTTACCTGCCAGCAGATCTTAAACAGAGTGTCCCCAGTCTCCATAGGAGCCCATGTTAAATTTGCCTCAACTTTGACCTCTGCACCCGGCCGCCCCCGTGTTGCGGGTGGTGGGTGTTTGGGGTTAACTTGAACCCCAGCCTGTGGACTTCATAACCCCCCTGAGACTGGAACTGTAAGTCAAGTACTTACCTGTAAATCATACTAACTTTTCTTCCCCCAGGAACTGTTTCTGAAAATTGCACAGTCAACTTTTAAAACAGTTTATTGCCAATTATTCTGTATAACTTACAGATTTCAAACAAAGTAATATTGATTCATATGTGAAATACGTATTTATTAATGTAATTACCTGCAATTTGAATCTTGTGGTTCTAGAAATAAATTAAGAAAAAATATTTTTGTTCCATAAAAACCATTGGTCTGGAGTGGTCATTGAATGTGTGTAATGAAATGCCTCCTTGGCATGGTTACCCCCTAACTTTTTGCCTTTGCTGATGCTAAGTTTTGATTGAAAGTGTGCTGGGACCCTGCTAACCAGGCCCCAGCACCAGTGTTCTTTCCCTAAACTGTACCTTTGTCTCCACAATTGGCACAACCCTGGCATTCAGGTAAGTCCCTTGTAACTGGTTCCCCTGGTACCAAGGGCCCTGATGCCAGGGAAGGTCTCTAAGGGCTCACATGTATTATGCCACCCTAGGGTCCCCGCACTCACCACATGCACACTGCTTCATATCTTAGAGATGCCCCCTGAAAACATACCCGACTTCTAGTGTAGGCTGACCAGTTCCTGTCAGCCTGCCACACACCAGACATGTTGCTGGCCACATGGGGAGATTGCCTTTGTCACTCTGTGGCCAGGAACAAAGCCTGTACTGGGTGGAGGTGCTTTTCACCTCCCCCTGCAGGAACTGTAACACCTGGCGGTGAGCCTCAAAGGCTCATCTCTTTTGTTACAGCACCCCAGGGCATCCTAGCTAGTGGAGATGCCAGCCCCTCTGGCCACTGCCCCCACTTTTGGCGGCAAGGCTGGAGGAGATTATGAGAAAAACAAGGAGGAGTCACCCACCAGTCAGGACAGCCCCTAAGGTGTCCTGAGCTGAGGGGACCCCTGCCTTTAGAAATCCTCCATCTTGGTTTTGGAGGATTCTCCCAATAGGAATAGGGATGTGCCCGCTCCCCTCAGGGAGAAGGCACAAAGAGGGTGTAGCCACCCTCCAGGACAGTAGCCATTGGCTTCTGACCCCAGACCTAAACACACCCTTAAATTCAGTATTTGGGGCGACCCTGAAACCAGGAAATCAGATTCCTGCAATCTACACAAAGAACAAGGGCTGCTGACCTGAAAGCCCTGCAGAGACGATGGAGACGACAACTGACTTGGCCCCAGCCCTACCGGACTGTCTCCAGACTTAAAGAACCTGCACAGCGACGCAGCCGAGAGGCAAGGGCATTCAATCTCCCAAGTTGGACAGCTGGCAGAGAGGACCAGGTGGACCACTCCAGACCACCACTTGTGATGCAGGATCCATGCAGTTTACCGAGGAGAGCAGTTCCACGCATTTGGTTGTCATTGCAATTGGTGTCTGCAGACTTCTTACTTCTTGTGCAGGCTGAAGACTCGCCACCCTCAGAGAATGCACAGCCAGGGAAATGTTGCAGTTTCTGGAAGGAGCCGGAGAAACAATGTTGCAGAGGGGAGTCATCGCTGAAGTTGCAGATTGTCGGTTCCTGGAGGGTCCAATTGCAGTCCCTGTGGCCAGGAGATGAAGTAAACGATGCAGTGGAGTTCTGCTGGAGTCTTGCATGTCGAATCTGAGGACCCACCAACCCTAAATAGCACAGGAGGTGGGATTAGTCACCTAGCAGGGTGACCACCTATCAGAAGGGGGCAGTGACATCACCCACCTGACCTGACCACTCAAATGCTCCTACAGGCCTCTGCCCACCTTTGATTCAAGATTGCAGAATCAAGTGGCCACCTGGAGGAGCTCCGGGCACCACCCCTGGGTCGGTGATGGGAGGGTAGTGGTCACTCCCCTTTCCTTTGTCCAGTTTCACGCCAGAGCAGGGACTAGGGGTCGCTGGACTTGTGCAAACCAGTTTATGCAAGGAGGGCACCAAATGTGTCCTTCAAAGCACTCCAGTGGCTTGAGGAGGCTACCCCTCCCAAGTCATGTGACACCTATTTCCAAGGGGAGATGGTGTTGCCTCCCTCTCCAACAGGAGACCTTCCCCTGCCTGAGCTGGTCAAGCAGCAGGAGGGCAGTAACCTGTCTGTGGAGTGGCTGCAGCGCAGGCTGCCCAGAAAACCCCAGCAGACTGGTAGGAGCAATACTGGGGGTCCTCTAAGGAGTCCCCAGAATGCATGGCATCATACAACCAATACTGGCAACAGTATTGAGGTATGACTCCAACATGTTTGATGCCAAACATGCCCAGGTTCCAAGTTACCATTATGTAGCTGGACACAGGAGTGACCTGTGTCCAGTACACGGATAAAATGGCTTCCCCGCTCTCACGAAGTCCAGGGCAATGGAGCTGGAGTACGTAGGGGCATCTCTGCTCATGCAGGGGTGCCCTCACACACAGGTACCTGCTCCCTGCCCTCTGGGCTAGGAATGTCTACCACAGTGGTGACTTACAGTAACCTGATGCAGTAACCAGCAGTGAAAGGGTTCATGCACCTTTTCACGCAGGCTGCAGTGGCAGGCCTGCAGACACATTTTGCATTGGCTCCCATGAATGGCACAATACATGCTGCAGCACATGGGGAACCCCTGGTGCCCCAATGCACTGGCTTCCTAATTCCCCTGTATACGAGGGACTAATATGGGGGTACCAGTATGACAATTGTGGGGTGTGCAAAGTCCTATGCAATCAGATGTAGAGGGAGAGCGCACAATCACTGGGGTCCTAGTTAGCAGGATCCCAGTGAAAGCAATCAAAGCATTCTGACCACAGGCAAAAAGTGGGGATAACCATGCCAAAAAGAGGGTACTTTCCTTCAATCAGGATCGCTGGAACCTGAAATTATGGACCAGCCAGCTCCCAAGAAGAGAGGTAGAAAGGGTAAGAAATTACCCTCTGTCCTCGGGGGAGATATCTTGCTCCTTGTGAGGAACCTACACCAAAGGAGCTTGGGCCTTAGACAGCAGAGTTCTTGGGTGGAGGGGGACCCTCCAGGGAGGAATTGAGTTTGGAACAGAAATCTTGCCCCTCTTTTGAAGGCCTCATCCGGCAAGCTCCTGCAAAAGAGGTAGGGGGTGTCAGTGGATCCCACCGGATCCACTGGGAAAATGGGCTCCTTTATTCTGAGCTAGGGACCACAAGCCTGGTGCCACCAAGAGGTTTGGTCATACCCCCGAAGTTTAGGGATTTCTTATTGATCCTAGCTCATTACATTCCCCTTGCAGGACATCTTGGGCAAAGTAAGACTTGGGACAGGCTTGTTCCACACTTTCACTGGCCCCACATGTCTGAAGACACCAAGGTGTTTTATCACTCCTGTGTCACCTAATAAGCTAGTGTTGGGGTTCCCTTTGAGAGGGTAGGGATTGACATTGTTGTTTCTCTTGACCTTCCTACAGCATCTGGGCACAGATTTATTCTGATGGTGGTGGACCATGCCACCAGGTACCCAGATGTCATTCCCCTTAGGACCACTATAAGCTCCTGCAGTGGACAAGGCCTTCCTGAGAATCTTTTCCAGGGTGGGCTTCCCTAAGGAGGTTGTATCCGACAGTGGTGCAAACTTTGTCTGGATACCGCAAAGCAATGTGGAAAAATTGTGGTGTAACATACAAAATCTGCTAGAAACTTCTAGTGCAGATTCCTTACCTTAGAATTTCCCCCAGGTGTCCGACTGGATCTGGAGATTTTTATTTGAGTAGTACCCTTGCTCGCCGTCAAGTGGCATCGGCAACATCGCATCCATCGTTGGTGTTGTGGTCGCTGTGATGACGTTGCAGTCGTATGTATGCGCCACCCCAGCGCACTGACGTCAGTTCCAACACTCCTTCCATCATTTTATTTTGCCATCATTTTATTTTGTTTTGTGATGTTGAAACCGAACCGGTCCGAGGATGCTTGTTTCCGGTCCAGGGAAGACCTGGCCTGGCAGTTCAGGCTGGACTGTTCCCATGGGGAACAGGGTCAAGATTGATTTGCATGTGGCTGGGTCCAAACTGGGGTGACGTGGCGAGCAAAATAACGATGGATTAAAGCCAGATTTGTGACTGGGGGCGAGTGTTTGAAAAGTTTCAACACTCCGTCCATTATTTTTTTTGTGATGTTGCGTTGGTCAGTTCTTTTCGCAACAGCCTACGTGCAGACTCTTTTGTCAAACATTTTTTACTTTTTCGGTGTGTTGAGATGTCTTATAAGACCTATTCAAGCAGTATGACTCCTTTCAAAACAAGTAAGTGACGGATCCATACGTTGTGTGCTTATGGTGTCTGGCGCGCAAACACTGTAGGAAACTAGCCCCTTGTTGCATTACTCCCCCCCCAACGTTTTTTCCCTGATATTTGATGCAAACTTGACTGAGGGTGTGTTGGGCTCCTGTCAGCCAGGTCCCAGCAACCTTGTTTTTCCCTAAACTGTACCATTTATTCCACAGTTGGCACACCTCTAACACACAGCTATGTCCCTTGTAAAAGGAACCAGTAGTACTAAGGGCCATGTGGCCAAAGAGGGTCTCTAAGGGCTGCAGCATGTACTGTGCTCCCCAAGGGACCCCTCATCAAACACATGCACACTGCCACTGTAGATTGTGTGTGTTGATGGGGCGATGAAGGTAAAGTGGACATGGCACCCCTCCCTGGTTGCCATGCCTAAAAAACACTGCCTGTGGCATAGGTAAGTCTCTCGAGCAGGCCTTACAGCCCTAAGGCAGGGTGCACTATACCACAGGTGAGGGCATAGCTGAATGAGCAATATGCTCTTAAGTCCATTCTTAAGCATTGTAAGTGCAGTGTAGCGATACTGAGTACATGAGCTGGGAGATTGTCACTACGAACGCCACAGTTCCATGATGGCTTCACTGAATACTGGGAAGTTTGGAATCAAACTTCTCAGCTCAGTAAACCCACACTCATGCCAGTGTTGGATGTATTGTAAAATGCACACAGAGGGCATCTTAGTGATGCCCCCAACTCTCTAGTGTGTGGTTGACCGGTCTATGCCAGCCTGCCGCCACCAGACAAGTTTCTGACCCCATGGGGTGACAGCCTTTGTGCTCTCCGAAGTCGGGACAAAGCCTGTTCTGGGTAGAGGTGCTTCACACCTCCTCCCTGCAATAACAGCAACACTTGACGGTGAGCCTCAAAATCTGCCAAGTATTGTGACCTCACTTTTCTTCTGAAGGATAGGGTAAGGGCCACTTCATCTGTCTTGAAGAGCCCTTGGAGCCTTCTGCCCTGGTTGAAACACCACCAGTGCAGCCTTTTGGTCATACCACAGTTTTTGGAGCTGTTGGCTGGCCTCAAGGTTTTTGGATGCTTTTTCCATGATCCAGTCCACCACATCTTGCTTAGGCTTGTGAAGAGATCTCTCCCAACCTTTCTTCAGAATAGCAAGTGGTCCCCTAACAGGATAACAGAAGCTCGAAGGGGGAAAACCCTGCTCCTTTCTGAGGCACCTCTCTGTAGGCGAAAAGCAGGCATGGCAAAAGGACATCCCATCTCCTTTTGCTTTTTTTCAGGGAGCCCTATGATCATACCTTTCAATGTCTTGTTGGATCTTTCAGCAGTTCCATTGGTGTGTGGGTGACAAGGTGTTGTGGGACTTGTAGGTCACCCCATAGTCATTCCACATGTGTTTTAGGTAAGCTGACATGAAGTTAGCATCTCTGTCAGAAACCACCTACATAGGGAACCCTACCCTGATAAAGATACCAAAGAGGGCCTTGACTACTGCAGGGTCTGTGGTGAACCTAAGGGGAATTGCTTCAGGAGACCTGGTAGCATGATCCACCACTACCAGTATATATTGGTTTCCTGAGGCTGTGGGTGGTTCAAGTGGACCCAGTATGTCCACACCAACCCTTTCAAAGGGAACCCCAACTACTGGTAGTGGAATTAAGGGGGGGCTTAGGTGGCAACTGCCTTACCACTGGCTTGGCAGGTGACACAGGAGTTGCAAAACCCCTTTACCTTCTGAGACATGTTGGGCCAGTAGAAATGGCTGACTAGCCAAATCCAAGTTTATGGTCTTGACGAGTTGCCCAGCTAGATGGTTGTCAAGGGCCAATGTGAGGAGAAACTCTGACCTGTTGAAACACTACCACTCCCCTAGTGGCACTAGGTTTGGGGTCTCTGGCCTCAGTGTACAGGAGTCCCTCCTTCTAGTAGACCCTGTGAGAGCCACTGATGTCTCCCTTTTCCTATGCAGCAGCTTGCTGTTGCAGGCCTTCAAAAGTAGGACAGGTCCTCTGGCCTTGGCTCAGCTGGTCCCTAGGAGCCACCTCTTCCTCTTCCCCCCCCCCCCTGCCCAAGAGCTCAACTTGGTAAGGTTTAAGTTCTTTGGGCTCAGTTACCTCTGGGGTGGACAAGTCCTCTTCCGGAGAAGAGGGATCCTGAGCTATTTTCTGTTCAGAATCTGCTCACCCAGTCTTCTTGCCCTTTCTCTTGAAAGGTTGGGACATTTCTCCAGGCTCCAACACTTTTTTTTCACCCTGTGCTCTGCTTTGTGCTTTTGTTTTTACAAACACCATCTCAGGGATTCTCAGCATGGCTCCATGGGTTTTCAGTTCTACTTCAGCCCAGGGTGAGGACTCCAAATCATCCGCTAGCAGACATTCAACTGGGATTGCAGAAGAGACCACTACTTGTTTCAGGCTAGTAACCCCTCCCCATTCTAAGGACACCATAGCCATGGGATGCACCTTAGTCGCATTATCAGCATTGGTAGCTGGATATGTTTGTCCAGCAAAATACTGTCATGGGGAAACCATTTTTTGTGTTCCCATGGTGACACTGATATCTGTATCTCTCAGGGCTGCTACTCTAGTCCCATTAATCAAAATGTGCTGTTTGTATTTATTCATGTTTGAGGGCCAAGACAGCAAGAGTGGCAACATCTACCCTCCGCTCAGAGACTAAAATAGCTTCAGTGTAAATCCTGATTTGCTCTGGCCACACTGTGGATCCCACCGGGAGACTAGCTAATCCAGTGCTAGCTGGTGCAGTACTACGGGGGTTCTTTTTGGGACATACCATGTCTCTAGTTTGGTGTCCAGACTGTCTACAGTTGAAACACCAGCCCTTTTTGGGATCAACTTACCTTTATATACCAATGGGTGGATTGTGAAAGGGCTCGGGTCCACCCTCTTGAGCAGGTTTTTGGGGGACTTTGAAGACTCTACTTTTATCCCTAGAAGGTTTGCCCACTTTCCCCTGGGGAGGTTTTGTAACCCCTTTATTTTGGTCACCCCCGCCCCCCACCCAGTGGAGGTCTTGGTCACCCTAGTCTTGACCCATTGGTCGGCCTTCTTTCACAATTCTTGGGGAGAAATTGGACCTAAGTCTGCCAGATATTGATGCAACTTGTCATTGAAGCTGTTACTTAACATGTGTTCTTCCATAAGCAAATTATAAAGCCCATCATAGGCATGCAATATACTTCCAGTTAACCAACCATCTAGTGTTTTTACTGAGTAGTCTATGAAGTCAACCCAGGTCTGGCTCGAGGTTTTGTGAGGCCCCCTGATCCTAATTCTGTACTCCTCACTGGTGAGTCCAAAGCGCTCAATCAGGTTAGCCTTCATGAGGTCAAAGGGCTCCAGTGAATGTGAGGAATCTATCCCTATACTTACCAGTGGACATTTCCCAAATAAATGCTCCCCAGTGAGATTTCTTCCCTTTTCTCATTCCACTGGCCCTCTCAAGGGCTGTGAACAATTTGGTGATATCATCACCATCTTCAGACTTGGGGACAATCCCTTTGGGGATTTTAGTGTCATAAGATTGCTCTCTGTCACTAAGTATTATGTTGCTGCCACCATTAATGGGTGCTAGGCCCATTTCTGCTCTCTCCCTCTTGTTGGGAGTTTATCCTCCAGAGCTATTCTTTAGGCCATCCTTTCTAAAAGGACGTCCTCTTTATTGAGGCTGTCCTCAATGCTCTCAGCAGAACCTGACCCACCTGTGTGAGATCTAGGTGCTGTGAGCACTATCCTTAGAGCCAGGGGCAGAGGTACCCTGTCTTCCCTAGTTAGGTTAGGGTGGAGGTAGTTGTCGTCCTGATCCCTAATTTCTTCCTCTTCTTAGGGGAAGTCAGCCTCCCCGAAGGGTGTTCCTTAGCATACTCTTCCAAGAGCTCCTAGAGCTGGACCTTGGTAGGGTTGGAACAACTTTTATTCTTTTTAAGTCCACGGAGAGTCCTTAACTCTCTCATCTTGAGCTGAAAGTAAGGGGTCAGGTCGAGCTCAATGACCACATTCTCTGAGTCACTCATTATTTTTTCTAAAGTTGGGGATTTCTTTTAAGACCTAAAAATATTTTCTAGATACTCTACCTATAACTACAGTGACTTTTTAAACTCTTAAAGAAATGCTTAACGGGACTTAACCAAGGCCCTAGCAAGACTTTTAAAAAATTTGGAAAAAATGTCAATTCAAAATCAATTGAATCTAAAGGCAATTTTGGAATTTAGTTGTGTGATCCGATGTTCGCTGAGTAGTCCAGCAATTGCAAAGCCGTAGACCCCACCGCTGATCCACCAAAGTAGGAAGCTGGCTCTGTATATACTATACCAAATTAAGGTATAGTGTGCACAGAGTCCATTGGTTCCCCAGAGGCAGAGAAATATAAACCGCCACCGTCAGTCCCAGTGTTTATAACTCAACAGCTCCCTCCGGACTCGGTGGTTGTGGGGGCTGCAAGAAAAAGGGCGAATTCACAATCATCAGGGGATGCCCCACCCCCTGAATAAGAGAGTCGAAAGTTCGACGCAGCGGGGAAAAGAGTGGCATCACAAGCAGGTAATCAATGGCGAATTGCAAACTCGCAAGCCCTACTTGCACGCTACGACAGGGCACACTGGGACGAAATGTAAGACATCATCCAGCATTTGCCGAAGGAACACCAAAAACGTGCCCAACAAGTAGTTGAAGAGGGACAGGCCCTATTGAACAATCAAATACGCTCTGCCCTAGACTCTGCAGATACAGCAGCACGAACTGTCAACACAGCTGTAACGATTCGAAGGCATGCATGGTGGTGAAGTTCTGGATTTAAACCAGAAATACAACAGGCGGTACTAAATATGCTGTTTAATCAACATCAGTTGTTTGGGCCGGAGGTGGATACCGCAATCAAGAAGATGAAAAAAGACACGGACACGGCCAAAGCCATGGGCGCGCTCTACTCCTCACAGTACAGAGGCACATTTAGGAAGCCACAATTTAGGGGGAGGAGGGTTCGACAACAGACATCTGTACCATCCACCTCCCAAACAAAACCCACCTACCAGTCGCAATACCAAAGAGGGGGGTTTCGTGGTTCCTACAGTGGACAATTCCCAAGAGGAAGAGGGAAATTCCAGCCCGCCAAACCAAGCCCTAGCAAACAGTGACTTCAATGTCACACTACCCCAACACTTGTCACCAGTGGGGGGGAGGCTAACCAAATACTACCAGAATTGGACACACATTACCACAGACACGTGGGTCCTATCAATTATCCAACATGGTTATTGCATACAATTCACAACATTCCCTCCAGATGTTCCACCAAAACTGCACAGATTGTCTCCACAACACCTAGACCTATTACATATAGAGGTCCAAGCACTGCTACAAAAACAAGCCTTAGAGCAAGTACCCTATCAACAGAAAGGAACATGCGTTTACTCCCTGTATTTCCTTATTCCAAAAAAGGACCAAACATTAAGGCCTATCTTGAATCTCAGAACACTGAATCTCTTCAGCAAATCAGATCATTTCCACATGGTAACACTTCAGGACGTAGTTCCCTTACTAAAAAAAAGGGGAATACATGACAACACTGGATCTCAAGGACGCGTATTTTCACATACCCATCCATCCATCTCACAGGAAATACCTCAGGTTTGTAATACGAGGCAAACATTATCAATTCAAAGTGCTACCGTTCGGAATAAGAACAGCCCCCAGAGTATTTACAAAATGCCTAGCCGTAGTAGCAGCTCTTATAAGGAGACAGCACATGCAAGTATTCCCATATTTAGACGATTGGCTAATAAAAGCCAACACTCAGCAACAATGTCAATTTCAAATGCAATACGTCATAGATACTCTACACAAACTAGGGCTTTCTATAAATTTCCAAAAATCACATCTACAACCATCCCAAATACAACAGTACTTGGGAGCAACACAACACACTAAAAGCAATTGCCACTTCCAAGACCACAAAGAGTTCAGTCGTTCCAAAATGTTAAATCAAGCATGCAACCAAACCAACAATACACAGTAAGGTTTGTGATGAAACTACTAGGCATGATGTCCTCATGCATAGCTTTTGTCCCAAACACAAGACTACACATGTGGCCCTTAAAGCAGTGCCTAGCAAAACAATGGACACAGGCACAGGGTCAACTCCAAGATCTAGTGTTGATAGACCGCCAAACACACTCTTAGCTTCAATGGTGGAACCCTGTAAATTTAAACAAAGGGCGGCCTTTTCAAGACCCAGTTCCTCACGTCATTATCACAACAGATGCTTCCATGATTGGGTGGGGAGCACACTTCTGCAATCACAGCATACAAAGTCAATGGGACAATCAACAAAAACTACTTCACATAAATCACTTGGAACTGCTAGCGGTATTTCTAGCATTAAAAGCGTTTCAGCCACTTCTAGCCCACAGACACATTCTTGTCAAGACAGATAATATGACAACAATGTATTATCTAAACAAACACGGGGGAAAACACTTGTCACAGCTGTGTCTCTTAGCACAAAAAAATTTGCATTGGGCAATTCACAACAAAATTCGCCTGATAGCACAATACATACCAGCCATTCAAAATCAGTTGGCCGACAATCTCAGTCGAGATCAACAGCAAACCAACGAATGGGAAATACATCCCCAGATACTACAAAATCACTTCTACCGCTGGGGGACACCAAACATAGACCTATTTGCAACAAAAGAAAACGCAAAATGCCAAAACTTTACGTCCAGGTACCCACACCCTCAGTCCAAGGGCAATGCTCTATGGATCAGCTGGTCAGGGATATTTGCTTACGCTTTTCCCCCCTCTCCCGGTCATTTCTTATCTGCTCAACAAACTGAGTCAAAACAAACTCAAACTAATACTTATTGCACCAAAATGGGCTCGCCAACCGTGGTTCACCACATTGTTGGACCTATCTATGGTACCCCACATCAAACTACCAAACAGACCAGATCTGTTAACACAACACAAACAACCGATCAGACACCCGAATCCAGCATCGCTCAACCTAGCAATCTGGCTCCTGAAGTCTTAGAATGTGGATATCTAAATCTTTCTAAAGAATGTATGGAGGTCATTAAACAAGCAAGAAAACCCACAACCAGACATTGTTATGCTAACAAATGGAAAAGATTTGTTTGTTACTGCCAGGCTAATCAGATTACGCCACTAGACGCCTCCACACAAAACATTGTAAGTTACTTACTACACTTACAAAAGTCCAATCTAGCCTTCTCTTCCATTAAAATACATCTCACTGCAATATCTGCTTATCTGCAGATTAAACATACAAAATCGCTTTTTAGAATCCCAGTTATTAAAGCTTTTATGGAAGGACTAAAAAGAATCATACCCCCAAGGACACCACCAGTGCCTTCGTGGAATCTTAATTGTGTTAACATGACTCATGGGCCCTCCATTTGAACCCATGCATTCTTGTCAAATCCAATTTTTTACTTGGAAAGTAGCCTTTCTAATAGCCATCACTTCACTTAGAAGAGTTAGCGAAATACAGGCGTTTACTATTCAAGAACCCTTTATACAAATACATAAACATAAGGTGGTTCTCCATACCAATCCACAATTCTTACCAAAAGTCATATCACCGTTTCATCTAAATCAAACAGTAGAACTCCCAGTCTTCTTCCCACAGCCAGACTCAGTAGCAGAAAGGGCATTACATACGTTAGACATAAAAAGAGCGCTAATGTATTACATTGACAGAACAAAACAAATTTGGAAAACAAAACAATTGTTCGTAGTTTTCCAAAAACCACATACAGGTAACCCCATATCCAAACAGGGCATTGCCAGATGGATTGTCAAATGCATACAAACTCGTTACCTAAAAGCTAAAAGAGAATTACCCATTACTCCCAAGGGCACACTCCACTAGAAAGAACGGCGCCACAATGGCTTTTCTTAGTAATATACCAATGACAGAAATTTGTAAGGCAGCCACTTGGTCTACACCTCATACATTTACTAAGCATTACTGTGTAGATGTGTTAGCAGCACAGCAAGCCACAGTAGGACAGGCTGTACTAAGAACATGTTTTCAGACAACTTCAACTCCTACAGGCTAACCACCGCTTTTGGGGAGATTACTGCTTTGCAGTAGGACAGGAGCCACTACCTACCCTTTTGTGGATGGGTGCCTGCCTATCAGAGGGAGTCACTGACACCGGTCACTTGTCCTGACCAACCAGATGCTCCCAGGGGCCTCTGCACATCTTGTTTCCAAGATGGCAGAATCAAGTGGCCACCTGGTGGAGCTCTGGGCACCACCCCAGGGTAGTGATGAACATGGGGGTGATCACTCCCCTTTCCTTTGTGTGCTTTTGTGCCAGAGCAGGGACCAGGGGTTCCTGGACTGGTGCAACCAGGTTTATGCCTCCCTATGCCACAGGAAATTTTGTTCTGCTTTCCCCTGCTTGAGCTGGTCAAGCTGCAGGAGGGCAGAAACCTGTCTGAGGGGCTGCAGCAGTGTGGGTTGCCCGCCAACCCTGGAAGACTGGTAGGAGCAATACTGGGGGGGTCCTCTAAGGAGTCCCCAGAGTGCATTGCCAGTATTGGTGGCATTGAATCATGCCACCAATACTGGCATTAGTATTTGGGTATGATTCCAACATGTTTGATACCAAACATTCTTAGGTTCGGAGTTACCACTATGTTGTTTGACCCAGGTAGTGGCCAGTAGACAGGTCAAATGACTTCCCCGCACTTATGAAGTCCAGTTCATTGGAACTGGAGTTCGTAGGGGGACCTCTGCTAATGCAGGGGTGTCCTCACACACAAGCACCTGCACCCTACCCTCTGGGCTAGGCGGTCTTATCAGTGACCAGCAGTGAAAGGCTGCATGCACTTTTCACGCAAGCTGCAATGGCTAGGCTGCAGACACAGTTTGCACGGGCTCCCATGGGTGGCATAATATATGCTGCAGCCCATGGGGGACCCCTGGTATACTAATGACCTGGGTACCTGAGTAACATATACTAGAGACTTACAGGGGTACACCAGTAGTATGCCAATTGTGGCATGTAAAGGGTAACAAAGTAACTGAATTTAGAGAAGAGAGCACAGTCACTGGGGTCCTGGTTAGCAAGATCCGAGTGAACACAGTCTAAACACACTGATAAACAGGCAAAAAGTCGGGGCAATTATGCCAAAAAGAGTGACTTTCCTACACCTTTTACAAGGGACTGAGGTGTCCCAGTTGGGGAAGCAATGGTACAGTTTAGGGAAAGAACACAGGTGCTGATGCCTGGTTAGCAGGATCCTGGCACACACTCAGTCATAGCACACAAGGTCAAGTTAGCATCAGATATCGGGCAAAAAGGTTTTTTTTGGGGGGGTGGGGGGGGGGGGGTTGACCATGCCAAAAGGGACACTTTCCTACACAAGACTCAGCATCCCATGGTGGGTTCCGTTCTGCACCCCGGGATAGGGAATCCAAGAAGCTGCATCATCTTGGGAAGAAGATCTTTTCTTCCTCTAGCCTGACCAGGGTATGCCTTTTGGACCGATACACCCAGCAAGTACTGCCACAGGTCGTGGAGGATGCCCAGGCCATTCTCTCCAAAGCTGTTGTTGATGGGAGAGATGCAGCGAAGTTCACAATATAATGTGGGCTGGATACAACCAACTCACTAGGCAGATCGATGGTGGCCCTGAGGCACCACACCTGGTTGAGGACATCTGGCGTTTCCGGGGATGTCCAATTGGCTCTGATGGACATGCCCTTTGATGTCACCCGTCTCTTTGGTGACAAAGCAGACTCTGCACTTGAGCGCTTTAAGGAGTCCTGGGCTACGGCCCGGTCCCTTGGCCTTGTGACTGCCGTCCGCCACCTTCAGGCTGCTTTTCACCCCTTTCGTGGCTACGGAAGGGGCGCCCAGCCATGTCAGTTCCCTGCCAGCCAGCTTGCCACGCATGCTGCCCAGCCTCTGTGTGGTCATGGATGTGGGATCCAGCGTCCACGTGGATCGTGGAGCCAGCGGTCTTGCCAGTCCCGGGTGTTAGTTTTCTCCTACCTTGACTACTGGCTGTTGAAGGCGGGCTCGCCCCAGGATGTCGTCTCCCACCTCCAGACCACCGCAGATCTGCATGCGCTAGGATTCACTGTAAACGTACTGAAGTCACACCTGACTCCCTATTAGACGCTCCCTCTCACCAGAGCTGTTCTGGACACAGTGCCGTTTCGGTCCTTTCCTTCCCAGTTTTGAGTCCAGGATATTCAGGTTATGATACCGATGTTTAAACCTCTGTCCTGAATTTCGGTGAGACTGACTTTGAGGCTGCTAGGCCTCATGGCATCCTGCTGGTGACCCCTGGCAGATTGGATATGTGGGACCTGAAGTTCCAGTAGGCGCAGCATAAGGGGAATCTCTCCGACATGGCCCAGATCTCGGAGGGGACTGCGAAAGACCTGCAGTGGTGGCTTTCGAATCCTGATTGGGTCCACTGCAGATCCCTCTCCCTTCCCCAACCAGATCTCTCTATAGTGACAAATGCGTCACTTCTGGATTGGGGTGGCCACATGGGGGAGGCGGAGATCAGAGGCCTCTGGTGTCCGGCGGAGTCGGGACTCCACATAAATATGCTGGAGCTCCGGGCGATCAGGCTTGCGTTGAAAGCATTCCTTCCCTCTCTCAAAGGGAAAGTGGTGCAAGTGTTCACTGACAACACTACCGCCATGTGGTACTCCAACAAACAAGGATGAGTAGGTTCATGGACCCTTTGTCAGGTGGCACTACACCTCTGGACATGGCTGGTACATCAGGGCATTACCCTGATGGTTCAACATCTGGCGGGCTCTCTCAACGCCAGCACAGACGAACTCAGCTGCCGACGCACAGTCGATCACAAATGGCGTCTCCATCCGGAGGTGGCTGAAGGACTCTTTCTCAAGTGGGGAGAGCCTTGGTTAGATCTGTTCGCCTCCGCAGAGAACACGCAATGTCAGCTATTTTGCGCGTCAGAGTTTCCAAGGTGGCACTTGCTCTGAGATGCTTTTGGTCTCGAGTAGAGCTCCTTTACGCCTTCCCGCCTATTCCTCTTCTGCCCAGAGTTCTCAAGAAAATCAGTTATGATCGGGCCCAAGTTATCTTGGTGGCTCCGGACTGGGCTCGAAGAGTGTGGTATCCAGAGCTATTGAGCATGTCCATCGATCCTCCACTCAGACTGCCTCTTTGGGCGGATCTTCTGTCGCAGCAGCAGGGGACGGTTCTCCACCGAACCTGTCCAACCTCTGCCTTCATGTGTTGAGATTGAGAGGCAACAGGTGACGGCATTTGCCCTTCCACCCGAAGTCTGCAATGTTATCTTGGCATCCAGGCGTCCATCGACTAAAACTGTATACCCCTGTCGGAATACATTTGTGGCATGGTGTACCAACAAATCCGTTGACCCCCTTTCTGCCCATCTGTCAGAGGTTCTTCTGTTCATTCTTTCGTTAGCCCAGCAGGGCTATGCCTTGAGCACCCTTAAAGGGTATTTGTCTGCCATTTCCGCCTTACTTAGGCTTCCTGATCAGCCATCACTCTTTAAATCTCCTATTGTGAGTAGGTTCTTAAAAGGGCTCACCCACTTCTTTCCTCCCACTCCGTTTATCATGCCTCAGTGAGATCTTAATCTTGTCCTTACTTACTTGATGTGTACCCCCTTTGAGCCAATGCATAATTGTCCCTTGCGGCTCCTCACATTCAAAACTGTCTTTCTGAACGCTATCACCTCTGCTCGCTGGGTGAGTGAGCTTCAGGCCCTTTCTTCAAAGCCTCCATACTTGTCTATACACCCTGACAGTGGCGTTGCGCACTAGAGCTTCCTTCCTTCCTTCCTAAGGTGGTTATTCCATTTCATGTAGGCCAGTCCATCACTTTGCCTACCTTCTACACACACCCACATTCTTCCCATGAGGAGGAGAGACTCCACCATCTGGACCCAAAAAGAGCGTTGGTGTTCTACGTCAATCGTACTGAAGATTTCCGGGTGGACGATCAACTCTTTGTTGGCTATGTGGGTGCAAAGAAAGGGAAGGGGGTGCAAAAGCGTACCATCTCTCGATGGGTGCTTCTTTGCATCAAACTGTGCTACGCTTTGGCTAAAAAGCAACCTCCTGAAGGCTTGCGTGTTCATTCTACCAGAGCAACTGCTGCTTCCACTGCGTTAGCACGCGGAGTTCCTGTCCTGGATATCTGTCAGGCAGCTACGTGGGCATCCCTGCACACGTTTGCTAAGCATTACTGCCTTGATAGGTCTGTTGAGACGGCTAATTTGGTTGTTCGGTCCTGCAGGACTATCTAGTATGATGGTTTGCAGCCCACCACAGAGGATGGCATTGCTTGGGTATCTATTTTAAGGTAAGGAATCTGCAACTAGAAGTCTCTATCAGATGTACAAGTTACTTACCTTCGGTAACGAAATATCTTATAGAGACATATTCCAGTTGCAGATTCCTTACCGCCCACCCATCCTCCCCGCTTGCGAACTGATTTCTAGGGACAGGGATTCCCTCGTTAAGGTCTTAGCTCTGGCGCACCAATCTCAGTGTTCTTTGCGGCTCTGCGCTCTGGCGTGGAAAGTCTTTAAAAGAAACTGACATCACTGCGCAAGGGCGGCGTCTATGTACTGCTCCCAACGTCGTCATGGCGACCACGACGCCTGCGGAGCCGACCGTCGCCACCTACAGATGCGTAAGGGTATTGCTCGAAGAAAAATCTCCGGATCCAGGCTGACGCCTGGGGGAAATTCTAAGGTAAGGAATCTGTAACTAGAATGTCTCTACCAGATATTTCTTTACCGAAGGTAAGTAACATGTACTTCAGGGCCTTAGCTCTGGTGCACCATTTTCAGTGTTGTTCATGGTGCCATGCTTTGGTGTGAAAAGAAACTGACATCACCAGACCGATGCAGCACCTGTTTATGGCCCCTGACATCATCACAGTGACCACGATGCCAACCATGAACGTGGAGTCGACCAACTCCACCTGGCGGCGCGCAAGGGTACTGATCAAAGAAAAATATCTATATCAAGCGACCTCGTGACATTGACCCACCCACACTGCAGGTGCAGGCATCACAGCCTAAGATCTGGGACTCAGCAAGGTGTGGGAGCAAAATCAAGTCAGCCAGAGAGCACAAGAGCCTAAAGGAGAGCTGCTCAGGTAGTATCCATGGGATGCCTCATGAAAAGAACACAGGGGAACAGTCACTGGCCAGCAAGGATTAATAGCGGGCACACTCAGCACTTGCAGCCCGGTAAAGGTCTAGGGGGAGTGGGGGCGCCCACTGTGATTCGGTAGCAAGGGAAGCCTGGCCACTACCTGACCAAAAGGCGGTCAGGGAAAAAGGCTATGCAGGACACTGGCAACCAAGGTCATAACAAACACCTGGATAAACTGAAGGTCTCAGAGACCCTACATTGCACATTGAACTTGTAGAACCAGGATGCAATGTTTTTTGTGTTTATGATGTACAGTTTAATAAACTGTGGCCGTTTACATCCCAGTAATGTTTCCTTTTTATTGTCTTCTGTAAAGAAGAACTGGAGTATCCAGTGAAAGGCCGGGAGGGTTGGATGGTCTCTCGCACATCTGGCAGGGGTTTGTGTCTTGTTTCCCACCTCGAATCCCTATACAGGACTCTAGGCAGGATCTCTGCTCTGCTACCTGCTCTGTGTCGCACTCCAGGTTTACAGCCAGAATATGTGACCTGCTGCCCACCTTGTATGTTCTATCCTGGATTACACTGGTACATGATTACTGATCCCCTGCCAAGAGCTGCTATCCCGGATTACAGCAAGGATATTGCCCTATGCTTGCTGCTACCCAGGATTACAGAGAGTTTGTATTCACATTTCTGCTCTGTGGCTCCCATATACCAGTTACAGTGCGAATGTGTGCCCTGCTCCCCCCTCAGAGTTCCTATTCATGATTAAAGCTCATCGGTTTGCCCTGTTTCCCTCCTCAAATACCTATCCAGGATTACAGGCAAAATACCTGCCCGCACTCCACAGCCCAACACTGGATTATAGCAGGATTAACTGCTTGCTTCACTGGAGCCCGCTCCCCATACTGGATTATAGTGAGGATAGGCGTCCTGTTCCCAAACCCATATTCAGCATTGCAGCGGGGACACATTCACTATTCGCTTCATTAAAGCCTGCTCTTCTCCTTTGCCCCACCATACACCCTGAACTAAACTCAGCAACTTAGATACAGGGAGTTTTTAAAGGGGATAGTCTCGGTTTTAGGCAGTGAGCAGAAGGAGACCCAGTTAGTGTCTGTTAAATAAATATCCACTAGGTACAAGGCTTTGGTGGCAGTGAACGAATTCATTGAATCACAGGCAGTGAAGGAAACCCAGATTGTGCATGTTAAACATTCAATGTTGTATTATTGTCTGGGCCCCAGTGGATGGGGTCCCTGTGGCCGGAATCGGCCTTTGGATGGGAGCCACACGCACTCCTCTCCCACAGTTAATTTTTAAAATCACCCCTGGACCTGGCCCACTTTTTTTTCCTTTTTCTAAAAGAAACTTTTTTGACCCCAGGCGGGGTCCCTCTTGGACCCCTCCTCCAGGCTGGGGGAGGGGGTCGGGGGGGTGATGGTCAGGGTATTTCTACCTTGCTCCCTTGTCTGTTTTTTTAATGTTTTTCCTTGGACTTGGCTGCGTCTGAGTCAAAAGATGGCTGCTAGCACTTCATCCATGAGATCTGTCAGATCTGCGGAAGATCCGTATCCCAAGATATCTGTATTTCATTTTCCTATAATATCTCCGAAACTACTGAACAGATTTACACCAAATTACAAAAACACTCTTTCTGGCCCATGATCTAGCTTTCTGCCAAATTTGGTGTAAATCAATTAAGCGGTCTGGCTGTAGTCTTGGCTAAAATCACTACATGAAATTGCATGGTGAAACACATTTTTGGACCCCCCCCCTTTTTCTTGACCCCTGCTTGACAAATCACCCAGAAGCTTTCCAAACAACAGCTAAAATTAGTGGCAAACCAGTTTTTACACTTTTGTGAAGGTTTGTCAAAGAGCTCCAAAGTTAATAGCAAAACAAAAAACGCTTTGTCTGTGGAAACCAGGTCATAACTAAAACTGCCTTTTGGATTTAAAGTACCCGTGAGTGCTCCATTTCTTCTTGTTTCAAAATGAATAATGTGCTGCCACTTGCACATAATGGATGCACCCGTCAAGAGTCCAGCATTATTTAGTGGACTTTGGTTAGGAATTCAAATTAACAATGCCAGAACCACTGCTTGCCAAAGGAATGCCATATCGACTGACATGAGGTCACACATTACTATAATGTGAAGGCTCTGATTACTAAATTGGCGCTTTGAGGCATGTGATGTTCCTACAGAGGCAATTTGCGGCAAACAAGGGATGTTTGATTCTGTTATATATCAACTTGACAAGTAAGAAAAACTCGAGCTGCTGGGCAAAGTGGAAAGCATTATTTCCCTGGGCTTTTTGTAAACTTGGCACTGTGTAATGACCTGTACCCATTTAAAGGGGTGACCTCAACTGAAGAATATTAAAGTACGGGTATTACATTTGAAATAATGAGTACAACACAGAGAGTGATAGCGGTACTGTGATGACAAGGTTTGAAGTAGGAAGTGCGAGTCCGTCATCTGTCTTTTCACCTAAAGCATGGAGTAATCTATTTAAAGGCTTCTCAAGTGACTGTTTTTCTTTCATTTTTGCGCAAATCACATTGAGAAAGGCAAAGACTACTGAAACGCATATATATATATATTCCTGTTAAATTGATTGCCTGGTGCCTAAATTATTGAAAGATAGCTGATGACAATCTGTAATTAAATGCACACAACACATTAAAAAAGTGAAATAAACATCTAATCCTGCCTCTCCTCCACCCCGACAGTTTAAAAGGGCATATCCCATTCCATTTGATATTATGTCATATCTGAAAAACCAGAACAGAGAAGTAACACTACAGACAACATGTGTTCATTATTCGGTGCAGTAGCTGGTCATTTACATTATGGCAAATGTTATGAAGCACGTTAAGCTAATGTTGTTTCTTATGCACTTTGTTTATTGCAAAGATGTTTGTCTAGCAGATCATATGCCAAGAAGGAGTGTTATATTTAACATCTTTCTTTTTTTAGCCTGTTTGTTCTTCTACGTATTGATGTTTTCACATTGATAGATTTTTGCACTTACATTTATTTTGCACATCTTTTGTTTTTCTTTCTCCCTGTTTTCTTTATAGCACCATCAACATCAAGCAGCTCAGGCGCTTCACTTAGCAAATCAACAGCAGCAGTCTGCAATTTATCATGCTAGTCTTGCACCAACGCCACCTTCCATGACACCAGGTTCAAGTAACCAGTCTCCGCAAAATAACTTCCCAGCACAACAGACTGTCTTTACCATTCACCCTTCACATGTTCAACAAGCCTATAGTAATGCTCCACATATGGCACATGTACAGCAGGTAAATACATTTATAGTATTGTCTATTGCAGTATGTTGATTTAGCAAATGCATGTTATCTAGTGGTTAGGTTTGAAATGTGTTTAATAAATCTTAAATATCCCTCTGCATCAACTTTTGGACATGTACGGATGGAATACCTAGTTCAGTGTTGCCAGAACGCCTTTTGATTTGACTTTGCCATTTGCTGATTCTCCATTGCATTCCTTAACACATCAATGCAAATGAATCCATGTTGTACAGATTTTTATTCTTTTTTCAGTGCAACATCCAACTGGCGAGAGATGCTGATTTGTTGACATGGTCAAAGATGGTGCTTGCCTTATTTATAATTTTGACTTAGTGTGAGAGAAAGGGAGTTTTGATTTTGCGTTTTAAGGCTTTGGAGAGGTTTAGCGATGAAAAACATTCTGTAGAAGGTTTGTGTAGGCTGCCTTGCCCAGAATGCCATCAAGAACAACTACAACATGTGTGTTTAGGGGTTGCTTTCTTCTCACGAAGAGCAGTCCTTGTTGTTGTTTAGTAATGTCATAGCTAATTCTCCACCACATAAACTAGTGTGGTAGTTCTGTTGTCCCTGAAAGAAACAAAACAAATAGTTTCTGAGGAGGATGGATTTTATCACCAGTATGATTGATCCAAGTTAGAGATAAAATATTCCTTAATGTGAAAAACTCATTATGTGAGTCATATGTCAGTAAGAAGATGATTCTACTGGTATTGAATATTAACTTCCCACCTACAGGGACCTTGATAACAGCTAGTGCTCTTCTACGTCACTCTCTAAAAAAAAAAAGAAAAGGTGCTCTATTGAGTCCACAGATCTCATCATTTGCAACATTTTCAACCACTAGCACTTGTTAATCAGGGTGTAGGGAGAGAAAACCGAGATTTGTTTTGAGTAGCAACCATGTCTTCCAAGTGTCCTATTTTTTGCAATAAACAGTCAGGCTGGCAATCTTGAGCATACACCTAAAATCAGAACTGCATGCCCTTGAAAGCAATGCTTAGTTTAAGTGCCACTTTGTCACTATGCATACATCACCAGTGTCAATATCTTTGTAGTCCAACACTTTCTTTATCAGTAACAAATGCTTTAGGATTTGCTGAGCTTACAAATTTCTTTTATTTTACTCTTTGCTTGTTTTTTAGTCTTGCCGCATTTTGACTGTCTATCACACCTATTTCATTTTATCTGAAACTGTTCTTTGCCATTTTTTAATCTCTTTCTAAAAGCACTGCAGTCTGCCCCTTAATCGTATTAATTGCTTTCTGACAAATGCTGTCATCCAAATTAGGAGAGGGATCCATTCGCTGGTTGGTGGGTGCATGTTTGTAGCAAGTGTATTTAAGGTGTTAAGGGATAAATATTTAAAGTCTTTTCAAAGACCATTTGAAAACATGAAAGGGCGTGAAGAGCCCTGATGTGAATTTAGGAATGCAACAAGCCTGTCGTTGGATTTAACTTTTGCATATTGAAATGTCAGTTGATCAGCCTTACACAGAAATATTAGGGCTGTAATCGAAGCAGGAGTGGAGAATGAAGTGTGGAATGGGATTCACAGTTCAGTAGTCTAATCTATACCCTTTTCAGTGGTTCTTCTCCAGGATATGAGGTCCACCAGGAATTGATGCTGAAAATAGTGCCTCGGTTTTCTCAGGCATTCTGTGAACTGCCTGCTGATAATTCAAAATCTGAACCATAGTGAGTTTAAGCACAAATAAAGGCCCAGGAATAGGTCATTACTACCCTTACCTTCTAGGGTTCGAACAAGTGGTACATCACCAAGTCTGTGGTTGCCCACCAGCATAGTCTTATTCAGACAGATTCTCAGATCAGGACTGAAGTGCCCCAAATCTCCGGGTCCAGAGGCAACTGCAGCCGATTGATGTTTTCAAGAAGGCAAAGGTACAGTTGTTTGGGTTAATCCTGAACCCCCCTGGCATTCCTTCATGTCCAATGGATCCTTTTAGTCCTCCAGTTGGATTTCTGCTGGTGGGTGCTCCCTCAACACTGACCGAGACTGTTTAGCTGATCCAAGATGCTCTTTAGACAACTTTGACGCAGGTCCCACTGGCTATGCCAGGCTTTATGCCAGCTTCAACTCCAGAAGTCCTTGTTCTGGACTCCGTCTCGTTTCCAGAGCCGACTTCAGCAAGATGTGTATGTTGTACTGTGAAATAACTAAAGTGCTGTCCTTGGTGTGGGAGGATTCCCGTGTTCTTCCATTGCCCTGACACCATTATAGATGGAGGTTGGTTGGAAGCCATTTTTGGTTCAGACCTTTATGCAGTCCAGTGGCTCAAATTAGTGCCTTTAACAAAGATGACTATAAGGAGGCAGACAATTTGCTCTTCCCTCATTTTACTAATGCTGACCTCTACCGTGATCTTCAGAATTCCAGTGGTTTGGACAATTTTTCTGAAACGCAGTTAGACTCTTCCCTGCACTCCCATACTGAGAGGGTGAATTCTTTCTGGTGGTTGTATACAGCGCCTCAAGGTTTTGGAGTTACAATTGCCCACTGGTGGGACTAAAGAAAGTTTGCTGTCTGAGGTTTTACAGCCTGCATCATCCATGGCTGAGTCCTTGCTGTCATTTAAGAAGCCCTGTCTGAGGCTCTTTAGGCAGTGTGATCCTATCCTTGTTCCGCATCACATGTGAGCCACCCAACTGCTCAACTTACTCCTGGGGGATACCATCCTGCCAGAAGCCAAATCCAATTCCAGAGAGTCTTGTACAAGCTTTGGTGAGCAAGGTGCACTCTAATACTTTCCCTAACACTGCTCTAGATAAGGAGTCCAAAAAGCTGATCCCTGAGACAAACATTTTCTCTTCCATCAGTTTGTCATTCTGGTTGGTGAACGCTGTATGCAATTTGGGCCACTGCAAACATGCTTTGGGACATGGTGAGCAAGATCTTACTTGTTTGACCTGACGATTTTCAGTCTGCTTTTTCCCAGACTGTACATGGTTGCATATACATCCTGAAGAAGTCTGGCTTCATTTCATGCCTTTGGTACGAAGTCATATCCAGACAGCGTGACAGGATGCCTGCTACTGGGTTCCCCAAGGTCATCCAAGACCCATTGATGGACATGGCTTTTGATGAAGGCAGTCTCTTTGAAAAGGTGGATTCATCCCTGGAGTGAATGTCTGGATAGCCATGCCACAGCTAATCCCTTGGGAGATACAAAACTTTGAAGACCTTTCTGCTGCCGTAGTCCCGAGCATTCCGGCTGAGACGATGATGTTTCAGGCTCGTGCTCTGCTTTCAGCCTGGATGGTTCTGAAGGTTCTTGGTCGCCTGGCATTGTGCATAGAGCTGGTGCCCTATGCCTTTTGGCACATGTGGGTTTGCATTGTAGCCTTCTCTTTCTGTTGGCCCAATATACTGAGGGGTGTGCTTCTCAGGCAACTTCAGCATCTGACATGCCGCAGGCCGTTCTTCCTGACAAGTAGTTTGTTACTTGGCACACCTTCACATCAGGAGTCATTATATCCCACTAAGTACATCACAAATGGCATCACTTACCATGAAGATTAAGTATATATTAAGTAAATGTTTGAATTTACTTAAATATATGTGTGCACGTATATATGTACTTTTTTATTTTTTTTAACTAATTTAAAATTAATGTAAATATTTTTCTAATTGTAACTGTGGGAAAGTACCCTCTTTTTGCCATGGTTACCCCCACTTTTTGCCTTCTATCGGTATGCTTAGGCTGTATTCACTGGGATCCTGCTAACCAGTACCCCAGTGATTGTGCTCTCTTCCTCTAAATTTGGTTGCCTAGGACTTTGCACACCCCGCAATTGGCATACTGGTGCCCCCATAAAAGTCCCTTGTATATGGTACTTGGGTATCCAGGGCATTGGAGCACCAGGAGTTCCCCATGGGCTACAGCATGTATTGTGCCACCCATGGGAGCCCATGCAAAATGTGTCTGCAGGCCTATCGTTGCAGCCTGCATGAAAAGGTGCATGCACCCTTTAACTATAGGTCACTGTAAGTCACCCCTATGGCAGGCCCTCTTAGCCCAGAGGGCAAGGTGTAGGTACCTGTATGTGAGGGCACCTCTGCATGAGCACAGGTACCCCTACAAACTCCAGTTCCATTGCACTGGACTTCCTAAGTGCGGGGAAGCCATTTTACCAGTGTACTGAGCACAGGTCACT
This sequence comes from Pleurodeles waltl, assembly GCF_031143425.1. Lineage (NCBI taxonomy): Eukaryota > Metazoa > Chordata > Amphibia > Caudata > Salamandridae > Pleurodeles > Pleurodeles waltl. Next base: position 905,488,727 of record NC_090450.1, read on the forward strand.
CACTACCTGTGTCCAGCTACTTAATGGTAACTCCGAACCTGGCATGTTTGGTATCAAACATGTCGGAATCATGCCCCAATACTGTTGCCAGTATTGGTTGTATGATTCCAATCACTTGTGGGGCTCCTTAGAGGACCCCCAGTCTTGCTCCTGACAGTTTTCTAGGATTTTCTGGGCAGCCCGTGCTGCTGCTACCCCTCAGACAGGTTTCTGCCCTCCTGCTGCTTGACCAGCTCAGGCAGGGGAAGGAAGAACAACAGATTAACTGTGGGAAAGGGAGGCAACACCCTCTCCCTTGGAAATAAGTGTTGCATGGCTTGGGAGGTGTAGCCTCCCCAGGCCACTGGTTTGTTGAAGGGCACATTTGGTGCCCTCCTTGCATAAACTGGTTTGTACCAGCCCAGCGGCCCATGGTCCCTGCTCTGGTGCAAAACTGATGATGCCCAGAGCTCCTCCAGGTGGCCACTTTATTGTGCCATCTTGAAAACAAGATGTGCTGAGGCCCCTGAGAGCATCTGAGTGGCCAGGTCAGGCAGCTGGTGTCACAGACCCCTCCTGATAGATGATCGCCTTTCTAGGTGATCAAACCCCCTTTTAGGGATATTTGGATACTCCCTTGAGGGTGAGGCCCCAGATTCGACATGCAAAACTCCACCAGGACTCCTCTGCATCGTTTACTTCATCTTCTGGCCACTGGAACAACAACTGGACTCTTCAGGAACCGACAAGCTGCAACTCCACTGACGACTTAGCTTTGCAACATTGTTTCTACGGCTCCTTCCAACAACTGCAACATTTCCCCAGCTGTGCATCCTCCGATGTCGGCGAGACTCTATCCTCCACCAAGAAGTAAGAAGGAATCTCCCTTGGAGTGAAGGAGTCAATTCCCTGCATCTGCACCCACCAACTGCAACGACGACCGGCTACTTGGTGGCTTGGAGTGGGCCCCTTGGTCCTCTCTGCCAGCTGCCCAACTTGGGAGACGGTAAGCTCTTGCCTCTCCTTGCATCGTGACTCTTGCAGCTACCAAGGCTTATTTGTTCAGGTATGCTGAATGGGCCTACTGTGACTTACTGTGCCTGCTGCCGGTGGGTTGCCTGCAGGGGCTGCAACTGCTTCTGTTGACTCTCCCAACTCCTGAAGGTCACCTCGGACTCCCCTCCCTAATTCGTAATTAAAAAAATAAATGTCATTTAATATTTAACTTTTTTTAAATTCAGAAATCTTCCTGTAATGTAATTGTTCCCAATTTAAGGTCTGCGAAGTAACGAAAACATACCCTGACTGATCCAACCAGAGCACACAGTAGTAACAGTTACACCATCTCTCGAGTGGAGAGGTCTCCTAAACGAGGCAGGAATAAGAGGTCAACAGCCTCCAGTGTAGTAGCATCACCATATCAACCTCTGGATCTGTGCATCATACATGTGGCCATTAGGAACATGCCCTCCTTCATAGGGAGATTCGTTCAGGTACCAATGGATAATACGATTACCATGTTTTACTGCAACAAGCAGGACCTTGTTGGTTCCCGTGCCATCTGCTGAGGGGGACTGACGTGAGGCTGCATCGCCACAGGATCTCCCTGTTGGTCAGTTACTTCAAGGTTCCCCGAACATCAGGACAGACAAACTCTGAGGCACCATCTTCCCTAACACAAGTAGCATCTCCTTCTGAAAGTGGCTCAGGGTTTTTCACTTTGAGAACCGTGCTCTTGATAAATCTGTTTGCTACTGCAAACAGTGCTTGCTATCTGGCCTTTTGAACCCTAGGATTTCTTTCTTGATGCTCTCTGGGAAACTCATTCTTCTTTACCTCTAGCCTCCTTAATACATTCATGCCACTGGTGCAGATCCCACAGGCCCAAAAAGATGTCAGAATGACCTGGTCCAGCTCAGCTTGATAGCCTTAGATTGGACTATGAGAGTTTTGTACCCTGACCTGCTGGATCTGTGCATCTGCTCTCCATTGACTGGCTGTTTAGAAGGACCAGCTGTCCCAACAGGAGGGCAGAGTTCTGCTCCTAAACCACCACTATATACACCTCCGGGTGTGGAGCTGGAGTGGGATCAACTGAACGGCTTGGACTGGGCGTGGAGTAGGTGATTCACATCAGCCTTCGTAAAGTCACCCGCATTTCTTAAAGGGTTTTGTGCATATTTCCTCCTGCTCCCTCTGTTAAGCTTCAGCAAGAACGTAATTTGATCTTCCCTTCTTGATGTGTGTTTCCTTAAAGCTTTGTCACAACTGTGCACTAAGGATTCTCACACTGTATGTTATTTGCAACGACACCTAGTAGGCAGCCATGTGAGCTTCTGTCCATACTTTGACCAGGCACCTACTGAATCTATTCTCAAGCTGCAGAACGGGTCATTTTGTGAGATGTGCCCTGCAGAACTTTCTGGAGTAAAGTCCACCCCTCAGACCCACCACCCTGTACGGGTTGTTGCTCTAGTGTTGGTTCAAAACATGAGGAACCTGTGATTAGAAATATCCATCAGAAGAATAGGTTTCTTGTCTTTGGTATTGTTCTATTGGTGTACAACAAAACCACATCCAAAGTGACAAGTAACATCCCGTCAAACTAAACAATATCACTTAATAAGTTCAATACATGCTTTGTTTCCTGTATATGTGATGGTAGATTCATGACAAACGGTTGTAAAAAACCATCAATGAATTGTGCCAACCTCTCTGTAGGCCCCCCAGTGCCCAATACTATCGGTCTTTCTAGTGGGAAATGGGCATCTCTATGTACTTAGACAATGTGTAAAGACATGGGTATCTAGGCTTCTCAATCTTTAGGGAAAAATATTCCTCCAAGGTAAGTAAACCTTCATCAAACAATATTTTATCCTTGTATTAATCATGTTGGTAATCTCGGAAATAGGATTTTTATCAAGAAAACTGTAACAGTTTGAGTTACTTGACTGATTTAATATCTCTCTATTATAATCTTGCTTATTCATGACCACTACACAGCCCCCCCCCCTATCTGCTTCCCTAATTACAATTGTCCCGTCATTTTGTAGGGCTTTAAGGGCCCTCTTCTCCTGGAAATCCAAATTATTAATCATATGTACCTGGTCTATGTATCGATTTCTCCTTCAAACTGTTGAGATCATTGCATACATTCCTAAAGAAAACATCAAAATTATTATCTCCTGTAAGTTGGTAGTCCATTTTGATTTGTTCTTACACTCGCTATCCATACTCATGCCAACATCTGTACCCAGAGATCTAGCTGTGTCTCAGTGCTAACCAACTGTTCATCTGTTATAAGGTATGGGGATATGGTATGCCTTGTGTAGTACATTCGCATTGCAGGAAAGATTACTAGTAAATTAGTGCTCAAATTATTTATTTTTATCAAAAGGAAATGCTTTCACTGTCAATTGGATACAATTATAACGACAAGTGTTGGTTAGGAAGTTTTTGCATGGATTCAGCTTTCATTGAGGGTGTTGGGCACAACTTGGAATGGGATGAGCATGTTTAGGTTACTTCGTTGCGGAGGTTGTAGTGTTCCATCAGTTTTCGTTTCCATCTTTTTCACTAATAATCATAATGTAGTTTATTTCACAGGTGATAGTTTCTTTTGTGAGTATGCTAAAATTGGAGGTTTGAATCAAAATTCTTCACAGATTTCTACTGTTTGGTAGTGATGCACAATTTAATCAGGTGATTTTTATATCAGGATTGAGCTTACACTTGAATGGGATTGCCTCTCCCTATACTTATTTTTGTGTGTGGATTTATTTAAGCCCTGAAGAAGTCAACTGCTACCCATACAGCACTGATGAAACACGTGTGGGCGTTAACTCGTGTATTGTGTAATTTTGTAGGATACAAGAATGAGAAGAAATCATTTATGAACCATTGACTGATCTATAGTTGTGATATGAAGTTCATCCACACATGTGGGATGCAATGAAAAAGGTTTTGAACAATCATGAGTGTGTGGTCGAAGTTATTAAACTTGCCATTGAATGAGGAAGATTTGGGTGGTTTTCCTCCCTTCTTGAGCACCAATTACGAAACTTGCAGTTGTTACACTTGCTACTACTGTAGTAACTTAATGAGAGCATCTCCTATCCCAACCGCCCATTGGATCTTTATCGCTTTTAAGATTTTAATATTACAGGTTAGATTTTGAACATTCTTAATGTTTCTGATCTGTCCGATTTGCTCTGCATCTGAGGGGGCAGAAAACACAAATGGATAAACTTAAGTTGGTGCCTATATGTCTGTCATCACATCCAGAGGTGGACAGGGTCCCAGTGGAAACCGTTGTTGCCCACTTAAGTGTGCTTGAGAACTTTTGCAGGAAGGTTTCCTTGATCCAGTCTGGCCCCTGAGGAGATTCACATGGAAGGAATCTGCTGTTAGGTAGTGTATCCACCTGAAAGTGCATTAACAAATGAAAGCAACTTATTTGTAGGGGTCCATCAATCCTTTTTCCTTCAGATATTGTTCCTTCAAACAACAAGAGGGAATGCATGAAGGCATGTGGCAGTATAGTACATATTACAGCTTCACTGTGTTATCACTGTTAATCGTGCATCATTAATGTTAGTGTCGCTAAAACCAGTGGGATTGAAATTTTTGATTCAGTGATTCACTTAGAAGCTTCAGAGGTCAACCGGGGGAAAGAGAGCAGAGATCAGCTGCCTCTGAGACTGTGATCGCTGGTGGTACAGGAGATGCAGTTGATAGAGGAGTCTGTCCTTTAGGTAATTGATTGGCAAACTGAAGGGTAACGTGGCTGCCAGTATTGAAACCTTATTTGAGAGACAAATATATTTGGGTGTGAAGTCTAGAAACAACCAGAACATTGACATTGGTCTTTAGTTTCCAAATGCATGAATACAGCATTTATTTTTTTAACAAGGTGAGGTCAAAGGGACTCTATTGTTGGGTGAAAATGTTAGTTGTAGATATCTCAAGGAACTATAACTCATGCCCTAAAGTAACTATAACTCGAGCCCTCCCCATGCACGACAATTTACATCACTTATAACATGTTCTGTGGCATTATTGATAAAATCACTGCAGCATTTGAAATGACACGACAGGAGCTCGAGTTATAGTTACTTTAGGGCATGAGTTATAGTTACTTTAGATTATAAGTGGGGAATTTCAGCGGTTTTGTTTGTTAAAATTTTTATTTTTATCTGACATCAATAAATGGTAACGTAATTTTAACCTTTGGTTGTTTTAGTAAATGTTGAAGATGTTTTTCGAATACTTTTTTTGAATGGAAAGTAAGATAATATTACCATACCTAACTATAACGTCATTTTAACGTTTCATTATTTTCTACTTTTTTGAATTTTTTTTTATTTAAAGTAATATTTTATTGCCATATGTAAGGCCAACCCCAAGCTGCGCACTGCTTTGGGCCATGCGCAACTTGGCATTGGCCTACATTCAATTCCTTGCAAGCAAAGCAGCCTGATGCTGGCCACTGCCTTCTGGCATGCACACATGCGCATGCTCTTGCCAGTCTTTGCCTCACTCAAGCAGACTTACTGACTTGGTCAAAGAGTCTCAACACCAAAATATAACAAAATGCACCTGTTGGCTTTATCAATGGGTTATGAGCCTATCAATATATGTAAAGCAGATCTGTCATCTTTCTCCAAAAATCACCAATATTTTTAATCAAATGCATATTTCTGTACTTAACACAATGCCGTGTTTAATAATAGTGATTATTACAGAAATGTTTGATAAAGTTTACTAAATAAAATCAACATATGCAAGTATTTTGACATTGATTTTATGGTTGCAGTTTGCAGGCTAAAGATGTTAAAAGAAAGACTCTGGTGTTATGTTTTTTTTTCACTTTTTTCAGCCCACAAATCACAGTCCTAAAAAGAACCATAAGAGAACCTTGCACTCCAGCTGAAAAGCACAGAACTCCAGCTAGGAGTGTTTTTGAAAGATATGGTTAGTAGGTTCTCCTGTGGTCATTGATGTAATGATACAGGAGACTTACTGTGTTTTTTAAATGTTGCGGAGTGGCTGCAGCAATCCCTGCTTGTTGGTGCCCGCCCCTTCCCTATAGAGCCCTCCCAGGGCACTATGGGGCACTTCCCATGCCCCGGGGCTGATACTAAATTAAAGAAGTTGGGGGTGCACAGCCCCCAACTCTCCCCTCTTTGAACCTCAAGGGCTCCAGGAACCTCGGGCTGAAAATCCTTGAAAGGAGGGGGGACGTGGCCTCCTTCACCGAGCCTGGCCACGGATCTCATCCCCCAGGGCCAGTATTTAATTACAGGGGAGGCAAGTGCGCAACCCCAGTCCCTGAGCATCTCCCAAGGTCCCAGGGACACTATCCCCCAGGCCGGCTCTATTGTTGTGTCTTGCGAAGCCCACGACCAAAACACTGTTGGGGGGCTGAAAAAAAATTGTGTGATCCCACCTTGGGTGGGAGCTACATAGAACACGGCTAGCGAAACTGATACTGCTCCCGCTTGGCATGCACCCAGGACGGGTGCTTGCAGGGGGCTGTGGGAGCCCTGAAACTCCCCCACGCAGCCCCCAATGTGCAGGGGTGTGGCATTCCTATAGCCCAATGCCCAGGACATATTGTTTGGGGTCAAGGACAGCACATTTTCAGGTTTATTTTGTCCTTGGGACAAGTAGGCCCACCCCCCCGCTGCATAAATCCTTTGGCTGCCAATTTACAGTACCATATTGCAGAACAGGGAAAGAAATTTCCTGCAGTAGAGGTATATTTGTGTCCATATTTTAATAATGTTTTAACTTGTATATATGGTTTATTATTGCAAAGCCTTCATTATTACGGTGAGTGTTCTAAATAAATGTTTGTAAGCTCAAACTGCACTACTGACAGTGGCCCTGTAAAAAAGATATGTATACGTTTGCAAAATGTAAAAATATGAGGCTATGTATCATGCTTCCAGAAATGCTCTCTGATTAAATGCATATATTCACAGAAGCTTGAAAGCAAGAGTGATGATTTTTTTATTTCAAAATAAAATGTTCACCAAAAAATGCAACTAGAAAAAAAACATTCTGCTAATTTTAGGCACCATTTTTCTCCAAAAGATATTCGTAATTGGAATTCATGTTACCAGTTTCAACAAGATTTTGTGAAACATGAGTATAAACAAGCATTGGCAAAGCCAATGGGTCCGACATTGGCTGTCAGTCTTTTGGTTTTGTCAATGTGTGTCTTGTTTTGACATGGTTTTCGTTAAACTTTATTGTTGTGGGCCTGCTGGGACCTCACCCTTGTAACAAATATTAGCAAAAAGCAAAAAAAAAATTTGGTTGCAAACAGCACGCATTGCCTCAGTAGCTCCTGGCACTGAACAAAACTACTTTGTGTGCCAATATGCTCCCTGTGAAAGAGTAGATTGCTATCTTGTAATGTAACATGGATTTGTAGATTGCGGAACTTGTCACCCATGAGGGGTACCCAGGATCTGAGTGTAAGCAGGCTCTTCAAGTAGGATCAGTCACAGCGAAGGCAGCCAATAGATGGATAGAGAGAGAAATAGAATTTTAATAAAACAAATGGTCTTGGTTCACGTCAGACCTAATTGGGGGCCCAATTCCTAAATATAGACACAAAAGTGTACCCATGTGTTTTGGCATTAGTGCGGATTTACATATTTCATGAATTCACAAGAATTAAGAGAAGTAGACCAGGAAATCGTACCCCTTATAAACATTTGTGAACCGTATTTTAGCACGAGCAAATATGCAGGTGTAGCTCTGCTAATGCGAAAATGTGCTGAGCGTTTAGAAGTTCACTTTCCTTTTAACCACTTTTTTCCCAACCCTGGAAGAAGTTTTACTTCTGACCCTTGTCAGGAGTAATTGTCCAACTTTTCTCATTGTAGGAAATGATTTGGGAAGACCTGGTGAAAACCCTAAAAACATGCAAGTTAGTAGGTTTGCACATACTCAAAAGGACATTACATCCCTTGAACGATTGCTCACTAACTCCAGCCCAAGTATGTAGATCTTCATAAAGGTGGCAAAATAGGGAAATTGCTAGTATTTAAGCCCTACTTCAGTATTATCCCTGGCATAATCAGATAGGCTAGTTTCAGAGCTTTTATATAGTGAGATTAGTGCCATAACTTGTCACCACATTATTTGGCACTAAAGGGACAAGTAGATTTTTCTACAGGACAAGAAGATCTATAAAGCAACCTGTCCCATGGACAAGTAGATATTTGATCAATTTCCACACCCCTGGTTGTGGGTGCTCCACCGCTCTTCATGTCACCCACATTAGGCACTAAGGGATGTAGTCCCCGGGAACTGTAAAGGCTTGGGGAAGGGGGTGGCACCTCCTCCTCTTCAAATTTATTTTGGGCTTTAGGGATGGTGTTCCCAGTGTCAGTATTGGCTGGGCGAGGGGAGCTATATGTTCTCCACAATATTCTTTTTAAAAAAGAAAGAAAGGAACTGCTGTCTGCCACTGGCACCTAGGATGGGTGCTGGCAGGGGAGCTGGTGGGGACCCTGAGGCTCTCCCTGTGGCCCCCAACAAAAGAATAAAGATATGGGTGTCCTGGGTAGGCACCACTACACACAAAATATAAATTACAAAAATGATATCTATATATTTTTTTTTTAACGGTTTATAAATGAGTGGAAGGAGCTGCTCTTTTATTATTCACTGCTTTTTTCAAGGAGTGCCCCTTATTGTGCTGCAAGGGCTTTTTAAACATCTTTTCGGCTTGGTGGTGCTCCTAGAAGGATCAGGGGCAGCACTAAGCATTTTCTATTGTTGTAAGGGGCTGAAGGGAGTGCAACAGCCCCAAAGGAACATTTAAAAAAAAACAAAAAGGCTCCTGGGTCATTAAATCCGTGACCCCAGGAGAGCTTACCATATGTTTTTAAGGCACAACTGTCTGGAGCGCTAGACTCTCCACTGGAGTGTAGAGGCCCCTTGTGTGTTTGTTATATGGCTTCACTTTGTAACTTGAAAAGTGTTAAAACATTTTTTTTTTTAAATCACATATTAATTTTTAATAAATCTTTATCACAGTTTTTTTTTAATGAGTATATTATTAAACTTTGAACTGTGTGAATACATGAAATACACATCTCATTATAATTATTGATCATTTCTTGACAAAGATGATACATATGCTTTATATACGTTGATATCATGACCTCCTCATAAAGCCAATAGGCCCACTTTTTATATTTTGATGTTCCGAACCTTTGTCAAAGTCAGTAGCTCTGTTTTAATTAAAACTGTACTCATCATATTCAACCACGCAGGAGTTTTAGTTTCAGGGCGTGTGCTCAACCCCCCACTGTGCATGGCCTGTGCGCATCAGCGCCTGCTAATGCGTTCATGATACACATATGTGTGTGTGTGCGTATTTATATGCATGTACTCATGCACACTTGTTTACTGTCAGCTGACCTCTGACAACGTAAGTTTTCTGACTTCAAGATTCCTAACCCTTGAAGAAGGGCCAGAAGGAAGAGGACTTCCTTGGAGTTTAATAGCCTGTAATGATTGTAGTGATGGAATTGTGGCAAAAGATAGATTAGAAACACGTTAGCCTTGATTTCTGTACTCTATTTGGTGCAAGGGACGGTGTTGGCTCTGGAGGGAAGGTTATCGCACCATGAAACCTGCTGGGAGGGCGAAGTAAATAATTATCTTATTTTATGGCAACCTGTATGGTATTTGTGATCACGTTACCGTTTTTATTTGAAGGTAAGAACTTACGCCTGATGTCAATCAATCAATAGTTTATTCGGTCCAAATTTGGGCCATTTAAAAGGTTTAAAAATATATACATACATACAGAAAGATAAAAACCATAAACCAATACACAGTAAAAGGAACAATAGTAAAAAAAAAAGTAGGGGTCCAGTAGCTGCCTGAGAAAGATTTCATAAATAGGTGGGGTGAAGGAGGTGCTCGGAATAGTCTTTGGATCTTACCCTGTACATAACCCTGAACAATATAATAACAATAACGTAAAAACTGTTGTGTAGCACATCTCTATATAAAATCAGGCATTGAAACTCCAGACAGTAAAACCGATTAAAAATTTAAGAAGTCAGACAGTGGTAGATGATGCTCTAGGTTAATTAGTTCTTTTGGGTTAATTAATCCAATAAATTGCATCTTGACAATTATAAAATTAAGTATAATTTTAAATTTATAAAACACTTTAGTTAAAATAACTCAATGTAGCACTTATTCAGAGATACGGTCTTTTGGGCTCAATAAGTCGCGGTTTACAATTAGAGCCCAAGGCTAATATAACAGGATGCTGATTTGCTATTTTCTAGACAGCTCTTCAAACAGTGAGTTAAAATCTAAAATAGTCCTATTACGAATTTTCCATGCTGCTGCCAGATATTTAGAAACAGCGCTGATTATCAGTATGGAAGTGTCGTATTTACATATTCTGAATAGACTGTTGCGGGATAGTGGTTGGAGTGTTCTGCACAAGGGAATAATCCACTTCCCTCGGGGACCTTTGTACAGAGGGCAAAAAAATAGGACGTGTTCAGCAGTTTCCTTGCATAAGTGACAATTTATGCATTTGTCCGATGGGGAACTGTTAGTCGACCAACCAGCCGTGTAGCTATTGACCGCCAATGTCCCGTACCTGAGCTGGAGTAATAGAGAGCGAGCACGGGCTGGTATGGGTAGATCCAGGGAGCTTTCAGGGAAGGGAACGTGTTTGACCAGCAGGAATTCTGCTGTCAGCCGACCTGACCCATTTGGACCGAGAGATTCCTCGTTGATTTTTGCCCAATAATGTTCTTTGATCAGGCGTTTAGCACTGCCAGGAATCATCTTGGGGTTCTCCCAGTACTGGGATAGACTCAATTTGGCCCATGCCGCTTTCATCTCCCTAAGCCACCGTACTTTTTCCCATCCGTGATGAGGTGGTAATAGTTCTTTGACTGCTGCCCTGTAGGGTTCAAGTTCATCTGTTTTCCATAGTCTGACCCAATACAGGAGTGGTCTTAGATATGCTATGTCTTTGATACTATTTAAGCCCAGGTCCAGTCTGAGGGGGAGCATTGGCGTGCCCCTCCCCAGTCTAGATATGTGTCTAAGGAAGTTATTTTCTTTGATTTGGAGAGTATCCATCTGTCTGTGTAATCCCCAAAGTTCTGCTCCATATAGGGCCGCAGCACGGATTTGTGCTTTATATATTTCAGAGATAAGGATCAGAGGGGGGCTTGTGGCAGTACTAGCTTTGCGTCCTATTACTCCACATCTTTGGCTAATTGTTAGTGCCCCTTTCCTTATGGCTGGCTCCCAGCTGCCCTTGTCAGATAGTCTAATGCCCAAGTAGTCATATTCCATTACTCTCTCCAGGGGAGTTAAATCCATCTTTATGTTTGCGCTGAGCTTCTTGTTCGGGGCGCTGTATATCATAAGTTTAGTTTTCTTATGGTTTATGTCTAATCCATAGTTTCTGCAGTATATACCAAACTGGTTTACCAAGTTTTGAATTCCCATGGGTGATTTAGACAAAAGAATAGTGTCATCTGCGTAGAGTAGGCAGGGGACTTTGGTTCCAGCCTGCTTGGGAGAATCATTTGTGCAGTTTACTAAGTACTTGATACAGTTGTTTATGTATAATAGAAAGAGAGTTGGGGCCAGGACGCACCCCTGTCTAACTCCCCTCTCAATAGCCACTGGTTCTGTGAGATCACCCTTCTTGCCGTTCCTGATTTGGGCATAGGTATTTTCATGTAGGCGGGTAATAAGTTTCAGAAGGCCATGTGGGACACCCATATTGGCTAGCGTCAGCCATAACTGGTTTCTGGGGACCAGGTCGAACGCGGCTCTGAGATCGATAAAAACTACGTAAAGGTTACCCCTTCCTATTTCTACAGTTTTCCATTTTATTGTTAAAAATCTTAGCACCTGATCTATAGTACTGACTGCTGGTCTGAACCCTGCTTGTAGATCAGAGATGGCATTTGTTTCTAAAATCCAGTCTTCTAGACAGGACAAAATTTGCTTTGCAAAGATTTTTTGGAAGTTGTCGAGTAAGGAGATTGGGCGATAGTTGGCAGGGTTAGAGGGGTCGCCTTTCTTAAAAATGGGGACTATCTCTGCTCCCAACCAGGAGCTCGGAACAGGTGCTCCAGCAGCTATCTCATTGGAAATGAGGTTTAAGTATGGGGCCCATACATCTGGATTCGTCTTGTAAAGGTCTCCTGGTATTTTATCAAGGCCGGGGGCCTTTCCCCATTTCATTGAGGCAATCGCAGCCTTGGTATCTGCCAAAGTGAATTCAATTTTGGGGGTCTCGGTGGTCATGATATGGATCAGATCCCGGGAAGCAGCATCGGTGGTCCCCAGGTATAATTGGGAAAAATGGTCGGACCATTCTGCAGGGAGTATTGAGGCACCAGGCGAACGGTGTGGTTCATTGCTGGCATCGGCTACCAATTTCCAAAATTTCGTGGTGTCGTTTGTTTTAGCAGATTCCAGGAGGAGGACCCATCTTGATTCATCCCATTTCCTACGGGCTCTACCTTGTTCCTTTTTGTAGTCTTTTCTAGCTTCCCTTATATAATCCATCTGGCCACCTCTTAGGGCTCTCAGCAACTTATGCTGTGCTTCTCTGCATGCAGTGTTGAACCATCTTGCGTTAGAGTTCTGTTTAGGCTCTGTTGCCGACTCTTTAGTAAGTAGGGTTTTTAGAGAGTTAAAAAACAGTGTGTGGGCTGCTATAAGCCCACCACTATCTTTCGTGGGTTGAAGTATATATTCCATATGATCCGCCAGCTGCCTGTACACTTTTGCCAAAGTGGTTATGTCAGTGTTCAGGGATTTCCATCTAACATTTCGCCTGTTGTTGGTCAGTGCGAGCTGCTGTCCATAGGACTTGGGGCAGGAGGCTTCAAGTAGGGGTAGTAGGTTCCTGAGAGATAAAATCAATGGTTCATGATCGCTTTCCTCATGTTCTGTGATGTCCATATCGACCATGTGGCCCCAAAGGCGGATGTCGAGCAAGATGTAATCAATCTGGCTCTTCTGCAACCCACGCCTAAATGTGGGGTGAAGGTTAAGATCCGAGCGGGAACGGCCATTGCAAGCCCGGAGGCCGTGTGCCAATGTAATGTCCATGAGCTGGTATGATAGTCTGTTGATTTTAGGTCTTTTGCTTGACACCAGCTGGGGGATGCCCCAGTGAGCATCTTCATCTTTATATAGTTCCTGGGCCAGCGAGTAGGGTTCAAAAGTGGTGTTAAAATCTCCGGCAATGAGAATAAAATGAGAGGGTGATTTATCGGTGAGAAAATTGTCTAAAATAGTCAGTGCGTTGGACTCATATTTATTGCCCAGGCTCCTATTATAGATGTTAATTATTAAAAGTGGTTTCTCTCTAAGGGATGGTATTGATAGACCCATTAGATCAGGGCAGCCCAAGTCAATTGGTTCAATTTGACATTTGAGAGAACAGCTGAGCCATATTAGCAGGCCACCTGAGGGTCTCCCTGAATTCGCCTTATTTGCTGGAACCCAGTAGCTTTTGTAACCGATTCTATATTTAGGCTCCAGCGCCCATGTTTCTTGGAAGAGACATATTTTATGTTTGTCTATAAATTTTCCCCATTCAGGGTTGTTCATTTTACTCTCCAACCCGGCAATGTTCCAACTGAGGATGGTATCTAAGCCATCTGGTTTGTTATGGGGAGCTTCAGCCACAGGATTCTCTCTTGGGGCTAGGGTACCGTGGGGAAGCATTGTGCCCTTCTCAGTCATGTCTAGGGTGCTTCCAGCCCCATCTAGGTCGGGGGGTGGCCTAAGCCATTCAAATACCTGGAGTAGAGGTGGGTCTGCGGGTTTGCTGTGATCTAGTGGGTCTGTAGCTAAGTTAATCTCAATCACCCTGCGCTCCTTATCTGTTCCCCCGATATGGATTTTAGAACATTTAAGATAGTCTGACTGGGCGAGAGCGGGAGTTAGAGTAGACTCACTAGTGTTGCTAATGGGAGTATATTCGGCCCCACAGTTGATTTGCCCTGTTTTATAAGTTTCATATTTCCCAGCTATAGGATAGTTTTTGTTCCAGTTGCTTGAACCTCGGGAATTAGGAAAAGTCATGTGTGATAGTCAATCGTTTTCGGAGAGTGTGGGCGAGGCAGCATTGCAACTTGGCTGGAAATCAGTTGGCATCTGAGCCCTAGGAAAATCTCTGGATGTCATTGTCACCCCCTTGAAGCCTGGTGCAGCTTTATGGGGGTAAAAGGCCTGAAGCCTGCAAAGTGAAGTGGCCCCCCCTAGGGGGTTGGGATGACATGCATTTAGGGAAAGCTGTTCGACAAGGGAAGGCGCATTAAAGTTAATAACAATACAGTCCCCAGTACCAGGGTTTTTGAGTGGACCCACCCAACCCACCCTCCTCACCATTAATATTGAGGGTATCATATGGAATGCGAATCTAGCATGTTTATGCAACCAATGAATAACCTTATTTTTCAGTTCTGTGAATGATTCTGGGATGATGGACTTGAGCTTAGGGACATTCGTAATAACAAGCACGTAGGGGCAGGCTTCTGGTGGTAGATGTAAAGTTCCCATGTTAGTTCCTGGGTCCCTGCGCATCCGATCTACTGGGATATTTGGGTGGGTTCTATGGAGTTTGGCGTCCGTGTTTGTGGAAGGGGCAATTTCACCAGTCCGCCTTAGGTAAAAGGAATCGCTCTTTGGGTACCACATTTTAGGGAGATTAGCCAGACTAGGTGTAGAGAGCTTCGCTGGTTGATGTAGTGAGTCAGAGCAAGGTGGTTTTGGCTTGTGAACCATAGGTGGTGGGAGAAGGGGACTACTGGCATCATTGACAGGGGGGCCAAGGATAGGGTGTTGTCGCAAGCAGTGCAAACCCGATGGGGAAGGGGGGATTGGCTGGCTGGGTTTAATGAGGGCATCGAGTTTCTCCTCGATGGCTGATAGACGGATTGTTATAGGATGTAGTTGTTTTAGAAACTCATCTTTAATAAGGTCTGTGATAGAAGTAATATCCAGATTGCCATAGTTGGTAGTTTGGGCAGGTATATGATCCTTAGATCTGGTAGGCACGGCATGGACAGAGGGGTCCAGGACACGGGCCCGTTTGTTCTTTAGATTCGTCTCCCCCCGTTTCCTTTTGCCCTTTGTGCCATGATTTGGGGAGGGTGTAGGCCTGTTTGGCATAGGCTGGGTAGATCCCGAAGAATGTATGGTTCTGTCCAAGGGCTCTGCGTTGAGTGTTTGAATTGTGAGGGTGGTTGGTGCTGGTGGTTCTGCAGAGGGGGACTGGGAAGCTGGTGAAAAGAAAGATGGGGGAGCAGTTAGACGGCGCTCGACCAGTTCAATTTCTTTTTCTAGTGCCCCCACCGCTTTTTGGAGGAAGCCGTCTAAGGTCTTGTTGTTGCCTGCTTCTTCCAAAGGTATCCCTCCCTTCCGTCTACCCATCTTGTTTTGGTAGGACACTCAGATCCTGTGCAAAAGTTTAACAATCTATTTCCTGTGAGCACTCTCCCTCTCTTTTCCTCACCCTGTTTAGCTCTGCTGAGGTTTATGTTAGGGAGTGCTGAGATGCCTAAGAGGCATGAAGGGCTGTTCGCCTATGTTTGAGAAGGTGTCCGGGTAGGTAGATAGTTGTCAGCCACTGCCCAAGTCCTGCATCTGTGGAACCTGTTTGGGGCGTTGGAGTTCCGAACTGTTGGAGATCTTTCTGGGTGCCTCACTCCACCCACAGCACCATATGGTGCTTCCTTCAGGCAGCCTTTACCTATTACAAAATGTCAGGGGGGTGGCCCTGCCCTTGCTCTTCCTGGCAATGACGGGCAAGGACGGGCCCGCCCTTGGCCCGGGCTTCGCCCGGGCGCCGCCCGCGCGCGTCCCGCGCGGCGGGAGCGCGAGGAAAATTTAAAGGGCTCCTGCCCTTCTAATTGGACACTGGGCTCCTGCCCCTCCGGTTGCTCTGACGATACGCGCTTCCCGCGACGGCGGGAGCGCGAGGAAAATTTAAAGGGCTCCTGCCCTTCTAATTGGACACTGGGCTCCTGCCCCTCCGGTTGCTCTGACGATACGCGCTTCCCGCGACGGCGGGAGCGCGAGGAAAATTTAAAGGGCTCCTGCCCTTCTAATTGGACACTGGGCTCCTGCCCCTCCGGTTGCTCTGACGATACGCGCTTCCCCGGAGCCTATTCATAAACAGTGTGCAGGACGAGGAGACGCCTGATGTCCTGAGGCTCATTATCAACACAATATCATATTTGCCTTGCAATAGGAAGATCACAAAGATTGTGTGCAGCCGATAACCATCAGTAGGGGTGGTTTGGAGGGGATTTACAAATTAAAGTAAACCGTGCCTACTTCCTCCTCCCTCAGTAACCTACAGCATCACAGAGAAACAGAAGAAAGAGTTAATGCCACTCTGGCACAAGTTTATATCTTGATGGACAGTGACAATAGTACTTTACCAAGTGAATTTGAATGTGATAATGAGGGTGTAAGGAAATGCCTCCTTGACATGGTTACCCCCTGACTTTTTGCCTTTGCTGATGCTAAGTTATGATTTGAAAGTGTGCTGGGACCCTGCTAACCAGGCCCCAGCACCAGTGTTCTTTCCCTAAACTCTACCTTTGTCTCCACAATTGGCACAACCCTGGCACTCAGGTAAGTCCCTTGTAACTGGTACCCCTGGTACCAAGGGCCCTGATGCCAGGGAAGGTTTCTAAAGGCTGCAGCATGTCTTATGCTACCCTAGGGACCTCTCACTCAGCACATTCACACTGCTTCACAGCTCGTGTGTGCTGGTGGGGAGAAAATGACTAAGTCAACATGGCACTCCCCTCAGAGTGCCATGCCAACCTCACACTGCCTGTGGCATAGGTAAGTCACCCCTCTAGCAGGCCTTACAGCCCTAAGGCAGGGTGCACTATACCACAGGTGAGGGCATATGTGCATGAGCACTATGCCCCTACAGTGTCTAAGCAAAACCTTAGACATTGTAAGTGCAGGGTAAGCCATAAGAGTATATGGTCTGGGAGTTTGTCAAACACGAACTCCACAGTTCCATAATGGCTGAACTGAAAACTGTGAAGTTTGGTATTAAACTTCTCAGCACAATAAATGCACACTGCCAGTGTGCAATTTATTGTAACATACACCCAGAGGGCACCTTAGAGGTGCCCCCTGAATACCAAAGCGACTTATAGTGTAGGCTGACTAGTTTCTGCCAGCCTGCCACACACCAGACATGTTGCTGGCCACAAGGGGAGAGTGCCTTTGTCACTCTGTGGCCAGGAACAAAGCCTGTACTGGGTGGAGGTGCTTCTCACCTCCCCCTGCAGGAACTGTAACACCTGGCTGTAACCCTTAAAGGCTCACCTGTTTTGTCACAGCACCACAGGGCATCCCAGTTAGTGGAGATGCCTGCCCCTCTGGCCACTGCCCCCACTTTTGGCGGCAAGGCTGGAGGAGATAATTAGAAAAACAAGGAGGAGCCACCCACCAGTCAGGGCAGCCCCTAAGGTGTCCTGAGGTGACTCTGCTTTTAGAAATCCTCCATCTTGTGAGTGGAGGATTCCCCCAATAGGATTAGGGATGTGCCCCCGCCCCTACCGGGAGGAGGCACAAAGAGGGTGTAGCCACCCTCCAGGACAGTAGCCATTGGCTACTGCCCTCCCAGACCTAAACACACCCCTAAATTCAGTATTTAGGGGCACCCCAGAACCTAGGAAACTAGATTCCTGCAACCTAAAGAAACAAGAAGGACTGCTGACCTACCAGCCTGCAGAGAAGACGGACGACGACAACTGCTTTGGCCCTAGCCCTACCGGCCTGTCTCCAACTTCGAAAACCTGCAACCAGTGATACATCCGACAGGGACCAGCAACCTGCTCAAAATCAGCTACTCCTTTGCAACAAAGAAGCAACTTCCAAAGACTTCACTTTTCCCGCCGGAAGCGTGAGACTTCTCACTCTGCACCCGACACCCCCGGCTCGAGATTCAGAGAATCAACACTTCAGGGAGGCGACTGCGAGCCCGTGAGTAACCAGAGACGACCCCCTGAGTCCCCACAGTGACGCCTGCAGAGAGAATCCTGCTTTGTATATACTATTTCAAAGTAAGGAATAGTGTGCACAGAGTCTTTGAGTCTTTATGAAGAAAGTACCACATTGTAGGCTCTTCTGTATGGGGACACAGATGCCTACTGCACTGTTCATTGAGATCCACCTGTGAACTGCTGTGCATAAGACTTGTGTATTCTGTATTGTTTACATCATACTCTAGAGGGTTCACAGTAACAGTTGCAAGAAGGCTTGTTGCCTATAGATGGGCATGTTGGTGATAGAAATCTTCATGTGATAAATACTCGGAGCTTCGAAGAATGAGCAGGCATTGCGACAAATTCAAAACTATTTTGGATGATGGGTAATGTTTAAAGAAGTCACAGGGTTATGCAGGAAATTGAATGTTAGCCTAATGCCCTGGTGTGCAGAACTGATAGCTGGAAAATGTACAAGGGGCAACATTTTTGACCGATCTATGCCAGTGGTGAAAGCAGAGGATTGCTATTAGGTATTTATTGCTTGGGTAGGGAGTAGTTAATTTGAGGATTGAGGATGGGAACATAAAAGCTTACCCTTTCCATTGAGCTGCCTGAGATCCATTAGGTTATTTCTTAGCGAGTACTGTACTCATGTAAAACATTGTTGAAGTGTCATATTGAACAGTGCATGAATTTTAGTCCATTTACAGGACGGTTCAAGGGATTATATAATGAGCCTGTATCAAGGTTTAAATACAAAAGAGAAGCATATCTCCAATTGTAGTAAGATTGAGAAGGGCACACAGAGTTGCCCCCTATCGCCATTAATTTTCTTATTGATGGTGAAGATGCTGTCTTTAACTCATTTCCTTGCCGTTGTTCAGTTCAGCTGATTGTGATGTATATCCTAGAATGATCAAAATATAGGGTTATATTTTTTCAGCCTGTAATAATGTGATATATTGCATTAGCTTCCTCGCGTGCATAAATAACTCTTACCTGTTTGCACACTGGCTTGCAGAATTGAGAAGCTGAACTATAAATGCCAGTGTGTAGGAAAACGATGTTCAGGTCGCATTTTATCATGATTGCACAACTATCACCAGAAAAAAAGTCTGTCTAGCTGAAAGGTAATTCCTTGAAAAATTGTTGCTTTTTAGTATCTGATAGAGGCTTCTAGTTGCGGATTCCTTACCTTTGAATTTCCCCAGGCGTTAAACTGGATCCGGAGATTTTTCTTCGAGCAGTACCTCTGCGCGCCGTCAGGTGCCGTTGGTCGACTCCACGGGCGTCGTTGGCGTCGTGCTCGTGTGATGACGTCGCGGTCAAAAATAGGCGCCACCCCGGCGCGCTGATGTCAGTTCTTTTCTTTACGCGCAGACCCGGAGAGAGCTACCTCAGTTATTTATGACTACGTCGACACTTTGTAAAAGTTTTTGACGAGTTGGTGGATACGTCAAGGGATGTCCCGCTAGACCGGATTGAAGCCCTGCGACTCCTGTCTCTGAACCATGTCGGTGACGGATCCGGACCCCGTGTGTCTTTGGTGCCTGAAGCACGATCACTACCCGAAGTCGTGCTCCGAGTGTCTGGCCATGAACCCGAAAACTTTGAGGGAGCGGTCCCTAAAGCTCATGGCGGCCCGACACTCGATTCTGCGGCGCTCACGGTCCTGTTCGAGAGGAAGGTCTTGAGACCGGCGGCAGAGTCATCACCACTCCTCGTCCTCCTAAGTCATCGGGACATAAGGGTCACAAAAAGAAGAAGTCAAAGAAGGACAAGTGTTCTTCCACTTTGCCTGTCGATCGGATGACACGACGCTGGAAGAGCATCGAAGCTCTAGGCCTCCGTCAATGGAGCCTTCATCTGGGTCGGCTCTGTGGTTCCCCGACTTCCCGGGAGCCGGAGCCACCCGTGCCCAACTAATGGAATTTTACAAGGCCATTCGCCTCATTTTTGGGCAGTCCGACCCACCTTCGGTGCCTTCGAGCACAGGTGAGTCAGTTGGGGTTCCCTTGGATTAAAAGCCGCCGGCTTTGGCCACAGCTCCGGAGGGCCCCTCTGGATCCAATCGCGGATCCATCCCAATGCCGTTCGTGCCACGGTGACCTTTCCCGGCATCGGGTCAGAGGTCAACGCTCCCGATGTCGGTTGGGACCACAATCGATGTTGATCACATCCTCATACAGGACGACCTGGAGCCAGAACGACTACGTTCGACGCAGATTCCATTCTCTATTGGCTCTTCTGGGCCCATGGTAAATCCAGACCCTTATTCTTGTTGGTATGGATACTGGGAGAGTATGGAGTGGACGCTGGACCATTTCGGAATACCAGCTTGACCTCCAAATGGACAGGGTGCAGGATTTGGGTGATGCCAGTGGTCTAGACACCTCCCCTGACACTGGTATGCTCTCCCCTAGCGTGGCAGGGAGGAGGGTGCTTCTTATTCCATGGTGGTAAGGGCGGCTGAGGTCCTGGACCTCGAGCTACCTTCTGTGGAGGTTAGGCTTAACATCCTGACCAACGTGCTTCAGCCGAGGTCTTCCTCTTCCGAGCCCCTTCTTCCCTTTAATGAAGCACTGACAGACATCCTTTTGGGTACTTGGTCCAGACCCAGCACAGGGGCTTCTGTGAATAGGACGATTGCCCGCCGCCATCGGCCTGCTCCGTCAGACCCGAAATTCCTCACCCAACACACCACGCCTGAGCCTTGTCATCCAGGCTTCTTCTTCCTCTGGCGCATTCCCTGCCGCACCCTCGGATAGGGAATCAAAAAGACTGGATAATTTGGGGAAGAAGTTGTTTTCTTCCAACAGTCTAGCGCTGGGGTCCTTTAACACCACATGCCTTTTGGGCTCTTTGTTCCCATACTCTCTGGGATACGGTCGGGCAAGTGCTGCCTGCAGTTCTAGAGGAGGCCCATACTGTCCTTTATCAAGCCATAGCAGATGGGAGGGATGCAGCGAAGTTCATTATTTGTTGTGGACTGGATACGACTCACTCTCCAGGCAGATCGGTTGCATCGACGGTGGCATTGAGACGCCACGCCTGGCTGAGAACATCTGGCTTTTCAGAGGATGTCCAGCAATCTTTGATGGACATGCCCTTTTGCACACGTCTCTTCATAGACCAGGCAGACTCTTCGCTCAAGCGCTTTAAGGGTTCCATAGCCACGCCACGGTCCCTTGGTCTCGCGCCTGCACCTAGACCCCAGCAGGTCCGCCTTTCGCCTCTTCTGTGGCTACGGAAGGGGCACCCAGCCGCGTCCTAATGGCTGCTCCCCCCCGGCCATCCGACCCGTGCATTCTGTACAACATGGGGATCAGGGAGCCAGCGTGTCACCCAGTCCACCCCTGCCCCCTCTTCAGCATCTAAGCCTTCTTAGCCCGCAGTCCATACATCAGGAGCCAGTGGATGGCAGGATTCGCCATCACCTGCCCCCACGGCAATCCAATACCTCGGACAGGTGGGTCCTCCAAATTGTCCGAAGGGGCTACTCCCTCCGCTTCAAGGCATCTCCTCCAGCCATGCCACCTTCATACAATCAGATATCGGAGGATCATATGGCGCTTCTCCGCGAGGAAGTCCAAGCCGTTTAGGCAAAGGAGCTATAGGGAGAGTTCCGTTGCCAGAAGTACGTTGTGGTTCTTATTCCCGCTACTTTCTGGTTCAGAAAAAGGACAAAGGTCTTCGGCCTATATTAGATCTTCGGTCCCTCAATCTCTTCCTAAAAAAGGAGAAGTTCAAAATGTTGACATTGGCTCAGGTCCTATCTGCCCTGGATCCCGGAGACTGGATGGTAGCGTTGGACTTGCAAGACGCATACTTCCACATTTCCGTCTTGCCGGCCCACAGAAATTAGCTATCATTCGTGGTAGGTCACAAGCACTTTCAGTTTACTGTGCTCCCCTTTTGGCCTTACCAGTGCCCCTCGGGTGTTCACAAAAGTGATGGTAGTGGTGGCAGCTCATCTGCGCAGGTTAGGGGTCCCAGTCTTCCCCTACCTCGACGATTGGCTGTTGAAGGCGAACTCGCCCCACACAGTCGTCTCCCACCTATGGACTACGGCAAACCTTTTGCATTCGCTGGGGTTTACTATCAACGTGCCAAAGTCACACCTGACTCCTTCTCAGACGCTCCCTTTCATCAAAGCTGTTCTGGATACCGTGCACTTTCCGGCATATCCTCCCGAAAAGGGAGTCCAGGATATTTGGGCTACGATACTGATGTTTCAGCCTCTGTCCTGGATTTCGGCGAGAATGATTCTGAGGCAGCTGGGCCTCAGGCCTCCTGCATCCTGCTGGTTCAAAATGCCAGATGACATATGCGGGCTCTGCATTGGGACCTGAAGTTCCAGTGGGCGCAGCATCAGGAGAATCTCTCAGACAAGGTCTAGATCTCGGAAGGGCCTGCGAAAGACCTGCAGTGGTGGTTAGCGAATCAGGGTTGGGTCAAGGGCAGATCCCTCTCCTTTCCCCAACCAGATCTTACAGTCATGACAGATGCGTCACTCCTGGGATGGGGTGGTCACATGGGAGAGGCAGAGATCAGAGGCATCTGGTCTCTGGCGGAAACTGGGATCCATATCATTCATCTGGAGCTCTGATCGATTCGACTAGCTTTGGAAGCATTTCTTCCCTACCTCAAGGGGAAAGCAGTGCAGGTGTTCACAGACAACACCACTGCCATGTGGTGTTGCAACAAACAAGGCAGAGTGGGGTCGTGAACCCTTTGTCAAGAGGCCCTTCGCCTCTGGACTTGGCTGGAACATCAGGGCATTTCCCTGGTGGTTCAACACCTAGCAGGCTCCTTTGAATGCCAGAGCAGACAAACTCAGCTGACTATGCGTGGTCAACCACGAATGGCGTCTCCATCCGGAGGTGGCGCAAGGTCTCTTCCTGCAGTGGGGAGAACCGTGGTTAGACTTGTTTGCCTCCGTAGAGAACGTGCAATGTCCGCTGTTTTCCGCGTTGGAGTTTCTAAGATGACACTCGCTCAGCAACACTTTTCATCGCAAGTGGAATTCAGGCCTCCTGTACGCCCTTCCGCCTATACCACTTCTGCCCAGAGTTCTGAAGCAGATCAGGCAAGACCGGACCCAAGTAATACTGGTGGCTCCGGACTGGGCACAAAAAGTCTGGTATCCTGAGCTTTTGATCATGGCCATAGTTCCTCCGATCAGACTGCCCCTTCGGGAGGATCTTCTGTTGCAGCAGCAGGGGAGGGTCTTCCACCCTAACCTGCCAACTCTGCGACTTCATCCATGGAGATTGAGCGGTGACAGTTGAGGTCTTTTTACTGACTTGCCACCCGAACTCTGTGACGTTATCTTGGCAGCCAGGCGTCCCTCAACTAAAACTGTATACGTCTGTCGTTCGAAGAAATTTGTGGCATGGTGCATCGACAATTCTGTCGATCCTCTATCTGCTCCTCTTTCTCAAGTTCTTCTCTTTATTCTTTCCCTTGCCTGGCAGGGTTCCACCTTGGCCACTCTTAAGGGATATCTTTCTGCTATCTCTGCTTTCTTGAGGTTATCAGATCAGCCTTCCTTATTTAAAGGCCTCACACATCTTTCATCCTATCTCATTCATCATGCCCCAATGGGATCTCAACCTGGTCTTAACATACCTTATGTGTAGCCTGTTTGAACCGCTTCACAACTGTCCTCTAAGGCTCTTAACTATAAAGACTGTCTTTTTAGTTGCCATTACTTCTGCTCGCAGAGTTAGTGAAATCCAAGCTCTGTCATCTAAGCCACCTTTTCTTGCCGTACATCCTGACAAAGTGGTGCTTCGCACGAGGGCTTCTTTTCTACCTAAGGTAGTGACACCCTTCCATGTCAGACAGTGCATCACCTTGCCTACCTTTTATGCTCCCCCACATACCCCTCTTGAAGAGGAGAGACTCCACGGTCTGGACCCAAAAAGAGAGTTGACGTTCTATCTTGATCGTACTAAAGACTTCCGGATGGACGATCAACTCTTTGTGGGTGCAAAGAAGGGGAAGGCGATGCAGAAGAGGACCATTTCACGATGCATCAAAATGTGCCACACTCTGGCAAAAAGGAACCTCCCAAAGATTTGCGAGCTCACTCCACCAGAGCTACTGCTGGTAGCACGGGCATTCCAGTCCTGGATATTTGTCAGGGAGCAACATGGGCATCTTTGCACACTTATACCAAACAGTGCTGCCCAGACAATCAGGCTCGAAAGGACGGCTACTTTGTCCGTTGGGTCCTGCAGGACTTTTTGGTGTGATCTTGGTCTGCAGCCCACCACCGGGGATTGTATTGCTCGGGTATCTATTCAGAGGTAAGTAATCTGCAACTAGAAGTCTCTCTATCAGATGTACAAGTTAATTACCTTCGGTAACGAAATATCTGGTAGAGACATATTCTAGTTGTAGATTCCTTACCGACCCGCCAATCCTCCCCGCACTGCGAACTGATTTCTAGGGACAGGAACTTTCCCTTAAGGACCTTAGTTTTGGAGCACCACTCTGTGTTCTTCATGACTACGCACTACTGGCGTGGAAAGTTGTGAAAACAAACCGACGTCAGCGTACTGGGTTAGCGCCTATATATGACTGTAACGTCATCACAGTGAGCATGACGCCAACGACACCCACGGAGTCAATCGATGCCATCTGACGGCGCGCAGAGGTACTGCTCGAAGAAAAATCTCCAGATCAAGTCTGACGCCTGGAGAAATTCAAAGGTTAGGAATCTGCAACTAGAATATGTCTCTACCAGATATTTAGTTACCAAAGGTAAGTAACTTGTACTTCAATTTGTTGAATGAAGAGCATTGTAAAATGGGGTAGTCTGATTTTTTTTTTTTTCCTCTAATTTTCTTTCTTACTTTTTTTTTTATTTATAAAAAAATTGTGGCAAAGCATGGCGACAGTGCAACATTCGAAGAGAACCATTGGTCACTTACAGAAGCCAATAGCAGCGGAGTTCGTGTTTGACAGACTCCCAGACCATATACTCTTATGGCTACCCTGCACTTACAATGTCTAAGGTTTTGCTTAGACACTGTAGGGGCATAGTGCTCATGCACATATGCCCTCACCTGTGGTATAGTGCACCCTGCCTTAGGGCTGTAAGGCCTGCTAGAGGGGTGGGTTAACTATGCCACAGGCAGTGTGAGGTTGGCATGGCACTCTGAGGGGAGTACCATGTCGACTTAGTCATTTTCTCCCCACCAGCACACACAAGCTATGAAGCAGTGTGAATGTGCTGAGTGAGGGGTCCCCAGGGTGGCATAAGATATGCTGCAGCCCTTAGAGACCTTCCCTGGCATCAGGGCCCTTGGTACCAGGCGTACCAGTTACAAGGGACTTACCTGAGTGCCAGGGTTGTGCCATTTGTGGAGACAAAGGTACAGTTTAGGGAAAGAACACTGGTGCTGGGGCCTGGATAGCAGGGTCCCAGCACACTTTCAAATCATAACTTAGCATCAGCAAAGGCAAAAAGTCAGGGGGTAACAATGCCAAGGAGATATTTCCTTACACAACCCCCCCCCCCCCCCCCAAACCCCACCCCAAACGAAAGAGGATTAGACTAACCTTTCCCAAGAGAGTCTTCATTTTCTAAGTGGAAGAACCTGGAAAGGCCATCTGCATTGGCATGGGCAGTCCCAGGTCTGTGTTCCACTATAAAGTCCATTCCCTGTACGGATATGGACCACCTCAACAGTTTAGGGGTTTCTCATTTCATTTGCATGAGCCATCTGAGGGGTCTGTGGTCAGTTTGAACTATGAAGTGAGTACCAATAAGGTAGGGTCTCAACTTCTTCAGGGACCAGACCACAGCAAAGGCCTCCCTCTCAATGGCACTCCATCGCTGCTCCCTAAGGAGTAACCTCCTGCTAATAAAAGCAACAGGCTGGTCAAGGCCATCATAATTTTGTTTGGGACAGGACTGCTCCTATCCCATGTTCAGAGGCATCTCTCTGCACTATGAACCGCTTAGAGTAATCTGGAGCTTTTAGAACTGGTGCTGTCCACATAGCTTGTTTCAGGGTGTCAAGGGCCTGTTGACATTCCACGGTCCAGTTAACTTTCTTGTGCATTTTCTTGGAGGTAATTTCTGTGAGGGGTGTCACTATTGATCCATATCCCTTCACAAACCTCCTATAGTACCCAGTCAAGCCAAGGAATTCCCTGACTTGAGTCTGAGTTTTTTCTAGCTACCCAGTCCAGAATAGTCTGGATCTTGGGTTGGAGTGGCTGAACTTGGCCTCCACCAGCAAGGTGTCCCAAGTAAACAGTACCCTGCCCTGTCTGACATTTAGATGTCTTGATAGAGAGGCCTGCTGCTTGCAGGGCATGCAAAACCTTCTTCTGGTGGACCAGGTGATCATGCCAGTTGGAGCTAAAGACAGCAATATCATCAAGATAAGCTGCACTAAAGGACTCCAAGCCAGCAAGGACTTGATTCACCAACCTTTGGAAGGTGGCAGGGGCATTCTTTAAGCCAAAGGGCTTCACAGTAAACTGGTAGTGCCCATCAGGTGTAGAGAATGCTGTTTTCTCTTTTGCTCCTGGTGCAATTCTTATTTGCCAGTACCCTGCTGTCAAGTCAAAGGTACTCAGGTATTTGACAGCACCCAATTTGTCAATCAGCTCATCTGCCCTTGGAATGGGATGAGCATCTGTCTTGGTAACAGAATTAAGCTCTCTGTAGTCCACACAGAACCTCATCTCTCTCTTGCCATCTTTTGTGTGAGTTTTGGGGACCAAGACCACTAGGCTAGCCCAGGGACTATCAGAGTGCTCAATCATTCCCAACTCCAGCATCTTGTGGACTTCCATTTTGATGCTTTCCTTAACTTGGTCATACTGTCTGCATATTTTGTTTTTGACAGGCAGGCTGTCTCCTGTGCCCACATCATGGGTACACAGGTGTGTCTGACCAGGGGTTAGGGAAAAGAGCTCAGCAAACTGTTGCAGGACTTGCCTGCAGTCTGCTTGCTGTTGGCCAGAGAGGGTGTCTGAGTAGATCACTCCATCTACTGTGCCAACTTTAGGGTCATTGGAGAGGAGATCAGGGAGAGGTTCACTCTCTGCTTCCTGGTCCTCATCTGTAACCATTAACAGGTTTACATCTGCCCTGTCATGGAAGAGTTTTAGGCAGT
This sequence comes from Pleurodeles waltl, assembly GCF_031143425.1. NCBI lineage: Eukaryota > Metazoa > Chordata > Amphibia > Caudata > Salamandridae > Pleurodeles > Pleurodeles waltl. The sequence goes on from NC_090450.1 coordinate 905,515,908, forward strand.
TAACATGGATCACCCTCTTGGGGGTCCTGCTAGTGCCCAAGTCCCCCAGGTAGGTGACCTCACTCTTCTTCTCTATCACTGGTTAAGGGCCACTCCATTTGTCCTGAAGTGCCCTGGGAGCCACAGGCTCCAGAACCCAGATTTTCTGCCCTGGCTGAAACTCAGCCATAGCAGCCTTTTGGTCATACCACATCTTCTGAAGTTGTTGGCTGGCCTCAAGGTTTTTACTTGCCTTTTCCATGTACTCTGCCATCCTGGAACGTAGGCCTAGTACATAGTCCACTATATCTTGCTTAGGCTCATGAAGAGGTCTCTCCCATCCTTCTTTCACAAGAGCTAGTGGTCCCCTAACAGGATGGCCAAACAGAAGTTCAAAGGGGGAAAACCCTACTCCCTTCTGAGGCACCTCTCTTTAGGCGAAAAGCAAGCATGGCAAGAGGACATCCGATCTCCTTTTGAGCTTTTTAGGGAGCCCCATGATTATGCCCTTCAATGTCTTGTTAAATCTCTCAACAAGACCATTGGTTTGTGGATGGTATGGTGTGGTGAATTTGTAAGTCACCCCACACTCATTCCACATGTGTTTTAGGTAAGCTGACATGAAGTTGGTACCTCTGTCAGAAACCACCTCCTTAGGAAATCCCACTGTGGTAAAAATACCAATGAGTGCATTGGCTACTGCAGGGGCAGTAATGGACCTAAGGGGAATTGCTTCAGGGTACCTAGTAGCATGATCCACTACTACTAGGATTTACGGATTCCCTGATGCTGTGGGAGGTTCAAGTGGACCCACTATATCCACTCCCACTCTTTCAAAGGGGGCCCCCACCACTGGAAGTGGAATGAGGGGGGCCCTTTGGTGGCCACATGTCTTACCACTGGCTTGACAGGTGGCACAGGAGGCACAAAACTCCTTCACCTTCTGGGACATATTGGGCCAATAGAAATGGTTGACTAAGAATGTCATGGGCTAAGGTCAGAATGAACTCCCTAAACTCCTGAGGCACTACCACTCTCCTAGTGGCACCAGGTTTTGGATTTCCTGCCTCAGTGTAAAGGAGTCCATCTTCCCAATATACCCTGTAGGTTCCACTGACATTTCCTTTGGTTTACTCAGCAGCTTGCTGCCTTAGGCCTTCAAGAGAGGGACAAGTTTCCTGCCCCTTGCACAGCTGTTCCCTTGAGGGTCCCCCTGGCCCAAGAGCTCAACCTGATAAGGTTCTACCTCAATAGGCTCAGTTCCCTCAGGGGATAGAACTTCTTCCTGAGAAGAGAGTTTTTTTTCTTTTTCTGTGCTGAAGCTGGTTCCCCAGACTTCTTTCCTTTTCTGTTGGAGGGTTGGGCCATTATTCCAGACTCCAACACCTCTTTTTCACCCTGAGCTCTGCACTGTGCCCTAGTCTTGACACACACCAGTTCAGGGATACCCAGCATGGCTTTTGAGTACTACCTCAGCCCATGCTGAGGACTCTAGATCATTTCCAAGCAGACATTCAACTGGTATACCAGAAGAGACTACCACCTGTTTCAGGCCAGTGACCCCTCCCCATTCTAAACTTATCATAGCCATGGGATGTACTTTAATCTGATTGTCAGCATCGGTGACTGAATAAGTCTGTCCAGTCAGGTATTGTCCTGTGGAAACCAGTTTGTCTGTCACCATAGTGACACTGGCACCTGTATTCCTCAGGGCCTCTACTCTAGTCCCATTAATAAAGAGCTGCTGCCTGTATTTTTGCATGTTAGGCGGCCAGGCAGCTAGTGTGGCTAAGTCCACCCCACCCTCAGAGACTGATGTAGCTTCAGTGTGAAGCCTGATTTGTTCTGGGCACACTGTTGATCACACCTGGAGACTGGCTATTCCAGTGTTAACTGGAGTAGTAGTTGAAGTGGAACCTTTCTTGGGACAGGCCTTGTCTCCAGTTTGGTGTCCATGCTGACTACAGCTGCGACACCAGGCCTTTTTGGGATAAATGTTTTTACCCTTGTACCCAAATGAGGATTGTGAAGAGGCTTTGGACCCACCTTCCTGTGCAGGTGTTTGGGGCCCTGTAGAAGACTCTTTACTTTTTCCCTTGGATGTCTCAACACTCTTCCCCTGGGGAGGCTTTGTGACCCCTTTCTTTTGGTCACCTCCTGTGGAAGTCTTGGTCACTCTTGTCTTAACCCAGTGGTCTGCCTTCTTTCCCAATTCTTGGGAAGAAATTGGACCTAGGTCTACCAGATGCTGATGCAGTTTATCATTGAAACAATTACTTAAAAGGTGTTGCTTCATAAACAAATTATACAGCCCTTCATAATCATTTCCACCACTGCCATTAATCCAACCATCCAGTGTTTGACTGAGAAGTCAACAAAATCAACCCAGGTCTGGCTCGAGGATTTTTGAGCCCCCTGAACCTAATCCTGTTCTCCTCAGTTGAGAATCCTAAGCCCTCAATCAGGGTAGCCTTCATGAGGTCATAGGATTCTGCATCTTTTCCAGAGAGTGTGAGGAGTCTATCCCTACACTTTCCAGTGAACATTTCCCAAAGAAGAGCACCCCAGTGAGAGTTGTTTACTTATCTGGTTGCACAAGCCCTCTCAAAAGCTGTGAACAATTTGGCGATGTCATCACCATCTTCATATTTTGTTACAATCCCTTCGGGGATTTTTAGCTTGGCAGTATTCTCTCTGACCCTATTTAAGTTGCTGCCACTATTGATGGGAGCTAAACCCTTCTCTTGCCTTTCCCTTTCTATGACTAGGAGCTGTCTCTCCAAAACTAATCTTTTGGCCATCCTGGCTAACAGGAGGTCATCTTCATTGAGGCTGCCCTCAGTGCTTCCAGAGTTGTTGGACTCCCCTGTGGGAGAAGCAGCATCTCTGACTATCACTTGTGGAGTCATGGTTTGAGGAACCCTGGGCTCCCTAACTAGGACAGGAGGGGGGAAATTCTCCCCCATGTCACTAGTTTCACCCTCTATAAGGTTGTCTTCAGAGGGGTGGTCTCTAGCAAACTCTGCCAAAAGCTCCTGGAGCTGTACTTTGGTAGGGTTTGATCCAGTTTTTATATTTTTTATTTTACAGAGAGTCCTTAACTCTGACATCCTAAGATGCAGGTAAGGGGTGAGGTTGAGTTCCACCACCATCTCATCTGTACTAGACATTATTTCTCTACAAGATGGGATACTTTTTAAGAATCTAAAACTATCTCTAGAACTTAATCCAAACTTTTACAAACTTTTAAACTCTAAAAGAAATGCTAACAGGGACTTACACAAGGCCCTAGCAGAACTTTTAAAAAATTAGAAAAATAGCTCAAATTGCAAAAATCAGTTTCTAATGACAGTTTTTGGAATTTATTTGTGTGATCAGGTATTGGCTGAGTGGTCCAGCAAAGGTTATGCAAACTAACCTTTACTTACCTCCCCAGGAACTGTTGATTTTTGCACTGTGTCCACTTTTGAAATAGCTTATTGCCATTTTTACAAAGACTGTACATGATATTGTGTTCATTCAAAGTTCCTAAAGTATCTAAGTGAAATACCTTACATTTAAAGTGTTTGATGTAAATCTTGAACCTGTGGTTCTCAAAATGAAAATATATTTTTCAATATAAAAACCTATTGGCCTGGAGTAAGTGATAAGCCTACTGCTCGACCACACTACCACAAAATAGAGCATTAGAATTATCTAATTTTGCCACTGTCAACCTCTAAGTGGAACCTTTGGACTCTGTGCACACTATCTCTTACTTTGAGATAGTATATACAGAGCCAACTTTCCTACATTCCGCTTCTAGGGCTTGGCATTCCTGAGACTTTTGTTGGTTAAGGGTAGACATCAGAGATATACATTTCCCCTTCATCACTGCTTTAAAAGCATTGTGTGTTTGTGGGGTTCGCGTCTTGGGGTTTGTTTGGTTGGAAATAGTCCTTAATGGACTTGCGCAACTCCTCTCTAAAGAGGTGAGGGAAGTAGGAAACAACCACCTTCTAAAAGAAGTTTTCAGACCGTCCCATTCCAACACTACCAGTACTCTGATTTCTAGGGTGGACTATAATGCTCGTAGAACTGTAGAAAGCATCTTTACATTTTCCCATCAAGCAGGCACACACAACTTTTCACAGTTCATCGCGCTACTGTTCATAATCCTACCATTTACCCTGACTGCAGTCCCAATTTACAAAAATACAAATCCCAAGTGCTGGCAAGGTAGTTGCAGGTCTGTTGCTCGCTTCTTGGTAGACTGCTTGCATCGAGGAAGCAGACTGTGGTCTGGAAGCAGTGTTATGTGGAATTTGAAGTTTGTCTTGTTCTATCCCGTGTAATGCCCAGAGCTTTTTAACTTGTGACATGAAGATGCTTTTTTTTTTGGGAAGGGGGGGGACATTTTTTGTTGCTATCACTTCTCTATTGATTAATGCCTTGGAGCTTCCACCCCATGCACAGGTTTTTATCTGGACCATACATTACATAAAACAAATCGAATATTAAAGTTCAAGCTTGCATATTCGTGATTTACTTCTAGGCAATTAAATTGTTTATTTGTCCCATTTTAGTACAAGTGTATGCTCGTTGTTCATTCTTAGGTACTTCTAGCAGAAGTGGATTGTGCATTTATCTTTCCATACTTTCCTTACTGTGTTAAATAATATTAGTTTACGGTTTCATGAATGTATTAGCACTCATAACGTGGGATGTAGCCTAAATCACGACTCCTTAACAACGAGGGTCGTTACCCACGAACGCTTTCGTGAACAACGACCCTGTTTTCCTCTGCCTTAACCATGCATGTCCGGAACAACGAACATGCATGGTTAAGGCAGAGGAAAACAGACTCCGGATCGGAGAGGACCTGGTCAGCTAAGTGGGGCAGGGTCATGGTAATTTAGGGGCGGGGATGCGGTAATTTTAGGGGCGGGTTGGGGTAGCTTTAGGTATTAGGGGTGGGGTGTGGGGTCACGGTAATTTTAGGGGCGGGGTAGGGGGTCGCAGTAGTTTTAGGGGTGGGGTGGAGGGTTAGGGTAGTTTTAGGTTTTAGGGGGGGGTCGCGGTAGTTTTAGGGGCGGGGTTGGGGTAGTTTAGGTTTGTGGGGTGGGGGTGGTTGTAGGGGCAGGGGTGAGGGGGTTGTGGTAATTTTAGGGGTGGGGGTTTGGGTAATTTTAGGTTTTAGGGGCGGGGTAGGTGGTCCCTGTAGTTTTAGGGGCTGGGTGTGGGGTTGGGGTAGTTTAGGTTTTAGGGGCTGGAGTGGGGGGGTTGAGGTAGTTTAGGTTTTAGTGGCTGGAGTGGGGGGTTGAGGTAGTTTAGGTTTTAGGGGCTGGAGTGGGGAGTTGAAGTAGTTTAGGTTTTAGGGGCGGGGTTGCAGAGGTTAGGTTTTAGGGGCGGGTGGGGGGGTTGGAGTGGTTTTAGGTTTTGGGGTGGGGGCTGCAGTGGTTTTAGGGGCGGGGTGCGGGTGTTGGTGTAGTTTTGGTTTTATGGGTGTGGTGGGGGGTTGCGGTGGTTTTAGGGGTGGGGGCTGCAGTGGTTTTAGGGGTGGGGTGGGGGTGTTGCGGTAGTTTTGGTTTCAGGGGCAGGGTGTGGGGTGGTTTCAGGGGCAGGGTGTGGGGTTGCGATAGATTTAGGGGCGTGGGTGGGTTGGGTTGGTTTTAGGGGCAGGGATTGGGGATCGCAGTAATTTTATGGGCGGGGGCCAAGGGATCGCATGCTCGAACCATGCATGCCATTCCACGCATGCCTTTACCAGGAATGCCTTTACAATGAAAAATCGTTGTTAAGGCATTAGTAGTAACAACGCGGTCGTTGTTCCGACCGCGTGGTTCAGGGATGCGTGGTTCCGGCATGCGTTTTTCCGGCATACATTTCTCATATCCTGTGTGGAAAAGTAAAAACAAACTGGACTTGCGTTCGAAGCAGTTAATTAATCTATAAAGTTTGTCCTTTTTGTCTACTGCTTGACTGGGCTGTTTCATTAAAGTCTGCTTCATTGGTAAAGTTTAAAACCCAGTATGAATGATGGCAGAGTCCTAAACACACCATTTTTCTTAGAACAGTGAAAATTGGCAAATTACCTGAGTTACGTACTAGTCGGCTTGCTAAGTTTTCTTGTATTTTATTATTTATTTTATTTATTTTTTTCTTAAATTAGGCCTGGAAGATTGTTTTCACTTTCTCTCCCTCTGTTAGGTGGTGTAGTTCAGAAACTTTATATGGCATTATCCTCATGCCACCCACCTTGTGCAACACAACACTTTGGGTCTCAGACCAGAATGAATATGCCTAACCTGCTATCTCGGGAAGAGCAACGTTTGCCAAAAAAAGCCAGTTTTACTAAGCTTTGCACCTGTCTAACTGCAATGTACCTTTAGAAGCTTTCCAGTATATATTAGATAATCTGATAGAGACTTCTAGTTGCAGATTCCTTAGCTTAGAATTTCCCCCCAGACGTCAGACTGGATCTGGAGATTTTTCTTTGAGCAGTACCCTTGTGTGCCACCAGGTGGCTTCGGTCGACTCCGCGTCCATCGTAGGCATCGTGGTTACCATGATGACATAGCGGTCATACTTAACCGCCACCCCGGCGCGCTGACGTCAGTTCTTTTCTTTCTGCTGCACTTGCATATCTAGAGAGAGCAACCCTGTTAATTTTTTGACCGAAATCAACTTTTTTGTCGGCTTTTTTGATGAATTTGGTGTGTTGAGGCGATGACGCGAAAGACCTTATTCAAGCCCTGCAACGCCGGTCACCGAATGATGTCGGTGATGGACCCACACCTCATTATTTTATGGTGTCTGGAGTGCAACCAAGTGCCAGGCCTTTGAACCAGAAGCCTTTGAGGGAGCAGTCCCTAAAGTTTATGGCATTGCTCCTGGTCTCACTCAAGAGGAAGGTATTGAGACCGCTTGCAGAGTCATCACCATTCCTCTTCGTCCCATTCAAAATTGTCAGGACATCTGGGTCACAAAAATGTCGAAGAATGCAAAACATTCTTGGACTTCACCCTGTCGCTCTGCCAATTCACGGATGGAAGAGCTTTGACGCTCTAGGCCTCCGTCCTCGGAGCCTACTTCTGGGTCCGCTCTGTGCCTCCACGAGTTTCCTGGAGCCAGAGCCATCCCTGCCCAACGTAAGGAATTTTATGAGGCCTTGCGCCTCATTTTTGGGCAGACCGAAATGTAGGAAGTTGGCTCTGTATATACTATCTCAAAGTGAGAGATAGTGTGCACAGGGTTGTTTCAAAGTTGTTGCAGTTTCTGAACAGTGCCGCTGTTCTCTGGAGTTTCTTGGTTCTATAGGTGCAGGGCAGTCTTCGGAGTCCTCAGAGGTCTCTGGTCACCCTGGATGCGTTGCTGTGCAGGTTCTCTGAGTCTGGAGACAGGCCGGTAGGGCTGGGGCCAAGTCATTTGGTGTCTCCGTTGTCTCCGCGGGACTCTCAGGTCAGCAGTCCTTCTTCTTTCTTCAGGTTGCAGGAATCTGATTTCCTGGGTTCAGGGTCGCCCCTAAATAATAAATTGAAGTTGAAGATTCCTTACGTTAGAATAGATACCCAAGCAATACCATCCTCGGCGGTGGACTGCAAAGCAATAACAAACTAGGAAAGTCCTGCAGGACCGAACGACCAAAGAAGCTGTCTCTTCTCGTTATTTCTCATTATTTTCTGACTGCCCCTAAGGTTAATAATGTAGATACCCATGAGTTTGATAAAGTGCCCTACTCATGAGCAAGATATTAGTCTGTCTTAAAATTGCTGGACTTGCTTGGGAACTTGGCTTTTTGTTTTACTTTAGCTAATTTTACAGTTTATTTATTGTGTGCATAGTTACTAAACCCATTGCATGAAGTACATCAATAAAATCTTTCATTTACTTTACAATAAAAGTCTTGTGAATCAATGTGCTCATGGTCGATGACAAGAGGTTCACAATAGGCATAAAATACATTATTAGTTCTAAACTTCATCTGGGGAACGTATGATTAAGAACTATAGCTTTCTGGGAAGAATCCAGCTGTTTTCCCCTACCTGAGTTGGCTTCGTCAGCTGTTACTATATGCAGAATCCTTTTGCGACACAAGTAAAAAATTTGAGCGACTGCACATTTAGACGTGTGTTTCCCCCAGCAAAGCATGCAATTACTGCTTGCAAGTGTGGTTGCACTCCTAGTATTTTAAAACAGTGCAAAAGATGTCTACGGGCATTCAGGAATGCTGAACAGATGCAACTTTTACTAATTGATAAGCTAATGAATTGACGCTCATGTTTAGGGATTTCTTAATATGGTGGTTCGGAGAAACTTCTCAACATATTTTTGCTTTTCATGGCAGCCAGTCTGTTTCTGACTTTTAGATCTCACATTCCTCATGTGCAAGCATTTTGGACCCTTCACATGTTCTTTCAGGCTTCTTATCCTCAAGACATTCTTTTTTGTCATCTAAGATCGGCACAGCATGTCAGTAACATGCAGGACCATTGTTAACCTACTTTACACCACCTTCTAACTGTACTAACTGATTCTGTTGACTTCAGCCTCCTAGTAACTCACTTTTATGTTGGTCAGGGCATCAGTTTTCTGGCTTTCTTTGCTTTGCCTCACCCCTCTTAAGGAGGGGATGAGACTTCACCAGTTGGTCCAAAAAGAGCAGTTCGCTTCTACATCGATAGTACTAGAGAAAACTTGGTGAACAATCAGCTCTTTAAGGCAGGGCTATGCAGAAAAGGACCATCTTGTGCTGAATCGTATTCTGCATTGACCTGCTTTGCACAGGCCAAACAGCAGCCCCCTGAGGCCTTGAAGGCTCATTTTACCAGGCACCAAGGCTGTTACAAATGCTTTTGGCACGTGGGGTTTTCCCAACATTTGTAGCCGGCTATGTGGGTGTCACTACATATGTTTGCAATTAACTATTGCCTAGACAATCGGGTCTGCTGGCAAAGGCACTTTGCCATCTCAGTCCTTCAGGACGTTTTAGATCAAGTCATTTAACAGACCTACTACCTATGAGGTATTGCTTGGATATCTATTCAGAAGGTGATGAATCTGTGGTTAAAAGTCTCTATCACAAGAACAAGTTACTTACCTTTGGTAATACTCTCTCTTGGTAGAGAGACTATCTAACCTCATATTCCTCACAGACTCTCCCACTTCTCCCAGTTCCGTATACTGGTCTCTTAACATAAAAGATCACAATTTAGGAATCAGCACAGTGATCTTGACCAATCTCGTTGACTCCATGTTTTCGGACGTGGAAGTATCAAGCAAGCTACGGACGTACCTATATAGGCCCACACACATCACACCTGGCACAAAACAACATTGACACAGAGCTGCTGGTGCCCCCTGCCAGCACACACCATACTGCTGAAGCTTTTCTGGATCCATTGTGATGCCTGAGGAAGTTTTCATAAGGTGAGCATTCTGCGGTTAGGTACTCTCTATCAAAGAGAAGGTTAACAAAGGTAAGTAACTCTCACCCAAACTCTGTATTAAAATGTTTTACACACACTAGGTGTTGAGTACTCATGCACTAAATCAACAGGACAAAGTCCTTTTGTAAAACAAAGCAGTTCATCATATCCTTTGTCAAGCCACACATAGGACCCTCCATCTCCAAGTCATTGTGTAATAGATTGTCAAATGTATACAAACCTGTTATTCAAAAAGCATACTATCTGCCCCACTTCCCTCCTAGGTGCATTCTTTGTGCAAGAAACGGTGCCTCCATTGCTTCTTTTAGGCTATATCCCCGTATCAAACATCTGCATAAGCTTCTGGTTGGTCAACTTCACACACGTTCACAAAACACTACTGTTTGGGATTTCGTTGGCCGAGCTGTATAAGGGACTCTGTTTCAGGCATCTGCTCGCTAGCCACCACATTAGGGAGAACCTCCTTTACAGTTTTTGTTGGAACATGTTAAATTAAAGGCATGTGTGTTGCAAATGGAAAATATTACTTAACCTGTAACTATCTGTTCATAACATGTAGTGCTGTAGATTCACATGTGCCCCCTCTCTTCCCCGGAAGCCTGGGATGATCAGATGTTTTTTCTCTTCTATCACCTTATCTTTTCAAAATATACTTAACTTAGATACTACACTTAAACTACTTGGCTACTGGATGTGAAAACAATGTGGGGTGGTCCATTATGGACCAAGGAAGGAGTCACAATTGGCCTTGTGGCTTAGGGCCTGATTTAGCTCTTGGCAGAGGGGAATACTTCATCACAAACGTAACGGATATACCGTCCGCAATATTACAATCCCATTAAATTCTGTGGGGAACGTAATACGGCGAACAGGATGTCTGTCTCGTTTGCGATGGAGTATTCCATCAGCCGAGATCTTAATCAGGTCCTTAATATTTCTACAAAGGAAAACAAATTTCAAACTGCCAGGCCCAACACTAGATGGCAGAAGTACACATAGAATGTCAATCTATGATACTATATGCTATGAACCGATAGTTACAGGGAAACATTTTGGATTTTTAATATGTTGTAAACCATTTGATGTCCAAGATTTAGGGAATGTTTTTGCTTTTTGTTTCAGGCTCATGTACAGTCAGGAATGGTTCAATCACACCCTACTGGTCATCCAATGATGTTAATGACAGCACAGCCCCCTGGAGGTCCACAAGCTGCTCTTGCCCAAAGTGCCCTGCAGCCCATTCCAGTCTCCACAGCAACGCACTTTCCTTACATGACGCACCAACCAGGTGAGCAATGGATTGGCAGATTTCCCACAAAAACAGCTGTGATTGATTATCCCGATCATGCTTCAAAAAAGAAAGAAAGAAAACGTCTTTGAAGGCATTCTTCAAAACAAGAAGTTTCAGAGGTTGGAAATTATGCAAGACACGTTTTTCACAGCTCAATATTAAATATAAAATTTGCAGTTGATTCAAGATTTTTGGTGTTTTCTGCACATGATGAACTGATTTGAAAAGTATTTTCCGGCTAATAAATCTGCCTGTAAGAAGCATTGGAAAATAGTTAATTTCTAGGCATACATTTGCTTGGATGATTTTAATTTTACTTAATAATCTATCTGGATGTCATTTTAACATAAGGATGTTTCTTTTTATTGGCCTATACCTATTTTCCTATAGTATTATTGCTCTAGTGGAATGAAGTCCTATTAAGAAAGATTGCTGTAAAGTGGACAGGACACACTGGTTTTATTTCACCAAGTGTATAGCGGTCAAGCTGCAACCAGTTAGTGCAGCAAGAGAGCAAACTGTTTCATTAGGACGTTGTTTTCCCTCAAAAAAATAATACTTCATGAAATTATGCTAAGTGGAGCATTTTTAAGCATGTGTGGCTTGGTATTCTGGCCCTCTCCATCACCAACTCTGTAAGATATAGTCAGTGATTTCAGTTAATGAACAGCCTTTGACTAGGCTAGTACGAACTGTGCATTCATGTATATACAAGAACATATATCTTTGTCCTTTTTTCTGCCAGTTGGTGTGAACTGACACCTTCTCTTCTGACACTGACCATCAATGGACAATTTTTGATTCTTTGCTCTTGTCCTTTTAGAGTCGAGTGCGCAAGCGCTCTGGCCTGTTGTAATCTCCCTGTGGGGTTTTAACCACGCCCACTCTTGCCATTAATTCTTTGTTGTGCTTGTCTGAAATGCTTCATTTTATTAGTGCATTTTGGGAATTGTCCCTCCTTTGGGTGCTGAGTTCCCTCCCAGGCGATTTCACTAAGTGAACATTTTTGTTGGCCATCACACTACGTCACGCTTCCTCCTGTTAGACCGTATGATGGCCCCTCCTCTCGTTTCGGTTTGCCTTTCATCCCAGCTGCGATCCTTTCTAGACATTCACTCAGGGAGCCAATAACTCTTGCACTCACTCTCTTGGCAGCTGTGGCGCTTTAAATTGACTTGCTTCTGTCAACTGTTTTACTTCTCCTTTTTCAATTTATGTGGCAGTAAAATTCCAGGTAGGAATATACAATGCTAATAGCTCTTGATCGAGCAAACATGAGACCCGTTGTATTGCAAATGCTGGTTTTCTGTGTGCAGGTTATGTTTGGCCACTTACGAGACAGCGCTTTGTTAAAGTCATATGTAGTATCACAAGAACTTTGCTGCATCTGACCCTGCACATATACTATATATTTTCTGAAAAACAGGATCCTGCCTGGTCCCCCTAGTGTTACCATGGCAAAGTCATTCTTAGACAGCCTGTCACTGATGCTAAACAGTGGCCCTATCCAACAACCCATCTTTGATTTTGTGCAGAATAAGAAATGTCATGCATTGAGCATAGCATTATGGAAGCCTATCCTGTGCCAGTTCACCATCATCCAGTGCAGTTGCATGTAATCAGCCCATCAACAAACCCTACCGTTCCCTTATGAAAGTCTACCACAAAGAAAAAATTCAGTGATTGTTGGTAACCCCCAAGAAGAGAGCAAACAGTCTCATGACCATTTTCCCATGATTTGATCCACTCTATAAGGTCTATAATAGTGGTGTTTCTCTCCAAAGAATTGAAATCCCCTTAGTGTCTCAACCTTTATCTGCATTAGAAACTCAATGACACTGTCTGGTTGAGTCCACCTCCCATCTCGGTAAGATGGCCCTGTCCTGCTGCTACACCCTTTGCTGATGACACAACTCACTGCATTGAAGAGTTAGACACTTCCCCTTCCTAGTTGTGTTGCTACAGGTCATGTCACCCAGGGCCCTATTGTCTGAGTACGTGGGCCTCTCTTCACAAAAGAGTTTAACAAATCTCCCCTGCAGATCACCTGTCAAAAGAAAAAATGGCCATCGGCATCAGCTGGTGTTTGCTCTAGCACCCTCTTCTTTTCTAGAGGTGAAGTCCATCTTTTTCTTGGTGCATCTAAACATTGGTGATTAACCAACTGTAGGAGGCTGGCCTGGCTTATAAGTGGGTACCTTATAGTACTTACACCTTGTGCCAGGTCCAGTTATCCCTTATTAGTAGATTAGTAGTGTTCTAGCAGCTTAGGCTGATAGAGGTAGCTATAGCAGAGCAGCTTAGGCTGAACTAGGAGACATGCAAAGCTCCTACTATACCACTTATATCATATAGCACTGTATCATGAGAAACACAATACTCAGAGTTACTAAAAAAATAAAGGTACTTTATTTTTGTGACAATATGCCAAAAGTATCTCAGATGATATACTCCTTTAGGAGGTAAGTAAACTACACAAAATATACACACAAACCAAAATCCGGTAAGTAAACGGTTAGAAAAGTAGTGCAAACACTGTAGAATACAATAGGATTCAATAGGACACAATAGGCCTAGGGTCAACACAAACCATATACTCCAAAAGTGGAATGCGAACCACGAATGGACCCCAGGCCTAGTGTAGTGTGTAGAGGGTCTCTGGGAGTGTAAGAAAACACTAAGGGTGTCCAAGATACCCCACCCCAAGACCCTGGAAAGGAGTAAAGCAGTACTATTTCCCCAGAAACACACTAAAGTCGTGATAAGGGATTCTGCAAAGACAACAACTGACTGCAAAGCACTGAAAACGGATTCCTGGACCTGAGGACCTGCAAAGGAAGGGGACCAAGTCCAAGAGTCACGCAAGTGTCCGGGGGGGCAGGAGCCCACTAAACCCCGGATGAAGGTGCAAAAGGGCTGCCTCCGGGTGGAAGTAGCCAAAGTTTCTGCAACAACGGAAGGTGCCAGGAACTTCTCCTTTGGTCAGAAGATGCCCCAAACCGTGCTGGAGGATGCAGAGTTGTTTCCACGCAGACAGACCACAAACAAGCCTTGTGAGCTGCAAGAGTCGCGGTTGAAGATAATGGGTGCTGCCCGGGTCCAGGAAGGGCCAGGAGGTCGCCCCTTGGAGGAGGAGACAGAGGGGGCGCTCAGCAACAGGGAGAACTCACGCAGAAGCAGGCAGCACCGGCAGAAGCACTTGAACAGGCGTTCAAGAAATCTGAGCATGGCGGTCATCTGAACACAACAAAAGAGGGTCCCTCGAAGTCAGTGGTCAACTCGGCGAGTTGAGCAATGCAGGACGGAGTGCTGGGGACCTGGGCTGTGCACAAAGGAATCCTTGCAAAAGTGCACAGAAGCCCTAGCAGCTGCAGATCACGTGGTACACAGGATTACTGTCTGGCGTGGGGAGGCAAGGACTTACCTCCACCAAATTTGGACAGAAGGGCCACTGGACTGTCGGGTTCACTTGGATCCAGCTCCTGTGTTCCAGGGACCACGCTCGTCAAGATGAGAGGGGACCCAGAGGACCGGTGATGCAGAAGTTTGGTGCCTGCGTTAGCAGTGGGAAGATTCCGTCGAGCCATGGGAGATTTCTTCTTGGCTTCCAGTGCAGGGTGAAGGCAGACAGCCCTCAGAGCATGCACCACCAGGAAACAGTCGAGAAAGCCGTCAGGATTAGGCACTACAATGTTGCTGGTAATCATCTTGCTACTTTGTTGCGGTTTTACAGGCGTCCTGGAGCAGTCAGCGGTCGATCCTTGGCAGAAGTCGAAGAGGGAGATGCAGAGGAACTCTGGTGAGCTCTTGCATTCGTTATCTGAAGAGAAACCCACAGGAGAGACCCTAAATAGCCCTCAGAGGAGGATTGGCCACCTAACCGGGTAAGCACCTATTAGGGGGGGTCTCTGATGTCACCTGCTGGCACTGGCCACTCAGAGGCCTCCACTTTGCCCTCACACTTCTGCATTCAAGATGGCAGAGGTCTGGGATACACTGGAGGAGCTCTGGGCACCACACCTGGGGTGGTGATGGACAGGGAAGTGGTCACTCCCCTTACCTTTGTCCAGTTTCGTGCCAGAGCAGAGGCTGGGGGATCCCTGAACCGGTGTAGACTGGCTTATGCAAGGAGGGTACCATCTGTGCCCTTTAAAGCATTCCCAGAGGCTGGGGGAGGCTACTCCTCCCCAGCCCTTAACACCTATTTCCAAAGGGAGAGGGTGTAACACCCTCTCTAAGAGGAGATCCTTTGTTCTGCCTTCCTGGGACTGGGCTGCCCAGACCCCAGGAGGGCAGAAACCTGTCTGAGGGTTGGCAGCAGCGGTAGCTGCAGAGAAAACCCTAGAGAGCTAGTTTGACAGTACCTGGAGTCCATGCTGTAGCCCCAGGGATGCATGGGATTGGTACCCCAATACCAGATTTGGCTTGGGGGGGGGGGGGGACAATTCCATGATCTTAGACATGTTACATGGCCATGTTCGGAGTTACCATTGTGAAGTTACATGTAGTTCACACGTGTAATGGTGTCCCCGCACTCACAAAGTCCAGGGATATTGCCCTGAACAATGTGGGGGCACCTTGGCTAGTGCCAGGGTGCCCTCACACTTAGTAACTGCACCTAACCTTCACTAAGTGAGGGTTAGACATATAGGTGACTTATAAGGTACTCAAGTGCAGTGTAAAATGGCTGTGAAATAATGTGGACGTTATCTAGCTGTCTGGACCACCCCACTCGCCGTTAGCCAAACAATGCAGGCAGTATGAGGCTATCACTCCTGATACTTTGTTCATATATTGCCTGTTTCACCTGTCCCTTTACTTCAAAAGGGTGCATTGTTTTCATTAGCTACATTTTCTTACAGTAAGGGAGGCTGGTCCATGCCCTATTTTGTATTTGAATCTCTCATCTATTTTTTAAATGGTGGATTTGGTGATGGTAATGGTAGAAGTTAAGCATAGTGACGATTTGTGCTATGTGGGTTCACAAGATCCATATTTTCATATTGATGTGGGACAGGACATGAGCAATACCTCTGGCTTGCCATACAGGGTATCGGCATTTCCAATACAAAGATAATACACTTTGACCTGAAGGCAGCTCAATAGGCGCTGACCAAAATGCTGGCATCAGTGTTCACTTTCATGTGGCTGTTGTAGGTCCACTATCATGCATACAGGTTCAGTTGTCTGGGAAGGATACTTTTGAAACGCCGATTCATTGTGAAATTTTTAAAATACTCAGGGAATGATGATTTCCCAGGACTTCTGCCTTGTGTCTCACACTGCTGGGTTTTCCAACCCAACGGTGCATCCATTTGAGTAGGAACACAGTCTGGCAGCACTTAGTATCAAGATCTGCGATTGACTGACGCGGTAGTCTTTGACACTTATATGAATTGGAAGGGTGGGGGAAACCTCTTCTGAGGGAGGGGTTGGGGAATGCTCGTGCAAATCTCCTTCTCACTCAGTTTGTAGTGGTCTTGTTAAAATGCAAGACCAGCTCCAGGACGCTAACTGATCTTGGCAACTGTAACCTGGCCCTGCCAGACATTCATCTCCAAGCTCTTAGCACTCCACCAGGAGTGGCTGGGAATAAGTGGGGGAGGGTGTTTGAGCTGCTAATCTCCTCATCAATGATAGGAGATTTCTCCTGTTGTCTCCACAGTTTCCTTGCTTGGCATACCTAGTTCCTGAAGAGCTAGCTTTTAGCCGCATAGACCATTGCACACTCAGTAATGGAGCAAGTGGATGAGTTGCTATCACCAAGCTTTGCCCATAGAGGTTATAAATCTCTTTGCATGCTCAGTGAACTAATTCATCTTTCTTTGGAAATCTCGTGGAGTTCACATCCATCTGCGAAATCTCTTCGGTGTCTGTTTTCTCATACTAGAACATGCCAGGGAAATCCCTTTCCATCTTTAACATAGCCATCCAACGTCATCTGATTCTCCCCCTGCCATCAGAATGCCTTCTAACCTCATTGTCACCAATCTCAGGCAGCAGCCATCTGAACTGTTTACTCAGTGCGACCTAAACAGGCATCCTTGGAAAACAGATTATCTGATAGACCCGTCTAGCTGCAGATTAATTACCATTGAACTGTTTCCAAGTGTCGGACTGGATCCAAAAATGTTTCTCAAGCAGTATCCCTGTGGGGCAGTAGGTGACGTCATTCAGCTCCTGGTAGCGGTGGCGCCTTAAGTGACATGTGCAGTGCCTATATAGGCATCACCCCAGTGTACTGACATCTGTTCTTTTTTTTCCATGCCAGTCAGCACAGATCCGGAGAAGAGCTGCCCCTAAGGCACTTTTGACTAAACTTTGTAAGACCTATTGTCTTAGACTTTTTGAGGTTTTTGTCCTGGTGTGGCAGGGATGTTATCTTGGAAGGCAGACAAGCCCTGTGGCACCTGTCACCACTTGATGTCTGTGTTGGACCCGCATCTTGTATACCTTTGTTGCCTTGAGCACGACCATGATCCAAAGGCCTGCTACAATTGCTGCGCCATGAAGGCATTGAGGGACTAATCCCTCAAGCTCCTGGAGGCTCAACGTGCAACGCCACGACGGTCAACATCCTGCTCTAGAAGAAGGTCCTAGGATCGATCGCAAAGTACAAGATCCTCTTCGCAGTGAAAGTCATCTCTCCCCCCAAACCCCCCCACCCCCACCCCCCGAACACAAACACACAAAAATAACTGGTTGAAGAGATCTCCAACTTCACCTCATCAGTCGGCTGAGGAAACGAGAGAGCATTGACATTCGATGCCTGGTTGTGTGGTAGAGCCAGAGCCTCAGTCGTTATGCTCCTCCCAGAGTTTCTGGGAGCTGGAGGGAACTGGTTTAAGAGATCTCCAACTTCACCTAGTCAGTCGGCTGAGGAAACGAGAGAGCATTGACATTCGATGCCTGGCTGTGTGTTAGAGCCAGAGCCTCGGTTGTCTTTGCTTCTCCCCGAGTTTCTGGGAGCTGGAGGGATCCCCACCCAACTAGTAGATTCGTATTCAGCCATGAACCTCATAACTGGGCAGTCAGTTCCTCCTAGCGCACCTTCTGCCGTGAGGGTTCCTCTCTGGCTGCTTCGTTTTCGGCACCAGTCAGGCCATGCGGATTAAATGTTGGATCCAGACTGACGCCAGTTGTGCCACCTCGACCTTCCCCGGCGTTGGTCCCAATGTCGATTCTCACAGTGCTGCCTGCACCATCCCTATTCTGATCCCCGACTCAGACACAGAGCAAAAGGGACATTGTCCGACACCGCCTCTGGTGCCGACTGGGGCTTTGCCTTCCAGGCTGAAGCCTGAGCCCTGTTCTTATAGAGTAGGACTCGGAGAGGATTTGGAACAGTCCCTGGACCCTGAAGAATATTAGTCTAATGACACTAACATTGAATGGTATGAGGATTGGCAGACGCCAGCGGCTTGGACACCTCTCCAGATACTGGCATGCTTTCTCCCTCTAAATGGCTATGGAATGGCATTCAAGACTAGCGTCTTGACAGAAGTACTTCAGCCAAGGAATGTCCTCTCAGAACTGCTTCTCTCATTTGATGAAGCTCTTACTGATGTCCTGCTTGTGACCCGATTCAAGCCCAGCACATGGGCTCCTGTGAACCGGATGATTGCCTGCTGCCATCGCCTTTCCCCCAGGGACCTCTGCTTTCTCACACTACCGCAGAGAGCTTGGTAGTCCAAGCCTCTACCTGGCGCATTCCCTACCGAACCACCAGATAGGGAACTTGTCACTTTGGGTAAGAAGATGTTTTCTTCCACCAGCCTGGCACTGCAGTCCGTGAACACTGTGTGCTTTTTAGGCCAGTATTACCACGCTTTATACGGTTGCGCAGGTGCTCCTGATGGTCCTGGAGGAAGGCCAGGCCATACTCTCCCAGACTGTTGCCGATGAGAGCGAGGCAGCAAATTTCATGATTTGCTGTGGACTGGATACAACCTACTCACTGGGCAGAAGTGTTTCATTGACAGTGGCCTTATGACGCCACGCCTGGTTGAGGATGACTGGCTTTTATGAGGATGTCCAGGCGTTGCTCATGGACATCCCTTTGATTGTTCCTGACTCTTCAGAAACAAGGTGGATTCAGTGCAGGAGCTCTTTAAGGATAGCTTCCTAATAGTCTGCACTCTTACCATCATGGGCACCCAGTGGGGGCAGGATCTACCATCACTTGCCCCACTGCCAGTCTATAACACTGGACTAGTGGGTTTTGCATATTGTCCAAAGGAGCTATTCCCCCGACCTCAAACCCCCCCCCCCTCTTTTTTTGTGACAACCCCCATGCCATCTACATGCTGACGGTGGATCACCTATCCCTTCTCTGACAGAAAGTGAAGGCTCTCTTGGCCAAGTGAGCCATAGAGAGGGTGCTAACACCAGAACTAAGTTGTGGTTGTTATTCCCGCTAATTCCTGGTGCCCAAAAACGACGGAGGCCTTCATCCTGCCCTCAACCTGCACCCTCTCAATTTTAATTCAAGAAGGAGAAATTCAAACTGCTCATGTCCTTCTGCCGTGGACCCAGGGAACCGAACTGGTAGCATTAGACTTGCAGCTTGCGTACTTTCACATCCCGATCCTGCCTGCCCACAGGTGTTACCTGCGGTTCACGGTATGCCACAAGCACTTTCAGTTCACGTGTTCCCTTTTGGCCTCAACAGAGCCCCTTGACTGCTGACCAAAGTGATGATAGTAGTTGCAGCTCATCTGTGAAGATCAGAGTTACCCGTCTTCCTCTATCTCATCTACTTGCTGTTGAAGGCAGGCTGGCCCCAGGCTGTTGCCTTCCAACTCCAGACTACTGCAGACCCCCTGCTTTCGCTGTGGTTCACTATAAATGTGCCAAAGTAACACCTGACTCCCTCTCAGAAGCTCCCTTTCATTGGAGCTGTTCTAAACATGGTACAGTTTTGGGCTTATACTCCTAAACGGCGAGTCCAGGCTATTCAGGCCTTGATACCGATGTTTCAGCCTCTATCATGGATTTCTTTGGGACTGACTCTGAGGCTGCTGGGCCTCATGGCATTCTGCTTGTGACATATGCCCGCTGTCATACACGGGCTTTTCGGTGGGACCTGAATTTCCAGTGAGAGCTGCACCAGTGGAAGCCCTCCAACATGGTCCATATCTCAGAGGGAACTGCAAAAGATCTGCAGTGGTGGCTAACGAACCGTAATTGGGTCATTGGCAGACCCCTCTCTCTTTCCCCAACCAGATCTGACAGTAGTGACAGATGCACCACTCCTGGTTGTGATAGGCCATTTTGGAGAGGTGGAGATCAGAGGCCTCTGGCGGAATCCAGACGCCACATCAGGCTGTTGGAGCTCCAAGTGATCCGACTGGCATTGAAAGCCTTTCTACCCCCCATCAAAGGAAGGCTTAGTGCAGGTGTCCATGGACAACACCACTGCCATGTGATAATGCAACAAACAGGGCAGAGTTGGGGTCACGGATCCTTTTTCCAAAGGCCCTCCATGGCTGTAACTTCTGGACATATCTGTTGTGGTTCAACACCTGGTGGGCTCTCTGAATGACAGGATGGACGAACTCTCCTGACGATGCCCAGGGGATCACGACTGGCATCTTCATCAGGAAGAGGTGGAAAGTCTCTTTCAGCATTGGGGAGAGCCTTTGCTGGATTTGTTTGCCTCTGCTGAGAACGTGCAGTGTTGGCGGTTCTGTGCACTGTAATTTCCACAGTGGTTCTTGCTCTGAGAAGCTTTTTGTATTGAGTGGAGCTCCTGCCTCTTGTACACCTTTACACCCATACCACTCCTGGCCAGAGTTCTCAAGAAGATCAGGAATGAAAGGTCCTAAGTCATTCTTGTGGCACCAAACTGGGCACCAAGAGTTTGGTAGTCCTCGTTGTTGTACATGCCCATCGGTCCTCCAATTAGGTTGCCCCTTTTGGGAGGATCTTCTGTTACAGCAGCAGGGGATGGTTCTCCACTTGAACCTGTCAACTCTTCACCTACTTGTGTGGAGATTGATCGGTGACAGTTGACAGCCTTCGACCTTCCTCCCGAACTCTGCCACGTTATCTTGGCAGGCTGGTGTCCCTGCCACTGGAGAACATTTGTGGCATGATGTACAGAAAGACAGATCGATCCCCTTCCTGCTCTCCTTTCTCAAGTTCTTCTCCATTATTTCTCTTGCCCAGCTGGGATCTACTCTTTGCACTCTCAAGGACTATCTTTCTGCTATTTCAGCTTTTCTGTGGTTGCCTAAACAGCCATCCCTTTTCAAATCCCTTTTTGTACATAGATTTTGAAAGGTTTACAACCTCTGTTCCCTCCTTCTCCTTTCATTATGCCTCAGTGGGACCTCAGTCTTGTTGTCACATTCCTTATGTGTTCTCCTTTTGATCCTTTGCACAATTGTCCTTGCAGGCTCCTTATTATCAAGACGGTCTTTCTTGTGGCCATAGCATCTGCCGGAAGGGTCAGTGAGCTTCAGGCTTTGTCATCCAAACCTCCATACTTCAACATCCCCTCTGACAAACTGGTGCTTTGTACAAGAGCTTCCTTTCTACAGAAAGCGGTCAATCCCTTTTACATAGGCCAAGCCATCACCCTGCCTACTTTTTACGCTCTGCTTCATCTCTCCATGGAAGAGGAGCAACTTCAGCGTTTGGACCCAAAAAGAGCATTGTCTTTCTATCTTGACTGCAGACAAGAGTTCCGGGTGAACGACCAGTTCTTTGTGGGGAATGTTGGAGCAAAGAAAGGATGAACCATGCAGAAACAGATAATCTCCTGGTGGATCTTGCCCTGTATCAAGATCTGCTACACACTGGTGAAAAGCAACCGCCTGAGGGTTTAAATGCTTACTCCACCAGAACTAAAGCTGCAACCACTGCGTTAGCATGTGGAGTTCCAGTCCTTGAAATGTGCCGGACAGCAGTGTGTGCTTCCTTGTAAACATTCACAAAAGACTACTGCCTGGACAGAATGGTCGGTCTTGATGGGCACTTTGCCGTTCGGACTTGCATGACCTCCTTGTATGAAATTGGTCCGCAGACCAACCTCAGCAGAAGTATTGCTTGGGTATCTGTTCAACAGGTAAGGAGAAGTCTGTCAGATAAACAAGTTACTTACTTTTGGTAATGCCTTATCTGGTAGAGACTCTGTCTAGCTGCAGATTCCTTACTGAACCACCCATCCTTCCCTCTCTACAAGCTTATTTCTGGGGATAGGATTTTCCTTTTAAGTGCCTTAGTTTTCCTCACCAGTGGTCCGTGTTCTTCGTGGCTCTGTGCGCCTGATGTGGTAAGTTGGGAAAATAAACTGATGTCAGCATGCTGAGTTGGCGCCTATATAGGCACTGCACATGTCACTTCTTTTGTGGATGATGCCAATGCCACCTACCGGCGCACACGGGGTACTGCTCGAGAATGATTTATGGATCAAGTCCGATGTCTGGAGATACTTCGAAAGGTAAGGAGTCTGTGGCTAGATAGTCTCTACCAGATAAGGCGTTAGTGAAGGTAAGTAACTTGTTCTTCTGGTTGCCATGTCTAGGTGGCATTAGCAATCTGAAGACTATTTCCTCCTCAAAAACTGCTGTATACCTAACCATGTTTTATCTCAAAGGTTTTTCCCAAGACTTCTTGTGAACAGCATTTAGTCCCTAATCTTTTCTTTGCACTTGTAAACTTCCTCAGCTGTGGTTATTCAGTTATCACTCTGACAGGACAAGGGCACTTTGTGCCTTATCACCAGTTCTTCTTTATCCATCCTTGTTAACACACACAATGCCACCTCCTCGACCATCATTTTAAAAAAAAATATTTATTTATTGGTATTTTTTTAGTTACATACAGGATCCGTAATAAAAGACACTATGACACTATAAAGCTTTGTACAATGCTAGGTCTACAGGAGAGATGTCAAGATTCATGAACGGGATGTCAAAAGTGATGAGGGAAAAACAATTCACCTATTACTGAGCCCTCCTCTCACTCTAAATTCTACCCAACAGGTAGATCTAAAGAGCACTGAAAATCACCTAAAAAGCTATGTTCCCTCGACTTGAAGAACTGGTACTTTTGCTGCATTTGCCATCTAGACATGGTGCCTAGCTGTCAACAGCAAGAAGACCCAGCAAGTAAATGTTGAGACCATCACCATTGACATAAATACCTCCACCTTCAACACCTAAGAAACCTTTTCATTTGACATTGAGACCTGCTTCCTCTGCCTGTACTTCCCTGAGACATACCACAGCATGTCTTTGTTGGTTTAAATGAAGGACAATACCACACTTTTTTTTTTAACTCAGAGTACTCTAGAACATACCCATAAGGGATGTGAAGCCAGTGGTCAGTTTGTGTCTCACTCCATCGGCCAGAAGGTCTGCATCTCCTCACTTTTCACCAGCGCCACTGACTACTCCTATGTCACCACAGTGACTTGGGTCACCAGTAGTCCTACAGGTTCCATCTGGGTCTTCACCTAAAGCAACTCCGCAAAAAAGGGGAGGCACTAAATCAAGATTTCCAAGAGATCAGTATCCCCAGCACAATCTAGATCACCAAACTAGATCGCTTTAAGGAAGCCACAGACATCATAATGGAAGATTATCTTCATGCAGGACTTCTAGACAACATTATTTCCCATCAATCTTGTGCACTATGGATCATTCCTCCATTACAGAATTGCTCCCCAGCACTTTCAGATTCTCCAAAAGCCAGATTGTGTAATTATTAATTTTTATTTTTAATTATTAATTTAGTTTAAATGATAAATAATGTAATAATTATTAAATGTTTTAGTATTTCATTATTAAAGCCAGACTATTTATTAAAGCTAGATCCTTTAATGAGGTATTAGTAAGAGTTGCTACCAAATTAAATAACTCTATTCTGACCCTTACCATCTCTACGTTGGAGAACTTCGAAACACTTCATCACAGGACTTCATGAAGATGTTTATCGCTCTTTGTTCCAGGTCTTTTGGAACTCGTCATGCAACTATTTCTAAATCCAACTTCTGGGAAGACTTAACAATACAGACTGATGAAAAAGTGTAAGGCACCGGATTAAGGCCCTCTCTTTTTTTGGATGATCCTCTTAATTCAGTGATAATTTCTGGTGCAGGGTATCTCACTATCATCCACTATTCCTCCTGGAAAAGGAGAGTAAGCGCATGGATTCAGGTTGAAGGGACATTTATGGCACAGGTACTACTAGCATGAAATGCAAGTACAACTGACATTATTAGGTCGATATGACAGATCTTCGTGGGTTCCTTTGCAGAGATTCACAGAAAAGATGTCAAGGGAAGACAGACAAGATTTTCAAGAAACCATATAGGAATAGCCGTGCATGAGGGTCTCAGATAAGGTCGTAAGTGCAGCAGCTGGTGTTTCAGACCGATCTGCCTGTGGCTGTTGTCATCAAATTTGTTTGATATGCAGTGCCTAATTGAGGCTGACAGGGTTGAACCCAGAAGCGCAACAAAGTATCATCAACCTTTTTCAGGGAATGATTTTCGAACCTCATGTGGATGATGAGATGACCCGATTGAAGAAAGGATTAGACCTATAGGTCTTGAATAGGTGACTGAATACAGAAGATGCTACAAGCCATATGATAGGACGTATTACCTGCAGGAGGTTCAGGTCCCTTTATGGCAGCCTCGACAACAACAACAGCAGCAAAGGCAGCTTTTCTCTAAAGTTCAAATCTTCGCCTACTAGACCACTGAAGAAATCCTTTCATTTTTCGTCAAGACTTGCTTTTCCTGGAAGTGAACACCCTATTCCAAAAGGATGTGGTGGAGGAAGTACTTTCTTACCAAAAAAGAGCATCATTTATTCCTACTACTTTCTAGTACAAAATAAGGGTTCAGCATAAAAATTCAGACCCATTCTCAACCGAAGACTAACAAGCAAATGGATAAAGAGAGATTCAGGATGTTGGTCTTGTACCAGGTCTATCCACAATTATGCCAGGGGAATAGGGTGTGTGCAATCATTCTTCAAGATCATGGGTACTCACAAACACTTTCCAAGGGGCTACAAAGTTTGGGCTGCGGTGTGACCGAGAGCTCCATTGATGGCAGCAGGATGGCAGTTTGGTGGGTGGACAGGGGAGTGATTGTAGGGGAAGGCATGCATGTACGTCTAGTGGCTGAATTGCACAATGTGACACCAGAAAACTTGAACTCAACCCCCGCCTTTCCCCTTGACCAAATTGTATAACTCTAAGCAGTTGTTTTATTTCACTTTCCCTCCTTTTTCTTCATTATCACATATAAGAGGACCTAGAAATACAAGACTTTAGGATAGGTGCTGTTGATTTAATAAACTTTCATTACACTTTAATGTTGTTCTTGTATAACGGCAACCCAGGCCACCCAAATGGAACACACAACAATTTACTTGACTCATTTCACTATTGGCATTGTTGTCGGGGTGGGTGGGAAGCATGAATGTTTCTAAATTAATGTTTGCCAACTATCACTTTTTAAAAAGTATTTCCCAATGCAATCCACTGATATAATCTGATGTATTGAGGTGAAACGGTTCTGCCTTTTCTATTGTTTGAATTATGAAGACACTATGATATCTTTACACGATTGCTGCCAGATATCTTTAACAACAAAGGTGTTCATGAAGGTAAATAGTGTAGGACACCCTAGTTATTTCCTTTGTCTAACATCAATCAACCTTCGACTTAAATGCTTGCCAGTTTATTTAATATAATTTTAATATTAGAGCTGAGTTGCGTAAACAGCAGCCCAGTGCCGCTGTTGATTGGAGCAGTATGTGAAGATCAGGAGGGTCTTCTGCGGCTTACGGACCATACTTTGAGTTTCATTGTTAAAGAAGCATATTTCTACATCCAAACACAGAAAAACTGGAAATTCCAAAGATTTGTAGTAGAAAAAAAAAAATCACTATCAGACCTATGGACAAGGAGCAACTCAAGTCAACAGAAAGATGCCTTTATCTTTTCCCGATAGCGGCAGGGTCTGGCATTATAGGAGTTTATTGTTCTTTTGCTGTAGCCCATCATATGTGTGCGCCAGTTAGAAAATTGTGTGCCTGGTAAATCCACTGGGTGCAAAGTAAACAATGTTTAACTTTCGAGTTAGTACCTTGGCAAATAAATTGGGCTACCTTTAATCAAAATAGCAGGGCAAATGTCTACTTATAGTTTCTGTGCTGGCAATTGCAGCATGAATGCAGCTCTTTTTATATCCCTCTCTTAGGCCCTCTTGGTTAATTAAGCACTGACTGAATGTTGAGATGTATGGTTTGAGAAAGGTGATTGCGCCAGGTATCAGTGTGGAGTGTTGGTTTTGTAATACCAGCGGAAGCGCAGTAGTTGCAGTGAGAATTTGTAAGTAGTGTCAGTCCAGCGTTTTCCATCCCACCAACTTCCTGTCCATCAGATCCCTTCTGGTTCTGACAAGAAAGATGAGATGCATAAAAGTATGTTTCTGAAGTTAATCTCGGGGGCTACTCAGGCTAGGACAGTACATATGGCCATGATATTGACACATTGTAACCCTTGAATGATTTATTTGACAGAGTATGCCCATTTCTATTGTGAAGACTATTTACAGCTTCCCTGAGGTTGTTTCAGCAATGATGAAGCAGTGAAACATAATACAAAAACGGAGTATTTTCTTTCCTGTAGTAATCTTTAAAACCATTTTTACCAGAAAGGAATATGAAGGCAAGTGGATATTTTTGAACATTGAGTCCATGGAAACCCCTCTAATTTCCTTCACTAATTAGAAATTGTGTAGTTTATAACGTGTTGCTGTAGAAACATGCTCTGCATACTCCTGCCATCTCATGTGGGTCCAGATGTTTGCAACTTTTTTCCTTCTAAGAAATGTGAGTCACAAGACCAGACCTGCTGTGACTTTTTTCTTAGTCTCAAAGGCATCAGCACCAGGGCTTCAACTCAGATTGTTTTCGGGCTTGAATGTTTGTGGTGCTGCTCTGTTCTGAAGTCAAAGCATCATAAGCACCAGATTACTTTTTTCTGTTCTGTTTTGGGTTCTGCAGGACCCTCTTTCACCCCCGCGATAAAACATTTTGCATCGGAAAACTTTTTGGGATTGACCTTTAAGGTGAGACATATTTCACTGTACTGTGACCTCATCCCGCTATTTCCCTTCGGGCCGGTTAAGGTTTTCCTTGTGAATGCACCCTGGAATCCGTTATTGAGTGCATTCCATTCCATTTCTATCCTAGGTGCAGTGCAAAGTATGATTGGGCCCACTGCCATAAGGTCTGCAATCTCTGCTTCTCACCAGAGCACAGAGAATCATGCTGTGACACAGGCCTCGCCTTTTGGTTCAAAAAGTTGCTCAGATTCAGGACGGAGCAAAGGTGGATTTATCACAAGATTCAGCACAAAGATGTATGTTGACAACTCAACATTTTCGGGGTTGAAGAGATTCCTGGCGCCAAGAAAGAATTGGGCAGCCTGGTGCAACACGATCCTGAGACCCTCTTCTCGGAGGCAAACTATGTAGAGAATAAGGTGGAATTCCTCTAGCCAGCACAACAGCAGGAGCCATTTTTGGGGCCGAAGACCAGTGTGTCACCACACACATCAGCTGCATCTCAAGGTCAGTCTCAATCGAACAACACCTGAGGCAGAGCACCACTCTCATGGAGTATGGCATCGAGCTTCAGCTTATATTCACAGGAATATTGTCTGATTCATTGGCAGTAAACACAATCCTTAAGAGGGCTTCAGCGCAGGCCATAGGGGATACCCCTCCCCTGATAAAGAATCCAGAACGATCCATTGCTGCAGGTAAGAGGGTGACATTTGAGGGCAGCCACACATTGGCGAATTGCCAACTCGGTGGACCTTCTCACCAGGTATAGGGCATACTACTGGGATGAGATGGAGGAGCTCATAGAGCATCTTTATAAGGCTCATTGTAAAAGGGAATATGAGCTGGTCGCAGAGGGCAAAACAGTAGCTCCAATAAAAGTTGTGCGCCCGATGCGGCGCATGTAGCAGCTTAAGTGATCAACACTTTCATCCCTCTTCCTAAGCACGCTTGGCTTAGGGCAGTGGTTCCCAACCTGTGGTCCGGGGACCCCTGGGGGTCCGCAAAGCATCCTCAGGGGGTCCGTGACTGCTTAAAAAATGTAAGAATATTAACAGATTAGGTCCCCAGCTTTCAGTAATGACTCACTGGGGGGGGTCCCTGGATTCCAATAATGATTCAGTGGGGGTCCCCGGGCTCCGTTACAGATAAAGTGGGGGTCCACAGAAGTCAAAAGGTTGGGAACCACTGGCTTAGGGTGTCAGGGGTTAGGCCAAAAGTGCAGTAGCATTGTACGCTGCTGAATTCAATGCCATTGCACTCAGTGCCACTATACTCTACAACACTACGCCACTGCACTCTATACCAGTCCACTGTACGCCACTCCAGTGTATGCCAGTCTGCCCAGCTCCACACTGTGCCACTCAAGTACACAACACTCTGTCACTCCTCTCTACAACACTCTACTCTTCACCATTCCACTCTGACATTCTACGCCACTAACTTATAGCTATGCTGAACAGCAGCCACACTGATCTACAACATGGCTAAAACACATTGGCAAAGCCAATAGCTCGTGAGTGAGACCTGTTAGCTTTGATAAATGCTTGTTTTATCTGGTAGGGACTACTAGTTGGAAATTCCTTACCTTAGAATTTCCCCCAGACGTCAGGTTTTATTCAAGTTGAGCCTGCAAGACTTTTGTTTACAAAAGGGGGTTTGGAGCCTGCCTGTTGTTCACCATATGTTGACATCAGTGTCATCAACTTAATCTGTGCCCGCCTGCTGCTTCCGAAGTGATTTAGGTACTGTTTTATTCTTCTTATTAACTTTTACTGCCATGCAAACACAAGGCATGTGACTGGCAAAATAACATGCCCAACACGACAAACAAAATTGCAAAGAATTATTTTCTATAGTTAATTGTCTTTTATTTTGCCAAGTCTTCTTTTCTCACTTTGCACTCATGTTTTGTTTTATTTTTGCTTGTGGTCGCTGTTGTCAAAAGATGACAATTATCTTGTTCTAAATATTGCAAAATAACATTGTTTCTTATGTGTAATTTCTGAAGCAATGCTTCAACACATAATAGTGCAGTACACTGCAATCCATCCCACTCCACACCAATCCACCTACCTCACACCAATCCACCCCAGACAATCCAATCCACCCCATTCCACCCCAAACCACTCACCCCAGTCCAATCCACCACACCCTATTCCTCATAACCCAACCCACTCCAAACTGCCGTATTCCAATCCAAAACAATGTGTCCCACTCCAATCCCGCATTTCCAGTCTGCTCACTTCTATTCAAAACAACCTGCCCCACTCCAATCCAGAACAATTGGCCCCACTTCCCTCCACCCCACATCAATGTGCCTCAATCCAAAACAATCTGCCCCACTCCAATCAGCCCCACTTTAGTCCATCCCACTCTACATGACTTTAGGATAGGTGCTGTTGATTTAATAAACTTTCATTACACTTTAATGTTGTTCTTGTATAACGGCAACCCAGGCCACCCAAATGGAACACACAACAATTTACTTGACTCATTTCACTATTGGCAATATTCACTAATCAGCCCCACTCCAATCCAGAACAGTCTTCCACACTCCAATCTGTCCCACGCTAGTACACTTAAGGATGCCCCTACTCCAATCTGCCTGATCCAGTCCAATACACCCTACTCCAGTCCAGTCTATCCCACTCCAGTCCAATCCCCCTTACTCTATTCTAACTCACCCTAATCCACCCCACTCCAATCCTAACAATCTGCCCCACTCCAATCAAAAAGATCTGCCCCACTTCACCACTCCAATCCAAAACAGTCTGCCCAACTCAAATCTGCTTTACTCCAATCCAAAACTATATGCCCCACTCCAATCCAAAACTATATGCCCCACTCCATTCCAAACCAGTCTGCCCCACTCCAATCCATAACAATCTGCCCCACTCCAGTCCAATGCACCTCACCCCAATCCACCCCACCTGTAAGGAAATGCCTCCTTGGCATGGTTACCCCCTGACTTTTTGCCTTTTGTTGATGCCAGTTATGATTGAAAGTGTGCTGTGACCCTGCTAACCAGGCCCCAGCACCAGTGTTTTTTCCCTAAAGTGTACCTTTGTTCCCACAATTGGCACAGCCCTGGCACACAGATAAGTCCCTTGTAAATGGTACCCCTGGTACCAAGGGCCCTGTTGCCAAGGAAGGTCTCTAAGGGCTGCAGCATGCCTTATGCCACCTTGGGGACCCCTCACTCAGCACATGCACACTGCCTCACAGCTTGTGTGTGCTGGTGGAGAGAAAATGACTAAGCCAACATGGCACTCCCCTCAGAATGCCATGCCCACCTCTCACTGCCTGTAACATAGGTAAGTCACCCTTCTAGCAGGCCTTACAGCCCTAAGGCAGGGTGCACTATACCAAAGGTGAGGTCATATGTGCATGAGCACTATGGCCCTACAGTGTCTAAGCAAAACCTTAGACATTGTAAGTGCATGGTAGCCATAAGAGTAAATGGTCTGGGAGTTTGTCAAACACAAACTCCACAGTTCCATAATGGCTACACTGAAGTTTGGTATCAAACTTCGCAGCACAATAAATGCCCACTGACGCCAGTGTGCAATTTATTGTAACATGCACCCAGAGGGCATCTTAGAGATGCCCCCTGAATACCATTCCGACTTCTAGTGTGGGGCTGACCAGTTTCTGCCAGCCTGCCACAACCAGACGAGTTGCTGGCCACATGGGGAGAGTGCCTTTGTCACTCTGTGGCCAGGAACAAAGCCTGCACTGGGTTGAGGTTCTTCACACCTCCCCCTGCAGGAACTGTAACACCTGGCGTGATCCTCAAAGGCTCACCCCTATTGTTACAGCGCCCCAGGGCATCCCAGTTAGTAGAGATGCCCGCCCCTCCGGCCACTGCCCCCACTTTTGACGGCAAGGCTTTAGGAGATAATGAGAAAAACATGGAGGAGTCACCCACCAGTCAGGACAGCCCCTAAGGTGTCCTGAGCTGAGGTGACACCTGCCTTGAGAAATCCTCCATCTTGAGTTTGGAGGATTCCCCCAATAGGATTAGGGACGTGCCCCCTCCCCACAGGGAGGAGGCACAAAGAGGGGGTAGCCACCCTCCAGGACAGTAGCCATTGGCTACTGCCCTCCCAGACCTAAACACATCCCTACATTTAGTATTTAGGGGCACCCAACAACTCAGGAAATCAGATTCCTGCAACCTGAACTACAAAGAAGGACTGCTGACCTACAAGCCTGCAGAGACGGCAAACAATGACAACTGCTTTGGCCCCAGCCCTACCGGCCTGTCTCCAGAATCGAAAAACCTGCAGCCAGCGACGCATCCAACAGGGACCAGTGACCTCTGAAGCCTCAGAGGACTGCCCTGACCCCCCAGGGCCAAGAAACTCCAGTGAGCAGTGGCTCTGCTCAACAACGGCAACATCTTTGCAACAAAGAAGCAACTTTTAAAGAACTCACTCTACCCGCCGGAAGCGTGAGACTTCACACTCTGCACCCGACGCCCCCGGAGATCGAGATCCAGAGAACCAATACCACAGAGATGACTCCCTGGCAACTGTGACCCCGTGAGTAGCCCGAGTCGACTCCTCTGGACTCCCACAGCGACGCCGGCATAGGGAATCCAGAGGCTCCCCCTGACCGCGACTGCCTGTAAAAAGGGACCCGACGCCTGGACCAAGAACTGCACCCACAGCCCACAGGACCTGAAGGAACTGAACCTCAGTGCAGGAGTGACACCCAGAAGACCCTCTGCCTAGCCCAGGTGGTGGCTGTCCCAAGAAGTCCCCCCCCATGCCTACCTGCGCCGCTAGAGTGACCCCTGGGTCCCTCCATTGAAACCTATACA
Organism: Pleurodeles waltl; assembly: GCF_031143425.1. NCBI lineage: Eukaryota > Metazoa > Chordata > Amphibia > Caudata > Salamandridae > Pleurodeles > Pleurodeles waltl. The sequence goes on from NC_090450.1 coordinate 905,547,530, forward strand.
AAACCCGACGCCTGCTTTGCACACTGCACCCAGCCGCCCCTGTGCCATTGAGGGTGTGTTTTGTGTGCCTACTTGTGTCCCTCCAGTGCTCTACAAAACCCCCCTGCTCTGCCCCCGAGGACACGAGTACTTACCTGCTGACAGACTGAAACCGGAGCACCCCTATTCTCCATAGGCGCCTATGTGTTTTGGGCACCTCTTTGACCTCTGCACCTGACCGGCCCTGAGCTGCTGGTGTGGTAACTTTGGGGTTACCCTGAACCCGCAAAGGTGGGCTGCCTATGCCCAGGAACTGAGACTTGTAAGTATCTTACTTACCTCACAATCTAACCATTACTTACCTCCCCCAGGAACTGTTGATTTTTGCACTGTCAACTTTTAAATTAGCTTATTGCCATTTTAACAAAAACTGTATATGTTATTGCTCTAATTAAAAGTTCCTAACTTACCTGTGTGTGGGGTACCTTGCATTTTATGTATTTACTTCAAATCTTGAACTTGTGGTTCTAAAAATAAATTAAGAAACTATAGGTTTCTATATAAAAACTATTGGCCTGGAGTTAAGTATTTGAGTGTGTGTTCCTCACGTATTTCCTGTGTGTGTACAACAAGTGCTTAACACTACTCTCTGATAAGCCTACTGCTAGACCACACTACCACATTATAGAGCATTAGAATTATCTCTTTTTGCCACTATCTTACCTCTAAGGTGAACCCTTGGACTCTGTGCACACTCTCTCTTACTTTGAGATAGTATATACAGAGCCTACTTCCTACAATACCTGATCAGCCCTCACCTTTTAAATCTCCTATTGTGAGAAGGTTCTTTAAAGGGCTCACCCGCTTATTTCCGCCCACTCCATTTATCATGCCTCAGTGGGACCTTAATCTTGTACTTACTTAAATGATGTGTACCCCCTTTGAGCCAATGCATAATTGTCCCTTACGGCTCCTCACACTCAAAACTGTCTTTCTGGTTGCTATGACCTCTGCTCGCAGAGTTAGTGAGCTTCAAGCCCTTTCTTCAAAACCTCCATACTTGTCTGTACATCCTGAGAAAGTAGTGTTACGCACTGGAGCTTCCTTCCTTCCTAAGGTGGTTACACCATTTCATGTAGGCCAGTCCATCACTTTGCCTACCTTCTACCCACCCCCACATCCTTCCCATGAGGACGAGAGACTCCACCTCAGTCGTACTAAGGATTTCCGAGTGGAGGATCAACTCTTCATTGGCTATGTGGGTGTGAAAAAAGGGAAGGCGGTGCAAAAGCGTACCATCTCTCGATGGTTGCTTCTTTGCATCAAAATGTGCTACGCTTTGGCTAAGAAGCAGCCTCCTGAAGGCTTGCGGGCTCATTCCACCAGAGCAACTGCTGCTTCCACTGCGTTAGCACACGGAGTTCCTGTCCTGGATATCTGTCAGGCAGGTACGTGGGCATCCTGCACACGTTTGCTAAGCATTACTGCCTGGATAGTCAGGTCCATCGAGACGGCTACTTTGGTTGTTCGGTCCTGTAGGACTTTCTAGTGTGATCTTGGTTTGCAGCCCACCACCGAGGATGACATTGCTTGGGTATCTATTCTAAGGTAAGGAATCTGCAACTAGAAGTCTCTATCAGATGTACAAGTTACTTACCTTTGGTAACGAAATATCTATTAGAGACATATTCTAGTTGCAGATTCCTTACCGCCCACCCATCCTCCCCGCTTGCAAACTGATTTCTAGGTACAGGGATTACCCCTTTCAGGTCCTTAGCTCTGGCGCACCAGTCTCACTGTTCTTAGCGGCTCTGCGCTCTGGCGTGGAAAGTCATTCAAAGAAACAGACGTCACTGCGCTAGGGCAGCGTCTCTGTACTACTCCCGACGTCATCACGACGACCACAACGCCTGCGGAGTCGACCGACGTGCAAGGGTATTGCTCGAAGAAAAATCTCTGGATCCAGTCTGACGCCTGGGGGAAAATCGTAAGATAAGGAATGTGCAACTAGAATATGTCTCTACCAGATATTTTGTTACCGAAGGTAAGTAACTTGTACTTTACGGGCAACCCAGAACCCAGGTAATCAGATTCCTGCAACCTACACAAAAGACTGCTGACCTGAAAGCCCTGCAGAGACGACGGAGGCGACAACTGACTTGGCCCCAGCCCTAGCGGTCTGTCTCCAAACTCAGAGAACCTGCACAGCGACGCATCCGGCAGGGACCAGCGAGCTCTGAAGCCTCAGAGTACTGCCCTGAACCAAAGGACCAAGAAACTCCAGAGAACAGCAGGTGCACTGTTCACCTAAAGCAACTTTTTTGCAACTTTGAAACAACTTCTAAAGAATTCACTCTTCCTGCCGGAGGTGTGAGACTTCACCCTCTGCACCTGACGCCCCGGCTCGAGCTTCAGAGAACCAACACTGCAGAGAGGACTCCCAGGGGACTGCACCTTGTGTGTAACTTGTGATGACCCCCCCCGCATCCCCATAGCGACGCCTGCAGAGGGGATCCAGAGGCTCCCCTGACCGTGACTGCCTGGAACAAAGAACCCAATGCCTGGACCCAGCACTGCACCCGCAGCCCCCAGGCCTGAAAGGAACCAACCTCCAGCGCAGGAGTGACCATCAGGCGGCCCTCCGCCTAGCCCATTCTGTGGCTGGCCCGAGAAGCCCCCCCTTGCCCTGCCTGCATCGCCTAAGTGGCCCCCGGGTCCCTCCTTTGCTTTGAATAGCAAACCTGACGCCAACTTTGCACACTGCACCCGGCCGTCCCTGTGCCACTGAGGGTGTTTTGTGTGCTTGTTTGTGTCCCCCCTAGTGCTCTACAAAACCCCCCTGGTCTGCTCCCTGAGGACGCAGGAACTTACCTGCCAGCAGACTCGAACCGGAGCACTCCTGTTCTCCATAGGCGCCTAAGTGTTTTGGGTTCTCCTTTGACCTCTGCACCTGACCGGTCCTGTGTTGCTGGTGCAGTGACTTTGGGGTTGCCTTGAACCCCCAACGGTGGGCTGCCTATGCCCAGGAAACTGACCTTGTAAGTGCCTTACTTACCTCAGAAACTTAACCATACTTACCTATCCCCAGGAACTGTTGATTTTTGCACTGTGTCCACTTTTGAAATAGCTTATTGCCATTTTCACCTATATTGTGTGTACTACTGCTTTAATTCAAAGTTCCTTACTTACCTGTGTGGAGTACCTTGCATTTTAAGTATTTACATCCAATCGTGAGTCTTGTGGTTCTAAAATAAATTAAGAAAATATATTTTTCTACATAAAAACTATTGGTCTGAAGTTAAGTCTGTGAGTATGTGTCCCTCATTTATTGCCTGTGTGTGTACAACAAATGCTTAACACTACCCTCTGATAAGCCTACTGCTCGACCACACTACCACAAGTTAGAGCATTAGGAATTATCTAATTTTGCCACTTTCAACCTCTAAGGGGAACCATTGGACTCTGTGCACACTATCTCTCACTTTGAGATAGTATATACATAGCCAGCTTCCTACACCACCCCACTCCATTCCACCCCATAACCATCCAGACAAATCCCACCTCCCCCATTCCAGTCCACCCCACCCAGTTCCAGTCCACCCCACCCAATCCACCTCAATCCAGTCCACTTTAATCCAATCCACCCCACTCAGTCCAATCCACCTTACTCCAGTCAGTCCACCCCACTTCAATCCAGCCCACCCCAAGTAAATCCACTCCCCTCTAATCTACCACCACTCCACCCCATTTGAATCCACCCCATCAAGCCCACCCCACTCAAGCCCACCACAGTCCAGTCATCCCAATCCAAACCACCCCAGTGTACTTCGGTACACCCCACTCTTGCTCAATCCAATCTACCCCACCCCCTCTCAGTCCACCCCACTCAATCCAGTACATCCAGCCCACACCAAACCAATCCAACCCACTTCAGTGCAATCCATCCCACTCCAACCCAACTCATGTCAATCGAATCCAGTCTACTCCAGTCCGATCTACTGCACTCCAGTTCAATCTACTCTTCTCAAATTGAGCCCACCCAGCTCCAGTCCCATCCAATCCATCCCACTCAGGTCCCGTCCAATCCACCCTGCTGCAGTTAGTCTAATTCACCCCACTCCAAACCTCGCAACCCATTCCACTCTATTTCACCTCACTCCATTCATCCTCACCCCATTTCAAACTACCCCATCCATTTCAACCACTCCAATCCACCCCACGCCATCCAGTCCATCCACTCAATCCAACTCACTCTACCCCAGTTCAATCCACCCCAAACTATTCAAATCCACCCCACTACTTTAACACCTTCGCTACCAGGCCTTTTCCCCTCAGGTGCCAAGCCTTTTTTTTTTTGCCGATATGGGGTAGTTCACACTTACGCCCTCATAACATTTTGTCCACATAAGCTACCCACACCAAATTTGCGTCCTTTTTTTCCAACATCCTAGGGATTCTAGAGGTACCCAGACTTTGTGGGTTCCCCTGAGGGAGCCCAATAAATTAGCCAAAATACAGTGAAAATTGCGTTTTTTTTGTATTTATTTTTTTTTTAATGGGAAAAAAGGGCTGCAGAAAAAAGCTTGTGTTTTTCCCCCTGAAAATGGCATCCGCAAAGGGTTTGCAGTGCTATTATCACCAGCTTCCCAGCTTTCAGGAACAGGCAGACTTGAATCAGAAAACCCCAATTTTTCAACACAATTTTGGCATTTTACTGGGACATACCCCATTTTTACGATTTTTTTTTGTGCTTTGAGCCTTCTTACAGTCAGTGACAGAAATGGGTGTGAAACTAATGCTGGATCCCAGACACCTAAACATTTCTGAAAAGTAGACAACATTCTGAATTCAGCAATGGGTAATTTGTGTAGATCTTACAAGGGTTTCCTACAGAAAATAACAACTGAAATAAAAAATATTGAAATTGAGGTGAAAAAAAAACAGCCATTTTTCTCCACGTTTTACTCTGTAACTTTCCTGCAATGTCATATTTTTGAAAGCAATATACCGTTAAGTCAGCTGGACTCTTCTAGTTGTTGGGATATACAGGGCTTGTAGGTTCATCAACACTAGGTACCCAGAGCCAATAAATGAGCTGCACCTTGCAATGGGTTTTCATTCTATACCGGGCAATACAGCAATTCATTTGCTGAAATATAAAGAGTGGAAAATAGGTATCAAGAAAACCTTTGTATTTCCAAAATGGGCACAAGATAAGGTGTTGCGAAGCAGTGGTTATTTGCACATCTCTGAATTCTGGGGTGCCCATACTAGCATGTGAATTACAGGGCATTTCTCAAATACACGCCTTTTTTACACACTGTCTTACATTTGGAAGGGAAAAAAAGAAGAGAAAGACAAGAGAGGCAATAACACTTGTTTTGCTATTCTGTGTTCCCCCAAGTTTCCTGATAAAAATGGTACCTCACGTGCGTGGGTAGGCCTTATGCTCGCGACAGGAAAGGCATGGACATATCACATTTTTACATTGAAATCTGATGTGTTTTTTGCAAAGTGCCTAACTGTAGATTTTGGCTTCTAGCTCAGCTGGCACCTAGGGAAACTTAGCAAACCTGCGCATTTTTGAAAACTAGACACCTAGGGGAATCCTAGATGGGGTGACTTGTGGTGCTCTCACCAGGTTTTGTTACCCAGAATCCTTTTGGCTTAAAAAACACATTCTCCTCACATTTCAGTGACAAAGTTCTGTTTTGGTCCTGGGCTCAGCAGCAATCCAGGGAAACCTACCAAACCCAGACATTTCTGAAAACTAGAGACCTGAGGGAGTCCAGGAAGGTATGACTTGCGTGGATCCCCCAATTATTTCTCACCCAGAATCCTCAGCAAACCTCAAATTTAGCTAACAAAATTACTTTGTTCCCACATTTCTGTGTGGGATCACCGCACAGGGACAAATTTCCTACCACTCATCATTCCCCTCAGTCTCCCATTAAAAACAATACCTCACTGGTGTAGGTGGGCCAAGTGCCTGTGACAGGGAAGAGCCAAAAACGTGTCGAAATTGAGGGGGGGAACACAAGTGGGTCCAAAAGGGCAGTTTTAAAAAAAAAAAAACATTTTTAGGCTGACAAGTGCAGCAGAATTTTTATCGGTATAGATGGGACAATGTTGGGTGGTAGAAATTTTGTGGATTCTTGCAGATTCCGGAAGGTTCCACCACAAAAATGTGGGGAAAATGTGTGATTTTCAGCAAAGTTGAAGGTTTGCAGGGTATTGTGGGTAAGAAATTGGTGCGGGGTGCTTGTGAAGCACACCACCCTGGAATCTACCAGATGTTTAGTTTTCAGATGTGTCTGGGTCTTGTGGATTTTTCTACATGGCATCGTCCCAAAGTCAAAAAAGTACAGCCCTCACCATTCCAAGTTGGACGATTTTGAGAGTTACCAAGCTCTCATGGCCCAAACGTAAAACCAAAATAATCAATTGTCTTCTTTCTTGCCGTAGGATAAAATGTTTTATTGTGCAGGGGGAAAGCTGAAAGACTGTTACCCCCTTCAGTTGGGGTGGGGGCATAACCAGGCCCATACTGATTGGTAGCCACCACCCCACTATTTTCTTTTTTGTTTAATTCCATGCCATCTAGTAGACTGTCTGCCCCTGGGGTGTGGATTGGGGGGAATTGCCTATTTGAGGTGGGGGCATGGCCATATCCCCACCCTCCTATTTTGAAAAAAAAGCTTCCCTGGTGGGCTTTCTGTCCCCCTTGGGGGCAGATGGGCCTTCCAAAAATAAACCGATCTTCCCCCAAAGGGAGGGGGGGGGGGGCAGATAAGAGCAACAGTAATGTGCCCCCATGGGGAGCGACCCTTGCCCCCCCCCCCCCAATAAAACACACACACACCAATCCCTGGTGTCTAGTGGTTTCTGCCTAATTATATTAGGCCGATCTGCCCCCGGGGGGGGACAGAAATGGCCTAGAAACAATTTGGCCCCCCAGGGAGCGACCATTGCTGAAGGGGTCGCTCCCTAAACATAAAAGACAAAAAAAGCCAACAAAAAATCCCTGGTGTCTAGGGGGTTTTCTGCCCTCCCTCCCGCCCCTCCAGGGGGCAGATCGGCCTAAAAATGAGTTGCCCCCCTGGGGAGCGGCCCTTGCCCAAGGGGCTGCTCCCCTTATGTTCATTAAAACAAAAACAAAAAAACCCTACTGTCTATGGGGTTTTCTCCCCCCCCCCCCCCCCCCCCCGGGCAGATGGGCCGAATTATATTAGGCCGATCTGGCCCCGGGGGGGCAGAAACGGCCTAGAACAACTTGGCCCCCCAGGGAACGAACCTTGCTGAAGGGGTCGTTGCCTAAACAAACAAAAAATCCCTGGTGTCTAGGGGGTTTTCTGTCCCCCAGGGTGTAGATAGGCCGATCTGCCCCCGGTGGGGGGCAAAAATGTCCTAAAATGTATTTGCCCCCTTGGGGAGCGCCCCTTGCCCAAGGAGCCGCTCCCCTCATGTTTATTTCACAAACAAAAAAATTCCCTGGTGTTTAGTGGGCATTTCTGCTGCCTGATCCCATCGCGATCGGGCAGCAGAAATACTTGCAGAGACTTGAAAGGAAAGGCCTTTCCTTTCCTTTCATGTCTCTGCTGGCCGCCTCCTCCCGAGCTGAAGAGAAATGTTAAGCATTTAGCGATTTCCCCTTCCAGCCCTGACCTGGGGGTGGGGGCAGCCCTCGGGGGAGCACTAGCGCTTCCCCGAGGGACGGTATATGGACGTAATGGTTACGTCCATGGCGACACACAGGCGCAGCCATGGACGTAACCAGTACCTCCATGGCGCTAATGAGGTTAATCCACTCCACCCTGTTCCACCCAACTCCACTCTAAGCCACTACACTCTACAGCACTACACTCTGCCACTAAACCACTAACTCTGTTCAGCTGTGTGACACCTTACCCCCATACTTCATTCTACAGCACTCTACTTCAACAAATCCAGTCTGCAGCACTCTACTCCCCCCACCCCCACTCTAGAATACTCCACACCACTAATGTTTAGCCATGCTGAACAGCAGCCACACTGGTATTCAACATGGCAAAAATATATTGCCAAAGCGAATAGCTCTTGTACAGACGAGGTCTGTTGATTTTGCCATTGTTTGTTATATTCCTTTCTGACCATAAAGGGCATAGGTGTCTTAAATCGTCAACAGGTCTCAGGAGCCTGAATCATCAACAGGTCTCAGGAGCTAGATAACATTTTCTAATTGATCTGCACTTCTTTTGCATGCAATTGTTACTTTTGCTTTGTTTTATCACATTACTAAATACAAATGTTTTCCTGTGCAATGTCAGAATTTAAAAGGCAAGCTAACAGAAAAAAAGAGATTTGCCATTGTGTAGAATGCAGAGGAAAAAGTGAACATGCAGAAAAATAGTCTGCAAACATTTTCCAGTTTAACTCAGTGAAAATTATTGTCCTATATATTGAAAGACAGCTTGTAATAAGGGTGGCGGGGGACGGGGTGAAATAACTTGGGCATGTTGTAACGTTCATGAAAGTTGGCATTTCAGGGACCCAAAACTAGTCATTCTGTTCTGCTCTCTGTTGCAGTTAAACAAATTACTGTCCTCATTTTCAGCCTTTAACATCCAAAGATATTCGACTTGAAGAGAATGTTAATTCACTTTGTCGAACTTCAGAGAATAGCCGTCCCCCAGAATGAAAAATTTCCTAGTAAACATGAAGGAAAGTTAGAATTCTATTCAGGGCACGGAGGCGAGAATTATGCTCTCTTCCTTCTTCATTTTTACTTGCAGCAGATTCAACATCAACGGAAACTATCTTATCCACCAACCCACGGAAAGGAACTAGAAGGAAACAGCCAATAGGATTCCATCATTCCTTCAGATAATCGCATGTTCATCAGTCTTCCTCTTTCTTGTGTGTGACCTAAGTTCATCCCCTTTCTTCGTGTATTCTCCTTTGGTCCTGTCTGAGCCTGTAAGAATCCAAATGACATACATGAGATAAACTGACCCTAACTTCCTTAACAAATCCTAAGGAAGAACCCGAAAACAAACAATAATCCCTAAATGCATAAGAAATCCAAGCATCAACCAGTTATAGATAACCATTGTTAACCTTACTGAGGTAGAACATCGTCAATGTTACGTTACTTAGACCTTACAGAGACTCCCCCCTATAAGGAAAAATCTGGGTAGGGAAGAAGGTAAAAGGGAGAGACTCTTCAGAAATCTGGGTCGGAATAATCCTCGCCTACATGTCCTTAATAGAATTGAAACTTTCCTTCATGTATGCTAAGAATTGTTTTATTCTGGGGGACGGCTATTCTCTGCACTGAGACAAAGTGAATTAGCTTTCTCTTCAAGTCAAAAATCTTTGGATGTTAAAGCCTGAAAATGAGTCTGAGGACCAGCCTGCTGCATTAATGCTAACTTTGCCTCAGGGAGAAAGCCTTAGATGCCATTGCCCTTCTCATGAATGGACCACAAACTGTATTATGTCAATGCCTGCCTCCTGCATGACCCCTCTGGCAATGGTGGGTGGAGACACCGCTTTGAAAGGTTTCCTGAGAGAGATAAAAAGCTGACTTTCTCCCGGTGGGTGGAACTCCCCATCATTAATTCATAGGCTTTCAAGCAATGCACAGTTTTGGGCACTTGTCGAAGGCTGGGTAAGACACCACCTTTGGGGTAAAGGAGCATCCCGTGATATCCAGGGCCTAGATGTCTGAGACCCTGTGATATGAGACCAAACAAAGAAGCATAGCTTGTTTCGCTGATAGCTGCTTGCGGGACAAGAATTAGTTCAGTTGCTAGGACTGGAACAGATGCAACACCCGATTAAAGTCCCACAGGACTGAGTACCGCAGGCCACGGGGAAGAGCCAGACGAATCCCCTGCATTACTCTGCATACTATAGGATGCTGTCCTACTTGAGAGCCCTGAATCGGGACATGGCCCCCAGAAATGACCAATCAGTAAGAGTTTACAGTCCTTTAGGCTGGTCTCCACACCACCTGGGATGCCAGAAAATTTATGATGGGGACCATGTCACACCCCAGGAGATCCTGGTGGTTTTGAATACACAAACTGTGACTCCGTGGATTTGTACCTTTTATTGGGACTGTCCAACAAGCCGCCAAGAGCCGATGCGAAAGGCTGGAGAGACTCAATCGATGCCTGAAATCCACCAGGCCATGAAGGGGCATCCGACCCTTAAGTATCAGGGGGTGGAAATTACCCAGGGGATCCTTGAGGAGATCAGGAGTATGGGATAGAGCAATTTGAGAATCCCAAGAAAGTTCCAGAAGAACTGGAAACCAGACTTGCGACCTCCAGCGGGGAGTGATCAGGACGAGTCTTGCACCCTGGCATCTCACATGAGCAGATAACCTCATTATCATTGAGAACGGAGGGAAAGCATACCCCTGTCCCTTTGCTCAGTCTTGCAAGAAAGTGTCAGTTGCTGCTGCTAACGGATCCGTTTTCCAACTGAAGAATCTGGAAACCTGGTGATCCAATCTTGAAGCAAAGAGGTCTACTGAGAAACGGACCCCACTGGTCTTTTAGAGCCCTGAACACCTTTGGTTTCAACTGCCATAGGCTGAAATCTGACCACTCTGGAGTATCGATCCACTACTATGTTAGATGTTCCTGAAAGATACTCTGCTGTGAGCGATATGCTGTTGGTAAGGCAGTACCCCCATAGATCTTTGGCTAGATTTGCCAGATCCTTGTTTCTGGTGCCCCCAGATGGTTGATATACCGGTTGGCCGATATGTTGTCCATTTTCAACAGCACGTGTCACTGCACCATGTCACCCGTCCAGCATTTTATTGCAAAGGATCCCTCCATCAACTCCAGACAGTTGATATGGAGTTGTAGTTCCTCTGCGCACTATTTTCCACCTGTAGACTTGTCGTCACAATGGGCGCCCCATCCAGATTTGCTGACATTGGACTCCATCACGATGTCCGGATCCGAACCAAGTATGGCTCACCCGTTCCAGGTTTCCATGTGTGCCAGCCACTAGTGCATCTTGTTCCCAACCTTGTCTGAGAGAGGAATCGGCTCCGAATATTGGAGGACCTTGCGTAAATGGGAGGCCTTGAGGTGCTAGAGGGCCCGGAAAGAGCACCTGAACAGAGTAGTAAAGGAGGCCCACCTATCAGGCCACCTGTCTGAGGGAGGTGGAAGATCTGGACAGTGTCCGCCTCAGTTTGTGACGAGTCTTGGCGATCTTTCTGGAGGGAAGACTCTGGGTTTTCTGAAATGAGTCCACCACGAACCCCAAAAGGGTTGTCTCCCTGGAAGGAGTCAAAAGGGACTTCCGTTCGTTGAATGAAACCCAATTGTTCCAGCAAACAAATAGTCGTTTGGAGCTGATCCAACAAACAGATCAGGCATTGATCCATCAGTAGGATGTCGTCCAAGTAGATTATGAGGCAGAGGCCTTGAGCCCGAAGGTGCTCCACCACTGGTTTGAGGACCTTGGTGGAGCACCAGGGGGTGGACAATAGCCCGAATGGTAGAGAAGTGAACTCGAACACCTGGTCTCTCCACTGGAAGTGGAGGAACCTGCGGTGCGGAGGAAAGATCGGAATCGCCAAATATTCTGAAGGTCCAAACAGACCATCCAGTCATTGGACAGAAGTCCCTCAAAAGGTGCATCCCCTTCATTTTTAAGTGGCGGTAGACGAGCCATCCATTGAATTCTCTGAGGTTGATGACTGGTCTCTGTCCACTGTCCCGTTTGTCCATGAGAAAGATGTTGCTCAGGGAAGAAGGCAAAAGTCTTACCTGTTTGGGCATGAAGTGTACTTTGGACGAACCTCTGGGGTACCATCCGCGGAAGCCTCTAGTGAGGCGAAGAACTCCCACTGTCTGGTCTGCTCCTGTGGCGTCTTGGAGCCCTTTGAGGGGGCTTGAGCATAGAAGCAGCTGGTTAAGCGCCCCCTATTATGATCAGCCCCAATTAAAACTTTAGGGTGGCAGATCTTAATAGAAGTCTGCGCCTTGTCGAGCGTGGTCACCAAATCTCACTGCTGGGGTCTACTTTTAGCAAAACGGAGTGACGCCGTTCTGCTGATAGGGCGCAATTTGCATTCCCTAAGAAGATCACTGCCCGCTGCGCCCATCTGGTGAGGATATTAGGAGACACCGGGGTGCCGGAGGATTTAGCCTCCTCCACAAGGTCTAGGATTTTTGTCCGGGGCCCACTGATGTCCAGGAGTTTGGGATCACGGATATACTGGAGAAGGATGGCCATGTGTGGGTCTAGTTCTGGGGTAAGGGCCACCTTTTCTGGGAGGGAGGGTCAGGCCATTCCGCCTTCAGGCAGACATGAACCTCCTTATCTATGGACTTCCTGAGTCTGCTGACCACATATTTCGCCACCTTCTCAATGGGGGTCCTTTCCATTGAACGCGGACGAATGAGGTCCTCAGGTTCAAGCATATCTGAGGAATCCCCTGCTAGGTCATCTTTGTCAGGGGACGGGGGCCTCCTCAGAGGCAGCAGGGATATCTCCTGTCTGGGGCATAGTCAAGAAGGCATACTTCAGGCGATCAAAAGCCTCCAGATTGAGACCCATATCACTCTTGCGCATTTGCATGCACTTTTGACAGTGGCTAAGCTCGGGAAGTGGCATGCTGCCACTAGTGCCAGTAGACAGCGCTCTAAAGGTTCAATTGCTGTGACGACGGCCTGGTGGATAGAGGTGTCCACTGCCTTGCCAAACTCATTGTGTATGGGGAGGACCTGCAAGGATTCCTAGAGTATGCTGCCGTGACTTCCCTGGGGCTCAAATATGTGGAAAAAATGTGTATGCAGAGCAGTACTCTGTTGAAGTTGTGCAAGCACAAACCCCCAACACCAGAGACCCAGTTACCAATGGAGAGCTAGGCTCGCAGACCAAGAGGCAGCACTTTCTGGTAGCGCAATGGCTATTTTTGACTTTGTGCAAGCCAGTAGTGTTTTAGGCTGCGCTGAGTGCTCTGTAACATATATCAATTAGGACCCTCATTCCTGATATGTAGGGGAGTAGCGAAATCAGATTCTCGCCAGGGCCATGTGGACAGCCGTTACCACAAACAGCGGACGCTCAGCGGTGTCTGCTGTTCCCAACTCCCAACACTCTTGTGCTGGCTGCAGTACAGACCTGTAAGTAGATGGGCATCAGGCTTCCATGCGGCTTGGGTATAGAAAATGGGCACCTAGGCCAGTGGTGACACTCACATGATCTGTCAGAAGCACGCACATTGCATCCAAGCGCGTAGCCGATGCCCTCCAGCAGCCTAGCGTCTGCACCGCAATCATGCTGTGTTCCCGAGACTTCGATGCCGCCGCACAGGGGCTTTGAGGAGTTCCCTGTGTTGGAAATAGCAAGCAAATCACATGCTTATTGGAGAAAAAAGTTAAATACACAAACGATAATATCATGGTCGCAAATAAGGAAGGGTACTTATCTACTTGCAAACAGGAAAAGAAAGAGAAAGACGTTGGATGAACGTGCGGTTATCTGAAGGAACAATGGACTTCTGTTGGCTGTTTTCTTGTAGTTCTTTCCCATGGGTTGATGCGAAAGATAGTTTTTGTTGATGTTGAATCTGCTGCAAGTAAAAATAAGAAAGGAAGAGAGCATAATCCTTGCCTCCAGTTCTGACATAGAATTACATCACCTTTTTAGATAAACTAAAAGCGTCATCCAAAAACGTAGTTTTTGCTTACCTAAAAACAAAAGTGGCGGTTGAACAATCTGTTTTCTGCCGTGTATAAATTTCCTTGAATGCACCTTTTCGAGTTTAGACATTTGTTTGCTTGATATCTATTTTTATTGTACAGAAAAGAAAGGAAACGTGATACAATCAATAATAGCTTTTGTGCCATTAAAAGAATGTTTTGGCTTCACAAATGGTCAAGTTTTTTTGCAACACTTGAATATGACATAGGTAGTTTTATTATTTGTCCAAAAAAAGATAAGTAAAGGAATATAAACTTGGGAAACTAATCGAGTATTGAGACAAGGATTAGGGGGGAGTTACAATCTAGAACAGGAAGAGTAGAAAGTGGAGCTTAACCGGGCCAGTCCTTTTGGCCAATATTGTTATGTTTTGTAAGCTGCTTCTTTGCAGTCTTTGGTGGGAAGAGATCATAGAAATCAACTTTACTGTGGAATGCAGATCAAATGTAAGGCTCTAATAGCACAAGCAGAAGTGAAGGTGCAGTTCACCAGATGTGATTGATAATTGCCTAGGTAGATAATTTATATCCAACGTGCACTTATTTAAGTCATTTTAAGGCTAATTCTTTTAAAAATAATGTATTTTATTTTTTATTTCAAAAGTGTTTTATTGAGATTTCATACAATAGGAAAATTAAACAACATAAATTAAAAGAAGCAATACATTGTATGGTACCGTCAAATCAAGTTGGAACAGTAGTATAGGATATAGCATGAGGAGCCGGTCCACGTTTAGAGGATAGAAAAGTGTATTTGGTAGCAGAGGTGAAGTTTATCAGTGTGTTTTGTGACAGACCAGTTGTGAAGTTGTTGTGAATGTTTAAGGTACCTTAGCTGTAGAGGAATGAGACAGACTTAGACGAGAGAAGAAGAAGGTGATTGGAGTGAAAAGTAGGGAGTACTTGGGGAGGAGGGGCAAATAGGGAGAGGAGGGGTTGGGAGAGTGGGAAGATGAGGGGGAGGGTGGGGGAATGAGTGAATGCACAAATGATCAAGTGATCAGATGATTGTGGTTACTTAGACGAGTCAGACAACAAGTTGTCTAGTTTGCACCAGCGTTTACTACTCTTTATTGGTGTTGTCTTCAAGTATAAGTTTAGTGAGTTAGAGACAGTTCTGGTGAATTGGACCCAGGTGTCGGGGAGTAGGGTAGTTTGGATGAGTCTTTCCGTTCATTGAGGATAACGTGAAGGCCAGTTGTGGCTAGAATGTCCCATACAAGCCGGTCCTCTTTGTTTAATGCCTGTTTAATGTCAGTGGGGAGGATGCCCAGTGCAATAGAGGCTAAAGTAGGAGTCCATTTTGTTTGAAGAATTTGAGATATGGTGCTACTGATGTCCTGCCAAAACCTTTTGTTGAAGGTGCACTCCATTAGCCTGTGTTTTAAGTCTCCTGTTTTCTTCTCACAGCTCCAGCATGTGTCAGAGGATTGGAGGCCTAGTTTATAAAGTTTGACAGGAGTCCAGTGGGCCATATTGGCAATCCAATATCTGCTTTGTGCTAGTGATGGGGTTATTATGTTGGAAGTGAGCATACTCCACATAGATGGCCAGTCCGGTGAGACCTTCGGAGTGTTGTTGGAGTCAGATAGTAGCTGATGAGTGTGTGGACTGGCGTTTGGCTGGCACCGCTAGCCAAGCACCGCCAGCCAAGCGCCACCCCACGCAAACTGCCAGCCAAGCGCCACACCACCTATACCGCCAGCCAAGCGCCACCCCAAGCACACCGCCAGCCAAGCGCCACACCACCTATACCGCCAGCCAAGCACCACCCCACACACACCGCCAGCCAAACGCCCTCCCAAGCACACCGCTAGCCAAGCGCCACCCCACGCACACCGCTAGCCAAGCGCCACCCCAAGCACACCGCCAGCCAAGCGCCATCCCACGCACACTGCCAGCCAAGCGCCACACCACCTATACCGCCAGCCAAGCGCCACCCCACCGCCAGCCAAGTGCCACCCCAAGCACACCGCCAGCCAAGCGCCACCCCACGCACACCACCAGCCAAGCGCCACCCCACGCACACCACCAGCCAAGCGCCACCCCACGCACACCGCCATCACTTTTTTTTGTGTTTATAAACAACAAAGAAACCACTAACTAATTATAAAACAAGTACAAAACTAAAAACACAAAAGCTCTAACTAAATACATGACAGTAATGCCAACTGTGAAACTGAACATATGAAAATATAAAACAGGCAGTTTACGCTCACGGTATTTCCCAAAAACTTTTCCTAGTGTGCTAACTTCTAAAACAGCCGGGCACACACAGCCCAGGCTTCGAAGGGCATTCGGGGCAGTACATCCGACTCTCCCTCCGGATTGATCTCCGGGCACATACTCTGCATTTCTTTGTGGGCAAGTCTTTTTTGGGAGTGGGAGGAATGTGATCTGGAAAGTGTCGATCTTTCAATTTAGCCACTTCCTCCACCACTTTTACTCTAGAAACTCTTGCCCGTTCCACCACAATAAGGCTCTCTATCACTGACTCCTGAAATTTAACAAATGTCATCCTTGACTCAGGTGAACAATCCTGGAACACAATAAAAGCATTAAAAGTTGCCAAATGAAAGCAGCTCATTATTCCGCAAGGCACTGCACTGTCCCCTCTCAAGGTGTTTACCGACAAGCTCCCTTGGATAGCCTTTCCGGTTAGAACGGATTGTGCCACAAGCAACAGTGTCCACTCTAAACAACTGCACTCCAGTGTAGAAATTATCTACGTACAAATGGTGACCTTTGTTAAACAGTCGTCTACCAAGTTCCCACACTATTTTTTCGTTAACTCCAAAAGTGGCTGGACAACCAGGAGGGTCAATACTGGAATCCCTACCAGTGTAGACCCTGAAATTATACACATATCCTGTACTGCTTTCTGACAGCATATACAATTGAATCCCATACCGTGCCCTCTTACTAGGAATGTACTGCTTAAAAACTAAACACCCCTTGAAAAGGACCAAAGACTCGTCCACACTTATCTCTTTGCCTGGAACATAGACCTCTGAAAAACGATCTACAAAATGATCAAGGACAGGCCTAATCTTAAAAAGACGGTCACAATCAGGGTAATCTCGTCGTAAAGGCTAAAGAATTGTCTACAAAATGCAGCATACGAAGAAGAAGCAAATAGCAATTACGTGTCATAGTTGCAGGAAATATAGCCGTTGCCATCAAGGGACTAGTAGACCAATAAGAAGCCAGTGAAGGCTTCCTGATCAACCCCATCAAAAAAGTCAAACCTAAAAACTTTTTCATCTCTTCCAGATATGTGGGAACCCACTAAGTAGCTCTAGACTGAGGCCTAAGTCTGGCAGAGTTGGCCCTCAAATATTGCTCTGCATACAAATTAGTCTGCTCCACAATCTCTTCCAAAAATACATCGTCCATAAACAAGTGAAAGAAATGGACAGGCAAAAAGTTTTCCGTATTGACTCTACACCCTGGGAGACCAGTAAATGCAGGTAACTGTGGCTTCTCCATGTTTGTGGCAATCCAGGTGTCAGGTCTTCTAATGGGAAACCCTACAGCCTCAGGCTGCTGCACTCTTGGAACATCAATGTCCTCCTCTAAAACAGGTCCTTCATCTGCACTGAGAGTAGCTTCCTAATCAGAAGAATACTCTCGGACAGAAAACTCACTGCCAGAATCTCTCACTTCCTCCTCTGCCTCAGATGCAGAGTCAGTCTCGTAATCATGGTCTGAAGACGACTCAAAGAGCATGCCAACAACCTGCAGAGCGGTCACTCTGCGGCTAGCCATGATCCTCACTAACAACAAATGTATTGCCAACAACAACTAGCACTAAAATAAGTAATAAACAAAGTGTAGCTTTATCACAAAGAGTTATGTACTAAAAAACTATACCACTCACTTGCCTGAACAAGCTACTCACCAGCATCTACTCTGCACAGACACAGCAATCACCAATGATATCCCACTAAAAAGAAAAAAGCAAATTAGATATATGACAACACAAATATCATTGTGCTCAAATCTAAGGACAATTTCACACACAATACTGCGTTTAGTACACCACCTACAAACATGTCATTCATGCATGTCAACAATACTCCTTTGGAGTAAATTGCTTTCACTTACCTAAAACATGCAACTATGCAAACCGCAGGACAACTACTGCCAAAGCCACAAGGATCCACAGCAAAGGAAGCAAAAGCTTTGGGCTAGAACAAAAAGAAGAAATAAACTGTTATAATCACAAATACAAATACTTCGCCATTTGACAAACACCCCGCCACCAAGAACTTAGAAATTGTCCCTGGTGCCTAAGTGGCTTCTGCCCCACTAGGAGGCAGATGGGCCTAAAAAAAATAGGCTGATCGGCCTCCAAGGTGGACAGAAATGGCCATCACTAACGGTCCCCCTTGCCAAAGGTGCCACCCCCCCCACCCCCCCACCCCCAACATACAAAACACACACACACAGGATCCCTGGTGCCTAAGTGGATTCTGCCCCTTTGGGGGCAGATGGGCATAAAAAAATTGTCCGATCTGCCCCCAAGGAGGGCAGAAATGGCCAACAGCTCTGTGCCCCCTTTAGGGGCGACCCTTGCCAAAGGGGGCAAATGGGGGGCACCCCCAGCACTAAACAAAAAAAAGGGGGAACCAAAAATAAAAATCCCTGCTGTATTGGTGGTTTCTGCCCTCATTGGGAGCAGGTGGGCCTACAAAAATAGGCCCATTTTCCCCCAAGGGGGGCAGAGATGACCAATACGAAGTTTCCCCCCTTTGGGGGGGTGACCCTTGCCCGAGGGGTGCCCCCAAACACACACACACCTCACAATCCCTGTCGCCTAATGGGTTTCGACCCCGGGGGGGCCAGATCAGCCAAAAACATGGCCTATCTAGCCCCAGGGGGGACGAAACATATAAAAAAAATTATTGCCCCTGGGGCAGCGACCCTTGCCTAAGGGGTCGCTGCCCTGAAACAAAGAAAATCATTTCCTTGGTGTCTAGTGGCTTTCGCCCCCTCCTGAGGGCAGAAATAAGAAAACAAATTAGCCCCCAATGGGAGCGACCCTTGCCTAAGGGGTCATTCCCTAAAATGCATGCCCAACATAATTTCCCTGGTGTCCAGTGGTTTTCGGCCCCCGGGGGCAGATCGGCCAAAAAATCAGCTGATCTGCCCCCAGGGGAGGGGTCCAAAAAAGGAAAATAATGGCCCCCAATGGGAGCGACCCTTGCCCAAGGGGCTCGCCCCCAAAACTAACACCAAAACGAAATCCCTGGTGCCTAGTGGGGATTCCTGCTCCACGATCGCGGGCCCCACCTGCGATCGTGGAGCAGGAATCCACTGAAAACAGGCACAGGGGGAAAGGAAAAACCCTTTCCTTTCCCCCATGTCTGTTTGCCCCCCAACCCCCAAAGAGGGAAGGACTTACCTGTAAGTCCTTTCCCCCCGACGCGCTGGAAGCAAATGGCTTCCAGCGCGTCCCTCAACAATAGTTAATGACGTTGGCGCGATGTGAGCGCGCTGACGTCATCTGATTGCCGAGGGGGGGATCGGGGGTGGAAGGGGAAGGGATTCCCCTTCCATCCACGACTGGGGGGTGTGGGTGGGGGGCCCATGAGGGCAGGACGAGGTGATCTCGTCCAAGGCACCCGGGAACCGGTGCCTTGGACAAGACCTCGTCCAAGGCATCCTACGGGTTAAGAGGAAGGAGAGCTTTGGGCACCAACACGTTTTTATTTACAAATTAAGCACTGATTTAGACCCTTGACATTAAGGGAGAGTATTGTTATGTTCTGCATTTTTGTGGGAAGTGAGTCTTCTCGTTGGTGTAACCAGCTAAATGCCAATTATTGTTTGCCGGTGAGGTGGGGGCAGTAGGAGGGGTGGCTGGCTGGGTTTGAAGGGACAGCATGGGTGAAGGGAAGTGGAATCGGTGAGAGAGGAAGGGGAGGGTGTAGCGTGGAGGGAAAGGAGATAAGAGTAGCACAGGACAGGAGGATATATACTAAAGGTAAAAGGAAAATGATAGTATAGTGAATGATTAAATATTTGTGACCAGAATCTAGATACCTTGGAGTGGTATCTGCCAAAATCTGAGGAGAGGCGGTGGTGGCCATGGGTGGTCAAGCCTGGGTCTGAAGTGCAGTCTTGCCACGCCCTGTATAGAATGGGGTGTGTATTAAGTGTCACAGCAGTGTCTAAGTATGGTATGCTTACCTATATTGTATGGTGGCTGGAGTGCCTGGCATTGTTTCCATTGTGGTGCCTAGTGAGTTATTTGCCATTTCGTGGGAGTGGATAATAATGTGTATTCTGTTGTTTATATTAATGTATGTGCAGGTACAGTAGTTGTAGTATATATAGAAAGTGTAATATTTTTAGCGAGTGAGGTGGCTATTTGTGGGATGGGTGTTAGTTTGTGAGACATGTCATTATTTCTGCTGAGTTAAGTTTTTTTGTGTCAGCAGTTAATGTTGTGAAAAATGGTATTCAGTGTATTTCATAATTATGGAGTACAATATACAGTTTGCAGTACATTTTCAACTTACTGTCATTATAGTGCTACAATAATACCAACATAATGTCAATGTAGAGCCAACAAAGTTTCAACAAGTTATCAGTGAGGTGTCTACCTAGAACCACAAATTATCAACCTAGTGCCAACATAATATTCACTTAGTGCCAGCATATTCTCAACGAAGATTCAGCAGATATGAAAGTTAGTCGGTCAAGTGACCCGAGGTTACTGTAATGCAGGTAGTACAGGCAAGCATTAGGGATTTTTGTATTGGCCAATCTGTGGGTCAAAACGTACTTTCGATAACAATTGGACAACAGCTAAGTACCCATTGGATGGCACTAGATTTGTATGATATTATCAGTGTGAGGCTGGTATCAATATTATTTAATGTCAATATGAGTTTTGATAAATCTAAATTATGTTGAGAGAGAGAAGATGAAACATTGCAATAAATCCGTGTAGGAATCTGGCCTGGTGTGTGGTGAGTACGTAAGGTACTTACACCTTATACCAGGTCCAGGTATCCCCTCTAAGTGAATTGTAGGCAGTGTCTAGAAGCCAAGCTCTCTAGAGGTAGATGGGGATGAGTAGCCATGGTTTGTCTAGGAGACTTGCAAAACTCATGCAGTACCACTGTAGTCACACAGCACTTACACAGATGAAAGAAAACACTCAGTTGTACGTAAATAAAGGTACTTTATTTTTGGAACACAATACCACAAAGTACTAGAAGGGCAACCCTCGAATAGGACGTAAGTAATACACTAATTATATACCCTAGTAATCACAACTAGGCATAGAAAAGGTTAGAAAATAGTGCTAATAGCAATAACCAATAGTGACCCCAGGGGAGCCCAAACCATATACTAAAAAAATGTAATGCGAACACAGAACCCTCACCTAGGTAAGTGGAATGTGTAGAGGGGAGCTGGGGGTACTAGAAACCCACAGAGGTAAGTAACACAATACCCCCCCACCAACCAGGAAAGCAGGAGTAAATCACTGGATTTTCAACAGAAGACACCCAGACAAGAGTGGGATCTCCCAAGCTATATTTCATGCCCAGTGGTAGAAAAAATGCAATGGTCCAATATAAGAGTGTATTAAAATCTCTGACCAAAACAATATGGCATGACATTTTATATGATTCCATAAACAATTTTGTCACGGCAGAGTCTCTGAAGAGCCACCCCTACTGCTGCTATTATAGATGTTCAAAAGGTTTATTATTAAACCTGAATGCAGGTGCAAGTTGATGCCAAGTATGTCCAAAGAATTTATATTTAACTGTTGGATTTTGCTTTTTATGGAAATTTTAATCCATATAATATGCCCTCCATGTGGTCTGCCAGTTCCACTATAAGACACTTTAGGAAAAAAGGTCCTATAACATGATCTCTGAATAGGAAAGATAGACCATGCCTCCTGGAAAATGCAAACAAAATATTGAGCTATAAAAATCCCCTATTCTGGGATGTAAAGTTTGGATTTTATCCCTGCTACTACATTCCAGGCTAAAATAACCACGTTACACATCTCTCTGCTTTGTACCGTATGAGGTTCGCCTTTCATTTGCATATGGACGATATCCATACTGCTAATGGGCACCTGAATATCATTATCTTTAATTGCACGTCTTGGCTGACTGATCGACGCTAGTTACTTCATCGGCAGCCGACAGAGTAGATGCCTGTGGCTGTTCCTCATTCCTTTCTGCCAGTCAATCTTCCTTATCAGGTCTAGACCGACTTTTCTTGTTCTGAGGGGCTGTATTAAAACTAAATAGATGAACGATTCGGTGGGATTGTGCGTAGATCAAAGGATACTAGACCCTCAGCTAGTCTTCTGTCTTTAAATAGTAGCTCGATACAGTCTGAATTACTCGATCCTATGAGGAGGAGCTATATCTCCTAGCTTTGCTAATGAGGGAGTCTTCAATCTCTCTGCTGTGGGATTGGAGTCCGGGCACATTCACCATAAAAACACTCTACCTTCCCTAATGTCACGTAGGGAATTCGCAGAATTGTTATCCTGCTCACATTGTTTTGTAGGTTCCACCATACTTTTCAAACTTGCTCTGTACAAACGTCCCTTAAAAAATCTATCAGTTGTTAAATATGTTAATTTACCTGCCCCTTAAACCAGCCCATACATTCATTCCTAGGCACAAATGTGTGTTCGTACATTGTCGTACCATGCCTAAGATTTCCATGGGAATAATTAGACATGGTAGGCCGTCCCATACCCACTCCCTCTGGCCACAAGAGGAGCATTCCATAGAACATCATTTTTGGCCATCTCGCACTGCTCCTTATGTTCTCCCATGCAATATTTAGTCTCTCTTAGCTACCTTAAGTCAGCCAGGATCGCACTTACAGTCCCAGCAAGGCTCCTTACTAAAGTTTTAGTTTAAGAATGCCATTCCTTAGATCTTGTTGCTATTTAACATTACTAGACCCTTCTCAAGGTACTTAATTGTTGATTTCAGAGCATGGGTTAGCGGGTCAGGATAATGTCTCTCTTCATCATCATTTAATACTGCAAACCTGTTTTTGCACAAGATGTTAAATTAAAAGGGCAGGTTGGGGGCGGTGGGGAGGAGGGTAGGGGGTAATGACACAAGAGCACTCCTCAGGTCACAACCCCGACTGGGTTTTTCTGTAATGGGCGATGTTCCAGTGCCGTGCCCCCATTACTAGCTTCAGGTGCTGGTGCGGGTTTTTGATTTCCTTTTTACTTCGAACATGTGTGTTACTTCAGGGTGTTTCCTGGAAGGTTTCCCTTTATCCTTTCCTGGCTTAACCATAAGCTCTACCACCTATGTTAGAGTGTCAGTTCGATCTGCTGTATATTTCTCAGGCACCTCTGGCATTTATTTCTTTGGGTTGGACAGCCCCTGCAGTGTTTCCATTGCCTTTCGTTTGCCCATGCTAGTTAATTAAAACAAATAAAAAACGAACCAGGCCTTGAGTGTATAACAACGTGTAACAAAGGAAAGCTGCGATATAGTTGCAAAGTAGTTAGAAAGAGGTCTGCCGTACCAGAAACTGAGGGTAGAATGAAGCACTGGCTTAAGTTTCAGTGGATACATTTACTGACTTACCGCCACTGGCAGTGACTGGTGAAGGCGAGTTTGCCGTTGGCCCAGGGGCAGTGGTTGAAGACAATGCACTTCATAGCGCCAGCAGCTTTCAGAACCCTCCTTCTCCTACTCAGTCCCTTCTAAACAGGAAAGATTCTGGAGCCATTAGCCCCTGCAGCCCGAAATTGTGAGTGTCCAGCAGCTTTCAGGGCCATCCTCTTCCTTCTGAACACCTCCTGCTCACGAAGGATTTTGGGAAATATAGTCCCTGCAGCCCCAAATGGTTAGTGTGTGCACAGAAAGTATTTTCTGGTTGTGTTAACATTAGATGTTCAGGGTCCAGCTTTTTTATCCTCTTGCTCTTTGGTTTTACAAAGGCGTTGTGAGTGGCCGAGTTTCTTTGCTTGCATGACCAGCTCTGCCTCCTTCACCTAGTACTGAATTTTGGATTCGCCCAGAGCATCTCCAGGTCAAACCAGCGTGGAGAATTCAGTTCATTGGAGCTAACTTTAACTTCTTGGTTATGAGGGTTTAACATATAATGGAGTTGATTGCTTATCTTACACTAGACAGAAGATTAATGACTAATAACCAAGGTTGTTTGCTCGCTATGCATCTTGCATTGTGCTTGCTGGTCGTGATATTGCTGCAGTGGTGATAGTCATGGTCATCTTAAGATTGTGTACAGAGTTCGCACAATATTTGCCAAGCGCTGAACTGGTAATTTTAAGAGAAAACCTGTTCAGGGTTTGAATTTGGCTCCTCTGAATTATCATTTATTTAGTGACAGATGTGTCCTTGACAAGAGCAGGAGCATACCTGACGTAAAGAAACGTGAATTTCAGTGGACACTGACCAACAGTAGCCTTTCTCATTAAACCTTTATAGTTGTGTGTGTTCTCGGCAGTGGTCGCTTTCCTTTCTTGGGTGCAGGACAGTCTTTTGCTCGCATTACCAAGCAAAACTACTGCAAGGCAGAATGTTGACGTGGGCTTTATGAAATGAAAATATGGAGAAATGCTATCATGGTGTGGCGTTGGACTGTACTCAGGAGGCCTTGATGTTCAAGCTCATTAAGTACTCTGTGGAGGATGTCTTGCAATAAATACTCTGACCACTCTGACCGTCGTGACCATCGTGGTGAATTCACAATTGCAGAGCAGTTAGGTTTTGTAGTTCGCGTGATCACACTTTCCGCATATTTATCTGTGATACTTTGTGTACAGGTTTGGAGGTTGTAAGTGTAAGTGATCGTTTTCTTCCACTTTTTGAAGAATCTGGATGAATCTTCTTTTGAGATTGCTTTGATTGTCCAGGTCCTGGACAGATTAGTAAACCGGTTTCGGCCTGCACTTCACATTACAGTACAGTGGTGTACATGTACGTGCACATTTTATGGTTCCACCATTTGTGAGCCTCATAGTTGTATTGTTAAATGTTTGATCTTTAATCTTTTTAGCGACAGTGAGATACATTCTTTATCTATACACAAGGTGTTCAGTTAGATCAGTCGATCCATTTGTTGACTTTTTCCTTCCCTTTCCGAAGCAGAGAAGAGGCTCCATGTGTTTGACTGCGATCTTTATCATTACATCTCCTGGACTGATGGCTGTATAGTGCAGAATATTTTATTGTTTGTCATAGTGCTTCAAAATATGGCGTAGATGTCGCTAAGGGTGTTTGTTAAAGGGTGTTGGGGGGTGTAACGGGCGGGAACCCGCAGCCTTAAAAAAAAAAAATAATAATCCCGAAAGGCAACCATAATAAATGCAATTTCCTACAAAGGGGACTTTCATCAGGTTGGTTTTGTCGACTTGGTGAAAGCTATTCTTAATCTATCAATCTGCTTTTGTATGATTAAAATTTTTCTTCCACCCACTACCACATACAGCTAAGGTCGTCCTAGTTCAGCCACTGCCTAACGTCACTGTGAGTGTGCATTATTCCCTTTCACATGGAATACATTCACTTACAAAGCCGTTCTTGTAGGTGACAGGGCCTACTATGGTATTGTGTACTTTTTGAGGCCAAAAAAATAAGATGGATGTGGGTCTGGCAACTTCCCCAACAATAATCTGTTGCAAAACCATGACAAAACAACAGTCAATAAATCCAAAAGGCTAGCAGCAAATGCTCTTTGATAGAGGTGCTTTCACATGAGATTTGGCGAGCCACCAGCTGATCTTTTCACTGTGCATCTTAAAGACAATATAAATTATGCTAGGGCTGAAGCCTCGTTGGGAGCTCATTAATTCAGCATGATATGGGTCACTGGATCTCTGCCTGCTTATTTGATCTCCTTCCGAATGTATTAGGTGTGCTGAGTGATATTTCAGACCTAAGAATCTGCAGAGTTAAGATATCCATTAAAGAGGGAGGGAGGATGGATGGGGCTATATGGAGAGAGTGTGGGGGCAACACGAACAATGGAGGCAGGGTGTTGGGAGAAATACGGACAATGGAGGGAGGGGATTGGGACAAATACGAATAATGGAGGTAAGGCGGCTGAAAGGAAATACGGACAAAGGAGAGAGAGTGTGGGGACAGCACTGACAACAGGGAAGAGTGAGTTAGGGGCAGCACAGACTATGGAGAGGAGGCTGGTGGAGTGCTACATGGACAGTGGAGGAAGGGCCGGTTAGGGGCGCATCATGAGCAATGGAGACGGTGAGCAGAAGGGGCTGGAGCAAGTAGGTGGGCAACAGCAGGTTGAAGGTAGGGGCTTGGGGGAAGCAGACAGACAGCGGAGGGTCAGCCGGTGGGATGAACACACAGGGAGGAGTAGTGCAAGAGGGAGACAACTGAAAATCACCAACTCTGATAGAGTGCTTAAACACAAAGAAAAAAGTAGCAACTAAAAAATGAGCAGTGGAAGGACATAAGTAAAGTGTCCATGCTCTAGAAGAGAGGCATAAACACATAATGGAGATAAGCCTGAGGCAGCTCACCAGTAAGGTGTAAGTTAATGAGTGACAATGAAGTCAGCCATTGGTAAGCAATGGGCTGTCGCTAAGCCCCACAAAAGTCTGACAAGAGAGCAAATGCTGTGTTTTGAGCGAGACCCAAACACAGTGATGGTTCCATAGAATCCATGTTGAGTCCTTCTATACAAATATTACCTCTTTCTTTCTTTCCAGGAAACTATTTGACCACAATAACTGATCAAATTTAATATCAAGTGTAGTAAGCTAGTGACAGTAAGTTGGAAAAGGGTTATTCTTGTGTAGCTGCAATAAATGTGCATTTTGTGATGTAAATCTTACCATGTCGGTAAACTTGCATACAGACCAGGTCTGCCTCTTACTATGTAAAGAGCTTCGTTGCCTTTTCTGGGACAGTTCCATACTGTAAAAGTATTCTGATAAAATAAAAATACAGTTGATGGGAGTAGATATAGCTCTTGAAAACAACCTTAAAGAATATCCTTTAAGCGTGATTTCTTACATTATTTTTATTGCCATGTTGAAGAATGAACCCCTTTGAGACTGATGTTGAAGGAGTACGCAACAAGTTCTGAAAAAGAAAGCGCACGCTGAAAGAAACCCAGAAAACCTTAGAGATCCTGCTAAGTAAAGGGTCTGAAGGCATCAGTGGCAGAAAGTCCATCCTGAGGAGAAAAAACCTGAGGATAAAGGGTAGGGACTTGCATTGCGAGCGCAGTAGGGCGTTTTGCGCAGCGTTTAGAAATAATGCTATTTTGGCACAGTCCCGGAGTCACACCGAGGCAGCCAGGAGACAAATGTAGTCTAAATGCTACGTGTCGGCATTAACTGACGATTACAAGAGTAGCTAATTCACCCAACGTACAGATGGAAAATTGTGAAATGAATAAGCTTCTCATACTGGTTAGAAACTGAAAGACTCGAGTGTAAAAACCATCACGCGAACTGAGAAGCATCAAGAAAATAATTGAAATAAAAATGCATGAAATGAAAGCAAGTTAAAATTGTGGACATTATTATATTATATAAACGGAACAACAAGAAATGATAAATTATTTTCACTACCTTTTAATGAATTAATTTTCAGAATATAAACATAACATCGCATTGCTGTCATTTAACTACAAAATAAACTTGTTTTTCTTTTACAGTGCAAGCCCACCATCAACAGCAGTTGTAAAGCGGAGCTGAAGATACTGAAAGGCTGGATACCTTTTTGTAGGCCAAAAACCCTTCCTTCTGCTTCTATCAACTGGAGGCACAGACAATTAGAATTTGTTAATTTTAATAAAAGTATTGATTTCTGGTAACATCCAATAGGAATGCTGACAGTTCATCTTGCAGTGGGAAAGATTCAGACTGAGTAAAGGCATGTAGGACCTTGTGGGCAATTCAAATAATTCCGTGCACTGTATCAGTCCTGCAAGTGCCCCAACACTGCTTGCTGATAACTGGAAGTTATTTATTTTTTAATGACCCTTCTGAGTTATGAACTCATCAGCTAGCAAAAGAAGTAACAAGAGTGATTCTTGCTGCTATTACCGCTAAACAAATCAAGACTTGGAGATCCCTTTTACTTCTAACTAAACTTGAAACAGGTTCCGTAAAAATGCTGATCATCAAACTGATGGAATATTATTTATGAATCAGGTTTGATGAGGAGATTGCTGTCACCAGACAGTGATGTAACTTTTAAGTTAAAAAAAAAAAAACTTTTACTTTGTAGATAATATAAAATAAAACGTAAAAAAAATAAAAAAATAAAAAAGTTTTAAAAACTGAACTTTTGTGTCTGTTATGTTGCCTAAAAGTGGTCATAGGAGATCACAAGGTGGGAGACCGCTTGCATCACGTTTTACCCTATCTCCCCCTCCTCCCCCTCCCCCAATACTGTCATCATTCTGCATGTGTGCATGCCAGTGCTCTGAGTCCTAAGCTATGGTCGTTTCCCTTGCACTCCCCGAGGACACTTGCTGTTTCCTATATCATCAATGAAGTAGGTAGAACAGTTTTAGTCCGTAGGTATAGCAGTTATTGTTGTCTCAAATTGATTGATCAGGGTGAAGTCGAGCAAGCATCTGGTTTGGATGTCGTTGGCAACAGCTTTGGCCTCCACTGATTATACCTTGGTGGAAGAGGGAGGTAAAATGTCTGGCCTCAAGCGAACAAGTTCTGAGGCGACTAGGTCTTTCACCATTGGAAAGAAGTTGATGTGAAAGCTGCAAAGACAACAATTAAGGGAAAGCAGGGATAGCATGAAGCAAAATGGAATATGCATATGGGCAACTTTGGAGAGGAGTGGCTTGCTCTACAGAGGGGAATTTGTTGCCTCCTTTGTTCTCAAAGTAATGTGTTTTGATTTGATTGGAGTTCCTAAGCCAATTAGGGATGATGGTTTTTAAATGTACTAGTTGTCTATCCTTGCCCCTGGCCTGTGTACTCTTTGGCGGTTCTCCTTGATTTCTATCTGGAACGTACCCTAAAGCTGTATATAAGTAATGTGTCAGGGCAGGAGCTATGCATTGCTTGACAAACAATCAAAACAAGAGAATGGGACCGTAGAGAGAGAAAACCAATAAAATAAATAAGACTTTGGAAGATTTAAATTTCTTACAATGCAGAGATACAGTGGAGAGAGTGAGAGAATTATGTTGATGGCTGCATTGAGAGAAAAATAAGACGAAAAGGGGAGTAAATGTTGGATGGGAATTGCCAGAGTTATCTAAGAGGCACAGGTAGAATATAAGTATGGCTGTCGAAGGAGATAAGTTAAAAAAGATATGAGGACACTTGGCTATGGATGAACTTTAAGACTGCACAAAGAAAGTAGTTCTTGAGGCCGAAAGGGAAAGGTAAGGAACTAAGAAAGTGGGGCTCTTGACTACAGAGAATTCAAACTAAAACTGACAGGAAGAATGGCAGAGAAGATGGAAGATGGTTAGAATAAGGAGTGCAGGCTTTTGTAGCAAGGAAAGTAGCTCTGAAAAATATGTAAATGTTATATAGTTGATAGTATGGAAGGCAGAAGCTATGCAAATAGAGAAAATGTAAAAAAAAAAAAAGACTGCACAGTTATAAGCAGTGGGTATATAGTTGGAATAGAGAGAAAATGCATTATACAAAATCAATAATCTTTAGGGCTGATAACAACTGGTATTTCCCAGCACAGTAGTTCTCATTTTAATTACCTTGGGAAGATGGTAGTCTCAATCCACCGACTAAAATTTGTGCCTGTGCTTTTCACTTTAGAATCTGTGAAATGAATGTGCCATTTGAGCTATCTATCCAAATTCATGAAGTGACATGCCATCCAAATACTTATACATAGACGGTACAATGAAATGTTTGTGTGAAAGTGGGCAAGGAGATAATTTGTCCTACAAGAGGGGACAATTCCAGATAACTTTGTTAAAGCACTGTAAGACAGAGCATTGTTAAACCCAGCAGCAGAACAAAACGAAGTGATGATTGATGAGATCAGCTGTTACTGGAGGAAAAACCAGGGAGATAAGAAAACATGTTAGAACACAGCCTGAGAGACTTAAAAATCCAACTTTTTATTGCGCTGTTCGAGAGCATCCTTTTTTCTTAAAATTGTTAATGGTATGTTTTGGTTTGACCTAAAAGTAGTTCAGAGGAAGCATAGACTGTGAGAAATATTTGTTTTAAAGCCGTTTGCTGCATTGATTACCTAGTGAGTGGAGGAAGTAAGTGGGAATGCAACAGACTAAGTGAAGTGGATAGGACAAGGAAGACTGGTGAGAGTGCGTAAGGTTGGAGACATTAAACAAGTGGCCAAACATTGCTGTGGGTGATTTCCTATCTGGTTCTGCAATGAGGCATGATATCTGGGGAAACGATGACAAAATGGGTGCAATGAGATACAGTAGATGTTGTGCAAGCCAATTAAGTTTGGGCGCTGAGGAGAGAAATTGTAGGTGTTTTGTAAGAGGAGGTTATATGACTCACCTTGATTCTTTTCCCTCTGGAAATGACAGACCTATCGGCTCTTGATGTCTAAGTGCTGCTGGTAGTTCTGGAAGATCTGGAAAAGATCTTTATTGTTGTCATAGTGTGTGCAATCTGATAGAGACTTCTAGCTGCAGAATTTCCCAGGTGTCAGCCTGGATCCAGAAGATTTTTGTGTGAGCAGTACTCCTCCATTCCGTCAGGTGGCTTCATTCGGTTCCACGTATCATCAATTTGCACTGGATGTGACTTCGCAGGCACCTATATAGACGCCACCTAGAAGCGCGGACATCAGTTCTTTTATTTCCATGCCAGTTAACACTGATCCGGGGAAGAGCTTTCCCTCCGTCTTTTTTGACAGGCTTTTTTCAACATTTTGTCAAATATTTATGTGAAGTATGTCATTAATGCTATCAAGGTAGGTAGGGTTTAAGCTGTGTGGGACTTGTTAACGCGTCATGTTGGTAATTGACCCTCATTTTGTGTGCTTATGGTGTGTCGAGCATGCTCAGGCTGCCAGGCCATGGCACCAAAAGCTTTGAGGGAGCAGTCCGTAAAGCTGCTTGTGGCCGTGCGGTCAACCACAGTTAGCACAACTCCTAGAAGGTCTCGGTCATGATCGAGAAGGTGGTCACGTGACCGCTCCAGGAGCCCCAAGTCCTTTTTTTCTCACTTGAGGTCCACTGGACACTCGAGGAAGAGGCACAAGAAGAAAAATAAGTTGAAATGGGTTTCAATTTCACCTCGTCCATCGGCCGACGCGACAAGTGAGGAACATCAGCGATGGCACGGTTCTGCAGTCTGAGCCTGTGCCTCCTCACGTTTCTGGGACCCAGAGAGACGCCCACTCAAGTGAAGTACTTTTACAAGGCCATGCACTGCATATACGAGCAGGCCGACCCCTCGGGAGCGCCATCGGATCCCGCAGGGTCTAATGAGATACCAACAGGTTCACGCCGACTGTTCCAGTCTCAGCTCACATGGGACCTTATGGATCCAGTCTCAGATTGGCGCAGGTCGTACCAATGTGAACTTTTCTGGCGCCGATCCTCGCGCACACCCCATTCTCATCCCTGACGCCTCGGTGTTCGAACAGTGTCAATCAATGCAGATTCTGGTGGTGACAAAGCCCAGGGGCTCCAAGTCGTTGCCTGAGCATTCTTTGGAGCAGCCTGGTATGGGGGAAGAGTGGGAGGGGTCCCTGACCCTTTGGAATACACATCACACACCCCTAATTTGCACTGGGATGAGGGAAGTTAAAGATGCCAGTGGACTGGACACATCGCCAGATGCTGGCTTGCTCTCTCCCCCCACCGTAGCTAAGGAGGAGGGAGCATCTTATGCAGTGGTGGTGACGAGGGCAGTTGAGGTCCTTGACCTCGAACTTCCCTCAGTGGCAGTCAAGACTAACCTCTTGACGGAAGTGCTATTCAGCCTGGGGCTTCCTCGTCCGAACCACTATTGTTCTTCAATGAAACACTGACTGATGTCCTGCTGAGAACTTTGTCCAAGCCCTGGAATTGGCTCCTGTGAACAGGACAGTTGCCTGCCGCTATTGCCTTGCCCTAGGTGATCCTATTTATCTCACCAACACCCCGACCATGAGAGCTTGGTAGTCAAAGCCTCATCTTCCCATGGCGCGTTCCATGCTGCTCCCCCAGACTGGGAATCCAAGAGCCTGGACACACTTTGGAAGAAGATGTTTTCTTCCACTAGCCTAGCATTGGTGTCGGTGAACACTGCATGCCATTTGGACTGTTATTCCCACACACTGTGGGATACAGTTGCGCAAGTGTTGTCATAGGTCCCAGAGAGACCCGGGCCATCCTCCACCTGCAGTGAAAGATGAGAGAAATGCAGCAAAGTTCACCATCAGGTATGGTTTGGACACTGCCGACTCGCTGGGCAGAACAATTTCGTTGACAGTTGCGTTGAGGTGCCACGCCAGACTGAATACATCTGCTTTCTGGGGGACGTCCAGGCCAACCGCATGGACATGGCAATTCCACAGGACTCTTCGGAGAGAAGGCAGACTGTGGAGCACTTCAAGGACTCGCAGGCTACAGCCAAGTCCTTAGGCCTCCAGTCTGCCTTTCATGGCTTCGAAAGTGGCTTGCCACCACGCCAACCATATGCCGGTCACCGTCCTGCCCATGCTCCCCAAGCTATGCAGGGACGTGGACTTGGTGCATTCCGACACCATGGTTCCAGTAGCCAGAAGTCGGCCACCACCCACCATCGACTAGCTGCAGCCTCTAATTTCTCATAGTTTGGTTCTGCAAGACCATGGGTGTCCATTTGGAGGTAGAATCAAACATTATCTCCCCCACTCGGTGTCCATTACATTGGACAAATGGGTCTTTCAGAGCATTCAGAGGGGCTACGCCCCTCCCTTGCCAATCTTTCCCTCTGCCTATACCACCAACACAAGAACAACTGACGGACAATTATCTGTCTTTGCTCTAGAGGAAGTTTCGGCTCTCTTGACCAAGAGAGCTATAGAGAGGTTTTTGTTGTCAAAAGTAGGCAGTTGTTATTCCTGCTACTTTTTGAATCCCAAAAACAACAGGAGTCTTCGCCCTATTTTAGATCTTCGAACTGTCAATCTTTTCCTCAAAAAGGAGAAATTCAAGATGCTCATTCCAGCTCAGGTCTTGTCTGCCCTAGACCAAGGATACTTGATGGTAGCGCTGGACTGCAAATTTCCACATACCCCTCTTACCTGCCCACAGGTGTTACCTGCAGCTCAAGGTTGGCCATGAGCCCTTTAAATGTATTGTGCTCCCTTTTGGCCTTGCCAGCGCCCCTCAGGTGTTCACCAAGGTGATGGCAGTGGTCGCAGCTCATCTGTAGAAATCAGGTATGTCAGTCTTCCCCTATCTCAACGACTGGCTGCTGAAAGCGGGCTCGCCCCCGGCTGTCATCTCCCACCTCCAGACTACGATGGACCTCCTGCATTCGCTGGGGTTTAGTATAAACTTGCCGAAGGTACTCTTGACTCCCTTTCATAGGAGCAGTTCGGGACACTGCACTTTCAGCTTATCCTCCCGATCAACGAGTCCAGGGTATTCAGGCTATGAAACTGATGTTTCAACCTCTGGCCTGGATTTTGGTGAGGCTGACTCTGAGACTGCTGGGCCTTATGGCCTCCTGCATCCTGCTGGTGATGAATCATGCCAGATGGCATATGTTGGCTCTGCAGTGGAACCTGAAGTTCCACTGAGTGCAGCATCAGAGGAATCTCTCTCACATGTGCAGATCTCAGAGGGAACTGCAAAAGACCTACAGTGGTGGCTAACAAACAGCTTTTGGGTCAGAAGCAGACTCCTCTCCCTTCCCCAACCAGACCTCACAGTAGTAACAGATTCATCACTTCTAGGATGGAACAGCCATCTGGGAGAGGTGGAGATCAGAGGACTCTGGTCTCTGGCAGAATCCGGACTCCACATCAACCTGCTGGAGCTTTGGGTGATCCGGCTAGCATTGAAAGCATTTCTTTCCTTTGTCAAGGGGAAGTTAGTGCAGGTGTTCATGGACTCCAACACTGTCATGTGGTACTGCAACAAGCAGGGCAGGGTGGGGTTGTGGATTCTGTCAAGAGGCCCTGCGTCTCTGCAAATGGCTGGAACAGCAGGGCATTACTCTGGTGGTTTAACACCTGGCAGGTTCTCTGAACGCCAGGGCGGACTGACTTAGCCATCGATGCCAGCTGATCACCAGTAGTGTTTCCATTCGAAGGTGGTGCAAGGACTCTTTCAGCAGTGGGGAGAGCCTTGGTTAGATCTGTTTGCCTCCTAAGGATACGCGCAATGTCAGCAATATTGTGCATTGGGGTTTCCAAGGCGGCAATCGCTCTGCGACGGTTTTTGTCACAAGTGCAGCTCAGGCCTTCTGAACACCTTTACACCCATACCACTTCTGCCCAGAATACTCAAGAAGATCAAGAACGACCGGGCTCAAGTTATCCTTGTGGCTCCGGACTGGTCATGGAGAGCCTGGTATACCGAGCTTCTGAAAATGAGCATTGATCTTCCAATCAGGCTTCCTCTTAGGGGGGGGTCTTCTGTCGCAGCAGCAGGGGAGTGCCTTCCAGCCGACTCTACGACTTCTTGCATGGAGATTGAGCAGCAACATTTGACAGCCTTTGATCTTCAAGTGACACCCCCACTCCGAAGTCTGTTATTCTAGCAGCTAAGCATCCCTCCACCAAGGCGGTGTAAGGCTGCCGATGGCAAAAGTTTGTGTTATATTATACAGAAAAGTCTATCGATCCTCTTTCTGCCTCTCTTTCTGATATTCTTCTCTTCATTCTTACCCTTGCCCAGCAGGCCTCTGCACTGGGTACTCTTAAGGGTTATCTCTCTGCTAAGTCTGCCTTCCTGTGGATGCCTGACCAATCCTCTTTATTTAAGTACCCTATTGTAAATGAGTTTCTCAAAGGGCTTGTACATATTTCTCCCTTCACCCTTTATCATCCCTCTGTGGGATCTAAATTTGGTGCTCACCTACCTCATGTGTGCTCCCTTCTGTACTATTATCCCTTCCAGCTGCTTACCATCAAGACAGCCTTTCACATGGCAAAGACATCTGCCAGAAGGGTGAGTGAGTTATAGGCTTTGTCATCCAAGCCTCCCCACTTGACTGTGTTTTCAGGCAAAGTGGTGCTTGGCGTTAGGGTCTCTTTCCTCCCAAAAGTGGTGACCCCATTCCATTTGGCACAATCTGTCACCTAACCCACTGTTTATGCTCCTCCACATCTCTTTAAAGGAGAGGAACAACTCCACTGCCTGGACTCAAAAAGAGCATTGCTATTGTACCTTGACTGCACAAAAGAGTTCCAGGTGGACAACTAACTCTTCCTAGGATATGTTGGAGCAAAGTAAAGTCAGGCAGTACAGAATTGAACCATTTCACTGTAGGCCATTCTCTGTATTAAATATTGCTACTCCCTGGCCAGGAAACCGCCTCCATAGTGCTTAATGTCCCATTCCACCAGAAAAATGGCTGCGACCACACCATTGGCACATGCAGTCCCAGTCCTGGACATCTGTCAGGCAGAAACGTGGGCTTTCTTGCACTCGTTTGCCAAACACTATTGCCTGGACAATCCGGTCCGGAGAAATGGGCGTTTCACCCATTCGGTCCTACAGGACGTTTAGTCTATACAAATTTGTCCGCAGCCCACCGCCATATCTATTCAAAGGTAAGGAATCTGTAGCTAGAAGTCCCTATCAGATTAACAAGTTACTTACCTTCAGTAACGCATTATCTGGTAGAGACAATATCTAGCTGCAGATTCCTTACAGACCCACCCATGCCTCCCCGCTTAATGGACAGATTTCTAGGGTTAGGGATGTTCCCTTTCAGGGCCCTAGTTTGGACACACATCGGTGCACTTCATGGTTCTGCGCTCCAGGCGAGAAAAGTGACTGGTGTCTGCGTGCCTGGGTGTCACCTATTTAGGGGAAGAAATTCCGACGATGCACCGCGGAACCGAACTAAGCCTCCCAACGGGGTGCAGGGGTACTGCTCATGCTAAATTCTTCTGGATGGCATCTGGGTATTTCAAAGGTAAGGAGTCTGCAGCTAGATATTGTCTCTACCAGATAATGCGTAACCAAAGTAAATAACTTGTTCTTGGGGTACTTCCAAGAAAAAACACAAGTCTAAACAGGACTCAGCTCCTTCCCATCTTTGTTGTTCTCCAGATAAGACACAAGAGCCTCAACGTGCTTTTGAAGAACAGATTCCAACATTGGTCCAAATGCATCCCCTGTCCTCGGTCCGTTGGGGATATCACAGCAAGTTGAAGCTTTTTGAGAGACCATGTATGCTGTGCATCTTAATACCCTTCCAGGTCCTTTTTATGTGCCTTTGGCCTCCAAAAATCCACAGCGGCCTGTTACCTCTGGCAGATCCTTCCTTGGCACTATCTGTGCCAATTGAGCCTGCTTCGTGTTTGGCACCGGGATTGATGCTGACTTTCAGTCTTGCACTGAAATGTGCTCCGGTCCATTGGATGTCGACGTTGTAAAAAATAAAATGACACAATCCATTGTGGTATGTGACTCGGAGCCAATTGACTAAGGCCATGCCCATAATCAGAGGTGGCACAGCCAATACTCAATCCCTCAGACTCCAATACTATTCCAGTACTGCGCAGTCACTTGGATTATGACCAGAGCCAGTCACGTGGAGATGACAATGGAGGGGATGAGGAACAGTGTGCCCTACCTCTAGCGGCCTGGAATTGTCACCTCATACTCTATTTATTTTCCCCAGTGCTCCTGACCAGCTACAGACGAAAGTCCATCCTTTGCTACTGTGATTAGGAGGATTGCTAAGGTCGTTGACATTCACCTCCCCTCTATGAAGGTGAAAACAAATGTCTTCACTGGGGTCCTTCAGGCAGAGACCAAACCTCTCCCGCCCTACAATGAACCGCTTACAGACATGCTATTAGGCACTTGGGCAAAACCATGTTCTGGGTCTCTGATCAATTTACTGGCTGCTAGTTACCATAGACCAGCTCCTGGTGACCAAATTTCCTAACTCATTATCCAACACCTGAGATTTTGGTGGTGTAGGTGTCCAGCTGAGGTCAACTGGTAAACAGCTTTCCTACGACTGCTGGATCAGGGAGTCAAAGCATGTAGAGATGTTAGGCAAGAGATTGTTCTTCTTGACCGCCTTGCTGTGAGGTCGATCAATGCCAGATGCCTCCTTGGATGCTACACCCACCCACCTTTTTTGAGACATGGTTGGTGAGATCTTTCCAGACCTTATAAAAGACTTACAGGTTTCCTTGGCCCGTACCATTTGTGATGACCAGGATTATGCCTAGTTTGTCACACGCTCGGGCCTAGACACCACTGATTATCTTGGAATGAGTACTGGGACAACCTTAGCACTCTGGCGCCACGCATGGATGAGATACCCAAGCTTGTCCGGGAAAGACCAGGCATCTTTAATTGGAGATGCTGTTCAACAGTACCCAGCTGTTTGGCGAAAGGTTAGATTTGTCCCTAGTGCATTATAGAGGGAGCTGAATCATGGCACACCCTCTGGGTCTTTTGACATCAGTCTACCCATCTCCCCCTTTCCCCCCCCCCACCCCCCCCCCCCCCCCAAACAACAATTTTGCCCTTTGGCTGGGCATATCAGGTGCTTGGCATATCAAGAACATTATCCCAGCAGTCCTCCTAGCCATTTAGAGGTTTGACAATGGACCTAACAGGAAAGAGCCAGCGCCTCAGAGGCAGTGTATGTCCCAACTTCCTGCTTCTCCTAAAACACCCTCAAAACCCCTTTAGTGCACCTCTAGAGGCACACAGCTATCCGGTAAGGACTGCCACTTTCTTCAGGGTGGCAAAGCATTACATACAACAGGCAGTTTCTCCAAATTATCTAACAGGGCTACACCCTGCAATTCCTTTTTGCCCAGAACCATCTATCCATTTTAGGTCAGAAAGTAGACTTTTTTTGTCTGAAGGAGCCATGGAGAAGGGTATGTGCCTCAGAAGTGGAACTGATGTGTGTTCCTTGTGCCAAAGGAAGACGAAAGCCTTTGTCCTGTGTTGGATCTTCTCCCTTTCTATGCCTTCTTGTACAAAGACAAATTTAAGATAATCATGCTGCGCCCAGGTTCTTTCTGCCCTGGATCTCAGAGACTGGATAGTGGCATTAGACGTTTAGAATGCTGGTTTTCAAAATCCCCATTTTGCAGGCCTCAGGTGCTACCTGCGGTTCAAGGCCACTTCCAGTTTTCTCTGCTCCTTTTCAGGCTCATCAGTGCCCCTAGTTGTTTACAAAGGTGATGCCAGTGGCCGCTGCCCATTGGGGGTAACAGCCTTCCTCACCCCTATCTCAACAACTGGTTATTGAAGCAAGCCTTGCCACAGTCATTCACGGAACACTTCCAAATGACAGCGAACCTCTTGACATCACTCGGGTTCTCTGTCAAGCTGCTCATTCACTGAGGAGTCCAGTATGAGTTAATTGGAGCTCCTGAATACAGTGCCTCTCTTCCTGGCCAACTAGACCAAGACATTTGGACTATGATCCCAGTGTTGAAGCCTCTGCCCTGGCTCTGTGCTAGCCGCCTACATCCCGCTCGCTGACCATGCCAGATGAAATATCTGCCCTTTGCAGTGGGATCTGAAGTCTCAGTGGGTCATGCACCAAGAGACCCTGTTGGAGTCTATCCAGGTGTCTGAGGAAGCTGCAAAAGATCTGCTGTTGTGGCTGCTCAACCACATTTGGACTGCATCATATTACGCTCCTTACCACACCGAGTTGACATTAGTGACAGATGTGTTCCTACTGGGTTGGGTAGGCCAACTGGGTGGGGTTGAGATTAGAGGACACTGGTCTCAGGTGGAGATATGCCTATAGATGAACTTGTTGGAGTTGTGGACAATTTGCGTTTAAGGCTTTCCTACCCAACATTAAAGAGTGGTTGGTTCAGGTTCTTAAGGACAACACTACCACCTTGTGATATTGCAGTAAGCAAGGTGGTGTAGGGGTACTGAGCCCTGTGCTAGGAGGTTCTCTGTCTGTGCAGCTGGTGGACTCATCAGGGCCGTTCCCTGGTCTTACACCACCTGGCAGGATTTTTTAATTCCAGGGCAGACGAGCTCATCTGCTTATGCCTAGCAGATCACAAATAGTAGTTGCACCAGTTCCTTCTGGCAATGGGGAGAACCCTGGCTTGATCTCTTTTCCACTACAAGAACTAGCAGTATTAACACTTTTGAGCATTGGAGTTCCCATGAAAGCTCCACCTTAGAGAGACATTCTGAATACTGGGGAGTCCTGTGTACCTTCCTGTCACCACCTCTCTTTTTTGAAGAAGATCAAGAATCAATGGGCTCACGCCATCCTATTGGCTCCAGATTGGGCTAGAAGAGTGTGGTAGATGGAAATTCTGGGCCT
This sequence comes from Pleurodeles waltl, assembly GCF_031143425.1. Lineage (NCBI taxonomy): Eukaryota > Metazoa > Chordata > Amphibia > Caudata > Salamandridae > Pleurodeles > Pleurodeles waltl. The sequence goes on from NC_090450.1 coordinate 905,586,653, forward strand.
GAGCATCTGTCCTCTGACCAGGCTGCCACTTCAGGAGGGTCATCTCTCGTGGCAGCTGGACCTGTGCAACCTGTACCCACATGCATGGAGTTTGAACAGTGACAATGATCTCCTTTCATCTCCCAAAGTCTGTGATGTCATCCTGGAAGCCAGACGTCTTTCCACGAAATCTGTCTATGCCAGGCGCTGGGATAAGTTTGTGGCTTGGTGTGATACCTGCAAGACAGACCCATTGCTGGCCCATCTCTAGAATGTCTTGTTTTTTTTGTCTTTGACCCAGCACGTGCTAAGCTGTGGGGACAGTTGAAGGTGTCTTGTTGTCCCTTTCGGTCTTTTTAGGTCGAGCGCAAGCTCTTTGACCTGTTATGAGTATTGTGGGCTTTTAACCATGCCCAACTGCAGGCCCATCAATTTAACTCATTCGTGGGCTTGCCTTTCAACAATCATTTGATGTAATTGGTAATTGCTTTACGTTTGTCTCACCTTGAGGCTGTTTTTGTCATGCCTTACAGACTGCCCATCTTATATGGCTTATTGCACGACTGCTGATATACTTCAGCATAGGAGAACTATTTCTTTTGTCTCTCCCCTTCGTGCTGCATGGCAGCCATGGCACTCACAGCGCGAACAGGCACAACAGCGTGAACTTTATTTGTGGTATTAGAGCGCTGGTCATATTGGTCACAGTTACCAAATCAGAGTCATTTCTTGTGGCTCTCCCCTTAAAATACTTGGTGAATGCTTTACTAAAACAGAAATCCTCAAAGCTAAAGCGACTCTCCCAGCACAGCTACAATATTCACTGCAATCAGGAAAACGTGACCCATAATGCTTTGCAAGCATTCTTTTTCAAAACATTTTTGCTCATAACTCAGCCTGTGCTGGTCCTAGGGTGATGGGGCCACCATTAAAATGTTCACAACATCGTGCTCTTTCTGTCTGCATCATCTTTTTCGTCCCCACACTAGGTTAGTGGGGACACCAAAATAATAACCCCTGCCACCATTCACCGCCTGCTTAACCTTTTCACGGCTGGAACTCTGTTTTACAGCCGAGAGTAGGTTGTGTTTCAAGGACCTTCTTTGTAATTTCATTGTCATAGGCCAGTTAGCTCTGAATATTTGTAATGTACTATGCCCTCTAGGGGCTAAAAATATGGTTGCACTGCATTAGTTTCTGTAATTTTGTTTGTGTGGTTATGCTGTCAAGGGGCTAACTATACAGTTACATGACCATGTTTCTTACAAATGCTATTTTAATTGTGGGGTCCTCTAGGGGCTGTTCTAAGCATTACAGTCTTACCAACATATTACATTATTTGTGGCAGGAAACTTGTCCCATAATGCTTTGCAGGGCATTACTTTTACTAAATATTTTTGCTCATAACTCAGCCTGTGGTGGTTACCCCTCCCACCATTGTCTGTTTAACCCTTCTCATGGATGGAACTTTTGTTTAACAGCAGAGAGTAGGTTGCTTTTAAGGGTCTTCTCTGTAATATCATTGCTATAGGCCTGTTAGCCCTGATTATGTGTAGTATACTATGCCTTCTAGGGGCTAATTATATGGTTGCACTGCATTGCTTTCTGCCATTTTTTATTTGGTTATGCCCTCTAGGGGTTAACTATACGGTTACATGACCATGTTTCTTACAAATGCTATTTTCATTGTGGGGTCCTCTAGGGCAGTGGTTCCCAAACTTCTGACTTCTGTGGACCCCCATTTTATCATTACTAGAACCCAGGGACCCCCATTGAATCATTATTGGAATCCGGGGATCCCCCAATGAGTCATTGGGGACCTAAACTGTTAATATTATTTAATTTTCTGAGCATTCGCGGACCCCCTGAGAAGGCTACGCAGACCCCCAGAGGTCCCCGTACCACAGGTTGAGAACCACTGCTCTAGGGGCTGTTCTAAGCTTTACAGTCATATCAACATATTAAGATATTCGTGGCATGGAAACTCATCCTGTGGTGGTCCTAGGACAATGGGACCACCTTCAAAACATTGACCACAATGTGCTCTTTCTGTCTACATCATCTCTGGGTCCCCACACTATGTTAGTGGGGACTACAAAATAGTAACCCATATCACCATTCCTTATCTTTTTAAGCTCTCTCATGGCTAGAAAATTTGTTTTACTGCTGAGAGATATTATGTTTTATGGGGCTTGTTTTTAATATCATTGTAATAGTTCTGCTAGCCTTGAACTTGTGTAATGTACTATGTCCTCTAGGGGCTAAAGATATAATTACATTGCATTACTTTCTCCCATTCATTTTTCAGGAGGTTATGCTCTTTAAGGACTGACTGCATTGTTACATGACCATGTTTCTTCCAAGTGTTTTTATTGTGGTGTCCTACAAGGGCTGTTCTGAGCATTGCAGTTAACAGACTGTAATATTTTAGGCACAAAAACTTGCCACCATAATGCTTTGCAGGGCATTACCTTTACAAAACATTTTTGCTCATAACTCTGTAAGCCTCGGTAGGAACACAGCTTCTCATAAGCCTGTGGTGATCCCAGGACAATGGGACCACCTTCAAAACACTCTTTCTGTCTACATCATCTCTGGGTCCCCACACTGGGTTAGTGGGGACCCCAAAATAATAACCTCTCCCACCATTCACTGTATTTTAAGCTTTCTCATGGCTACAACCTTTGTTTTACAGCTGGGAGAAGTTTTGTTTTAAAGTCCTTGTTTGTAATACCATAGCAGTAGGTCTGATAGCCCTGAAAATTCCCTCTAGGGGCTAAGTATATGGTTACACTGCATTACTTTTTCCTGTAGATTTTTTCATAGGGTTATCCCCTCTTGAGGCTAACAATATGGTTACATAGGGGCTGTTTTGAGCAATACAGTATAATGCCAAAAGTTTGTTTCTGATGGAGGTTTTTATCATAATTGTATATGTTTTAATAATCTCTTGTTATTACAATTATGACCATAAATCTGATAGAGACTTCTAGTTGCAGATTCCTTACCTTAGAATTTTCCCCCAGGCGTCACACTGGATTCGGAGATTTTTCTTCGAGCAATACCCTTGCGCGTCGGTAGGTGGCATCGGCCGACTCCATAGGCGTTGTGGTCGCCGTGATGATGTCGGGAGTAGTACATAGATGCCACCGTCACGCAGTAACATCAGTTCTTTTTTTTCCTCCCCACGCGCTGATCCGGAGAAGAGCTACCCTAGGCTATTTTTTGGCCGAATTCAACCGTTTTGTCGAAGTTTTTTTGTGTACGACTTCGGTGCGTCGAGACGTCCCCGAAGACAGGGTTCAAGCCTTGAGAACTGCCATCGGACGATGTCAGTGACGGATCCTCATCGCGTTTGTCTGTGGTGTCTTGACAGCGACCACGACCAGAAGTCGTGCTTCGAGTGTCGGGCCATGCACCCGAAGGCTTTGAGGGAGCGGTCCCTAAAGCTAATGGCAGGCCAGGCACTCGTCTCCGCTTAGGTCCCGGTCTTGCTCGAGAGGAAGGTCTCGAAATCGGTCACGGAGTCATCACCACTCGTCTTCTTCGAAATCCTCGGGTCAAGATAAGAAGTAGTCCCATCGCTCTCCGACTTCACTCGGAGCCTGCGCCTGGGTCGACTCTGCGCTTCCCCGAGTTTCCTGGAGCCGGAGCGACCGTCTCCCTCTCCCTCTCCCGCTCCCTTCCCCAACCAGATCTCTATAGTGACAGATGCGTCACTTCTGGGTTAGGTCGGCCACATGGGAGAGGTGGAGATCAGAGGCCTCTGGTCTCCGGTGGAGTCGGGGCTCCATATAAATCTGCTGGAGGTCCGGGCGATCAGGCTTGCGTTGAAAGCATTCCTTCCCTCTCTCAAAGGGAAAGTGGTGCAGGTGTTCACGGACAATACTACCGCCATGTGGTACTCCAACAAACAGGGTGGGGTAGGGTCAGGAGTCAGGAGGCACTACGCCTCTGGACATGGCTGGAACATCAGGGCACTACCCTGATGGTTCAGCATCTAGCGGCTCCCTCAACGCCAGAGCAGACGAACTGAGCCATTGATGCACAGTCGATCACGAATGGCATCTCCATCCGGAGGTGGCGCAAGGTCTCTTTCACAAGTGGGGAGAGCCTTGGTTAGATCTGTTTGCCTCCGCAGAGAATGCGCAATGTCAGCTGTTTTGTGTGTTGGAGTTTCCAAAGCGGCACTCGCTCGGAGATGCTTTTCGTCTCGAGTTGAGCTCCGGCCTCCTTTACGCCTTCCCCTCTATCCCTCTTCTGCCCAGAGTTCTCAGGAAAATCAGGAACGACCGGGCCCAAGTCATTTTGGTGGCTCCGGGACTGGGCTCTAAGAGTGTGGTATCCTGAGCTATTGAGCATGTCCATCGATCCTCCACTCAGACTGCCTCTTAGGGCGGATCTTCTGTCGCAGCAACAGGGAACGGTTCTGCACCTAAACCTGTCCAACCTCTGCCTTCATGCATGGAGATTGAGCGGCAACAGTTGACGGCCTTTGCCCTTCCACCCGAAGTCTGTAATGTTATCTTGGCAGCCAGGCGTCCATCGACTAAAACTGTATACGCCTGTCGTCTGAATAAATTTGTGGCATGGTGTACCAACAAATCTGTCGATCCCCTTTCTGCCCCTCTGTCAGAGGTTCTTCTGTTTGTTCTTTCTTTAGCCTAGCAGGGCTCTGCTTTGGGCACCCTTAAAGGGTATTTATCTGCCATTTCCACCTTTCTTAGGCTACCTGATCAGCCCTCACTCTTTAAATCTCCTATTGTGAGTACGTTCCTAAAAGGGCTCACCCACTTATGTCTTTCCACTCCATTTATCATGCCTCAGTGGGATCTTAATCTTGTACTTAATTATTTGATGTGTACCCTCAATGCATAATTGTCCCTTGCGGCTCCTCACCTTCCAACTGTCTTTCTGGTCGCTATCACCTCTGCTTGCAGGGTGAGTGAGCTTCAGGCCCTTTCTTCAAAACCTCCATACTGTACACCCGGACAAAGTAGTGTTACGCACTAGAGCTTCCTTCCTTCCTTCCTAAGGTGGTTACACCATTTCATGTAGGCTAGTCCATCACTTTGCCTACCTTCTACGCACCCTCACATCCTTCCTATGAGGAGGAGAGACTCCACCGTCTGGACCCAAAAAGAGCATTGGCGTTCTACCTCAATCGTACTAAAGATTTCCGGGTGGGCGATCAACTCTTCGTTGGCTATGTGGGTGCGAAAAAAGGGAAGTCGGTGCAAAAGCGTACCATCTCTCGATGGGTGCTTCTTTGCATCAAAATGTGCTGCGCTTTGGCTAAGAAGCAACCTCCTGAAGGCTTGTCAGGCAGCTACGTGGGAATTCCTGCATACGTTTGCTAAGCATTACTGCCTGGATAGTCAGGTCCATCGAGATGGCTACTTTGGTCATTTGGTCCTGGAGGACTTTCTAGTATGATCTTGGTTCGCAGCCCAGCACCGAGGATGGCATTGCTTGGGCATCTATTCTAAGGTAAGGAATCTGCAACTAGAAGTCTCTAACATGTACAAGTTACTTACCTTCGGTAACAAAATATCTGGTAGAGACATATTCTAGTTGCAGATTCCTTACCGCCCACCCATCCTCCCGCTTGCAAACTGATTTCTAGGGAGAGGGATTCCCCCTTTCAGGTCGTTAGCTCTGGCGTACCAATCTCAGTGTTCTTAGTGGCTCTGCGCTCTGGCGTGGAAAGTCGTTAAAAGAAACTGATGTCCCTGCGCGAGGGTGGTGCTACGATGCCTGTTGAGTCAACTGATGCCACCTACCAACGCGCAAGGGTATTGCTCGAAGAAAAATCTCTGGATCCAGTCTGACGCCTGGGGGGAAATTCTAAGGTGAGGAATCTGCAACTAGAATATGTCTCTACCAGATATTTCGTTACGAAGGTAAGTAACTTGTACTTCAGGCCAACTTGACATCCTTGTTACACTATGACTGTTTGAACACTATTGATATGTTTGGGTGACCCTTCTTGTTTATTTCTCTTGTTACTCCTGTGGCTGTCTTGTGTCTTTTTGGGGGGAATTGTGTTAGCCAGCCAGCAACTCTGATGGTGGGGTGATGAACGTGGTATTCTATTGGAATTAGCATGGCAGATTTAAATTAGGATGCTAAATGACAACATTTTTATTTGTTTGCTGCAGATAGAGGAAGAAAGTAAATAGAAGTGCTTTGGTTATGTGCAGGACCACTGGAATTATATAGCAAGAAAAGATGAGGCAGAGTTGACCGATTTATGTGGCAAGAAAAGTCCAGTTATTAACCTACAATGCCAATAACTCTAACACAAATGTGAGACCAATTACATTGCAAATGCTTGTTTTAGATTTTCTGGGCCAGCCGTCCTTGTGATGCAGTTTCTCATGTTCCTCATGTGTACTGGTTTTGATTCAATGCACAATTTGAGCCTCCTCACCCTAAAAACGGTCTTCTGGTTGCAATACATTAGCACACTGGAAGAGAAAGCGCCACACCCTATCTGTTCAGCCTCCATATAGCACCTTTTTTCGGGACAAACTGATATAAGGACTCAAGTTGTGTTCCTTCCAAAGGTGGTCATTCCTTTTCCCATCTAACAAGCCATCTCATTTCCAACGTTCTTTGGGCAACCTCGAAAGGGGAGGGGAGAGAACACTGCTTTTAAATTGATTGCATCAATGAACATTAGGTGGTTGGTTAGCTCTTTGTGGGAGATTCTGGGGAAAAGGAAGGTACAGTGGTGTAGAAGTGGACCACCTCGCAATGGATAGCCAGTGCCTAGCAGATCTTAATACTGAAGGCTAAGAAGCAGCCTCCAGATTTTCTGAGGTTTCGTTCCACCACAGATAAGGCTGTTACCACTGCATTGGCATGTACAAAGCCTGCCCTGGGTATCTGTCAACCAGCTACATGTGCATTAGTGCACATGATCATGAAGCACTACTGCCTGAACAGGTCAACAAGGATAGGTATTTTGTCCCTTTGTTCCTGTGGGGGCAGAGGCCATTGAACTAGCCGTTGCTGTTCTTACTCTAGAGAATTGTGTTGTCTCTTGAGCAGGCATGACATTTCTGTCAAGGTGGGAAAGTATTTGGTTGGGTTTCTCCTATTGCTGTTTTCAATGGCCATGAGGGCTTTAACAAAGGAATGTAGATGATGTTGACCTATTTCAGAGGGCCAGCGAGTGTTCATGTGTCATTGACATCTGGTTTCATCTTTGACTGTGAAATTGTTAATTTCATAATTGTACCAATAAAAGAGTTAATATTCAGGGTTCAGGATTTTTGCAAAGAGAACACCAAAGTAACGTCCCATTATGTGTGTTGATTTACCTACTGATCTCTTGAGTACTTCTACAGCTCTACATTTGATTTGCACGGTGCATTTTAATTTTAATACATCTTCTGCTTTGCGCCCGATCTATGCTGAAGTCTGTATACTACAAGGCAATTTGTGCTGCACTGAAGAGTGTGCTAACAGAGAGAACAGTGCATTCCGATTGGTTCTTCTTACCTCAAAGGCTGCCCGACACCCAGAGCTGCAGAGAAACGCATACGAAGCATGCCATCCTCATCTGTCTTTGTGGTCCTCTGAAGGGTGTGATTTGTTAGCATTTAATTGCAGCTTGCTGTTCGAGTCGGGTCTGTCTAATCATTTTACAAGGTTTAATACCAGACAGAACCTTAAATAGAGTCTAAATGAAACCTACTTTACTCCCTCCATTTCTGTCAATCCCTTAAGCGATTAGATAGCCAGGTAGCCAAGCTGGAAAAAATTACTGACAACCATACCCAGAATGCATTACTGACTCGCCTCAGGCTGAACAGCCACCTCCAAGAGTGTTGCGCCACAGGGCGCGAAACTGGTGCTGGAATATCGTCCGCAAAGTCAACTGGATCCAAGGATTGCCATATTGCTTTTAGTAAAACAGTCACTACACTAACTCTTCATTCTTCAAAGATTGAAGAATAAACTGATCTTCTGCAAGCCGCAACAGCATATATTGTCACAATTGATTGAAGGTAGATAAATTAAATAACTTAGTAAAGTGGACCCAGAGCGAGATGCAGAAAAGGTCAGAAACTATGCCTATTTGAATATTCGAAAACATACATTTCCCCAAATGGTAAAGACTTTAGTGGATAATTAAAAAAGCCCATTCACATGGCACAGCAAAATCTTCCACTCTGAAAATAAAATTTTCGATCCTCGAAGCTTGGAAATGCTGTCCTAGATGAAGCACATGGCAACAAGTGGAACACTTCTTCCTCTTCCAAGCTTGCACCTTTAGCTTAAAACTTTTAACAACATTACAGTTCATTCCAGTCTCATATCCCAGATGCTTATAGTCAATATGAGCGAAGAGCAGGGAGCGCCTAAATTGTTGTCCGATAATTACTAAATTGCCCCACTCTCTTACTTTCTAACTCACAGATGTCCACGAGAACAAGGAAAACAATCTGGTTCAACCACACACCCCTGTATGTTACTTGTCATGCTATTGTAGCCCCTTGTAAGGACCACCCTGGGTTGCAATAATACTTCGGCTTAGACTTGCCTTTTTCCCCTTTAATTCCCAAAGTAAAATGGCTCTGCGTTAAACACCAAAAAAACGCTTTATTTGCAAATAAGGACATGAGCCATTCCAGTGCTCTCGTAGAAAACCTTCCTGCTGTAGATTTACACCATTATGGGTCCAAGGGACAATACAACACCCTCATCATAGTAAGTGGGACTGTGGCTTTTAAAAGCTAATCGTTCCCATAATTGGATAGACACAAAATTGATTACAAGCATTGTTTCCTGTGCCCCCAAGCCGAGAGAGCTTAATTAGAGAACATTTGTAACATGAGCACGCCCAGATTTGAAACATTTAGTGTTCTTCCATAAAACAGTGGTGAATAAAACTGTTGGGTTGATCCTAACTGCTCCCCTACCGTACCTTCCCCATCTCATAACAGTGCTTTAGAAAATTGTTTATGTGCCTTGAAGCAGGATCAAAGAAGTGCAAAAGGCCCCAAAAAAGTAGCAATTGCAGATGAAGGAAAACGTAAAATTACTTGGATGGTGGGAACATGTTGCTCATGTAAAATTACAAATCAGTCCCATATTTGATGAATAAGGATTGTAGATGGCTTACCAGCGCTTCAAATATTAGTCGAAATGAGCACTAAAGACCATCTCAGTGCACCTTGGACTACTATAATTGATTAGAAGTACTCATTTAACCAAGGAAGCAAACATGTTAGCCTTTTTGAACACAGCATTATAAAGAGCTCTTGCTGAGGATAATGCTGCAATTTTCCTGAATTCCTTTATATTTGCCTTCAAGAAGTGTGGAGCTTGATGCCAATTGCTTTAGTGGGTTATGTTAACTTCACCGTGGCTGCTAAAAAGTTATATTTAGGAGGAAGACATGCAGAGAAGGCTTGTCGATTTGTTTCTCCTCTGCACACTGTTTGATAATTACTGATATTTCACATGATCACCCGCCATGCAAATTGTAGAGTTACGCCGCAAGATCAACTCTGTGCCAAAAGCATGAGTTTACCTAATATTTACATTTATCCATCTGGTGTCAAAATGCGCAACTTAGTCAAGTCATTAAAAACATTGTGGTAGGACTTCAAAGTGCAGTATGCTGACATTGACATGATAATTACAAAAGAAGTTAATTTGAATCTCTCTTATTTTAGGGCTGATGTTGACGGTTGCCTTCCTGAGGATGCAAACAGGCACTTATGTGGCTAACTCACTCTTTAGTTTCTGTAAATATAGGCCAAGTGTTCTTTTCTTATGAATCAAGTACTGCTGATTGGTTCAGTCTACGCGCAGGGGCATTGGTGAATTGCAGCTACTCTTCTTCATTAGGAGTAGCTCTCTGGCTGGCAATAGCCAGCCTGTAAACTGTGGTTCCAAAAGGTCAGGAGGTGGGCTATAGTTCCTGATCCCGCATTCCAAGGCCATCTATAGATGTGTTTTTCGAGTGCTATACACAGGAGGTTGAGTCATCTCCATGGAATGTCTCAAAATACTCTGAACACAGAAGGTAATGCAACATCGGGTGGACAAGCCTTTATGTTTTTGGGGTATAGCTTGATGCTTTCACTCTGTTTTTCCATAGTAACCCTTAATGGCAAATGTTGCTTGACAGTAGTAGACTGGATTGATAGGGATATGGAACATCCCCTCCTCTGCAAACTTTATTGAGCTGCCCCTAAACTTTATGCCAGATCTTTGGATTTCATGACATGGTCTTGCATCTTGAGGGCATGGTTTTCCTGCAAATAGGTTTAGATAGTTTACAGAGATGAGGTGTGGATGTTGGTTGCGTGTTCCACTTTGTGAATGAGTAGTAGTTTTTTGTTTGTGGGTGGTGCAAGACTAAGATTTGGTGATCCTGGGATATAAGGCTAGTTAAAAAGATTTCTTCTGAAAAAGAACTCCTTATACATAATGAATGTTCAAACTGAATACAAAGAAATGTAGAACTCTTTAAGAAAACACAGATTAGAGAATTCATGTTGAAAGTTGTACTTTGTTATAAGAAACAAGCATTGATAAACATTAAATTAGTTGATTATTTTGCTTTCTCACTTTTATTGTATAAGGGGTTGATTCAGGTTTAAAACGTGTAGAGGTCAGATTTTCCTCTATTAATTTCCAACCCCCATGTCACAATGTAGTAGACCACATTCTAGTGTTAGAAAGTACGCTGGTATGTAATATAGGAATCTGCTAGAGACCTCTAGTTGCAGATTCCTTACCTTAGAGTTTCCCCCCAGGCGTCAGACTGGATCCAGAGATCTTTCTTTGAGCAATACACTTGCGCTCTACCAGGTGGTGTTGGTCGACTCTGCGTCCGTCATTGGTGTTGTGGTCGCTGTGATGACGTTACGGTCATATATAGATGCCACCCCGGCGTGCTGACGTCAGTTCTTTTCTTTCCCCACCAGCATATGCGCAGATCCAGAGAAGAGCTACCCTTAGTCGCTTTTTGACTCATTTTTCAAACCTTTTGGCAAAGTTTTTTAATCCGCGCCTCGTGTGCTTTTGTGGTGCCTGGAGTGCGACCAAGACCGAAAGTAGTTCTCCGAGTGCCAGGCTATGAACTCAAAGGCTTTGAGGGAGCAGTCCCTAAAGATCATGGCGGACCGGCTCATGGCTCTGCGTCGCTCCCAGTCTCGCTCAAGATTAAGATCACAAGACTGCTTGCGGAGCTATCACCACTCGTCCTCATCCCACTCCAAGTCCTTGGGACATTTGGGTCACAAGAAGTCGTCTTTGAAGAAGAACAAACGTTTTTCAACTTTCCCCACATCGCTCGGATGATGCGACGCAGGAGGAGCATTATCCTTCTAGGCATCTGTCCTCTGAGCCTGCTTCTGAGTGGGCTCTGCACCTTCCTGAGTTTCTGGGAGCCAGAGCCACCCCGGCCCAACTCAGGGAGTTTTATGATGCCATGGGCCTCATCTTTGGCAAGGCCGACCCTCCTGTGACACCCTTAGGGTCAGCGGGTGCCCCCTCAGGTTCCGCAGCTGCAGCTTAAGCCTCGGTTCCAGAGAGCACCCGAGGATCCGTTACCAAATCCGAGCCGACACTGGTTGTGTCATTGCAACCTTCCCCAGTGCTGGTACAGAAGTCGACGCTCCAGATGTCGGTCGGACCCACGATCGACGTCGACCCTCCCCCCCACAATACTCATTCCCGACTCTAAACCAGAGCCGGAACAACGACACTCAACATCGATTCCGACTTTGACGGGCATCTCATTCCCTAGGTTGGATCATGACCCTTATGCCAATGAGTACGGGTATGGAGAGGTCGCTGGACCCTCTGGAATACCAGCTTGAGGATCCTGATGTAGACTGGGCTCAGGAATCAGGTGAAGCCATTCCCCAGACTGGCATGCTTTCTTCACCTACCATGTCTAGGAGGCAGCCTCATACTCAATGGTGGTGAGAAGAGTGGCTGAGGTCCTAGGCCTCAAGTGCCTTCCGTGACTGTCAGGAATAACCTCCAGACTGAGTTGCTTCAGCCTGGGGCTTCCACATCTGAACCCTTTTTGCCCTTCAATGAAGCCCTCACTAATGTCCTCTGGGGATGTGGTCTAAACCCAGTACAGGGGCCACTGTCAACAGGACAATCGCCCACCGCCATAGGCCTGTGCCTAAACGACCCTAAATTCCTGACCTAACATCCTACGCCTGAGAGTCTAGTCATCCAGGCAGGCGCATTCCCTTCCGCATCCCTGCATACGGAATCAAAAAGACTGGAACCAACTTGAGAAGAAAATGTTCTGTTCCTCCAGTTTGTGGTCCATGACAATGCATGCCTTTTGGGCCGCTACTTCTATACTTTATGAGCTACGGTAGCACAAGTGCTGTCCCAGAGGAGGCTTGGGCCATTGTTTCCCAAGCTGTTGCTGATGGGAGGGACGCAGCCAAGTTCACAATTCGTTGTGAGCTGGACACGACCCACTCACTAGGCAGATCTTTTGCGTCGACGGTGGCCCTACGGCGTCACACTTAGTTGAGGGCGTTTGGCTTCTCAGGGGATGTCCAGCAATCGCTTATGGACATGCCCTTTGATGTCACCCACCTCTTCAGAGACAAAGCAGATTCAGCGATTGAGCACTTTAAGGAGTCCCTGGCTATGGCTCGGTTCCTTGGCCTTGCAGCTGCTCCTCGCCCCTCTGAGTCCGCTTTTTGCCTCTTTTTTGGTTATTAAAGGGACACCAAATTGCATCCCTTTCCCTCCAGCCACCGTGGCACACATGCTGCCCACCCTCTGCGTGGACGAGGACGCAGGATCCAACATTCCCGTGGATCAGAGAGACAGCGGTTGACCCAGGCCACAGTCTCTCCCCCCACTACAGCCTTCAAACCTTCCTAGACCATTGCTCCATCATGGACCGGTTGGAGGCAGGCTTCGCCATCACCTGCCCCACTGGGAATCCATCACGAAGGACAGGTGGGTTTTGCAAATTGTCTGAAGGGGGCTACTCCCTTCACTTTGAGACTACCCCTCCAGCCATGTCACCATCCTACGATCAGATGATTGAGAATCGCTTGGCACTTCTATGCGAGGAAGTTACAGCTCTCTTGGCTAAGGGAGCCATTGAGAGGGTCCCTGTGTCAGAAGTAGGTTATTCATGCTACTTTCTGGTGCCCAAAAATGACAAGAGCCTCCACCCTATTCTAGACCTTCGGTCCCTCAGTTTCTTCCTTAGGAAGAAGTTGTTCATAATGCTCATTCTGGGTCAGGTCCTATCTGCCTTGGATCTTGAAGACTGGATGCTAGCGTTGGTCCTTGCAGGATGCCTACTTTCATATTCCCATCCTGCTTACACACATACGTTACTTGCAGTTTGTGGTAGAGCATGAGCACTTTCAGTTCATCATGCTCCCCTTTGCCCTTACCAGCGCCCCTTGGGTGTACACGAAAATGATGGTGGTGGTCACAGCTCCTTTGCCCCTTTTAGGGATTTCAATCTTCCCCTACCTCAATGACTGGCTGTTGAAGGCGGGCTCGACCCAGGCTGTCGTCTCCCACCACAACACACAAAAAAAGAGGAGAGAGAGACGTATCCTCCTTATCTATCATCCCAACTAACAGCACTTATACGACACAAAATGGGATAAGGCAGAGAGTCAGATACTCTCTACAGATCGTCACAAATCTGCCTAAGTGAGAAACGGCACTAGGTTCTTAAAAACTGCCCTCATCCAGTAATCGTGGCATGCTTCATCATCAGGCTATTGCTTCAACATCCCAGCAATAACCAACATCAGGGATGGAGCAAAAAGGAGGGACAATACACAATATAAACCCAATGATCTATTCTGCAGAACACATATATACATTGAATGTCTTGTAGGTACCCGCTTCTAATTTTATTGGTAGGTCCCCTGGATAGCATTAAAACCTGCTATTGCGGTGGTGTTGTTGGGGGAATTATCACCCAATCACCCCTGCCAACTGCTAGTATGTCAACATGTTTCGGCCATTTCACTCTGCCCTTGTAGGTCTGATGGCCTTAATTAGGACAGTTGATCCCTCTATCATCACCCTGTACCTGTAGTTATGGTATATTTGGTTTCCCTGACCAGTAGTTTTTTGTCAGTATATATTGAAAAAATGCAGAGTTTCATAACCCCTATCTCTAAAACTGGAGTCCCAGTGGGAGCGCCTCCCTATATACACACGTTCCTCAAGGGATCGGTACCTCTCTCTCCCCCCCCAACTCGCGGCTTTGTGAACCGAGCTACAAGTGGTGGGGGAAGAGGCACTCCCACCGGGTGTGGCACAAGGTTTCTCAGCAGTGGCATGAGCCTTGGTTAGAACTGTTCACCTCTGCAGAGAACACGCAATGCCCGTTTTTTTGCATGTTGTAGTTTCCAAGGCAGCACCCACTCTGCAATACTTTTCGCCTTAAGTGGAACTCAGGCCTCCTGTACACCTTTCCGCCAATACCACTTCTACCCAGAGTTCTCAAGAACGATCGGGCCCAAGTAAATTTTGTGGCTCCTGATTGGCACGAAGAGTATGGTATCCCGAGCTTCTGAGCATGGCCATTGATCCTCCATTCAGACTGCCTTTTCGGGAGCAGCAGAAGGGGACGGTTCTCCACCCGAACCTGTCCAGCTTCCGCTTTCTTGCATGGAGATTAAGCAGCAGCAGTTGACAGCTTTTGACCTTCCACCCGACGTCTTTAATGTTATCTTGGCAGCAGGCATCCCTCCACTAAAACTGTATATGCCTGTTGTTGGCATAAATATGTGGCATGGTGTACCAACAAGAATGTTGATCACCTTTCTGCACCTCTGTCTGAGGTTCTTTTGTTTATACTCTCTTGCCCAGAACGGCTCTGCTTTGGGCACCCTTAAGGGTTATCTGTCTGCCATCTCTGCTTTCCTAAGACTCCCTGATCAACCCTCCATGTTTCCACCTACCCGGTTCATAATGCCCCAGTGGGAATTGAACCTGGTTCTCACTTTCTTAATGTGTGCTCCTTTTGAGCCTCTTCATAATTGTTCTCTTCAGCTCCTCACCTTAAAACCAGCCTTCCTTGTGGCCATCACCTCTACACAAAGAGTCAGTGATCTGCAAGATTTTTCTTCTAAGCCACCCTTAATCTCTGTCCATCCTGACAAAGTGGTACTTCGTCCTAGGGCCTCTTTCCTACCTAAAGTGGTCACACCTTTCATATAAACCAATCCATCACCTTGCCTACTTTTTACACACCCTCACATCCTTCTAATAAAGAGAGACTCCACTGTCTGTATCCAAAAAGTGTTTGCGTTCTACCTCAATCGTACCAAGACGTCTGGGTGGACGATCAACTCTTTATGGGTTATGTGGGTGCGAAGAAAGGACTGTGTTAGAAATGGGGTCTTTCAATTCTATCCTGTGTGCCTGAGTTCCAGTAGGGGGTGTGGCAGTCCTCTGTCTGAGGGCAGGCTACTGTCCTTTGACATGTAAGTGTCAGGCCCTCCACCCTCCCAGCCCAGGAAGACCCACTCAATATGCAGATGTGTGCAAGTGTAACTGAGCATCCTGTGTTTGGGGTTATCTGAGTGAATGCACAAGGGAGCTTTCAACTAAACCTAGCCAGACGTGGATTGTAAGGCACAGAAGGATTTAAGTTCAGAGAAATGCTCACTTTCTAAAAGTGGCATTTCTAAAATAGTAATATTAAATCCAACTTCACCAGTCCACCAGATTTTGTATTACCATTCTGGCTATACTAAGTATGACCTTATTTCTCCTTTCAGATCAGAATCTACTGCTCAAACAGTATATGAGGGTAGCCCTAATGTTAGCCTATGAAAGGAGCAGGCCTCACAGCAGTGTAAAACAAATGTAGGAGTTTTACACTATCAGGACATATAACTTGCAGAGGTACATGCCATGCCTTTTATCTACATAGCACCCCGCCCTATGGGTTACCTAGGGCCACCTGTGGGGTGACTTATATGTTGAAAAAGGGGAGTTTAAGGCTTGACAAGTACTTTTAAATGCCAAGTCGAGGTGGCAGTGAAACTGCACACACCGGCCTAGCAATGGCAGGCCTCAGGCATGGTTAAGAGGCTACGTAATTAAGTGGCACAATCAGTGCTGCAGGCCCACTAGTAACATTTAATCTACAGGCCCTGGGCACGTGTAGTGCACTTTACCGGCGTCTTACAAGTGGATTAAATAAGCCAATTGGGTATAAACCAATGTCAACATATTTTAAGGGAGAGAGCATATGCACTTTAGCACTGGTTAGCAGTAGTAAAGTGCGCAGAGTCCTAAAACCAGCAAAAACATTGTCCAAAAAGTGGACGGAGGCAGACAAAAAGTTAGGGGTGACCACCCTAAGGCTGTCCGGTCTAACAGATGGGTGCTGCAGAAGCGAACTATCAAAATGTGGTACGCTTTGGCTAAGAAGCAACCCTCGTAGGGTTTGTGTGATCACTCAACCAGAGCAACAGCTGCAACCACTGCATTAGCATGCTGAGTTCTAGCCCTGGACGTCTGCCAGGCAGCAACGTGGGCGTGCCTGCCTATGTTCACTAAACATTACTGCCTGGACAGTCAGGTCTGCAGAGATGGCTATTTTGGCCTGCAGGACTTCCTAGTATGATCTTAGTTTGCAGACCCGCATCCGGGGATGGTATTGCTTGGTTATCTATTCTAAGGTAAGGAATAGGCAACAAGGTCTCTATCAGATGAACAAGTTACTTACCTTCAGTAGCGAATTATCTGGTAGAGACACATTCTAGTTGCATATTCCTTACCAACCCACCCATCCTCCCAACTCTGAAAACTGATTTCTAGGGACAGTGACTTCCATTTCAAGGCCCTAGTTTTGGCGCACCAATCTGTGTTTGTCATGGCTCTGCTCTTCTGGCATGGACAGTCGTATAAAGTAACTGACATCAGCATTCCAGGGTGGCACCTATATACAACTGCAAGATCATCACGATGACCACTACTTCAACTACGGATGCGCACGTGTAAGGCTTGAAGAAAAATCTCCGGATCCAGTCTGACGCCACAGAGAAATTCTAAGCTAAGGAATCTGCAACAAGAATGTGTCTCTACCTGTTAATTTGTTACCAAAAATAAGTAGCTTGTTATTCATTTCCCGCTTATTGTTTTAAGAATTCATTGTAATTAATTCCACATTTTAACAGAGAATTATATACATCAAGAGAAAAACTATTAAATAATATTCTTCTCGATAATGTGAGGGATACCACTACTGTATAACCAAATTAAGGGCTTGATTTAGATTTTGATGGAAATGTTACTGCGTCGCAATGGTGACAGATATCCTGTCCACCAAAATCTAAATAACATAGAAAACAATGGCATTTACATTTTGGCGAAAAGGATATCCGTCACCGTTGCAACAGAGTAACCCCTCCGCCGAGATCTAAATAAGGCCCTTAATGTTCACTCCCTCTGTGAAGTGTGGAATGGAGTAGTCACCATTTTGGTAGGATAGGGATGTACAATTTAAAATCAGAAAAGAGTGGTTCAAGTGAAGTAAAGGTGACAAATGCTTTCTATATCAGCTTTCATCTGGTAATTGTAAGCATTCATGAGTGACGATTAATGTAAAAGACTTATGGAGAAATTAGGGGCAAATTGGGAAATTAGAGGTGGTAAAAGAAAACCCATTTACTGATCACTATCCAAAATACAGGATATTTATTATCTTTCCTCAAATGAAAGGTTTTGTACAACTGCAAATGGTGGCTCAGTTACACATTTCTAGCTTGAGGATCACTCTTCAGACATACAGACATGGTACACCTCAAGGTGGAATGTTGTACCTGATGCTGGTATATGGATTGCTTTTTTGAGGGACATCTTGTACAATGTTGATCTTCAATCTATAGTTCTTGGCCTGATTGATTGCAGTCTGGTATCCCTCAAGCAAAAATAATGGTGAACAGCATTGACTTCGACAGTCCATGGCTTTTCAGAGTGACAAGGCTGGATGTCTGTATTTGGCCTGTTCAATAACTAGTAGTGCAAAGATATAAGCTACTAAATGTGAAGGGGTTCATTTAAACTTGCTATTTTTGCAGATAATCTGCTCATGTATCTGAAGAGCAGACAGGAATCACTTATAGATCCTTTTAGAACTAGACCTCTGTTCAAAATTGTGCGGTTATGAAGTAAACCAAACAAAATCTGGTATGCTTTAGTAAGCTGGAAAGTAAGCTATTGATTTTTGTTGTGTGCAGATGTTAGAAATTTGGTCTCTAGATGGCATAGGTATGTCCAAGTAGGGACCACAATCGTAGTCAGGACAAGTCAATAACACAACATAAATTAGCCTGGGCTCACCCTCTGGTAGCTTGGAGCAGAGCAGACAGGCCTAACGTAGAAGGCAATGTGTAAAGCACACACACTCAATAACCTTATGAGGCACACCACATAAAAAGACTTCACACTAATGTAGAAATATAAAGCCTGTTAATCTGGTTTGGAAAGATCCAACTCACAAATAACAAAGGATTGGTTTTGCAGACTCAAAAATAGAAAGGTTAATGAGCAAATAGATCAGAGGGGTAGTGCCAGGGACTCTTTTGCACAGGTGTACGATGTTCTGATGGACTCCTGTTTCTGTCCTGGCTGCACTCCTCTCTGGGAGCATTCTGCGGCTAGGCTGGGCAGAGCTGCTCGGGTTGATGGAGAGCAGTGAGCAGCGAAGGAAAGCAGGGCTGCTCCATACTGTTCTCAGGTGTAAGCCACAAAGGCTGACAAACCCACTTGGGTTGAGTTTGAAAGAAGCGGCAAAGCTTGACAAAAGCTGATCTGGTTGAAGTTGAAAGCGGGCAGCCAGGCAAAGCAGGGCCGCTGCGGGCCAGTCACAGATGTGAGCAGCGAAGTTTGGCAAATGCGGCTCAAGTTGAAATCGAAAGCAAGCAGCAAAGGGAAACAGGGCTGCTTCGGCAGGTCAAAGATGTGAGCAGTGAAGTTAGGCAAAAGCTGCTCAAGTTGAAATTGAAGGCGAGTAGCAAAGGAAAGCAGGGTCACTCTGGGCTGGTTACAGATGCAAGCAGTGAAGTTTGGCAAAAGCTGCTCGGGTTGAAATTGAAGGCGAGCCGCAAAGGAAAGCAGGGTGGCTCCGGCAGGTCATAGATGCGAGCGGTGAAGTTTGGCAAAAGCCACTGTTATTGAAATTGAAGGCGAGCAGTGAAGGAAAGCAGAAACGGCTCCAAGTCACTCTGGGTTTGGAGGGCGAGTCTTGGGCTACCGAGCAGATATCAGAAGGGCCGCGCAGTAAAGCAGGGCAACACTTCCTGAAAGCAGTCAATCCTGGCAGAGTGGAAATCCTGGCACGCAGCAGTCTTTACTCCAGCAGCGGTTTCTTGAGTCCAAAGGTGTACTGATTTTAGGGGGTCAGGGACCCAGTACTTATGCTAGAAAGTGCCTTTGATTTGGGGGGTGACTAAAAAGAATTCCTGTGAAGTGCACAGGTCCCCCTTTCAGGTCTGCTTTGGCTCCAGACTATCAGTGGAAGGTAATCAGCCCCTTTGTGTGATCTCTAGACACTACCCTTTCAGGTGTAATTGTGAGCTCTTCCCAACCTCCTCGCCAGGAGGACCCATCAGTATGCAGCTGCATGCAGATTCAGTTGAGTGTGTGTTGTGGATTTCTGAAAGGAATGCACAAGTGTAGCTGTCACCTAGCCCAAGCAAGACATGTATTGGAGATAGGCTGTGGACACATAGGGCAGAGAGTGCATAGAAATGGCTACTTTCTTAAAGTGGCATTTCTAGAATAGTAATAGTAAATCTGATTTTAGCAGTAAAGAGGATTTATTATTGCTATTCGAATGATACTGAGCATGAAACAACTATTCCACTCAGGTCAGAAATTACATCTTAAAGGAATTTTAAGAAATTCCAATGCTGACCTAAGAGAGGGTCAGGCCTCACAGTAATGAAAAATTAATTTGAGGAGTTTTTCATTACCAGGATATGAGAACTTAAAAGTATATGTCCTGCCTTAGGGGTGACTTATATGTAAGATAACAGGAGTTTAAGGCTTGGAAAGAGGTTTTAATCTAAGTCAGGGTAGTAAGTTAAACTGCACACACAGGCCCTGCAGTGGCAGGCCTCAGACATGTTTACAGTGCTACTTAAGTGGGTGGCATAGTCAGTGTTGCAGGCCCACTATTACCTTTTAATTTACAGGCCTTGGGTATATGGTATACCACTGTACAAGGGACTTACAGGTAAATTAAATATGCCAATTGTGGATACACCAATGTTACCATGTTTTAGAGGAGAAGCACATGCGCTTTAGCACTGATCAGCAGTGGTAAATTGCTCAGAGTCCTAAGGCCAATAAAAATGTACAGCAATAAAGCAGGAGGTAGAGGCAAAAAGTTTGGGGTAAGACCTACCTAAGGAAGCCAAGTCTAACAGCAGATTTGAAGAAAAACTCTAGTACTTATTCATACAGATCCTGTGTGATTTTGTTTCAGTAGAACTTTACCAGCACTGTTTGAAGTAGTGAGGAACAACCTACAAATATGTTTTTTTACATTATTATCGCTGGGAAAAATATTAGTAAAGATGAGTGCAATTCAAAGATTTGCTACTTTTGTTCACTATGTTGGCAGTACATTTATTGGAATTCTTTTCATGAGGCAAGTGATGTTTTTCGTTACATTCATTTGAATAGAGAAAAACACTGGAGCTGTGCTGGAAACTTTTTATTTCCCAGCAATAAAGTGAGATTTGATTTTTCCAGATGTCAAAACACTGCACAGTACCACAGCCTACTATACCTGTAGCATCTAGCTGGACACCTTTGAAAAGAAACAATGGCTTCAAATGGCAGGACACACCTTATAAAGTGAAGGATCTATTACACAGTGTGGGGAAAAGCAGAAGGAGGCTTCCAGTTCTAGTAATGCTTCAAATGTGGTTAGCTGAGAGTAAATAAAATTCATATTTTTTGGTGCCAGTTAAATTTCTGTCTGGCTTACCTTCCATATTTTGTGCCTGAATCTAGGTAAGATTTTAAAAATGGGCAAGTTGTTGTTTCTTGAAAACAGACTAATGGTGATGAGGTTTTAAATATTTGAAAATGTTGAGAGTGGATGGCCCAACCAGTTGAGGGGCAGAATGTATTCAAGTTAAAATTAAGTAACTTTCAATTAAGTTTTATGTTGTGAATGAAATGTGGAATCTCGTCCCCAAGGAACACACAATGACAATGACGCAAGGTTTTAGATGGTTGTGATTTGAGCTTGAGCCCCCACACTAATTTATGCATTAAGGTCTATGTTTGCAATAAACATAAGTAACTAGTGTTCTGGTGTTCCCATGTTTGTCATGTATCTCCAAGTTTTGAGGTATTTGAGTTTTAAGGCAACAACCTGTTTCCCTTTATCATACCAATGTGTTTTGTTTTTTTCCACAGAAATAAATGAATTCTTTATGCTTTTCAACTTCATTGGTATTATTGAGGAGCATTTGAGGAGTCTCAGATGGGTCAGTGCAGTCTCATGGGCCCTTTACTGCTGGTGCTCTACATGGCAAGATTTTTCATTGTCTGCTCTCAGAGTTGAGTGAGGAAATCGGCATCCTACCTTACTATGTGTAAGAATCAAGATGGTGGTGGGTGCAGAGCATACTCAAGCTAGGTTTTATTCTATCTTCCTGCAGGTAGTGATTGTAAGGAAATGCCTCCTTCGCATGGTTGCCCCCTAACTTTTTGCCTTTGCTGATGCTAGGTTATGATTTGAAAGTGTGCTGGGACCCTGCTAACCAGGCCCCAGTACCTGTGTTCTTTCCCTAAACTATACCTTTGTCTCCACAACCCTGGCACAACCCTGGCACTCAGGTAAGTCCCTTGTAACTGGTACCCCTGGTACCAAGGGCCCTGATGCCAGGGAAGGTCTCTAAGGGCTGCAGCATGTCTTATGCCACCATAGGGACCCCTCACTCAGCACATGCACACTGCTTCACAGCTTGTGTGTGCTGGTGGGGATAAAATGATTAAGTCGACATGGCACTCCACCCAGAGTGCACTGCCCACCTCTCACTGCCTGTGGCAGAAGTAAGTCACCCCTCTAGCAGGCCTTACAGCGCTAAGGCAGAGTGCACTATACCAGGTGAGGGCATATGTGCATGAGCACTGTGCCCCTACAGTGTCTAAGCAAAAACTTAGACTTTGTAAGTGCAGGGTAGCCATAAGAGTATATGGTCTGGGAGTTTGTCAAACACAAACTCCACAGTTCCATAATGGCTACACTGAAAACTGGGAAGTTTGGTATCCAACTTCTCAGCACAGTAAATGCACACTGTGCAAGTTATTGTAACATACACTCAGAGAGCATCTTAGAGATGACCCCTGAATACCTACCCAACTTCTAGTGTAGGCTGAATAGTTCCAGCCAGCCTGCCACACACCAGACATGTTGCTGGCCACATGGGGAGAGTGCCTTTGTCACTCTGTGGCCAGGAACAAAGCCTGTACTGGGTGGAGGTGCTTCTCACCTTGCCCCCTGCAGGAACTGTAACACCTGGCGGTGAGCCTCAAAGGCTCACCCCTTTTGTTACAGCGCCCCCGGGCATCCCAGCTAGTGGAGATGCCCGCCCCTCCGGCCACTGCCCCCACTTTTGGCGGCAAGGCTGGAGGAGATAATGCGAAAAACAAGGAGTCACCACCCACCAGTCAGGACAGCCCCTAAGGTGTCCTGAGCTGAGGTGACCCCTGCCTTGAGAAATCCTCCATCTTGAGTTTGGAGGATTACCCCAATAGGATTAGGGATGTGCCCCCTTCCCCACCGGGAGGAGGCACAAAGAGGGTGTAGCCACCCTCAAGGACAGTAGCCATTGGCTACTGCCCTCCCAGACCTAAACACACCCCTAAATCCAGTATTTAGGGGCTCCCCAGATCCCAGGAAATGAGATTCCTGCAACCTGAAGAAACAAGAAGGACTGCTGACCTACAAGCCTGCAGAGAAGGAGGAAGACGACAACTACTTTGGCCCTAGCCCTACCAGCCTGTCTCCAACTTTGAAAACCAGCTCAAGCGATGGATCTGACAGTGACCTGCAACCTCTGAAGCCTCAGAGGACTGCCCTGGACTAAAGGACCAAGAAACTCCTGTGAACAGCGGCCCTGTTCAAAACCAGCTACTTCTTTGCAACAAATAAGAAACTTCCAAAGACTTCACGTTTCCCACCGGAAGCGTGAGACTTCTCACTCTGCACCCAACGCCCCTGGCTCGAGATCCAGAGAAACAACACCTCAGGGAGGACTCCCTGGCGACTGCGAGCCCGTGAGGAACCAGAGACGACCCCCCTGAGCCCCCACAGCGACACCTGCAGAGAGAATCCAGAGGCTCCCCCTGACCACGACTGCCTATAACAAGGGACCCGATGCCTGGAACCAACACTGCACCCACAGCCCCCAGGACCTGAAGGAACTGAACCTCAGCGCAGGAGTGACCCCCAGGCAACCCTCTGCCTAGCCCAGGTGGTGGCTGTCCCGAGAAGCCCCCCTGTGCCTGCCTGCACCGCTAGAGTGACCCCCGGATCCCTCCATTGTTTCCTACCTGAAACCCGAAGCCTGCTTTGCACAATGCAACCAGCCGCCCCTGTGCCGCTGAGGGTGTGTTTTGTGTGCCTACTTGTGTCCCCCCCCCCACTGCTCTACAAAACCCCCCTGGTCTGCCCCCGGAGGACATGGGTACTTACCTGCTGGCAGACTGGAACCGGAGCACCCCTGTTCTCCATAGGCGCCTATGTGTTTTGGGCACCTCTTTGACCTCTGCACCTGACCGGCCCTGAGCTGCTGGTGTGGTAACTTTGGGGTTGCCTTGAACCCCCAACAGTGGGCTGCCTATGCCCCATAACTGAGACTTGTAAGTGTTTTCCTTACCTTCTAATCTAACCTTTACTTACCTCCCCCAGGAACCGTTGATTTTTGCACTGTGTCGACTTTGAAAATAGCTTAATGCCATTTTTACTGAGACGTTACATGGTATTGTTTTCATTCAAAGTTCCTAAAGTATCTAAGTGAAGTACCTTACATTTAAAGTGTTTCGTATAAATCTTGAACCTGTGGTTCTTAAAATTAACTAAGAAAATATATTTTTTAATATAAAAACCTATTGGCCTGGAGTAAGTCTTTGAGTGTGTGTTCCTCATTTATTGCCTGTGTGTGTACAACAAATGCTTAACACTACCCTCTGATAAGCCTACTGCTCGACCACACTACCACAAAATAGAGCATTAGAATTATCTGCTTTTGCTACTATCTTACCTCTAAGGGGAACCCTTGGACTCTGTGCACGCTATTTCTTACTTTGAAATAGTATATACAGAGCCAACTTCCTACAGTGAATCAAGTCAGTGGTGGAACTATGGGTTGCTTGGGATCTGCTTGCAGCATCTGAGGTTACACTGCAATCTGTCCAGCCAAAATCTGCTACTATGTAGGTCATAGTACATATAGTACATAAGAGGGCTGCAGGCTATGAGGCAGTTTAAAGCAGTGAGTCATCTGCTTGGTTTCCTACAGAAAAACATTGCTATATGGTCAGCTTTCATCAAACGTTAGATACATTCTAATGGTGTCTTTGCAATTCCTGGGCTGGTCTGTGTGAATAGTGGTCTGCATGCTTAAATAAGATTTTTGTAAGTACATCTTTGACATCTTAATATGGGCTGTTTATGTTTAACAACATGCTGATATTCAGCCAGCAGTGCATTAGGTCACATCTGCTTGCTTGGGTTTATTTTCATTCAATACTTACTGGATCCATATTGACAGTTTGGTGTCAGGTTATTTGATCGTTCTGTTCTATAGTAGTTCATTTTTGCTCTTTGTATTTCTACTGTTACGTAATTTAGACCTAAAGTGCAGATCATAGCCCCACCTGTGCCATTTCTTCAAGATCTTGGTGGCCTGCTAATAAAATGGCAGCCATTGATGCCATCCTGCAATCTCTATTGAAAGGTATGAAAATTTGGGGTAGGGTTCATGTTGCCACAAATGGCATCATTATTGTAGAATGGTGGCATAAAGCTGAATTTAGGATGATTATTGTATTTGTGTAGGAAGGGAAACATGGGAATCAGGTAATGGAGAAATATAAAGAACTTTGTGCAGCAAAGTTAGGAAAAGCCAAGAATTCTAATCACACCATCAAAACCACACCAAATTGTACTGTCAAACAGTTTACACAATGTTCCATTTAGTGTTCACATAATTTGCCCAACACAGGGAAGGGTATATGGTCAGTGTATTGCAGAAACCGTGGCTGTGCCAGGAACTGGATGCTGAAAAGGTCTTTTGAATTGTCTTGTTGACTGCTCAAAGAAAGGGCAACCTCTCCTAGTAAGAATGGTGGCACCTTGCACCTGATAGTAACCATGAATAGTTTTAAGTGTCTCTTTAAGTGGATGCCCAAAAGAAGGAAAAAAAACACTAAGGGGAAATAAAAACCTATTTGGCAATGTTGTAGCTCTTGATTATAGCTGAAGATTAATGTAGAGACGAATAGCAAGGTAACAAGCTCACCGTGACATCAGTAGTGATGAAGAGCAAAGCAAGAAGAAACCAGAAGAAATCAAGGCGACCATATGTGAGGAAATCATGTGAGTGGGAGCACCGAATACACACTGAGCTGTGCATTAAGCCACACACTGCCTTGCCGTGTAAGGAGCACACCCCTTCATGCCTGTCCCTTCTGGTAAGCTCTTTATGTATGTAACTGGATGCTGCCTTGTGGCTCTCCCCCTTGTATAACCATGAAATAAATCAGGTCAACTTTGTTTATGCATTGATCTTAGGAGCCTCACTGAAGCCATTTAGATTTAATATTTTTCCTTACCTAGTATTGAAGATCTAATCACAGGAGATGTTAGAAATGAGGTCTCTGGTTGGCAGTCAGTTTTCACTCTGGGACCCTCACTCTAGTCCGGGTAAGGGAGTTACACTCCTAAGACAACCCCTGCTCACCCCCTTGGTAGCTTGGCACAACAGTCAGGCTTATCCCAAAGGCAATATGTAAAGTATTTGTACCAACACACACAGTAGTACATTACAAACACTACAGAATGGACACCACACCAGTTTAGAAAATAGGCAATATTTATCTAAATCAAACAAGACCAAAATGACACAATTCCAACATACACAAGCCAAGATATGAATTTTGAAAGTAAAAAGAATCTTACTCGATAGAAAACAATGGAAACGTTGTTACACAAAGTACCTCGTTTGCGTAAAAAATAAAGCAGCACAGGCGAGTGTGTGTCGAAAAAGTCAGCGATGTGAAGTGTGGCAGTGTGTTGTTTCTTCTTCGGGTCTGGTAGGCGATGTGTCATTTTCCGGACAGGGCACCTCAGATCCATGCATGTTCACAATGGTTTTGACGCCCATTGATGGTGCATGAGAAATCCGGTCACACAGTGGTGGAAAACCACGCTGCGAGGGGCTTTTGTCATTTTCAGCAGCCGCAAACTGGTGTCAAGTAAGTTCTCCAGCCGTGATGAAGGTGATACGTCAGTTTCCCAGCCACGATGCAGATGCAGTGCGTAAATGTCAGCTACAAAGCGGGTAACTCATAATTTTTACAGCTGTGTTGCAGTTGGTGCATCACAATTTTCCCCGCACTGCTCTCTGTGCATGGATTTTAGTTCTTGTTCTATCAACTCCACCTTCAAGTGCCCAGGGACGTAATAAGGCTCCACTTGGCAGGGCAGGAGTCTCAGCAGAGAGTCCAGGTGCTGGCAGAGGAAGTCTTTGATGGCCCTGAAACTTCAATACAGGAGGCAAGCTCAGTCCAAGCTCCTGGAGATTATTCACAAGCAGGAATATACCACAAAGTCCAGTCTTGGTCCTACAGGCCAACCTAGCAAAGCACAGTCACAGGCAAAGTGGCAGTTCTTCTCCTCAAGCCCTTCAGCTCTTCTCCTTGGCAGAGGTTCCTTGTGGTTCCAGAAGTAATCTGAAAATCTGGGGTTTTGGGTTGACTACTTATATCCCTTTCTGCCTATGAAGTAGGCAAACTTCAAAGGAAAGTCTCTGTTGTTCACAAGATCCTGCTTTGCCCAGACCTGGCCCCAGGCACACACCAGGGTGTTGGAGACTGCATTGTGCGAGGGCAGACACAGCCCATTCAGGTGTAAGTGACCACTCCTCCCTCCACTCTAGCCCAGATGATTTATCGGGATATGCAGCTTCCTTTGTGTCACTGTCTAGAGGGGATTCACAAACAACCCAGCTGCCAGTCTGACCTAGACAGGGAATACACAAGCAGGCAGAGTCACAGAATGGTTTAAGCAAGAAAATGCCCACTTTCTAAAAGTGGCGTTTTCAAACTGACAATTTACAAAACAACTCTACCAAAAGATGTATTTGTAAATTGTGAGTTCAGACACACCAAACTCCACATTCCTATCTGCTCTCAAAGGGAACGTGCACCTAAAAGATTTTTAAAGGCAGCCCCCATCTTAACCTATGAGAGACAGGCCTTGCAACAGTGAAAACTGAATCTGGCAGTACTTCACTGTTAGGACATGTAAAACACAGCAGTACAAATCCCACCTTTAGCATACACTGCATCCTATCCACGGGGTTATCTAGGGCCTATCTTAGGGATGCCTTACATGTATAAAAAGGGAAGGTTTCAACCTGGCAAGTGGGTGCCCTTGCCAGGTCAAATTGGCAGTTCAACACTGCACACACAGACACTGCAGTGGCAGGTCTGAGCCATGTTTACAGGGCTACTCGTGGGTGGCACAACCAGTGCTGCAGGCCCACTATTATCATTTGATTTACAGGCCCTGGGCACCTCTAGTGCACTTTACTAGGGACTTACTAGTAACTCAAATATGCTAATCATGGAAAAGCCAATTACACATACACTTTACCTAGGGAGCATTTGCACTTTAGCACTGGTCAGCTGTCGTAAAGTGCCCAGAGTACCTTAAACAGCAAAAACAGAGTCTAGCACACAGTCAAAACATGGGAAGCAGAGCCAAAAAAGACAGGGGAGACTATTCCAAGGATGCCAGGTCTAACAGGAGTTTATTACTAAACTGGACGGGCAAACTGTGTGCCATCCAGTGTTATTGGATATCAATTCACAGCACCCTACAGCATTTATTTTTCTGGTTGTACATATTTATTTTGTATCATACCTTTTGACCAGGTGTCAGAAGCTAAAATTTTCCAGGAAATACTGAGGCATTTTCAAGGACATGTAATCTGTTGTTGCATTACAAGATAACCTGGGGTTTGTTCATTCTCAGTGACCATAACATTGCTGTTGAGGAAGTGCTTACTAATTTGAAAGAAAGGTGTACTACTCTTGGAAAGAAGAATGTGTAGTTAAGACCAATTAAGTTGTGCATTAGAGCCTTGTATTACTTGCTGAATTACAAAACCAAAGGCAAGCCTTGTGGAAGGCCATAGTATAGACCAAGATATAGACCATGTTGGTTCATTTGTATGACAGTGTAAATTCTGTACCATGTTCATGAAGAATTATGCAGAGAAAATGTTAGTATTTTTTTAAGACACAAGCAGAGTTCAAATAGATAGAACAATGTCAGACCTGTCTTTATCATATCAAGCAGGAGTTTTAAGCGACAACAGCACTTTAACCATTTGTAGAGGAGCCTAAAAGCCGGAGCTGAGTAGGTCAAGGAAGTTGTTGTTGATCCCAGAACAATGAGACTTATGGAGAGAAGTTTTCTCATGATAGAAAAAGAATTGCTTGTGTGTGGGGTGCAGGGAAATTCAAAGCATATTTCACTTTAATAGAAATAATCACCTTACTCTTGTCGCTAATCTGTCAGACTAAAATAAATAAACCCACAGATGTTTAGCAAGGTTATCTGCTGAACTTTTGGAGGACAATATTAAAGTGTTTTACATACCTGGTGGCCAGAGTGTCATTCTAGGTTGCCTTTAGAGGTAGAAAGTAGTGATAATGGAGATTTGGAGAAAGAAGTGCAAGAGTGCATTGTAGCTAAACTAGGCAACTATGTAATTTGGTGATTTGACTTCTGGTGTCAAGGAGATAAAAGTGATAAAGATTTAGAAGATGTATCAGACTGTGTCATGGAATCGTGTCCAAAAGAGAAATTGTCTTGTGCACAACCTTACCGGAAGGTTATTGGTGAATTTTGAAAGGTTGATGGAATACTGGTCAGGGATGACAAATTAGTGTCACGTAGAATTTTCAGAAATAATATTATTTGCACAGCACATATGTACAATTTGTGGTCAATTGCCAAATGTAAATTGATTATATCTACTTGTGTATATCTATCACCGTATTTGTGACTGTATTCTGTGCCTTGCTTTATTGTGCCTTTTTGCTCCA
The DNA here is from genome assembly GCF_031143425.1 of Pleurodeles waltl. Lineage (NCBI taxonomy): Eukaryota > Metazoa > Chordata > Amphibia > Caudata > Salamandridae > Pleurodeles > Pleurodeles waltl. The sequence continues at coordinate 905,615,999 of NC_090450.1, forward strand.
TTTGCTTCCATTTGTGCTTTTTTGACTGTTTTGTGACTCCTTTTTGCCCCTTGTGCGCTCCCCTTAGCCGCGTTTCCCCGCCGCTGCCTCCCTGCGTCCCGCCCCCCTGGCGCCCCCATTTGCCGCTCCCTCCCGCCTCCCAGCTGCTCCTCCCTCCCCCCTCCCTTCTTAATGGCTGGCGCTGTGCCCGTCCGCACCTGGACCGCGCTCAGCGCCACCCCCCTGGTCCGCACTACCCACGCACCACCAGACGCCGCTACTCGGCCAACCAGCTCATCGCTCTCAACCCCGGCTGCTCCACAACATGCATCCAGGCCTCACCAAAGTACACCAAAGGACCCTTCTCCTGCCGCGCCTGCAACTTCACCTGCGACAGAACAAGGAAACCTGCAACAACCGGCACAAACCACCTCCACTGCATACTCCTCAACACACGCTCCGCACGCAAGCACGCCATCGAGCTCTGGGACCTGCTCAACACCACCTCCCCAGACGTAGCCTTCCTGACCGAAACCTGGTGGAACGACTCCTCAGCACCTGACATTGCCATAGCCATCCCGGACGGCTACAAGATCACCAGAAGGGATCGCCCCAACGGAATCGGAGGAGGAATAGCCATCGCCCACAAATCCACCCTCAAAATCCACACCCACACGGACGACACCCTCAAGACCGCCGAACACCTACATTTCCGGATCCACACTGACCCCAACACCACTCTCAGGGGAACGCTCATCTACAGACCCCCAGGACCATAAGCACCCTTCAGCGACTCCATCGCTGACCTCACGAGCACCCACGCGCTCCCTTCTACGGAGTACATCCTCCTTGGAGACCTCAATTTCCACTTGGAGAACAACGACGACGCCAACAACGCATCTCTGATTGACAACCTCTCCAACCTCGGCCTCAGACAACTGGTCAACACACCCACCCACATCGCCGGCCACACGCTTGACCCGATCTTCTCCGCAAGCAACCACGTCACCTTTAACCACACCACCGAACTTCACTGGACCGACCAACACTGCATCCACTTCACATTCAAGAAGCACATCGGGCACCACCGCACCCAACAACCACCACACCGCCGCTGGAGCAAAGTCACCGATGACCAGCTGACCAGCACCCTCACCCAGAACCCACCCACCGACTCCACCGACCCAGACACCGCCGCACTCAACCTACGACGGTGGATCAACGACTGCGCCAACACCCTCGCACCACTCAAGAGGTCCACAGACAACCAAGAAAGAAAAAAAGCCGCCTGGTTCACTGACGAACTCCTAACCTCCAAACGCGTCTGCCAGAAACTAAAGAAAAAATGGCTCCTCAAACACACACCCAACAGCCTGTCAGCCCACAAGGAGGCCACCCGCAAGCACCACCAGCTAATCAGACTCGCCAAACGATCCCACTTCACAGAACGCCTGAACAACAACGCACACGACAGCAAAGAACTCTTCTGCATCGTGAAAGAGCTCTCCAACCCCAGCGCCAACGACATCCCACCATCCCAAGAACTCTGCGACGCCCTGTCTACCTTTTTCTATCAAAAGATCCCCGACATCCACGACAGCCTCAACACCACGCCTCCGTCAGACCCCACCCCCGGAAACTCCAACTGCACCAACCGCTTGACCGCCTGGACCTACGTAGACGACACTGAAACACGCAAGAGCATGAACTCCATCCACTCAGGATCCCCTTCGGACCCATGCCCCCACCACGTTTACAACAAAGCTGACTCTACCATCGCCCCCCAACTTCGAAAGGTCATCAACTTATCCTTCTAAACCGCAACTTTCCCGGAAAGCTGGAAGCACGCTGAAATCCACGCCCTCCTTAAGAAGCCCAAGGCAGACCCCAACGACCTCAAAAACTTCCGCCCGATCTCCCTGCTCCCTTTCCCGGCGAAGGTCACCGAGAAGATCGTCAACGCTCAGCTCACCCACCACCTCGAGGACAACTCCATCCTGGACTCCTCCCAGTCCGGTTTCAGACGCAACCACAGCACCGAGACAACACTCCTCGCCGCCACAGATGATATCAGACAGCAAATGGACAACGGCGAAACATCAGCCCTCATCCTCCTGGACCTATCCGCAGCCTTCAACACGGTCTGCCATCGCACCCTGTTAACACGCCTCCACGAAGCCGGAATACAAGAAAAAGCCCTCAACTGGATCTCCTCATTCCTCTCCGGCAGAACCCAGAGAGTCCGCCTCCCACCCTTCCGCTCCGAAGCCACCAACATCATCTGCAGCGTACCCCAAGGCTCCTCACTGAGCCCGACGCTGTTCAACATCTACATGGCCCCCCTTGCACAACTGGCCCATCAGCACAACCTCAACATTCTCTCTTACGCCGACGACACCCAGCTCATCCTCTCCCTCACCAAAGACCCACACACCGCCAAAGCCAACCTCCACGAGGGAATGAAGTCCATCGCCGAGTGGATGAGATACAGCCACCTGAAGTTGAACTCCGACAAGACGGAGGTCCTCATCCTCGGACGCACCCCCTCCGCCTGGGACGACTCCTGGTGGCCCACCTCGCTGGGATCCCCGCCAACGCCAGCCAACCACACACGCAACCTGGATTTCGTCCTCGATTCCGCCCTCACCATGTCCAAGCAGGTCAAAGCAGTTTCCTCCTCCTGCTACAACACCCTCCCCATGCTCCGTAGAATCTACAAATGGATCCCGACGGAAACCAGAAGAACAGTGACCCAGGCCCTCTTCAGCAGCAGACTAGACTACGGCAACGCACTCTACACAGGCATCCCAGAAAAAGACATCCGACGCCTCCAACGCATCCAAAACGCCTCCGCCCGACTGGTCCTCGACGTACCCCGCCGCTGCCGCATCTCCCACCACCTGAGAGACCTCCACTGTCTCCCCGTGGACAAGAGGATCATCTTCAAGCTCCTCACCCACGCTCACAAGGCACTCCACAACGCCGGACCAGCCTACCTGAACAACAGACTCCAACTTTTACGCCCCCACCCGCCAACTCTGCTCTGCCAACCTCGCCCCCGCCATCGTTCCCCGCATCCAGCGCAAGACCTCCGGTGGCAGATCCTTCTCCTACCTTGCCACCAAGACCTGGAACACCCTCCCGACCTCCCTGCGACAGACCCAGGACCTTCTCACCTTCAGGAGACTTCTTAAGACCTGGCTCTTCGACCAGTAGCAGCACCCCCCCCCCTTTCAGTGCCTTGAAACCCTAACGGGTACGTAATGCACTATACAAATGTTGTGACTGATTGATTGATTGAATCTCCACTTTTTTGCTCTTCGCCATTTCCAAGTGGAGATTTAGTCTTAGGTGTAGAAGTAAAAGTCTCTAGACCCCAGTATGACAGGGTGGAGCCATTTGCTGTTCATTTTATGAACTTAAAGATTCGCCACAGGGATAGAGATTTCCATAAGGGAAATTATTAAACTTCCTGAATTAAAAAAATAAATACAATTGTTTTAATGTAAAATCTAAATGTAAGTTAATTTAAAATAATATTAATCTACAACTAAGTTACACACAATAAGTCCTCAAACTGGATTTTAAAATAATTTGTATGTTTGTGTGTTTATTTAATTTATAAATGTTAATTGTGAAACAATGAAAATGAAATTATCCAGCCTAGGTAATATTTTAGATGTAAGCTTGATGAAAATTTGTGTTTATTAAGGAAAATGCATATTTTTAAAGGTTAAACCTTTGTTGCAGTTAGGGAAACTTTATTCTTTCTATACAAACCAAACTTAACACAAACATTAGAAATGCTAAAGTTATAGTTATATTTTTGATTTATAATTTACCACCACCCTTAAATTACTATAGCTGTATTTGTTCTTTCTTTATAAACAAAATGTAAACTATTCCACAATTAGAAAATCTACACTTATACTTATTCCTTTAATTTATAAAATGTTTGCAACATCTTCAAATGATTATAACTCGTAGACCGCTAAACAGTGTATCCAACTTGATAGCCACAATACATTAACTGCACCTTGCGCCTTTTCCGTGTAATCCTTAGTTATACCCTTTCATATTATGGTATGTATACCGTCAGAAAAATTAGCATTTACAGCAACACATATGGCATCATTTGGGAGAACAAGTGAATGTTAGAGTGGTGATGTACAGTTAATGTATTGTGGCTACCAAGTTCAATATGCTGTGCATGGAGGTGCACAAGTTATAATAATTTGAAGGTGTTATGTAAATTATAAACTAAAGGTGTAAGTATAACTTTAGAATTTGTGTTTTTTTTTATTGACAAAAATGTGTTTCAAAGTGTACAGTACAGTGTTTTCAAGTGGTGTGTCGTACAGTAGAGTGTAGGAGAGTGTTGTATAGTATAAAATCGTAGAGGGAGGTGTCAGAGTGGAGTTCTGTAGCATACAGTGGACGAAAGTTTCATAGACTGCAGTAGCTTGTTGTATAGTACAGTGGCATGCCGTGGATTCAAGTAAACTGTAATATATTGGAGTGGTGTCTTGTACAGTACAGAAGAGTGGTGTGTCATACAGTGTTGGAAAGTGTTGTAGAGTGTAGTAGAGGGTTGTACAACTTAGTGTAGGGGCAAAAATACACTAACACATTGAGGTCATGCCTGGATGGTGATAAACACCTATAACAAGACTGGTCAACAAGCGTATATGAGCACAACTTACTCAATGCGTATCAAATACTGGTTTATGCTGTACTGGTTTGGAGGCTTACCAACCCTGGATTTCCTGCCATAATGGACTATTCAACCTGCACTAGCAAACTGCAGCTTATTTAAGAACATAAAAGAAACTCTTATATACGTCATATGTCTATGTTCATTGCTGTTAAGAAGAAGGGAGGCAGTGCTTGCTCAGACTGTTTAATAACTTGATGGTGCAGACAAATACACAACCAGTTATGGAGGCACTGAACCTGACTAATATACTCCTGAACATTAAGCTGGTAAAGTTCCTGTTCATATCCCAGGAAGAAAAATTTGACGCTAAAGAGGCTTATAAGGAAATTAACATGTACAGCAGAAGTGCACTTTACTTTGAACAAAAATGAACATTAGGCTGGTAAAATCCAGGAAAAAAATCTAGTGCTAAACAGACTAAAAAGGAAAATGAATATGCACAGTAAATATGCACTTTATTTCAACAAAATATTTTAATGATTCTAAAACTGTGCTATTTTTTATTAATCTTGGCTAATTCTTATTCTATGGGTGCATAGCTGATAAAGTGGTCAAAAAGGAAAAGAATATGCATGAGACACTGCACTCAGGCTAGACAAAATGGAAATTGGGCACAGCACGGATACAGCTAGGCCATACAAAACGTTTCTTATCTAGACAAATTTTTAAATATCTTAAAACCATGATGTTTATGTTTAACCTTAAGTAATTTTGATTTTACGGCGCATAACGTTCCAGGTAATGTTCTAATGTTTCACCCTCACCTGTTATTTTAATAACTCCTTCTTTGCAAAGATGTTAATTAATCATGCATATACATTTGAAAATGAATAGTGTAGGGGCATAGAGCCGAGTTCAGTGTAGTATACTGGTGCAGAGTAAATTAGAGTCTTGTAGCGTGGAGTTGCATAGAGTGGAGTAGACTGGTAGAGTGGAGCGTTGTACAGTGCTATAGAGTATGATAAAGTGTTGTGCAGTGGAGTAGAGTGGACTGTCGTAGCATACAGTGGAGTAAAGTGTTGTAGAGTGGTGTGTGGTACATTGGAGTAGACTTGCATGTTATAGAGTGTTAAAGTGTCAGAGTGCCATAAATTAGATTACAGTGTTGTACCGTGGAGTGGCATAGAGTAGAGTGCAGTACTGTATGGTAGAGTGCAGTAGTGGAGCAGTGTCTCTATGTAGAGTATAGTAAAGTGGGATGGAACAGCACAGAGGTAGTTGCGTAGAGTGTCATACAGTGGTATAGAGTGCTGTACACTGGCACTTGACAGGAGTACATTGTTGTACATTGGAGTGCTATAGAGTGGAGTATAATGTGGAAGGGTGAGGGGTGTAGACTGTCTGAGTAGAGTGCAGTGTTAAGCGGAGTGCAGTTGGGTAGCGTGGAGAAGCATACACTGAAATAGAATGGCGTTATGTAGAGTGGAATGGCGTACAGTGAAATAGAGTTCAGTGGAGGTGGGTGGGATTACATAGAGTGGAATGGCATACATTAGAGTAGCATTAACTTGAGTGGCATAGTCAAGTGGCAGACAGTGAAATAGTGTTCAGTGAAGTGGCGTACAGTGGAATAGCGTATAGATGAGTGGAGTGGCATAAAGGGGACTAGCATACAGTGGAATAGCGTAGAGTAACATACACAAAAATAGTGGCATAGACTGGAATACCGTAAAGAGGAATGTGGTAGAATGGAGTTACGTACAGTAGAATAGCATACTCTGGAACAGTGTACAGTGGAATAGCATATAGTAGAGTAGCATACACTCAAATAGAGTACAGTGGAGTGGTGTACAGTGGCGTGAGGTAGAGTGTAACAGCATGGAGTGGCTTAGAGTCCAGAGGCGTAGAGTGGAGAAAGATACAGAGGAATAGCGTATAGTGCAGTGGAATAGAGTGTACTGACGTGGAGTTCAATATTATACAGTAGAATGTCGTAGAGTGGCGTACATGGTTTAGCGTACACTTGAATGGGATAGAGTGGGCGCAGGGTGAGATAGGGTGCAATGGAGTGGTGTACAGTAAAGTTGCGTAGTCTGGAGTGAACCTGTTAAACCTGGCATCCTCAGGGTGGTCTTACCCTTACCCCAGATGTTTTGCCTTTGACCTCCTGTTTTGTTGCTGTATCTTTTTGTTGGCCTTTGGACTCTGTGCACTTTGCCCCTGCTAACCAGTGCTAAAGTTCATGTGCTTTTCCTCCCCTAAACATGGTAACATTGGTGTATCCACAATTGCCATATTTGATTTACATGTAAGTCCCTTGTAAAGTGGTATACCATATACCTTGGGCCTGTAAATTAAATGCTACTAGTGGGCCTGCAGCACTGATTGTGCCACCCACTTAAGTAGCTCTGTAAACATGTCTCAAACCTGCCACTGCTGAGAGCCTGTGTGTGCAGTCTCACTACCACCCTGACTTGACATTGAAAACCTCTTGCCAGGCCTTAAACTCCCCTTTTCTTACATGCATGCCACCCCTGATGTAGGCCCTGGGTAGCCCATAGGGCAGGGTACCATGTAAGTAAAAGGCAGGGCATGTACTTTTAAGTTTTACATGTCCTGGTAATGCAGAACTCCCAATGTAGTTTTTTATCACAGTGAGGCCTGGCCCTCTCATTGGCCAGCAGTCAGAATTCCTTACAAAACTTCTAAGCAGTAATTCATGGTCAGACAAAAGTAGGTGCATCAGGTTTAGCATCAGTGGAATGGTAATGATACATTGTCTTTACTGGTAAAGTCAGATTTATTATTACTGTTTTGGAAATGGCACTTTTAGAAAGTGGGCATTTCTCTGCCCTCAATGCCATGTGTGCCTACAGTCTGTCTTCAATACACATCTGGCCTGAGCTAGGTGACTGCTACGTGTGTGCATTCCCTCCAGACACCCACAACACAGGATATTCAGCTACATTTATCTGCATACTGATGGGTCTTCCTGGGACAGAGGTTGGGAAGAGCTCCCACTTAGATCTTAAAGGGTAGTGACCACAGCCCACACAGAGGGGCTGATTACCTCCCACTGATAGTCTGGAGCTGGGGCTGGTGCTGAGCTGAAAGGGGCACATGTACACTTCGCAGAAACCTTTTGAAGTAATTTCCCATATCACAGGCACATTTTTAGTATAAGTACTGGGTCTCTGACTCAAATACAAGTTGTACACTCCTGGACTGAAGAAACATATTGGAGTAAAGACTGCTGAGTACCAGGATTGCCACCTTACCAGGACTGACTGTTCCCAGGAACTGCTGCTCTGCCTCGTTGTACTACCCTGCTGTCTACTGATCTCTGACCTGCTGCCCAAGATTCATCCTCTAACCCCAGAGTGACTCCAAGGGCTGGCTGACCTGCCTCCGATTCTACTGAGGGTCTCCGGGACATCGAAGTCCCCCGAGCTGCTTCTTTGCAACTTGCCACCCCTCTTACCCCAAAAACCCAAAGCAGCTTCTTTGCAACTTGACACCTGCTTTTATCAAGAGCCCAGCACAGCTTTCCTGCAGCCCGCCACCCACTCTATCAAGGATTGCAGAGCAGCTTCCCTGCAGCTCACCACCGCTCTATCAAAGTATCGCAGAGTGGCTTCCCTGCAGCTCATCTGCTTTGTCACGGATCACAGAGCATGTTCCTTGCAGCTCGCCACCTGCTTTATTAAGAATTGCAGAGTGGTGTCCCTGCCTCCTCCTCTCTCAAGGATCCTAGAGCTGCTTCCATGCAGCTCGCCCACTTTGTCAAGGATCACAGAGTGACTTCACTGCAGGGCTACCGCAAGCTTGTTAAGGATTACAGAGCAGCTTCAGTTTGTCCGACTGCTGCACTCTCTCCTTAACCCTCAAAACCTGTGGCTGTGATTTTCTCTGGTACGGCCAGCTTCCCTTAACAGCACAGGGGGAAAGTCTTGACTGAGAATATAACATTTGGCCACTCTGGAGGAAGAGTGCCTCCAGGACATTCGCATATTATACGAACAAATCCCACTTTAATTGCAGAGTACACAGCATAATCTTTTGTCCCGTAACCGATCACGAACACTGTTTTTGTTTAACCTTAAAAAGTGAATATCTCATAATTGACTGATTGGATTTTTGTCATTCTGGTCTTGATTTATACAGATAAACAGGCTTTATTTTTCTACACCTGCCTGCTCTCCCACAAGCTACCAGAGTGTGAGCACGGGTTAATTTACATTGTGTATTTTGATTTAACCTGGGTAGGATTGTGGTTCCTACTTGGACAGGATGCATACTCCTGCCAACTAGAGACCCCATTTCTAACATTGGTGATCAGCGGTGAGTATAGGACTTGCTTTTGTGAGATACCATACAGTGATTCAGTGTACACTACAAATCTATACTTAAACCAATTAAAACTTATTCCTCCCAATTGGCAACGTTTTTGCCTGACCTGTACCAATTGGCTTTTTTGATTTTTCTGTTCTCCCTAGTTGGTCTTTTTTAATTTTGGGGGATAAATGATGTCTCCCTTGGGAGAAGCCACACATGCACCTGCAGTTATCGAATTTGAGCTGACCAGGTTGGAATCTTACACTGTGCAACGGATTAAGGATTTCTGCAGGTACTTTCAAGTGTCTACAAGGGGTTTCACCAGGAAGGTGGAACTGCAGAAGGACTTGAGGGCTTGGGCAGAGGACCAGGTTGCAAGGGAAGCGATCCAGAGGAGAAGCGGAAATTCTTGAGAAGGAGGAAAATGACCTGATTCTGAATTCCCATGAGGAAGTGGAACAACCTGTGGAAAGGGCCAACAGTTTGCTAGGAGCAAAAGTGGTTTCCAGACCGGGGAGAAGTATCTTTTCCAGGGAACCTGTCACCAGAAAGCTGGCAGACAGGAGTGAGGAAAGTAAACTCAGGCTGGAGCTTGCTGGATTGGAACAGGCCTGCGAGGAAAAGAAACTGGCTATTGAGGATAAGTTGGCTCATGAGCTTAGTTTGAGAGAGCTGGAGATCAGAGCTCTGGAAGGACATCAGAGCTCTGGAAATGGTGGCAATATACCTGCATTTTCTTCAAGTGAGTCTTAAATCAACATCCCAATAGATTCGGTACCCAATTTGATTGTGGGGATGACATAGATAAGTTGTTGGCAGCCTATAATGTGGATTTAGGTGTGCACAGGGTCCCAGAGGAGTTCTTGGGAGGTAGTCTCCCAACTACCCTGCAATGAAAGCCATCTTAGTCAAAAAGTTTGGTCTAACAGTTGAGAATTACAGACACACGTTCAGGGTCAGTCACAAAGAGCATGACTACCAGTCCACAGATCACCTTCAGGAAGGCCTCTTCAATGAGGGACTTTTTAGTTAAGAGTGAAGTCACCATCAAAAAGAGAGACTGGCTGAAACCTAGCCCTGGTTTAAAAAAATTCCATAAACGCAAGGCATGCAATAATGGCATGAGCATTAGTGAACTCAATAAAACAATCAAAAGCAAGAATACATTGAAGTGTAAAACCGATTTGCTGTCTATGTTTTGCCTTACCCTTGCGCTAAGACATATATCGGTGGTACCATCCTGACGGTACACAAACTTATACTTCAGCACCCTAGACCTATCAAGAATGTAGATGCTAATTATTCCATAGCCCAAAATATCCACCAGGTACATAATGGAGTACATAATTTACTGAGATACAGTGCCATTGACTGTGTGTCCAGTAAGATGGGAGGAGGTAACAGAGAAAATAAACTCCTTAGGTTAGAATCTAGATACATTTTTAAAGATGGACTGTAAGGAACCAGTTGGCCTAAACATAAATGAGGGGTTGTATGTTCACCTCTGATTCCCTTTAGTGTCTTTGCTGCATTCTCCAGATCATCATTTGTATATGCATTTTAACATTTTACTTTGTGTGTTTCACTGAGACGTTGCCTAGAGACACTGCAAAATAAGTTAGGCAGTGTAACAACCACCACCGATTAATGGCATTTATTACCATCTTTATCGATTGTATGCCCACATGGGGATTATGTACTTGAGAGATGAGTTGTTAATCTTCCCAGAGGTCGCGCTAAGAAGTAGAGTTAATTTTCTTTAGTTTTGTATTTGGTGTGAAAGAATCCATTTTGTATTGCTCCTTTTCCTTAAAGACATTCAGTTTGAGTTCTCTCTAGCGCACTACCTATTGCATATGTTATCTTATATATTTGTTTAGTAAAAAAAGCCTGGTTCCACCACTGGCTCGCAGCTAGTTTCTTTCCCTAGCTGGGGCACATTACTCATTATAATCATGTGGTAAAAATAAACTAACCGACCTCGGCTGTTGTATTTTGGGGAAGGAAAGGTTGATATCTATATCTTTGAACCACAAAATCCTTTGAAGGGTTCTCAGAATGTGAGAAGTCTGACAGCTGCAGAAGTGAGTCGAGGATAAAGCAGGGACGGGAACCAGTGTGTGGAAACTGATTCCCTCCTTAAAATTCCTGTATGACGTATATCATTATTTACTTATTTTATGTATCCTTTGATGTATGAGTATAAATATCACTGTTGAACGTGCATGTTAGCACACTTTACTTCAGGCTGTGGATGGCAGTTGTAAATCTGTTCTCTTTGCTGCAGCAAAATAAAGACGACCTTGGTCTTGATTCTCCACTTCGACTCTCTGTGTCTAAACTCCTTTGTAAATGCATTTGTAAGTATTTTTAGAATGTGCTTTACAAATGGGTCTCGTCCGGGATCCTCCAGTGGATGTCTCAAATAACGCTGTCACGAGATGTGCTGCCAGTGGGGGGACGCCGTTCCGGAGGTGTAGATTCCAGGGGCCCCTGCACAAAGACATAGTTTCAAAGCAGCTGCATCTTATCCACCGGTCAGGCCTCTCCCTGCTTTTTGCGAAGTCCCAGCGAAGATCCTGAACATCGGCTTTAAACCTGACTGATTAGTCTGACACGGGAGGCCGGAGAGAGATCTGGGAAAAACAGATGATCAGGTGAGACTGTTCCACGCTGGCCGGTTGTCTGTTTTAACTTGCATTTGAAAGAGTAACTTTTTTAGATAACTTATCAATTTGGGAATAACTAGTTTTTGGTAAATTTGTATTTGTAAAAGGTACCGTTTGACAATTTGTATTTCACGTGCTTTGTTAAACTTTGAAAATTTTGTCCAGGCCTGGACCAATTTATAAGTTTGTAAGTATTTGATAAAAGGGGCGTTTGAGAAAAGTTACCTTGTTGCATGTTATATTTCCAAATTTGATGTCAGATATGGGAAATAGAAAATGTTGGCAAGGGTTATGTCGTTGTTTTTGCCGAAATCGTGTTCCACGTTCGGACGAAAGACAACCAGTCCCAAAAGAAGGAACACCAGGGTGGGACATGTTAAAGGACTATGGTTTAGAAAATAATTTGTATAACAGTATATGGCGCAAATATACTAGACATTGTCCTGACCTCGAAATCCCGGAGGATGGATCTTTTGATTTAAAGAAAATATCCTACTTGGAGGAATGTTTGTTTCATAAAAAGGCTAGACAGCACATGTTTGATGTACATAGAAAATGGGAGACTGAGGCTACTAAAAGCAAAATTAAGGCGGACAAAGTTTGGTAGCAAAAGAAAAACAAAAAACAATAATGCAAAAAGCGTCGCAATACCACCACTCCCAAACCCAGAAGAGAAGTGACTCTGAAGATAGAGTCCATAGAGCTCAGGTGGAGGTAAGTTATGTATCAAAACAGACAGAATCCAAACATGCATTGGAAGAAGACTAGGTATTGCTACAAATGTTAGATAATAGCCCCACTGCACCTCCACCTTACATCCCCCGTAGTAGTCCAACCTATCATGGGGGCACAGCAATAGCAGCAAGGCCAAGTGCAGAATTTGGCCAATCCAGGTGTACCACCACATCAGCTGGTGCCGCAGCAACCTCAGCCCAAGTCCCAAATCCCCAGCCCCCTGCTTCGACGCCACCTGCGGATAACGCAATTTTGCAAACAATGTCCTCTACCCCTAACACCCCAAACCTCCTATGTACACCAAAGAAGTTGATTTCGCCACCTAATACACGCTCCACTATTGGGGAAAATGAAAAACGGGTTATTAAAAATCAGTCAGAGGTTTGGATGGCAGAGCCTATGTACACTCACACCGATATTATACAAACAGTACAAGATATGCCACATTTTGAACAGCAATTAGCAATTAAGTACATGATCGAAAAATTGGAAACGGATTGGTATTGTGGTACTAGGGACTCTACCCCTGTCCCTTATCAAAAATAATTATACCAACTTTGGCGTGATAGCGCAGCTTGCAGACTTGGTGATAAGGACCTAATAGAGGGAGTACGCATTTGTGTTTTAGCCAGAGAAGAGGTTCTCAAAATGTATGAAAAGGGATACCCAATGAGGGAAGTACATCCTGGTCCTCCAACTGCTGCTGCAATCGCACCTGCAGTTGCGCCAACCAACCGCCTCCTGTATCTGTGGCTCAGTTTGTTCATATCCCATGGAAAAGGGAGGAGGTGATGGCTATAAAAAAAGACTTTCCATATCCTCGAAAGAATCCAGCTGGGTTCTATCGTGACCTTAGAATTGCAATTTCCACCACTACCATGACCCTCAAAGACATTGATTATTTTTTTGGTGTTTTATTGGGCCCTGACGTCTGGCATAAAATTTGAAAAGTAGATGACATACTTACCTTAGGGGCTGCATGGGGGGGCATTAGAACAACATGAAGCAGACAGGGCACCAGGAGCCCTGCCTCATCAGGACATTTTAAATTTACCTGACCGAATATTGACTAAATTAGCAACTGTTATTCCCCTTCAAACTGTGGACTGGGGAAAACTTGCCACTTATAAACAAAAAACAGATGAAGATGTCCCAGAAGATTTTACTAGATTGGAACAAGCATTCACAGATTTTAGCGGTCAAGACCTTGCCACTGTAACAGGTGTCACGTTATTTGTGGAACGCTTTGTTAATGGCCTTCTACCTGAAATATCACAAATATTAAAAGCAACAGAGAGTTTGTGGATGACAAAGGGACAGGCAGAGATCTTACAGATGGCACAATATTATGAGAGCAGGTATAAGGAAGAATTAGAAAAGAATGAGAAGTCAGTAAAAGAATTGAAGAAAAAGGTACTATTACAGCAGGCATACCCCCAGCGGGACACAATCCCTCAGCCAAAGGGTGGCCCACCAAGGGGACGGGGAAGAGGCCGAGGGCAAGGTGTATCTGCACCAATATCGAAGAGGAGGGCCATAAGTTTCTTCTAGATACTGGCGCCACCAGAACATCTATTGCACATGCTGCAGTCCCCGGGGCTCCCCTGTCTGGGCTTCATTCCACTTCAATTGGGATTTCTGGGATCCCCCTGGTGAGCCCCATCCCAGCACCTATAAGAGTAACTGTAGGACCATTTACAGTAGACACGCCACTCTCCTTAACCTCAGGTTGCAATTAAAACTTGTTTGAATTAGATATGGTAAAAAAATTAAATGCAGTTATTCACTGTTCAATGGATGGTGTCTATGTAACTATGGATAGCACTGCCCCTATCCGGTGCATGTTTTCACAGGAATGCGACTTACCCCCAGAGCTAGCGGAAGTAGACCCTCGCTTATGGACCAAAGGCAAAAATGATGTAGGCATTATGGATATTGACCCTATTGTAAGAAAAATCAAACCAGGTGCTCGGCTACCCCGTATTCCTCAATACAAATTATCTAAAGCAAGCGAAAAAGGGCTCAAGACAGTCATTTCTGACCTCGTACATGCAGGTGTAATAAAGGAAATAATGGGCAGCCCCTGTAACAGCCCGATTCTCCCTGTTGTTAAGAAACAAATTGATACTAATAAATCAGATGTTTAGCAATCAGCTATTGATAACACAGTATATCGACTAGTTATTAATCTCTGAGAAATCAATAAAATAGTCATTCCCCAGTTTCCTGTGGTCCCAGACATGAATAGTCTTTACACCATGATACCAACCACTGCGTGTTACTTCTCAGTCATCGATTTGAAGAATGCTTTCTTCAGTATTCCGATTGCGCCCGAAAGCCCATTTTTGTTCAGCTTTTCAATATTTGGTTGATCATTCTCCCTTACAAGAGCTCCTCAAGGAGGCAGAGTCCGAGCATATGTAGTCAATGTCTTAAACGTCAACTAGACCAATTTAATCCAGCCTTCAGGCTCTGTACTGTTGCAGTACATTGACGATATTTTAATTGCCTCAGTTTCTATGGCACAATGTAAGACTGATACTGTTGGATTATTACATCATTTAGCATCCCTGGGTCATAAGGTGTCCCTCCCAGAATTGCAGTATTGTAAAGAGGAGGTCATCTATCTAGGACACCTCCTCTCTAAGGAGGGAAGGAAATTACATCCAGACAGAATAAAACTGGTTCATACAATGACTGCACCACGCACCCCCACTGAAGTCCGAGCATTTTGGGGAATTACATCCTTTTGCAGACAGTGGATTCCAAATTTTTCACTTATAGCGAAACCATTGACTGCCCTGACACTTTCAGGTGTGCCCTCTACTGTACCTTGGACTGACGAATGTGAGAAGGCTTTTCAGGAACTAAAAAAGACGTTGTGCTCTGCTCCTGCATTGGTAATCCGGATTACAGCAAACCATTTGTTTTATTTGTGCATGAAAAGCATGGCTGTACATTGTCTGTTTTGACACAGGATCAAGGTGGGAGACAACGCCCTTGTGCATACTTCTCTTCCACCTTGGACACTGTGGCACAAGCTCTGCCTAGTTGTCTTAGAGGAGTGGCTTCTGTAGCGGCTGCGGTGAAACAAAGTGAAGGGTTTGTTGGTGGCAATTCCCTCACTGTGATGGTTCCTCATGCAGTTGATATTTTGTTAAACAAAACACAGACGCAGCACCTCACCAGTGCTCGTCTAACGGGTTATGAATTAACATTGTTCAGTCCAAATATCATTTTGAAGCGGTGCAATGTCTTGAACCCAGCTATGTTACTACCCCTCCCCAGGACAATGTGGAATTTGATCATAATTGCATTTTTGCCACTGAGGAAGAAACCAAGGGACGGGTAGGCTTAACAGATACTCCCCTATCTGACCCACAGGAGGAGCTGTTTGTAGATGGGTCTTGCTTCAAGTTACCAGTTGGTACAACTACTGCAGCCTATGCCGTCACCACATTAAAAACAGTGGTTGAATCTCATAGAATCACGCAAAATTCGGCAAAGGCTGCAGAAATAATTGCCCTCACCAGAGCGTGTGAAATAAGTGAACATCTTAGTGTTACTATCTACACTAATAGCCAGTATGCGTTTGGAGTAGCTCATAATTTTGGGCGACTCTGGGCGAATAGAGGCTTTATCATGTCGCATGGCACTACCATTCAGCATGGCACTTTGATTGTGGCACTTCTGAATGCTCTCGGCTTGCCCCGTCAGGTCGCAATCATTAAGTGTAGTGCCCACAAGAAAATTACTGATGACATAGTAAGAGGAAATGCTTTTGCAGATTCTACTGCGAAAGCAACAGCATAAGCACCATTTGACAATGCATACGTTGAGAGTAGTACCAGGTGGGAGCCCAAGAATGGAGTACTAGAACATACCTTGCAGTGTGTGAGAGACATTCAAGCAGAAGCAACAGCAGAGGAAAGGGAACAGTGGGGGAGGATCTGGAGACTGGACAGTGAGGGTTGTTACACAGATGACACAGATAGAAGAAGATGGATGTTACCCAATTGTTATATACATGCTATGGTCACTATGGCCCACAGTCCTGCACACATTAGTGCCCAAGGCATCAAGACAACTTTGAACCACATTTGGAGTAGTCCTATGATATCCAAAGCTGCTAATAACCTGTTGAAAAGTTGTATGGTGTGTGCAGTGCACAATGCAGGGAAAGGGACCCCTACGCCCCCTGGTCACTTTGCCCCTCCTAATCTCCCTTTTGAAGCTATACAGATGGATTTTATCCACATGGAACCATGTAACAAACTGAAATACGTGTTAGTGGTAGTATGTATGTTTTCAAAATGGACAGAGGCCTATCCATTAAAAGACAATGGTGCCCTCTCTACCGCCAAGATACTATTCAAAGAGTACTTTCTTAGATACGGATTACCTAGAATAGTCTGGAGTGACAATGGCCCCCATTTCACTAATGAGGTGATGGAAAAGGTTTGCACTGCCTTTAACATCAAACAGCAATTTCATGCTGTAAAGCACCCACAATCAGCGGGCCTCGTAGAGAGGTATAATTGCACCTTGAAGAGAAAAATAGCCAAATTTGTACTGACACCAATTTAAAATGGCCGAATGCTTTGCCCCTAGCGCTGCCGTCCATTAGGACAACTGCCAGTAGCAAGTCACAATTATCCCCCTATGAAATAGTCATGGGAAGGCCAGCCAATATCTGGGGGGGGTACCACGGCCAAAGAAGCTTTCTGAAGTACAGTATCCTTTGTTTGTAGACTATTGTAAACAACTGACTAAAGATTTACGTTTGATCCACCAACAGGTCAAGGCCAGCCTACCGACTCCTCAGGAAGGACCTGGTCATCATTTCAAACCGGGGGACTGGCTTATGACAAAGAACTTTCAAAGAACCAACAGTCTTCAGCCCAGGTGGTGGGGGCCGGCCCAGGTACTGCTTGCTACACAGAGGGCAGTGAAAGTGGAAGGAAGTAAAAACTGGATACATGCTAGCCATTGTAAGCGTGCACTGATTCCACTACAATCTACTCCAGCAGCAGAATTACCTTTGTCCCCTGACTACAGTGAACTAGGGAGTCAGGAGGCACCTCCACATGATTCAAGTACTACCATTTCTGCTCCTGAGGTGATACAGCAGCCCAGTGACAAATGTTTGCTGTTTGAAGATCAACAAACTCATCAATACAACCTGAGTCCTCGCCCACCCAAATGGACAGAATTCTGAAGGTGCGTACAGTGGTGACACCCACGAAAAACTACATTTACATCACCCTGATAGCTCCCAGCTTGGAACTACAAACTGAGGTCTCCTCTGAATGGCCAAGGAATCCTTTGCTCAGCAGAATACGGCACGCCTGCCTTCATGAAATACAGTTCCCCCCCTTCAACGCTACAGGTATTTCTGATGCCCCTGATGTACCAGCATTAAAACAAGCTATCCTCACTGTTGTCACACACGTTTGGTGATGAGGTTGTAAGTGATTGTGAAAATTAAAACCTCAGCATGAACATGAACACGGGTGACTAGCCTGTGCAACAATACCAGAACATTGGTCAGTATAACACTGTCTCAGCGTGAACACAAGCATAGTGGGATGCAGCTTGGGCAACGATATTATCTGCTATAAGAAAGTGTGTAAGTGGGGTTAACAGTTCTGTGGCTATCCACGGTGTAATGAGAGAAACTAATCCCAGTTCTACAGAAGCGGCCAGTCATTAGGGTTGGTCAGCTTGTAGTCCCAGCGGGAAAGGTGCCTCTTCTCTTAAGTACCCAGCACACTACTGACCTGATTTCAATTGCTGGTCTCTGCCCTCTTTTTGCAGAAATATTGAACAAACTGACGAACTATACTGGAGAAGAGCTTTGAAGTATTGCGACCTACTCTCTGGGAGTTGAGCTCCCATCAGGAGTAAAACCCGGCAAGAAGTGATCAAGGGACCCAGGATCAAGCCAACATCCATTGCCCAGTGTTCAAAGAAATTGTTTATGGACCAACTAGTGCAGCAAAACTATTAGAGTGGGAAGCACGGAGCTGCTGAACTCTAATGGGTTGTAAACATTGCAGGAAACTCACCTATTTGTGTGTGTCTATATATATATATACATATATATATATATGATTATTAGTATAGTGGTCTCAATATTTTGCATTTGGATATTTGGTAATTGTGAGGGTATATTCTTGAACTCACATAGGTGGTGGAGACAAGTAAAGTGGCACCATAGAAAAGTGGTAGGAACAAGGAGGAGAGTATAATAAAGTTATGAAAATATATCCATTTGGCAGGACAAACATCCCTTGAGAGAATAGAGAAGAGTGGTGTTAGAATTATTTCTACAAAACAATAATGAAGTACCTATTGACCCTCATGTTAATCTGTATAATGTTCAGCGGTGTTGCATCATTGTTGCAAAATCCCACCTTACATCCATTGATAAAGGTTCATGGAAAGTTGTCCGAAACATTGAGGCCCGTATTTATACTTTTTTTAGCGCCGCATTTGCACCGCTTTTTGACGCAAAACGGTGCAAACCTACAAAATACAATGGTATTTTGCAAGTTTGCGCCGTTTTTGCGTCAAAAAACGACGCAAATTCGGCGCAAAAAAAGTATAAATACGGGCCTGAGTCTCACTGACTGCTGGATTTGCCGGCACTTGTCTAGACATCCCGAGGACCCAATAGGCCTTTATGAAGTACCCGTATCACAAGGCGAATAGGAAAAGGGAGAAGTGTGTCTTGTACCCAATACCACTTGGAGATGTGATCAACGAGAATATCAGTGGTACCCTGGGTGTGAGTTGCTCCTTAATACCCAGGCAGAATATAAGCTTTCCCCGATTCCTGGAGAGAATGTCACACATAACATGTTTCCCATATGTTTTGGTACTCATTCTTACGGGCAAAACCCAGAGGCAAAATACATGGGGGAGGTCCTACCCGAACAATGTGTTTACACTCTGTTATTTGATAATAACGCGGGGAACTGGGATCTCGGAAGGAGAGGAGAAACTAGACAGAAATTGGACCTCATTATTTTATGGGACTCGGCACAATTACACTGTAAATTATTGGAACCTGACGGTGGGAGGAGAGGAGGTTCTGGTAGATCCAGAAGGATTGTTATATGATCCCTCAAGGGAACGAAATAGAAATGGGAAGAATTCAGCTTTAATATTGTCACGGGTTTTCCTTGGCCCCCTCTGGATGGCTAGATGCTCCTATGTTGCACCCTGGGCAAATGTATCATTGTTAAATGAAATTTGGAGGGATTACAAGTATTGTAATAGTTCTGAGCATGACACACCCGAGGGTGTGGGTTTGCCCAGAGTAAAGTACAGTATTATAAACTCACAAGTCCAGGGTGGCATGTATTTTGTATGTGGAAGAACTGCGTATAAGGTACTCCCTCTAATTTGGGAAGGGATATGCTCGCTGGCATATTTAGCACCCAACATTACTGTGATATCAAATATAACATCTTCCCAGCCCCTTAACATGGGGAGTTTTGCTCATAGGTACAGACGAGGGACGCCCATATTGGAGGAATGAAAGAACTGGGTATTTAAAGTACTACACATTTTTATTCCAGGATTTGGAGTTTTCGACTTACAGCTGGCAATGGTGAACATGTCCGCTGAATTAGCCATTGCATTTAACGCCACTAGGAAGGCCATAGGAAGTGTACAGCTAGAAATAAACTCAGCAGCCCAATTGGCTATACAAAATCGTCTTGCTCTAGATTTAATTACGGTACAACAAGGAGGAGTATGTGTTTTAATCCAACATCAGTATCAGCAACTTTGTTGGCAAATCATCAGAGATCGAATTGGATATTGGGAAAATAAAAGAAGCAGTACAGGTATTTGAAATGGGGGGCCAATATGATGGAGGCAATTTGAGCTTGTCATTGCTATGGTCTTGGCTCGGCGGGTGGGGCTGGTTGTTTAAAGACATACTTTTTATAATATTAGCTATTATATTAAGCTGTCTGTTAGTACAGTGCTTACCTGCTTTATGTTGCTGTTTAAAAATGTGTAAACCTCCTCCAGTTAAAATACAAGAAACAAATTGAACTATGATGCAGGGAGAAAAGATCAATTCCCTAATGGCTATTGATCCCACTATTCTCACTAAAGATACTGGTTGCTCATACCCATCGGTTGTTTATGTCCCCATGAATATCAATTCCAAGGATGTAGGAGTGAAATTGAACATATATGAGGAGATTTAGAACTCCTTTTGAAAGCGTTGGTTATGTTTTGAGAGAAAACTCAAAAAGGGCTGATTGTAATAATCCATTTTGTATTGCTCCTTTTCCTTAAAGACATTTAGTTTGAGTTCTCTCTCTAAACGCACTACCTATTGCATATGTTATCTTATATATTTGTTTAGAAAAAAAAAGCCTGGTTCCCCCACGGGCTCGCAGCGGGTTTCTTTCCCTAGCTGAGGCACATTACTCACTATAATCATGTGGTAAAAATAAACTAACAGACCTCGGCTGTTGTATTTTGGGTGAGAAAAGGTTGATATCTATATCTTTGAACCACAAAATCCTTTGAAGGGTTCTCAGAATGTGAGAAGTCAGACAGCTGCAGAAGGGAGTCGAGAACAAAGCAGGGACGGGAACCAGTGCGTGGAAACTGATTCCCTCCTTAAAATTCCTGTGTGACGTATATCATTATTTACTTATTTTATGTATCCTTTGCTGTATCAGTATAAATATCACTGTTGAACGCGCCATGTTAGCACACTTTACTTCGGGCTGGGGATGCCAGTTGTAAATCTGTTCTCTTTGCTGCAGCAAAATCAATAAGACCTTGGTCTTGATTGTCCACTCCGACTCTCCGTGTCTAAACTCCTTTGTAAATGCATTTGTAAGTATTTTTAGAACGTGCTTTACAGGTGGGCCCTTGCAGTCCAGTCAGTAATCACTATGTGTTTGGCATACAGATCAACTACCATTTATTGATGATACACACATGCTTGTGCAGGCTTACATTATTTTATCTATTAATCATTTTCTTTTGAGTAAGGTGATTGCTTGCATTATGTCTATTTGGGGGGGTGGGAGGGGGGAATTTCCCTGGATATTTAGTGTTTGAATTTTAGATGCTAGTGTGTATAGAGCTACTTGCCTACTTGAACGTTATAAAGGTATGCCTCTAAGATTTATAACTAGACTGTCTTTATGTAGTGTGATGCTGGAATATGATATATATGCTGCATTTGTGAATTTTATGAGACCTCGAAGCAGACTACTGCACACTATGTGGCGCAACTTGAACAGCACTACAGGCCGGTAGTAAATAATTTTGTTTTGTGCATGTTTTTCCTTTCTTTTAGAATGTATATAACTTTGCTGGTGCTTGCCCACTTGGGTAATATTTTCTAGGTTTGAGTGCATATTGAGTTGAATTTAATAAAAAATAATGAATTTAATTTTATGAGGTGAACTACATCGTTTGTTCGATTTATTGTGAATTTTTTAAAGTTTAATGCATAGTCTGCACTTTACAAAATGGTGATGTCTGGTGAAACAGTGTGCCCACTTGGGCAGTATTTCCTAGGTTTGTGTACATATCGAAATGAACTAATGCCTTGTTTGTTTGATTTAATGTGAATTCTTCGAAGTTTAATGCAC
Source organism: Pleurodeles waltl (assembly GCF_031143425.1). Lineage (NCBI taxonomy): Eukaryota > Metazoa > Chordata > Amphibia > Caudata > Salamandridae > Pleurodeles > Pleurodeles waltl. The sequence continues at coordinate 905,638,012 of NC_090450.1, forward strand.
AGTTTGCAGTGACAACATTAACATTTTCAATTAAAAAAACACAGAAATTTACCAGCTATAGTTAGCAGACCTAACTATAACTTGAGCCCCTGCCATGCACTGCTTATGACTTCACATATGATATCACTCATGACATGTTCTCTGATATCACTCATGACATCTCAAGTGACATCATTGATGACATCACTCATCGGCAGGAGTTGCAGGACCTTCAGTTAAGGGACTACACGCTTCCAGACACCACTGGGTGGGGGGGCGGTGCCAACAACTCGATCTTACCTGGGTGTAGTTTGGCACTATAAAGCACATTGAGTTGTCCCGCCGCACTGGATTTGCAGGACCTTCAATTAAGGGACTCCATGTCCCAGGACACCACTGGGCAAGGAGGCAGCCCCAACAAATCGATCTCACCTGGGCGCAGTTTGGCGCTATATAGCGCATTGTGTTGTCGCACTGCGCAGGAGTTACAGAACCTTTAATTAAGGGACTACATATCCCAGGAGATCAAAGGCCGCGATGCGGCCCAGCAACTCGATCTCACCTGGGTGCAGTTTGTCGCTATAAAGCACATTGTGTTATCCCTCTGAGCCCAGTCCAAGGGCAGGCCCATCTGCAGCCAGACCACTCCTCTTTGTCTGGACATTTTATGTCTCCCTGCTGCATATCTGAGGTAGGAAAACCACCTTTTTTACTTTATAAAAGATGAGGACTGTTTTTTTTTCTCATTACAACATGGTCCAAAGGAAAATTACCCAAGGCCTTGTGGGGAAAAATCTGAGAAGTGCCAACTCCTTTACCAATTATTTAACGGCTACTGTGGGCTTGATAGAGCGTAGAAGCAACGTTAGACGCAACTAAACATGCTACAAATAAGGTTCTTTGTAGCGCTATTGTCAAGGTGACAAGTGACATCTTGCCGGTAATTACTGACCCTCCCACCCTTATTGACACATACAAACCATCTAATGCGCCAAAAGTTTCAATTTTGCACCTAATCAGTCATTGCAATTATTCAACCTCTTGTCTACGTTACCTTCTAAATCACCCCCTCTAAAAGAAGCAAACACCTGGGGAGTACACTTGGAGGTGTTAGTAAAAAACAAATGCCCAAGGCCCCACTGTTAATACAGTGAAGAAGAGCGATAATATCAAGGGGCTTATGAAGGACCATCATATTCCCTTTTGTTAGAAATGGGGTTTCTGGTTGGCTAAGGTATGCGCCTCAGCCAGCAGGCCCACTCTAGTCAGGGCGAGTAAGTTACACACAAGATAACCCCTGCTCACCCCATTGGTAGCATTACCAAAGCAGTCAGGCTTGTCCCAGAGGCAATGTGTAAAGCGTTAACACAGCGTGACACACAACTTACACCACTAAAAGTAGACTCCACACATTATTATATGACAATAAACTGTATTGCGTATAAAACATAGACCAATAATTACTTTGCCACCTAGGTAACAGTAAAATGAAGACATATAGGTTGCACATATCATGACAAAACACGCTTACTGCACCTATACTGTAATCCCTGGAAGAGTATTTGTTGTCTTGTCAATACCAGAATAAACCTGACATACATCATCACATCCGGCATACAGCAGTTAGATGAAGAACACACAAGGGTTACCAAAACATCACAAAAGAAACATTACGGTGCATATCATACAGCACCATAAACAGTATTTGTTATCCTGTCAGTAGAAAACACAACATAGATCAATCTCCGAAAACGAAATGCAGCATGTAATGAAAAAGGCACAGGAATGACCCAATACCTCCCACAACCCAAATCAACACACATATATTGCACACCTGTGCTTATGTTATATGTCATGCGGTAAGTTGTTCCCGAGCCTTGGTTACTGGGACATCTGCACACACCCAGCAGTTATTATGGTACAGAGGGGCTCAACCGGGACATGTCCTCCATTGAGGATTCTCCCCTGTCCCGTTCACAGGGCCAAAGATGATTTCCCAAAGGTCTGTCACGCGAAGAGGAGGTAGGGCCTACTCACTCCTCACTTCTGCGGTTGAGATCTCACTAGGTTCCCAGTGAGAAGAATAATGAAGGGCCATAGTATCCACTGCGGGCTCCCATCACTAAGGGAAAATGCAGTACTTTCAAGGCGAGCTTCCTGGCTCTGGGGTTTTGCCGACACGAAACTCAACACACTGTCAGTATGGGAGGACAGGACACACACACCTCCCATGTTGGCAGGGAGACTTTTCCCGATCTCTCCTCGTGCAGCGTTGACAGTGTGGCTGCCCATGCAGAGTGCCATCCAGCCACCCCCACCAACAACACAGCCCTTGCACTCCTGCCTGATTCAGGCAGGTTTCTACCACCACTAGGGAGCCAAGGCAACCTCAATACTGACACTGTTGCGGCCACCCAATTAAAGCCTGCACGTACTGCTGGGTGACGCGCTGGTCGATCTGGGTGGCTTCTCACCACAGGGGCTTTCGCCAGGTCACAGGAATGTAGCGCTCAGTACATGCTTCCAGTAAAAAGAAATATTATTGCTCTCACCAGGTACTATAACTGTAGGGCCAGGGGCAGCATTTGTGGCAGGGCCTATGCTGACTTCTGGGAGATCACTGGGGGCACACAGAATCATGGTACCAGCAGCAGGCTAGCACATCAGGGTCCTTGGGGTGAAGTGGCAGTCCTTCTTGTGATCCAACAGGCCACAGGTCAGCACATCAAGCAGGTTAGTCCTGATGGCAGTTCCTCCTAGCAGCATAACAGTTTCTTCTGGCAGTGTGCAGAACCAGCAGCATCTGGTTACGAGTCCTCTCTGTGTGTAAAAAACATGGGGTCACAGCCCCTCTACTTATACTCAAAATGCCTTTGATCTCGAGGGAACTTCAAAAGAGCCTTAGAAGTATACAGCACCCCCTTTTAACCAGACATCAGTAGGGGGTAAACAAGCCCTTTGTGTGAGGACAGGACACAGCCTATACAAATGTAAGTGTGTCCCACCTCCCTCTCTCCCAGCTCAGGAAAACCATTCAGTATGCAGATTTAATTATGTTACACCTCCACCCTATTTGTGTGATGGTTTTCTTGAAAGTATAGACAATGCCTAGCTGTCACTCTACCATAGGTGTGGATTGGAGTCAGGCTGCAAAGCACAAGAGTCATAAGCACAATGAAATTCCCACCTTCTAAAAGTGGCATTTCCACAATAGTAATAGAAAACTCACCTATACAAATAAGCAGGATTTCTCACTACCATTCCAAGCATGCCCACGCTCCTCTGCACAGATCAGAAATTACCACATATATAAGGGAATTCCTAGTGCAAACCTATGAGAGAAACAGCACTCACAAGCAGTGAGAAAGCAAATAGGCTGTTTGTCACTACCAGCACATGCCACACAATGAAGGCATGTGTCCTACCTACACAGCACCCGGCCCATAGGGCTACCTAGGGCCTACCTTAGGGGTGACCTATATGTAGTAAAAAGGTAGTTCCAGGCTTGGCAAGTAACTTTAGATGCCAACTCAATGAGATAGTAAACTGCACATACAAGCCCTGCAGTGACAGGCCTGAGACTGGTTTGAAAGGCTACTTCAATGGGTGACGCAAGCTGCACTGCAGGCCCACTAGTAGCATTTAATTTACTGGCCCTGGGTATAGGGTATACCACTGTACAAGGGGCTTACAGGTAAATTAAATAATCCAAACAGGTGCAAGCCAATCATACCAAGTCAAAGGGAACAGCACATGCACTTTAGTGCTGGTTAGCAGTGATAAAGTGCCCAGAGTACTAATGCCAACAAAAAGAGGGTCAGAAAACCAGGAGGATGTAGGCATAAAAGGGCCAGGCCCAACACCCGTAGGTAAGAACTTAGAATTATTGTTAAAAAGGCTGCACAAAAAGCTTGATACCATCGAACGGAAGATCCTTCTAGAACTTAGTGACATCAGACAGAGTTATAGTCCTTGAAAGCCTAGCCAGAAATCCACTGGAGAATGTAGCAGTTGTATGCAAGGATCCAAGCACATTTGCAAATGAACCTACAGCAGTTGATAAATCTGCATTAACTAACTCTGTTCACATACCTTGTATACCTGAGCGGCCAAGTCTAGGTATAGGCAAAAGAGAAAATCGAGAAGACTTTTCAAACATACCTCCACTAGAAAGAGAGGGAAAAAATATGCAACAACAAAGTAAAGATGAGGTAAGACTTTTGACATCCACCTACATACGCTACATTTGTCTCCCCACATGTTATTTTTCTGAAGGGTGTTCCCAGATTAGGGCCACATTTTAAAGAAAACTGATATGGTTTAAAAAATACAAAGTTGTCCACTGGATGTCAGAACATAACTGCAATGTTAACTTTCTGCATTAAGAAATAATTATGGTTAAAACGATGAACTGGGTCGGGATCACACGGAAAATCAGTCACAGCGATTGCATCATTGTAAAGTTCAGCAGTGGTACAATAACCTCTTCACACACTTTTATCACAGGCAGTGGAAGCAGAATAGCCTGGAGGGGGGAATTGTTTCATGTGCCTTTGGGGTTCTTTTACAAATCTTCAGAAATTATACCCAGATCATTAGATCCACCTATGATGTACTACCATGATAATAATAGGAAAGTCGTCTCCATGGCCAGTTCAAACAGGTTTACACCCCCCTCTCGGTCCTTAATGCTGAAGATTGACACTTCAAGGACAGTGTGAATACATCAGAATCAAGATCACATGTAAACACAAGGGCTGTGAAGGCGGATCAGGGGCACAATATAACAGGGTATAACCCTGTATTGGTCATTGGATCTTGAAATAATGTGGGTATCAAAAATAAAATAGACAACAAAGAATGGCAAAGTCACATCAATGCAGAGCAGATGTTATGCCCACAGGAAACATGGCACTCACAAACATTTACTATGGATGGCTTTGCCACCATTGTCACACCTGCAGTCCATCAGCACATGGGCTGGCAAAGGAAGGCCTGGCGACACTGATATCAACTACTGCTCCAGTGACCTTAAAGAAAGCATATACTAAGTCCCCTTTCTTTCATTTGGCTCTCCTACAGATTGATATGAAACCCTGCATTGTATTGATAAACATTAATAATAATGTGTTTAATAACACAAGATATACAGTTGTGGAGGAGCTCGATAATGAGCTGGAAAAATGTGTAAGAGGCCAGGAAGGGGGAGTGTGTGTATATTTAGGTGGGGGATTTTAATATTTGTAAATGTCAGCACCCAATAGGTGTGTGTGGTTACACTTATGACTTAGGAAATAACCAGACTCATTTTCCCCATAATAGATATGAAGACTATTAATTAAGTTATTTATAAGTATAACCTAGAATTGCTGGAACAAGGTGTTGGCAAGGAAACTGTTTCCATGCCCACTTTTCAAGGAACTAGGAGTTCCTCGCACATAGACCATATACTATTCTCAATGAATGCTGCAGAACTATTCAGCTCCTTTTTTTGTTGAACCTACCAGCCTTAGTGATCATCTCCCACTCACATTGATCCTGAAAATCAAAACTAAGCATATTAAAGCACCACAGTTAGCGGCCCATATTGACATAGCTCGGAGAAATGGTATTAGTCCTAAATGGAAATTGATGAAACAACCATAATGGAAAATGTTGTAAAAAATAATGAGGAATTTATGGTTTGTATTGAACTAGAGGCCACCCTAGATAAGGTTGTGGCAGCTTTTAGCAGGATTATGTATGATATAGCAACTAACCTAAAAGCAACTAATAAAGACTCTAAGAAACAGAAACATAATACAGGTTGGTTTGACCATAGATGCTCACAGGCAAATCAAAATCTGAGGAGGGCTCTACAGAGAATGCCAAGGAATAATGAGGAGGTTAATTCCCTTTAACACATATATAAATAAGCAATATGTCAGAGGAAGAGAGAGCTACAAAAACAGGCATGGGCCAGCTTAGGGCAGGCAGCAGGAATGAAAGATACTATTTTGTTCTGGAAAATAATAAATTCTCCCTTCCTTAGAGATAATACAGATCTGAGGGTGGAGGCACTTGTCTCCCTGACGGGCTGGATAAGTAATTTTGAAATCATATTTAATCCACAGAATGAGCAACTAATTACAGGCGATAAAAATATCACAGGGCCAGTACCTCTACAACCAGTTAGCCTAGAGGAGGTTACAAATGCTTTTGAAAAATCTGCATCTGTGAAAGCCCCCACCCTCGATGGGGTCTCAGTAGATGCATTTAAATCCTACATTGCCATGTGGGCACCAATACTAACGCAGGTATGTAATGGCACAGCACAAGGCTTTTTCCCATCCACCTGGTCGTTTAGTGTGTAGGAAAAGGCCTCTGTTGGCATGGTTACCTCCTAACTTTTTGCCTTTTGTTGATGCTAGTTATGATTGAAAGTGTGTTGTGACCCTGCTAACCAGGCCCCAGCGCAAGTGTTCTTTCCCTAAACTGTACCTTTGCATCCTCAATTGACACAGCCCTGGCACACAGATAAGTCCCTTGTAAGTTGTACCCCTGGTACCAAGGCCCTGTGACCAGGGAAGGTCTCTAAGGGCTGAAGCATGTATTATGCCACCCTTGGGACCCCTCACTCAGCACATGCACACTGCCTCACAGCTTGTGTGTGCTGGTGGGGAGAAAAAGACTAAGTTGACATGGCACTCCCCTCAGAGTGCCATGCCCACAACCCACTGCATGGGGCATAGGTAAGTTACCCCTCTAGCAGGCTTTACAGCCCTAAGTCAGTGTGCACTATACCACAGGTGAGGGCATAGCTGCAGGAACAGTATGCCCCTACAGTGTCTAAGCCATTTCTTAGACATTGTAAGTGCAGGGTAGCCATAAAGAGTATATGGTCTGCAAGTTTGTCAAACACAAACTCCATAGTCCCATAATGGCTACACTGAATACTGGGAAGTTTGGTATCAAACTTCTCAGCACAATAAATCCACACTGATGCCAGTGTGGAATTCATTGAGAAATGCATACAGATGGCACCTTAGAGATGCCCCCTGTATACCAGCCCAACTACTATTGCTAGACTGACCAGTTTCTGCCAGCCTGGCACATCCAGTCGGGTTTCTGGCCACATGGGGTGAGTGCCTTTGTGCTTTCTGTGATCAAGAACAAAGCCTGGACTGGGTGGAGGTGCTTCACACACTGTGCTGCAGGCACTGTAACACCTGGCGGTGAGCCTCAAAGGAACAGCTATTGGAGATGCCTGCCCCCCGGACACAGCCCCCACTTTTGGCGGCAAGTCCAGAGGAGAAAATGAGAAAAACAAGGAGGAGTCACCCTCCAGCCAGGACAGCCCCTAAGGTGTCCTGAGCTGAGGTGATCCCTGCCTTAGGAAATCCTCCATCTTGCTTTGGAGGATTCCTCCCCATAGGATTAGGGATGTGTCCCCTCCCCACAGGGAGGAGGCACAAGGAGGGTGTATCCACCCTCAAGGACAGTAGCCATTGGCTCAAAGAACCTGCAACAGCGACGCATCCAGTGGGACCAGCGACTTCTGCCGACTCAGAGGATTGCCCTGCAACCCAAAGGACAAAGAAACTCCAGAGGACAGTGTCTCTGTCCAAACAACAAAGAAGAAACCATCTTTAAAGGGACTCCAGCCTCACCCCGGAAGCGTGAGTCCCCAACACTCTGCACCCGACGTCCCCGGCTCGTGTCCAGAAAAACCAACACTGCAGAGAGTACCCCCAGGCGGCTCCAACAACGTGGACACCCTGAGACGACCTCCCTGCATCCCCACAGAGACGCCTGCAGAGAGAATCCAGAGGCTCCCCCTGACCGCGACTGCCCGGTAACAAAGAACCCGACGCCTGGAAGAAGCACTGGATCTGCAGCCCCCAGGCCCAGAGAAACCAAATACCGGGGCAGGAGTGACCAGCAGGCGGCTCTCATCTTTGCCCAGTCATTGGCTGGCCTGAAAAGCTCCCCTGTACCCTGTTTGCATCGCCAGAGTGAACCCCCGGGTCTCTCCATTGATTTCTATCTAAAACTCGACACCTACTTTGCACACTGCACCCGGCCGCCCCTGTGCCGCTGAGGGTGTATTTTGTGTGCCAGTTTGTGACCCCCACCCAAGTGCTCTACAAAACCACCCTGGTCTGCTCCCTGAGGACTCGGGTACGTACCTGCTAGCAGACTGAAACCGGAGCACCCCTGGTCCCCATAGACACCTATGTTATAAGGGCCCTACTTTGACCTCTGCACCTGACCAGCCCTGTGTTGCTGGTGCTGGGTGTTTGGGGTTGACTTGAACCCCCAACGTTGGGCTGGCTATGCCCAGGAGACTGAACTTGTAAGTGCTTTACTTACCTTCTAAACTAACCTGTACTTACCTCCCCCAGGAACTGTTGATTTTTGTAGTGTCCACGTTTAAAATAGCTTAGTACCATTTTTGCCAAAACTGTGTACATTACTGTTTGAATTCAAAGTTCCATATTTACCTATGCCAAGTACCTTACAATTTATGTACTTACTTGAATTCTGAATCTCGTGGTTCTAAAATAAATTAAGAAAATAATATTTTTCTATATAAAAACCTATTGGCCTGGAGTTAAGTCTGTGTGTGTTCTCATTTATTGACTGTGTGTGTACAACAAATGCTTAACACTACCCTCTGATAAGCCTACTGCTCGACCACATTACCACAAAATAGAATATTAGTATTATCTACTGTTGCCACTATCTACCTCTAAGGGGGCACACTATCTCTCACTTTGAGATAGTATATACAGAGCCAACTTCCTACATAGTGTAATAGTTCCGATGTTTTAAACGGGGTGGGGATTTTGAATGTAATTAACCAATATCCCTCTTGGACGCACCTGTGGAAAACAATGGGAAGAATTGTACTAGACAATTCGACACGTAGGCAATATAAAATAATGTGCTGGTCAATAGCCAGTAGGTGTTTATAAGGGGTATTGGTACTACAAAGCAAATCATTAGTCTCCACCTTCTCATTAGAAAATACATGGTTGCAAAGCTGGGACACACACATCTCTGCTTCGCCGATCTAAGCTGGTCAAACACAAACGATTGTGAATGGCCATGATAGAAATGGGTCCCCCCAGAAGAAATTGTATTACATCTGTCCCAAATGTATTCCTCACTGACAATGCGAGTAAAATATGGGTTAGAAGGAGAATGTACCCCAAGTTTTAGGGTTACTAGAGGTATCAGGCAAGGCTGCGTCCTTGCCCCCTTCTTATTCTTGCTCTAAATAAACGGGGTAGACAAATTATTACAGCAAGTAGAAGCTGACGTCCCAAGAGTCTGCTCCCATCTAACCCTTGTGCTTCTGTATGGTGACGATGCGGTCTTAACATTGAGAACCACTAATGGTCTACAAAAGCTGATCAATAATTTCATCACATACATGGAGCAGAAAGAGCTAAAACTGAATCTGGCCAAAACGTTTGTGATGGTACATGGTAGGGGAAAAGCACGGAAAAAGACTCTATGTCAGGGGTTGTAATTTAGAGGAGGTACAAACCTTCTCATATCTGGGCATACTCTTTTCACAAATTGGCACATGAGGTCCCCATATAGGAATAGCAAAGCTTAAATATACAAGAACAATCAAAACTTAGGGCCTGATTACAACTTTGGAGGAGGTGTTAATCCGTCCCAAAAGTGACGGTAAAGTGAAGGATATACCACCAGCCGTATTACGAGTCCATTATATCCTATGGAACTCGTAATACGGCTGGTGGTATATCCGTCACATTTGGGACGGATTACCACCTCCTCCAAAGTTGTAATCAGGCCCTTAGTTTTGATTTGCTAAAAAGATAGGGAACAAACCAGTACGTTTCATGGTGCAGCTGTATAGGAGTTAATGCATTTCTACTGTTATCTAGGGGGCTACCCTATGGAAAATGGTAGAATCCTCAACACTGCAACTAATCGTAAACTCATTTTTGTGTGGGCTCTTGGCACCCCCTGTTCAGTACCAACGTATATTACCCAAAAGGAATTGGGCATACCTTATCATGAAGACCTAATTCACCTAAGCACAATTACTAGCTGGTATAACATCTGGAGCAAACTAGGTAGTACATTCACAAAGGAAATTATTGAAGATTGTCTTGCGCTTGAGTACCATGACAAGATTCCTTGGTTGGCTCTTATTAGCAGGCTACTTAAAGAAATTGATGAAAATATTTTTTATTGAGAGCCCTACAAGCATCTTGCAGTACAGTAAAAAATAATTAAAAATGTTTTAGTTTTTTTTAACAAAGGAATGGGATACTGAAAGAGAGGGTAGAGAAAGCCAGAAATGTACTCTATCCAGCGACATGACTGGGGCCATACAACAAGGCCTGCTAGGCTATTTGATAATGGTAACAAGAACACAGAAGAGATTTTATCCTACTAGACTGAGGTTGAGAATTCTGCATAATCTAGTTGCAATCCCGAAATCGGGGGCATGGATAAAATATTTACTGAAGTGTCTGCGTGATGGAAAAGCTACTCAATCCACTTTACATTTGATATTGTTTTGCATATTTTATAATGATATTAGAAAGCACTAGTTACATCTTCTTTTTATTTTTTTCAACTAGAGATTTTAAATTCAGGATGTGTTTACATTTTTATGTAAACTGGATACCACCTTTAAGTGTTGTGCTGTTTCTGCTTATATAACACATGCCATTACAACAACGCAAACCTTTAAAGTTTTAGATGACATGGCGTTTGAAAAATATTTATACCAAATTAACTATGCTATATTTACATTACTGTGGGCAGGAGGTCCTGTTCTGATTTTAAAAGCATGAAGGTGTTGAGCAACACGATTTACATGTATTGATTGCTTGCTTTAGTTTTTTTTTATCATTCATTGAACTGCATAATGTTGGTGAGCTTTCTTTGGCTTGTGTATAACAGTGCTTAAATGAATTTTTCATCTCTAAATACTTTTATGGATTGTGAACAATCCGAATAAAGATTTATTTATTCAGACATAACTGATGATGACATCTCAAGTGACATCCTCCAAGGTTCTTTTGTACTCATTGGACTATAAAAGGGTATACCGTTAGAACTATGAAAGTAAGTTTAAAATAGCTCAGAAGACGATGAAGCATCTTTACTGTTTTCATGCATACAACCAGCCTAGGTAAAGCAGCTTGTGTCATTTGCAACATTAACCCTATAATATACACTTCATGGGTAGCCCAATTTATGTTGACTATTAACACAGATGAAAGGGTAAACTATCCTGCACACGAGGTTCAATCTGTATACAACTGTTCAGGGAAAACCAAGTTCCTTCAGATACTCTTGGCCTGGTACATAACTAATGCCCCACTACAGACAGTGTTTACCTGTATAAAACCCTGACAGCCAGTGAACCTACATTGAGAAATGTATTGGATATGAGTAACAGTGGGTACTGCTAACACTGTATACTCTATGGGGAGAGTTTTTTCCGTACCCCACTGTTTACAGACAGTGAAACTATCATGAGAAATCCACCACAGAGTATTAAAAAGTATCTAATGAGCACAGTGTTGTACTGTCTCGTGGGCTCTCATTATCCTAAGGAGGCTGCTGGATTCGTGCGGCAACACCACCTGAATTGTGGGGAACTGAGTCCAATCCCACACCATGTGACAGCTGTCAGCCTAATCTGTTTCCAGCCAAGTAGCAGCGCCTCATCTCTGCCCAAAAGCAGGGCTGATTTGTGGCAACCGGGCGCATGACCAGATGACTTCTGAGGGAAATCGTGGTGGATCAGATCTTATCCTTTTCTCCCAGTTACATTAGTCTCACACATGCAAAGACAAACAGAGGCAGAAAATGGTTTGATAGGATTTATTGAATCAAGTGTGTCTATAAAATGGCATGAATTGCAATAATCGGAATGATGAAACATACCAGAAGCAAAATGGTGACAAGGAAAGTGAAACACAAGAAAAATCCAACCATGCTGTCATGATGCACAATATATGCGATTTTCACCTAAGCTATGTTAGAGCACAGCAAGATAAGCCCTAATCCGCCCTTCAAGACACCCCGGGAAGACATCATCCCCCATACCTGAGTATGACATTAGCGAGGCAGCATGCAGTCTACAGAGACACCATCCCCATGTAGGCCAGGAAACTGGTGGCCTCAGCAAGCAGCTGTAACAAAGTCAGACGCATGCAGGCGTGGTCTTCTGGCTGGAACCTCCCTCTAACATGCATGGTACAGGGAAATATTTTTATGATAAAACATCTGATGTTCTGAGAAAATGTCCCTACATAAGAATACGTGTGTTTCTGTGAACGTTAGAGGTGCAATGTACCACTTGTGCCGGCAACCCTATCTCACTGTAGCTTTGAGGAAAGCACAAAGTGAGAAGAAGCGTAATGCTTTCCTAGGTGAAAGGACAATTAGATAAAGAAAATAAAACACAACCACGAATGTGGCCTTTTCTAAAACAAGAGACAGAATAAAATGTAACTAGGCTAAAGGTCACAAGCAACAGGCCTAGTTGCTAAAATAACATGCCCAAAGACATAATTAAAACGGCACTTCAGGTCACAACAGAACAGCTGGCCTTCTCATCAACGGACTTACAGGCAATAAAAATCAATTTTAGTTTCAATCATCACGCTCCACTAATTATCTTTAATGCCTACGCCCATCCGCGGAAACATCGCAAAGTACTTCTCTTCGAGAAGTTACTACAAAAGGTAGAAGAGATACGGTGCGCTAATCCAGCATGGGACATTTTAGTAACAGGCGACTTTAACAGTAATCTGATATATACTCCAGAACCGGACAAGCAATTGGCAGCAGAAAACGCAATTTGGTCCGTGCTACCACAGTTACCATCAATACAGATGAAACTGGATATAAGGGGCAAGCAATTGGTCGAGGCCTTAGAACATCTGAGTATGAGGGTGCTAAACGGCAGGGTGAAAGGTGACGTCCCACCCAGCTTTACTCATCATAGTGCAAAATCTGCAACTGCAATTGACTATACTGCCGTCTCTCTTCCCCTGCTGGCACATGTTAAAAAATTCAAAATCATACCTACTCTTCACAGTGACCATTCGCTTCAGCACATAGAATTGGCTTGGAATGCTCCGTGTTTTCTTCCAGCCATAAATGAATTAGGAACAGTAACCTCTGTCAATCTAAACCGCTTGTTTTGGACGGAGTCCTCTTTACCACAGCTGTGCAAAAATATAAAAACCCTGCTTCAATCAACAGCATGCCAAGATCTCTCAGCTGGGGAAGTGTGGGCCAGCTTTCTACAGTTAGTACCATCAATTGGGTTGGCCAGGCGTCAAGCTCCAAATCATAACCAGAGGCCACTAACTATGCCACCAAATATCTTAGAATTAAGAAAGGATCTGAGACGTAAACTCAGATCCACAAAAGATAGACCTCCTACAGAATCTTTATGTGCCCAAATAAAAACCCTTTGGAAAAATTATAAGAAACAGCTATGTCAAATACGAACCCAAAAGGAGGATGATTTCTGGACCAAATTACTTTTCAACTTAAAAAAGGCTAATACTAGAGAATTCTGGATGTCAGTGAATGAAATAGACAGAAAAGCAAGAGTAATAAAGTGTACTTCAATTTCAGAAGATATATGGGTGGAGTACCTGTTAGACATCTTTTTTAAGCCAACCTCTCCTGTAGAAAATCAGCAACGGAAGGCTTCACTAAAACCTACAGACGTGATATGAAATTCAGTGCCAATAAAGTAGCCCAGGTGATCAGAAGGAGCCGTAGGGGCGGGGCTCCCGGCCCTAATGTTCTCCCCCAAGCTATATTTAAGGCGGATCTCGATTATTGGTCAGCCACTCTGTCAATATTATATGCCGAAGTCGAACGTAACAGTACCATTCCTGATAGTTGGAAAGGATCCATCATTAATCCTATATACAAAGGAGGCAGCAGGGCAAACCCAGCTAGCTATAGGCTGATAGCTCTAATTGACAGTGAGGCCAAATACTTTGCCTCTTTGATCCTAGCAGACCTGCTCACCTGGTCCAATTTAAATAACTTGGTCCCTATGAACCAAACTGGTTTCCGGAAGGGCTACGGCACAGTGACTAACATTCTTGCGCTAGGAGATATAGCCAACTGAGCAAAGTGCTTAAAGAAAAATGTACACATATGTTTTGTGGACTTCAAAAGTGCTTTTGATTGTGTGGACAGAGCAATTCTCTGCAACAAACTACGGAGTTGGGGTTTGCAAGAACGTATTTTGAGGTGTATAGAATTGCTGTATGACAGAACCTGGGTACGAATCAAGGTAGCAGACGGCTCAAAAGTTTCCAGGAGAATACCAACAAATATAGGATTAAAGCAAGGCTGCGTGTTGGCCCCGCACCTCTTTAACCTCTTCATGGCAGATCTCTCTGCAAAACTAGACGCAACCAACTCACATTCTCCAAGGATGGGAAGTCTGGCTATAACACATCTGTCATATGCTGATGACATTGTTCTGTTAAGCCACACAAAAATAGGGTTGCAACGACTGGTCACTGCCTTGGGCGAATTTGCAAAGACAAACAAACTAGAGGTTAACACTTCAAAGACAAAAACAATGTCAATAGGCTGCCCTTTGAATCCTGCAAATAAAATTACATTAAACGGTTTCACTCTCGATACGATCTGCAGCTACAAATATCTTGGATTTACAGTAGACAATAAGATCAATTTTGTGCCGCAAAACCAGTATATTCTACAGAAGTCCAAAGCCCTGACGTTCGCTTTCTGCACTCTTGCTAAAAGATTAAAGGGCCCATCATATAAACCACTAATGTCGGTTATGTCGGCCAAACTCCTTCCAGCAATTACATACGGAAGCGCAGCCCAATACGGGAAAGATGCTAGCCTCCTGGAAAGGCAGCAAATAAAAATCTATAAGCAAGTCTTCAATCTCCCTCGCTCTGCTTCCCCTGCACAGATAAGGCTGGAATTTGGTCTAACACAACAGCACCTCGACAGAAAGGCCCACACAATAAAGATCTGGTACAAAATAAGTAAAAACACTGTCAGTCCGCTAGTAACGGCACTATGGAGGTCAGTAAATGGCAATCCTAATTCAGTATACAATAGATACCTCAACAACTCCTTGCAAGAGACTAAAACAAAGTACCTATGGGATTACAACATGTCGTATTCCCTTTTGTGTCGAGCGATAAAAAAGGAAATAAGTATCCAATCTTTTCTAGATGATAAAGCTAAACTTGCGCAACGCTCACATGCCTGGCTGGTAATGCACACTTATACCACACAATACTTGGCCGAAACCTTCGCACTTCACATCACGCATCGCTTCTTGACTGCGTTTGGGAGCATTTCCTGCTAGAGCGGATCAACCATCGTGGAAGAATAGAGGAGAGACTTCCTGCAGGCTATGCAAAAGCCCGAAAGAAGATATGGTTCACCTGATTTGTATTTGTCCAGCCTTAAAAGAAGCCTGCAGACAACTATTAAAACCACTTTTTACGAGAAATGTGACTTGTTCCTGTCGGTCAGCGGTGATGTCAATGTTTGATCGAAATGATGCACAATCAATATGCAAATTTATCAAATTCTTGACTGCACACACCAAAGACGTAAACCTGCCATCCGGGTTGCATACTTAATCACGCACTTTTTGCATCTTAGAATTAAGAAACTGATTTTAGACCCTCGCATGGTTTCACGGCCAAGGAATTTACGGAATTTTATCGAATTTTAGAGATGTTTTATCTTTAAACATGTTGTATTATGAGGTGATTGTTATGGTTTTTACTAACTAAACAATAAAGATGAATTGACAGTACACACAATGCAAAACATTTCCAGAGAGTGGGTGTTCACTTAAAATAACTGAGGTCTGAAGGTGCTAAGGATTATACTTTCTACAGCCTTCAACCTGTGGTGAAAACTTTACAGATAGCCCATCTTCTGAAGCAAAACAAGCACCTATACATAGGTTAGTACCTGGTGCACACAGGCCCTGATTTCGAGTTTGGCGGAGGGGGTTACTTCATCACAAACATGAAGGATACCCCTTTCACCATATTACAATCCCATTATAGCCTATAGAGATCGTAATACGGCAGACGGGATATCCATTTGGTTTGTGACAGAGTAACCCGTCTGCCAAAGTCTAAATCTAGCCCAAAGTCTTCTCTGTTATGTAGAAACTGTCATGCTAAGATCATTTTGTCTGATAACTCAGGGTGCTTACAGTACTTGGCCCCTGATTTATATTTTTTTTGCGTCGCATTAACGTCATTTTTTCACGCAAAAGCGGCGCAAATTTACAAAATACAATTGTATTTTGTAAGTTTGCACCACTTTTGCGTCAATAAATGACGGTAATGCGGCTAAAAAAAAGTATAAATCAGGGCCCTAGTATGTAGTACATAGAATCTTTGCCCTGCAGGAACTTTTTCTGCAGTACCAAAAAACTTGTGTAGAACATAATCTACACAAGTTGTCAACTGTCACCTGCACAGTCTTACTCTCCAATACAAAGATTTATAACATGCTCAATACCGCAACACACCTATAATACATTAGGAGCACATGTCTTGTAAGCACAGCCATTAGCTGGACATAGGCTGTATAGAATTAGGTAAAAAAGTAATAAAGTAGTTACCTCCACTATGTAAACTATGAAACAAACTAACACACTCATTGGATGATGTCATTTGAGATGGCATCAGTGAGGTCATAAAAGTCGTAGAACATGTCATGAGTGATGTAATATGTGAGATCATAAGCAGTGCACAGGCTATTATTAGCTCTGCTAACTGTAACTAGTGAATTTCTGTGTTTTCTTAAGTTCACATCAATGTTGTCAGTAGCAAATTGACCTAACTGTAACGTTACTTTAATCTCTGTTTTTTTCAGGGAATTTATATATTGTTTTATGTAAAACTAATACTTAATTACTGTACTTAATTGAAACCCCACGCAGCGAGGGGGATAACTGCAGGTCCTGTGCTGCGGCCAGGCCCTGCAGCCAACCCCCTCATACAGCCAACCCCACACTGCACACAACCTTAGGCTGTGAGCAGTGGAGGATTGGTCATGCGGCCTGGACCTGGGGCCGTTTAATTAAATAAAGGGGATTAGGTGCCACGTGGCTCTCCTCCGTGAGCCTGGTTAGGTCCTAGGGACCCCATCCCTCAGGGCCACTACTCAAAATAAAAGTGAGGGGGACCATGTGGCCCCACTCCCTGAGCATTATTAGGCTAGGGGGACCCCACCCCCCAGGACTATTCCTTCAAATAAAGGGAAAAGGACACACATGGTCCCCTCCCCTGGCCGATTTTAGCCCTGGGGCCCCCTTCTCCCAAGGCCCAGTATGATTATGAGGGAAAGGGGGGCAGGTGCCTCACCTCTCTGAGCCATTATCGACCCACTGGTACCCTATCCCCGGGGGCTTTACACTTAAAGGTGGGTGCCCTGGGGCCCACTCAGAGCACCCACCATACTCTTGTTTGGGGTTGCAAGAGGGAGCCTTGTTGCCCCAGCTGGCTCCCCACATACAGCAGGAGCTGGCATTGCTCCTGCCTGCAGGGAAAAGCTCCTAATGCAATATTTTGATCTGCTTCCCCACCCGCTTTAGTGCGTGCAGGGAAACAGATTAAAAGTCCGCTGCCAGAGGGCCGGAGTATTTTCAGAGCTCCCATCCACTCGAAGCGGACTTGTTCACTCACGCTTACTCGTGCCTGTGCCACTGCGGGCAGGGAAACTGCTATGTGTTGGGTGGGCTCCCCGGGCATACCTACTGAGCCACCCCAGGGGATGGTGTTCCATGGGGCCATTAATTGCTCAGAGCCCATCTCTTCCCTTTTACTTAACCTTGAGGGGATGGGTCCCAGGGGCCTTTAGAGACTTGGGAAGAGGGGCTATGTGGCCCCTCCCCTATTTAACACATTTCAGTCATGGGGGTGGGCTCCCCAGGGCCTTTCGAGGTTCTGGAAGGGGTGTGCGCGGCCACCTCCTTTTCATTAAAGAGTTTGACCCGAGGGATGGGGTTCCTGGGGCCTCTCTAGGCTCAGGGGGATGGGGGGCATATGGCCCCCTTCTCTTTTTAACACATTTATTTTTGTCCCAGGAGATGGGGTCTCTAGAGGCACAAGAGGGGTGCCAAGCAGCTCCCCTCCCCTTAACACATTTCAGCCTAGGGGTGGATTTTAATTATGGGTGAAGGGGGACAGTGCAGCCCCTCTCCCCTTCATTAATAAATTTAGCCCCAGGGAGCATGGGGTCCCTGGTGCCTCTGGAGGCTCAGGGAGGAGGCTGAGTGGCTTCTCTCCCCCTTTTTTTTTGATAAATGCAACTCCAGGGACGGCCTCCCTGAGACCTATAACTAAGGTTTGTGGCCCAGTCACTATGTTTTTTTCTGATCCTGCAAGACTCTCACAGGATTGCAGTATTTATGGTGATGATTTTTGTTTTTGGCCCAAGGGCGGTACCGCCATGGGGCCTAGGGGGTCAGGGTATCCTTACCCTGCCCCTTATATATTTATATTTTTCTAACTTCAGGACCAAGGACTAGGTCCTGAGTCCTGTAATGACTGCCAAAACCATTTTTCTCATGTTGCTGCGGTCAATCAGAGGGCTCCCTCTCACATGAGTCTGATTCCTGCAGCAGCAAGATGGCCCAAGGGAAATAAAACTCCCTAGGCGAATGAGAACACTGTATTTTTAAACTGCTGCTCGAGCGTGAGTCTTGCAAGACTTTTGTGAGCCCAACTGTCCAGATATACCCTTATTTTTTGCCCTTAATCTTTCAAAACCTACTGAACTGATTTATACCAAATCACATAAAGCACAATCTGTGGACCAAGATCTAGCTTCCAGCTGAATTTAGTGTAATTCCGTTCAGCAATTGTTGCTGTAGCCCGTCTTAAAGAAGTCTATGGAAAATGCATGGAGATTTTGTGTTTTGGGACCTTCTTTTTAGGGGTAGCACCTTTTTGGAAAGTTTTGTGTAGATTTGTCAGATGGTGCCAAAGTTATTAGCTACACAAAAATGTCTAACTGTAACCAAATAGTGAAGAACTGCACTAGTTTTTGTGTGTGTGTGTGTGTGTGTGTGTACATATATATATCTATATATACATTGAATCCTACAGGATGTTACTTTAATTCCCTGCCTCCATCGTTTTCTGTTTTGACGTGTGCTTTTTGACTCACTCAAGTGCTGGTCTGGAGTACATTGGTTAGGGCTGTAGTAAATTTTTAAGTGTATTTTGTGATTGTTTGGTGGGTGTCTGTTTTGTGTTAAATTTCCCTTAACCTCTCACATTCAGTAGTGATTATTCCCCATCTTCCCACCACGCCTCCTTGCTCTACCCATATTTACTACTAAAATGTATACCTATGTGTGCAGATATCTCCAAAAAGATGAGAGCCAGAGGAGATCTCTACCAGTATGTTTGAGAAATTAATTTTGCAGTACTTGAAGGAGAACAACTTTATGTACTCTAAAATGTCTTTTGTGAATCAACCCTTTTGATTTCATCATGACTAAAAAGAAAATCATGAGTTGATTGTGATGTTGGAAGGGTTGTCAAAGCGTGTGGTATGTGCAACTTGACTGCAAAGCATTTAGTGAACTCATTTTGCCACAGGAAGAGTCAGTTGGGTGGCCCGGAGTAGCTTGGCAAAAAGTGGAAGCTAATTTCGTAGTTCAGATGAGGTGTACATACTAGTATATGGTGATCCACTGGGCATACTACTAAAAGTATATGTATTTTTTTTTCAATAGCTATTTGCTAAGGAATGTATACCAGAAGAAAACGTGTTCACAGATAACAGATTGCAGTGTTTTTATACAATGTGATGAGGGTATTTTAAGTAAACTATGGAAACATACATTTTGGAGCAGTGTTTTATCACCCCCATGTCAACTGAATGGAGGAAAGGTTTAACAATGTGTTAGTTAATTGTGTCCAGATTTAAAACAATAATAAAGGTTGATGTGATTATATACTATAGGGAGCTGTTGTGGTATTACAGGACTACACCTCATGTGTGCCTGTGGGAAAATTGCTGTTTGAGCTTATGCAAAGCAGATAATTTTTGTCTGCGATTTCCTTTCTGGCTGTTGAGTGTGGGAAAGAAAAAGTTAGATTTGGAGAAATGGGGGTAATCTGTGAGAGTGGTTCCAACGCCTTGGTGATTGCATAATACATCAAGTAACCTGTTGTGGTGAGGAAAGGAGTGTTGACGTTTTGTGAGCTTTTTTGTGAGCATAAGTGCACAGCGCCATAAGGAAAAGGAATGCATAGCGGGTGTTATATGAGCAATGATTACATTTGGGTTGAGTGACCTAAGGGGCACAACAGTGTTCTTTTAAGTGGTGGATAGTGAGCACTTCAAGAACAAACATGATGAAGCAGAGCACAAATCACAGTTGCCTCGTACCACTTGTGAAAGAAAATTCCCTTATAGATTTAGAATGATTGTCTTTTTCATCACACACTGTGTCACTCAATTTCAGTATTATGTAGCTGTATTTATTTTTTAATCAGTGTTTCGGTGTTGGAACTGATGTACTGTTTAGCATTTGTTTTTTGATGGGTGACTGCGTGTGCTAGTGGTAGATTCCCTGCCAGTGGAATATGCTGTCAGACAGGGTTCCGAGGTGGCCGTGCATTGAGCCTGAACCCCTTTACTGATTGTCGCTTTATGTGCTATCATTGCAATAAAAGTATGACTGGTGCTCTGGTGTGCATGTATTTCTCATCTGTCCGCACTTTAAGGAGGAAATCAAGCTTGCAATATAGAGCTCTTTCAGGACACAAAAGTATTCATTAATATATAGTGCTTTGAGACAAGTGATGTCTGAGATGTTGGGCCCAGGGCACCAACCCTTCCCTCCCTCCACTGTGGCTCAGTTTGGAGATTAATAATACCCTCAGAACAAGAAGGTAAATTAAAATGTCAAAAGTAAATTAGAGGAAAATTGTGGTATTTGAGAATGATATGTAAATGCATGGTTTTTTTGTTTGTTTGTTAATGAGCTAGATGTAGTTTGAGGATTAATAACAAACACCACTCCCACCGCAGTGTTTAGTGTACATGCTACTTTAATGATGTGGCAAGGTTCATGCTGGACCACTTGTAAGGAAACTGTATGAGAAGTGTGATTGGACCTGAATATGTTATGAACTGAACAAACAAGTATTGACAATGCGAGTAGGTTTGGCTCTGAAGGAATGTTGTATGGTAATTGTTAGAATTTGGATCTGTATTTGGCAAAGGTATGTACCCTGTCCAAGTAGGGACCACAGACCTAGTTAGGGCAAGTCAGATACACAACCTGAATAAACCTGTGCTACTTTGGCACAGAGCAGTCAGGCTTAACTTAGAAAGCAATGTTTAAAGTATGTGTGCAACACTTATTAACAGTAACACAGTGAAAGTCACCACAAAAACAACAGTTTAGAAAAATAGATACTATTTATCTGAGTCAAACAAGACCAAAACAACGAAAACCCAATAAGGATGTCCAGAGATAGCAGTTTTAAAGATTTAGGTGAAATTAGCGCATAGAAAGCACCAACGGTGGTCATCTGGTCGCGTTGGACCTGGACAAAGTCACAGGTTCAAGTCAATGACGATGGAGTGCGGTCTGGCTGCAAGGCTCCGCTGAACACAGTATCTTAAATCCTGGTGTGCTGTCTACGCTGTATTCCTTTGCGGGGCTTTGCGTTGCTTTGTGCGGTTCCAGGGAAAACCACAGAAGGCAGAGCTCCTTAGGCCCACTTCCAAGGGTCCAGAACTAGAATGGCACCACTTGGCAGGGTGGACTCACAGATGGTTGAGTCCTGGTGCTGTATCAAGTGAGTTGCAGATAGTCATTAATGTCCCTAAGGCTGCAGAACAAGCAGCAAGCCTGCAAGCCATTGGAGACTCTTGGTTTCAAGGATGTGGAGAGCAAGTTCAGTCCCTTATACTGCAGGACAGAAGCAGCAGGCCAATGCAGCAGAGCAAACAGCAAAGTGTCAGTCCTTCCTGCAGCACAGCAGCAGTAGGCCAATACAGCAATGCAGTTGCAGAGTGACAGTCACTCCTGGCAGCACAGCAAGCTTTCTTCCTGGCAGAGTGTCCTTGGTTCCAGTAGAGATCTGATTTGGTGGGTTTTGGGGGCCAGTATTTATAATTTGGTGCCCTAGTTCTAGAAGGTGGAAGAAGGTTTCAGGCCTTCCCTTAGAATTCACAATGTCACTGTCCTGCCCTCCCTGGCTCCAGACATTCTACAGGGGGTTATGCAGCCCTTTGTGTGGAGAATGGCCTTATTCAGGTGTGAGGCAGTGCTAAGCTGCACTCCTGTCAAGCCAGTTAATGGGCCATTGAGGCCCATTAAGTCACATGCAAGCTACCATTGTGTGACTCTCTAAAGGAAATGCACAAAGCCCAGGTGACATCTACCCCAGACGTTTAGTGCAAGACAGACATAGGCACAGAATGGTTAAAGTAAGAAAATGTAAACTTTCTAAAAGTGGCATTATCAGCCTTACAATTTAAAATCCGACTTCACCCTAAGTTGTGATTTTTAATTGTGAGTCCAGAGACACCAAACTCAACATTTCTATTTTTCCCAATTGGGAGTTAAACTGAAACATTGCTTCAAGATAATCCTAGTGTTAGCCTGTGAGAGAGATAAGCCTTGCAATAGTGGAAAAACAAGCACTACTAGAAAATAGCAAGGGAATACATGTGTATTTTGTAGAAGTAAAGAACTTTAGAATAAAAGCAGTGTAGGTTAATATTTCATGGGGCAGTTACAGTGTCAAGTGGTTTAGGTTACTGACTGCCCTCCTCCAGTCCGTGCTGCCAGCAGAGAAAAGTATCTAGTTGTATAAGACACTTTAGTAGCATTCCAGTGTCATGTGTGAGCCCCTGAAAATTCAAGCTCAGGCAGCTTGATACATCAACTAAATGATCACAGCTGTGTGGAGGGCAAATACTTTTTTGTGGAAGCCCAAAATCTCTGCCAATGAAACCATGTACTCCTGGTTTCCAGGAGCCAGGGCACCTGTCTAGTGATGCTCACTTAATTGTCTGGCAACAGCTGTGCTGTTAAGCCAGACCATAAAAAGCATTGGCAAAGCCAAAAGCTGTTACCTATGCAAGAGCTATTGGCTTTGCCAACGTGTTTTATCCATGTTTTACACTAGCGTTCTTGCTGTTCAGCATGGCTAAAAGTTAGTAGCGTAGAGAAGAGTGGTGTGGAGTATCATAGAATGGAATGGTGAACAGTGGAGTAGAGTGGAACGGCAGAGAGTGTTGTGTATTGGAGTTGCATAGAGTGGAGTTGCGTTGAGTGGTGTACAGTGTAGTGGCATAGAATAGAGTGGATTGGTTGAAAGTGCATTGGAATAGATTGTTGTGGAGTATAGTGGCATAGGAGTGCAGCAGCACAGAATTCAGCATTGTACATTGCAGCAAAGTATATTATAGTGTTGCATACTAGAGTGCAGTGGCACAGAGTGGTGTGGAGTAGAGTGGCATAGAGTGTAGTGATGTAGAGTGCAGTGGCATAGAATGACAGTGTAAAGGAGTAAAGTAGTGTAGGGTGCAGTGGTACAGAGTAGATTAGAGTGACGTACAGAGGATTGTCATAGAGAGCACGGGCGTAAAGTTGAGTGTTACAGAGTAAAGTGCATTGGTGTAGCTTGAGAGTTGTTATGGCATAGAGTGCAACAGGGAATGTGCAGTTTGACAGAGTGGCATAGAAGTGGAGTTGTGCAGAGTAGATTTGAGTGGCATAGAGTGGAGTGGTATAGAGTGCAGTGGTGTAGAGTAGTACAGAGTAGAGAGGGGTAGAGTGTAGTGGTGCAGAGTGGAGTTGAGTGTAGTGGTGCAGAGTAGAGTGCAGTAAAGAGTGCATGATGTGGTAGCACATTGCCATTAGAGTTAGCAAGCTTTCAATTGAAATGACCATTACTTTTGCATAGATAAACAGTTTTCCTGATAAAAGTATACAGCACACAAGCGATAAAGTGTGGAAATGGTATCACCTAGTTTAATGATTTGTTTTGGTCATAGTAAAATATTTGTTTCCAACGCACTTCAGAATTAACAGAAAAAGTTCTTAATTTGTGTAACTAATTCTGATATGTTCTGAAATACTTACAAAGTTCATTTAAGTTTTGTTGTGCACTAGAAAAAAAACATTTCCTACCCCCAGTCAGAGAAAACAAAAAGCAAACACCAAGGTTCCTCAAAAGGCAGAGACTGACATTTGACCTCAGTCTTTGACTGCACAACAAATGTAACAAAATGAGAGCAATATTTACAGGCCTGTTTACAGAAAGGAGCAAGTGTGGAAGAATACAAGGGAGGTTGGTGTGAAAAGGCTCTGTGCCTTGGGAGGGACAAACTCACCCTGGACAGCCTAAAATAAATAAAGGCAGCAAATAGAAAGCCAGAGAATGTTTGTTACAAACCAGCAAGCCAATGGTAAGCAATGGGTAGAATGCATTCCAAGGGAACCGTTCTGAATGTCTACAAGAAGTCTTTAGCAAATCAGACAGCTGGCTTGTCTGGTAGGCTTTGACCATAGGAAGGAATGTACAGTTGACTACATCAAAGGAAAACAGTCCATGCTGAAATAGAGAAGCTTAAGTATTGTATGGACACAATGATCTTATTACAATCCTTACTTCTGTGTTTTCTATGTCCTAATGTCTTGATTTGTGAATAACACAATAACAACATCCTGTGGTATCAGCTGCTGGCATCATCCAAATGTGCCTTCTTCTCATTTTTGTTTGAGGAGCCAATTTAATCAAATGTTTAATTATAGATTTGTATCCAAGCAGATTGAAATATTTTAATCTACACCCATTTTTTCATAGTGTTACTGTAAGAGAGACGGGAGAGCAGACTCCTTCCTTAAATAGTTGGTCCCCATAATTCCATGCTGAAGCTAGAAGGGGAAGAGAAGCGGATGTTGACCATAATACAAAAATAGCCATAAGGAATTTATGTTGGGATTTCTGAAAATTGCTGAATGCCAACTAACAATAGCAAAAGAGTGCATAGGCTGAGGATACTTAATAGGAAGAAGCATAAAAATCTTAAATGTGGAGGAACCGCTGGCAAAGAATGGCCGCTTATCGGCAGACCCTCCTCCATCTATGTTGAAGTATGATGATATAGCCTAGATGATGATTAAGGAGCACAAAGGCATAAGCTGGACTTAAAGATCTGGCGAATGAAATAGTAGAATCAGCTGAAAGGAGATTGATGAAAGGTCAACAGGGCAAGAATGGGTTTATCGATAAAACAGTCGAAGAGGTGAGGTTTTCGGTAGAGTGTGAGAGTCGTTTTCTAGTCTTAAGTTGCAAAGGTAAAGAATTCCACAGGAAGGAGCACCATAGTTGAAGAGATCTTTTATCAAATTGTTTGTAGCATCTTGGCCATGCATACACTAGATTATATTTTAAGACTGTGTAGATCTGTAGTTGGACTAATCAGGACAAACAATTTGCAAAGCGAATAGAGTGATTTAAAAGCTGGTGTGATGTAGTCATGGTGCTTCATGCCAAACAGGAGGATAGCAGCACTGTTTGTAGTTTTGCAAGTGATTTATTTAGGAGGCTAGTGAAGGTGCTGTCAGAATAATCCTGGCAAGATGTAACCACAACATGGATGAGGGCAATTTTCTAGACACAGTAAAGTGGTGTCAAAACTCCTAAGAGCCAGAGCTGGAACCAAAAGCAGCCCAGGAAAAAGTGCTCAACCAGCCCGACTCCCTTCCTCTTCTCACTCTATTTCTGTTTCCATTCATCTATTTTCTCTTTTCCTCCTGTCTATCTCTCTAATCTTTATCTCCAACTCTCTGGCTCCCTCTCTCCCTCTCTTGAAGCCCTAGTGCCTGCTCCGGTTAATCTTGGGGAGCCCTGGAAAATGATAAAGGCAAAAGCAGTAGCTCTGGGCTTTCTTAATCAGTCTCCAATTACTTCAGCCCACCAGGATAATGGCCGATGGAAAAAAGGGCAGCCAGGCCCTGCTTAGAACAAACGTGGTTGAATGATGATTTAGAAACAGCACTTATTCGGAACTTAAGAAGACATCACTGTAAACCCTCACAAGGAGATTACAAACTTTGTTTTAATTTGGGGGGGAGCATGCCCAGTGAATCTACCTAAGCCACAGAAAAGACAACTGAGTTAATGGGTCCCATCAACATAGTTCAGATGAAGACACATTCCTCAATGCCATGCATTGCATTATTTGCAAGAGCTGCAGCCCATCTGGCGCACCCTCTGGGCTCATAGGGTCATATGTACGAACACATTTTCCCATAGAAACAGAATGGGTAGACCCTTTGATGCATTTGGCCCATGGTGTCTTACACCCTACCTGCTTGCCTGCCTTTGGATCAGACACTCCTAGCTTTTTCGTCAGCTTTCTGCTACACAGTGTGGCAGCCTTTAATGTCATGGCTGGCTTCACCACAGAAGGCACTGCTGCTCGCACTGGTGCTGAACAGAAATTCATCAGCAGCACCTCACCCACCGCTGTACCAGAAAGCAAGTATAGAAGACAGGACCAGAGAAGTTTGGAGGAGGACAAATATAGGCAAAAGATCCATGACATTTTTGGATCAGTTTCTTATCCTCTGAACCTTTATGCCTATGATGGTGATGGGGATTTAGCAGGCATATCATTGGCCAGTGGACTGTACACCTCCCCGGTGGTTGAGATGGAATTTCCAACAAGGCGTCTTACCACTTAGTGGCTAAAAAAAGTTGCACAGGTACTGCAGATGGAATGTCCTCACCTACTCATTCTTCCCATTCTCAAGCACATTAGAACTCCTTCTGCCCTTCAGTGAGGTCCTGCTGGATCCAGTGATGGCAGCTTAGGAGAAGCCCACTTCATCACCATTGGTCGAAAGGCTGGGGGTAGGTTGTTCTCTCAGCACCAAGAAATTCTCTGTTCTTATCTGCACACCTTCCACCAAAATCCCTCGTCATGCATGCATCCGGCTACTCTGGGCATTTAGCAGGCCTCTTCCCTTCTGCTTCTTTTTATAAGGAGTCAAAACGACTTGAAGCTGGAGGGCAGAAAACATTTTTGGCAGGCAGTACAGTGCTTAAGTTCATCAATGCCTCCTGGCACAGTATACCCATGCCTTATGGGACATGGCCAACCGGTCATTCCCATGTTCTGGAAGACATGAAAGCCACTTCCGGGGGATGTGACAAACTGACAAAATGCATCCTGTCACATAAAATCCAGCACTGACACCATCAACTCAGTGGCACATACTATCATTACCTTTGTCTTGATAATGCCTATTTGGGGCTAAGGTTGATTCCCCATTTGACTAGTTGGGAGGTCACAGTCCGATCATCAAATCTCCAATAACCTCAGGCAGTCAGGGACTACAGCCGATGTTGAGAATTGTCAAGGGAATTTTCCCTTCGCCAGGACCAGTCCTTTCAGGCTCAGCAGCCTCAAAATCTGC
Source organism: Pleurodeles waltl (assembly GCF_031143425.1). Lineage (NCBI taxonomy): Eukaryota > Metazoa > Chordata > Amphibia > Caudata > Salamandridae > Pleurodeles > Pleurodeles waltl. The sequence continues at coordinate 905,665,493 of NC_090450.1, forward strand.
TGGGTAAGCCTTAGAGGGGCAGAGCTAAGAAGGGCTACGGACCTTCCAGCAACCCACCTCCTTCTGCTCTTCTTCCCACTGCACCACCAGAAAAGCAAGTGTAGTTTGCCTCTACAAACCCACACAGAACTTATTTGGGGGGCGGGGGGGAGGTCATCCTTTTTATCCGCTTGGATGGCCATGACTTTGGAACCAGTGGGTCCTTCAGGTCATGGAAAGGCACCTTATCCTCTCTTCAGGCTCCACCCCATTCTGCCATGCTGTCCTCCCTTCTACCAGACCATCTCTCTAATTTACAGCAAGAAGTAGCAGTGCTCCTCTTGAAGGGAGGTGTGGAGTTAGTGACAGTGCAGTAAATGGAACAATGATTTTACTACCATTATTTCCTTGTTACCAAGAAGGACAGCAGTCTTCTTTAGATTCCTAACCTCACAGACTTTAATTATTCCCTCCAAAAGGAGAAGTTCAAATGTTGACCCTAGCTCAGGTGTTGCTGGCATTGAAAGGGGGTGACACTCAATCTGCAGGATGCGTATTTCCACAATCCAGTTCTGCAGTCCCCTCGGAAATACTTGTGTTTTGTGGTGGACTCTAAGCACTACCAAATAATGGTATACCCCTTTGGTTTGACATCCTCCCATCAAGTCTTCACAAAGGTGATAGCTGTGGTTGAAGCCCATCTCATGTCCAGCTTCTCTGTCTTATCAAACCTGGTCAAATGACTAATATAAGCTAGTTCACTGGAGGTGGTGACGTGTCATCCACTAATCGACCTGGGCTTTTTGATCAATGAATCCAATTCTCACATGAAGCCCCCCACTGCCTCCAGTTCCCTGATTCTAACCTTCTCTGCATTATTTTCACAAAAGGGTCCTAAAGTTTCCTGGGGTATGCTGTTTCCAGTCCTGAAGGTCTTACACTTTGTTAGGTTTTCTGGCTTCCTGTTTTCTCCTGGTCGCTCATGCACATTGGCACATGAGATCTGTGCTATGATACCTCTGCAGGTAGTGGTTCCAACACCGAAAAGACCTGTCAGATTTCAGTCCTCTCAAACTATGGCCACTTTAGTAACAGGGGTTTGTGCTCATCTGGAGACCAGAGGCATTTGCTCTCCAGAGGAGCAGGTGCTTCACATCAACCTCCTGAGTCTGCAGGTGATTCAGCTGCAACTCAACGCTATTCTCCCTTCCATCCAAATGTTAGTCCATACAGATCCTGACTGGCAATACAACAGCAATGAACAAAAAAGGGGAAGTAGGGTTTCATGTACTATGCTTTGAGGCATTGTCTGTGATCTTGGGCATACCACCAAAGGATCTGGTTGACAGCCTGTCCCCTAAAGGGGTCTCTGAATGTCAGAGCCGACACCCTGAGCTGGCGTTATCTAGCCGATCACAAGTTGGGTGCCCTGCAGGTGGTAGTTCAGGACTTCTGCACCTGGTGAGGCACACCTCAAGCGGACTTGTTCCTCAAAAAATTGCTTGATGCCAGCAGTTCTAAGCCTTCCAGTATCTATTAAGGGGAGCCTTGGGGGCATGTTTTAGTTGAGGTGGAACTTTCAGTAGCACTATGCATTGCCCCCATACTCCATTTCTAAGGAAGATGCAAAGAACAGGCTCACAACATTCTCATTGCCCTGAACTGGCCAAGGAGGGTGTGGTATGCAGACCTTCAGTCCTTCTCCCTATGTCCCCCACTCAAGCTGCCATTCAGACTGGACTTTTTCTCCCAGTCAGGAGGAATGGTGCTGCACCCCAAACTCAAAGGCGTACACCTTCATGCCTTGAGATTGAATGGGTCATTTTATATGCTTTCTGATGCCAGTGTAGGTGGTCGACGTAATATTTTCAGCTTGTTACCGAGCCACAAAATCTGCTTTTTATGAGATGGAACAGCTTTGTTTCATGGCTCGAGACAACAACATAGACCCTCTTCAGGCTTGTTTGTTGCAAATCCTACAGTTCTTTCTCATTCGCCCTAGCTCAGAAGATGTATGCAGTCTACACCGTAAAGGGGTGTTTGGCTCCTTTGTCAGAATTCCTTTGTCTCACAGCCTGCCTTACTTGCTTAAATCCCCTATTGCGATGCATTTTCTGACATGGTTGTCTAAATTGTATCCGCCCGCTCACTTATTGTGCCCCCATGGGACCTTAATCTTGTTCGAACCCCTTTACAGTTGCAAACCAGGGTTGTTTTCCTTTCCAGAGTGGTGACTCCCTTTCACTTAGGCCAGTCCGACATTATACTGAATTTCTGTACCCCACACCACCCCACAAAGGAGCATGAGTTGGAACCTCTCCAGGTGGTCACTTCTTTCCTAGACTGCGCCAATGATATACATCTGGAGGACCATCTCTTTGTTGGGTTCTTTGGTTTGTAAAGAGGCAAAGCTGTTCAGAAATGGACGCTGTCCAGGTGGATTATCCTCTGCATCAAAACCTACTGCACTTAGGCCAAAAAAGACTGGAAGGGATCAGGGTTTATTCCACCAGGGCCAAATCTTCAACCTCTGCCCTCACCAGAGGTGTTCCTGTTGCAGAGATCTGCAAGGCGAATACATGGGCATCCTTCCATACCTTTGGTAACATTTACTGCCTGGATTCTGAAGTGCAGAGGGATGAACATTTCACCAGCTCGGTTCTGCATGACTGTCTCATTTAACCACCCATCAACTGCTGCTTTGGGATCTATTTTACAGGGGAGGAATCTGGTAGAAGTATCTATCAGAAGAACAACGTACCTCTGGTAACAGTCTTTCTTATGAATACTCTACCTGAGGATTCCTCACCATTCCCACCCACCTTCTCATTTGATGGGTAAGGCAATAAGGTTCCAATTCATGTTTGACCCAGTCCATCCATTTACCACAAGGATTTGGTAAAAATTGATGGAAACTGACATAGTTGTGTTGCTGGGGTGGTTGCCTATATGGCTTAGGTGATGTCACTTCTGACATTGATATGAAGCAAGCTCCCTCTACTAGTGACTTAAGAGCTTAGGGGCCATATTTATACTTTTTGACGCAAAACTGCGCTAACGCAGTTTTGCGCCAAAAAAATTAGCGCCGGCTAACGCCATTCTGAAGCGCCATGCGGGCGCCGTATTTATTGAATGGCGTTAGCCGGCGTTAGTCGACCGGCGCTGCCTGGTGTGCTTGAAAAAAAAACACGTACACCAGGCAGCGCCGGCGTAGGGAAAAATGGCGTTTGGGCGTCCAAAAATGGGGCAAGTCAGGCTGAGGCAAAAAAAATCGTCTTAACCCGATTTGCGCCATTTTTTTTTGGCGCCCAGACGCCATTAACATCACTCCTGTCTTAGCAAAGACCGGAGTCATGCCCCCTTGCCCAATGGCCATGCACAGGGGACTTCTGTCCCCTGGGCATGGTCATTGGGCATAGTGGCATGTAGGGGGGCACAAATCAGGCCCCCCTATGCCACAAAAAAAAATTACAAAAAATACTTACCACAACTTACCTTTCCTTCCCTGGGATGGGTCCCTCCATCCTTGGGTGTCCTCCTGGGGTGGGCAAGGGTGGCAGGGGGTGTCCCTGGGGGCTTGGGAGGGCACCTCTGGGCTCATTCTGAGCCCACAGGTCCCTTAACGCCTGCCCTGACCCAGGCGCTAAAATCCGGCGCAAATGCGGGTTTTTTAGTCCCGCCCACTCCCGGGTGTCATTTTTGCCCGGGAGTATAAATACGACGCATATGCATCGCAGTCATTTTTTAAGACGGGAACGCCTACCTTGCATATCATTAACGCAAGGAAGGTGTTCACGCAAAAAAATGACGCTAACTCCATGAACTTTGGCGCTAGACGCGTCTAACGCCAAAGTATAAATATGGAGTTAGTTTTGCGTCGAATTTGCGTCGAAAAAAACGACGTAAATTCGGCGCAAAAAAAGTATAAATACGGGCCTAGAAGTTTCCAGATCCATAATGACGCCTTGGCTAATTCTGCAGGTAGATGGGGTATCCACCTAAAAGATCATTACCAGAGGTGAGTAACCTTTTCTACTGTGAAAATGCTGCACCATTGCAGTGAATAAGTTGCAATAATCAGAGATTGTTAGTCGGTATTACACAGGAAGCAGGCGCAGCAGTGAGTGGTTGTTCATGAGCAGCTGAGAGAGCGTGCTGACCAATTGAAGAAAGACAGCAATAAAACGTGAACAATTACGAGAATAATAGAATGACCCATTTGGCTTGTATAACGTGACCAAGATCTCCATCAAAGAGGGTAAGGGATTTCATAGATGCTGGCAACTCTGTTCCTATCCTCTTCAGACGAGTTGAAACCCCCTGGTAGCTGAAGAAATGGTGACCGAGAGCACAAGTGAAGATCAATAAAATGTGTTTAATCGGAAATTAAGTTGGGTATTACGGATAAGAGAACAAGTGTCCCAGGCAAATTGGGGTATATAAATCTTTAATTTGCCTCAGGACCCTTTCATATCAACACCAAAAAAAATGGAGTCTTCACTGCATCTTATTGAACACCCTTTAACTAAGTTCTGGGTTATTGTCTATTCTTAAGGCTGCTTTAGCAACACAAAAGGATGATGGACGGGGTGCAGAAACTTTTCAAATACTCACCCCCAGTCACAGATCTGGGTTTAATCCATCGTTCTTTTGCTCACCATGCGCCACACCAGTTTGGACCCAGCCCTAATGCTGCTCAAGGACCTGAGGCCAGAAATAGTTCTGCATCAAAGAAGTTATTTAAGGGAGGAACTGTTACAACAATGAATTTGTAAAATGTTCCCAGGAGGGTGACTGGGGGTATGTTGCTAAGGCCATTGCCCTACTAGCAACTTGCCACCTTAAGGTGGGTAGGGAACTCAGTGCCCAACACCTGAAGGATAAGAAGCTTACCTGGCGTTTTGAGGGCTGAAAAGTTAAGGGAAGAAGCTGTATTGTTTTTTTTGTAATGTAAATTAGATATAAGTTGTACCAAGGGCCATGAGCAACAGACTCCATCTCCATGTAATTCTTTCAGGATTTTAACATCTTTGCCACTAAGCTGCCCTTTTTGGAAGAGTTTGCAGTGGCCTAACAGTCTATGTGGTTACTGATTCAGTTCTTTCATTCACTATCATTTACCGTAGGAATGATAACATTTCGATTCAGAAACTGGAGGACTGAGCATTGGACCCCTTTGATCTGAATGTCATTTTAGATTATGCCTAAGTTTACCCAGGTCATCAGAAGAAAAAAGACATTGCTGACAGCTTGGTTGATGTTCTTGGGTCCCTGTGAATCAACTTTCTCTCATCTGACTGCCAGGTCATGAATATCCTTAGGGGTTGCATACCTACTCAGAAAAAGCATGGAGCAACTTCACGATGTTACCCCAACTAAGTCCATCTTGGGGGCCCAGAAAGGGTAGACGGGACGGAACCCAGGCAAAGAGTCTCAGTAAAAGATACACATGTACAAATGGCAACAATGATGGTGCCTTCTTGGCATAACATGATGTGTATGCAGCCATGGGCAAGTAATCTTCTCGACCGATGGATTATTGAAGGTACAAATCAGTTGTACTTTCATGTGTAATGTTTCTGTAGACAAGTGGTTAAGTTACACCCACAGTGATCTGCATGGAGCTCAGAACTATTCTTAAATACTGGTGCGAGGGTCTTTCTCTTTACATCTGTAGAGTTAAATGCAAGCGGAAAAATAGTGGACCTATGAGGTCCTGGGTGATTGTTATTGCTTAGCTCCAGGTTACTAATAACCAGTGCTTTAAATGGGCCGGTACTCTCCGGTACTGAGTACCGGCACTTTTTTATTTTGAGAGGGAGAGTACCGGCATATCTCGAGCAAAACGTAATACTTTTAATTGGAGAGTACCGGCACTTCTCAGAAACAAGCAGGTACTCTATTACAGAGTACCTGCACTTCCATTTTTCCATTTAAAGCACTGCTAATAACTATTTTTTAGTGACACTTAAGTGCGCTGTTTAGGGTGCCGCATTCAACTTGTGAGGTCTGTGTGGGTGAGACTGCTGATCATTTCATGGTATTCACTGTGGCTAAATGGGCAGGGATTTTCTTGGTGACCCAGCAGTCAGAATTAAGGCTTTCTGCTTATCACTAGCCAAGAGTACGGGTACTTTAAGCAAGATGAAAGATGGGCCTAGTAGTTACCATCAAAAGCCATCTGCTTCCTCACAGGTGAATTTAACATACACTAGATCGTGTAACCAACCTAGCCACAAGTGCAGGGGGCGCCGCTGCTTGAAACTTCTTTAGTGAGGGGTATCCTAGATACAATCTTGCACCACTTCTCAGTTTTGTGCACTGCGGGCCTCATTTACAAGCTTTTGGCACAGGGCAGCGCTGCAAGCCTTCTTGCTACGCTGACCTGTATCAAAAGAAAGTGTCAGGAACGCGCTGTAACTACAAGATTTGGCGCATTCCTGACGTCCCCTGTGCTGGTGCACAAATTGCTGCCATGTGCCAAAGCAGGCACCCTTGCTTGAGTTGCGGGGATGGTTGTTTTTGTGCAGGGAGGGGCACCTTTCTGCACAAAAACAATCAGGGAAGGCATTTTCCCACATCCTGTATGTGTAGCAGAATGCAGTGCACATAGAAAGAGGACAAAACAGGGAGAAGTAATGTTATTTCTCCCTGTAGCTCCAGCCTTACATCACCCCTGGGGAGGCATAGGCTTTTGACGCATTCCCAGGTACACAAAACCTGGTAAATCTCAGAATGTGTTAAAATCCATGGATATTGCATGGGGACACCCACTGCAACACCCATCGAACACCTCCCAGACGCAAAGTAAGGCAACACGCTGACTTGCACTGTGTTGCCTTCCTCCATATCTACAAGGCTTTACGTGGCCTTATAGATATGTGCCAGAAGCCTGCGTCGCCGGACCCGGTGCGTCACAAAAAGTGACGCTCCGGCAGCTCAAGCCACTTTTAAATAAGTCACTCCATATTTATGTAAAACACTTTATAAGAAGACATTTACAAATAATTCTATAAAATATTCTAGATGCTTGTCAAATGCCTTTGAAAAAGATCATTATATTTAGCGATTTCAGGGAGGGAGTTTGTGTTTTAAGGAGTTTGCATTGAGTATTCCTAGACAAACACCTCTATTCACATGACTGAAACAATAGACTATGTCACAAAAATCAGGAGCATTAAATAGAAAACATGGGTAGGGATAAGAAGTGTAGCCCCACTGCTCCCGAGAAAGATGAGCGTCCGGAAGGGCAGTGGAGAAAAACATATAGAAATTCACCTGTTGGGCAACACAGAAGGTTTGTAGCCTGAATGTTTCCTGGATTCACATTCTGTGCTTTATTTCGCCATCTAGTGGTCGGGTCCGGAATACTTCTCTTTTAATAATCTTTCTTTATTCTTATGTTTTGAATAGTTTCCCTATCCTTCAAAGCATCTTTGAGGATCCACATTAAAGAATTGAAGTAAGAAATGGCAAATCTCAGAATAGCTCTGGAGCTAGATCTTAGTTTTAAGTAGCTGCATGTTTGTTGTTGAGCACACATTCTAAAGCAGTGAATAAAAATAAGCGCTTAATCAGCACTCATAGATGTGTAACTAGATTGAAGCCATGGAAAAGCAGCAAATAAAATCAGTAGCTGACAAGCAAGATAATACCTAAAACTGTAGGTGGGGGGATTCCCCCCTAAGCACATGAGAAAGACCTTGTACAACATGTGCAAAAGTATGTGATAATCTATATATATTGATATTTTAAATTTATGTGTTCGATTTTATAGACGGTGACCATTAAGTGTTTTCTTTCCCATCTTGCAAAAAGTATACATTATCTGAATCATTATATCTAAGTGATAAGAAATCCACCCAAAATGTGGCCGGTGAATCTAGTGCTACAAGAGGATCAAACAGTGTCTAATAAAATGAATATGTAATCAAATACTTTCTCAGAAAATGCAGCTTAGGAACTACCCTGGCAAACCACGCGCGAGGCAGCTGAGGTTTTATTTTTGTACTTTAGTGGCAGTATCTTTAAAAAGCGAACTTGGCTCCGAATGGCGCCGTAGACAGCAGCAGGATATGCATCCAGTTCCATAGGACACAAGGATATAAATAGATGTTTACAGATACAAAAGAGATCAGAAACATTACAGCACAGTGAGGTGAGGAGGGGCAGTATGTGATAGCGTCTGGGTTGGAGTATTGTGAAGATGTAGATTTTGAGCTCTTTGTTGAATTATTCCAACGAAGGAGCAAGTCTGAGCAGCAAAGGTAGGTTGTTCCAGAGTCTCATGCCATATTCAAAGAAAGCCTGTTGGTGTGTGCATTGAGTCTGTAGGATCTCCAGCCTGGCAAGGGAGATGTTCCTTCTAGTGCAGGCACCACAGGGCATCAGTGCAGAAGCAAGGCCATTCAATTTACTAAGGTCGAATGCCTTGTAGATTAAACCAAAAAAAAAATGCATTTTCTTTCGTGGAATAGATGCTGGCAAGAAGAGGATGCACATGCAGTTCTTGCACTGTAAGGCATATGTACTAGGGGGCATATTTATACTCCGTTTGCGCTGGAATTGCGTCGTTTTTTTTGACGCAATTTCGACGCAAAACTAACTCCATATTTATACTTTGGCGTTAGACGCGTCTAGCGCCAAAGTCCTTGGAGTTAGCGTCATTTTTTTGCGTGGATACCTACTTTGCGTTAATTATATGCAAGGTAGGCGTTCCCGTCTAAAAAAATTTACTCCGAGGCATGTGCGTCGGATTTATACTCCCGGGCAAAATTCACGCCCGGGAGTGGGCGGGTCAAAAAAAATGACGTACGGCCGCTTTTGCACCGTTTTTTAGCGCCTGCAAAAGGCAGGCGTTAAGGGACCTGTGGGCTCTGAAGGAGCCCAGAGGTGCCCTCCCATGCCCCCAGGGACCCCCCCTGTCACCCTTGCCCACCCCAGGAGGACACCCAAGGCTGGAGGGACCCATCCCAAGGACATTAAGGTAAGTTCAGGTAAGTTTAAAAAAAAAAAAAATTGTGGCATAGGGGGGCCTGATTTGTGCCCCCCTACATGCCACTATGCCCAATGACCATGCCCAGGGGACATAAGTCCCCTGGGCATGGCCATTGGGCAAGGGGGCATGACTCCTGTCTTTGCTAAGGGGGTTATGAGTGAAAAAAAAATGGCGCAAATCGGGTTGAGGCGAAAAAATTGCCTCAACCTGACTTGCCCCATTTCTTGACGCCCAAGCCCCATTTCCCCCTACGCCGGCGCTGCCTGGTGTACGTCGTTTTTTTTAACGCACACCAGACGGCGCCGGCGGCTAACGCCGGCTAACGTCATTCAATAAATACGGCACCCGCATGGCGCTTCAGAATGGCGTTAGCCGGCGCACATTTTTTTGACGCAAAACTGCGTTAGCGCAGTTTTGCGTCAAAAAGTATAAATATGGGCCCGGATCTTTTATTTGGCTAGTGGTTATTTGAGCCACTAGCTTGGGTTGGGGTCAGTGAGGACTTTGATACGCCAGTCAGCAGAGCATTGACTCAATTGATGTGCGACAAGACAAGGGCCTGGACCTTGGACTCGAAGTTTGTAGGACGGAGGAGTGGCTAAATTATGCACAGTAGTGTAAAGTGGAAATATACTATTTCAGTTTTTTTTTTGTGGTTCTGTGAAGTCAAAGAGAAATCCTAGAGTTTAGCAGAGAATGAGAAGCCACCTAAGTTTATATTGTTTTGTCACTGATGGGCAAGAGGCAATGGTGTTTTTTAGTGAGGACCGACAGTCTTTGTTGGGTTGAGTTTCAGGTATGGTATGGGCATGTAGGCAAAGTCTAATTCTAAATTTGATAGGAAGGAGTTGAACAGTGGTGTTAAGGAGGAAGTTACTTGCCCTAAGTGCAGGTTGTGGAAAGTGGAGGAGAACAGATGGTGGGATCAGAAGGCAAAATTAAATATCCTGGCAATAAACCATAAGGATGCTGATATCGATCAAAAATAACGATCACTAGATACCGTTTAAGTGGAGTTCAAAGACACAAATATTATAATCTGTTTTGTTTCATTGAACCAAACAAAGTATAATGCATTCCAAAAAAAATACACAAATACACCCTGTAAATTGAGCTTTAGTCAGAGTATTAAATAAATGCATGAAATAAAAAAGTGTTATATAACAGTAGATATTGACACCCACAAAACGTTTAGATCATTCAATCACTAAAGAGGTGATAGTGATAGAAATCCACGAAGTTGGGACTAGAATCGCTCCAGAATCTGATTTTTTTTCTTCTCGCAATAGTCTAAAAAAACCTTTATTATGATATGCCTGACCATGGAAGATCATGTTTAACTTCTTGCTCAAGCCATCGGCATTATTGAAACTATTACCAGGGCCATACACACCAATACCTAACTCATTGACAATCTAAGAGGACATATAGAAAGACGCACGTCTCAACTATGTCATGACCATACGTGTCAAGATATTAGTGTTGCAGTTGGAGAATTTCCTTCCAGACTTACCATTCCTAATGAGAATAAGTTTAAGAATGTACTTTTGCATGATAGCGATAGAAAAATGGTGATAATATAACCTGTTACAGCCATCAATAATTTATTAGCACTTTAGAAAAATTGTGATAATATAACCTGTTACAGCCATCAATAATTTATAGCACTTTTGGCAATTGGATTGACTCGTGACATCTCTCCCTGGGTCTGAAGGTTGGATTAACAACAGTATGTTCTCGTGCTCTGTAAAACTTTTGAGTAAATGGCAAATTGTCCTAGAAGAAATGTATATGTTTTTTGTTAAAGTTAAGAAAGAATGTCCAGTGCAAACACCTGTTATGCATGTGCCACGAATTATTTTGTAGTTGCTTTGTTGCACTACCCTGGGGCTCTGTTACTTTTCTGTAGATTTGTTTTATTCCTGAGGCTGCTTTTTTGTTTGCACCTCTTGCAATGTACCGGATATAGAAGTATGTTGAGGGGTTTCTTCCAGGAGGCTTGCGTACAGAAGGAAAAGTTCACATTTCTCACAGTGAGTCAAGATCCCTCACATCTCTGCTTACTTGGTAAGTTATGAACATTTTTGATTTCATTTTTTTTCAGTGCCAATTTAGACCTGGTTTGTAACCGACTGGGGTTAGCAGTAAAGATACAAGGGAAGTGAAACAAATTAATAGATTTTATAAAACTCGCAAGTTAACAGTAAAGGCAATGTTATAATTTTTGATTTGTGTTTTTTTTTTAATTATTACTAGATATAAAGTATCCTTTAAGTATTTATGATAAAATATCTTTTCAACACGTTTGTTCTTTTTATTTAGTTCTTATTTTTTTGTAAAAGTCAACCTGCTGGGAATCATGATCTTTATTAGATGTGAAAGGACATTTTGCCACCCATCCTATAAAATAGGTTGTAACGTTTTTGTTGTAAGGGTTTCTTAGTATGAGTAGATTAAACGTAAAGTGATATTGCTGTTTTAAAGGATTTCGTGTGGGGGGAGGGTTCTTTATACTGATATAGATTAAAGAAATATAGCCTACGTAGAGGAGATCTGCTTATGTTTACCCCATCACCTGAAATGAGGGTTCATACTGATGCAGGGGCTTTAACATGCCCCGGAGACCACCAACTCCCCTGCACCAGCCCCCATCGTGCCTTTGCCATGCACACTGATAATTACCCGAGATATTACATCAATGATGCCATCTTCTATGACATCGTTGATAATATCACTGTAACATTTGATGTAAAATTATTAAGGAGAAAACTGTGCATGGCGGGGGAGCGAGTTATAGTTTTTTTTTAGATAACCATAGCTATAACTGCTGAATTTCTATGATTTTCTGTGAGTAAAATGTGAACCCTGTAACGTCCCTGTAACCATTGTTTTTTAGGGGCGAGCACAAAGCGCTCGGTCCCAGGCTGTAATCTCTCTTTGGGATTCTAACCACGCCCATGTCATGTCAGTCACTTTCATTGGTTTGTGGGCTTGCCTTTTAAAATCGCTTGCTTTCATTTGTGAAAGGCAGGCATATGTCATGCCTTTTCCGATGTGTAGCCCACCTACACAGCACCGGTAAACTACTGAAAACATACGAGGCTCGATGTTTTCAGCATGGTTTCTGGAGTACTTTATCTTTTTATTTTCGACGCTGTGCAATCGCACTGGGATTTACATAGCGCGATCGCGCTCGGTTTTCCCGTTTTCAATTTCAGCACGATCGCGCTGTGTTTTTTTCTTATAATTTGTGTGGGAAGGAAAGTCCAGTTAGGAGTTTACAATGCTAATAGCTCTAACTCGAGCAAATGTGAGACCTGTTGCTTTGCAAATGCTTGTTTATTTATATGGTTTCCGTCTCTCAAGGAGAGAATCTATCTTCTGCTGTACTGGTTCAAACTGAGAAGGCGACACGAATAATAAACTCTTACTTCATTATTAATTTTATACAAGCAGTAGAAAATATATAAATAGTTTTGTATGATGTTACCAAAGGGGTGGCAAATAATTCTTACACAGTAGCAAGAGTGAACCCGCGCTGTTTTGAAGGTACAGCCTTTGGGATGTGTAATAAATGACATTTGTCAGATGCATAGTTTCTATTATTGACTGCTAGAATAATTCCTTTGAATCCACTTTGAAAAGCAATTGTGAAATATTACTGTTTTGCTAATTTAAAATAACAAAAAAGTTTTCTGTCTATTTAACAGGGGGCTGTTAAGAAAGAAGGAACTATTTTAAAATACCTTCTAAAAAGTTTTTAATAATAGGAACATTAAACAAGAACATTTTTTTAGGATATAAATGGACTTTTAAGGAAGAATGGTGGATGCCTGAGCTTGGTAGATGTAATAGGTATGATTAGAATTGTTGGGGACACGCCCCTTTTCCAAACCCAATGCAAAAAAATCTTTCAGCACCCTTGAGGGGATCTTGTTCGTCTGTACCAGCTGATGTAGCATTTGTCATTATGTAAGCTATCTCTAGCAATACAAAATATTGCTTCATTATACATAGAAAAAGCCTGCAGAGACAGATGAGCTGCTCTGAAAACCAAAATGATGATTATGTAGCATCTTTTTCTCTTGCAGTCCAGGACCCTTTAACTACATCAGCTAAATGAGCCCTGAAGGCATGGAACAGAAGTGATGGTTATTTTCATTTCCACCTCTTAGTCCTGGAACAGCATCCCTCATTAATTTTTTCTGGATATACCTCTAGATTAGTGGAGTTGAGCTTTTTTTAGTGAGAACGATCTTGTCTTTCCTGTTACCCAGCACTTGATGACACGGGTCATAGAGGCATTCCTAAATAACTCTCAAATGAAGTAGTGATCATAAAAAATGCAAGAGACATGGTGCCTATCATCAATTGCACAAACTGTCTCGCTGTCACAAACTCTCCCTTGAGGAAATAATGTGTGTTCTAAAAGACATAAGCATGTATACTTCCTGGTTGTCTAGATCTTCTGCCAGGGATTCTATTCTCCTTGAAATGATCAAGGAGAATGTTTCCCAGTTCTTCCAATTTTTCTCATCTCAGGAAGTGTCTCTAGTCAATTCTTTTTGTTGTGCTTTCTTTGTTGATAGTTTGTCACACATGATACAATATTGTGCTGTAGGAGAAGTGGGTAACTGCTACTCTGGAAGTGTTCACTGTGGCCTTGCTCTTGACTGCAGAGAGTATTGCTTTGCGTTTATATCCAACACCCATAAATCAATTTCTCTCCAAATACGCAACAAATTGGTTAATGTGACTTCCACTGGAATGCTGAATGGCGAAATGCGTTTGCATTTTTAAAGGCTTGACGGAGCTTTCCGGAGGGCTGAGAATGAGGGAACAGCGCCCACTCTTTTAATGGAAAGATATTGCTCTGATATTTGTAAGGAAATTTCAGTTGGGTCTTCCTTCGTTCTAGCCTTACTACATATTAAGTTTAGTTTTAAAACAAGTGATCTTCTAGACTTCTCTTGTTCTAAAGAGGACATTGCCTGCAAAAGCCGAGTCTCTGATCTCGTGCTGAATTTCACGTTTAAGACCAGTAAGACGTAGGATGTAAGCATAGTGCAGAGAAACGCAGTGGGTTAGTGTCAACATCTGGGCAGTGCGCGCTCTACGGATGCTACTGGAATGCAAAAACCCAGCACGTATGAGATGACGTAATTCATGCATTATGTTGATATGCTGCTGTTTAACCTTTTGCATTGCAGAGCTGAATCCTGAAGTCTTATATTTAAGGTGCTTGGAAATACTGTTCATTTGCAATGTATTTCTGCAGGCTTTCAGAGTGTGTCAGGGTGTAGTCCCTTTCCAGGGCCTTCTAGAAGCTTTCCCTGCAGCATGCCTGGGTGTGGTTGTGGGCTGGGCTAAGACTCTATAAGAGGGAGCCAGCCCATCTCCACGTGCTCACTATTCAGAGGTCCCTGTGCAAAGCAGCAGCAACTTCCTGAGCTCCTGTTCCGGTGGCCTACTTTGATCTTCCAGGCCTCGCCTTTTCACTTGGCTGAGTGATTCTTGATCAGGGCGGTAAGACGGAGGTCGGGCTGGGCCCCCGACTCCGTTATCAATGACGCTCGAGTTCTTGGGCCTAATCTTTGCATGATAAGTGATTGGACTCTAGTGCGTGTGAATGTGCGCTTGGGCGTTTCATGGCAATTACATGTGCATATTCGAATCGGCAAGTCGCGCGATTCTTTTTTCGTGCTTAATGCATGTTATTCATTGTGCGCTACCATTTCTTGGCCGTTACATGGTGGCATTCGAATCGGCAAGACCCGCAATTCGCTTTCCCTGTTTAACCCTTGATATTCATTGTGCGCAACCATTTTCTGACATTTACAAGGTTGCATTCGAATCGGCAAGACGCGCAATTCTTTACTCGTGTACAAATCAAGATATTCATTGTGCGCAACCATTTTCTGGCATTTACAAAGTTGCCTTCAAAACGGTAAGACGCGCGATTTGTTTCCTGTGCTTAATTCATGTTATTCATTGTGCGCAACTATTTCATGACATTTACAAAACTCTTGTGGAAATCCGCGATGTGCGCAATTTATGTTCTGGCATTCTAAAGATCTAGGCCCGTATTTATACTTTTTTTGCGCCGCATTTGTGTCGTTTTTTTACGCAAAAACGGCGCAAACTTGCAAAATGCCATTGTATTTTGTAGGTTTGCGCCGTTTTGCGTCAAAAAGCGGCGCAAATGCGGCGCAAAAAAAAGTATAAATACGGGCCCTAATGTGATAGAATTCTGGTTATTATATTCTATGTACATGTAGGGTCTCTAGTACAATTCTTATTATTTTACAAGGAATGTTTGGAGAGTCTTATCCTCATGTAATGAGGCTGGGTTTTGTTTTGGGACATTATTCAGGAAGGTTCTAATATCCCTAGAACAGTATGTTTTCAATTCATGAAAATTCCATATGAAACATTGTACTAAACATTTTGATTCTTTTCCAGGTACCTAGATTTAGTAAGGTCTATTCAGAGTCTAGTTCTAGACCATTTTATGTTTGGTTAGTTTTAGGTATTATTTCGTGTTCCGAATATCGCTGAACTCTAGATCAACAGTGTGTTTATTTCATGTTTCAAGTATCACTGAACTCTAGACTCAACAGAGTATTATTTCATGTTCCAAGTATCATTGAACCCTAGATCCAACACAGAGGTTTTATGAATCTAAATGTGGTTTTGAATCCGATGTTGTGTTGTTTTAACTTTTGCTTCCTACAGGTCTCCTTCCCAGCTGTTCCCTTCCTAATCCCCTCATCCCCTCTAGAACTCTCTTAGCCTCGGTGATTCATCTATCAGAGTCTTGGAGCTGTTCAGTGGTGGACGTGCTGGGAACATGCGCAGACCCCGAGGATCTGGTGACTTGAACAGAATAGTGAATCCACAAATTATTATCCTCCTGGTTTGCGTGTGTTCTCAACATGGCTGCACTGGACGAGCTAGTCAGGGTTATTACACAGCTCCAAGCAGAGGTAGTGTCATCAAGGGATATAACAGCCAAATTAGCTGAGATATTGAGTCAGTTGCAGGAAAGAGTGGGAAAGATTGAGCAGGGTCCTTTAGGTGTGAGTCGGCCTAGTCCTCCTCCTCAAGGTACAAGAGGTCACCCTCCAACTAAAATTTCTCTCAACGTTCCCTCAGCCATTCCTCTGGCTCCTCCAGAATGATTCTAAGGTGATCCTTTGAAAGCACAATCCTTTCTGATGCAAGTAGAATTGCATTTTACCTGGCTACCAAGTGTTTTCCCTGATGCCCAATCCAGGGTGGCTTTCTTGTTATCCTACCTGACTGGGGACGCAGCCACCTGGGCAATTCCTCTTGTGTGTAAAGACAGTTCCCTGCTTTACAACTGGAAAAAAATGTGTTCGGGAATTTGAACGAGTATTTGATCGCAGAACTGTAACATTGTCGACAGATCGAGAATTACTAGACTTACGACAGGGTAACCAGGACTTAGTGTCATATTTAGCCAACTTTAATCGGCTGGTCGCTGAGACATCCTGGCCTGAAGAAAAACAAGCGCCCTTGTTTTACAAGGGACTCAAAGAGGAGCTAAAAGATATCTTAGCGCAAATTGACCCGCAACCTACAGACTGTCAAGAATTAATAAACCTTGTCTTGAGGCTTGGTCATCGTTTGGCAGAAAGAAAGGGGACACGCAAAAAAACTGAGAAACATTCCTGGTGTGTTCATGATAACAGAGAATCACAAGCTCAAGAAGAAAACCATGAGGAACCAATGGAAATTGGAACTATCAGACGGTCCTTAACGACTGCCGAGAAAGACCTACGTCGGAAAAGGAGACAATGTTTGTATTGTGGCCAGGAAGGTCATTATGTCAAAGAGTGTCCAGTAAAACCACAGAGCAGATTGGCTGTTGCCAAAAAGGTCGAGACAAAACTAAAAACCCTAGAGAGTAAAGAAGGTCTCGTCTTGGGAGTCACCTCAGACCTTTCTAAGAAAGACACCACCGTCAAGAAAATCACAGTATTTGAAATTGGACTTAGATATTCAAGTAAAAGGACACACCTACTTAAGAGAAGCTTTAGTGGACTCAGGTGCTACTGAGAATTTTATAGACACTCAATTGGTGGAAGCATGGGGGATCCTGTGTGAGAGAAAGAAAACACTGGGGTTAGTAGAGACCGCAGATGGCAAACTCCTGACTGGAAGTCTAGTAATTCTACAAACCATGCCCTTGTCGATAACTTGTGATGGACAAAATTATGATACTAAACACGTCGAGTTAGCCACCTTTGATGTCATTCATGCTCCCAGTATGGAATCATCCTCGGAATGCCCTGGTTGAGTCATCATAATCCTCAGATCGACTGGGAGGAGAGAAAGATAATATTCCAGTCATCCCTTTGTGAGACAAGATGTCTTAGAACTTTGAATGTTCTCAATCTGAAGGAATCTCCGTTAGCCATAGTCTCTACCACGGAAATGACATTGCCTTCACAAAGCATATCATGTACTGGGGTGGAGAGGGCAAGGAAGAACCGAGAGCCCTTCTTGCGGCCCCTAGAAACCGAGAAAGTCTTTTCGATTTCAAAATAAGTTTTTTCCAGTACTCCTATCCCGACTCATTAAGGGGCTGAAAGTATCCTTGTCCCAGAAAACTGTCTTAAGACATCCAGTGGTACAGATCCTCAAAAAGCCCACACAACCAAGGATGCTGAAAAAGAAGACTTCTTCACCGTCCCTATCTTGACTCATCCTGATCTTGACCATCCAGCTACAGGAGAAAAAGGTGCTTCCTATGGAGCAAGTGGTGGCGTGTTATCGCACCACAATATAGACAGACAAAAGCATGTAGAACATCACAGCAAGAAACACTGTGAAGGACCTCAAGATAAAACTGATGATAGAATTAAGCTTTCTACACAACATATTGATTTCAAGAAAAGACATGTGTTTAGTCCCAAGTTCACCGGTCCTTACACCGTCTTTCAACAAGGCAATCCAATAACTTATGAAATGCAGCTCTCTCGGAAAAATCATGGTCCTAAGAGAGATTCATGGAACTCCACTTTTGACATTCATGTTCTACGATTAGTAAGGCATTTTCATCGCCAAAAGCCAGACAAAACAGGCCCTTGAGCGCGCCTGGGAGAGGGGAGTACTGTCAACATCTGGGCAGTGCGCGCTCTACGGGCGACTGGAATGCAAAAACCCAGCACGTATGAGATGACGTAATTCATGCATTATGTTGATATGCTGTTGTTTAACCTTTTGCATTGCAGAGTTTAATCCTGAAGACTTATATTTAAGGTGCTTGTAAATACTGTTCATTTGCAATGTATTGCTGCAGGCTTTCAGAGTGTGTCAGGGTGTGGTCCCTTTCCAGGGCCTTCTAGAAGCTTTCCCTGTAGCATGCCTGGGTGTGGTTGTGGGCTGGGATAAGACACTATAAAAGGGAGCCAACCCAGCTCCACGTGCTCACTATTCAGAGGTCCCGGTGCAGAGCAGCAGCAACTTCCTGAGCTCCTGTTCCGGTGGCCTACTTTGATATTCCAGGCCTCGCCCTTTCACTTGGCTGAGTGATTCTTGATCGGGGCGGTAAGACGGAGGTCGGGCTGGGCCCCTACTCCGTTATCAGTGACGCTCGAGTTCTTGGGCCTAATCTTTGCATGATGAGTGATTGGACTCTAGTGCGTGTGAATGTGCGCTTGGGCGTTTCATGGCATTTACATGTGCATATTCGAATCAGTAAGTCGTGCAATTCTTTTTTTATGCTTAATGCATGTTATTCATTGTGCGCTAACATTTCTTGGCAGTTACATGGTGGATTTTGAATCAGCAAGACGCGCGATTCGCTTTTCATGCTTTAACCCTTGATATTCATTGTGCGCTACCATTTCTTGGCCGTTACATGGTGGCATTCGAATTGGCAAGACGTGCTATTCGCTTTCCGTGTTTAACCCCTGATATTAATTGTGTGCAACCATTTGTTGACATTTACCAGGTTGCATTCGAATCAGCGAGACGCGAGATTCTTTACTTGTGTACAAATCAAGATATTCATTGTGCGCAACCATTTTCTGACATTTACAAGGTTGCATTCGAATCGGCAAGACGCGCAATTCTTTTCTCGTGTACAAATCAAGATATTCATTGTGTGCAACCATTTTCTGACATTTACCAGGTGTTAGAATTCATTTTGAATTGCTTCGTTTCTTTTACACGTGTAAGTTTGAGCTTTTGTTGTCTCTGAACGCACTGTCTATCACATATGTTATCTTATGTATATTTGTTTAGGTAAAATAAGCCTGGTTCCACGCCATAGGCTTGCAGCTGGTTTCTTTCCCTAACTGGGGCACTGTATTCATTATAATTGTGTGTTCAAATAACTAACTGACCTCGGCTGTGGTATTTTGGGGAGGGAAAGGCTGATATCTATACCTTTGAACCACGTAATCCTTTGAAGGGTCTCAAGAATGTGGGGAGTCAGGCAGCTGCAGAAGGGAGGCAAGGACAAGGCTGGGAATGGAACCATTGTGTGGAAACTGATTAACTCCTTAAAATATCTGTATGACGTATATCATTAGTTACACATTTTATGTATCCTTTGATGTATGAGTATAAATATCACTGTTAAACGCTTTATGCCAGCACACTTTACTTCGGGCCTGGGATGCCAGTGGTAAACCTGTCCTCTTTGCTGCAGAAAAAATAAACAGACCTTTGGTCATTGATTTTTCACTCCGGCTCTCCGTGTCAAAAACTCCTTTGTAAATGCATTTGTAAGTATCTGCAAATATGTGCATTTGACAATTTGGCGCCCGAACAGGGACCTTCCAGTGGATATCTTCAGTAGCTCTGTCACGAGACGTGCTGCCAGTGGGGGGACGCCGTTCCGGAGGTGTAGATTCCAGGGGCCCCTGCACAAAGACTTAGTTTCAGAAGCAGCTGCATCTTATCCACCGGGCAGGTTTCCCCCCGCTTTCTCATGATGTCCCAGCTTAGTCCCTGAAACATCGGTGTTTATCTTGACGGATTAGTCTGACACGGGCGGCCGGAGAGAAATCCAGGAAAAAGCAGATAGTCAGGTAAGACGGTTCCTCGCTGGCTATTTGTCTGCTTTAACTTGCATTTGAGAGAATAATTGTTTTTGGATAACTTATCATTTTTGAGAATGATTAGTTCTTGGTAAATTTGCATTTGTACAAGGTACCATTTGACAATTTGTATTACATGTGTTTTTCTTGTTTGAGTAATTTGCCCAGGCCTGGAGCAATTTGTAAGTTGGTAAATATTTGAAAAAAGGGTTTTTTTCCTTCTTCGGTGCACATTTGAAAAAGGTTTTCTTTGGTGCATGTTGCATTTTGAAATTTGATGTGTGTGTTGCCTTTTGAATATTTAAAAAGTTAGATATGGGAAATAAGAAATGTTGGCAAGGGTTATGTCTTTGTTTTCGCCGAAATCATGTGCCACGTTTAGATAAAAGGCAACCGATCCCAAAAGAGGGAACACCAGGGTGGGACATGTTAAAGGATTATGGTTTAGAGAACAATTTGTATAATAGTATATGGCGCAGATATACTAGACATTGTCCTGACCTCCAGTGGCCAGAGGATGGGTCTTTTGATTTAAAGAAACTAACCTACCTACAGGAATGTTTGTTTCATAAAAAGGCTAGACAACATATGTTTGAGGTGTACAGAAAATGGGAAATGGAAGCCAATAAAAGAAAAATTCAATCAGATAAACTGATAGAGAGGGAAAATAGGAGAACCATCATGCAAAAGGCCGCCCTTTATCACCAGTCCCAAACCCAGAAAGGGATTGAATCTGAAGATAGAGTCCATAGGGCTCAGGTGGAGGGAAGTTATGTATCAAAGCCAACAGAAACCAAACATGCATTAGAGGAAGATGAGGTAATGCTACAGCTATTAGATAATAGCCCTACTGCACCTCCACCTTACACACCCCCTGCAGTAGCCCAACCTAACATGGGGGCACCGCAACAGCAGCAAGGGCAAGGACACAATTTGGGAAATCCAGGTGCACCACTACAGCAGCATGTGCCACAACCACCACAGCCTCTAGCCCAAGCTACCCCAATAGCCCAAGTCCTAATCCCTCCACCACTTGCCCCACCACTATCAGCCAGCACTGCAAGGTTACAAATAATGTCCCCTGCCCCTAATACCCCAAATGGACAACGCCGACAGTGCACAGCCTTACACTCACTTTCACCCATATGGGGCACACCTATTAAGTCGATTTCGCCCCCTAGTACCCGCTCCACTATTGGGGATTGGGAAAAACGGGTTATCAAGAATCAGTCAGAGAACTGGATGTCAGATCCTATTTACACCCACACCGATATTATGGACACAATACAACAGATGTCACATTTTGGACAGCAATTGGCACTGCTGTATATGATTGAAAAATTAGAGAGGGATTGGAAGTCTTGTATTACAGATTCTACCCCTCTCCCTTATGAACAAGAATTAAACCAATTATGGCGGGACAGTAAGGCTTGTATTCTTGATAGTAACAGCATAAATGAGGGAGTACGCATTTGTGTCATAGCCAGGGAAGATGTTCTAAATAGATATGACAAGGGGTACCCAATGAGGGAAGTGCACCCTGATATGCCCACTGCAGCTGCAGTCGCAGCAGCAGCTGCCGCCGGACAACCAGCTCCCGTGCCGGTGGCCCAATTTGTTCATATACCATGGAAAAGGGAGGAGGTAATGGCTATAAAGAAAGACTTGCCAGACCCTCGAAAGAATCCAGCTGGATTCTATCGGGACCTTAGAACTGCCATTTCCACCACAACCATGACACTCAAAGACATTGACTATTTTTTTGGTGTTTTATTGGGTCCTGAAGTTTGGCATAAAATTAGAAGAGTAGATGATGCACCTACTTTGGGAAATACATGGGGGGGTTTAGAAGCACGTGAAGCACAAAGGGCACCAGGAACCCTGCCGCATCAGGATATTTTAGATTTACCTAATCGGATATTGACTAAGTTAGAAACTGTTATACCTCTTCAGACTGTGGATTGGGGAAAGCTTGCCACTTATAAACAGAAAATAGGTGAAGATGTCCCAGATTATTTTACTCGAATTGAACAAGCTTTCATAGATTTTAGCGGTCAAGACCTCGCCACCGTAACAGGTGTCACACTATTTGTAGAACGCTTTGTTAATGGCCTTCTACCTGAAATATCACAAAAATTAAAAGCAACAGAGAGTTCGTGGATGACGAAGGGACAGGCAGAGATTTTGCAGATGGCGCAATACTATGAGAGCAGGTACAAGGAAGAATTAGAAAAGAATGAGAAGTCAGTAAAAGAATTGAAGAAAAAGGTATTATTACAGCAGGCATACCCTCAGCGGGATACAACCCCTCAGCAAAGGGGTGGCCCACCAAGGGGACGGGGAAGGGGTCGAGGCCGAGGTGCATCTGCACCACCCCAAGACCGCCGATTAAATATCAACCAATGTGCCTACTGTAAGCAGGATGGACATTGGCGTGATACTTGCCCATTACTGGAAGGAAGACAAAGTATGTCACTTCATAGAGGGAACGCGGCAGGTAATGCACGAGGACGAGGAAGAGGTAGAACTGATCAGAATTCGCAGAATGAGAATCAGGTCCCGCGTAACACTAATATTTTTGACAATGCATTTGAACGACAATATTATGCTGATGATTTCTTTTCTGAATCCTACAATTATTAGGACAGCCACAGACAGGGCCAGGGGCGAGTAAGTATTCCTGTAGATCAAAATGGTCCCTACATTGATGTAAAAATCGAAGGAGAGGGCCATAAGTTTCTTCTAGATACTGGTGCCACCAGAACATCTATTGCACATTCTGCAGTCCCCGGGGCTCCCCTGTCTGGGCTTCATACCACATCAATTGGGATTTCTGGAATCCCCGTGGTGAGCCCCATCTCAACACCTATGAGAGTAACTGTAGGCCCATTTACAGTACACACGCCACTCTCTTTAACATCAGGTTGCAATGAAAACTTGTTTGCATTAGATTTGTTAAAGAAATTAAATGCAGTTATTCACTGTTCAATGGATGGTGTCTATGTAACAATGGATAGTGTTTCCCCAACTCGGTGCATGTTCTCACAGGAATACGACTTACCCCCAGAGCTACAGGAAATAGACCCTCGCTTATGGGCCAAAGGCAAGAATGATGTAGGCATTATGGATATCGACCCTATTGTAATAAAAATCAAACCAGGTGCCCGGTTACCTCGTGTTCCTCAATACAAATTACCTAAATCAAGCGAAAAAGGGCTCAAGGCAGTCATATCTGATCTTGTGCATGCAGGTGTCATAAAGGAAATAGTGAGCAGCCCATGTAACAGTCCAATCCTTCCTGTTGTAAAGAAACGAAATGATGCTAATAGATTAGATGGTGAGCAATCATGTACTGATAACACGGTATATCGATTAGTTATTGATCTCCGAGAAATTAATAAAATAGTAATTCCCCAGTTTCCCGTGGTCCCAGACATGAATAGTCTTTTCACCATGATCCCACCCTCTGCGTGTTTTTTCACCGTAATCGATTTGAAGAACGCGTTCTTTAGCATTCCAATTGCCGAAGAATCTCAATATTTGTTTAGCTTCGCGATTTTTGGTAGATCATTCGCGATGACAAGAATTCCACAGGGATTTGTTGAGTCCCCGAGCATATATAGTCAATGTCTTAAACGTCAATTAGACCAATTCAATCCACCTACAGGCTCTGCATTGTTGCAGTACATTGATGATATTTTAATTGCCTCAGATTCCATGACACAATGTAAGACTGATACTGTTGCATTATTACATCATTTAGCACCTCTGGGCCATAAGGTGTCCCTTCCAAAATTGCAGTATTGTAGAGAGGAGGTCACCTATCTAGGACACCTCCTCTCTAAGGAGGGAAGGAGATTACATCCAGACAGAATTAAATTGGTTCATACAATGACTGCACCACGCACCCCTTCTGAAGTCCGAGCATTTTTGGGATTTACATCTTTTTGCAGACAGTGGATTCCAAATTTTTCACTTATAGCAAAACCATTGACTGCTCTGACACTTTCAGATGTGCCCTCTCCTGTACCTTGGACTGACAAATGTGAGGAGGCTTTTCAAGAATTAAAAAAGGCGATGTGCTCTGCTCCTGTATTGGGTAATCCGGATTACAGCAAACCATTTGTTTTATTTGTGCATGAAAAGCATGGCTGTACATTGTCTGTTTTGACACAGGACCAAGGTGGGAGACAACGCCCTTGTGCATACTTCTCTTCCACCTTGGACACTGTGGCGCAAGCTTTGCCTACTTGTCTTAGAGGAGTGGCTTCTGCAGCAGCTGCGGTGAAACAAAGTGAAGGGTTTGTTGGTGGCAATCCGCTCACTGTGATGGTTCCTCATGCCGTTGATATTTTGTTAAACAAGACACAGACGCAGCACCTCACCAGTGCTCGTCTAACGGGTTACGAATTAACATTGTTCAGTCCAAATATTACTTTGAAGCGGTGCAATGTCTTGAACCCAGCTACGTTACTACCCCTCCCTCAGGACAATGTGGAATTTGATCATAATTGCATTTTTGCCACTGAGGAAGAAACCAAGGGACGGGTAGACTTAACAGACACTCCCCTATCTGACCCACAGGGAGAGCTGTTTGTAGATGGGTCTTGCTTCAAGTTACCAGATGGTACGACCACTGCAGCCTATGCCGTCACCACAGTCAAAACAGTGGTTGAATCTCATAGAATCCCGCAAAATTCGGCACAGGCTGCAGAATTAATTGCCCTCACCAGAGCTTGTGAAATAAGTGAACATCTTAGTGTTAACATCTACACTGATAGCCAATATGCGTTTGGAGTAGCTCATAATTTTGGGCGACTCTGGGCGAATAGAGGCTTTATCACGTCACATGGCACTACCATTCAGCATGGCAACTTGATTGTGACACTTTTGACGGCTCTCAGCCTGCCCCGTCAGGTCGCAATCATTAAGTGTAGTGCCCACAAAAAAATTACTGATGATATAGGACGAGGAAATGCTTTTGCAGATGCTACAGCGAAAGCAACAGCACGAGCACCATTTGACAATGCATATGTTGAGAGTAGCATCAAGGGAGAGCCCCAGTACGAAGTATTAGAAAATACCATGCAGTGTGTGAGAGATATTCAAGCAGAAGCAACAGCAGAGGAAAGGGAACAGTGGGAGAAGAACGGTAGACTAGACAGTGAGGGTTGTTACACAGATGACACAGACAGAAGAAGATGGATGTTACCTAATTGCTATGTACACGCTATGGTTACTATGGCCCACAGTCCTGCACACATCAGTGCCCAAGGCATCAAGACAACTTTGGACCATGTTTGGAGTAATCCTCTGATATCCAAAGCTGCTAATAACCTGGTTAAAAGTTGTATGGTGTGTGCAGTGCACAATGCAGGAAAAGGGACCCCTACGCCCCCTGGCCACTTTGCCCCTCCTGATCTCCCCTTTGAAGCTATACAGATGGATGTTATCCACATGGAACCGTGTAACAAACTGAAATACGTGTTAGTGGTAGTATGCATGTTTTCAAAATGGATAGAGGCCTACCCATTAAAAGACAATGGTGCCCTCTCTACCGCCAAAATATTACTAAAAGAATATTTTCCTAGATACGCCTTGCCACGATTAGTCTGGAGTGACAATGGCAGTCATTTTTCTAATGAGGTAATGGAGAAGGTCTGTACCGCCCTTAACATCAAACATCGATTTCATGCTGCAAATCACCCACAATCAGCGGGCCTTGTAGAAAGGTATAATTACACCTTGAAGAGCAAAATAGCTAAGATTTGTGCTGAGACCAACTTAAAATGGCCAGATGCTTTGCCCCTAGCATTAATGTCCATCAGGATGACTGCCAGTAGCAAGTCACGATTATCCCCCTATGAAGTTGTCATGGGGAGGCCAGCCAATATCTGGGGGGTACCACGACCAAAGAAGCTTTCTGAAGTGCAATATCCTTTGTTTGTAGATTACTGTAAACAATTGACTAAAGATTTGCGTTTGATCCACCAACAGGTCAAGGCCAGCCTACCGACTCCTCTTGAAGGCCCTGGTCACCCTTTTAAGCCAGGGGATTGGCTTATGACAAAGAATTTTCAAAGAACCAACAGTCTTCAGCCCAGGTGGCGGGGGCCAGCCCAGGTACTGCTTGCAACACAGACAGCGGTGAAAGTGGAAGGAAGGAAAAACTGGATACATGCTAGCCACTGTAAGCGTGCACCAATTCCACTACAGAGTACTCTAACAGCAGAATTACCATTGTCTCCTGATTACAGCGAAGTAGGGAGACAGGAAACACCTCCACAGGTTTCAAGTGCTACTTCTTCTCCTGAGGTGACACAGCAGCCCAGTGACGAAGAGTTGCTGTTTGAAGATCAACAAACTCATCGATACAACCTGCGTCCTCGCCCATCCAAATGAACAGAATTTTGAAGGTGCGTAAGGTGGTGACCCCTACGAAAAGCTACATTTACATCACCCTGATAGCTCCTAGCTTGGAATTGCAAACTGAGGTCTCTTCTGAATGGCCAAGGAATCCTTTGCTCAGCAGAATACGGCACGCCTGCCTTCGTGAAATACAGTTCCCCGCTTTCACCGCCACCGGCATTTCCGATGCCATTGATGTACCAGCATTAAAACGAGCTATCCTCACTGTTGTTACGCACACTTTGGGCGACGAGGTTGTAAATGACTGTGATGACTAAAATTCCAGCATGAACACGGGTGACTAGCCTGTGCAACGACACCAGAACATTGGTCAGAACAATTGTCTCAACGAGAACACAAGTATAGTGGGATGCAGCTTGTGCAACGCTATTCAAGCAGTGGGTAAATGGAGTTAACAGTTCTGTGACTGGCGAGAAAGAAAAAAAAAACCAAGTACCAGTTCTACGGAAGCGGACAGCCATTAGGGTTGGTGCGGTTTGTAGTCCCAGCGGTAAAAAAAAAAAAAAAAACAAAAAAAAAAAAGGTGCCCATTTTCTGTTTAATACCCAAGCACATCACTGATCTGGTTGAAAATTGCTGGCCTCCGCCCTCATTTTTGCTGAGACACTGAACGAAACTGACAAACTATACTGAAGACGAACTTTGAAGTATCGCGACTTACTCACTGGGAGTTGAGACTCACCAGGAGTTAAAACTTGAAAAGGAGAAGCTAAGGGACCTAGGATCAAGCCAACCTCTATTGTCCTGTATTTGAAAAAAAAAAACTTGTTCATGGACCAACCAGTGCAGCCTAACTGCTAGAGTGGAAAGCACGGCGGTGCTGAACCCTAGTGGGTGTGAACATTGAAGGAAAAATTCACTTATCTGTATCTATGCGTATATGATTATTAGTATAGTGATATCAATATTTTGCATTTACATATTTGGTAATTGTGTGAGTATATTTTTGAACACGCGTAGGCGGTTGAGACGAGTAAAACGGTATCATAGAAAAGTTGTAGGACCAAGGAGAAGAGCACAATAAAATTATGAAAATATATCCATTTGGCAGGACAAATATCCCTCTAGAGAATAGGGAAGAGTGGCCTTATAACTATTTCTACAAAACAATAATGAAGTACCTAGTGACCCTTATGTTAATATGTATAATGTCCAGTGGTGTTGCATCATTGTTGCAAAATCCTACCTTACATCCATTGATAAAGGTTCATGGAAAATTAGCGGAGACATTAAGTCTCACTGACTGCTGGATTTGCCGGCACTTGTCTAGACACCCCGAGGATCCTATAGGCCTTTATGAAGTACCAGTATCACCAAGCGAATATGAAAGAGGGGAAGTGTGTCTTGTACCAAATACCACTTGGAGATGTGACCAACAAGAATATCAATGGTACCCTAGGTGTGCGGTGCTCCCTAATACCCAGGCAGAATACAAGCTCTCCCCGATGCCTGGAGAGAATGCCACACTTAAAATGTTTCCCATATGTTTTGGTACCTATTTTTATGGGCAAAACCCAGAGGCAAAATACATGGGAAAGATCCCTCCTGAACAGTGTGTTTACACTTTGTTATTTGATATAAAAACAGGGAATTGGGATCTTGAAGGAGAGGAGAAAATAGACAGAAATTGGACAGCGTTAATTAATGGGACTCATCAAAATTACACTGTGAATTATTGGAACCTGACTGTGGGAGAAAATGAGATTCTAGTAGATCCAGAAGGATTGGTATATGATCCCTCCAGAGAACAAGATAGAAATGGGAAAAATTCACCTGTAATATTGTCCCGGGTTTTCCTTGGCCCCCTCTGGACGGCTAGATGTTCATATGTTGCACCCTGGGCAAATGTATCATTGCTAAATACAATCTGGGAAGATTACAAATATTGCAATAATTCTGAGCATGACACCCCAGAGGGTGTAGGATTGCCCCGAATAAAATACAGCATTATAAATTCACAAATCCAGGGAGGCATGTACTTCGTATGTGGAAGAACTGCATATAAAGTACTGCCTCTAAACTGGGAAGGGATATGTTCACTGGCATATTTGGCACCCAACATTACTGTGATATCAAATATATCATCTTCCCAGCCCCTTAACATGGGGAGTTTTGCACATAGGTACAAACGAGGGACACCCATACTGGAGGAGCGAAAGAACTGGGTATTTCAAGTATTACATGTTCTTATTCCCGGATTTGGAATTTTCGATTTACAACTGGCAATGATGAATATGTCAGCTGAATTAGCCATTGCATTTAATGCCACCAGAGAGGCCATAGGAAGTATACAGATAGAGATAAACTCTGCAGCCCAATTGGCGATACAAAATCGGCTTGCCCTAGACTTGATTACAGTACAACAAGGAGGAGTATGTGTTTTAATCCAACATCAGTACCAGCAAAAGTGCTGTTATTTTGTCAACAAGTCATCAGAGATAGAATTGGATATTGGGAAAATAAAAGAAGCAGTACAGGTATTTGAAAAAGGGGGCCAATATGAAGGAGGCGATTGGAGTTTATCATGGTTATGGTCTTGGTTTGGGGGGTGGGGCTGGTTGTTTAAAGACATACTTTTTATAATAATAGCTATTGTATTAAGTTGTTTATTAGTGCAGTGCTTACCTGCTCTCTGTTCCTGTTTAAAATTGTGTAAACTTCCGCCAGTGAAAATACTAGAAACCAATCGAGCTATGATGCAGAGAGAAGAGATAAATTCCCTAATGGCTATTGACCCCACTGTCCTCACTACAGATACTGGTTGCTCATACCCATCGGTTGTTTATGTCCCCATGAATGCAAATTTCAATGAAGTGGGAGTAAAATTCAACATATATGAGGAAATTTAGAACTATTCAAAACGTTTATTATGTTCAGAAGAAAAAAACTCAAAAAGGGTCGATTGTTAGAATTCATTTTGAATTGCTTCGTTTCTTTTACACGTGTAAGTTTGAGCTTTTGTTGTCTCTGAACGCACTGTCTATCACATATGTTATCTTATGTATATTTGTTTAGGTAAAATAAGCCTGGTTCCACGCCATAGGCTTGCAGCTGGTTTCTTTCCCTAACTGGGGCACTGTATTCATTATAATTGTGTGTTCAAATAACTAACTGACCTCGGCTGTGGTATTTTGGGGAGGGAAAGGCTGATATCTATACCTTTGAACCACGTAATCCTTTGAAGGGTCTCAAGAATGTGGGGAGTCAGGCAGCTGCAGAAGGGAGGCAAGGACAAGGCTGGGAATGGAACCATTGTGTGGAAACTGATTAACTCCTTAAAATATCTGTATGACGTATATCATTAGTTACACATTTTATGTATCCTTTGATGTATGAGTATAAATATCACTGTTAAACGCTTTATGCCAGCACACTTTACTTCGGGCCTGGGATGCCAGTGGTAAACCTGTCCTCTTTGCTGCAGCAAAAATAAACAGACCTTTGGTCATTGATTTTTCACTCCGGCTCTCCGTGTCAAAAACTCCTTTGTAAATGCATTTGTAAGTATCTGCAAATATGTGCATTTGACACAGGTTGCTTTTGAATCGGCGAGACGCCCGATTCTTTACTCATGTACAAATCAAGATATTCATTGTGCGCAACCATTTTCTGCCATTTACAAGGTTGCATTAGAATCGGCAAGATGCGCGAGTCTTTACTCATGTACAAATCAAGATGTTCATTGTGCGCAACCATTTTCTGCCATTTACAAAGTTGCCTTCAAATCGGTAAAACGCGCTATTTGTTTCCTGTGCTTAATTCATGTTATTCATTGTGCGCTACTATTTCATGACATTTACAAAACTCTTGTGGAAATCCGCGATGTGCGCAATTTATGTTCTGGCATTCTAAAGATCTAATGTGATAGAATTCTGGATATTATATTCTATGTACATGTAGGGTCTCTAGTACAATTCCTATTATTTTACACGGAATGTTTGGCGAGTCTTATCCTCATGTAATAAGGCTGTGTTTTGTTTTGGGACATTATTCAGGAAGGTTCTAATATCCCTAGAACAGTATGTTTTCAATTCATGAAAATTCCATATGAAACATTGTACTAAACATTTTGATTCTTTTCCAGGTACCTAGATTTAGTAAGGTCAATTCAGAGTCTAGTTCTAGACCATTTTATGTTTGCTTAGTTTTAAGTATTATTTTGTGTTCCGAATATCGCTGAACTCTAGATCAACAGTGTGTTTATTTCATGTTTCAAGTATCACTGAACTCTAGACTCAACAGAGTGTTTATTTCATGTTTGAAGTATCACTGAACTCTAGACTCAACAGAGTATTATTTCATGTTCCAAGTATCATTGAACCCTAGATCCAACACAGAGGTTTTATGAGTCTAAATGTGGTTTTGAATCTGATGTTGTGTTATTTTAACTTTTGCTTCCTACAGGTATCCTTCCCAGCTGTCCCCTTCCAAATCCCCTCTTCCCCTCTAGAACTCTCTTAGCCTCTGTGATTCATCTATCAGAGTCTTGGAGCTGTTCAGTGGTGGACGTGTTGGGAATGTGCGCAGACCCCGAGGACCTGGTGACTCTGACAGTTAGGAACAAGGGTAATTGGCAGGGTTGAGCATATATTGGGTATGAACAGCTCACGACTCAGGTGTGGTTGTACAGCTATGTGTATGTGCTGGTTTCATTTGAGGTGCAGCAATAGAAGTTTGTGTGTAAACGGTATTTGGAGATCACGGTTGAGGCCCATGGGCAGACCTGTGTGCATGTATATCAAGTTTAAGTTGCAAAGGCAGAGCTGGATGAACACTGAGAATGTGGAGGTCCATTGTTGATGTACGCTGGCACATCTGTGATTACCTCAGAAAATGTGCTGGTCAGGGATGAGGTAGACTAGCAGAGCTGTAAATGCACAAGGATGTTGCATATCAGCAATGAAGTGTACTGGCAAAGCTGAGGGTGCATGTTTGATCTAACTGCAGGCCATGTGTCCACACTCATTAAGGTTTTGGGGTCCAGGTCAAGATAACTGTAGAGGAAGTAGTACCAACACTAATTTGTAAAGAGCTTTTGCTCAAAATCATCAATGAAAGCTAATTATGTGCGAGAAATCTCTAAAAAGGACATGATCTTAATTCCCTTATATTTGTAATTGGTACACAACAGTACTAACTGTTCCTGGGTGCCTCAAAATCAGGGTTAGTATCCAGGATTACCAGGAGTAGTCATGCCAGAACCTGCCATGATTGTAGTGGCTGCATAGGGTGATCAATTTGGCACAGCATTTCACTGTTCCAAGTCATAAAGAAGGCTTTAGTGTTGCTAAGAACAATTACAAAATACATTGACTTTAGGGATGAATCCTTTTTATTATTGCAACAACCTGCATACTTAAACTAAGGGTTCCAAAAAAAAAAGCACAGAGGGATGAGCATAACTCACATAAAAGAATATCTGTTATCTCCGAGTTCTCCTACTGTATTCTCCTTATCACCCACCTCCATAGCAATTGAGATAGAGGAGAGGTGGGAGTGCATGGAAGAGGTGGGACAGGAAAATGAAAGCAGACCCCCATCATAACCATGGATCACACTCAGTCTCAGACTGAAAGGATTCCCTCAATCTTTGCCCCATGGGCATGACACCATTATGCCAATCCCAGCGGTAGGTCGGGTCTAGTCCAATGTAACACTGCTTAGTTCATTTCCTGCAAAAGTTATTCATGTTTCTTTTAATTTGCTTTTGGAAGGTCCATGGTGCTTGAATCACTTTGAAAACATGGGGTTTACCCTCAGGGATTACATTAATCTTGGCAGGATGCCTAATAGATGTCTGCAGGCCTAAATTATGCAACTCCTTCTTGATGACCTGCAATCTCGGTCTCCTGTTCTTTGTCACCTGCTGTAATACAGAAAAAATTAAATTTGGTCACCATCCATGGTGGTTGTCTTGCAACTTGATTGTCCTTCTGAAAATATGTTCTTTTTTGTGGGACTCAAAGTTCCACTATAACAGCTACACTGGATTCCTTAGTACCTCCTGTTTTCTTTGTGGAGAAACGGGAAGTCTTCCTTGCTTTAACTGAAGAGGCATCCTCTGCAGGAAGGTCATTGGAAATCTAAATCCTCTTAATTTTAGTCTTTATGGTATCCAAACCAGATTTCTTGCAACTCCCAGAAGGTAGATTTTGGCTGCAGATCTGGTCTTCCAAGCATTCACTTTGGGACTCCATGTGAATTAGAACCAGAACGACACAGTCCTTGAATCCCCTGAGCTTCAGGTTATCCTGCAGCACTGTCAACGAGGCCTCCTGCTTGCCTATCCTTATCTTGTTATCCTGTACTTTCCCCTCTCTTTAGCGCAAATGTTGGTGAATGGCGCCATGTTTGTTTCAATAGTGATTGCTTTACAAATATCTGACGTGGTTCACTGCAGGTCTCTTAGGGCTTGACAGGATTAGATTCCAATAAGGAAATGCCTCTTTTTGCATGTTCATCCCCACATTTTTGGACTGATGTTGCAGGTTTTTCAACTCAGAGTGCACTGAATCCTGCTAACCAGACCTCAGTGCCAGCATTGTCACATTATGCAAATTGCATGTTGAATTGGATACACCCAATTAGCAATAACTCACTTACTTATAGTTCCCCAGTATATGGTACCCAGGGGAGGTTAAGGCAGAATATCCACTCAGGGCTGCTGCACTGTATGCGTGACAAGGTACAAAATGGTTCCCAGCCTGTCACTGCAGACTGAAAGGACAGTGTTTGCACTGCCAGTTTGACTTTGCCATTCACACCAATGGCGAATCCACATATCCCTTAGCAATATATATGTCTCCCCTAAGAAAGACCTATATAGCCGTATGCACAGATCTGTATATTGCTAAGTAGGACATATATTTTTAATATGTCTTAACAGCAACACTTCTAAATTGTTGTTTTGTTGTGTAAATGTTAGTAGCCCCATTGGCTAACACAGGGTTACCGAATGGCACCCCAAACCCAATAACCCCTGAACTACCTAACTGGGTCATGTAAGGTATCAAATCAGTTGTGGCATTAAACGTGACCTGATGCCAAGGTTGTATTTAATACCACAGATAAAGTTTAGCAACCTTTAGAAAGTTGCCATTCTGTACTCCAGTTAACACAGTGGCCTCACAAAGGCCCTGGCACACAGACAGCTTTCTGACCACCTGGAGACATGTCTGAATGACTCCATGGCCCAGGAACAAAGGCAGTTGCCACAGGGTGAGGTGTTGTCTCCTCTTCCGAGATAGACTCTCAGGGTGTTAGTAGCCAAAAAGGTGAGCTTCAAAGGAGAACCCGCCATTGTAAGAGAAGTAGAATCTACACACCTGAGCAGGATGCTTTTTCTTCCTGCAAATAAAGTGGAGACAGGGCCATGGTGGAAAAACTCGCCACAAATCGTTTTTATCATGGGCGTGTAGCCTTCTGGTAGCCACACCAGTAAGGTGGGCTACCAAGCCCCTAATGACTGAGGAAGGGTTGTGGCCATCTTGAAAGGGGCAAGAATGTGGCACTCAGAGATAGCCAGATGCCACTCATCATAGTAACTTCATCTTTAGGTAGGAGGGGACCCATTAGCCCACTGGCTAGTGACCGCTTTCCCTCAGGGCACTTTCCTGAGATTAATATGGCACGCCTGACACCCTGACCCTCAGATCATGCCGGAATCTGAGAGAGGACCAAAGAAGGACTGTCCAGCTGCCCTTGGACCTGCACAAAGAGAGACTACACCGTTGTAAGGACTGCGCCTGCTACACTTTGATCTAGCTAAGTTTGGACTGTATCTACAGCTCTTGGTTTGGGGAAAAGTTGATTCCCAGCTCCAAGCTACATCAGTTACCCCATGGATCAGTCGGCTGATCTTCTGGAACCAGCTCCAGGGACACAAGAGCTGAAGAAGCCTAAACTTATAAGTTGTTAGCCACCACAGATGTTTTGCCAGTACCAGTCACTAGGCACCCCGAGGACAAATCTGAGATAGGCAAACGTTTTACCCAAGTGTGCCTGATCTGGGAGTGCTATCCTAGTCCAGATTCATTGCACTCAAGGGACACTAGCCCCCACTTAACAATTTCACCCCAGTGTTGGTGCCAAATGACCAGTAGCCCAGCATCAGCTGGCCTGCTACTGCAATGTAGAGGACTTCTAGGGAACCTGATTTCTGTGGCTAATTTCACCCCACTTCACCCGTAGACCAAGGAGCAATCACAAAGACACCCCCATCGACCACACCACAACTGGAACATCCTTTGAGCTTCTTTTTGCCTGCATCCCTCAGCATTAGGACCACTCCATTGATGTCTATGGAAGCTATCCGGTAAAGTTTGGATCTTGCTGTAGAAAACGCTCTAGTGGGCAGATAACTGTCCAAAGTGTCCGCTCTGGCCCCCTAGACCACTGTTGTGCTGGAATGGGTTACCCAACCTGGGCCAGAGTAGCTGAACTAACTATTTCAAACTTTGCAAAAGTTTCCAAAGTTTTTGTTGATCAATGCTTGTTTGTGGCAGCATTTAAAAAGTGATGTCTTCTAAAATCTGTACCTCCGGGAACACTCCGGTAGATGTTGTTCATCAAGGTCTCTAAAAATTCATAGAAATATGATCTGTTTTTATAAATTGGTTTCTTTTTTTCTTTCATGTGTTATAACTTCATTTCGTTGTTTGGTGGTGTTAAATATTTTCCACGTACTTATAAACCTTACTGCTCGCAGCCACTGCTACCCAGGGTTAAGCTTGAGTAAATGAGCCTGACTGGATTCAAGATGGTATTTGTGAGTGTACTGCATGTTAAGGCCCCTTAGCCATATCATATAGTACAGCCAAATCCTCACAATTCCCTTCTGAATTTCCAAGTATCCACCTCAATGGCTGTACCCATCATTTTCCTATCGCTGTCACTATGCCAGAGGTCACCCTGATAGAGAATAAGTCAAATGGATCGTTCTTGCTTTTACTTTTGTTTCTTTGGGAAGCAGTGAAAGTGCAGTGCTACAGGCCTTGCTAGTCTTGCCAAAGCTTCTAGGATCAGCTGTCATGCAGTGGCATTTATTCACTCGCCCCTGGGGTGCTGCTAACTCTTTCACTCCTCCAGTACTGTGCCAGTGTTCTGCAGCCACTGGGAGGTGCTTGTGTGTGGTTCGGGTATACCTCCTGTCCCCCTTAATTCCCAATTTTGATGTTGCCAAATTCAAAGAGGTTGCAGTTCTCCTATTCCCAGTGGGTAGGTGGAAGAAAATCTCATGAAGTGGGATCATCTAGCACACCCCAAGGAGAGCAACCCCTGCCTGACCTAAAGTGGCTCTAGGGACCCAGGAAAAGAAGCACTCAGCCTTCTCATGTGCTCTGGAACTCAGCTATCTCGGGCCCCAATATATTAATTTTAAAGCACATTTTGAGAAATGGGGTCTATGAAAATCTGGTAGGAATGGGGGTAGGCACAAGTATATATCGCTGACAGGTGACTTGGTATCTCTCATCCGTAATGACCTTTTCAGAGGCCTCTTCCTGTCTGTACATGTTTGCACTTAACTTTACACTTTAGTTCATTGTATAGCTGTCCATACCATGTATTTCATTGCCAAAAACATGAATTAAATCTATCCTTTTATTCAGAGAAAAAGTTTCAATGTTCACAAAAAAGTAATACAATGATATACTCAAAGATTGTTAAAGAAACATATGTGTGCGAGGTACTTAAATTGGAAATGAACATTCCAGTGAAAACAATATACCTTAGAAGCTCAGAATTATCAAAACTACTAGGAACTCACTTTTAACTGCTTTTTTATTCATAAGTTTGCAGTGAATGTTTTGATTAATGTCTGCAGTACTCAAAAGAGGATCTATGCCCTCCAATACTCAGACTGGTGAAGGTGCATCTGTTATTTTTTGTTTCATTTGCTGCTAGCATCACATGTAAATCCCAACAAAGGGCATGATGTTAGAGTGTAAATACGAAAATAAAAAGTGTCACTTTCCTCACATGCATGCAGTTGTACATAGCACAAACCTGGCACAGGGTCATTGGAGCACTTTACATGAGCACCAGATAGCATTACAGAGTGTCAGACTCATGTACTTAGGCTTATGTTAATTGAGTGACTTACCCAGAATCACAGGATGTTGAGGTGATGCTGGAATTCAAACCTAGTTTCCCAGTTTCAAAGTTGGCTAAGGCCACATCCTCTCCCTGTTGACTGCAGTCATTGATATCTGTCAGGCAAATGAGAACAGCAGAGGCTAATTTATCCTTGCCTGGAGGGGGCCAAAAACAGAGGAGCTCCCTCACTTGCGCTCACCAACCCCCCCCACCACTCCGAATTTCCAGTCCTCCCTCTGCCCTGATCCTGTGCAAAGCAAGTGCTAATGGCTTCACGTCAACAGCTTCTTCAGGCCTCTGTCACACCTGGAGGGAGCCAGGGCAGACACACTTCATGGTGTGACAGCTGATTCAGCCCATTGCCATTCTGCCTCTGACAATTAGCCAGCCCGGACTGCAAGTCTGACAATGTCCATATGGTGAAACTCAGTATGTGTATGCAAAGGATGTACCAATTGCTTTTCACGTTGTGTGCTTGTAGTGGAGTTGGGAGATGGCAAAAGCAGATTGGACTGCTTAGTCCAGCAAAACTCGGCCCATCAACTGGCTTCAGTCACTGGCCCATCTGCCTGTGGTTGATTGCCCTCCTAGCCAGTCCATGGGTGATCACCGGCCATTCATTTGAAATTATTGGCGTTGTTCCTTGCAGTAGACCTCTGTTGCCTTGTCAAATCTTATGCAAGTTTGTGATTATCACTTGATGCTCCTACCTACAATTAGGAACATGGGAAAGAACTAGAAGTTTGGAATCATATTCTGACTTTGAATTCAGACATAAGCTACTGCTCCACTTGGATGCTCTTAGACACCAAGCTTTTGTGAGCTACTGGTTGAGCCATAAAGAGTTTGGGAACCCAAATGGCGACCCAGAAAGTTTGCTGAATACTGCATAACAAACATAATGTAGATTTGTAAACCTATGTTCATCCATGAGTATCTTGGCACCAAAAACCTGAGATTTATTTTCACTCACCTCAAAAGAGTCTTTTTAAAGACCTCAGGAGGATGAAATGCTAGGTTGACCCACCGGGATTGGCATCTGCATTCCCAGATCCCTGAAGTGCATTTATTAATCCACTGAGCTATCATTTTAGTAGTCTTTACAATGTGCTTAGTTAAAGTGAGTTTATCCAAATACTAACATATACCCAGGACTAAGATCCATGATGAGATGCTATATCTACCCCATTAAGCAAAAAAAGCATGTGTCCTAGACAGGAACAGCAAAACCAGCAATGGCATAAACAATGACTGCTAATGTCAAGGCGTAGAGTTCCCCAAGGGCAGCAAGGCAACACAGAGCCAAGTCCTCTTTGGAGAGGCTGTCACTCAGTGATTGTAGAAACACACCGACAACTATTCCTTGGGGGACTCGGGTAGAAAGGTGTGATAGGGTTTTGCAATAATTCAGAGAATACAGAATTACAACTTCAACTAAACACCGGTTACTAGTAGTGGGAAGTAACTGAATCAACAGTCTCTTAGCTTAAGCTTCCATCAATGTCAGTCACTTCTTGTAATGATTTCTATTGGTCCATGTTCCAAGTTTGCTATCTGACTATTGCAAGGGTTGACACAAGTCTTCTTAGCAGTTGACCCTAATCGTAAGTTAATAACTTTGATGGCTTTTCTGCATGGTGGATGTCAAAATGTGGAATTCTCAGTTTCTTGCAACCAGGTCTTGCGCAGTAGTGCTGCTGAAGTATAAACCCTTATTGTTTTCCAACAAATGCTAAATCTAGATCTGGTGAACACTCTAGTCCCCTTAACATTTTCTCATGCAGACGTTTTCTTCATGCATGCCCCACTATCGCAAACCTAACTTTCAACCAGGCAATGTTCAATTCCCTATTGTTTACTTCTCAAGGATTCTCAAAGTCTCAAAATCAAAACTCTCACCTTGAGACCCTCACAGGTGAGTAGTTGCGCTCTATAAATTCTGATTTGATTTGATATCACACTTGCACTTATTTCCAAGAGCGCCCCAGTTCTGCCCACAATCTCTGTTTTACCTGATCAAAGCAATTACACGCAGGTCCAGAATGGAGATGTTACATTCATCAGTAGAACAGGTGCTTGTTATTGCATTTGGCTGTACATATCTGCCCATTGTGTAAACCGGAACACTGTGAGACAAACAATGAGTATTATAAAAGGGGGAAAGTGAGTACAGATAGATCCTCCCAATCGATCAATTGGTTATGCATCATTAACACCAGAATCACTAATATACTGCCAAACTGTGTGGCATCGATCAAATTAAACTGAATGTGTAACCCATGTGCTGGAGGGCATAATGCAACAAAGTATCACAGATGCAGTTGAAAATAGGACTAGAAGTAAGATTGGTACCATATATTGCCTTTATGGATTAAGCACGTTCATTCTGAGAAAGGAGTCAAAACAGTGACATAGCTGAGATAAAAAATGTTTCCAATGGCCCCTGCATACAAGAGGACAGTTTAAGATTGGAATATGAATTTTACAATTTTGTAGTCGCTAGCACGATGGGCGCTATGGACGGTTGCAACATGTTAGCTATGCAATGGGATTTTTGATCCTCTGAAGCATAAAATCATGGGTGAAGACGTGAGGTGCACATTTCTGGAATGCTCAGGGGTAGGCATGATATCGAACCACCTATGGCTAGCTCTTACCCAGATAACTCTGAACTTTAACCTTTGTTGTAGCCATGTTACTGAAACTGCCTTGCACATACAGTCCATACAACATCATTCTTGACGAGACAGGGTAGTGCTCCTTTCCCAACCACTCCTCAAGCACAGGTTAATTTCAGATGTCCAGATCAGTTAGCAGATTTTCTGCTGTCTTCAGGTTGGTCTGGTATTTATGTTTGTAGGAAGCAGAAACTTGTTGCTGCCTAGAGGTCACTTTATGCTGTTGGGTTGGTTGAAACATTGTATTGTATTAATTGTTGGTACACAAGCAGCTACTCCACTTACAGTGAGGAGGCTCACTCCAACACAACAAAGACAGCTTCTAGGATGTGTCAGGCAGTCATGTGGGTATTCTCATAACCATAGAGTATGCACTGCCCTCAGAATGCATGCTGTAGATGAGATGCTGTGCGTGGCTTGGCAGTCCTGTGTATATCTGAAAATGGTTTGTATGCATTTTGTTTTTCACTGGAATCATCTAATGCAGTGCTTTATCTCACTTTATTTTAAGATAGAAACCCATCTTAAATACATAAATAAATAGAATCATTGTAGATTGCAGGCTATTTTCTCACTTATGTTTTTAAAAGAAGATACCCAATGAGGCCTGCAACAAGAAGGAGTGGTACCTCACTGATAAGTCCACATAGGTGGAAACTGGTATGTGGTTCTTTGTCTTCCTGTCTAAAGGGGACATGGCCTGGCAGTTCAGGTTAGACTATTTCAATTGGAGCAGGACCAGCACTGATTTGCATATGGCTGCCCTCTGTCTAGTGTGACATAGTAGGTGATAAATAATAACCTGACAGACTTCTAGCCACCAATTCCTTACCTTAGACTATTCCCCAGGCATCAGATTTTTTGAGCAACCCCCCTTACGTGCCAGTAGGTGGCATTGTTCTGCTCTACTTGGCAATATCCATGCAGGAAGTGTTGTGCGCGGTCCTATTTAGGTGCTAGCCCAGCTCACTGATCTCATTTTCTTCTTTTCCGTGCCATCAGTGTGGATCCAAACAAGCTCTCCTCAGTCAATTTTTTACTGATTTTTTTTCATCTATTTTGTCAATCTCGATAAGTGTGCTTGTGCCTTTTTTCCTGCTTTTTGGACTATGTCCCTGAAGAAACTGACCGGTTTCAAGCCTTGTGGTGCCAGTCACAGGCAAATGTCTGGACAGACCCACACTTGGTGTGTCTCTGGTGTATGGAACAAGACCACACACCATGGCCTGCAGGACCATGAATCTTCAGGCTGCTCATTATGCAACCTCATGCCCCTCCATGACCCATTCACGAGGGAGGTCTCAGGGCCTTTCCCGGAGTTGCTTGTGCAGATCATGGTCAGGATCCCGGATGTCTTCAGGTAAGTCCCACCAGAAGAAGTCCAAGAATTCGAAGTTCTCTTTGACTTCTCTGCATCAGTCCCATTCCATTTGACAACACAAAGGAACGATGCCACAAATCCAGGCCCCGCTCCCAGGTTGTTTCTGTGGAGCCAGTTTCTGACACACTTCCCAGAGTTTCCTGGAGCGGGAGTGTCCCCTTCCCAACTTTCTGAGTTTTATCAGGCCATGAGTCTCTGGAGCACTTTTGGGCCCCATGGGTTCAGAAGGGGCTCGGACTGGGGATCTGCCTGTGGTTTCACCCTCGGCCCAGTCGGGACTTCAGGATCCGTTAGTGGATCGAGATCAGCTCTGGGTGCCACTTCACAACCTCCTCCAGGGACCATTTCTGTAGCTCTGTTTCCGGTACCCAACCCATCATGATTCCCAACTCCAATACAGAGCTGGACCCCTGTCAACAAGGCCCACATGGCCTGCATTGGAGATGGAACTCTATTTCCCTGAAGGGGCCCCTGAGGAACACGAATGAAGGGGATCTGAGGATCCTTATGGCTTTTCCAATCCCCTAGCAGAGTCCATGGTTGATGAAACCTGGTATGAGAATCTTTTGAGGCCAGTGGTCTGGACACCTCACCAGACACTGGCCTCCTCTCTTCTCCCACAATGGCTATGGAGGAAGAGGTTTCCTTTGTAATGCTGGTCTGGAGGGGAACTGAGGTCATGGACCTTCAGTTGCCCACAGGTTAGGTCAAGATCAATGTCTTCACAGAGGTGTTTAACTTTGTACGTCGTTCAGAACCCCACTGCCCTTCACTGAAGCCCTCACTGATGTCCTGTTTGGTGCCTTCGCCATGCCCTGCACAGGCACTCCTGTTCACAGGACTCTCTCTTCCCACCATCGGCCGGAACCTGGGGACGCAATCTTCTTCTTCCAGTATACCACCTCTTTGAAGCCTGGTGGTCCAGGCCTCAAACTCCAAGATAAATCCTGGTGTGTTCCCTACCTGAGAAATCCAAGAGGTTGGGTAAGTTCAGAAAGAGTATTTTCTCTTCCAGCAGCCTGGCACTGCGGTCCGTGAACACAGTAGTGAAAATGCTGCCTGTAGTCTTGGAGGAGGATGAAGCCAAACTCTCCTAAGTTACTGCTGACGGGACAGATGTAGCAAACTTCATGATTAGATGGAGATTGATTACGACTGAGGACAACTGGCTTTTTGGGGGATTTTCAAGCATCCCTTATGGAAATGCCCTTCAATGAGACTCTCCTTTTTTGGCAACAAGATGGATTTGGTGCTTGAACCTTTCAAAGACAGTAGGGGCCACCCCCCAGGTCCCTGGGGCTCACCATGGCTCCAAGCAAGCCACTTTCACATTCTGCCCCTTTTGGGCTATGGTAGGGGCTGTCAGCCAGTCCTTTTCCATCCTAGCCACCACCACCTAGCCAGTCCTTTCATGGCCATGGACAGGGGTTCCCTCAAGCTGTGCGGGAGCCAGCTGTTGACCCAGCTCCCCCTACTCCTGCACCCTTTGCAGCTGCAATCTCAAAGCCTCCTTATTTCACCGTCTTATCATCTGTGGCACCTAGTTGGTGGCTGGATTCAGCACCTCCTGGCCCAATGGCGGGAAATCACTTCAGACAAATGGGTGCTTCATATTGTCCAGTGGGGCTATGCCCTACCTTTCCAACAGATGTTGCCACCTTTGCCTCCATCCACTGCTTGGCAGATGGAAAACCACCTCTCGCTCTTGTGACAGGAAGTTTGAGCTCTTCTGGCCAAACGAGCCATTGAGTGGGTGCCAGCATCAGAAGTAGGTTGTGGTTGCTATTCCTGCTACTTTCTGGTGCATAAAAAGGATGAAGGCCTCAGTCCTATCCTAGACCTACGCCCTCTAAACTGCTTTCTAAAAAATGAAAAATTAGAAATGCTCACTTTGGCTCAGGTACTGTCTGCCTTCGACCCTGGAGACTGGATGGCAGCACTGGACTTGCAGAACACCTACTTCCATATTCCAGAGCCAGATATCTGAGGGAACTGCAAAAGATCTGCAGTGGTGGGTCAGTGGTAAACCCCTCTCCTTTCCACATCCAGAGCTCACAGTAGTGACAGATGTTTCGCTTTTGGGTTGGAGCGGACATCTGAGAGAAGTTGAGATAGGAGGATACTGATCCCTGGCGGAATTTCAGTTCCACGTCAACATGTTGGCACGGAGAGAAATTTGCCTGGAATTAAAAGCCTTTCTTCCTTTCATCAAGGGAAGGCTGGTTCAGGTGTTCATGGACACAGTTGTTGTATTGCAACAAGCGGGGCGAGGTGGGGTGGGGTCGTGGTCCCTATGTCATGAGGCCTTGTGTCTCTGGACATCGCTAGAA
The DNA here is from genome assembly GCF_031143425.1 of Pleurodeles waltl. Classification (NCBI taxonomy): domain Eukaryota; kingdom Metazoa; phylum Chordata; class Amphibia; order Caudata; family Salamandridae; genus Pleurodeles; species Pleurodeles waltl. The sequence goes on from NC_090450.1 coordinate 905,708,458, forward strand.
TGTTAGGGTATTTTCCTGGTGGTTCAACATCTGACAGGCTCGCTCAATGCCAGAGCAGACAAACTCAGCCATCGATGCCTCACAGATCACAAATGACATCTCCATCTGGAGATGATGCAAGGCCTCTGTAGATATTGGGTAGAACCTCGGTTAGATCTATTCGCTACTGCCAAGAATGCGCAATGTCAGCACTTGTGCACACTGGAGTTTTCAAAGCAGCTGTTGCCAGTAGATGCATTTCGTCTGGAGTGGAGCTCGGGACTCCTGTACGTCTTTCCGCAAATACTACTCCTAAGACTAGGGACAGGTCTGAGGTTAATGTAATGGCTATGTTTAGATTGGGGCAAAAGTAGTGTTAAGCCAGGCCAGAGAGTATGAATAGGGCTACGGGTAGGGTTAGAATTAGGTAAAGGGTGGGTTTAGAAAGTGGGTAAATATTTGTGTTAATTTGAAGATTACAGTGAACATTACATTTAAGGTGAGTTAAAGAGTTACAAATGGAATGGGTCTTTCATCTAGTGGTAAATGGTTGCACAAAGCATAGAAAATGTGGCTCATTGCCCTGTAACCACCTGAGGGGCATGATATGATTGATTGAGTGGATTCTTGTAAATGTAAATTAGCACTTGTATAGCGCACTACTCACCCGTTAGGGTCTCAAGGCGCTGTACTCATACCGCTATGGAACCCCTCCTGGCTTTTCCCTGTGAGGTGCCCACTCCTGAGCACCCCCAGGGTGAAGCCAGGCATCCAAGCGCTGTTGGGGCCGTTGTGGAGATTAAGCAAGCTATTGACCAGAGTTGCAGAGTGGGACCCATGAATTAGATTAGGCACTGAGGCGAGAATTATCTGGTCAAGGGGAATTGAGCCCAAGACCTGCCGAAGCGGGACTTGAACCCTGGTCTTGAGCCAGATCTCTGCTTCAGGGTCTGCCGCTCTAACCATTGAGCCACACTTCTCCACATTCTTGTAGATTTATATATATTCTGTGAGACGTTTGAGCCCCTGGCATATAAAAGAACACTTTTGTTGCACTGTAATCTATCAGAGCCATGTGACTTGGCCATAATATTCCTGCCTTCATTACATTAAACACTCAGTGAACCAAATGGGTCTACAAGGGAGTTGTGGTCTTTGAGATGGTAAACCACAATGTCTGCTTCATCAGTTCTCCTACACAAGAAAGGGCTCAGTTACCCTATGCTAATCCTATGCATGACTCATTGCTATTTAAGAAACTATGTTACTCACCTGTTTGGATTGGTTACTGCAAGCAAGAATGCATTAAAATCTGGACATTAGGTTGATATCTCAACACTGGTAAGGTTGCATCAAGAACGTTTCTGGTCAACCCAGCATTTCTCATAAAAATTGATGCTTACAATTGTCAAACAGAAATACCCTGTTATCACCACTGTCCTGAATAGAGATCACAGTTGAGTCATAATTCTGTGACCATAGAATTCACCAATATCACTGTGTTGTCACCCTGAGAGCTGAGCCTTTCTTCACAAGGAAGAACATTCACACAAAAATCTGCAATATGTTGTTTTCGAAAGGGAAGGGCAAAAATAGGAGTGTACTTCTGAGAGTACCATAAAACTCATAATGTGTATTTTATCTGTGGTGGAGTCACAAGACACACCCAGTTCATAACTAGGGTCATAGAACAAACATCTCAGTGTTGAAATGGGAAAGTCCCTAGCATGGTATGGGCACATACCGCAGCCCTGAGTGCCTGAATGCATATGAAACTGGCATCCTGACTTTGTTTCGCCTTGCAATCATGATAATCCAATGTGTTCAGATTCCTGAGCCTTTCCATGGTAACATGAGGTTCAGAACCTGTACAGTAGGGGGGCTTGACTACAGTCAACGAAGATGGCTGCCAAGCTTACAAGCTCCACCACACCCGGCAGCATGTCTTCTCTGTGCACCACTGGTAACGGGGTCCTCCCTGGGCTGCTCAGAATTCAGTGAGCACAGTGTGCTGCTGGCAGCACCTAGACAGCATTTAGAGCTGTTTTTGTTACAGGGGACTTCTCAGTGTCTCAAACCCTTGTGGCTGCCTGACCTTAAAGTGGCCACCACAGGGACATGAAAATAATCACTGTTTATCATGCTTGCTATGTCAACCATCCACCAAATGTGAGTGCTACCTTTTACATCTTCCTGCATACCAATAGTATGATGCCCATGTGGAGTAATGTCTTTGATGCCACCTTAAGCTTAATATACAAACTCTAAAACATCTGAGCCTGACCTTAAGATGGCCACCATGGAGGCACATTGCTCCTTCTGGATCCTTCCCAGGCAAAATTACTTGTCCTTTTCAAGCTAAAGGTGCTGGGAATACCCTTGTTACGTCTACCTATCTAATTACCTGCTGACTACACAGTGGTGATACACTAAGTGCCTCTGAAACACCCAATCACTGTGACTTTGGGGATCCTCTATACACCGTGGAGGGTCAATACTGAATATCACCCAGCCTAATCTCTATGCTCTACGCTGTCCACCAGTGTTTTGCCCCTCCTAGCACCTTTCTGCTCTGAATCAATCATATGAGATAACCCTCATCTCCAGTTTGGCTAGCGGGGGGCCTCCTGATGGAAGGAATTTGAGGGGGGGGCTTCCAGAGAATTTAAATCTCCACAAAAAAGGTCAAAACAGGACCCAACTTCCCCGGAGTCCCCCGTCAAACTGAAATTGGACAGCAGCACGACCTTGGACTTGATTATGCAACTTGATATGCTGCACATCCTCGAGCAATCCACAAAAAATACCACAGAATCTATGCAAGCCAACCTCTCCACCTTGAAACAGGACATTCTTTCATTGGGAAGTAGAGTTTCTGAAGTGGAAATATGTATAAGCCACCTGAAGACCACAAGCACAACATGCTAAAATGAACTCAACTACTACTGCGAAACTAACTTGTCTAGAAAAGAACATCACAGATTTAGAGGACAGAACCAGAAAGGGCAACCTGCAAATGTTTGGGCTACCAGAAAACCAGGCTGCATTTTGCGCAGCAATTATAAAACCATGGCTTCTCAAGTCCTAGCATTACACTTTGCCAAAGACTTTGAAATAACGTGTGCTCACAGAGTATCAACCCACACTGCTAGAAACTCTGACACACCTAGAGCCCTTATTTCAGACCACTGCGCTAATCACATACCAAAGCTATCCTTAATCAAATCAAGAAAAAGCAAAGGATCAAGTGGCAGGGTTCATCTATTGGGATCTCACAAGACTATTCAAAATATGCTGTAAAAAAAAAAGGAATATTTTCCTATCTCAACGTCAAGCCCTAAAAGATTTAATAATACAATTCTTCATTGGTCCTGCCCATCTAAACACAATTTACACTGGTAAAACCAACATCTTTGAGGATCCCAAAGACCAGGGCGCTCCTTCATCTCTGACATTCAAGACATGAAAATTAACTCCCAACAATTGTCAGAATTCCTCATAATCCGTAAACCACATATTATTCCTGCACCTAACATGATCTAATAAATTATAACCTCTACTAACTGAACCTAGTATCTACAACCAGTAGATCTTCCCTCGTAACACCTGCTTCTAACATCATTCTGAAGCATCCCCATGTTGTGTGAAGAACAAAGTGATCCATACACTAACAGCTGTTATTTCCATCTACTCTTCGAGACCTCTCTACTCCCGCCCTCAACTAACACTCCTTTCCTAATCAGTTGTGTTCATCATTCATTTCACTTAACCTTTGGAGACTTTTGTCAAGCTCTGCTAGACAGGATATATTAGATAAGATGGACACTCGTTTCATTGACCCCTTTGTAAGCCTTTCCTCTGCTAATATCCCCCCTTTCCATTATCCTTTCAACTTTGCTCAGTCCACTATAGATTTACTCATTGCAACACTGTGAAAATCTTGTTACTGTACGATAATTTTTCTTTTAATTGTTATGTGGTATTTCTGAATTAGCTTGCTAACATATTGCTATATGTTTCTTTTTTGCATAATTGCAGCGCTTTTAGGAAAGTCTTATTTCTTACATAGGTGTCTAAACGCTATACTCTAGGTTTGCATATCAATACTTGGACAGTGATCACGAACAGCACGCTTAGACATCTTAATATTTTTGCAACTTAACATGTTAATAAGACCATATTAATGCATTACTAGTCTGCCTAATAGTTTACTGCTCAAATTTGCTATACTGCATTATTGACAGTTCCTCTACTTGGCACCCACTAAATAACACTAACATACTCAAATACAGAGGTAGAGATGGCCCCATTGCCAATCCTCTTGGGTATCCTCAAGGGAGTGGTGAATAGCAGGGCAGACCATGCCTGGTACTCAAGCGTGACATAGCTGCCAGCTGGAATTTGGAGGCAGCACCAACGCTTGCTTAGTGGAGGTGGGGAGTGGACTGGTGTGCTCAGCAGGAAAAGCTAGTCAACGAGATGTGAAGTTGTCCAGCCAAGTATAATAAAGTGTGGGGTAAATGGAGAGGGTTTTGAGACGTCTGATAATGAGAAGTCTTTTGAGCACAGCCTTAACAACTAAAGGTAGAATTCCTTGGAGGATACACTGTGTTAAGGGAATGCTCTACTGAAGCCCTGTCTGGAATAACGCAATGGTGACATATCAATGGTGTAGATGTGACCTGTTAAGTTGTTACAACAATAAAATCAATAAAGATGTTTATAAAAAAAACATACTCAAATACAATGAGTTATCGATGCCACAGACTCGCGTCCACCATCTCAGGCTGCACAACTTCTCACTCTGATCCTTCATTATCCAACTCATCCCCTCATCACTCGTCTAAAGAATACACGCACAGTACCCCATAGTTACACCATACTAACTTATACTCACTTCATACTTTGACAAAGGGTGCAACTATCCGCTCCTAGGTTCTTCATCCTGTGGCCTCCACCTCCCACTCCCTTCTTAGAGCCCGCTCCGCATCTCATCTCATTAGATTACCCTGCCATGTTACCTCCATTTACATTACTATTACACTATCTACATCCTCTTCTCTACTTATTACATCCTTTTCTCCCTTTCTATATCACTCTTTCTCCTCTGCACCATCTTGCACTTCCCTACCTCCAACCCTATATATCCCCTACACCTCATAGACCCCAGATGCTCTTCCCCTTCTTTTCACCCACACCCTCCTCCCTTCCCTTCCCTTTACTAAGGCAGGAGTCATGTCCATGGGGGTTGTGCGCCAGAAAATGGCGCTACACTGCTTAGAGGCAATTTGTTTCCCTATAAACAATATAGCACAATAATTTGGCGCACAAGACCTAGTTCCCCTACGCCTCCCCAGCCCTGTTAGCGTCCTTTTCAAGGACGCTGACAGGGCATTAGTGTGGCTAGCGCCATTCCATAAATTTGGTGCCCAGCCAACGTCTTGGAATGGCACTAGCCAGTGCTATACTTGCTAAAGCTGTTTTGCGTGACAGTATAAATCTGCCCCTAAGTATATCAATTTGGATGTAACATTGTATTTAGCAGGGCGCAGGAATAGCCTCAGCAGACATGCCAGCGGTGTCCTGGAAATGTTGCGGTCTGTGACGTCATTGATAAGAGTAACAACAACCCTCCACTACTCCTTGAGCAGTCCCAAATCATATGCAGAATTCCCCCCCCAAAAGGCTCCACATATGGGGCATGTGACCTGGGCATTTGTGAAGAATCTAATAATTCTTTCTGGCATGAGGCACGCAACTCAGCAAATGAAAGCAATTCTCCTGCCCTATACAAGTCTCCTAACTTCTCAACACAACATCCCGCTCCACTCCTGTAGCCAACCTGCTGCAGCGATGCATCAGGAGAAGGGTTGAGAGCCAACACACCTGAATATTTGAGCCCTGCACCTTGATTTGTTGCAGCCATCGGGTCCAGCAGTTCTTGGCAACTCCCCCAGAAGTCACCCTGTGTCGCAATTGCATGACGTGGCTCCAATATTAACTGGGCAAGCCACTGCTGCTGTGGGCCTTCAATTATGTCTCCGGCTACTAACTCTCGACAAGCATACACCCACTGCATAACCCACTGGAACTGTGTTGCCAAATAGTAGGATTCTAAATAAGGGGCCACAAGTCCACCTCCTGTCAGCGGGTGCTGTAGTTTAACAAGTGCAGCCCGACGAATATCAGTGGACTTTATGAGATCAATGAGTAGGAAGTCTAATTCTTGAAAGGTTGCTCTACAGACGATAGCCAGTCAGGTAGCAAAAAAATATAGAGTAGGCAGGGCATCGGAAGAGGCTTCCATAAGCAATCGTTTGTACGGCCACAACATTGCCCTCTACCAGATCTGCCACTGTTCAATAGATATGGACACCCGTGTATTTAAACAATGTGGGTTCCCATGCCACCCCCTGAATAGTGGGAGGTGCTTCTAGTCCCGTTTGGATCGAAACCAAGCTAGTTTTTTGCCAGTTGACCTTTAGACCTGATATTGTCCCAAAGTAATATAGGAGCTGCATCGCCCTGTCAGGGACTAAGCACTTATTCCTCAGGAAGAGCAATATATTGCCTGCATATAATGCAATACAGTGCACTTTATAGTGGGCTGGTCACCCCTGCATACAAAAGGCCCTTTCACGCTGCACCCACTAAGGACTCCACTGTGATGGCAAACAACAGTGGGGACAGCAGACATCCCTGTTGGGTGCCCGCTTCACCTGGTATGCACTATAAATCACTCCGCCAGTCTTAACCATGCCACAAGACTAGAGTATAATAACGATATCCAAGCGATAACCCCGGGTCCGAGGCTCAGCCACACCACCACGGCATACAGATAGAACCAATCCAGTCTGTCAAAATCTTTCTCAATTACAAACTAACAGAGGTGAATGGTTGTCTCTGGGCTATAATTCTACAAAAATCTTATTCAGTTAGTGTTAATAACATACAATGGTGCTCCAAAGGGAAAAGGGCGACCACTGCGCCCTCAATTGATCAAAGCTCTAATTATTCTGTAATCCCTTGAGCACACAAAACAAATCTCTACAATAATGATATCTATTCTTATGGTTCTTTGATTTAGTCTTTTAGCCAACATGTGTTTCGTCACAGTGGCATTATGCCTTCGCCTTCTTCAGGACTAAAAATAAACATATTACAATTTACAAATTAGATTATATTGTTCAAAGTAACTCACTTAATCTAGACAAGTGACATTAAAAGTTTCACCACAGGGCTTATACCATGCAGTGGATGTAGTCTTTTAGACCAGGTGGAGCCCCACGCATATCCATAGATTCATTAAGTCAATCAATATTCAAGAACATTATTACAAATTAGACACCTTCAGTTTGTGACCTCTTGGAAATCAATCCTTTCCATCACCACACAAAATAAATTGTAAAACATAGAATCCCTCACCAATGTGGAGTAAAGTTGAACAAGTTACTTACCTTTGGTAATGCTTATCTGGTAGAGGCAGACTTATTACCTTTGAATTTTCCCCATGTGTCAGACTGGATCCAAAATATTTTTTCGTGGGCAGTACCCCTGCATGCTGATCGGCTCTGCATGTGCCATTGGCTTTGTCTGCGCCGGAAGTGATTTTGCGGTACCTATATAGGCAACATCCAGGCTCACTGGCGTTAGTTACTTTTCACACTTTCCATGCCAGAAGCGATGAGCCATGAAGAACACTGACCACACTGGTGAGTCAAAACTAGGTTCATGAAAGGGTGATCCCTGTCCCTAGAAAATTGTTTGCACAACAGGGAGGATGGGTCACTAAGTAAGCTGCAGCTAGATATACTCTCTGCCAGATAAGACGTTACTGAATGTAAGTAACTTGTTCATCTGATATATACTTCTAGCTGCAGATTCCTAACCTTTGAATAGATACCCAAGCAATACCATCCCTTGGGGTGGGTCTGCAAACCAATTTCAAATGAGAAAGTTCTGCAGGACCGAATGGGCAAAGTGCCCATCCTTATGGACCAGAGGCCCACGTTGCTGCCTAGCAGATGTCCAAGACTTGAGGTCCGTGTGCTAACGCAGCGGTTGCACCTTTAGCTTTGGTGGAATGAGCTTGCAAGCCTTAAGGAGGTTGCTTTTGGTTAATACATAGCAGATCTTTATGCAGAGTATGACCCAACGAGAGATGGCTTACTTCTGCATGGCCCACTTCTGCATGGCCCAATCTTTTTTCACACCCACATACCCCATGAACAGTTAGTCATCCAATCAAGGTAGACCACCAACGCTCTTTTTGGGACCAAGTGGTGGAGTCTGTCCTCTTTCTTAGAAGGATGCAGGGGTGCATAAAAAGTAGGCAGGGTTGATGGATTACGCTACATGAAAAGCTGGGGCCACTTTTGATAGAAAAGAGGCCCATGTATGAAACACCAGTTTGTCAGAATATATAGAGAGGTGAGGTGGCTTAGACGACAAGGCCTGCAGCTCACTTACTCGGTGTGCAGATATAATTGCCACAGGGAAGGCTGTTTTTAATGTGAGAAGCCTCAGGGGACAATCGTGTAGAGACTCGAAAGAAGCACACATTAAAAAAGTTAGAACCAAATTAAGGTCCCACTGAGGTATGTTGAATGGGTAAGGAGGGAAGCGATGACTAAGACCCTGGAGGACCCTCTGTAAACAAAGAGGGTTGATCAGGCAACTGCAAGAAAGCAGAAAGCAGGCATGGCAGATAAATAGTTCTTAAGAGTGCCCAAAGCAGAGCCCTGATGGACAAGGAAAACGAATGAAAAGAAGAACCTCATTAAAAGGAGCATAAAGGAGATCACCATGCAGCAAATTTCTTCCAATGGCAGACATGTACTGTTTTGGTGAAGGGATGCCTGCAGCTAAGACGACTTAACAGACTTTGGGAGGAAGGTCAAAAGCTGTCAACTGCTGCTGCAAAATCTCCACACAAGCAGGCAGAGAGTGGACAGGTTCATGTGAAGAACCCTTCCCAGCTGCTGCAGCAGAAAATCCTCCCAAAGGGGCAGTCTCATCTGAGGTTTGATGGCCATGCTCAGTAGTACAGGATACCAGACTCTACATGCCCACTCCAGAGCCACAAGGCCTTGAGCTTGGTTCTTTCAGATCCCCTTGAGAACTCTGGGCAGGAGTGGTATTGGTGGAAAGGCACACAGAAGGCCTGATACAAAAAGCGTCTCCGAGGGAGAGCCGCCTAGGAAATTCCAGTGCGCAAAACTGTTGACATTGCGTGTTCTTGGCAGAGACAAACAGGTCTAATCAAGGCTATCCCCACTGCTTAAAGAGACGATGCGCCACTTCCGGATGGCAATGCCATGGGTGATCCACTAGGCACCTTCAGCTGAGTGTCTGCTCTGGCGAGCCCGCCAGCTGTTGAATTATCAACCATGTCCAGAGGCCCAGAGCCTCCTGACAAATGGTTCACTGCCCAACGTGGCCCTATGTGTTGCAATACCACATGGCGGTGGTGTGGTCCATGAACACCTGCACTAGCCTTCCCATGTCTGGATTCCACCAGAAACTAGAGTCCTCTTATCTCCACCTTTCCCAGATGACCACTCCATTTCAGAAGTGACTCATCTGTCACTACTGAGAAATCTGCTTGAGGAAGGGAGAGGGGTCTGCCGCTGCAGGTCTTTCGCAGTTTCCTCCAAGACCTGGACCATGTCCCAGAGATTTCCCTGATTCTGCACCCACTGGGATTTTAGGTCCCACTGCAGAGCCCGCATTTGCCAATGGACATGTGTTACTAGCAGGATGCAGAAGGCCATGAGGCCCAGCAGCCTCAAAGTCAGTATCACCGAAATCCAGGAAAGAGGCTGAAACATCAGTATCATAGCCTGAATATCCTGGACTTGCCGTTCCAGGGCATATGTCCGAAGCTGCCTCATGACCAGAACAACCCTGATGAAAGAGTGTCTGAGATTGAGTCAAGTGTAACTTCGGTATATTGATAGTGAACCCCAGCAAATGCAGAAGGTCCACCGTAGTCAATGGGAGATGACAGTTTGGGGCGAGTGCGCATTCAAGAGGTAGTCATCGAGATAGGGGGAAGAGTGATCTCAGCAGATGAGCTGCGACCACCACCATCAACTTAATGAACATCCAAGGGGTGCTGGTAAGCCAAAGGGAAGCACAGTGAACTGAAAGTGCTTGTGGCCTACTATAAACTGCAGGTAATGCCTGTAGGCAGGCAGAAGGATGTGGACGTAAGTGTCCTGCAAGTTCAACACTACTATCCAGTCTCCTGGGTTGAGGACAAACAAGACCTGAGCTAACGTGAGCATTTTCAATTCCTCCTTCTTGAGGAAGAGATTCAGGGCCCGTACGTCTAAAATAGAGTGAAGGCATTTGTCCTTTTTGGGAACCACAAAGTAGCATAACAACCACAGCCTTCTTCTGGCACCAGAACTCTTTCTATGGCTCCTTTGGCCAAGAAAACCGCAACTTCTTCACAGAGAAGGGACAGATGATCCTTGTAGGAAGTTGGCTCTGTATGCACTATTTCAAAGTAAGGAATAGTATGCACAGAGTCCAAGGGTTCCCCTTAGAGGTAAGATAGTGGCAAAAAGAGATAATTCTAATGCTCTATTTTGTGGTAGTGTGGTCGACCAGTAGGCTTATCCGAGGGGTAGTGTTAAGCATTTGTTGTACACACACAGGCAATAAATAAGGAACACACACTCAGAGACAATTCCAGGCCAATAGGTTTTTGTATAGAAAATTATATATTTTCTTAGTTTATTTTAAGAACCACAGGTTCAAGATTTACAAGTAATACTTCAAATGAAAGGTATTTCATGTAGGAACATTAGGAACTTTGAATTAGCAAAATAGCATATACAGTTTCACATAAATGACATATAGCTATTTTAAAACTAGAAAGTGCAATTTTCAACAGTTCCTGGGGAGGTAAGTGTTTGTTAGTTTTTGCAGGTAAGTAAACCACCTACAAGGTTCAAGTTTGGGTCCAAGGTAGCCCACCGTTAGGGGTTCAGAGCAACCCCAAAGTTACCACACCAGCAGCTCAGGGCCGGTCAGGTGCAGAGGTCAAAGTGTTGCTCAAAACGCATAGGCTTCAATGGAGAAGGGGGTGCCCCGGTTCCAGTCTGCCAGCAGGTAAGTTCCTGCGTCTTCGGAGGGCAGACCAGGGGGGTTTTGTAGGGCACCGGGGGGGACACAAGTCAGCACAAAAAGTACACCCTCAGCGGCACGGGGCGGCCGGGTGCAGTGTGCATACAGGCATTGGGTTCACAATAGAAATCAATGGGAGACCAAGGGGTCTCTTCAGCGATGCAGGCAGGGGGGGGGGGGGGGGGGGCTCCTCGGGGTAGCCACCACCTGGGCAAGGGAGAGGGCCACCTGGGGGTCGCTCCTGCACTGGAGGTCGGATCCTTCAGGTCCTGGGGGCTGCGGGTGCAGTGTCTTTACCAGGCGTCGGGTCTTTGAAGCAGGCAGTCGCGGTCAGGTGGAGCCTCGGGATTTCCTCTGCAGGCGTTGCTGTGGAGGATCAGAGGGGTCAACTCTGGCTACTCACTGTCTCGTAGTCGCCGGGGAGTCCTCCCTGTGGTGTTTGTTCTCCACAAGTCGGGCTGGGGGCATCGGGTGCAGAGTGCAAAGTCTCACGCTTCCAGCGGGAAACGTGTGTTGTTTCAAAGTTGCTTCTTTGTTGCAAAGTTGCAGTCTTTGGTGAACAGAGCCGCTGTCCTCTGGAGTTCTTGGTCCTTCTAGATGCAGGTTAGTCCTCTGAGGCTTCAGAGGTTGCTGGACCCTGGGAACGCGTCGCTGGAGCTGTGTCTTTAGAAGTGGGGAGACAGGCCGGTAGATCTGGGGCCAAAGCAGTTGGTGTCTCCGTCTTCTCTGCAGGTTTTCAGTTCAGCAGTCCTCCTCTTCTTAGGTTGCAGGAATCTAGTTTCCTAGGTTCTGGGGAGCCCCTAAATACTGAATTTAGGGGTGTGTTTAGGTCTGGGAGGGCAGTAGCCAATGGCTTCTGTCCTTGAGGGTGGCTACACCCTCTTTGTGCCTCCTCATTGAGGGGAGGGGGGCACATCCCTAATCCTATTGGGGGAATCCTCCATCTGCAAGATGGAGGATTTCTAAAAGTCAGAGTCACCTCAGCTCAGGACACCTTAGGGGCTGTCCTGACTGGCCAGTGACTCCTCTTTGTTTTTCTCATTATCTCCTCTGGCCTTGCCGCCAAAAGTGGGGCCGTGGCCGGAGGGGGCGGGCAACTCCACTAGCTGGAGTGCCCTGGGGTGCTGTAACAAAGGGGGTGAGCCTTTGAGGCTCACCGCCAGGTGTTACAGTTCCTGCAGGGGGAGGTGAGAAGCACCTCCACCCAGTACAGGCTTTGTTACTAGCCACAGAGTGACAAAGGCACTCTCCCCATGTGGCCAGCAACATGTCTGGTGTGTGGCAGGCTGCTAAAACTAGTCAGCCTACACGGATAGTCGGTTAAGGTTTCAGGGGGCACCTCCAAGGTGCCCTCTGGGGTGTATGTTACAATAAAATGTACACTGGCATCAGTGTGCATTTATTGTGCTGAGAAGTTTGATACCAAACTTCACAGTTTTCAGTGTAGCCATTATGGTGCTGTGGAGTTATGGCTACCCTGCACTTACAATGTCTAAGGTTTTGCTTAGACACTGTAGGGGCATAGTGCTCATGAACTTATGCCCTCACCTATGGTATAGTGCACCCTGCCTTAGGGCTGTAAGGCCTGCTAGAGGGGTGACTTATCTATACTTCATAGGCAGTGTGAGGTTGGCATGGCACCCTGAGGGGAGTGCCATGTCGACTTAGTCGTTTTATCCCCACTAGCACACACAAGCTGGCAAGCAGTGTGTCTGTGCTGAGTGAGGGGTCCCCAGGGTGGCATAAGACATGCTGCAGCCCTTAGAGACCTTCCCTGGCATCGGGGCCCTTGGTACTTACCTGGATGCTAGGGTGTGCCAATTGTGGAAACAAAGGTACAGGTTAGGGAAAGAACACTGGTGCTGGGGCCTGGTTAGCAGGCCTCAGCACACTTTCAAATCGTAACTTAGCATCAGCAAAGGCAAAACGTCAGGGGGTAACCATGCCAAGGAGGCATTTCCTTATAATCCTCCTTCATCCAGTCATGAGATAGTGGCATGGAGAGAAGGGTAGTCTCAAAGGGGAGGGGGTCGCCCCTTCTGGCAATCTGAAAAACCCCACCTGTCCGATGTTGTAGATTACCAGTGGGGCAAGTGATGGCGAATCCTGCCCCCAACTGGGTGCCTATGGTGGTACAGGGGCAGACTCGGAGGGCTTAGAGGCTGCTGTGGTTGGGGGGTGCAGTGGACTGACCAGACTGCTGGCTACCTGTCCCAAGAGGTCAGTGAGTACCGCACCCTTATCCACGCAGAGACTGGGAAGCATATGTGGCATGGTGCTGGGCAGGAATTGGAGTGGTTGGATGCTGCTTCTATAGCCAAAAAAGGAGCTAAAGGCAGACAGGGGGAAAGAGGAGGCCGCCACGAAGCCCAAGAACCTGGCCATAGCCCAAGAATCCTTGAAACGCATGATCGCTGAATCTACCTCATCTTAGAGATAGGTGTAATTGAGGGGCATATCCATAAGGGAAGGCTGGACATACCCCAAAAAGCCAGACATCCTCAGCCAGGCGTGGCGCCTCTGGGCCACTGTCATGGAAACCGCTCTGCCTAGCAAATTAGTTGTGTCAAGTCTGCAACCAATTGTGAACTTTGCTGCATCTCTCCCACCGACAACCTGAAAGACCCAGGCCTCCTCCAGAACCTGTGGCAGCACTTGCGCAACCGTCCCCCACAGAGTGTGGGAATAATGGCCCAAAAGGTATGCAGTGTACACGGACTGAAATTCAAGGCTGGTGGAAGAAAACATCTTCCCAAATAAGTCCAGTCTCTTGGGAGTGGTAGGGAAAGCGCTGCGGGAAGTTGAGGCTTGGACTACCAAGCTCTATGGGGTAGGGTGTTACGTGAGAAAGGTTGGGTCCCTAGGTGCTGGGTGGTGGCAGCAGGCAATTGTCCTATTTACAGGAGTCCCTGTGCTGGGTTTGGACCAGGTATCTAAAAGGATGTCCACAACAGCATCATTGAATGGGAGCAGGGGATCGGATATGGAAGCTCCCAGTTGCAACACATCTGTCAAGAGATTAGGCTTGAATTGACACAGAGGGTAGCTGAAGCTCTAGAACCTTAGCTGCCCTCTGCACCGCTGCGTAAGAAGCTCCCTCCTTCATAACCACGGTGGGGAGGAGAAAACATTCCAGTATCTGGAGAGGAGTCCAGTCTACTGGCTTCACCCAAATCCTCATGCCAGTCAATGTCTTCCTCATAGGGTGTAGGAAGTTGGCTCTGTATGTACTATTTCAAAGTAAGGAATAGCATGCACAGAGTCCAAGGGTTCCCCTTAGAGGTAAGATAGTGGCAAAAAGAGATCATTCTAATACCCTATTTTGTGGTAGTGTGGTTGAGCAGTAGGCTTATCAGAGGGTAGTGTTAAGCATTTGTTGTACACACACAGGCAATAAATGAGGAACACACACTCAAAGACAATTCCAGGCCAATAGGTTTTTTTATATAGAAAAATATATTTTCTTAGTTTATTTTAAGAACCACAGGCTCAAGATTTACAAACAATACTTTAAATGAAAGGTATTTCACTCAGGTATCTTAGGAACTTTGAATCATCACAATAGCATGTACAGTTTTGGCAAAAATGGCAATAAGCTATTTTGAAAAGGGACACAATCAACAGTTTCTGGGGGAGGTAAGTAAATGTCAGTTTCACACGTAAGTACAACACTTACAGGGTTCAAAATTGGGTCCAAGGTAGCCCACCATTGGAGGTTCAAGGCAACCCCACAGTTACCACACCAGCAGCTTAGGGCCGGTCAGGTGCAGAGGTCAAAGTGGTGCCCAAAACGCATAGGCTTCAATGGAAATAGGGGTGCCCCGGTTCCAGTCTGCCAGCAGGTAAGTACCCACGACTTCGGAGGGCAGACCAGGGGGGTTTTGTAGGGCACGGTAGGGGACACAAGCAGGCACAGAAAGTACACCCTCAGCGGCACAGGGGCGGCCGGGTGCCGAGTGCAAACAGGCATCGGGTTTGTAATAGGATTCAATGGGGAGGCCCGGGGGTCTCTTCAACAATGCAGGCAGGCAAGGGGGGGGGGGCTCCTCGGGGTAGCACCACCTGGGCTAGGAAGAGTGCCACCTGGGGGTCGCTCCTGCACTGGAGTTGGGTTCCTTCAGGTCCTGGGGGCTGCAGGTGCAGTGTGTTTTTCAGGCGTCGGGTTCCTTGAAGCAGGCAGTCGCGGTCAGGGGGAGCGTCTGGATTCCCTCTGCAGGCGTCGCTGTGGGGGCTCAGGTGGGTCAACTCTGGCTACTCACGGGCTCGCAGTCGCCGGGGAATCCTCCCTGTAGAGTTAGTTTTCCGCAGGTCGAGCCGGGGCGTCGGTGAAGAGTGGAAAGTCTCACGCTTACAGCGGGAAACATGTGGTGTTTAAAAGTTGCTTCTTTGTTGCAAAGTTGCAAGTTGGTTGAACAGGGCTGCTGTCCTCGGGAGTTTCTTGGTCCTTTTAATGCAGGGTAGTCCCCTGAGGCTTCAGAGGTCGCTGGACCCTGGGGGACACGTCGCTGTTGCAGTTTTTCTTGAAGTGGGGAAACAAGCCGGTAGGGCTGGGGCCAAAGCAGTTGGTGTCTCAGTCTTCTCTGCAGGGCTTCAGGTCAGCAGTCCTTCTTCGTCTTCAGGTTGCAGGAATCTAGTTTCCTAGGTTCTGGGGAGCCCCTAAATACTAAATTTAGGGGTGTGTTTGGGTCTGGGAGGGCAGTAGCCAATGGCTACTGTCCATGAGGGTGGCTACAACCTCTTTGTGCCTCCTCCCTGTTGGGAGGGGGACACATCCCTATTCCTATTGGGGGGATCCTCCAAAATCAAGATGGAGGATTACTGAAGGCAGGGGTCACCTCAGCTCAGGACACCTTAGGGGCTGTCCTGACTGGTGGGTGACTCCTTGGTTTTCTCATTATCTCCCCTGGACTTGCCGCCAAAAGTGGGGGCTGTCTCTAGGGGGCGGGCATCTCCACTAGCTGGAGTGCCTTGGGGCATTGTAACACAAAGCCTGAGCCTTTGAGGCTCACTGCTAGGTGTTAAAGTTCCTGCAGGGGGGAGGTGTGAAGCACCTACACCCAGAGCAGGTTTTTGTTTCTGTCCTCAGAGAGCACAAAGGCCCTCACCACATGGGGTCAGAAACTCGTCTCAGCAGCAGGCTGGCACAGACCAGTCAGTCCTGCACTGAACAATTGGGTAAAATACAGGGGGCATCTCTAAGATGCCCTCTGTGTGTATTTATTAATAAATCCAACACTGGCATCAGTGTGGGTTTATGATTCTGAGAAGTTTGATACCAAACTTCCCAGTATTCAGTGTAGCCATTATGGAGCTGTGAAGTTCGTTTTTTGACAAACTCCCAGACCATATACTTAATATGGCCACAACTGTACTTACAATGTCTAAGAATAGCCTTAGACACTGTAGGGGCATATTGCTCATGCAGCTATGCCCTCACCTGTGGTATAGTGCACCCTGCCTTAGGGCTGTAAGGCCTGCTAGAGAGGTGACTTACCTATACCACAGGCAGTATTTTGTGTGCATGGCATCCTGAGGGGGATGCCATGTCGACTTTGCCTTTTTCTCCCCACCAACACACACAATCTGCAATGGCAGTGTGCATGTGTAAGGTGAGGGGTCCCTTTGAGTGGCACAAAATATGCTGCAGCCCTTAGGGACCTTCCCTGGTCACAGGGCCCTTGGTACCACTGGTACCTTTTACAAGGGACATATCTGTGTGCCAGGGGTGTGCCAATTGTGGAAACAATGGTACATTTTAGGTGAAAGACCACTGGTGCTGGGGCCTGGTTAGCAGGGTCCCAGCACAATTCTCAGTCAAGTCAGCATCAGTACCAGGCAACAATTGGGGGGTAACTGCAACAGGGAGCCATTTCCTTACATGGGGCTATTATTCTAAATGGTCCAGTGACCCCTCCCAGTTTTTCCTGAGGCCTAAGCTTAGGGAATAGGGCTAAGGCTCCGACCTAGGAGGCAAAGCTCCTGCCCGCATCGGAGTCATCAGGTAACACCCATGCGGCTCTGTGTCAGAGTCGGGAATGACTGGGGATGGTGCTGCTGGTGCCAGGAGCGTCGGCATCGCGACTGGCGCTGGGAAAGATCAAGGTGGAACGACCAGCATCGGTCGAGAGCTGGAACTGGATCTTTGGGGGCCCATGGGGCCCCCTCTGACTCCGTAGGGTCCAAAGACATGCAGACTGGGTCAGACTGCCCAAGAATGAGGCACATGGCCTCATAAAACCCCTTAAGTTGGGCAGGTGTTGCTCCGGCTCCCAGAAAGTCAGGGAGGCATGGAGCTGACCCAGGCGCAGATTCTGAAGAACTGGGCTTCAAATGCAGACGCTCCCTTGTCACGTCAAGGAGAAGTCAAAGACCGCTCTGCTCTTTTTCTTGGGTATCAACTTTCCTGACCATCCCGAGGACCTGGAATGATATGACGATCACTTTGGTCTCTGAGACCTGTCACGGGACCTTCCCCTCAACTGGGACCTCGACCTGTACATAGTTCGTGCAAACAGCTTTAGGGACCGCTCCCTCAAAGCCTTTGGATGCATGGCCTGGCAACTGCCGCACAACTTTGGGTCGCGGTTGTGCTCCAAACACCACAGACAGACAAGGTGCGGATCTGTCACAGACATTGCCCAATGATAGGATCCGCACTTCTTAAAACACTGTCTTGCGTGGAGACATCCTCCACACACTAGGAGGCAAAACCTTGAAAATTGTGGACAAAGTCCAGTCAAAAAGTGACTGAGAGGTAGCTCTTCTTTCAGATTGGTGCTGGTGCAGAAAGAAAAGAACTGATGCCAGCATGCCTGGGTGGAGCCTATATAGGTACTTCAAAGTCACTTCCGGCATGGATGACGTGGACGATGAATGGGGAGATGATCAATGTCACTTACCAGCATACCGGGATACTACTCAAGAAAAATCTTTCGGATCCAGTCAGATGGCTGGGTAGAATTCAAAGGTAAGGAACCTGCAGCTAGAAGTCTGTATCAGACATGCCAAACCTTTAGCCATTAACTCATTAGTAATAAGACCTAATACACTAAAGGTATACCTCTTATAATACACAAATAATGCCCCCACAAGTATCCTGAAATGAATCAATAATTGTATTTGACACACAACAATATCATTGACGTTCCATTATTTTAATCAACCATAGTCAAAGTTTGAATGCAATATATCACTTCAGTATACTCACCATGTTTCAAAATCATAGTAAGTATTAAGCCAGATTCCTCAGGTATATCTCGTAACCTGGAGCACAAATTAAAAGAAATATATATTTCCCTCATTTTGAACAAAATCATTTCTAAGCCCAATCTGTCAGATTCACATCAACCATAGCGAAGCCTATATTCATTGCTAGGCAGTTTCAAATTTGTATATATTTAAAAATATTATGTATACCATTTGCAGATTCAAAATACATAAAACCAATTCAAACGCAAAATAGAATGCAAAGAAAGAAGGTTTAACAAAGAGAAAAAAGGTGTTTCTCCTTGTTACACTGTCCCATGGAAGGCATGCTGATCTGTCGGAATCCCCGATTTACAAACTTCTGAAAATCTAGAATTGCGTCAAATCCATTGGTTAATGCATGGGAACGCCCATGCTCCATCCATGGAGTGGCTCCCAGCTTGAAATATAATGTAATGAAGTGCAAGCAGCTGTGTTGCGTTACATTTCTTTATGAAGCCATGCAAGGCAGAGCAAAACGCCACACGCAGCTGCATTGCGTTATATTTCTTTATGAAGCCATGCAAGGTAGAGCAAAACTCCACACACAGCTGCATTGCGTTATATTTCTTTATGAAGCCATGCAAGGCAGAGCAAAACGCATCTTGTGTGGCTTAGTAAATATTACTGAAGCCTTTGAATTGCCCTGGCTTCACCTTGTGCAATGCAAGGACAACACAAAGGTTTGGGAAATATAGGCCTTGATATTCTTTCAAGAGATGACATTTCATCACCTTCCTGAAGCACAGAGGACAGGGAGTCCATGGGTATGCTATTCCAAATCTTGGGTGCCCTAGTTCTGACGGTTTGCCTTCTGATCTTTTACTTTTAACAACCTTAGATTTCTAGTTTGGCAATGACCAGGTTTAAATTGATGCATCAGCCAACGACAAAGGTGATTTGAGGCTGTGTGGTGACAGTTGCTGCCTTGTAGATGCCACAGTAGTTCTGGTGTATGATGTAGGCCTTTAACAGAAGTAAATGTGGTGTCCTCAAGGAAGGGGATTGTTATTTCATTAGGCCTTTTACAGGAGCATTTTGCAGTGCTATCTAGGAGCAGGACGGCACTAGGAAGGGGGGTATTAATTAAAAAAAATTAAAAAAAAAAACACCTGCATCGTCACTGATGCCACCACCGTGCCTCCTCTGCTGTAGGCACAGGGTCCCAGTCTGGCCTGTGGCCAATCCGGACGCTGCTCAGAGCAGTGACAGGATGAGCCAGAGCACCCAGCCAGGGCACTCCCAGACAGACTTGGAGCCTCTGCCTGCTCTCTCCAGCCCGGCAACACAGTGCCAGGCTGGAGAGATCACAGTGCACATTTGTGTTTGGCTGGCCAGAGACAGCCGGCCAAACACACATGCACACTTAGGGGGAGTGCTGAGTACTCCCCTTCCTCCCAGTCAGAGCCCATGGCCCTGCCCCTTTCACTACAAAACAATAATGAACATTGTTTATTATCGTTTTGTAGTAAAAGGTTTGCAGCTGCTGCAGCTGGCGGGGGTGAGGGCAACGCTCTTCTGCCCTAGCAGAGGAGCCGCGCCTGTCCTTTCATAAATCGGAAGGTTGCATGCAAGGCCTCGTTTCATTTGAGTCTGCGGGAGTAAGGGATGCTAACAAGCAAGACATTGTCCTGTACAAGTGGGAGAGACCCAATGTTTCTGCAGTTATACTCCCGTGGGAAGCTAAGGCTTTATTGTGCAGAGGAGAGGGATACCGGAAACTGTGTTGCCTGGGTTTTCGTAAAGTCAGTTCTCCATGAAAGTTGAATCCGCATGCATTTGTCGCGTGATGAGTGGGAATCACCCGACAAATGCCTGTTTGGAACCGTTAGTGATGATGATGCCCTCAATCTTGGTGGCATTACGTTTTAGTAAACCTCCTGCTGTGCCATGTCCACAGTTAAAATAGCCTAAAATACAAGAAAAAAAACTTACTGTATGGTACACACACCTGTCATCTCAGTAGAGCTTTGATGTTTCGATGTGATTAATCCTTCCAACAATGGGTAAAGAGGCAGATCTTTCCAGCCCGCAAAGTAACCAATTCACGAACGTTGACATGACAGTTTTGCATTTTTTTTTTTTACCAAATATGCATTTTAACGCAAAAAAACACAAACTGAAAAAGCTCTTACAGAGGCTGACTCCTGCACTCGTTTCTGAGATCTTTGTATCAGAAGAGGGAGAAGGTGCACAAAGAGAGCAAGTGATTTTCCCAAGATTGAGGGGATAAAGCTGAAATCCAAATGGCCACCAGGCTAACAAGTATCTTACAACTGGGAAGGCCTAATGACACTCAATCTCATAGGATGGCATATTATTTTAAAGAACCCTTTTCGTGAATCTAGTATTGCATGTTTGAAACCTGAGTATTTCAGCAGGATTCAGTCCCAATACTTTCTGTTTGGGCATAGCATTAAAACTGCTGTGCCTAATTTCCAAGCCTTTTTCCCTTTACTCTCTTATGCTGCACACAGGCTATACTGATTGCCATGCTGGAAGATCTGAGACAAAATACAAGTTAGACAATGTTGGAGCAAGCAGTGGCCAATACCTTTGGGCTGAGGGGCCACATCCCCACTTTTTTGCCCTGCAAGAAGAGTGTCTGTCAGGCCAACAAAGGTCAGCCTGACACTTCATGTTCAGGTCTGGCAGCCAGGAGCTAGGCATGCGCTACATTTACATGCTCCAGGCTGCCTGAGCTGAACTTTGCCAGACTGAGGATTTCATAGCCCTGTGGGTGTGCGCTCCTCAACCTGGCAAAAGTCACTCAAGGCCCTCCCTCTCGTGACATGGGCATAGCAGGGGGAGCAGTCTCACTGACCCCCATCCCACTGTGTAACAAGTGAGGGACTGCTGCCTTCCCTCATTGGCTGACCCAAGGTGCCGTCCTAACTCTCCTGGGTCCTCCAAGGCTTTCTTTTTGCCAGTGAAGATAAGTTTTAAGTATTTTTTTGTTTGTTGCATGTGTGCGTGTATGTATGAATGTATGTGTATTTGTTAGGGAGTGTTGTAAATGTGTGTGCATAAATACATGAGTGTGAGTGCGCATTTGTGTCCCTGACTCGCTACTTGGTAATTACAAGCCACCACGGGTCAAATCACTGATCCATTTAGATTAAGCAGCTGCTTTCAACATCACCTATCCTTCTATGCCATCACATCCAGGATTCTGGATACTGAATTGAACTAAAATGGATGGTTTTGAGTAGATGGTTCAGATTGTGTTACTTTGACCATTCAGATGATGCCCAAATATCCTTTAGGTTGAATTCGTTTATTGAACATTTCTTCATTTTAAAGCGTTTTTTTCACTATTGATGATTGGACTGACATTTCCTTTGAGTTGTGAAAAGTGTGTCTTTAACAAGATACTTACATTTCTGCAAATTTCAAGTTTGGCTAAACCAGACCAGTTGAAGTGTCTGATGAGAATATTACCATATGATACATATATTTGCAAGGTGCGTCACCAAGTACCGTGTACTGGTGCCATAAGAAGGGGGATCTGCAATGATGGGGGGCCTATTGGAAGATTTCTTGTGGAAATTTCTTATTTTTAACCAGTGGCTCTGATGTGTAGGGAGAGGTTATTCCAGGCTCTAGGTGCCAGGTAAGAAAAGGCAAGGGCACTAACTCGAACTCTATAGATGCAGGGGCCATGAGCAAGTAAGAGGTTGGCTGAGCAGAGGTTTCGGGTCGGTTTGTTGAATATGATGCAGCTGTTCAGGTATGCAGGGCCTTGTTTGTGGTTTATAAGTGGGAGTGAGCAGTATGAAGACAGCACGTTTGTGCATGAGGAACCAGTGGAGGTCTTATCAGGCGTTTGGTTATGTGAGTGTAGAGTGGGAGTTTGAGAGTGAGGTTGGCTGCTACTTTCTGAATGATCGGGAGACATGGCGAGTTGCAAGGTGCTTCCAAAGTAGAGGATGTTTCCATAGTCCAGTCTGCAGATAATCAGGGCTGGAGTGATGTTTCTTTGAGTGTTGTACAGGAACATATAAATACTTTTCAGTGAAGTTTGAGGGTGTGGAAGCAGGATGAGTAAACAGTGTTGACCTGGATGGACACAGACTCGATTGTTTTAAATTCCTTTAGTGGGTAACAAGTGAGGACAAGGCCCAGAGGGGCTGGTTGCTGTTTGCTAGCACGTCAGGGCAGTATCTGGTGTATTCTTTTGTGAGATTGAAGAGGTCTGTTTGGGGTGCAAAGTTGTTTTAAATGGTGCTGATATTGTTGATTAAGTAGTGGGAGAGCTGGGTGCAGAGTTCCTGTAAGTGGCTGAAGTCATGGAGCTTGGGGCGGGGACGCAAAATCCTTTACATTGGCATTCATGGGAATGTCGCCATTGGTGCTCTAATTGTCAGTGTTCCCACTTGCCTGTGGTTTATACCATGCTTTGGGACTGATTTTGAATGGGGCAGGGTATCAGCACAGGGGATCATGATCCAAGTGTAGAAATCTGGGACAGACCGTGTCAGGTCATCTTAGCGCTGCGGCTGGCAAATCTGAAGATCAGTCATCCAAGTTCTGGTGTTCTTGGTGAAGGTAGTTTTGCGTTGGTTTGGAGGGGCAGGCTGAATCGGATGAGGGAGTGGTCAGTCCAGGTGAGGGGGGTAGGGTTGTCCACCATGATATTGGAGAAGCTGGTGAAGACAGGGTCGAGGAAGTGTCAGCTACATGGGTGGGGTCATACACTTGGGTGAGTTCAATAATGCTGAGGTTTTCCAGGAGATTGGTGGTTTTGTGGTCCGTGTAGACTTCGAGGATGATGAAGGAGCTAGAGGCAAGCACCAGTGTGAAAATGAAATCTGTGACTGGTGGTTCAGAAGATTAATCTGGGTCTGGGAATTCAATAGAGTAGGGCTTCAGCCAGTATGGTGTTACTTGAGGTGCTGAGTTTGAAACCAAACCTGCTCGAGGTGGTTGCTGAGAATTTGTAGAACTGATTGCGTAGTTATTCTTTGTACAGGATGGCACGTCCTCCTCCGGGTTTGCTAGTTCGGCTGAATCTTTGTAGGAAGCCACTGCGATGTGGATAGATGTCGTCTCGATGAGGAAGAGTAAATCCTGGGAGAGGTTGTGCAGGAAGTCCCTGTCTTCGATGGTGTGTTTGCAAGACAGTAGATGTTAAGACGGCATGGCAAGGTGAGGTGCATTTATGTGCTGGGGTGATGTGCGGAGTAAGGTTGTATGTGTGGAGTTGAGGGGGGAAGGGGTCTTGGAGCTGCAGGCTGGGCAAGACACAAGAAAAGCAGCAGAGGGTGCAGGAGACTGCACCTTCAGTGCCAGTGGGGGTGGCCCGGGTGCAG
Source organism: Pleurodeles waltl (assembly GCF_031143425.1). Lineage (NCBI taxonomy): Eukaryota > Metazoa > Chordata > Amphibia > Caudata > Salamandridae > Pleurodeles > Pleurodeles waltl. Next base: position 905,732,130 of record NC_090450.1, read on the forward strand.
TGTGTGGATTGGTGGCTGGGGTTTCAGGACTGGAGGTGTTCAGTAGAGTAGTGCCTTGAGCTACAGTGGCAGGGTGTAAGACCAAGGGTCCTAGCACGGGGCAGAAATGGATGCAGACAGGCACTCTGGCTGCCATCAATAAGCTCTGACAGGGGGAGGATATCAACATTCTGTTATGTTGATTTGTATAGCACACTAATCACCCATGAGGGTATCCAGCTGCTTGGGGAGGTGTGCAGCCCCCTTGGTGTTTAATTGAAGAGCCAGCTGTTCAGCTTCTTGCAAGCTCAAGAAGTGAGGTGGATGTCACACTCACAAAGGAGTACAATTTAAGGTATTAGGTATTGTGCTACTCTTTTCATAAGGATCTAACATGGTCATACTAGAACCTTCTGCTCATCAAGTCTTCTTCCCTAGGTCTCAAGCACTAACACAGCTAGACTGGGTGGCAGACACCTTTCTGCACAAGTCTCTGTCCTTATGGAAGCCCTGTTACTTGGCTTTACATTCCTATATGACAATATGCACGCCAACAAGTTCTCAAACGATAGTCATACTGTGGGTATATCGTAGGTCTGTTATGATTCTTCCCCCGCATTCAGGACCGGAACATAACTTTTATTAGTGCAGCAGGTTCACTGGCACTAGGGCGTAGCTGTGGGAGGGGCTCACTTGCACCCTAGTTATAGATGTCTTTTATTACCTATTTTTCTGCTTGCAGTAGAGCCCAGGGCACCCCGGCAAAACCAAGTCATTGCAATCTAGTATTGTGTATTAAGATAACACAGCCTTTCTGTACGTATAGGCAACAGTCCCTTTTCTCTCCTAAATCGGCACTGTATGCATCTGAAAATCTCTGCACTACCCCCACACCCTCTTTTTTTTTTTTTTTTTTTTTACTTGCACCTCAACCTTATTCACAGGGCTTCCCTGCACCATGGGGGCTACTTTTACGCCACTGCTATCAGTATTACCCCGTAACATATGTGAAATCGAGATTGTAGGCCAGAGCTGGGCAAAACAAGTTCTGACAAGCCAAGATGACTCCACCTTAGTCTTTTGTTTATAAATACATTACCTTGAAACCCTTTGATAGTTCTACCCTGCTACAACCCAGCCTTCTTCTAATATTGCTTACATGGATTCCCATCACAAAACTCAGAATGGTAAATGGAGGAGGCTGAAGATCCACAATCCAGTGACTTCCTCTGATACAATGAAAGCTTCTTGTCAGGATTACATCCAGGAAGACTTAAATGAAGAGCCATGTAAGCAAGAAAGTATAAAACAGATACAAAAACCATCATTGACAAAAAAAGGCTAGAGATTGTGGAGGATGGGCTCTTGGTGTCTGGCCACACAAACATTCAGGATTGCACAAAAGTTATCTTCCTGGTTGGGGCCAACAGGGAAAGTGGAGTAAACTTATTTGTCCCAGGTTCCTATAAAAGAGGTCAAAACTAGCAAGTTTGGGGCGGACATATGTTGTAGAGCTTTCACAGGTGTTTTTCCCTACCTTGGTTTGTGTTCCTTCTGCTGGGATATGTCACCATCACTCAAAGATTGAATCAGCAAATCTGTGTGTGGTAGTCTCTCAGCATCCACAAGTTGCTGGTACCTTCAAGGTCCTGGGAGGTTTCTTTATGTTTTTGGGACCAGTCAGTGCCTACTCCTCTGAAGGATCTTGTCTCATTTCTTACAGGTTATTGCTGAGTTCTGGGCCAGTTAATTATTTATTGTTGTTCTCCTACTTACTAACTTACAACAAAGCCTAGACCCATTAATTACCATGTCAAAAGATTCCTCCTATGAAGACATGCATGTTCTGTTCTTTCTTTGCTTCCCTCATTTTGAACCCACTTTTACCCTGCACAAGACTCGTTCTTTGAGGTAGTTTACACTTCTTTAACTCTACAGACATGTGTTCAGGGATGCATGGTTAACGTTCAAATCTGTTGCACGTTTTCCCTCCTGGAACAGGGCCATTCCTAACGCTCTTTGATTACCCCTGTTCTTGGCCTCTGTTCCCAATTGTTCTTAGATCGGTCTTTATCAAGATTATTGCTTTTCATAGATTTTTACAGGAAAAAATAAGCACTCCTAAGTTTCCCTGTCACAATAGCTCACAGCCCCTTCTTGTGATTTTAATTGTCCAATGGGTAACTTACTGGATGGATGTCTTGTTGCACAATAACTGTTGTCTTACAAACTGGATTATAAACAGATGTTTTATTTGCTTTAGAAATATTCAAAAATGATTCAAAGTGAACTCTACATATAATTTTCTTTGCATAGAAAGACTGTAGAAAATTAAAAAGGCATAATTTAAGCTATTGCTTTTAGGTTTATCACAGTGTTATTTTAATTAAATACAAAAATACGTTGTATTCGTAATGCTTTAGATAAAAAGAATCCTTGCAATATACAAAAAAGTACAAGTTAAAACATTTGGGAAGCCAGGTATGTTTTTCTAAAGTATCACTTGAAGCAGGGGTTTCACATGTAAATAATACTACTGATTGTAACTCCTATACACAGCAACATCCCAGTGCTTACATAATAAATATTCTATTTAATACTTAAAATATTATCCAGATTTACATTCATATTTCCTTAGGAATTTGCAACTTCAATGTGCACTCTATGGTCAGTAAAAAATAGATTAGACACATTGTGTATATTTCATTAAATACAAGTTCAGATTTCCTTTTAATTGGATTGGTCTTTCGGGTGTCAGTGTAAATTAAGTGAGCAATAAGACAGTACAAAGTATACCATGTCTTCAGTGACCATGGAAGTATGGCTTGCACCAGGAATTTCCATGAGTTGTATGGTGGTATTGCACTTTTAAGAGAAAAAACATATCTTAATGGAAAACTCGAAGTATTAGACGTGACATGTTCTGAATTTTTTTTTTTTTAAACCTTTTTTTAAAAATAAACAAATGTTATTGCCATTTTTAATCAAGACTGGATCCCTCCCCCTCTCTTTCCCCCTCTCCTCCCCTCCCCCCATACCTCCACCCCCCACTGGAAATGCCAGCACTAAAAAGCAGACTAAAACAGTGTGACAAGGTCATGACTTGTAAATCGTCAATTGTTTTCTGACAGATACTCGTTTTACAATGACTTGGTTTGGAAAAAGTCTGACATAGCATGTGAATTTGAACACATATCTACATAAAGATTTGGGGGGATATAATTATTTTGGAATTTCTTTTACAAATACACTATGAATGTTTCGATTGAGTCTGTAAGACATTTTAAACAGCTGGCAGGTGGTAGGCACCTTGCCTCATCCATGGTTGAAACTTAGTCAAATGTATTGTTTTAGTTGTTTTGTTTGGGTGACTTTCATACATTCTGGCATTGAATAGGACAAATTCAATGCTGTATGAAAAAAACGTAAACGATACATAAACACTTTGTAGCAATGTGGCATATCATAAATATCAAATCTGGGAGCAGCACTTTTAATAACAACCTACTCTGTGTGTAATCTGGTGATCACAAGAGATTACAGCTGTCTTTCAGTGCGAGCATACTTATCTTTTATCCAAAAGGAAGGAACATGCTTTCTCATCTTTACGGTTTGATTAGACTGTATTACTTTTTAGGAGATTATGTTAAATTGCACAGGTCACAACCTTTCTTGAATGGCCCTGAAAAATATAATATAGCTAGAACAGTTGCCAAACACAGAGGGGTCTACATAGGTAGTCTTTTGGTTTTCTTCAGCCTTACATATCGTACAAAACACTCACTTATGACTAGCCTAACCTACATGTTGCCTGCCACTCCAATCCCCCTGGCCCCTGTGACTGCTCCTCAATTAGCAGCCACAATTTTTAACTTTGCAAATGGGCTACATTCTTGAGTCCTGGTATCCCGAGGCTGCTGGCAAATTATCTAACACAGTGGGTCAAAATATTCAAGGTGTTCTTTGGCCACATACTAACATGGAAGATTCTTGTTTTACTCGAACTTTGGGATTTCTCGACGGAAAGTTGAGACAATGTGTATTGTATGTGAAAAGGCTGACAGCTCTTATATTTTCCTTTTTTTAAATTCACCAGTCTTTTTTTGTGCAAGATTTTAATCCAACAGGCCTTTTCACTCATGTCCATTTTTACATCACTCTGGAGAGTTTGTTTTTCTTTTCGATTTGAACTAGGAAACCATGAAACAGGCAACCAGCCATTATACGTGTATATACACTGGGTACTGCAATTGATAGGTATGTTTTACAGGAGTACCTCTGGTCCCCTTGACCACCAGTGGTTTGATAAGCCCCAAGAATCCTAACAGAGTTTCTTAACTATGGTCAACAGAGCCCAGGCAGTGGCTTTTAACATGCTAACATGTAACTAAGGTCAGGTTTAACCCACCGATTCCAGATTAAGGTTAAAGAAAATTATACCAGTTTAAGGTTAAAGAAAATTATATTTAAAGACAAAGAATTTAATTTTGAAGATGGAGGAATTTTTAAAAATGATTGACAACAGAAAGACCTTCGTTGAAGTTTAAATGCACAACCCAAACTATGTATGTTACATGGAGTCAAAACATAACCACGATGATCTGGCGAGGTATCATATTATTTGAAATGTGAACTTCCACACAGAGTTGTCTGAATACAAACAGAATGTTTAGGGTTGTGCAACCTGAAAGAGACACTTGAGAGATGGGTCTTAAAGCAGAACCCATTCCATATACAATTAGGGCTTAGATTTAGGAGGGTTATTCAGGCACTCGCATGGCGCTGTAGCCACAGGTCTTTTTGATGTCAAGTACATCGATGCAGTATTTTACCCATACATGCGCCCATACAATAAACTAGAAAATAGCCCCCATGTGTCGGAAAAAACTACACTTGGTGTTCACCAGCTGCTGTGACTTTGGCATCCATAGGAAAGAATCGAGGCATACCGGTACTGTAACTCAAACGAAACTACAGATCACTCCCCAAAACTATAATGCTCACTTTATCAGATAGTTTGCCTCTTCCATGAACTGTATGCATATGTGGAGTAGCTATTGTTGCAGACAACTCTCCAACTTGAAGAGCTTGTTCTTCCATTTTGGTGGTTCCAGTCATGCAATACTATGATGAATATCAGAAATGTTAACACTCTTCATTCAAGATAGAGATGATTTAAAAATGTTACCGGAACTGAAAACAGTAAATTATGGGGGGAGATAAAATGGCCCTAGGTTTCTATTACATCATCCAAGGGGGTCATTTAGAATACACTGATAGGTCTGAAAGAAACTGTCCTTAAAGTGGTTTTCTATGCATTTAACATGGTTGGTATGATTGTTTTATTTGGAGAAAATTAGTATGACTGCATGATAAATGAGGAATACGACTTTTCTGGACTGGATATTGGTGCCCCCTAGCAGTAAGATGGTCCGAATTTAGCACCGATGAATGGAGAAAACCTGCAGAAATCGTGTTTCTGCAGGTTATAACTCACTCATCTCTAAATTCACAGAAATGTAATGATTTATGTTTGTGGCAATGCAATTGCAAGAATTGGGTATTACCCCAAAACCCCTGGTAAACTTGAGTGGGCAGGCAAAAGAAAGTCTTCAGATGCGTTCTAAGGTGTCACTGCAACTGTGCAAAAATCAGGCAGCTAGTCATCTTAAATAAAATGAATTCAACAGGTTATGGTCTCTTAGAAGGAATTCTTTAGGCTTTCTGCTAATACCTATAAATGTCACCAAAAGAAACAGAAAGGCTAATGAGAGGGGAGTCTGGCCATTTTACACAGGACTGCATGAATGAAGCAAACTACTCATTAATGGCATCTAACTTGCCATTTAATAGTGAGCTAGGTCAGATAAGGGGAAATCAATAGTTTCTCCACAGGAGAGATGTCCATATTTAAAATGTTGTAACGTTCCAACCAGCCGGCCCACAAGGGACAAATAATATGCAAACTATACACATCGCTGAAAGCAGGTGCCCTCAAAATTTAAATAAACAAAATGCATAACATTTTTCCTGAGATTATAAAAAAAAACACATAGTTGATAGTAGCCCAACCTCTGTGTTAAGACACCCTGACAGAGATGTAGGCATGGTAGCAATCTGTATAGCTTTCTTTACAAAATATTAAGGTTTCTAGTTACAAAACAGATTAGTATTTTTAAGCAAGCAACAGTTAAGGTCTCCCGAACCTATGTTTCAAGAAACATACAATTTGAGGTAAAATGTTGTAGAAAATGTCATCTGTTCAACTTTACAAGTGTGCCTTATACGTCAATGTTTTCAAGCTGGTGGTCTGTTTTCCAAGTGTATTCCTTACTAAGGGGACTTCTATGACTATTTTTCAGTTAAAATATTCGTTTTGGATACTTCTATTCAAAATTGACATTGTATTTTTTGCTCAATACATTTTTCTCATACAGTCATTTAAGAATGAGAGAATCAATTGGTGGGATGTACGAGTGTGCATCTGTGCCATCCCTCACCACTTCTCAAAATCTTCTTAAAAGGTAAATTTATAAAGGTAAATGTAGGCTTTTACCCTGGCGATCTTTCACAATTTAAGTTCCATACACTAGCTTGTGACTTAAAGACCTCAAATCATGGGTAGAAACGCAAAACCAATCATGAGCTTTGATTGTACTTCCTTTGTATAATGGACAGGAGGTAGGGGAGAATACTACTGCTCCTCGACATCAAACACCTAAATTCCATTAGGGAATTTAACTGCTGAACCAGCTAGATAAACCATTTGTTTTACCAAATGTATCATCAGGTGTCCGATTCCTGAATAGGATACCACCACTAGAACGATAGCAACTCATCCTAGTTTGCAGGTAAAAATGTTTAGTCCGCACATTCGTCTTCCCCTATCAAAAAAGTACATCTGCAACATACTTTCACCATTTTCCACTTCCTCTCCTGTAAAACTGGAAAAGCTTTGCTAATCCAGGAAGGACAAAATCCCAGTAATGATACAGTACCCAATGTTTTCAAATCTGAAAAATATTCAACCAATCAATATTAGTCCACTCTTTATCCTTCTTCCCCCAACTAGTCTAAGCCGAAAAATAACTATGCAACTTCAATGTTAGGCAGAGAAAATTGGTTGATGGGTAACACTGAAATTTTTAACTAATTTCTATTGAACAGCACATATTTTGTCAGCATGTCTTTGAGAAAAGTAATGAAAATATTATTTGGCCTTGAGCAAATTTTGATTATTATTATTATTTTTTAAGAGAAGCCAAAAAAAAAGAAAATCAGAACATGCATCCACGACTGGAGTAATAGTGAGGCATCAACATCTTACATTCTAGCCTAGTGTGCCAGAGTAAGATGCTGAGATAAAACAAAGGTAGGCAAGTGTGGTAGAGGATAAGTTGGGCCTTCTAGCTTGAAAGCCCTGGGAAGATATTTATAGGTTACACTACACAACCTTTAATAAAGGTTAAACAGTAACCTACACAAAGTGTACTGAAAGTGAAGGCACAGGTTTAAAGTTCTAGACTCGTCAAGCCAAAGGGAACTGCATCTGTAAACAGTTATGAAAAAGTTGTGTGGTTGATTAAAGACTTAAAACAGGCCCTTCAACAGGCCTAATGAAACAAACACACCCAAACTGGAGTGTACACTTTAGATATTTCGACTCCCTGTCACCCAAAAACAACAAAATAAAATGTTACATTCTTTCAGAAAGGAATAAGGTGTTTGACAAAAGTTCTGAGAATTTAACACAAGCAGACTCTGTCTACTCAAGAGCAGCACACCTGCCACCTTGTCAGAGTGGTGTGTACTGATTGTCAATCGCTCGAATGTGTCCTCTGGCTGGGGACTCCACGTCATTGTCTGAGTCCCACTGACGGTTCACATGGACCCCTGTTCCTTCGCGGCTTCGGAGGCTGCGGGCTAACTCCTCTCGGGAAGGCAGAAAGTGAAAAATTTGCTCGGTGGGAGGCGAGTGATGCACATCGTCCATATGATTTGCCCGAGGGTGGCTATGAGACTGACCGTGCAGGGCACTGTGGTCGGAACTCCAGCGATGTATTGATAGAGGTTGTAATGTATTGCTTGAAGTGCTTGGCCCTGAATAAAGGAAAATAAATAAGTAATTACATTTTAATAATCTAACAGACTGGAAGAACATAAAAAAAATTATAGACTATTTAGTAACTATTGTTCCTGTTACACCAAATAATAACCCTTTCCCAGTGATAAAGCTCCTATCGCAAGCACCTGTCTCCAGTGATGAAAAACAAGTTTAGTACCCTCACAGAGGGTGCACACAGGAACATGCATGCTTGCTTGCTTGCCTGCCTTCATGAAGATGGCCTCTGCAAATGAAGAGCATGGTGTAAGAGGTATGGATAAGACCTGCAGACTCCATCTAAATTAAGTGGAAAAGAAGTACAGATTTGCTTAATCGCGGTGTATTAAATAATAGCATGTACACTAGAGCAGGCACGTTTTCCCTTACTGCCCCATCTCTCATCTCGCAGACATGAACCCAAAAGATTAATTGGCAGTGCAACTGACCACGAATGTTTAACTTACTGATACATCTATTAATCATTTTTGTCGAATTCTTTAATTCCACAGAAGCCTGCATTCAGGTTTCATTCTGCATATCTGTCCTAATTCCCCCGTCCTACAGAAAATGTCCTTTCCTTTTCCACACCCAGCCTGGGAAAACATCCCCCAAACTGCATAACCATCAAGTTAACATACACCATCCACTACACCCAATGTCCTTCATCGCTCATCACTTTCACTGACAGTCTCTCAACACTAAACTGCAGTCTATTGAACACGGACTCATCCCAAAGATACTGCCACTCCAGCAGGGCACTTGCCCTAGTGGCATGGACCTCATGCTTAACAAAGCAGTCACCATTTCTACACCACACCCTACCCCAAGTCCTGCCACATTTGCTGAACACAAATCCCCCACAACCTAAGACAGTCACTGCTGGCAGACGTGGACACCATCTTTGACTTTCCACAGCCTTCACCCCACAATGGAACTTGATGACTCCAACTTAGCCATGAATGTCTAGTAACACCACCTCCTTCTCGACCAACTCCTCTCTGAAATTGCACTCACAAATACAGATTTCATGTCAAGCCACACTATTGCGTGTCATTCTCCCTCTACCTGACTGATCATCCCCCTTTGATCACATCATTAACTACACAGCTATCACCAAACCACCACCCACAGCCAACCCTGCCCAAATCGATGTGGCCAAGCAAAAAGTTTGCATTTGTCTTTTTTTCTCTATATCTAGACCAAGAGAACCTATGAGACTTTAATAAGGTAGGTTAAAATGTCTGTTTAACAGGTGGCAGGCTATGGCCCACGGGGCACTTACACCAACTGAAAATTAACATGGAAGTGATGTGGCATTACGTCAACTCTTCAAAGCGACTTATTTCTAAGACAGAGCACCTTCTTCCAGAAAGTTCAATCAATCATTATGAAAATGTATTCTCTAACATTCAAAACCATACGGTTAGGAGGATCTCTAAAGATGATGAAGAACATTGCAGATGTTGATGGATTACTGACGGGAAATGTGGGACGGGTGGTCAGGAGTGTCAGACAAGAGCAGAGGTAAGATGAGCAGGGTGAGGGGAGTAAGAGGGTCGAAGGTCAATGGGGACAGACATTACAGAGGGTTTTGATTGGTGGGGTAAGAGTGAGAGGGATGAAATGAGGTTAGGAGGCTGTCACTGCAAAGGGAGCGAGTGGTGGTTGAGATGATATAGTGATTGGGATGGAATGGATTCAGAAAGCTTGGAGGACCTCTTGTTCCCTTTGAGGGCAATGAGATAACAATTCGTTATTGCAGAATCAACTTTATCCTAGATAATCGGTGGCAGGATGAGTGTTATCAATGGCAGTACTAAAGATGACATAGTAGTAAATAGTAACATACAGAAATAAAGAGACATAGCAAATAAATATGCTATCACCACAACTCACTACTTCTCTTCTGAAGGAGATGAAAATAGGACAGTTATGAAGACCAGTCATGCTCAAATAGAACAAAGCTTACTTTGTACTTCTTGTTCCTACCTTGGAGAGGAGCAACTGCTACTACGTAACTGGTTAACCTCACGTCACACGATGTACCGCATTCAAGTGGAATGGGGTGCTGGTGAAAGTGGTGGATCATGTCCTCAATGGACTGGAACCAGAGATGCTGAACTCGGCAGAAACCACACTCAGTCAGAGAGAGTCGCAAATGCTGAAAGGATCGAACATGCAGGCAGTTAGCTTAGCATAAGACTCACAAGGCCTAACTCTGTCAATTTGCATGCAATAGAAATAGGTGCTATTATAATGGTAGAGCCTGAAAAAAGAACACTTTTTTATTTTATTTTTTAGATCAATTCACTCTGCAAAGTTTCATTTACTTTTTTATTTTGGAACTGAATTTCTTATGCAACTTTAAGTAAAATTAGATTCATAATACCTTATTATAATAAAAGGGCCATCCAGTGAATGATGTCACAATAGATCTCAAACCCCAGCTTACATAATCAAAAAAAGCACCATTCTAGAATGTCTACTGCTTGTGGTTGTTGGAGGTGCAGGTCTGGGTAAAGATATTTTTTTCCCTAACACAAGATGGTCCCCTTCAGTGTTGTACATGTAGCTGGTCTTGTAATGTTTTGCTTAATATTAGATTATAAAGGTCTCAAAGCATTAAATGGGAGAAAACGGTTACCATCCGGGCAATCACAGATTCTTAGTTCTACTGCTCATCTCAACTTCCACATAATAATGTATTGCAAGGCCATCCATCACCTTAACAGCAGTAACTGTATTTATTCATTTTGTTTAGTCCATGTTTAGGTGGAGCCTACCAAACGGACATGCTGTCTGGTTGCGAAAGACACATTGTGAGATTACAAAGAACATAGAGGGGTTTGAAACTTGCCCATTGCTGCCACTTATTGGCTTTACTGTCACTCATTTACCTCTTTCTTATTTGTGTCCCAGCTTGTCAATCTTTTGTCCGTCCTTCACATAGAGTATAGCCTCTTTACCATCTTGTTCGATTGGCTGGCTTCTATGCCTTCATTGTTTGTTTTTCAAGTACATTTTTTTTATTTTTGGTTAAGCACTCCACAATAGTGCCTGTGTTTTGCAGCTGTCTCCCTTGTGGGCCTTCTATCCTCCTGCACTGTGCATTGCTCTGTTTGTTTGTTTTTAACAGAATTTTATTTGCATTTTACTTAAAACACAATCCAGAGATGGTTGCAGTAATGCATTATACAGTGATTACTATCATCATACAATGGTAGCAACTCTCCTGCTCTATTCAACATTTGAACATTCTCAACTTACGCTATGTGCTACACTCTCTACTCATTTGGTCAATGATACCGCCCTAGTCACCTGATCCATTCTATACCATGCCTTACATCAAAGTATTATGTCTCATGTGATCCCTTCCCCTTCAGCAACCACATGTTATGTAGGCGACATGGAGCTACCTGGGGAGGATAAATCCAGAGTTTTTAAACATTCAATCAGCCGATCCCAACTTCTGGCTATGTTAGGATTATAATGCCCTTTCGCCTCATGTAGATATAATACTGGCCCTTCTATTCCTGCCCAAGTCAATAATTTTCTTCTCCAGCGGTCTACATCTGCACCCTTGGACGTCTTACAATACACTGTTATATCTCTTTTGGCTAAGATGAGGGCAAAGTCTATAAATTTTGTAGTTAGTTAAGAGTAACGTGGGCATGGGAAACCCCCAGTAAGCCATTCATAGGAGTAGTCTCAATCAGTCTTTCTGTCACTTCATTTATACTGTGGAATACTCCCTCTCAGAACTCCATCTGCGAGCAGGCCCACAATATATGAAAAAAAAAAAAAAAACTGCTTTTGGGTCAGAGCGCACCGTGGGCAACAGGTCTTATCAATATTAAACGAACAAGCTGTTTTATCCGGCATGAGGTAAGTTCTGTGTAGTATATAGAAGCTTATCAATTTAAAACAAGCGTTTCTGGATATTCTATTGGTGTGTGGTATGATGGAAGCCCATTTCCCTTCATCTATTGTGAGCCTGAGGTCCCCCTCCCATTTAAGGCACAGGTCATCCATTAGGGTAGTGTATCCGTTCCTAATGCATTGTATAGTTGTGTGACTGCCCTGATCTGGCCGCTTATAGTACATAATGTCTGGCAGCCCAAATTACCTTCGGGCTCTAATGGTCCTGTTCCCCAGTGCTGTTTGATTTTAGTGGCTATCGTTCTGTGCAGTAGAAATTGACCCTGTTTTAACCCATAATTCTCTGTTAGGTCTTCGAAGAGCATAAGCTGTCCATCTGTGCACATATCTCCCAAGATGGTGTTACACTGTTCTTCCCATCTCAACAACCCTCACAGATTCTGCCCACCTGGTAAAATTACTAAGCATCTCAACGGGAGGTCAGGTGTGTAAGGAGGTTTGTTCATAGCCAGCAGCGTCGTATTACTTGTAATTCTGCTGTGTTGCCGGGGTGAGCCTATTTGGGCGCTAACAGGATACGAAGCAATGTGAGGTAGGTAGGGGTCCTACAGTGTATCGTCTTGTCTGCCCGCTACCACATGTCCGTCCACAGTGCAAACCATTGGAGTTGACCTGCTAGGTAATAGCCATGTCTGGGGCAGCTAGTCACCCCCCTCTGTCAAAGAGCATTGCAACCTGTTCAAAGCTACTCTATGTCTACCCTTCCCTCAGATGTGGTCTATTAGTATTGTGTTCAGTTCCCGAAAAAGGATCTTGGTAGAAAGATTGGTAGTATTATTAATAAATAAAGCAGCCTCTGCAAAGCCACCATTTTAACTACTGCAATGCGGATTGCCACAGACAGTGGGAGTGTCCCCCAGAGCGCCACAACTTCTCTGAGTTTCCTGATCGCTGCACTCATATTCCTCTCCAGTAGGTCACTTGGATCAATAAAGATGTATACTCCAAGATATGGGAAAGTGTTTTCCTCTCACTTTAAACCCTGTACGGTGATTTTTTCTAATTTACGTGGAGGCCTGTTATTGCCCCCAAAGCCTTCAAGTAGTGAGATAACATCCTGTTTGCATGATTCTGCATTTTTGAGGAAAAGAATCATATCATCTGCATATAGTGCTATTTTATGCAATTGCCCATGTACTTTAACCCGTCATAGTGATTTCCCACTATGGCTGCATGTGCTAATGGTTCCACAGCTTTTGCAAATAGGATGGGGAAGAGAGGGCAACCCTGTCTCGTGCCTCTGCCCACTATATATGACTCAGAAATTGTTTTATTTGTCTTGACACGGGCAGTTGGTTCAGCATACAGTAGTTTGGTCCATCTGATGAAACCTTGTCCCAATCCCATCTTTTCCATAGCTCCATATAAATAGTCCCATCTCAGACTATCAAATGCCTTTTCTATATTGATTGCTGGTAACAGTGCTCTGTCTATCTCAGGGTGTATAGGAGGGATGCAAGGAGTCTAATGTTTGTGGCCATGCCACGGCTTGGGATAAAGCCTGTTTGGTCCAGATGGATCAATTATGGCATGTGTGGGAGAGGGTGTGTAGCCAGAATTTTACTTAGGATTTTGTAATCCATATTCAACATGGACAAAGGGTGATATGACTGTACCGCTGTAGTTGGTTTGCCCGGTTTCAGTAAAGGCATCACTAAGGCCTCTCCAGTGGTAGGGGGTAGGTCACTGCAAATTGCTCTGTTGCTTGTATGGTTCTCCCCACTTCCCTGATGTTGTGCTCTCTCTCGTGTCCTCCCCTGTTGCTTTCTCACCCTGCCCACTTCACACTGCTCTTGCCCCTTGCTTCTCATCCCTGCCCTCAACCTCTGTGTTGTTTCATCCTCCCTGCCCTCTGCGTTTGCCTCCATCAGCGTCCTCCTTCTGTCACCTGCTGCTTCTCCTCCCACTCCTGTCCATGACATTGCTTTTTCCCACGCACACTTGCTCTATCACCTGTTGCTTCTCTCCCCCACCCTCAGTGTTGTTCCAACCCCACCTGTGATTCAGAAAAAGGTTTTGTACGTTTTTTATTTGACGATCCAACAGGGCTAGATAAATATGGGGAAAAAAAATGTGTCTGTGTCATTTTGTATGCATGGACATGCGTGCTGCATGCGCCTGCAAAATGGTGCATCAGAGCACCTTCCTCCTTATTTAGCCATGCTGCACAACATTGGGGATGCTGTACAGCTTGGCTAAGAACGACTGACAAAGCCAATACTCAAAGGCAAGACCTACTGGCTTGCCAATGCTTGTTTTTTCTGATGAGATCAGCGTTCCAACAGAGGACTGGAAACTCAATTGCACTCAAAAGAGAGAGAGACCAATGCAAGTACAAGTTTCCAGCATAAGGGCACTACGTCCTTACTGCTCCACAGGCTTCTTCTACCACTCCTCTAGACACAGGTGGGTCAAAGTGCTTTCAGTGGCATCCTCGCAAACGTTATAAATCTGGCACTTGAGTTTTTTCACAGTGTTGTGATGGTCCTATACATTATCAGTTGTACCTAATCTGAGTAGTATTTTTTTGACTTATTGTGCTACTCTGCAAAGAGATATTTGAGAATCAGGGGGTAGAGCAGATGTTGGTCACACTTCCATTATTTCACATATGTATTTTTTCCTGCTTTGGAAGAATGAGTATGCCAGAAACCCATTAGCCTAATACAAAAAAATAAAAGAAAATAATGTCAACCATTTTTAAGCAAGATAGTAGCACAGTTTAGTAATTCCCTCAGTAGGTATTCATAATTTGCTCAGTAATTAAAACATCAAACATAATGAACGTTTATTTAGTGTTGAAAGCCAAATTTATACAATAGCCTTCATCATAGTTTATTTTTCTCCAATTAGAGTTGTTCACCTTTACACAATTTGCTCCAGTGTCTATGCTTCTTTCTAACCACAAATCGTTGATTAAACAGAAACATACAAAATGCACAATCATTATTTTTTAAGAAATTTTTAGTGTCTTACAAAATAAATTTTGAATGCCCGCCTAGGTTCACAACCTGTAATACAGTTTACCTCATATTTTATGTTTTTGCAGCCTGACCACCACTTCTTCAGGAAAAATCATGGAAAAATGTATTTATCTACCTAAACTGGGACCTTTCCCTACCATCTCCTTCGTCACCATCTTGTGCTTGGTAACAGTCACAGGTGCTACATTTTCTTGTTCATAACTGAGAAGGCAACAGTAATATGGTACTTGAAACCCACAGTTTACACCAACTGTTGGAAATGGCCCTTCTGTAGGGTCATCCCCACACTTTTTGCCTTCCTCCACCTATTTTTCTGATCCTGTTTTTGTTGGTTTTACGACTCTGGGCACTTTCCCACTGCTAAAGTGAATGTGCTCTCTCCTCTAAATGTGGTAACATTGGCTTAACTACAATTGACATTTTATTTACTTGTGAGTTGGTAGTAAAGTGCACTACATGTGCCCAGGGCCTGTACATTAAATGCTACTAGTGGGCCTGCAGCACTTTAAACATGACCAAGGCGTGCCACTGCAGGCCTTTGGCTGCATTTGTAAACTACCATTTTGACATGGTAAGTGCTCCCACTTGCCAGGCCAAACCTTCCTTTTTTATCACATGTAAGTCACCCCTAAGGTAGGCCCTAGGTAGCCCCAAGGGCTGAGTGCAGTGTATTTAAAAAGTTGGAAATGTACTTTTAAGTTTAAGATATCCAGGTAGTGAAAAACTGCTAGATTTGTTTTTCACTATTTCAAGGCCTATACCTCCCATAGGATAATATTGGGATTACCTTAAAACAACTCCCAATTGGGAAAATATAGAAATGTAGAATTTGGTGGCTCTAGACTCACAATTTAAAATCACAATTTATGGTGAAGTCAGATTTTACATTTTAAGTCTGAAAATGCCACTTTTAGAAAGTTGGCATTTTCTTACTTTGACTATTATGTGCCTCTGGCTCCCTCTCAATACACTTTTGGGATGGGTGACAGCTGGGCCCTGTGCTTTCCTTCTAGACAGCTAGCCACACACAATGGAAGATTACGTGTGACTTGATGGGCCTTTATGGGTGGGCCATTAACTGGCTTGATTTGGAGGGGGAGAGACAAGGGGGGGGGGGGGGAGGCAGAGCTTAGCATTGCCTCACTTACACCTGAATAGACTTGTCCTGTCCACCCACAATTTGGCTTAATGAGCCTGTATTGTCACTCCAGCCAGCTTGGAGCTAGGACAGCTTGGAGCCAGGACCTGCTGCTTATGTCCTGCAGTGAGAAGGAATGGACTTGTTCTCTACATCCTTGCAACCAAGAATCTCCAAGGGCTTGTTGGCTTGCCCCCCTAATCTTCTGCAGCCTCAGGGACATCAAAGACTGCTGCAACTCATCTACTACAGCACCTGGACTTTGGCACCTGTGACTGTATCCTGACAAGTGGTGCCACCCCAGTCCTGGACCCTTGGAAGTGGACATAAGGTACCTCATCACCTGTGGCTGTCATTGGAACCACCATGAAGCAGTGCAATGCCAAGCCCTGCAAAGCCTCTCCTCACAGCTCCCTGGGATCAATGCAAACTGAAACCAAAGCCCAAAAAGTCTTGCCACACAGCTTCTCAGAACCAACACTGGACGATGTGAAGACTTGCAAAACAATGCCGTACTGACAGCACACTCGTGATTTAAGATACTGTGTTCAGAGGGCCCAAGTGGGTCCCTGTAGTTGTCCGGTGCTCCATCATGGTCAGCCTGAACTTATCACTTTCTCCCAGTCCAGTGTGCCCAGATAACCACTGTGCGCACTTTGTGCTTCTATGCACTATTTTCACCTAAATCTTTAAAATTGCATATCTCAGGATATACTAATTGGGTTTTTGTTATTTTGGTCTTGTTTTACTCAGATAAATATTCTCTATTTTACCTACCGGTGTGGAGTCTTTATGTGGTGTCTTTCACTGTGTTACTTTAAGTGTTGCCCAAATACTTTACACACTGCCTCTTAAGTTAAGGCTGACTACTCTGTGCAAAGGGAATGAGCACAGGTTAATTTAGGGTGTGTATCTGACTTACCCCTTCTAGGTTTGTGGTCCCTACATGGACAAGGTGTAGACCTCTGCCAAACAGAGACCCAATTTAACACTAACTTATGTCTTGTGGATATTTACGAATCACAACTATCATGAGTGGCCACTTGGTGCTTAAGACAGACACAGAGTCCAATTATGACAGATGCTAGCTACTCAAGTTCAGTAATACCAGGTGGAGAATAAAGCATTAAGTACTTTCTGAAGGTAATGTTTGTTTTAATTATCCTGATTTGTTCCAACCTGAAAATCAATCCATTCCCCCTCCCACACCAGCCACTGCTCAAGGTTTCTAAAATCTGCTCGCAAGCAACTTGTTATAGTTGAAACGGTTTAAAATTTGATCTGAAAGAACTATGGTCCTTTGACTTTAATAGCGTGTTTGCTGTGCATACCTGTCTTTGTTTTAAACAAAAAATGAACATTTACATAAACACACCCAGCACAGTGGATTAAAAAAACAAAAAACAATCACTCCACAAACTTAGCCAAGTGTATGTACCTTTGCTCTAGACTGGAAATTGAATGTGAGGACATATTCTCCTCGCCGCGTTTCACTCTGTCGCACCAGAAACACACCATGCCCTTCAAACCCTTGAGACTGAACCAGCTGAGCAGCTCGAAATCGGGAAATAGGGCCATGAAACCAGGGAGATGTAGCGAGGAACTGGTCGGTTCTCTGGCAAGACTGTTCTAAGGATGCAAGCTGAGCAGAATCTAGAAAAAAACATTGGCATTGATAAGATGTAGTCAAAGGGCATCAAGTTGTGTATACTGTGGAAATACCAAATGCTCAAAGAAGCAATACCACACCCAATCAAATAGAAGAGCAGGTTTTCAATTTATATTTATGGAATGCGTGTACAATAAATGGGCAATCCCTCTGTCCCTTTGGTTGATAAAGTAATGCAATCCACTGCTTAACATTGTCAAAGTCTTCCTGTCCAATTACTTCCCTCAAAATGCTTCCATTATTAAAATCAGTGGATTTAATGATGTCATGACAAGGAAGGAGAGTCGGTGGTTAAGGGATTCTGCCTAGCACCACACCGAATTTCACATATTTTTGCAATAAGTAACTCAATCATGGCCACTCGATGTGTTTGTGTGCGGCATCGGAGTTTTCCACATTTCTAGATTTACTGCACGTCTCACAATCTTCGATCTGCTGCACAATTTTCAAATTTCAACAAACAATGTTGCTTCTAGCTCAAGAAGAACAAATGTCACAAACACAAAGAGCCACGTATGGCGCTGCTCAGTGGCAGGCCTTTAAAAAGGTCATCGTTCAGTGGCTGATTGCTGTATTCAGGTGTTAGATACTAATGATGTAAAGACACTATTAAAGTGGGTTAAAATAACGATAGCAAAATAATGCCACAGAATTGATGTGCCGCATTATGTCATAATCTGCATTTTCGCGCCACTGTCCTGCTACATAATTTCGTCCTCCACTGGCTGGTAATTCCAGTAAACCTACACATAGTAGAAAAGCACAGTATCTAACACAGACCTAACATCTTAACGAATCACGGGCCAGATGTAGCACAGGTTTTTACCCATTCTGTGTCTATGGGAAAAAGTGTTCGTACATATGGCCCCATGTATCGACTATCACACAATAACCTGAAAATAAATTGCACATACGCTCACAGGGCCGATTCAGTAAAATAAAACTTCACCACTAAAAGTAATACGTAAACAAGTTGTAACCCAGAGGTTTTATAATTTATGATTTCTAATTTCAGATTCTGAGGTTGCTCCTACTTTTTCGGAAATGAAGGGGGACAAAGGTTTTACAAAAATAAAATATCCTATACCTTGCTATCAGTGTTTTCTTGTTTTGGTTAACCTTCACTCTGACAGTGCAGTCTGCAAAGCAATTTCAGGAACAATATAAAAAGGTAAAACCTTCCCTTTTCTTTTACTTTAATAATATACATATTTGCTAAGCCTTTTTTAGCTTCCTATACATGTCCAATATCGTCTATGCAGACCTACACACCTTTTGATCCTGGTCCCACCCCAGAGACCTGAAAATCTGGATACTCTGCCAGCTAAAGGCCATTATACTGCGACCAGCCCTGCAACAGATACTAGTATTGCAGCTCGTAGTGTCAGTACTGCTAAAGCTTGCACCACTACCAGTAAGTACCTCCACTAGTGTTACATCTACTGTTGGTACTAATTCTATTCCATTAATACACATTGTATACTAATGTTACTACAGATGTTCTTACTACTGCTAATGGTACTGGTAGTAGTTTCACTGCCTCTCACAAACACTTCCACACCACTGGTACAAGTAGCATTAGCTGCAGTATTATTGTTGCAACTGGCAGTAATAGCTGTACCTGTATTATTAATGTAATGGGTAATAGTTATTAATCTCTGATGTCAGTAGTGGTATAAGAAGTACTGGTGTCTCAATATTAATATAATATTAAAACAAGCACTACCAGACCACTGGCAGTAAGAGTGGTATTAGTTGTAGTATTACTTCTGTTAATGACAATAATAGTTGTACGCATATTACAGGTAGGAGTGGGTGGAACATGCAGTGTGTTGCTCCGCAGAGTTACAGAAAAACTTTGAGATTCAACGGAATTCCGCCAACAGGCGGGAAGTATCCAGCTCGTGCTGCAATATAGCACTGGCACTAGCAGCGCGGAAAATCAGCGCACGTCAGCATGTGATGCACAAGAGCGCATGGCCATTCAAGTTTATTTTGCTGCTGCTTGAGTAGAAATTCTACACGAACTGCAGCCAATCTGCTCGAACTGCAGCTCTCTGACCGCGAATGTCATGTGTCGATCTGTGTTATAAAATCATGCTGGAGGATGCCAAATCTCGCTTGCCAGCTCTCATATTCTGGCACCACATAGGAGCAATATTCTGCCTCAGAGCAATTGGCGGAATCTGCGCTGAACTTCGTGTTAAGTAGTAACGTGGAGTGGCCAGAATTCAGCCAATTCTGCAGGTGGAACTGAACATTACGCCAACCCATAATTATGGGTAGTAGTTCCTAGTCTCTTAATCCCTAAAGCCAGTGTCTTAAAACAATACCTCCACTAGCATCAGAGAGTAAGAACTACTACCCATAACACAGGCAAAGCTATTGGCAGCAGTAATACTATAACTAATGCTGTTTGTACTGCCAGTGGTAGGGGAGTGCTTGTGAGAGGCACTAATAATACTACCAGTATGGCGTTAGTACTAGAAGTGGAGTCAGTAGTAGTACCGGTAAATGCTTGCAGTAGTAATATAACAACCAGTGGCAAGACTAGCAGTAGGACCATTAGTAATGCCAAATATTCGTAAGCATTAGTAATAGCACTATCAAAGTAATGCTAGTTTCACTCCTAGTTAGAATACTAGTAATAGGACCTACAGTAGTGGCGCCAGTCATAACAACAGAAGTCATTAGTAGTACCAGACAGATCCTTAGCTTCACTACTTTCTCCTCTTAGCTGCCTGCCCTGTTCTCCTCGGATACCACTAGCTGGGATAACACGTTGTTTCATAGGCTGAAGACATAAACGGAAAACAGCCCCATGCCTACAAAAAGGATACACGCAACAGAAGACTGCTTGAAACGAAAACAAACATGGTTCATGGTTACGTCCATCCCTTGCAGAGATCTTCACTGACTGATCCTTGAAAATCACGTCACTTTCTCGTTGCCAGCGTCACTATCGTGCAAAACGGGAATGTGACACAGAAAAAATAGCACCGTTTTACAAAGTGATCTAGCAAAGACCTGCTGAGAATGTAGGTGATTGCTCTTTCCTAGGAACGGGCCTCTACTTGCTAATGTGACTTTTTATAGGATGGATATTTCTTTGTATGCAAAAGCTTTCCTAAATAAATGCCTTTAAAACTCTACCAAGAAACCCAGCGACGGAGCATTGAAGAGGGTTTATTCGAAAATAGGGGATATAAGTGGGCGTGGCCAAACGAAATCGCGGAAACTGGAATTAGGATAGAACACACACACTCGTTAATAAACCAAATGAGGTATTGAAAAATTAAATCCAATTTGAGTAATATCTACTGAAAGCATGTTATTACCTACGAGTAACCTTAATATTGCAAGTTACCTAACTTGCCATGTTTGCTACCACAAATCTTAGACAAACAATAACATATTTAACTGCAAGCAGCCAAATACTTTTATTGTTAAATGTTTGTGTATTATTTTAGTTTAAATAAACGCCGATTAGTTACATTTAACAACATTTCACACGCAAACCAGCCAACCAGCAGTCTCCAAGGTCTCCAACCTCGGGTAGAAACAGGCATGCAGGAGTTACCTGCTGCTACCACGAGTGGCTTTTTCTTGAGATGAATTCTTAGCAAATGAATGAAACCACTTAATTCAGAGTATTTGTGTAAAGTATTGTAAATATGCTACTTTGCAAATGTTGTGGATTAAACATCACGAACACCTCAGTGCACATGTTCAAATCCAAAGCAGAGTTGTTTTGTATTGCAGATGAAAGACATATTTAAATTTAAAATCTATTGTTCCTCAAAGCACAGAGCGTTAGCATAATAGAGATAACTGTAAAAAGTATTCCCACTCCCTATTTTGAGTATCAATACACTTCCTCGCTGGACAAACAGGTACCATTAATTGGCTATAAACGCAGTATAATATTTACTCAGTTTCTATACAAAATCATCAGCATTCACGAAGAGTCATGTTTTGGTAATAACGGAGGAAGAAATAGAAAGCAATTAGGACAACACAATAATAGCTAGTGTTAGTAATTCACTTAGACCTTTGTGAATTTTTGGTGAAACACAGATGTGTTCTTGGCTTTCTTGGGCGAAGGACAGCTAGTAGTATGTGAAATTACTTGGGATAAAACTGGGTCTCACCCTCGCCCTAGTCCCGTACATTATGTAGAAAAAAATGTCTTTCTTAATGCCCTGAAAAGATCTGATAATTCCACAAAACAGCTAAATGGTGCTGTTCAGACCCTAGTGATGAAGACTTGACTTTGCCAAAGCCACAGGCATTTCATAATCTGTCATCACACCACTGAAAACCACTGGCACATTCAGCGGCCAGGCTCGCAAGTACCTCACTTTTGATTAGATCACCCTGGCAAAATCTCCACTGGCTCCCTATCATAGCGAGGATTCAATTCAAACTCTGGTGCCTAGAACACAACGCCATGTATCAAAACAACGCCCCTTTCCTACTGGATTTGCTCTTCATGTCTGGTGCCAGGAAATGCCCTAGACGTAGATATTTTCTAATACTGAGATTCCCAATTTCAGGAGAAACTCTGCCTTGAAACTGGGCTTCTCTTGAAGCACTATCACCACCTGGAACTCCCTACCCTCTTCACTTAAAGGAAGCTTCTCTTCTCACATTCAGAAAGCGCCGAAAAATGTACGTCTGGTTTATACTCCAGCCACAGATCCTTCGCGTTTTGAATGCTTGCAGTCACCAGAATGGATCCAGAAATTTTTCTTACAATAGTTCTTGTACGGCAGCAAACGGTGCCACTGGACTATGTCATCTCTTCGAGTAGGATGAAGGTACCACTGAGGCACATGACAGGCACCACCTGTGAGTGCTGATGTCAGTTTATTAACCTATTACTTCCATGGCCTAAGACCCAGAGCAACTATATCAATAGTGTGTATTTTGAAGCTTACAATCTTCCATTTCATTCCATAGAAGGGGGAGCCAGAAAGGCCAGTGAGGAATCTACAACTAGATTAACCACTAGAAGTAGCAGTACCAAAAGGTAAATAACTTGTTCAACTGATGGACGCTTTTTAGCGCAGCTTCCTTATCTTTGGAATCAGTACAAAAGCAGTGCCCTCCCATCTGGGTGTCAATACGGCAATCCCTGCCGAACATGGACAGCTCCCCATATGGCAGCTTCGTCGATGTCCAGCATCAGAATGCCTTCGCCATGGCAGTGTTCCAGTGTTCACCCTGGTGGAATAGGCATGAATAGGATTTTTCTTTTTGGCCATGGCACTGCTTAATAGAAATGATTATCCACCTTGGTGTGCCCTAGTCGTGTTTATGCAGAAACCAATGCCCCAACCTAGGATCCAACCAGCATAACCTCACCTCCTCTGTAGAGGGACGTGGCCGAGAGAAGAAAGCAGAGAGTGTGGTGGACTCTGCTAAGAGAAGAAAGCAAGGAGCATGCTAGAGTGCTTTACTAGAAATGGTGACACAAGCTTTGGCAGAAAGGTCGCTCAAGTCCAAAGCACCAACTTGTCGGAAGGAAAAGGTGGTTTATGGCAACTGAAAAGACAACACCTATAATCAATGAACTGGCACATGGAAATGATGGCAGGGAGAAAATCTATCTTGAAGGTCAAAGTGCAAATCTGCACAGACTCAGATGGTGTATACATATCAAAGTATTAAGGACCAAATTCATGATCCACTCAACTGTAGCTTTAGAAACGGAGCAGGAGAAAATGAATTAAATCCCTTTTGAGAAACGCATCACAAAGTATGATTTGAATAAAAATGACTGATCAGGCAAACGGGATAAGTAAGCCTTAACCGTGCAGAGCGTTACCCGGCCTTAAGGAGGTTCAGGTGCAGGACTTTGCCCTCCTGTTGGACAGGTAAACTTTCACTCTGTCTGGCTCGTTGGAACGGCAGATGCTCAGATCCAGCACGTTGGTGTAACAAACGTTCTAGCTCAATCTGGAACTATCAAGATGAGCAGAGCTCAGTCCCTCCTAACATTGTTCATAATCTGTGGATCAGTGGCCAAGGTGGGAATACGCAATGAGACCGAAGTCTCACCAAAGGAGGAAAACATCTCCCAGAGGTTCTTGAGGATGGAACTCCAGGGAGCAAAAGGTTGGCCAATAAGCAGTGACAATAAGGTAAACATATCTAGTGAGGGCACACCCCACTGTGCGAAGGGTTCATCCAACCCAATTTTCAAGGAAACTCACCAGGTGACTGACCATCAGGGGTATCCCATGTCAGCCCAGCCACCTCCGCAGAGTTGGAGCCTCTACACAGAGGATGCAGGACCTCTCCCCCGCTGTTGCAGTACCACATGGTGGTTATGTTGTTCGTCATGACTTGGACTGTCCTTTCTATTGATGGAAGGCAGAAAGGCCTTGAGGTCAGGCATATGGCAGACAAGTGACACTTCTTACTAGAAAACAGAGGCCTTTGGTCTCCAAATCATTTAGGTGACCACCACAGCAAAGTAAAGGTGTCTTCACTACCATGAGCTCAGGATGCGGCAGGCAGAACAGTCTGCAGCATTTCATGTTGGTATCCTTCATCCACCACTTACGTTCTGGGGCTGCTACTTTTAATATGCTGATATTGTCTGAAAGGCATCTCCAATGCTGGGCCCACTGAAAAAAATGTGTAACTTACCTGTAACTCTGGTTCTTCAGTATTGGTACTTTCATAGATTCACATGCTTGAATCATCCCAGTCGTTGAGGTGGGAATCCCAAAGTATATTCTAAAGCACAGGAGGTAATTAATATATCTTGTAATGGCAAAGACTTTGACTATAATAGTTTATCCAAAGCATATATAAAGAACTGAACTCCAGCCAATAGCACCCTCTAGAACACTCCAAGCAGAGGCATCTTCCCTCAGATTTTCAAGAACTGGTGGGAAACAGTTACCACTTACAAGAAGGAGAGCCTGTAAGGGGAGGAGGGTGGGTCCTACATAAATCTATGAAAGAGACCAATACTGAAGAACAAGAGTTACAGGTAAGTAACAATTTGTTTCTCCAGTACTGGAGTATCTTTCATATATTCACATGCTGAAATCAGAATAGTTAGCAGTTACAGAACATGTTTTGTAAAATTATGTTATAAAACACAATAACAGATGATGGGTACAAACTTACACATCTGCTGATACCAGCCTCACCTCATTGGAAAATATACCAATGTACTGCTTGCCCCACAGCTGTAGCACTGCACCACATCTAAACAGTAGTGCTTGTTGAAAATGTGCTTGTCTTCCAAGATGCAGCACATCATATACTTTTGATAGGCACACCAGCAAACAGGACAGCTGTTGTAGAAACTGCTCTTGTACAGTATGCTTTAGCCCTTTGTCCCAAAGGCTTACCGGCTTTAGAATGGCAGAATTATATGGCTGCTGCAATTTATCTTGCTATGTTGGCTTTGGTAACCGTACCTCCTTTGTTATGGTTTCTATATGCCATGAATATCTGGTCTGCAGTTCGTAGATGCTTTGTACGATGTAATTAGAACTTCAAGCATCTTTTTACATAAAGGGTATGCAAAAAAAAATTCTGCAGGTGTCTGCAGATTCAAGAAGAAAGTGTTAAGCATAACAGATTCGTTGAGATCGCAATATGTTGGAACTTTATGTATGAACATGGGATTAATTCAGAGGATCACAGTATTATTTTTGAATTGTAAGAAAGGCTCTCTAATCATGAATGCCTGGAGCTCACTCACTCTCCTTGCAGAAACGAGAGCTAGAAGCAACGCCACTTTCCATGTTAGGAACTTGAGTTCTGCCCTGTGAATATGTTAGAAAGTGACAGTGCTGTGTAAGGTTGCCATGTTAGTGGAGGTGACTTTATCGGAGGAAATACTCTGAATATTCCTTTAAGAAACTGTGTGATTAATCTGTTAGACCACAGAGAAGGAGAAACTGAAGCTCTTTTGTACCTCGAAATAGCTGCCTAGTGCACTTTAATGGAAGAATGTACCAGGCCTGATCTGGCCAGAGAGAAAAGGTATGACAAAATCTGTTCTGGAGGCGATGAGATAGAATATATGTTTGCGTTTTGGCACCATAAGCAAAAACGCTTCCATGTCAAGCAATACGTTTTGTTTGCAGCATCAGCTCTGACTCTTGCAATGATATAACTGCAATCCTGTGAAATATCTAGCTGTTGAAGCTTTTGAAGCAATCAGTCATTTCTAGAGCGCACTACTCACCCACAAGGTCTCAAGTTGCTAGGGGGGTCCTCGGAGATCAGATGAAGAGCCAGGTCTTGAGGTCCTTCTTGAACTGAGGCAGTGATGGCGACTGTCTGAGGTGCGGTGGTAAGGAGTTCCAACCTTTAGCTGCCAGGTATGAGAATGATCTTCCTCCAGCCGAGGACTTCTTTGTGCGGGGTACGTTGGCGAGCGACTGCTGGGAAGAACGAAGAGGTCTGGAAGGGGAGTACCAGGTGATGCGGTGGTTGAGGTAGATTGGTCCGCTGTCGTGGAGGGCTCTGCAGGCGTATGTGAGGAGTTTGAAGTTGATTGTCTTCTTGACATTGGGCCAGTGGAGGTTCTTCAGGTGTTCTGATGTGTTTTCAGCGGGGGATGTCTAGGACAAGTCTGGCGGCGGCGTTCTGAATTTGTTGCACCTTGTTCAGGTTCTTCTTGGACGTTCCAGCATATAGGGTGTTGCTATAGTCAAGTCTACTTGTGAATAGGGCTTGTGCCTTGGTTTTCCAGCAGTCGGTTGGTATCCATCTGAAGATCTTTTGGAGGAGTCAGAGGGTGTGGAAGCAGGTGGAGGCCACGGAGTTGACCTGCCTGGTGATGGTGAGCATTGAGTCGTGGATGACGCTGAGGTTTCTTGCGTGGCGTGTAGGGGTGGGAGGCCTGCCAAGTGTGGAGGGCCACCAAGAGTTGTCCCGAGGTGGCGGCTGGGGGTCCCAAAATGAGGATCTCGGTTTTATCGGAGTTCAGCTTTAGGCAACTCTCCCTCATCCAGGTGGCGACTGCTTCCATCCCATCTCTGAAATTCTTCACGGCTGTTGAGGGGTTTTCGGTCAGGGAGAGGATCATCTGGGTGTCATCAGCGTAGGAGACAATGCTCATGCCGTAGTTCCTGACGATAGGGGCAAGTGGGATCATGTAGATGCCGAACAGCACGGGGCTCAGCGATGAACCTTGGGATACTCCAAAGCTGATGTCAGTGGGTTCTGATAGGTGTGGCGGGAGCCTGGCCTTCTGTGTTCTTCCTATCAGGAACGAGTGTATCCATCAAATGGCATTGCTGCATATACCTGCCGCATTGAGTCTGGCGCACAGTGTACGGTGGGACACTGTATCGAAGGTGGCTCAGAGATCCAGTAGGATGAGGGCTGCTGTTTGTCAGTGGTCGAGGAGGGAGCGGATGTCATCTATGGCTGCGAGTAAGGCAGTTTTGATACTGTGGTTGGTTCTGAATCCTGATTGGGAGACGTCCAGGAGGTTGTTGTCCTTGATGTGTTGTCGTAGCAGAGTGTGAATTGCTTTCTCAGCGACTTTAGCTGGGAAGGGTAGCACACAAGTGGGCAAATGTCAGCTTGCTTCCAGTCTTCAGGGTAGGTTGCTGACTCTAGGGAGCAGTTAATGGTCTTGCAGAGCTCGGGCGCGATCGAGGCGTTGGCTGTGCTGAAGATGTACTGTGGGCAGAGGTGGATGCTGCTCATGATAGAGTGGGTATCCTTCGGCGTGCAGGAGTCATGGGGGTTCGGCTGGTCCGGCCAGGGATGCTGTTGGTGGGCTCGGAGAGTCTTGGGGTCCGAAACTGTCATTGATGTCTTGGGGCTTCCCGTGGAAGAAGGTGGCCAGTCTGTCACAGATCCTGCGATGGAGGGATTGTCTGTGTTCTCGGCTTGTGGTTTGGAGAATTCTTGGATGACATTGTAGAGTTCTTTGGTGGTGGAGTTGATGCAGTCCTGTATGGCGGATTTCCTGGAGAACCTGATGAGGCTGTGGTGGGATCTTGTGGCGGCTTTGAAGGTGGCCAGGTCTTGCGGGGATTTGCTGTTTCTCTACTCCTTCTCCAGCCTCCTGCATGAACGCTTTGATTCCTGGAGCTCTGGGGTGACCCAACTGGCTTTCTTGGAGGAATGTTTCCGTGTAGTAATCCCGAGAGGGGCTAGGGTGTTGGTATTCAGAAACCATGCCAATAAGTGCAAAGAAGTTGGGTTCAGATGAAGGACCTGCTTAAGATTGGCAGCAAATCTTTCTGGGGCTCTAAACTGGATGTGGTTGCCCTCTGACAATAGTAGAAGCTCAGTTGAACCAATGCTGTCTGGACCATCATGGACCAGTGAGTATTAGCCAGCAGGGTTCCCTCTTCATAACCAATAAGCCTAAAAATAAGAGGGAATCGGGGAAAAGCCTCCTTGTTTGCCGAGAAAGTGCATACGGACATGAGTTGTCCGTTCGTATCAACACTGATGATCCCTGTATCCTCAGTAAGAAAGCTTGGAGAGCAAGTGAAATTGCTCTGAGTTCCAGGAAACTGATATACATTTTTGACTGTTTCAGACTCCATTTGCCATTTATTTTGAGGAACCTATAAAGGGGCTCCCCTGCCTTCTAAAGAAGCGTCTGTTGTAATGACGTATTCTGAAATCTGAGGCAGGAACGGCAATCCCGATGAGAGATTGTCATAGTTTATCTGCCAAGGAAGTGCTTTTTTCATTGCTGGTGTGAGCTGGATGACAATGTCGAATGAGCCTTCTACTTGGACCCATTGTGTGTCCAGTTCCTCCTGAAAAGGTCTCATTTTTATACAAGCATAAAGCAGTAGGAGAATGGCCAATAACAATGCTGAGAAGAGATTTGAGAAGGCAAACTGAAACTGACTTTGTTTTTGAGAGACTGCAAGCCAGTGTCATGAGTTTCCTTTGTCTATCCGCGGACAAGAATGCATTGTCTTGCAATGTATCTAGGGTTGCTCCCAGAAAATGTATCCTTACTGAGGGAGAACGAAAATACTTTTAATAGTGCACTGTGAGCCCAAAGACTGAAACATTTGAAGGCATGTTGTAGTTATCGATACTTGACGAAGAGTCTATGCTTTTATTAGCCAGTTGTCGAGATATGGGAAAACCTGAAGGCCTTTTTGTCGTAAGTCAGCTGCCACTGGGGCAAGACATTTCGTAAAAATACGGGCAGCAGTTTTGAGACCAGATGGGAGCACTTTTAATTGGTAGTGAGTGCCTGCTACTGTGAATCTGAGAAATGTGTGATACCTTGGAAGGATAGGAATATGAAATAGGCATCCTGCAAATCTAGGCTTGTCATGAAATCTCTGATTGAGAAGGTGCAGAATTTCCTGAAGGGTGATCATATGAAAAGATAGCTGTTGTAGGTATTTGTTCAGCTTTCTGAGATCCAGAATGGGGTGCCACTCCCCTGATTTATTCATGACCAGGAAAAAGCGGGAGTAGAAGCCCATTCCTTTCTTAGTGTGGAACCTCTTCTATAGCATGCTTGGGTAACACAGCCAACGCTTCCTTTCAGAGAAGATGGAGATGAGACGGCAATGATCGTTTTGGGGAAGTGTGAGGTGGAATTTGGGTGAACTCCAAGGTATTGTCATATGTGATGAGATCCAGGACCCATTTGTCCGTAGTGATCTTCCTCTATTGATGGAATAGTTTGAAATTCTTGCTCCCACAGGATGATGTGATGTAGAGGATGTAACCAGCACTATGACATTGTCACTGTTTCCTGCTAGTGTCTCTGGCTGATGCTGTCTGCTTTCTCCATGGTGGTTGCTTGGAGTAAGCTGCCGCTGGTGGTGTTGGATACAGCTAGTGCTGCAGGTAGGTAGATTGAAAGGGCTGCTGAAAGGATTGGTATGACTGGTACCCCTGGTATCGTCCTTGACAGGAATAGGTTCCTCATCCGCAAACCCCACAAGGTGTTTTCTGAAACTAAGTTTCCTAAGGACCTAGCATGCCAGTATCAGCCTTAATTGCTTGCAAGGCAGAGTTGACGTCTTTGCCAAACAGGGCCTCACTGTCGTAGGGCATATCCAAAAAGTCTGAGTGTCCCTCAGGCCAAAACGTTGTAGTTTGGAGCCAACCCTGATGTCTAAGCACAGCTGATCCTGCCAGTTGTCAGAATACTATTGAGACCATGTCCATAAAGCAATCTATGACCTCAGACGCCGATCTTTCCCCCTTCTGCAGAATCTTCTTTGCTTCTGCTTTCTCATCTTCTGGAAAGAAGTCCAGATATGTGGCGAAGTCCGACCACATTTGGCGATCCTATCTGCCCAGAATTGCCAGAGAATTTTCCCCATGGAAGGTCATTTCTGACATGACTGAGAAGTGCTTTCCAATATTACCAAGGCATCTGCCTTTCTTGTCAGGTGGTGTTGATATTGGTGTGGACAAGTTCTTCGCCTGGTGTTGAGCAGCATGCTTAAAAACAGAGTCCGGTTTTGGATGTCCGATTAGACAACCCAGTGAGTATTCAAGAGCTTTCTATTTTTTGGCTATTCTTGGCAGAACCACTGTAACCGTGGCTGAAGTTTATTATTTTTATTACTTTCTCCCAGATATAATCCATTACAGGTATTGCTTTGACTGTTTTTCTAGACAGTTCTTTAAAATCATACAGAAAACAATCCGATGCTTGATAGTGATCTGAAGCTGAAAATGCTTAGCTGCTCTCTCCATAAGTGTGTGGAAACCACTGACGTCCTCTGGTGGAGAATCCACTGGTTGCAGTGCTAAAGAAGGTGGTGTTGGTATGAGGTAATCAATCCATTTGTTGGTTACATATTGGGTACAGTGAATTCCACCCTGCACCCGATCATCATCATCATGATCTGAGGATGGATCGTCCAGAGGAGGCATGGCACTGTGTGACCCTGGGGTAATTCTGGGATTAGCAGGTGGTGGCAGAGGCTCTGGTGATCTAGGTGCAGGAATTGGTGGATGCATTGGTGATGACTGCACTCCTGCTGGTGTTGGGAAGCATTTGTAATAGTCCTGCAGCATGCCCTCTGGATCTTGGGCTAAGGCTACTTGAATCTTGATCATGCCCTGAGGGGTTGGAGGAGCGAAGTGATGAAACTGCTCCACATATTGTCTTGGCTGTTCAATATATTGCTGCCTCTGATAAGCAGGTTCATAATAGTCCCCTTCATCTTCCTGGTACAGCTCACAGTATGGACTGTGAGCTGTACGACAGGGCCCCTGATCATCCTCATCAGACTCTTCCACATCTAACAAGTGACTCAGTGGCAATGGGGACACTTTGGTAGGAGAGGTAAGCTTCGGGCGTAGAATACCTTGTACTGGCTTGTCCCACGTCCACGGTGGCGGTGATGATGCAGTTGGTAAAATTAACATGAGCGACTTCTTACCATTTGACGCAGATATCCTCTTTCCCGTTTGTGCCATCAGCAAAGTCTTTGTTGACAGAGTTGTCGACAGTGTTGGTATGGTTGCCGTCTATGAGACTGTCAGTCATTGGAGTGGTTGTCATCGATGAGGTGGCAGTCGACAGAGTGATGGTACATGACATGGTCATCATCAGTGACATTTGCGCTCTCATTGCCGTCGATGATTTTAACAGCATTTCCGTCATGGATGAGGCTCTCCTGGTTAGGTTGTGCTTTCCACTGACTGGTTCTGATGAGGACTTTGTAGACTTTAATGCCAGGGCAAAAGATGGAGCTAAAGGTTCAGATCTAGATTCTGAAGAAGCCTTTTCCATTTTTTCTCCATGAGAGATGCCTTTTTGAAGACTCATGGTGTGTCTAAGGATTTTCTGTGCCCCTGTGGTGACCCTTGGTGTGACCGCTCTCCTTTTGTTTTTTTCTGTGATGCAACAGACTATCCTCTTCCTCAGAAACAATAGCAGTTTTGGACTTTAATTTGTGGAACCAAAAAAAAAAAAAAGCATTCATCCTCGGTCTTTGAGATTTTTGGAAGAAAAAGTCCTACAAATTGTACAGTCCTTAACCTTGTGGGCCAGGTGAAGGCAATAGATACACTCCTTATGAGGATCTCCCAAGTGCAGCCGCTTCTTTCTACAGGTCCTACGAGGTCTTAAAAGTCCTTTCTTCAAAAGTTCCCACATACTGAAACACAGCTGATGTAATCGGGACATAACCAAATCTGAAGAACTGAGAAGAGCTCAGGAAGACTCCCTTTCACATGACATGCAGTAGAAAATGAGGGAAGATGCCTATGCTGGGAGTGTTCTACAGGGTGCTGTTGCCTGATTGGCCAGAGTTTGGTTCTTTGTAAATAACGTGGATAAGCTAATAAAGTCAATGTCTTTTGAAATTATAAGCTACGTTCATTACTTCCACTGCTTTAGAATATACCGTGGAGGAAAAATATGTGTCCACAACCATTCGATCTGGTGAGGACTGTGCTGATCTCCTAAAAGACATTTCTCTCCCAACACTCTTGGACGATGATAGAGATGAGCTAGAACAAGACAAGACCCGATGGTGGAGGAAATACAAGGGGCAATGCGAGACATACATTCGGGAAAGGCGTCAGGGCCTAACTATACTGGCCTGCCAGTGGAACTATACAAATACATAGAAGACAAAATCGCAGGACATATGCTGGATATGTTCTGAGTGGGCCAAGGACAAGGGTTGCCTGCCTGCCCAAGGATCAGAGAGCAGCCACTAAAGTAGTTATCCATTGGAAAGATAAACCGCCAACAGACTGTAGTTCATATAGACCTATATTGCTTTTAAATTTACAGGCAAAGGTATTGGTGAAGGCCCTTGTGACCAGGTTAAGAAGACTAGTCACCACAGTGATACATCCAGACCAATCCAGCTTTCTCTCACATAGGGGAACCTGATTAAACCTGGGGTGCCTATATGAGGTACTACATATGACAGCAGCTCCTTAGGCTGAGTGATCTGTGCTGATTTCATCTGTTTGCAGCTCTCACCAGACTGGGAATAGGCCCAGGGTTTGCAGGTGGGTTAGACTCCTTTACAAGGACCGGCTGTCTAGGGTACGAGCCAGCAATGCATTGTCATGATCGTTCGCCCTACATAAGGGCACAAGGCAAGAATGGCCACCACTGTCCCTAATGATTTTGTGCTTGCGCTCGAGCTGTTGGGAACATGGCTCTGCCAAGATCCACTCATATGGGGCATTAGCGGGGGAGGGGAGAATGGGAAGAACGAATCTCCCTACGATGATAATCTGCTTTATGCCATGCAGCCTCATCTCACAGTGGATAGAATACTGCATATCTTCCAGCTATTCGGAGACTACTCTGGATACTGCATTAACTGTGCCCCTTGTCTTTCCTCTTACGGGAGGAGTTCCTTGCCTGCTGCTAAGGTGCGTGGCTCCAATAGTGCAAGATGGATTTTGTTATTTGGGTATTTACGTTACACGTAATGCAGCAGAATTCTTAGGGAGCAACTTGCTCCCCCACTGGCAGATGGTACCTGTCTCTCTGATGGGCAGGGCCGTCCTCTTCAATATGATGACCCTCCTATACCTACCCTATGTTCTATGGAACATACCCCACAAGATACCCTCTGACTTCTTCACGAAGGTAGATTATGAGTTATGCCAACTCCTCTGGGAAGGAGGCAGTTCAAGAACAGAGCTCAGCAAACTACAAAGAGGGGTGTACGGGGGGGGGGGGAGACTGTTGGTCCCAGACATACCCAAATACTACTGGACGACACAGATGATAACAGTGAACGACTGGGTGTTCACAGATTGCAATGAGCCAGTCTATCATGTGGATCGGGAGGCCATGGGAAGTCAGTGTTATCCACCGCTGCTATACAGGAAAGGACGCAAGGGTGGCCTGCCGAGCCATAAGCAAGCAGTGGTGAGGGCATGGCAGGAAGCTGCTAGATTCCTTCAATGGTAGGACAGGCTGACAGACAGGACCCAATTATGGGACAGTGACCTTCTATGGGAGGTTGGTGGCTTAGAGGGGTTTTCTACATGGGATCTGCTTGTTTTAGAACATTTAGGGGATGTCTAGAGAGGACAAGCACTAGATGTTTGAGGCTTTGAAGCATAAATATAAGGTGAAGCAGACAGAGTGCTTTAGACATCTACAATTGGGGCATGCATTGAAGCAACACATATTGGAGGGAGAACAATTACCTGAGGCAGCACCGCTGGAGGATCGCCTCCTATTAGATCACATGTAGGACAAAGACATCTCTCTGACCAACATGAACTCAATGAATAATTCCCCTGATCCCCTTAAGGCGTTGAGGGATGCTTGAGAAGAGGACATTGGACTTATTGAGGACACTGAGTGGGTGGAGGTGGTGCAGAGCCCCAGGAGGATCCCGTTCTCATTTCTGCCTCCTCCAGCTAAGGATACTGCACAGATCATACTTTTCTAGAATGCTCCTACACCATGTGGGGAGGTGAGATTCTGCTCTACATGCCAGGGGTTGTGGTCTGGTGGGTACTTTCTTTCACTTGAACATACCAGTCGAGGAGGTGTGGCCTAAATATCAGAAACTATGGTTAACACTTGCTGCGGGGGTCAGTAAGGGCAACATAGCATGGGCCTGGGGAGTGGATCAACCCCCCCCCCCTTCCCCCAACGTATCGAAGACTGGGAAACTGACCTGGATTGATGGCAACGCTCCGAACATGTGGTATATCAGAGTCAGGGCTGCCCTAAATGGGAGAAGGTCTGGAATAAACAGTGTAACTAAAAAGGTTAGTGACTTGGAAAACAGGTTACCTGACACTCAGGGCATTGGGCTCAAGACATGTGTTCACTGGCGATTCTCCACATGCTTTTGGTAATTATTGTGCATATACGGTGACTTGTTTCTTTGTGATGTCTATTACACAACTGATCCAACAATTGTACTTGCAGTGAGCATTTGCTGTGGGACTCCCACGTCGACGATGGGGATGATTCAAGCATGTGAATCTGCGAAAGATACTTCAATACTGGAGAAGCAGAAGGTTCCGCTGCAGAGCCTGCATGTGCCAATCAGTATTCACAAGGCCAGGAGACCAAGACGCCTCAGAACCACCAAATGGAACCAGGACACAATCCAGTAACATCAAGATCACAGTCTGCATGTCCTGGACTTGTTATGGTGGCAAGAAAGATGTCAAGGCCACTATGTCCAGGATTAGATGGCCACTATAAAGAAAATCCTCTGCACCCAATGAAAATGGTATTCCAGCTCACTGATGGAGAACCTCATTTTGGCCAGCAACAAACAGTAGTTTTCTAGTCATCTGAGATCAAATGAGGTGAACTCACTAGTAGCAGCCAGTCATTGACGTATAGGAATACATCAATTCTCAATTTGCGAAGATGAGCTGAGACCACTGACATCACTTTCCAGACCACCTGGGGGAGGCAGGGACGTTGAGGTAAGGCCGAAGAACAGATCGATAAACTGTAAGAAGTCTGCTGACCCTATGACGAACCAGAGGAAACACCTATGGGACTGCAGTATCAGTACCTGAATGTACGCATCCTACAAGTCCAAAGGCACCATTCAGTGTCTGCGATTCGTGGCCACCAGGGCCTGGGGTCAGTACTCACATTTTGAACTTTTCTTTCTTGTGGAAGATATCCAAAAATGGCAAATTAAATATCACCTCAAACCACAGTCCTTCTTACAGGCCCTAAAATACCCGAGTAACAACCTGTTCCCCTCTCCTCCTCAGGCAACGATTTGATCGGACAATTGAAAAGTAGTACCTGAATTTATCTGGTTAGGATTGGGCCATGCTCTCTGTTAGCCATTGACTTACCATAAACTGGTGAAACATGGTGGAAGACTGGGTGAAGAATGAAGGGCGTAATCAAACTGAACAATTGTAAGTACCCACTGATCCAAAGTAACTGCACGAGAGCTGGGCAAGCAAAATTGGATTGTACTTACTACTGGGTCAATATAACTCTTGGAGGGAGAACTAAAGTGGCTTGATGCAGCCGTCCATAGTGAGGAAGAGGGTGAAGGCTACTGCATCTGCTGGTGGCCTGCTACCACCGCCTGTCTCTGGAGCCACAAATAGGCTTGATAGCCTGTGACGGCTGCATCTGTTGGTAGGCAAGGCCCTTCAAGCACCTCTAGAATTTCCAGTTCTGCTGGTGGAATTAATGATCTGGAGAGAATAATCCCATTGAGTGAATTGTAGCCCTGCTAGTTCCAAAGAGTTTTTACTGCAAAGAGCCTGACCCCATCAATAAGCATAGACATCAATGACACCTGGTAGCACACATCCGACTATGTTATCTAAAAACAAAGCTAGTGCCCAAGGGCTAGTCGGACTGAAACTTAGTGTGTATTTGGCCATTTCCAGGGTCTTACGTATGGTTTGAGCAACTGTAGCTCGAACGTCTCCAGGAACAGTGGGCCATGCACTGTTCCCCAAAGTGTGTGTGTATAATGGCCTAAAAGGCAAACTGCATTCACCAAATGTAGGGCAGGACTGGCAGACGAAAAAAAACTATTTTACTAAGTGTGTCAATCCTCTCAGATTCTCCATCAGGAGGCGCAGGAGACACCGCATTAGGGTTTACCTTGTACCTTGCACACCAAAGCCTTTGTGGCAAAACTCTCTCGAGTCAGATGCTGCATCAGGGAGGGTGGGCCCCCATGAACAGGCCTATGGTTATGAGCAATTGAGTGTTCACAGGAGATGCTGTACACTGTTTGGAACAGGAAGGGATCTGAGCCTCAGTCAGGGCTTCATTGAATGGTGATAAGTGATCAGTAGTTGACTGTCCAGGTTTCAAAATGTCGGTGAGTAGGTTCACCTTGGTATCTACTATGGCCCACTGCAATGGGCACACTCTACTAGGTAGGGGGAGAGGAGCTGGGTAAATCAATGGCAAATCCCATTCAATTTTAGATGAAGTGTCCAAACCACTAGTATTCTAGAGATTTGAGGCTAGCATTTG
Source organism: Pleurodeles waltl (assembly GCF_031143425.1). Taxonomy (NCBI): domain Eukaryota; kingdom Metazoa; phylum Chordata; class Amphibia; order Caudata; family Salamandridae; genus Pleurodeles; species Pleurodeles waltl. The sequence goes on from NC_090450.1 coordinate 905,768,859, forward strand.
TATAATGATGGGGAGTAAAATGTCCACCTCCTCATATTCATCTTTGTGGTGTGGTACCTGTTCAAGCCCCTGAACTACACTGGAGTCAAAACAAAAAATGTCACCCAACCTCTCATAGTACTCGTGTCAAGGCAAGGGAGAAGTAGGGGAATCTTCAAAATTAGCAGTTTGTGCTTTAGTTATTTTATAGCAAGACATAGGCCTGAAGTTGGTTCCAGATCAGACATCAGAAACAGGGTGGACTCCAGGGCTGGCGCTGAAATGGGTATCAAAAACAGTCTATGGCAGGAGTGCTGAGGTGAGGGGAAGGTTGGGGGGGGGGGACTGGTGTTGCCTGAGGGCCAGGCTGAGGCAGAACAAGCTTAACTGGTGCTAGGGAATATCCCACTGGGGAATGTCCTACTGGGGCCTCAATGGGCCCATGTGACCCAGACCATTCGGAATACCTGTAGCATTGCCTCCTTATACATCTGAATTTGCCTAGGCTTCGAGGATGGCCAGAAAATTCAGTGTGTTTCAACTTCAATCTCCAAATCACACCAGAGTTGGACATCTCATCCATAGTCACGGCATTTGAGTGCCAACTGCACAACTTCTGTCTGGAATGAGACATAATCCAGCTCTGATTGGCTTTGGCTGTATAACTAAGTCAAAGCTGGTTATCTAAGACTACACTGTGGTCCCCCCGCGATCAACAAGCTTTCACTCTTTTATTTTTTTTTTACATGTATTGGCCATGACTAATCATTCCTAAAAGACATCAGCAACAGGAACAGCGCGTACAATCTTTAAATGCATAGTAATTTGTGCAAGTCATGATTCAGGTTCAATAAGGGCCTGGAGCCAAGTAACTTTGAGATGCTGTGCTCAACAAATCTCCTCATTCACCTATATATTCACCAAATAGCATACGTTCCGTACCAACCTTGATTAATAGAATCAAATACTCCATCTTCGGGGTTAGGAGATCCTCTGTCAGCATGTGGGGCTGGAAGCAACTCGACATCAGAGTCATCAGACCTGGCAAGACATGAAAAAGAAACAAAGAAAAGAAGCATATTTACTTTTATAGAGAACAGAAAAGTGCTGCTATGTTGACTGCATACAAGGTCTTTTGCTATACATATAGTCATATGATTGGTGGTTGTACGATGCAGAAGCAACTAAAGGGATAGTTAGGTGGTGGGAAAGAAATATTTACCTTCCATAATACTGCAGCTGGGCTCATGAGATGAACCCTTTATTGATCCACAACAGAAAAGAATGCCTCCTCTGGAGTAGAGCCCACAATGTCTTCAAAAAATATTTTTATAAAAACAGCAAGGCAGTTCTGTCTTCAACATAAGCTCCTAAATCATGTGGCAAGATAAACCTACACCTCAACTACACAACGGCTGGAATGGAGCATCGGACATAAGCTCCTATAAGACTACTCGTGCTCAGAGCTTCTACTGAACACACAATGTATAACCGGATCCTCCCTACCATCAGAATGTTCTTCTTGTATCTGTCCAATCTCTTGAATGGACTTTCAGGTAGATCTCAGCCAAGGAAGGGGCTTGTATAAACTGATGAACATATTAGTTCTGGAACATTACTTGAATAAACTCCTCTCCAACTACAGAATTAATTTCAAGACATCAACGGTTGTTGAAAGCGTAGAAAGAAGGCTCAACATCGTAGTTCTGCAGACATCCACAGGAAATACAGGTCTTTGCAAATACAGATCACTTGCCTTTCCCTAAAACAGTTTCAGATCTCTTCAGCAATCAAATAACACAAAACAATACTGGTTTAAGAGCCAATGGGACGGAGCCTCGACCAACAAAACAAGCATTTGCAATGCAATGGGTCTCAGGTTTGCTCGAGTTAGAGCTATTAGCGTTGTAATTTCCTAACTGGACTTTTCTTGCCACATAAATTGAAAATGAAAAGTAGAACAGTTGGCATAAGTAAGCCGATTCAAAGCGCCATGGGCGCCATGAGCATGAACGAGAGACACAAAAGGAAAAAGAAGTTCGCTCGCAGTCTCACGTATCGGCAAACGTGCAATTATCCACGTAACACGGTCAGTGGCCAAGGCGGTAACAAAACTGCCCGAGGAGGGACAAACATAAAGCATTTACCAATGATGATAAAGGATTTTTGAAAAGCAAGCTCATGAACGAGTGGTAGTGATGGACGTGGGGTGGGCATTGTTAAAAGCCCACAGATACATTACAACAGGCCAGAGTGCTTGCGCGGTTGACCTAAAAACTCTTAAGGAGTAGTACAAGCACTGCCAAGTAATTCCCACGCATACAAACACTACACATTGGGTTTTCAAGAGACCACAGAAAATGAAAAAAAAAAAAAACATTGTCAAGGTTAACTAATCTGACAAATTTGGGAAGAAGTTCGGGATGTGTGCCGGCACTAATTTTCTGCGGCAAATACAAGCATATAGTTCAGCAGCAAAGAGGCCTTTTTACCTCACAGAACCTATGTAGAGGTACTGAAAAACAAAAACAAGATGTGCCTTGTAACAAACTGATGCCCTTTAGAGCAAAAACAGTTTCAAGTAGAAATAGCACACTTTAAACACCAGCTGACATTCCTGATTTGGTTGTATAATCCTTCCTTTCTTTCTTTGAGAACAGCCAACGATGGTGTGTGCAGACACAAATTTAGACTTGTCTCGGGGCACTCATTAGTGAAAGGCAGAGTGACTATTTGAAGAAGCTGCTATTTCTTTCATAATGCAGGCAACATTGAGTCTGATTAGATCCCCTTAAGGGTGGGTGCAGTGAAGGGCTGAACCCAACTGCAGGGGGATGTCCTGGGGGTTCAAAGGGACCCTCTTTCACAAGGGTCCATTGAGGGGCGCACTGGATATGATCCCCCACCTCTTTGTGGTGCAGACTGCCAATCTCTGTGCCTGTGCACCTGAGTACACAATACAGTGTGGGAGCAAAGCCAAAGTGTTTCCCTCATTTGCTTGGAACCACGCCCCTTTGCAAATGAGGGCATGCCCCCGAGGATTGTTCTGGTGCTTTATGTGCAGCTGCACAATCTGTGTTACAGCCAGCTGGGGGTGCACATTTGTCTGTGACCCCTTCTGTCAAGACCAAAGTGCCTCTGGGCATACAATGCAGGTGCACATACCAGTTGCACCCTAGGGTAACTGTGTAATACAGCACCACTGAACTCAAAAGGGGAATATCAGTGACATTTCCTCCTTCAAGAAAGTTTAAATAGCTTTCTCAATGAAACACTAGAAAAAAATGTTTAGCAAATACTCGTGCACTGAGAACATTTAGGGGGCTCATTTCAAAGTTCATTATAATTTTCCGCGTTCTACAAGAAGGCAAATATTAGCATGCATATTATACACAATAACGGAAAAGCCCTCTGTGTTCCGAAAAAATAAAAAAATGTAAAAAAAAACTGTGACTAAAACTGTACATAGATAAAAGGCAAACTAACAAGAAAACAGTAGCTAAGCTTGGTCTCAAATTTAATCAATTCCACCAGCATTGCATTTCCATTAATTGTAAAGAGGCTCAATCTGATTCCTGCGGTTTGAAGACATTTCTACCTTGTCTGCAATTTTAAGCTCTTCATCAGGACTGACAGAATTAGTAGGCAGGTGTCTCCTTATTATAAGCACCATGATGTAGTTTGAAAAAGGTGAGAAATAGCCTAAGTTTCAAAGCTGAGAAACATTTAAGGTTTTAAAGGCGTAACCAAAGAGTGCTCCCGACTGTTAGGAGCTTTCAGCACAATCATCACCGTCAGGCGGAAAGATCTTTTGTCCATTCCCTAACCACGCTCCCAAGCACATATTTTTTTAAATATATGAGTCGTAATTCATGGCTAATGTTGGCCTTCTTGTGCAACGTGGGAAGCCTCAAAATGTTCACCTAGTGGACCACTGTTGTTAATAATTATATATATTTAAATTCTTAATGGACATGTTACATCGAACTTGTACTGTTTGAATAAGAAACGCTGGAAGTACGTTTCATGGCACTTCATGTCGCTTCACCAGGACAAAGAACAGGGCACAGAAGAGTAGGAATAATGGAGTCACAAGAAGTGTGCATAGACTGAACTCTTTAATCTGTATCTTAGGTAAAGTGAAAAATCAGTACTACCGAACATTGCCCACTTTGGACCAAAACTCACTTTTAGGGGCTCAAAATAAATCACACTTTATGGACAGCTAAGCGTTGCACAGTCTGAGTGGTGAGGGCACAAACAGTTCTGTTCGTTTCCTAGGGAGCAGGAGTCACAACCACAGTGTCTGCTTGACTGCTTTTCTCTTCAATTGTGCATGCATGTGATATCTCCAACATGACGTCCCTGTGATAGATACACAAAGTACCACCTGTTATGCGATATATTAGAGATGAACACACTTTCATCTGCTTCCAAGATAAGTCCCTAAGAAAAGGCTCTTGATAGGAAAGAAGTCTAAGCCTACCACAAACTCCCTTGCTTTAAAAAAGACAAAGAACAATATTTTAGTAGCTTGCTAAGCCCGCTATTTATGGGCCTAAATGTAACACCAAATGAGGGGATGCCAAAATGTGAATATTCTGAAACATCTCATGCCATAGACCAGGCTTCTGCATCAAGAACCTTGTGAGCTACTGGTAGCTCCCCACCTACCTGTCAATAGCTCTCCTTGTATACATTCCAATCTTCTAAATTTGAAGCTTTGTTTGGCTGAATTAATATATGTATACCAAACCTGAAAAATGTGTACTTGAGAAAAAATTGCGTGTATTTTCAGAACTCACAAGCAGATGTTTGGAGAAAAATAGTTGAATTTCCAAAATAAATTTAAAGCACATATTTCAGTGATAATATCACGTGGCATTGCAGGAGCATTCTTACTAATACTACCTTGGTGCCAGAGACACTGCTGTCATGGCTGCTATGCATCACACTTGGGAAGTTATTTCAAAATAGGCAAAGCCTTTTTTGTACATTGCTTCTTGCAACCCTTACGTATGCACTGACGTGCTCACTACTAGCAACCCTGTACTGGGGTGACAACTGCTGGTAATCTTCCAAAGGGCGTCACTAATGCAATCTTGTCTAATGTGGTAATTATTACAACACTAATATTAGTAATTCGAGATGTTTTTCTTGAACATACGTAGCTTGTTTTACAGAAAAGGTTGGCAACCCGGCTATAGACACTTTAAGGATTCAAGCCCCTTCTGTATAGGCCCATAAGTCAGACTGGGGCATAAGAAGGCAAAAGACTAAAATGTGCACCAGTTTTACATCAGCAGAGAATTATGCCTCTTGTTTCTCAGAGTGAGCTTTGGTTCTCAGAGTGAGCTTTGGTTCTACCTAGAAGAGTACTGCTCTGTCACCTAATATTGTTAGGCACCTGGTGTATCATTCTACCTCTTTTAGAGTATTTGGCCAAGAAAAGGGACTATTTTACCTTGTGAACGTTCACTAACTCATCACCCATTACATTTTAGTGTCTTACTCAGGATTTGCATTTTGCCTGCAGGTGTGCTCTATGTGCTTGATGAAGGTTTGACTTTACTATGCCAACAGAGGCTCATAAATGCTGCTTACATAAATTATGCACATTAAAGCCAGGCCTAACAAAGGGTTTTACAATGCTCATTTCAAAATCTGATTGTCGGAAGAACCTTAAACCAAAGACCCCAGCAGAGAATCAGATATTTCTTACTATGCTTGCTTTTTGGGTTGAGCGCATAAGTGCTTTAACCAGTTGTTAACATTGTGGGCTTTTAAACATGCCCATCTCACGCCCATCACTTTCACTCATTCCTGGGCTTGCCTTTTAAAAATCCCTTGATGTCATTGTTAATTGCTTTATGTTTGTCTCGCCTTGCGGCGGTTTTGTTACGACCTTGCAGACTGACCCCGTTACTTGGATAATTGCATGACTGCCGATATACTTCAGCGTGGGTGAACTATTTTTTTCCTTTCGTCTCTCCCCTTTGTGCTCCATGGCAGCCATGGCCCTCCCAGCACCAACATCACAAACTCCATTGATAGTATTGGAGCGCTGGTCACATTGTTCACACTTTTACCTAATCAGAGTCATTTCTATGGTCTCTCCCCGTCACACTCCGTAGCTTTCCCAAAAACACTTATAATTGATTAGTTCTTTACTAAAAAAAACACAGAAATCTGCAACGCTGCTGTTCCGGCACAGCGGGAGAGCCGATACTACAATAGTCACTGCAGTCACCCCATAATGCTTTGCAAGCATTCTTTTCCAAAAGATTTTTGCCCATAACTCAGCCTGTGGTGGTCCTAGGACGATAGGACCACACTTTCCTTTTAGGTCACCTCTCAACCCCACACCAGGTTAGTGGGGACCCCAAAATAATAAACCCTCCCACAGTTCAGTCCCTTTTCAAGCTCTCATGGCTGGAACGTTTGTTTTACAGCTTGAAGCAGTTTGTGTTGTATGGTTCTTAGTATTGCAGTAGGCCTGAAAATGTGTAAGGCACTACGCCCTCTAGAGACTAAATATACGGTTCTACTACATTACTTTGTGCCATTCTGTTTTTATGTGGTTATGCCCTCCAGGGACTAATTTTATGTCAAGACCGGAGGCTCCTATTATGCATTCTTTTCATGCTTTAATAAAATAGCAGCAGTCAAGAACTACACATCCCAAGAGGCTTAGCAACAGGCTAGCCAATGGGAACAAAAACATAGGCATATACAGCACCAATGGCACAACACCTAGGACCATAGAGTACCCACTTGATTACAAGCAGCCCCCTTTTCTTGCTGCTCGCAGTCAAGATAAGTACTCTTCTTCTGGTCTCTTCAATGTTTAATATTATATTGTGTTACATGGTATTTCACTGTTTTATTTAGTATTTTCGGAAAGCACCCTTTCGGTTTCCTTAGTCGCGCTGGTCCGCTCACGCTTATCCTGCTTTCTCCCCCTCAATTCCTGCCGCAGTGTCCTTCTCGGCTCGTGCTATAAAGTTTTTTTGTAACTGTTGTGCCATTGCGCAATTCCTCACCACACCGCTTTTAGTTTGTCAGTCTGCTGCCACGCAACATTGGTTTCCATAGATGCGACATATTTCGCCTCTTCGGGACGTTTTGCTCTATCGGCCTCAGTTTCCTCAGATGCTCCTCACGTTCATGCCACTTACTGGGACCGTCTTGCTTCAGGGGGCGTGGCCTCAGTCTCCACCTTCCGCTTTGGTTGGACACCGGCCTCGTTTCACACACGCCTCAGGGGAGTGTCTTCTCCATTTACCATCTAATTTTAACTGTTTATATGCCGTTTTCCTCACAGTCTTGTTTATTATCACAGCCTTTCAATTAACATGGAGTCTGACAGTTCCCCTTTGATGCCTGACATCAATGACGATGGGGAATCTTTTACACAGGACCTAAATGCTTTTATTCAGTCTTCTGTTGAACAAGCCCTACAGGCTTCTATGGGCAAAATATAAAAAAATATTGAAAATTATTTCAAGAGTATGATGTCCAATACTTTACGGGCCCATTCTGCGGGGGAAAGCAGAAAATGCAGGTTGACTCCTTTAACACCTGACGAGTGAGCTTTCCTCACACCAGACTGAGGACTTAGTATTTTAAGAAGAATTCCCCTCCTTATACGGAGGCCTGGGAGAAACTAACTCCTTGCCTTCCAAATGCAAATCAAAATAAAAAAATATAGATGAAGTGCCAAAAAAGATTATATCAAATGTATTGGACACTGACGATGATGATATGGATGATTTAATTCAATCCGATATGACCGGTGACAATTTTTTCACCTCTTCCCCTCACCCTCCTAAGAAAAGCAAAGTATCCATTTCTGATCCGTCCTTCTCCAATGTGGATTCCAACGGCGTCCCTATGTTTGACCCTACCCTTATCCACTATCCCAACTCCACCGAATGGTTACCTTCTTCCCATGTTGGGGACTATATTGCTTCCTGCCTGCGTCTTCCACTAGATAAACAAACTCAAGAAAAATTTAAATCGGAGTGTCCTAGACCTTCTTTACTGTACAACATAACTATCACTCCTTCCATTGACCAATCCCTAATAACCTTTTTTACCAAATTTGGTAAGGACCCTCGTAAAGGGGTTGATAAAGCCTGGACAACTACTAGATGTGGTTGGCCCTTTGGCCCGCATTTTTGACCTGGCTGAAATAGCCAGATTGGAGGATATAACTATCAATCCTACAGATCTCTCCCTTTGGATTCAAAGAGCCTTTTGCCTTTTGGGAAACGCCAATTCGGCTATTATCCATGAGAGAAGAAAAGGTTTACTTTTGAAGCTGGACCCGAAACTGGCAAATCTCGCTTCGCTCGATCCTGGCATCCAAGCGGATGGTAAACTCTTTGGAGATTCCTTCATTAAGGATCTTAGTAGATATGTTACAACTTTTTCCTCTATCGATAAAGCTCAGCAATCCTTAAAAAAACGTCTTCAGCCAACGTGTTTTTGCACGGGCCGGTAGAGGCAGGAGACCCTTTACCGGCTGCACCTATCGCAATCAAGGTTCAAGAGGCTCCTTCAACAACATCCAAGACTACAAGCCTCAGTTCTACCCCCAGGTTTCCGCGGCCACGGACAACGATATTCCAAATCAAACAATTCCCAAGGTAAGCCCGTTTTCTGGCCTTCCCATGGGAGGACGCCTTCAATATTTTCTTCCAAAATGGCATTCAATTACATCAGACCCTTGGGTGTTACACACAGTCCAGGGTTATCACATAGAGCTAGACTCCCCTCCATTCCAAACTGTTTTTCCACCTTCTCCAAAATTTTCTACAGAAATGTGCTCTCTCATTACAACAGAAGGCCAGTCACTCCTACAGAAAAACACTATCCAGCCTTCTCTTCCCAATCCCTCGGGGTTCATGAGCTCTCTGTTCATGGTCCAAAAGAAAAACAAAAAGTTAAGACCAGTAATCAATCTCAAATCGTTCAACCAATTCATAACTTATCACCATTTCAAAATGGAAACCATAATTAATCTCAGAGACATTTTACTTCAAAACGTCTGGCTGGTGAAACTGGATCTATAGGACGCCTATCTTACCATTCCTATCCACCCATCTCACAGAAAATTCTTACAATTTCAATGGCTTTCAAAAACCTATCAGTTTTCTTCCCTTCCGTTCAGGCTTTCTTCGGCCCCCTGGTGCTTTACAAAAGTAATGAAACCGATTCTTGCCCATCTCAGATTGCTAGGTATCAGACTGATAATCTATCTAGACGATATCCTTCTCATGCACCAAAAGGTACAATCTCTTTACTCTCATCTTCAGTTAACAAGCTCACTCCTTTCGGATCTGGGCTTAATCATAAACTCAGAAAAGTCTATTGTGATCCCTACTCAACAAATAGAATTCTTGGGTTTCCTAATAGATTCCACCGCAGCTACTCTCCACCTTCCCCCTTCAAAGGTGTCTTCGATCAAAAAAGAACTCATTCACACCCTTCACAAAGATCAGATCTCCCTCAGGTCCCTTGCAAGAGTGGTAGGACTTCTTCACTACCAAGCTCTACAATGCCTGAAAATTCTCCACCTGCGCAAAGGTCTCGCCTTTCACGATCTTATAACTCTAGATTCAGAATCTCGCCTAGAGATTCAATGGTGGATATACCATTTAGACGCCTGGAATGGCAGGACTATCTTCCCCTCTGCGCCCAATCGTATATTAGAATCAGATGTAAGTCTCACTGGCTTGGGTGCCCGTTGTGGACCAATATCGAGTGGCGGTACCTGGTCCGCAGAGAAGTCCAGATTGCATATAAACTGTTTAGAGATGCTTTCAGGCTCCTTTCCGACCAAAAGCTTCGCAAAACACAAAGTACAATGTTCTATTCTTCTTCGCATGGACAACGTTTCGGCCATCCGATACATAAATCATTTTGGAGGAACCAAATCAAAACCTTTAGCTCTTTTAGCAAAAAGTTTTTGGGAATTCTGCCTGTCCCACTAGTTTTCTCTTCTATCGGAGTATCTTCCAGGCTCCCAAAATTCCATAGCAGATTGGCACTCCCGCCATCGCAAGGATTACAGATATTGGAAACTCCATCCCTCAGTTTTTTTAAATCCTTTTGGACAAATGGGGACCTTTCAGTATAGATCTCTTTGCTTCCCGTCTCAATTCTCAATTACCACTGGTTTTCAGTTGGCGTGCAGATCCTCCAGCAATGGCAACAGATGCGTTCCTACAAGACTGGTCCCCAACAACCAACTGTGCCTTCCCTCCTTTCATTTTAATCAACAGAGTTTTAGCTCAAGTCAGATGCCAGAAAGCCTCATTAATCTTAGTGACCCCCTTATGGCAGTCTCAATTCTGGTTTCCCCCATCCTCGAGTTATCAAAAGACTTTCCTCTTCTTCTTCTTCCTTCTTTCGCTTCTCTCCTCCTAGATCCTTCGGGATCTCCCCACATCCTAATTCTCAACAAGTCCTTAACTCTTTCAGCCTAGAGGGTCTCGGGATGTCCCAACAAACCACTGTTATTTCAGCAGAAGAGTCTTGTAAGAAAATGGCTCCTTGTTGCAGTTACCCCCAACTTTTTGCCTGATACTGACTTGACTGAGAAGTGTGCTGGGACCCTGCTAACCAGGCCCCAGCACCAGTGTTCTTTCACCTAAAATGTACCATTGTTTTCACAATTGGCACGCCCCTGGCACACAGATAAGTCCCTTGTAAAAGGTACCAGTGGTACCAAGGGCCCTGTGACCAGGGAAGGTCCCTAAGGGCTGCAGTATATGTTGTGCCACACTAAGGGACCCCTCACCTAACACATACACACTGCCATTGTAGATTGTGTGTGTTGGTGGGGAGAAAAAGGCAAAGTCGACATGGCATCCCCCCTCAGTATGCCATGCCCACAAAATACTGCCTGTGGCATAGGTAAGTCACCCCTCTCGCACGCCTTATAGCCCTAAGGCAGGGTGCACTATACCACAGATGAGGGCATAGCTGCATGAGCAATATGCTCCTGCAGTGTCTAAGTCTATTCTTAGACATTGTAAGTATAGTGTGGCCATATTAAGTATATGGTCTGGGAGTTTGTCAAAAACGAATTCCACAGCTGCATAATGGCTACACTGAATACTGGGAAGTTTGGTATCAAACTTCTCAGAATAATACACCCACACTGATGCCAGTGTTGGATGTATTAAAAAATGCACTTAGAGATGCACCGTGTATTTTACCCAATCCTTCAGTGCAGGACTGACTGGTCTGTGCCTGCCTGCAGCTGAGAGACGAGTTTCTGACCCCTTGGGATGAGGGCCTTTGTGCCCTCTGAGGCCAGAAACAAAGCCTTCTCTGGGTGGAGGTGCATAATACCTCGCCCCTGCAGGAACTGTAACACCTAGCAGTGAGCCTCAAAGGCTCAGGCTTTGTGTTACAATGCCCCAGGACACTCCAGCTAGTGGAGATGCCCGCCCCCTGGACACAGCACCCACTTTTGGTAGCAAGTCCAGGGGAGATAATGAGAAAAACAAGGAGGAGTCACCCACCAGTCAGGACAGCCCCTAAGGTGCCCTGAGCTTAGGTGACCCCTGCCTTTAGAAATCCTCCATCTTGGTTTTGGAGGATTCCCCCAATAGGATAGGGATGTGCCCCCTTCCCTCAGGGAGGAGGCACAAGGAGGGTGTAGCCACCCTCAAGGACAGTAGTCATTGGCTACTGCCCCCCAGACCTAAACACACCCCTAAATTTAGTATTTAGGGGCGAACCTGAACCCAGGAAATCAGATTCTTGCAACCTGAAGAAACAAGGACTGCTGACCTACAAGCCTGCAGAGAAGGAGTAGGACGACAACTGCTTTGGCCCCAGCCCTACCGGCCTGTCTCCAACTTTGAAAACCTGCAACCAGCGACCCATCCGACAGGGACCAGTGACCTCTGAAGCCTCAGAAGACTGCCCTGGACTAAAGGACCAAGAAACTCCAGTGAACAGCGGCCCTGTTCAAAACCAGCTACTTCTTTGCAACAAAGAAGCAACTTTCAAAGACTGCATGTTTCCAGCCGGAAGCGTGAGACTTGACACTGCACCCGACGCCCTGGCTCGAGATCCAGAGAACAAACACCTCAGGGAGGACTCCCCGGCGACTGCGAGCCAGTGAGTAACCAGAGACGACCCCCCTGATCCCCCACAGCAATGCCTGCAGAGAGAATCCAGAGGCTCCCCCTGACCACAACTGCCTGTAACAAGGGACTTGACGCCTGGAACCAACACTGCACCCGCAACCCCCAGGACCTGAAGGAACCGAACCTCAGCGCAGGAGTGACCCCAGGTGACCCTCTGCCTTGCCCAGGTGGTGGCTGTCCCGAGAAGCCCCCCGTGCCTGCCTGCACCACTAGAGTGACCCCCGGGTCCCTCCATTGAAACCTATACAAAACCCGACGCCTGCTTTGCACACTGCATCCGGCCGCCCCTGTGCCGCTGAAGTAGTGTTTTGTGTGCCTACTTGTGTCCCCCCCAGTGCTCTACAAAACCCTCCTGGCCTGCCCCCCGAGGGCGCAGGTACTTATCTGCTGGCAAACTGGAACCGGAGCACCCCTGTTCTCCATAGGTGCCTATGTGTTTTGGGCACCTCTTTGACCTCTGCACCTGACTGGCCCTGAGCTGCTGGTGTGGTAACTTTGGGGTTGCCTTGAACCCCCAACGGTGGGCTGCCTATGCCCCAGGACTGAGACTTGTAAGTGTTTTACCTACCTCCTAATCTAACCTTTACTCTTCTCCCCCATTGTAAAGAAATGGCTCCCTGTTGCAGTTACCCCCCCACTTTTTGCCTGATACTGATGCTGACTTGACTGAGAAGTGTGCTGGGACCCTGCTAACCAGGCCCCAGCACCAGTGTTCTTTCACCTAAAATGTACCATTGTCTCCACAATTGGCACAACCCTGGCACCCAGGTAGTCCCTTGTAACTGGTACCCCTGGTACCAAGGGCCCTGATGCCAGGGACAGGTCTCTAAGGGCTGCAGCATGATTTATGCCACCCTAGGGACCCCTCACTCAGCACAGACACACTGCTTGCCAGCTTGTGTGTGCTGGTGGGGAGAAAATGACTAAGTCGACATGGCACTCCCCTCAGGGTGCCATGCCAACCTCACACTCCCTGTGGCATAGGTAAGTCACCCCTCTAGCAGGCCTTACAGCCCTAAGGCAGGGTGCACTATACCACAGGTGAGGGCATATGTGCATGAGCACTATGCCCCTACAATGTCTAAGCAAAACCTTAGACATTGTAAGTGCAGGGTAGCCATAAGAGTATATGGTCTGGGAGTCTGTCCAAAAACGAACTCCACAGCTCCATAATGGCTACACTGAATACTGGGAAGTTTAGTATCAAACTTCTCAGAATAATAAACCCACACTGATGCCAGTGTTGGATTTATTAAAAAATGCACACAGAGGGCATCTTAGAGATGTCCCCTGTACTTTACCCAATTGTTCAGTGCAGGACTGACTGGTCTGTGCCAGCCTGCTGCTGAGAGACGAGTTTCTGACCCCATGTGGTGAGGGCCTTTGTGCTCTCTGAGGACAGAAACAAAAGCCTGCTCTGGGTGGAGGTGCTTCACTCCTCCCCCCTGCAGGAACTGTAACACCTAGCAGTGAGCTTCAAAGGCTCAGGCTTCGTGTTACAGTGCCCCAGGGCACTCCAGCTAGTGGAGATACCCGCCCCCTGGACACAGCCCCCACTTTTGGCGGCAAGTCCAGGAGAGATAATGAGAAAAACAAGGAGGAGTCACTGGCCAGTCAGGACAGCCCCTAAGGTGTCCTGAGCTGAAGTGACTAACTTTTAGAAATCCTCCATCTTGCAGATGGAGGATTCCCCCAATAGGGATAGGAATGTGACCCCCTCCCCTTGGGAGGAGGCACAAGGCACAGGAGACCCCCACCCTCAGGGCTAGTAGCCATTGGCTACTAACCCCCCAGACCTAAACACGCCCTTAAATTTAGTATTTAAGGGCTCCCCAGAACCAAGGAACTCAGATTCCAGCAACCTAAGAAGAAGAGGACTGCTGAGCTGAAAAACCCTGCAGAGAAGACGGAGACACCAACTGCTTTGGCCCCAGCTCTACCGGCCTGTCTCCCCACTTCAAAAAGACACTGCTCCAGCGACGCTTTCCCCAGGACCAGCGACCTCTGAATCCTCAGAGGACTGCCCTGCTCTAGAAGGACCAAGAAACTCCCGAGGACAGCGGCTCTGTTCACCCAAGACTGCAACTTTGTTTCTAAAGGAGCAACTTAAAGACAACAGCATTTCCCGCCAGAAGCGTGAGACTTGCAACCCTGCACCCGGCGACCCCGACTCGACTGGTGGAGAAACAACGCTTCAGGGAGGACTCCCCGGCGACTCCGAGACTGAGTAACCAAAGTTGTCCCCCCTGAGCCCCCACAGCGACGCCTGCAGAGGGAATCCCGAGGCTCCCCCTGACCGCGACTGCCTGACTCTAAGATCCTGACACCTGGAAAAGACCCTGCACCCACAGCCCCCAGGACCTGAAGGATCGGAACTCCAGTGCAGGAGTGACCCCCAGGAGGCCCTCTCCCTTGCCCAGGTGGTGGCTACCCCGAGGAGCCCCCCCCCTTGCCTGCATCGCTGAAGAGACCCCTTGGTCTCCCATTGAAACCTATTGAAAACCCGACATGTGTTTGCACACTGCACCCGGCCGCCCCCGTGCTGCTGAGGGTGTACTTTCTGTGCGGACTTGTGTCCCCCCCCTGGTGCCCTACAAAACCCCCCTGGTCTGCCCTCCGAAGACGCGGGTACTTACCTGCTGGCAGACTGGAACCGGGGCACCCCCTTCTCCATTGAAGCCTATGTGTTTTGGGCACCACTTTGAACTCTGCACCTGACCGGCCCTGAGCTGCTGGTGTGGTGACTTTGGGGTTGCTCTGAACCCCCAACGGTGGGCTACCTTGGACCCCAATTTGAACCCCGTAGGTGGTTTACTTACCTGCAAGAACTAACATTACTTTACTTCCCCTAGGAACTGTGAAAATTGCACTGTGTCCACTTTTAAAACAGCTAAATGTGTTTTATGTAAAAAGTATATATGCTATTGTGATTATTCAAAGTTCCTAAAGTACTTACCTGCAATACCTTTCAAATGAGATATTACATGTAGAATTTGAACCTGTGGTTCTTAAAATAAACTAAGAAAATATATTTTTCTATAACAAAAACCTATTGGCCTGGAATTGTCTCTTAGTGTGTGTTCCTCATTTATTGCCTGTGTGTATGTACAACAAATGCTTAACACTACTCCTTTGATAAGCCTACTGCTCGACCACACTACCACAAAATAGAGCATTAGTATTATCTCTTTTTGCCACTATCTTACCTCTAAGGGGAACCCTTGGACTCTGTGCATACTATTCCTTACTTTGAAATAGTGCATACAGAGCCAACTTCCTACACCCATGAACTGTTGATTTTTGCACGAAGTGTCCACTACAATAGCTTATTGACATTTTTACAAAGACTGTACATGATATTGTTTCCATTCAAAGTTCCTAAAGTATCTAAGTGAAGTACATTGCACTTAAAGTGTTTACTGCAAATCTTGAACCTGTAGTTCTTAAAATAAACTAAGAAAAATATATTTATCAATATAAAAACCTATTGGCCTGGAGTAAGTCTGAGTGTGTGTTCCTCATTTATTGCATGTGTGTGTACAACAAATGCTTAACACTACCCCCTGATAAGCCTACTGCTCGACCACACTACCACAAAATAGAGCATTAGAATTATTTAATTTTGTAACTATCTTACCTCTAAGGGGAACCCTTGGACTCTGTGCACACTATTTCTTACTTTGAAATAGTATATACAGAGCCAACTTCCTACAATTCAGAACTCATTAACAACCCCTGGGCTCCCGGCACAAGGAAAGCTTACAAATCAGCTTGGACTCTTTGGGCAAGCTGGTGAGTGGGAAAATGTATCAATTCCTTTTCAACAAATATAAATCTTATCATTAACTTCTTGGCTACTTCAGTTCAGCCGAGTCTTACAGAACCATAAATCTCTATAGATCAGCTATATCCATGCATCATCAAAATATCAACGGTAAACCCGTTGGAGAATATCCCCTACTCTGCCGACTGTTGAAGGGAGTAAAACTTTCCAAGCCACATATCTGTGGGATGCATTGCTAGTTTTAAATGTGTTCCTCTCATGGCCCGAGAACTCAGATCTTTCCTTAAAAATGCTCTCAGCAAAGTTGCCCATGTTGTTGTGCCTTATATCCATTAAACGTGTGTCTGATGTCAAATCCCTAGAGGTTTCTTCTTGCCAATTCATGCCTACAGGAGTTTTATTCCACATTACTATGCACACAAAAACCAATCTACATACAGTATTTTATCCTTTCTTTCCTAACAAACCTAAACTCCGTGTGGGACTATGTTTAAAGGAATACGAGAAACGTACTCTCAACCTCAGAATGTTCTCACTCCACCAGCTTCTGATTTCCTTCCCCACAAACCAGATTCCTCTGCTACTTTTGCTTGTTGGGTTAAATGGGTCATGTCTTTAGCTGGGATCGACATCTCCACCTTCGGGCCCATTTTTCCAGGGGTCATGGCCTCTAAAGCCTTTTCAGTGGGCTCTAGCTTAGAGGACATTCTGAGGTTGGCTGATTGGTCTAATGACAATGTTTTTAGAACTTTCTATTGTAAGACTGTTAAAACTGCAACTTCTTTGGTTGTTGATATGCTTTAAACTAGCATAACAGGAGCCTCCGGTCTCGACATAAAATGTAGATTTTCCTAGTAAACTATGAAGGAAAGTCTTATTTTTATTAAGGACATGGAGGTGAGTATTATCCCACCGCTGTTACTACTAACGTGTTTCTCTTTCCCTCCCAGCGAATCCGGCATTGCCTCCTTCCTCGGGATGATGCCACATGTTATTCGCTTGCTTCTTCCGCTTCTGGGCTGCAGACCTCTCAGATCTCTTTCCTTCAGGACCCTCGGTGTTCAAAAAGATGCTCTGACTTTTCTTTTGCTTAATTCGAAAGAAAACAGTAGAATTACGTTCCTACTGTTCACAGTGGAGCACTCAACACCTCAAGAAGTGTGGTTGTGAGTTCATTAAACCCCTTGGCTCTGTTCCATGCTGGGGAGAGGATGTGGCATAACAACCAGAGCTGCCGATCTTGGACATGGAGAACTAGGTTCGTGTCTCAGTGTTAGCTCAAGATCCGGTGAGTCTGGACGAATCACTTGATCTCCCTGTACCTAATAACAACAAAAATGAGTGTGTCCTTACATAATGTAACTGGTGCTCCTGTACAGTGCTCTAGTACCTTTGGGTTGTGTTTATGGTTACGTAGAATCCTGCCCTGACTTACATGCCATCTGAATTTCACCCTTCCTCTGTATGAGCTGTCAGCTAACTTTCAGCACACTGTCCCGGAATGGAATGGAGGGTGTTTCTTCAGGAGGTCTGCAGTAACACCTATACATATACATGCCAACAGACCTGATTCAGGCGGAAGACTCCCTATTTTGGCTTTATTTTGGCAGGCTCCTGCCTCATGTTGCCTCTCTTGCAATAGAAGTCAGTAGGGAAATACATTCTAAAGGTTCTTTAAAAAATATACAGGGAGTGCAGAATTATTAGGCAAATGAGTATTTTGACCACATCATCCTCTTTATGCATGGTGTCTTACTCCAAGCTGTATAGGCTCGAAAGCCTACTACCAATTAAGCATATTAGGTGATGTGCATCTCTGTAATGAGAAGGGGTGTGGTCTAATGACATCAACACCCTATATCAGGTGTGCATAATTATTAGGCAACTTCCTTTCCTTTGGCAAAATGGGTCAAAAGAAGGACTTGACAGGCTCAGAAAAGTAAAAAATAGTGAGATATCTTGCAGAGGGATGCAGCACTCTTAAAATTGCAAAGCTTCTGAAGCGTGATCATCGAACAATCAAGCGTTTCATTCAAAATAGTCAACAGGGTCGCAAGAAGCGTATGGAAAAACCAAGGCGCAAAATAACTGCCCATGAACTGAGAAAAGTCAAGCGTGCAGCTGCCACGATGCCACTTGTCACCAGTTTGGCCATATTTCAGAGCTGCAACATCACTGGAGTGCCCAAAAGCACAAGGTGTGCAATACTCAGAGACATGGCCAAGGTAAGAAAGGCTGAAAGACGACCACCACTGAACAAGACACACAAGCTGAAACGTCAAGACTGGGCCAATAAATATCTCAAGACTGATTTTTCTAAGGTTTTATGGACTGATGAAATGAGAGTGAGTCTTGATGGGCCAGATGGATGGGCCCGTGGCTGGATTGGTAAAGGGCAGAGAGCTCCAGTCCGACTCAGACGCCAGCAAGGTGGAGGTGGAGTACTGGTTTGGGCTGGTATCATCAAAGATGAGCTTGTGGGGCCTTTTCGGGTTGAGGATGGAGTCAAGCTCAACTCCCAGTCCTACTGCCAGTTCCTGGAAGACACCTTCTTCAAGCAGTGGTACAGGAAGAAGTCTGCATCCTTCAAGAAAAACATGATTTTCATGCAGGACAATGCTCCATCACACGCGTCCAAGTACTCCACAGCGTGGCTGGCAAGAAAGGGTATAAAAGAAGGAAATCTAATGACATGGCCTCCTTGTTCACCTGATCTGAACCCCATTGAGAACCTGTGGTCCATCATCAAATGTGAGATTTACAAGGAGGGAAAACAGTACACCTCTCTGAACAGTGTCTGGGAGGCTGTGGTTGCTGCTGCACGCAATGTTGATGGTGAACAGAGCAAAACACTGACAGAATCCATGGATGGCAGGCTTTTGAGTGTCCTTGCAAAGAAAGGTGGCTATATTGGTCACTGATTTGTTTTTGTTTTGTTTTTGAATGTCAGAAATGTATATTTGTGAATGTTGAGATGTTATATTGGTTTCACTGGTAATAATAAATAATTGAAATGGGTATATATTTTTTTTTTGTTAAGTTGCCTAATAATTATGCACAGTAATAGTCACCTGCACACACAGATATCCCCCTAACATAGCTAAAACTAAAAACAAACTAAAAACTACTTCCAAAAATATTCAGCTTTGATATTAATGAGTTTTTTGGGTTCATTGAGAACATGGTTGTTGTTCAATAATAAAATTAATCCTCAAAAATACAACTTGCCTAATAATTCTGCACTCCCTGTATATATATCTCCCTCTTTTCTAAAATGTTAGCTTGTTTGCTACAATTTGAAAACCTCTAGACTGCTGCAAAAAGTTTCACAAATTGCAATGCCCAGTAAAGCTTTAGCAAGAGCACGATATGCTGACTTGCTTATTCAGAGAACTTCCCGGCCTGCTAAGCACGTCTTCACCTGCCTCAAACAGGTTACGACGGGGCAGCATTAATATCTGTGGCATACTTAGACCTTTCCCAGGCAAGCTGCTCTGATACAACAAGCAATAACACGGGTGGAAGCAACAGCACAGAGGGGGCTCCTCGGGGCAGGAGTGGAGACTTCCTGAATTTATTTTTTATTTTCAAAGTATGTCCAGCAGGGCGCGATCAGTGGAAGGGCACTGGTTGCCCACAGGAAGCTGTACTTGGTTTATGGGCCATGGAACAAAGAAACACAGGAAGCCCAAGAAGCCAAAGGGAAACTGGGAAGCCCTGACCTATCAGAAACAAGAGTGACGTCAGAGCCAAACAATGATAAGTATGGAGCAAACTCGAAGCCAGTTTTAAGCTTATTATTATTATTTTTTTTAGAAGAGATTTCAAAAGGACATCGCGGTATTGCCGAGTTACCATTATAATAACTTTTCAAACGAGTTCAGACTTCTGGCATGGTAGCCCAATACACTGAAAAGCCCCAACATAAAAAAAGAGTAAATGAAAAAAATGTCTCTAGGTCACCATACTTCACTCTAAATAGATGATACCGTAACTAATACCCTTCTAATATCCCAGCAAATAAAAATATCAGCCACTGAATTTATCCTCAAAACATCTTTGGGAACTCAACCAGAGATAGGAAAGAGCTATAGAAGCAAGACAGTCCCCGATGGAAATTACTGCTTGCCATTTACAAATGGCACAGTGATACGTATTGGCATGCAAGGTATAGCGCACTGCGGGGCTGGGTCCACACTATATAAATAATTCATCATCCCTAAGCCCCTCACCCCCGCTCACAAAATACACAGTGGCTGGTCTTTGAGCTTCTACTGAACTAGCATTGAGATTATACCAACTCAATTTTGGAACTAGATATGTGCAGTCAACGGTGTGGACTAGTTTCAGGTGATATTTTTATTTAACCTTATTTATTCTGCTGTACTGATATAATCCAGCGTCAAAACATATGTGTAACAAATAGACACAGTGGAACACTTGTGATTTCTCAACTGGAATTCCCACTAGGGTTAACACGATATGATTTAGTCATATATGACAAGTATTTTATTTTGAAAACTATTCTTTTGGGACCTTTTACCTCACTGGGCCCACTAGAAAGTGTATCCAATGTAACTGAAATGCATTAACAATATTCTATAGCCTTCAAAAATTAGAAAAAAAAGTATAACTAAATTTAAAAAAAAAAAATGTTTAAATACACACTAATAATATTTACTACTTTACTCCTTCCTCTTCTCTGTCCGCAATTGCATTGCCGTACAGGATAAGGCAATAACTTTAGAAAAGTGGCATGGAAAATAGACTGCCTGGTAGCAACCGACCTAAGTCATGATTGTCTTTAATACAAAAAAGTGCGTTAGGTAAAAATACAATCTCAATTGTCTTTAGACTTAGCAGTGAGTTTGAGGTAAGGATAGGAAAAAGCAAAGAAATAGAAAAGTCTTTAGGATGTGCGCCTGCTCTAATTTATGCAGCGTTATAAAAAAAAAAAAACAGGTCTCAGGCCAAACCATGACCACCATATTTTTGAGAAGGCAGAGGCCGAGAGATTTCTTGTAATTCATGAAAACGCAGGGAGAGAAGCAGAAAGCTAGAGGCGCCCAGAGCGCTGTGAGCTGCATCGTGATTAATTGCTGACAGAGTTTTCAGTATCTCAATAACAGGAAAAGCCTTTCTGTGAGGAACTCTCCAGCCAATATGATATGCAAAGCTTTTAGGCCGGCATGCACTTCCTGGATTTCCTGTCTCACAAACAGCGATTGTCACCTTCCGCTCTGCCGAAGAGAAACAGGCGAGGCAAGGCTCTTGGCAGGGCAGGGGAATACATGGCCGCCAGGACTCCCAACCGCCTCTCTCTCTTCGCAGGAAGTCTCGCTTGATCGTAGCAACGGATTGCAGAGTTTTTCTGAGAAATCAGATGGTGTGCTGGAGCACAATCCTTTGCTTTACTGTTCGTAAACTGTTGAATGGTGAGCTCCGGAATGACCACAGCGTTTTGCTACTCCTGACGAAAAATGTACCCATCTCAACTCCTGGTTAATTCAACATTAAATAGTTTGTGTAGCTAAAATTGTAAGTAGGGTTTATTATGCAGCTTTAACCTGTAGTGTAAGTTTCACTACTGCTCGTGTAGCATGAGGAGGACTTTGTAGCCCGTTTTCCTAAACTAGGTCTAATGCCCCCCATCTTACTTGTGTAGGCTGTCACCCTGCAGATCCTACCTGCTCTATAAAGTTTTTCCTTGTCCTGTAGATCCATCCACTCAGGCTCCTCCTGCATGCTAGCCTTCGTGCAGCCGTATTCACCTATTTCTACAGATGTAGGCAAGACCTCTGAGAAAGCAAACCCCCCCCCCAATGCCTGCACAGCCCACCTATATCTGCAGACCCATCCTCCTGCAGAACCCTCTGAAAACAAAACACTCAACAAGGCTCTGAACCAGAACTCTCCACAGTCTGTCTAGGCATCACCACATCTCATTATGCTATCACCAGGCTGAAAGTCTCCCCGCAAGAACAGGGCCTTACACAAGTTACTGACCCGTGATTTCTAGGCCCTGAAAAACACTCTGCATAGATACTTTGACAACATCCCATCTCACTACACATCTACTCCGAATCTACAGCCTATCAGTCATAACTTTCTTAAACCCAAGTTACTTCTTAAGGGTCACCACCAATTTCGGCCCTCCATCCTATTATGGGCTCTCTATAGTAGCGCTGTACCACCAGGTTACACTGCAACCCCCCGCTCGAGTCCAAAAACGCTACGAAGGAGCATCTATTACAACCGGAGGGTCACAAAGTACATTTCTCAATTTTATATAAATATCCAGCAGTATACTTCAATTCGTCTATGCTGAACCAGATGTACAAATGGAAGTACATTAGATGTAGGTCTGTTTTCACCAGTGACTATCACAAAACCGGCGCAATTACTATTAACTTGCTCTCTAGAACTTGGATGTCACGTTATGCATTGTACCACAAGCGTGGCCTTTGTAGAACTATTCTGACTGAAATGGAATTGTTCCTAAACAAGCAAAGAGCCTACTTCCGCTCAGTGTGGACATCTGATCTGGGTCCTGCACCATGATCTCCAAAGCGTAGAAGGTTAAACACAGCAACAAATATTTCAAATAAGGGTTAAGTATAGCAAACCGGGCTTGAAAACTGTGCTGTTTTTTTGGTCCTAAAGGATAATGAAAGAGACGAACTGTAAAAGTAACTAGGAAATACAACCCAAAACTAAATATACAGTGGGGATGAGAACACCGATTTAAACAGTGACCTGCAGAATCTTTTACATAAAGCAATAGCCAATAGTTTGGCCAGAGGAAAGAAAGCATTAGCTTAAAGGCATTGATGATGCTTGTGGTTTAGGGTGTGACACTCCAAGCAAACAATAATATAGTTAACATTATAAAGAACGTAAAGATGCACACCATGTTTAAGTGAAAGGGCATAATAAGAAAATGTAAAACAAACATGAAAAATGTAGATAATGTTTTAACGAGTTATAAAACAAGCACTTGCAAAGCCAATATTTCTCACCTATGCAAGAACTATTGGCTTTGCCAATGTGTTTTAACCACGTTGTACACCAGCGTGGCTGCTGTTCAGCATGACTAAAAGTTATCGGGTAAAGGACAGTGGTGTGGCGTGGAGTGTGGCGTGGGGTGTTATGGAGTGGCGTACAGTGGTGTAGAGTACAGCTGAGTGGAGTGTCATTTGAGTGGTGCTGAGTAGAACAGAGTGGTGTAGAGCCACAAATGTGCAGTCGTGCAGTGGCACTCAGTGTTGCAGAGTAGAGTAAGGGGCGTAGAGTGCAGTGGTGCAGAGTTCATTGGTTTTGAATTAAGCGAAGTTGAGTGCATTGGTGTAGAGTGGTGTAGCGTAGAATATGTGCAGTGGCATACAGTAGATTGTTTCAGAGTAGAGTGAAGTGGCCTAGAGTGGAGTGGTGAAGGGTAGAGTGGAGAGGCACTGAGTAATAGAATAGAGTGTAGTGGCATAAAGTAGAATGGTGTACAGTAGAGTAGATTTTTTTGAAGGAGAGTGAAGTGGCCTGGAGTGGTGCACAGTAGGGTGGAGTGGTGCACAGTATAGTGCCATGGCAGAGTAGTGGCGCAGACTTCAGTGGCATAAAGTGCAGTTATGCAGAGTACAGTGGTAGAGTGGAGTGGCAGAGTGGAGTGGCTCAGAGTAAAGTGACAGACTGCAATGGTGTACAGTGTAGTTGGTAATATTGCTGTGGTGTACAGTAGATGAGTGTCAGAGTGCATTAGCGAAGCGCGCATTGATGCAGAGTGCAGTGGCGCAGATTAGAGTAGCATGGAGTACATTGGGGTAGAGTGTAGTGATAGAGTGGTGCAGAGGAAAGTGACGTATACTGTAATGCAGAGTAGAGTGCAGTGGCGTAGACTAGAGTGTTGTAGAGTGGCGTACATTGCAGAGGAGCAGAGTAGACTGTTGTAGAGTGCAGAGGCGTTGAGTGTATTGATTTTGGGTACAGTGGTGTAGAGGGCATTGGCACTGAGTGCAGAGTGCAGCAGCGTAGAATGGAGTGGTGCAGGGTAGACTGCAGTGGCTTAGAGTGGAATCGCGCAGAGTGGAATAGAGTGGCGCAGAGTGCATTGTCGGAGTAGACTGATTCAGGGTAGGGTGCAGATTTGTAGAGTGCAGTGGTGCAGTTGATTACAGTGGCTTACAGTTGATTTGCAAAGAGTGCAGTGATGGAGGGTGGAGTGATGCAGAGTAGAGTGGTGTAGAGTGTAGTGGCATACAGTGTATTTATTGTCGTAGAGTGCCGCAGACTGCTGCAGAGTACAGTGCAGTGGCGGAGAGTGCAGTGTTGCAGAGTAGCGGCGTAAATTAAACCGATGCAGCGTGTAGTGGCAGAGAGTGTAGTGAGGTACAGTGCAGTTCCAGAGAGCGCAGTGGCAGATAGTGCAGTGTTGCAGAATGGAGTAGCATGGAGTGGCGCAGAGTGGATTGAGTAGATTGTTTCAGAGTAGACTGGAATGGTGCATTGTAAGGTACAGTGGCATAGATTAGAGAGGTGTATAGTGGATTGAAATAAGAGCGCACTGGCATAGAATGGAGTGGTACATAGAGTGCTCTGGTGTAGAGTGCAGTGTTGCAGAGTAGAGTGGTTTAGAGTGCAATGGTGCATAGTAGAATAGTGTGAAGAAGAGAGGATTGGCACAAGTTAGAGTGATGCAGCATAGAGTGAAGTAGAGTGGAGAGTTTCAGAGTAGAGTGCAGTGATGCAGTGTGGAGTGGCATATTGTGGAGTGGTGCAGAGTAGACTGCAGTGATGTGGAGTGGTGCAGAGTGGAGTGGGGTAGATTGAAGTATCCATGGCATGGTAGTGTACTGCCATTACAGACAACACATATTCAATTGAAAGGACCATTACATATGCACAGACATACAGTTTACTGATAAAAGTATACAGCACAAAAGCTAATGTGTGGAAATGTCATTGCCTAGAGTATTGATTTGTTTTGATCGTAAATAAATATTTGTTTCCACCATACTCCAGAATTACCAAAACATTTGCTTCATTTGTACTTTTCTTATTCGGATATATTCTAAAATATATGCACAGTTAATGTACAGACATTTACATTTTGTTGTGTGCTTCCTCAAGCGCACTCCCTCTAGCCAGTTGTCACCTAAATCCTCTCACTGCAAAGTCAGAGAAAGTAAAGTAAACACTAAGATCCCTGGAAGACAGAACCGGATATTTGACCTCTATCTTTGAGTGCGCAGCAAATGTGACAAGACAAGAACAAGATTAAAGAGCCTTTTTACAGATATCCATAACTGTTGGAGAAATACAGTACATAGGATTTAGGCAACGGAAGGGACGAACTCAAGGTGGACAGCCCAACAAACCACAAAAGGAAATTTTAAGCAATGGGTGGAATGCCTTCTCAGGGAAGCTTTCGGAAATTCTGCAATATGTTGTTATCAAACCTGACAGCCATGCTGTCTAATAGGCTTCGATATAAAAAGGTAGTCCTTTCATAAGCAGTAATCAAAACGACTCCTCAAAATTGTGCACTAGAGGGCAGTAAAACTATGAATATTCACTATGAAACTTCATCCAAAGGGTGCTCAGAAGCCAGTAGCTGGATTTTCATACAGGCCATAAGACTAGATAGGAAGTGATTTTCTCGAGTGCTGCATGCAGAGCTGAACTAGTGAAAATATTATGTGCCAGTGCCCACGTTTTCCTCAGACGCTCATCGGCGACATTTCTGAATGCCGTGGTTGCTGAATACCAAGGGTGCTTTAATCTTGATTCCACCTCATGCCTTTTTAATCCACCATCAGACAATCCCTACCTCTCTATCTCGCCCTTGTAGGTTCTTTTTTAAACCTGCTTTCTTTCTTTGTCACTGTATATGTCTGTCTCTCCCTCCTTCCTTCCCTCTTTTTTGTTTTTTCTCTTTTTTCCTTCGAATCAAAGGGTGATTAGGTAAAATAAGTCCAGGCGCCCAAACTCTGGCACCATCTGCAACCACCAGCTCTCATTAAGCCCTTGCTGTTTATACTGATGTTGCTGGCTAACAGATATATATCCTGGCACCCCAACAGTAGTAGTAGTTGCTTCTATATCTTTAGATTGGTTGAGCAAAGATTTGTGCAGTTTTTTTTTCAGGATCTTTCCTCTTCTGGCCCTGAAACGTCTTTAGTCTCTTACACTTCCAAAAGTACAATTCACCAGCAGGCAGGCAACATTTCAAAGCATGGTAGGTCTAAATGTACCTGAAGCACAAATCAAACTCATTCTCCCAATCCTTGGAATCGGGTTGAGACAGACAGCGGTAAAAACTGCTCTTCAAGAGTCCATATGTAGATGAGCAGGGTCGTTATAGCACAGAAGGCAAGGATGTCTCCTTTCAGACTACTTGAAAAGTTCCAGTGGGCAAAGCAGCATTTAAAAAGGGGGCATTAGCATGCCACTGGTCGGTGAGATACTACCTACAGCTACATTTACTAGTATGATGTAATTCCTGCTCTACGAGGCACCAAATGTTTACCAAGAAATATTTGCAAAGCCAAGAAGGAAAAATAGAGCTTTGAAGCTAAGGTGCTTTCTCCCCTTCAATTTAACCCACCTTTAACAAGTTTAGCCCAGTCCGACTCCAGAAGGAAAACAAAAACGTAGTGGGTGAAATACTTGAATTAATCTCAGCCACTGCTAATTACTAATGGGCTCATTCTAGTCTATTGTTTATTTTCCCAACATGCCACTTAAAACAGGAATCAGATGCATGCAATACTGCCAGGTCCTCCTCCACTAACAGATGTCCACCCTTAACTGCCAGGCTAGGTTCCCTTTGAACTGATACACAAGCAAACCCAAACTGGTTTCAGGCTATTTGGGCCTAGTCAGCAGGGTGAGGCTTGATTCAAAGAGGAGCCCGTTTAATACTGGAATGGATAAGGTGTACCTCTTTCTAGGCTGTCAGGATGAGGCAGAAAAACGATTGAACTTGCGTGTGGCCTGAGCGATCACTAGTGGCCAAGATTAATTCCAGCATTTCATCCATCATTTTGTTGTTTGTTGCAGATGACGCCCCCAAGTGTGATGGATATGCCCAGACTTGGGTCCTATGCTCAGTGTGCCATATAACTCAAGCAGCAACCCACTCCTCAGCCCAAATAGGTTGAAACTGTTCTGAGGTTGCTTGTGTTTCCTTCTAGAGACAGCCTTGGCTGGCATTTTGGAATAGACTATTCTCAAGCAAAGCAGGGTCAGTACTGGTATGCATAAGGTTAGCATCTGTCAAGTGGTACAGTGGGTGAAAAATGATGGACTAGAATGCAGCCTGATTGATTGCCAGTGCTGACATTAATTCAAGCACTCAAACAATCACTTTGATATTTGCTGCAGGCCAAATCTAGGGCAATTCATCACCTTCCGCTCACACTATCACATTATGGCGTGCATGCAGAAAAGAGGAGCTGGAATCTGAACCAACACTCCTTTTGAAAGAAGCTAGGTGAGAAAAGGGGTAAATAGTCAGGCCAAGAGGTTAGGACAACCTCCCCCTTTTTTTGGTTATGGTGTGTGCGGTTTTGAAGCGTGAGCCTGTCAGATGGCATTAGCAATTTTTTAAAGAGGTGTGAAATCCTCAAGTCATGGGGTGAATTTCAATAATATGCCTGAAATTGGCCAAGGTACACTAAATTCAAAGTCTCATAATAGCAAAACTAATATGGTTATGCCAAAGCCAGATTTAGCATTTCAAACCAAACAGCACGGTTGTATGTCAGGACACCAAGCACAAAAATATCATACCACCAATCAATTAATTAAATCTTTATTCAATTCAAAACAAGTAAACCATAAAATATGTTCAAACACTGAGCATAATCAGTAAGATCACATCCAAAGTAAAAAATAAGAACAAAATAGATATCAAAAACAATAAAAACATCCAAATTGCAGCTAAAACCAACAAAAGTACTCAAACAACAGTTAAGACGGACACATCATTCTAAGGTAATTGAATTCCTCCTTTTGCCTCCACTAATTAAAAAGCATGTGACATGGTAACAAGTTCTAATGACAAACAGCATCTAAGAGCATCAAAGCAGGCATGATCTGAGTAAAATTACATTCATTCAAGGTTGGCTTCAAAAATCTTTTGTAAATAGGCAAGTAAAAAGGGCACACAAAAAAAAAAGTTCATAGTGTCTTGGGCTGAATAACAATCACATTGACAGGGAATGCTTACCATCATCTGCCCTTCCCTAGAGTACACAAAGCAAATGTTGTATCAAGTTGAACCTGAACTGTGTTAGCACGAAGTGGAAAGATTTAGCCAGACCAAAATTTAGACAGGGTTCTGATGAAAGGGAAGTTTGCACCAGGATATGGGATCAAACAGTTGGCATAGACAAAGGGTTAGATTCTCTTTTTTCTAATTTGTTTGACATAAAAGCTTCCTTGACCCAAACCACATCAGCCTTATTTATAATATTAGGTTGGTAAATCAGGTCAGGCTGCCCTAATCTGAGAAACCAGTCCTTAACATATTTAATCCACTGGAGTTTGGAGTTTATTGGTGTTATCAAGGTGCAAGCAATTTTTGATGATTGCTCTTATTGAGCTCAATATCTTTCTTAAACCATACATTTAATCACATAATCATGGAATGGAGCTGAATCAAATCAGTACGGAGCTAGATGACGGCTAGTTCTTTGTGAACGCTTAAAATGGATGCACTACAAGGCAGTAAAAGCAAATGCTTGATAAATCTATACTCAGTTGTTTGTAATTGCAACAAAATGGAATACCCCCAGATTTGAGTGCCATAAGAATCTACTGAAAGACATTTCACTTGGCGACTTGTAACATAGCAGGAACACAGCTATGCCCTAGTCTGGAAGCAAAATAAAAAATGAACCAAGACTTCTAGCAAAAGCACGTGATCTGGCGTGAATGAAAGGGTACCAACAAAGGGAGGAAGTGAAGAGAATCCCAAGATCACCTCTGATAAGCGTTACTCTTAATATTTTTGGGCCCAAAATCCTAATATTGGACTTGGTATAATATGTACTAAGACCAAAACTATTCATGAAATCAACAAAGCTGCTGAAAAGGTGCTGAAGTCCTAAAGCATTCCTAGATATCAGGACAGCATTGTCGGCATAAGGCAAAACTGTTATTGACCGTCTGCCCACCATGAGAACTTCGCAACCTTCTGTACAAAAAACCTTATTAAGATTATTGATGTACAAGACAAATAAAAATGTCACCAATATGCAACCTTGCCTGACACCCATAGTCAAGGTGGATTTTGATATACACTCCCCTAAACACCCAGCAGTAAGATCGGAGTGAAGATCACTAAGAAATCCAATAGTGGCTCTGTCGAAAACCATGCCCAGCATAATATGCCACAGCTTGATCCTATTGAATCGATCAAAAGCAGAGGTTAAATCCATGAACCCTAGATGAAGTGAACCCACCTTAGCCTCGATGTACTTGGATTTAAGCCTTAATCCACCATATCCTTTCCAGGCTGAAAGCCATACTGTGCTTCGGACAGAATCTGATGCTTTTTAGCCCACTAAGTTACCCTACTTGATAAACCTCCCCCCCCCATCATCTTGCCTGTGGAACCTATCAAAAAGATGGGGGCAATAACATCAGGGGTCTTTTTTGTCACCCATTTTAAAGATTGGAACGATGACGGAATTTGACCATGAGGATGGAAGTTGTCGCTTAACAGCTGTATTGATGTAAAGAGTTAAAAGGAGTGCCCAAAAGACAATGTTTGATTTAAACACGTCGATTGGTACAGCTTCAGGACCTAAGGCTTTATTCTTTGGGAAGTCAATAAAGGCATCCCTGACTTCTTCCCAACAGAACACTGAAAAGTAAGCAGAGGAAAGGGACAGACTTATCCAGCTGCACAGACGTATCGCCATCAGGGGCAGGAACATCATAAATGGTAGCATAACGATTAAGCCAGGAGTCTGGAGAAATAACCTGAAAAAATACTCCTCGAAGAAAGAGCTAAAGGAGGGTGATTATTTTCTGGAATATTTAACAGTCTTTGGAGTTATACGAGTTCGCTAGATCTTCCCGGACACCTAGCTTTAATGCCAACTTCCTGCTCCTATCTGCAGAATAATAATCATGATGGCAGGATTTGACTACGTTTATCTCTGGGCTTCTTCTTCAGGGCTTCCAACAGCTTTTTATGAGTTAATGAACAAGAGTGGTCAAACCATCTACGGGATGGACGACTAGTCCTATTAGACGTAAGGATAGATCTCATCTTAGTGCAGATGGCAGAAAAAGAGGTTAAAATATTCTTGGCTGAAACATGTTCGTCCAAACAAGCAGAAAACTCCCCGAAACACTCTTTAAACAAATCGAGGTAGAACTGAGAATAACTCTGTCCGAGCTAATTCTGTGTCCCTGATCTATTGCAGAAACCCATCCGCACAAAGTGTGATTAGAAGACGCAGAATTATTTGCGCTGAAGTCAGTAGCACATAAGGGATTGTGACTGTTTCCAGAGTCCCAAAACACCTCAAAGTTCAATGAAGAAGGAGGTAATACTGATGAAACAAA
This sequence comes from Pleurodeles waltl, assembly GCF_031143425.1. Lineage (NCBI taxonomy): Eukaryota > Metazoa > Chordata > Amphibia > Caudata > Salamandridae > Pleurodeles > Pleurodeles waltl. The sequence goes on from NC_090450.1 coordinate 905,799,366, forward strand.
AATAAAATCAATAACAGAAAAGCAACCTCTCCCGAAAAAGGTAGGAGCACTATGAGAAACACTCTCCGGTAATCTAGCACTGTCAACCAAAACCAGGTTGAAGTGGCTTAAAACAGAATTTATGAGTTCACCCTGGGCAGCGTGTCTAAAATACAGAGTATCTGTGGGGATGGGAGACCACCTGCAAGCATCCTGAATGGGACAGGAGTCACACAGGTGACTGTTAAAATCAACCAGAAGCATAATGGAAAAAATACTCTTCATAGTTCTTATCCAACAAATGTCTCAGTTTGAATGCAATAACATTCTGAGATTGGGTTAGGTTTGCATTATAAAAATTTAAATCAAGACGTTCTCATAGTTCTGAAATGAGATGCAAACAGCAAGGACATTTTGGGAACTAATATCCTCTTGTTTGGTATCGCAAATCAAACTTTAACAAAATAAAATATGAGAGACCTCCTTTAGCTCTCCTCAAAATAAAACCTGTTGCTGGTGCAAAAAAAATAACCTGTAAACATCAATAGCAAACACTTGGATGTCTCCCAAGCTCCTTGTAGACAGATCACACTGTGCTTCCTTAACAAAGAGACCCACTCAGTATCATTTACATTTCAGGAGACCCCTGCCACATTCCAACTTAAAATAACTACATTGACTTTAAGCAATATTTTCTGTGATCTCCTCACGACAATGACAGTCGTCAGAGTGGGAGCCATGGGGCAGATGTTCATTGTCATTAAGAGAACTCAAAGGGCCTAATCTATTGTAGGTGGGAACGCATTGACTAAGGGCTCTAACAGCAGCCCCGATCTGAGTGAGATGTTGGAGGGAGCCCAATGGAAGCAGTGGGTTTTAGTGTAGGTCGATAAAAATAACCCAAAGGAAGTGGCTGCACCGTAGCATAAAGCAAACCAGGATTTGAGAGGTCCATCAGCAAATGGCCAGCGATACTAGAATTATTAAGGTTTACAACAATACAGTCTCCAGCCATTGTTTTGGGTAGCCTGCCTAACCAATTGACCATTTGTGCTGTAATAGAATTATGCAAATATAGATTTTTTTGTCAACTGCCCCTCCAACTAGTGTATAACTATTTTTTATTTATTTTTAACTGTGGGGAATGTTTGGCCATCCCAGGCTTAAGAGGGGGCATGCAAGCAAGGACAACTACATATGGAGTAGCCCTGGTGGTAAATCCAGGTTCTGTGGGTACACCTGAAGTCATCATCACTGGCCGCTTGGACAGACTGTTTCCTCCCACAAACGGATCTCTTCAAACTATCTTGTTGCAATATCAAATGCTGATCAGAAATAGGTACATCCCCTGCCAACCCCACCCCTCCCCAGCAGGACAGGGTGCAACAATAGAGTTACCAGTTTCCTCAGGTCCAGCACCCACATAGAGCAAATAGGTGATCAGCAGACCATCCAAGCCCATTTTGTCTGTTTTTGATGGGGTTAAGTCCTGTGACAGGACTGGCAAAATATTAGACGACAAGACCTCTGATGTGGCAAGGTGAGTGGGCTGTAATGCCTCAGCCTGACTGACAATGGCAACTTCCAACTTAGCCAACTTATCAAGCTGCAAAAGATGTTACAATCAAATTTTCCAGTTTGCAAGCAGGTCACCTGCAAGTTCTTATGTCACAAAAGTGTGCTTCGATGCCCAGACTTTTGCTGCTTTCTGTTCAGATGGGGCTGAGAGGATGAAGGTAGGACAGAACCCTCTGCAGGTGGCTGATGGTCTCAACTAAATGTACATTGCCTCATGTCGGCAGTCTGGAGGCCTAGTCTATAGTAATAACATCCCCTACAAGTAATGTCCTTTAGCTAGTGGGGCATTCTTTTTGTTTGGCGGCAGATGCACCTAGACCTATTTCTTCTTCTACAGAGATGATTTTACTGGTTGTTGCCCCAACAGAAGAAGTCAAATATGTTAGCATACCAGAACGCAGTATCCCCTCCTCAGGCCAATTACAGACCTGGGCCCCACCCCATTACGGGGAGGGGGGCTGTGCGTCCCCCCCTCCCTGTGCCAATGTTGGCCCTAGGGGCCCCATGGTCTGGCCAATTACTGAAAGGGGAGGGTGATGTGTGCCCCCCCCTCCTCCCTGCGCCTCTTTTGGTTCTGATGGTCCAATCCACTGGGGCCCGGACAATATGTAAAAGGAGAGGGGACCATGTGGCACCCCTCCCCTTGACAATTTTGGCCCTGGGGACCCCATCCCCTAGGGCCTGTCCAATTAGTGCAGGGGGGGCTGCGCTGCCCCGCTCCCCGGGCCGATTTCAGCCCTGGGGACCCCATCTCCCAGGGCACTGACTGGGTGAGCTGGGGGGGGGGGGGGGGGGTGGAAGGGGGCAGTTGAATGCCCCTGCATTCCCTGCCACCTCCATTGGGAGCCAGCACTGGTCCCACACGCAGTGAGCAGCAAATAATGCTGCTCTCTGCATGCTGGAATTTCTTTTTCATCTGTTTTCCTGCCCACTTAACAGCTGGCAGGGAAATAGGTTAAATATCCACTTCCAGGAGGCGGGTAAGGTTTTCCTCCTCCCACCCACTGGGAGTGGACTTACTGTTTGCTTTGCTGTCAAATCTCCCACCAAGCGAATGCAAACATTTATGTCCCGAGGGTTGGCACCTCTGGACATAGGTAGCCAGCCCTGGTAGTCCCCAGGGCCGTTAATGGATCCAGAAGGGGGCCACATGGCCACTTCCATTCAGTTTACATGGGCTGCCCTGGGGAGGTGGTGGTCCCCAGGGCCAAAAATGGCCCATAAGGGGGGACATGCAGCCCCCTATCCCCTTGTTAAAAATCGGCCTGGCCCTGGTGAAGTGGTGGTCTCCAAAAATGGCCCATGACGCGGCGGTGGAGGGGGGTGGTGGGGGCGCATACCCCCCTTCCCACTGTTAAAAATCAGCCTGGTCCTGGGAAGTGCTAGTCCCCAGGGACAAAAAAGGGCCCAGGAGGGGGTCTGCGTGCCCCCCATTCCCTTTGGAAACATAGGCCTTGCCCTGGGAACGTGGTGGTCCCTGGGGCCGTAACAGCCTGGGTGGGGGTGGCGCACGTGGCCCCCTCCCCAATATACTAATTTAAATTTGCCCCGGGACCTGGCACACCCAGAGTTGAAGGAAAAACAAGCACGGGAGACTGATTTTTTTATATTATTATTATTATTATTATTTTGGCCGAGATTTGTGGATCTTCCACGATTTTCACTGCAAAAACTTTTTTTTGTGTAATTCCTTTTTGGCCCTAGCAGGGTCACTGTGGGACTCCACCACCAGGCCCAGAGGGGTCAGGGTATTAGTACCCTTCCCCCTTCTCTTTTTTTTTTTTTTTAAATTACAAAAAAAAGAAAACTCGGGGTGACTCAGTCCAAAAATGGCTGCAAGCATTTTCTGCAGGAAGTGCTGGCATCTGCGAAGGATCTGCATTCTTAGCTATAGAAATTTGTTTTTCCCTAACTCGAAAACTACTGAACAGTTTTACACCAAATCACAAAAGGATTTTCTCTGGACCAAGAGCTAGCGTTCTGCAACATTTGGTCCAGAATATCCAGCAGTTCAGGTTACAGTTGTGTCTAAAATCCCTTTGACTCTTCCCCCCCATCCCCTTTCCTCTCAGCCCCTGCTTGACGAATCATCCCAAAACTTTCAACTCAGCAGCTGAACTCAGGTGCGTACAAGTTTTTTTTTTTAATTTGAAAATTTTGTGAAGATTTGTCAAATTGTGCCAAAGTTATTGGCAAAACAAAAACACTTTTCTTATGGAAACTAGGTCCTATCTATAACCAACTTTTCCCATAGATTAAGCGTTTTTTGAATACCTTTTGTGCTGTTTTACGAACCTTTACGAAATTTAGAAAAGCAGTGTACAAGTTACTTATAGCTGCTGCCTGGAAATTTTTGCAGTGATTTGTCAAGTGGAGGCCGAGAAAAGGGGGCGGGGGCTTTTTCCCTATTCTGTGTCTATGGGAATTTTATACATTTTAGACACAGCTACAGCCCGAACCACTGTACAGAATTAAACAAACTTTGGCAGGAAGCTTGGCTTATAGATTTTCCTTTTTGTACTTTGGAGTAAATCTGTTCAGTAGTTTTGGAGTTATTAAATATATATATATATATATATATATATATATATATATATATATATATATATATATATATATCTATGGACACGGATCTGAGCAAAAAGCAAGGCCCCCAATTGGTTGGCCGCAACCTGAAAGGAAACCTGTGGCCACTATTTTGTTTCTTGGCTGGTCCCCCAGGGAGAAAACCAATAAAAAAACACATTAGAGATTAGGATAGAGGTATCCTGACCTCATAGGGGGAGAAGTGGATCTCTCTATGGGACCCCTGATGGTCAAAAGATTTCCCTAATGTTTTTTTTGGGCTGATCCTCTGATTCAAGGCTGCACACAGCGTGACCCTCAGTGTGAATCCACAATGGATCCGCAGATACGAAGCCCAATGGGGGAAAAAAACTCACACTGTCACACATCATTCCCCAGGCGCGCATGGCCATGCGGAGAGTGTGGTTGGGTGCATGCAGGGAGGGGTTGGGCGGCAAGTCCTGGCAACTTTAGTCATGCACGGCAGGGGTTGTATTAACATACAGTATTTATATATTACTTTATATTAAAAAAACAGAAATTCACTGAAAAAAAACAAAGATTATAGGGATGTTATAGTTAGGTTCACGCTTCACCCACACACAACCATAGAAATTCAACAGTAATTGGAATACTTATAATTATCTGAAAAAACTATAACTCGTGCTGGAAAGTAACTTTAGGCAACAAGTTATAATTTCTTAACATAAGTACAAGTATAACTAGGACTAGTGAATTTATATTGTCTATTTATATATATATATATATGGACTTCAGTGCAGTAAATCTATACTTGCCTATATACACTTACCTTCATAATATTCTGGTAGCTATACTATGGATACTATGGTGATTATATTCTAACTAATCTGAAATATAGCTATATTAAATGTAATGCAACAATTAATCTTTACTTTACAAACCACTTACACCCATGAAAACGTTTCGTTAAAAGTAAACAATGAGGACCGCCAGAAACTCTTGAGACCACTGGGTAAGCTCTAGCCAAATCATATCTATAGGCCTAATGCACAAAAAAATTTGAGCACTCAAGTGACACACAGGATGGAAATTTACATTTGCAACTTGTTCTTTTTAAAGACCGGATTACCAGGACTGAGACTGGTGATATTCTCCTCTCGTAAATTGCACTTATGGATATTCAAATTCTGCCAGCATGGTGGATTTCCTGCATATGTAAATGCAATAGCAGAAATGTGGACTGTGCAGGAGTGGTTAGGTTGTTGCAAGTTGTTCCTGTATATAATGCATTTTGGTGGTGTTCAAAAACTTTGCATGCAGATTAACACCCTAACATACATTCACAACTCTTCCTGTAAAAAGAAAGAGTGTCTTTCCACAGTGGAGTAGGGGAGTACTCTTATTTGTAATTGACATTTAAATGGGGTGCTGCCAGCAAGGGGTGGTGTTTTTCCACACTGAACATAGTTTCCTTATAAATGCATATGCATAGTTGCACATCATTTACTCGTGTAGAAGTCTGTGCATGAAAGTGGTCCGGGAAATCTACAACTGCTGTAACTTTCTTGAACTACTCAGATTGTGTCTGGCAGAATACCAAAATCCCTTTTTTTATAAGGTAAATTCCAGACAGATTTATTGATATCCTACCTGGCAGCAATGTGTGATGGTTTTTGACTTGGTATATTTCGATGCCTAGTTGACTTGCAAGTCTGCAAGTGCTAGCTGCACCCCTATGCAGGTAACTCTAAACAATACTCTTAATAAATTTCTGTGAAAGTAGGCAACAATGCTGTTTTATCGAACTTTTCACATACTCTCATTTGTGCTACATTCTTAAAGGAGGAGGCGAGGGCAGTCACCTTGTTGGTACGGTGATCTGCAATCCAACATTACAAAAAAAAAAAATCTACACAGACGCCGAAACAACGTTTATGTCACACACCCCTCTAAACACACAAGGGTATGATGAAATCTCTCCAAAATTAGAAGCCAGATTCTGAAACAAATACTGGCCCTTCATGTTGTACTACTGTTAAAGGTTGACAATTCTGTTGCTTGTTTTAAGAACATGATAGTAACTGGACTGGTAAAGAACATAAGCAATTGGTACTCCCTGGAAATACTTAAATACTTTAGGAGGTGAAACTGAACACAAGCATACTTCATGTCAGCTTGGTAGACAAAGTGAACTGTATCAAAAATAGCTATTTTAATGCAAGAAAACAGACAACAGAACTGGTGTGTTTTTCGTAACTCGTGGCTAATCCTTGTTATCCAAAATATCAAACTTCATCAAAGTTCTAACAGGGTGCTCTTCTTTAGAGTCAGAGTCATACCTCCCACAACAAGCACTGATAAAGTCAACTAGTCTGATTTTAAAGTAGCATCACGTGTAATCACAGGCACTCACCAATGCTGTTTATATGCATTGCCTGTAGAAATGATATTTATCACAATAAAGCCTGACGTATTGCCTCTGCCAATGCTGAAGGGAAAAGTAACAAAAAATTGCTTTCAGTAAATAATGCATATTTCATATATTTAATTTACTATGACAAACCATATGATGACTGGGTGACCTTTTCAGAAGTAAAATACTTCCTTATTCCTGCCAAAGGAATCACTTCCTGAAAGGCGGAATAATGACAGTAATGCTCCCCTGGGTGGAGCCAAAGCGCTACTAATAGTACATAATACTGCTGGCTGTGCTGTGAGGATAGACCTAAAATTGGGGATCTGGCCTTCCAATTTGGGCGGACTGTTTAATATGTCCAAGAGTATTTGGCAGTGGTTGAGATTAATTGAAATATTCCACCCCTCACCTTTTGTTTTTCTCCGTGGTACAAAAACCTGAACATCCTTATCACAAGAGAAGGAATACATGGCAGACCTTTGCTAGAACATCATCAAATGCTTTGGCAGATAGTTGAACATAGGGGTGTACACAGAATTTTAGAGTATCCACTTAAGACAAATGTTCTTACAAAGAATGTATGAGGAACTTATTTCCTTATTCCATTACTATGCTAAAAGCTTATCATCAACCAAGCGCACCTCCAACTCCACCCACATACTAAAGGACTTATGCTGGACCCTCCGCCAAGATTTAATTATTTATTAGCTTTTTTTTGTGGAGTATCCTTTCTCAGTCTGAAGTAACTTTGAACCCTTAGGTATACAGCAGGCAAAACTGTCTCCTCCTTGCCCCCTCCATGGCCAATTGTTAGAAGCTTTACGGGTTCTGAAGAGTGGGAGTGTTTGTGCTCAGTGGTGCATTAGTGTTTCCAGAGTCGGATACTTACCCTCGAGATATGCATTCTTTGATTTCTGATGTCCAAGAATCCAACTGCTGGTCGTCATCCGCCTCAAAGATAACTTCCGTAATTTCGGTAGACTTGTTGACCTGCATCCGCAATGAGGAGGAAAAAAAAGGTGCATTAGCTGTCGACTCATATTTGGGATGCAGAGCACAGCCATGTAAATATAGCTCAGCTTGAATCTGCAATGCCACATCAAAGAGGCCATTTCCGTTCATGCGCTGAGAACAAGTGCTGGCCCGGGGTTCCCGTGTTTTTTCACATCCTCTGGGACTCTTATTTCCTTTGTTCTTTATCTCGTTCATTCCCTTCCCTTCCCTTCCATTCCTCCACACCCACTCACTATGACTCAAATGCTCTGCAACAAACCAAAATAAAAGTAGCCGGGAGCACAGTTCAATGGGAACAAACTTTGTGCATTCATTATCACTATCAGAGATTTTTGTGGAAAACGTCAAGTTTGCCGAAGGAGCCATTTTATTTCTGATGAAATGTTAGTATTTTAGGGTTCAAAACAACAGGCTTCAGTTAGGAAAAGGAGCAGTGGTAGCTTTCACATAAACTATAGAGTAAGTGATAACACAGGTCTTTTGACCTTATGACCCCAAAGGAGGGGACATCACACAAACTTTAAGAACAGCCGATCCATCTCAAAACAAGCATTTGCAATGCAATGAGTTCCGCGTTTACTCGAGTTAGAGCTATTAGCGTTGTAAATTCCTAACTGGACTTTCCTTGCCACATACATTGAAAATGAAAAGTAAAATAGTTGACATAAGCAAGCCAATTCAAAGCGCACCAGCTACCATGAGCGTGAGAGTTATTGGCTCCCTGCGTGATGTCTATAAAGGATCATGGCTGGGATAAAAGGCAAACCGAAACCGGAGGAACGGCCATCACACGCTGTAACAAGAGGAGGTGTGACGTAGTGTGATGGCCAACAAAAATATTCACTTAGTGAAATCCCCTGGGAGGGAACTCAGCACACAAATAAGGGACCTTTCACAAACTGCACCAATAAAAATGAAGCATTTCAAACAAGCACAACAAAGAACGAACAGCAAGAGTGGGTGTGGTTAAAAGCCCAAGAGATTACAACAGGCCAGAGCGCTTGCACGCTCGACCCTAAAGAGTGAGGCTACAGAAGATTATTGATAGCAGACAAGTAATCGGTCACCAAAAGGTATGAAACAATGAAGCATGCTTACTTTTACTAAATCACTCTGGTTGGAGTCAGGCGCTACAAAGCAGCCTGTTTAATGACATGCTGAAGACTGGAGTTTAGTATAAAGAGCACTAAACCCAATTCGACATTCAGGTCTAGGTTTACACTATTTCATTCCAATAGTGTCATCATAAGTGAAAGAGTGTGTGATGTACCTTCTAACTGGAAATTTGGTGAACTTTTACTTTTCAATAAAATGTGAAGTCAAAAAAAATATAAATGCAGTTGTACTAACTTTAAGCATTCTGACTTCAGTCATTCAAACATTACAAAAAGTGAATACGACTAGCAAAGTACAGTGACACTACTTTAGGTTAGGGGTCTTCAACCTTTTCGTCATTAAGAGCTCTTTTGTTCAATGAAACTCATCCCGAGCCTCTGATATTATGACCTTCTTAACAGGTACCACATCAGACAAGATTACATCAATGGCCACCATATGCAAGATTAGCAGCAGTGATCACCTTCGTGCAGGTTTGCCAGCAGAAATGTAAAAAAGGCTTTCTCAATTTGGAATGCCTCTATGTAGGTAAAACATAACACCACAGCTGCAAGTTGCACCAAGGTATAAATATTGATAGTAAGTCTACCTAATGCCACATGATTCATTACCCAAATATCAGCTTTAAATATACTTTGGCAATTAAACCATTTTTCTCCAACATACCAATTTTGGTTCACATATATTATTTCAACCAAGCAAAAGCGTCTAACTAAGTAGAGTGAGTTGCACACGGTGAGAGCTACTTACAGGTAGCTGAAGAGCTACCAGTAGCTCACAAGCTACTCGTTGGAGAAGCCTGGTTTAGGTGTTCAGATTTGAGAACACATGGCCTTGCACCAAGAGATTGGTGATCATATCACACCAAACAAAATCCAACAGCGTGGGGTTGCTATTTAATGGGTGAATTAATTATGGCATCCTATGAGCTAAGCCACTACAAATGGAGTATAGCAGGCAGATTATGGTGCTTTGAGCATCAAAATCCTAATGTATTAGTATTTACCTTCCATTTTTCCCTGGCATTCTTCAATTGCCGATTTACGTGGAGAAAATTGCAGGTGTACAGACTTAATTTTGTTTCTCGCCTTGTTACACTGTTTTTCTAGAACTATCTAAATAATTTACTATCTGGGATACTTAAATTAAGTACGTATGGTTTACAGCCCTGAAGAAGTTCCAGTTTCTTTTTCAAAGGGATTTATGAATTGAAAAGAAACTCGAATCCGACCTGGATTGATTTGGACGCCGAATATTTCTTGTTCTTATTATACACTATGTCACGTAAAAATTTCTCCTGAATGCAACCCAATTCTTGCATACATCACTGAAAGCGGCCTTAGCGTGTTCAAAGATGAACTGAGGACTAGGCTAAGCCATCCCACTGGGTGCAAGCACCTGTGGTTCATTTGTCACTATTTGTATCAAGATATGGCCATTTTTAAACAGATGACCAGAAATACGACGAGCTAAGTAATCTGCAGTGCTCATCTTCCTTTGAGTTAAACTCCAAGAAACTACATTACTTTGCCTGAAACATCAAGGCCATGTAAAATTGTATTTGAGAAAGGAAAAAAGAAAATGGTATGCTACAAACTGCTGGGACTGGTAGGGTTAAATGATTTGATGGTGGTCCCTGCACTCCCTATACATGATCTCATGTGAGGGATGTGATGATTTTGGCAGTTTTCTTGTCATTAAACTTAGTTCGGGGGTATTGGGCAAGGCAGCAAATTACTTTGTCTAAAAAAGCCCTTGTACATACGGCAAGCAGTCGCAGGTCCCAAGAAGAGTGCCAAACTCAAGATCACCGAGGGGTTCCCTAGATATTAGCGAAGTACCAGTGTCTACAACACCCTTAGACGCACATTCTAGCAAAATACAACCAGACAAACTCCTGAGGTCTTATGTAGAATGGAAGGACAAGGATGACAAAGATTCCCAAACCCACTAAAAATCAAGTCATTATACCCAAACAATCAGATCTAGACCGTAACATGTCAAAGAAGTACTGAATATAAAGGATTAAGCCCTGCTGCTCTCATGCGAACTGGCATGTTAAAATTGTGGTTCATACCTTAAGTAAAAAGGTGTTTGGATTGTCTGGCATCTCAAGACATGTGCACTTTCTTATCTCCAAGACGGAAGAGCACTTCGTATGCAGCTTTGGTCTGGAACACTGTAGTAAAAGAACATGTTTAATCAGCAATATTTCTCACTTAGATAATCACTTGCATTAGAAAACGTCTTTGGGGCATGAAATGCATGTCATTATAAATCACTTCATCTTGGTAAGTCAGAAAGACAACAACAACGACTCACAAAATTCGTCAATTATAGATATTTAATTCCTTGGCATGTGCTCCATTAGCAGGATGGACAAAACTGCAGGAGATAAAATGGGTGAAATTCAATTCCAACCGGAATGAATCTCAGTCTTTCAGTGAACTGGTTTCACTCTACCCCCCAATCTAGAAGAGGGAGAACTGAGAGACCTGAGAGACCTCACAGGACAGAACTGCACAGCTATAAGGGGGGTTTTGCCACTGTGGCAATTATTAGCAAGCCTGGGAAATTGATGGGCATTCTGGAGAAGCTGTAGTACAATCATGGGACATTCTACCTACATTTTGGGACAGCGGTGATGCAATAAAGGAACACCGTAGAAAAAACAATGGTATTTTGCATTCCAACTGCAATAGAATTATGTATATCTAGGCAAAGTAAGTCTGGCATTAATCCAGTACAATATTTTGGTATTCAGACAAAGTTTTGAGATATTCTAATACATTTATGAAATGTTCAGCCGACTTATAGCATGTGCAGGCACACTTCCTGTACATTGATAGAGTATCGAAAGACTGTGGCAGAAAATCCTATCAAAGGGATGGGATATTCAAGCAGAGCTGTAGTACAATGAGGGGGTATTCTGATGCACAGTTTTGCAGCTCACCGTAAAATAGTGGTACAACAATAACAGATTCTGGCAAACAGCCTTGGAGCCAAAAACTGCAAAACTGCAGGGTAAACCGTGATTGTTTTCTACGTCTTTGTGGCCAGAAGTTTGCCTTTTTTATTAGCTAGAATTAATTTGTACATCATTATCTGTGGCCAAAAGAGCCTGTTTGTAATTGATTTACACCAAAAAGATAAGATTTTATATTTATGTGCAAAGGGTATATTAACTTAAGTAAAAGCACAATGTTGTGGTCCTACACTTAATAAGTTACCGTAATGTATCTGCAAGATTAAATGCCCAACTTAATGAATTTACTAGGTCTGCATAGTATCCATTCAACTTTGTTTTCTTAACGTGGGATAATATACATATGTATTTTTTTGTACTTTCTCAAAATGTTTGTGTAAGGTCAGGGATGGGATGGTGGCTCCCCTGGAATAATGCATCCACTGCAGGGATCCATCTGTATTTGAATCTATGGCCACAGGCTCACACAGCCGTTCATCTTCCAAAGTGGATAAAAGGAGTACCAGTAACCTGGCAACAAGAAACATCCATTATCATTCAGTAACACCAAGAGTCCCAAAGATGTGAATATGCACCCTACAAATACCACTATTCGATTTTTTACATCTTTACTTCATTGTCATGCGATGCAGTAAAGTGGGGCAGAGTCTATCAAATGTATGAGGGTGCTTGGTACGTGACTGACTGCTCCAATCTGATCATTCTTTCAGATGCAAAACTGAAATGTGACTGCCCCAGCCCAACCCGCGTTTCAGATTTGATCCTGATATGTCAATGAATGTGCCCAGTGCTACAAATTCAGTCACTGGTCTAACGTGTTGACTGAAACTGAAGTAGGCCTACACCACTTTCATAAGCAAATCTCACATGTTATTCACACTTAACCAACCTTACACGTGACCCTGCTCCGTGACCAACTATTACCTACTCCTGCCAGCCTATCTAGGGTAATGCAGACATTTGGTACTCGGTTCCAAGTCAGCCATGTTTCAGAGAGGATCCTGACCGGTAACTGCAACCCTGCAAGTTGCCCCATGTCGTGTGACATCTTCACGATTCTAGACTTTAGTCAGCTGCACTCTGATTTATAGAACTGGTTGCTTTGCCTATTTCCGTTATAAAAGTTTGACTCCCCCCGCCCCCAGTCTCTGCATATAGGCCTGAACTGGCTCAGGTATCATACTTGACACGGGGGCTTTATGCTAATATTGGACAGGCTGCTTCCCTCCCGTACCTATTAATCTTTCAAAAATATATATATATATATATATAGTTATATAGTTATATATATAAAAATTATGTTATCAACTGCATACGTTGGACAAGTACTGTCGAAGTACAAATAAAGATTAAAATGTGTGTACAAATTAAAATTTGCAGTTCTGAATTTCGGGCTTTTTCGTACATGGAATAATTTGATTCTTCCTCAGCACATGAAATAAACAGGCAAAAGAGGTCAAACCCATGCCACTGACAGCTGGGTCTTAACCGCTTCCAGGCTTACAGAATTCCGGTTCCAGGCGTTCAAAGGCGCAATGTGCTTGGAAAATGAAGCTACGCGCCCCCTCCCCTCTTAGATCGAGTAGAGAGGTCAATAAATCTTTTAAACGCCGCAAGTCGCAAGTGGACGAGGACAATTTTCGATGCAGGTCAGAAAAATTCCTTCAGTTTCGTGATCTCATTCCTCCTTACAATATCATCTTGAGCCAAATACCCCAAAAGCAGTAATCTTTCACTACTTTAAATGTTGTCCCTTTTGTTCATGTTGACTGGACTACAGCCTGCGAATACTTGGGAGCCAATCCTCCTGGGGAAAAAAGCTAGCTTTTTAAACTCCGAGCCAATGATGAATGCCCAGTGATCTCATCCGCTGATATGCATATGTTTTCTTTATTTGACTCATTCAAGATTAAGAGTAAAAGGCAATTCAAATTCTTTATTTATAAGTATGTTATCTGAACTGCTGCACTTTGGCTGCCTTGCAGAGACAGCATGACACTTGGCTAGATAATGTTTTCTTGTTTGATGTGGTTGCATGTGATGTTTTCTTCAGCTCTAGGACTGATAAACGAGGCAGAGTTAGGTGGTATTCCTTGTAAAGTCAAATTTAAATTGTAATAAACCTCAATACAAATAACATAATCTACTTTATTGCCCTGATGATCCTTTGCTGTAATTAATAATCATGATAAATATATTTTGTGCTTCCATGCCTTTGGACAATGGGGATAATGTCAGCTCTGCCAAGTGTCACGCATTTCCGTTAGAATAACGCATTTCTGGACATTTTCCCGCATTACCGCAATGCCTGAGATTGTCACATAAAAAAAGTGTGGTAAATCCTTCTAATAAACTCTAATACCAGTTTCTCATTTGCTAGGGACGCTCCGTGAAGTGTTTATCAAAGGCCACAAGGTGGCGCTGGTGTACAACGGGAGGTATAAGATTTTCGATATATCTATATGGTTCCCTCACCTTTATTGCTTGATTTTACTTGTGGGAAAGTGTAACTCAGTCTGTGAAATGTCACTCAATTACACTGAAATTATGAGAATGTCACACACAGTCATCTGAAACCTTGGTAGCTATGTAACGTCAATTCACCTGTCTTTACCAAGAATGTGTTACAGTGTAATAAACCTAACCTTACAATGGGGGTCAGAACCATGAATTGGGGTCAGATGTACAAAGCTTTTTAGCGTTCGCAAACGGTCCACTTTGCAGAATCGGGTATTCTGCGACTGCTGAAAAGCATTTTTGTATGTACAAGGTCAAATTACAACTCAGTAACCCGTTATTGAATCGCAATTTGGCATTGTGATTCGGTATTAGGAAGGGGCATGTTTAAGGTGTAACTTCTCAATAATGAATTGCAGTGGTATGTATGAATGTTTTGCGACCAAAATGCAGTAGCAAAATATCTGCAGTTTAAAACCAGATTTCAAACTCGTGGTAACCCCTTCACAAATGCAAAGCAGCTCCCCAAGTGACCCCTTTTCCCCTTTATGAATGATTGTACAAGCATTTTTTAAGAGCAGGCAGTGGTCTTACGGACCACTGCTTGCTCTTAAAAAATGTAAAGAAAACTTTTCTTTTTTTAATGTATCCCATTTTCCTTTAAGGAAAACGGGCTGCATTTAAAAAAAAATTAATACTTTATTTAAAAGCAGTCACAGATATGGTGGTCTGCCGACCACCATCCCTGTGATTTTTGTGATTCCCAATGGATCGCAAAGGGAGACCTACCTTGTTAATATTTATGAGATAGATCTACTTGTGACCCACTGGGAATTGCAAATGAAACTCAAAAAAGAGTGTCATGCATTTGAAATTACGATTTCCTAATTGCGATTTGCATGCAATCGCAATTAGGAACTCACAATTTCAAACGTTCATATATGCGGCCCCTGGTTCTCCACTAACCGTTAGGGTCTGGAAACTTGCATTTACATTTTCACAAACATTTAGATTTGCAATTGTTTAATAACTCACGGCAATCTGATGCAGCTAACAAGAAGGTACACAGCATTATAAAAATGTAATACAATTCAAGCAAAACTGGTGTGAGAGACAGCTCGGGCTTGTCACAAAGAGGGAAAGTTCATAGCACTCTATTAGGTACTTTGGGGAGAGAATGGACTAAACAAGAAACATGCACCAGAAGTGGTGAAATAGGAGGGTGAGTTGTAACGGAGATAACAGTTGGAGAATACAAGGCTTGAGAGTAACATGGGCCATTGGAGTTGAGTTGAATGTAAAACAATGGATGGGGTACACGTGACGATTATAAAACTGTGGCAGGGAAGTCTGATCAGGTGTGTGTGTCGATTGGGTGACAAATATAATGGGTAAGACATTGCTTAATTTGAGCAGGTGGGTGCACGTGGGACCCACCAGTGCTTATTTCTGCCACTTCTTTTTCCTCAACGAACTTTGACCCAGAGCAACAGCATTTGATCATTCCAGCGGCAGGCTACTGTGCGAAACCTGGGGCAATGGCACTTATCTTTTACAAATTAAACAGTGAGTTGATTGCCACGAAGGTGAAGATCGAGGATGTTTTGAGAACCAAGGTCCGCAGTCTGTGAGTTGCAGCATAGAGAATTCAGCTCAGCAGGCAGCAAATGAATGCAAGAAAAGCGTACAAGAATGTAATTATACAAAAGAATAGTGTTTTTTTTAAATACATTTTCGCTAAAAATTTAGGTCGGCTCCTACAATTTCTAGTTTAGGAGCAACTGGCTGATGAGTTTAAAAGTTAGCCTGGCTTGCTCCTGGAGTACTTTTGACAATACATTCAGCAGATTAAACGCCACACGTTTCCTGTCATGCAACTGCGGCTTAACACGAATGGTGTCCGAACGCGCACTGTCTGTAGTACCATCTGTAGGACCAGAGGATCACCATCGTGATTTTGGATAGTGTCACCAAGACGTGGTGAATCTGCATGGGTGTGATTTTGATGTCTTGCGCACGGGAAAATGAAGCCCATCGCAGAAGGGCACGTTTCTCGCACTGCTGACCAGTCTGCACCCATCCTGCTCTTCCTTAGCCAATGCTGTGCCAAAAAGATGTCACCATGGCACTTAATCAGAGTATGGTAACATTTCTAGGGCGGTTTCCTATCCTATGTTAACCCCTAGAGCACTCAGCAGACGGTCATGTGAAGAGTTACTAAGTCAGTGGTGCGTGGATGGAAGGAGGATGTTGATTTAATTGTCATCTACAAGTGTTGAGTTTTGTCGGTGGTACTACAATGAAATGGACAAAGCACAACAACTCGTAAGACTAAAACTACCCACAAAACGGCAAACAGTAATACATTTGATCACTGCCCATTCGGGCCTTAGGTACGAAATTCACTGTTAACTTTGGGCATCCGCTTTCCAATGACTTATTCATAACGTATATAATTCATAGCGTGAACCACACACACACATACCGGTACCAGACAGTAACCAAACTAGACTCCGTATGAGTCACAATACCTCAGTCTAAACCTTTGCTTACTCAGATGTGGCATAATCATCGCTCCCCTTTCGCTTTTTATCCTGGGACTCTGCAAACCAGTGTATTAATCAGAAATTACTATGGGAAAGTACTGTAAATGTAAATTCAAATTACTACGCGATATGCTTTCCAGATGTGGTATCTGCTTCCCATACAGGATGAATTGGTGCCAAGTCAGCGTCTTGAAAACGAATCACAGGCCTCCCTACCCCATACACTAAAAACTAAATTACCAGCTGGGTTTCAAATCTACTTGGAGTTTGTCCCAATAACCTTGGTTGTCCCCGATACTACAGAGTGGATGAAATTCAACAATGTACAGGTGAAATATACAGAGCTAAGACGGCTTTAATAACTATGTATTTGATATGCAAATATACTGGTGCTCCATGCTGCAATATAATTTATACAAGAATTCATTGATATTCAATATGTTAAAAAACTTATATGTAACAGAAGGTTAGTATTTTTTAATTACTATTTAAAAAAGCATACAGCTTAAAAAAGACATTTCAAGTGATATCATAGTTGTGACCCAAAATCTGAAAAACACAGAAAATCGCCAGGTATGCAACCATGATTCCTAACTTAGCCATGCTCTACTGATCTCTCATACGGCACATCAGATGACAAAAGTAATCTATCACTATTATACACAAGGCACTCGCCATAACTTCACCTCACTTTTTCAGTAAATGTCTATGGTTGTATTATAATGTAGGTTGCCCCTTACTCTTTGACCACACTTGTACCTCTGGCAAATACCCAATTTGTTCCCCACATATAACCTTAGCGTGCCCTTTTTCGATTTTTATTTTGCTTTACTTTATTATTTTGAATTATTAATTGTACAAGATGCCAGGCTGTTACACAACTGTAGAGCTGGCACTGAATTTGGCGTCCAAACGCGTATTTCACCTCCCAGCCCTTGGTTAACTCCCTGTTATGAATACAGCCAGGTCAAGCCACGTGTAAACCTTTAGTGACATGGGGAGGCTAAACTACACTGGAGTAGGGCGAGAAGAGACTGGGAATAGTATCAGGTTAGTACCTTATGAATACTTTTTATATTCACTTGTCCTCGTCTAAATAGTGCTTTAATAAAATCTGGCTTATACAACACATTGTCACATTGATGTGCGACAGTGCCTGTATGCATTGACACACAAGAAGGGAACCATGGTGGGTTACGCTGTACTCAAGGCCATTCGGTGCGCTTCTCCGCTACAGTGTCCTTTTAAAGTAGCAAATGATGAATGGAATTCTGCAATAGGTGTCAAAATTCAACCTTAAACAGAGCAAACAGGTACCCTGAAATCTTTGTTGGGGGTTACTATTGCTAGTTATACACGATTTCCAGGGAGAACAGGGTTTCTTTCCGTTCGCTAAATGGCGCTGGTCCCTTTAAGGGAGCTGCTGTTTTGCTCTTCAAGAACCCACACACGGTCATCTCGTCTGTTTGCACTCTGCAGGTGCAGCACTCTGAACCCCAAGAGACCCTGAAGGAAATGGACATTTGGAAAGTACATGCTAGATCTCCAAGAGAAATATCTGTTATGTGGATTACGTTTAAGTTGAAAATGACTAAAACAGGCTCGCACACGTACACTTTACTTGAACTATATATACCTTCCAAAACTAAAATTACAGGCATTCAAAACATTAGAGAAAAAAAACTTGACTTACCGACCCAAAAACTACAACCAACAAACAGGCTGCATAGCATACAGGGAACTCGGAAGACCATTTAGCTGAGTGGAAGAACTGAGCGGCAACACAGCCATTGCAGACTCTCCTTACAGGTCAATCTACCTTTGGAAACAATGCTCAGTAGCCATAGCTGCCCCCTAATCTCAAGAGTTTTTCATTTTTTATAAACACACCTCATCACTGTTTTTCCTGACAAACAAAACGCGAAAAACATTTGGACCAAAGCAGTATGTTCCTCTAGTCATATTTTTCCTACACTGCTGAAGAGGCGGTATGGCCTGTCTCTTGATGCCATCAAATTGACTCTCCAGTTTGTCACACTTAAATGCCTATAACGTTACCTGAATCTCAACGTACGCTCCTATGTCATTTTGCAAATGCCCTTATAGTCAGACCAGGGTCTCCATATTTTCTGGATTTTCCAGCTCAAACTCTCACTTCATATATGGCCCCCCTTGGCTTCCATGCACTGATCTATGCCTGTGCACTATTGTAAGTTGTTGTGGTTGAATAGGGTCAACCATTCCAGTGCTCAAGGAATTTATCTACATCAAATTCTGCTTCGACGGTACTCCATGTTCTAGAACTAGTGCCTCCTTACTTATAAAGGGAAAAAGAAAACTACAAGTACCAGACACCCTTGTGTTGTTGGCTAAAAAGTTAGGACTCTCTGAGCCTGAAGCGGAGACTGGCCTGGGGCCAGTTGGAATACATAAATAGCACTTAAGAACAAAAGAAAAAAACGTACAATGGCCCAATGTGCCTTGAGGTGAGTGACGGTATAACCAGGTAATTCTATCCAGGTTTCACACTGAAACGCCTCTTGTAAAACTTTAATTCAATCTAATAACATAACGAGAAATATTAGAAAGTGGGTGACGTCATGCAGTCCAGCTTTCTACTGATGGTTATGCAATCCACCCCAGTGGTCACAAATCAATGTCTGAGCAGCAGAGAGGGAAAATGTTTTTGCAGGACTCTGTAATCCAATCATATCCTCTGCAGCCCCATGAAGTCGGCACAGGATGAAACTGGAGAGCATCTGGTGTATCACTTAGTGACGAACGACACCCCAAAGACTTGGAGCTTCAAGATGAAAGCAAGGTAGAAACATTCCAGGAAGGGTGATCATTTTACGAGGACATTGATAAATTAGCAGAAAGCCCTGGCTTCTGTGAAAACCATTCACTTCAAGCGCAAAGTCCACTGCAACCAAACAAGGAATTTGAAACTGATGCCAAGGTAACACAGCACGCATGCAGGACAAGGGCCACAGCTCCCCTTGACTTCATTCCTAGAGCTGAGGCATAGGGGGCTTTCATTTAGCGTCACTCTGGTTGCTCACTCTTGAAGCTTGAGACATTGCTGGTCAAACAGGATGCAAGAGAGATTTATGTTACAGGAAATCGATGCCCATGGAATTTACTATGTGAATAGTTCTGGGAAGAATTTCATAAGCTTTTAAAATGAAGGAACCTGATCACACTACCATTCGTTCCATCTCTTTCAGATGCTTACTGATGGGGTTCCATGATACCAAGTATCACAGGTGGGCTTTCCCCTAATACCTAATTATTTTGAGGCACATTAGTCAATTTGGTTTAACTGCAGCGAGAAATAACTAACAACTACTGCCTGTCATGGAGCCATCTGATTGGAGGAGTGGGGGTCGCTTCACCCACCTATCATCAAGGAAAACATATATGTATGTGTGTGTTGCTATTTGTGGAATGTGAACCTAGCTTGAGAGCAACAGAGCACTGAACAGGGGGCATAGCCCATAGTAGGACAGAATCATTTACAGATGGGGAAGGGTGGAAGCCAGGCAGTTGGGTCATCTGTGTTGCTCTATGAAAAGTTGCCTCTTCAACATTTTTCTGAATTGTAGGAGTCGGTGCTGATAAGATGCCTACAGGGCTGTTGTTCTAGAACCTAGGAGCCTGAACAGAGAAGGATTGCCTTTTCATTTTTTCTTTCATGCAAAGTATTTTCTCCAGTCTGGCAGTATCCAGACTTCTGGTCTGCCACTGTACCCCAGATGTGGCTAGTTTGCCAGGTAAGATGGGGTCCTGTTGAGGTTTTGTAAGTGATGCATATTGTCTTGAAGATCTGGGTGTGAAAGGGAAGCACCAAAGGTATCTTAATAAGGGGTCAAGTGGTTGAGTTTCCTGGAGTCCTTGATGCATGTGCCACTGTGTCCAGAATACCTTTTATCGGTACTAAGGTGATATCAGTGAGACTGGTGAGGAGGACTTTGCCTCCCTCCAGAAGGAAGCAGCCGAGGGCATGTACAGTTCTTCATAAGTCGTCATCCGGGAGAAACATACTTCCTTTATTCAAGAGGGATAGCTGGAACCAAGTTGTCTTGATTGCTGATGTGTTTCCTGAAATAGAGGTCTACCTAGAGGGTAAATTACAGATTTTCTATGCTCTGTCAGCTTGGGTGGAGAGGGACAAGGGGGGGTAGATGAAGCCATGTAGTTTTAAGTTACAGACCCACGGTGCCATTAGCAAACAGCAGAAACTCAGTCTTTGTGGAGTTTAGTTTCAGGAAGTTAGTTTACTTCTAATATTGGATGGATCTAAGACTGTATGTCATTGGGTGAGGATATTGTTAGGTAGAGTTGGGCATCATCTGTGCATTAATGGATCTAGACGGAAACACTGTTTCCAGTCTTGGGTTTAGAAAATCCCATATCTTAGTTTAATTAGTCAGTTATAAGAAAATCAAGATGACAACATCCTGAATGCATTAGAATGTCACACAAATGTCTGATTTCTAAGAATACTGAATGAGTTTTGTCAAACTCATACAAGTTGTAAATCTACTCCAAACATATGTAGTGATCTATGTGAGAAGATAACCTAGGTTTGAAAGGTCGGCTTTCTGAATTAGGGCCACATAAATTATTGCAGGGGCTAAAAAGACCACCTCAACCACCACCACATTTTCAATTAAAAAATAAATAAATGTTGCTCTGCCTTCCCCTCTTCGTGAGGAGAGAACATTCATTGTGATTAAAAACATCTGTAAGACCCTTCCGATTTCCATCTTTAACCATTTGAAACATAAATTTATGCAGATCTTTTGAGCTTACTTAACTTCAAAATGTAAATCTAAAATAATAATATAGAGTCCCTTGCAATCATAATATATGCCCATTGACTGCAAGATTTGTGTTAATTGAAGTCATAGATGTATCTCCAGCTATACAAATCTCTGTCCTTTAAACACTATGCAGCTGATATCTAATTGCATAGTATAGGCTCATACGGGGCTTCAATTGTCAATAGCATTTCTATCTGAAAGTCAGGATGAAGTGGGTGTAGGAGTTAAGGAGGCCTCATGCTGAGAAGCACTAGCCCATCCAAATTACTGGGGTAATTTGTACACAACCTGATTGCCAGGGCATCCCAAAGATGTCAGAACATAGATGGTTAACCGCAATCATTCAGGGGATGTCTTTCCGGCTTACACTATATTTGGGGAGTTTTGTATAGTGATGAAACCGCAAATGACTGCAAACCTTGCAAGGCAAAGGCAGTTTCCCCTGCTCTGTCCTCCGTAGATGAGACATTTAGGGATTATAGCCTAGTGTCACCTGAAGCATGTGCACTCAATTGGTATTATAGTCTTGATTATTCCAGCAATTCAAAAAAGGGTAAGGCAAAAATAATTCTAAAGGCATCTCTTAACACATCAAGATACAGCTCTGGGGTTACACTCAACACTGGTACAATATTGCTTTTCTTTTGGGCCCTCAGGAAGGTTGTCAGATTTTGGCATGCTCTAAACACTGGCTGCAATACTATAACCTGAAACTAATATTTGGATTAAGCCCATAGGTTGATATGCCATCAAGGCCAGGGTCTCCAATAGGTAGCTCTCCTGTGTGTAGACCAGCCTACAAAAACTGAAAATTGTGTATTTAAAATAAACATGTAAACTTGTCTGATGTGGTCAGTATTAAAATTCCAATAATATTCGTAGCTCTGGGTGATTTTCATCAACATAAGTAGCTTTTACTATAAAAAAAGGTTCTAGGCCCTTTGTATTGGACAAATTTGTAGCTACACAGTGATAGAACACCGTCTCTGTGTTTTTTGTTTTGTTTTTAATTAAATGTATAGCAAATAAAACAATTGGAAAGTGGGATAAGCTTTATATTCTGAATCACTCTATAAAACTAAGGAGATCTAAACCTCCCATTGGTCTCGCACTATTCATCCATTGTTTCATGCCAGTGGGCCTTGGCTACATGATGCCCAAAATATTTGCACTCTCTGATTTAAATGCTTGAAACAGGTTAACCTATTTCTTTGCAAGAGGTATTTTTCCGCTTAGTAATGCCTTTGGTGAGTAGTTGCATTAGTAGGCTTGTGAGGCTCAATGGCCCGTTCGTGTTTTTCTTACAAGAATCAATTGCTGGATTATAGACGAACGATAAAGGAAAGTTGTGTTCGCTTAAGTACAGACCTTGCTTGACCAAGATAAATACATTTGTCACTATTAATGTGCACCTTTCAAAAGAAAAAGTATGACTATTGAGACTTCTATTTCAGCATGTAGGTAAATAGTTACTCGGCAAGTCCAGTCTGTGTAGTCCATTTGATCTCGCACTGCTTTGTGGCAGATGCCTCATAAGGAGCCCATGTTTTGTCTTCTGTTGTATGCGTACAAAGGCGGGGACATTGTACACTGCTGTAACCAAGAAATCATATAGCCCAGGTCAATCAATCAATCAATCATAGTATTTATAAAGCGCGCTATGTACCAGTCAGGGTTTCGAGGCGCTGAGGGGGGGGGGGGGAGCGCTGCTGATTTAGCGGTCGAAGAGCCAGGTCTTGAGGAGCCTTCTGAATGCGAGGAGGTCCTGGGTCTGGCGAAGAGATGTGGGGAGAGAGTTCCAGGTCTTGGCGGCGAGGAAGGAGAAGGATCTGCCGCCGGATGTCTTGCGCTGGATTCGGGGTACGATGGCGAGGGCGAGGTTGGCGGATCGGAGTTGACGTGTTGGAGTGTAGAAGTTAAGTCTGGTGTTGAGGTAGGAGGGTCCGGTGTTGTGAAGTGCCTTGTGAGCGTGGGTCAGGAGTTTAAAGGTGATCCTCTTGTCTACCGGGAGCCACATATGAAATCAAAAGTGGTCGTTCTATTTCCTTATGCCACAAAGAGGACATACAGTTAGCACTATTGTGTTGTCCTCCCTCTTATGCCACAGTCAACCGAGAAGAGGCATATTAAGTATTTTTGCGTTACATTCAACTTGCTGTGAGTACAGTTTTTCTCTGCCCAAAATGTCAGCAGGCTTCATATTACAAGGCAGTGATCACATGCTGCAACCACCAGCGTGTCTTGGACTGCAACAGTCATAATGTCAATAGCTCTGGGTGTAGTCATAACATCCAATATCAAAGAAGCGAAACTTCAGTGTCGACACATTGTTTGTGGCAATAAAACTAATAGTAGCAGACATCAAAAGTGCCTAGCACAGCCCATACTGATCTACTTTCATTGAAATTAATACAGCGCTTCCTCTGAAACCAAGAATTGCACAGGACATCTAGTCAAACACATTACTGGTCTGTTTCTCTACCTAAAAGGCATTTCTCCTAAAAATACAGGTAAAAGTTACACGTCTTAAGATGGTACTCTCTTAAGTAGCTACTCTATGGACATTTTAAACGGTTTAAAAGTTCAAGGTGCAGTTTAGTAGTCATAAAAAGCACAACCGGATGAAAAGTTTAACAGGGTCTGACCAGTTTCAGAGTTCAGGTTTAAAAGTATGATTCTTCAAAACTGATGATCAGAGTTTAAGCAATGCAGGATAAATAAAGGATGCAAGGTATATAGTATGTGTCCCGAGCGATAAAAATAATTGAAAATCAAACAAGTTACAGAATGCGAGTCCCAGAAGCATGATAAGAGGATGCAAGTTGCGAGAGGAATTGCTCCATGATCCCAAATTGCAGTTAGGACTTGCTTCATCTGGCTTGCCCTAAGTGGTGAAATAAAAGATATGCATTACAATTTTCAGCAGGATTAACATAATGCCCTATCAAGAGCAGAGATGTTTCACCAGTTAACAAGCAGAAATGTAGCTGAATAAAAATAGTGTGTGTTGAGATGAGGGATGGCCCACCTCCACTGTGGTGGATGCCTGAACATGGCTGGGAATTATTAAGAGCCTGCAGATGTACGAATGGATATACACCTCACATGACAAAATGCATTGACTGCCCAAGATGCACCAACCTATCCACAGCAGTGATCTTGTACTGGATGAATAGGAGGATGCCACTTTGCACTGAAGAGCCTTTAGCACTAGCTGGAAGTGTCTTGAGGTCTCTAAAACCAGTCTTAAGGAGTTCCCTCCATTTCAGTCAGAATCACTGGGCGAAATAAAGAACATTTGACAAAGCAGAACTTGTTTGGGTTAAAACATTTCTTCCAGACAGAAAAAAAACATTTTGCCAGGAGACAAGAAATAAATTCCTTTCCAAGCACTACTTCCGCCTCTTGCTTTTTTTTTTTGCCATTCTTCTTAATTGCGTTTTACTCGCACACTCTGGCTTAGAATTTTATTGTGTTGATGTAATGGGGCAGGGATGTCCAACAATGGTGGAGAAAAGCTGGAAACATATCAGACTTTTAGGCTAGCTGACCTGTGGTACTGTATATTATGGCCATTTATGTACACTGTAAATCAGGTTATTGCAGACTAATATTCAGGCAACTCTGCACTAGAGTAACTAGCAACTCAGATACTTAGCCTACAAGTCACCCCGTGTCCATCAAACTGCGACCTTCTGGGACTCATTCATGGTTACAGACTACAGCCTGTACAAGTGTTTGCTCAGAAGACGAAGGTCAAGTCACCTATCCTCACTATTTTTCTTAAGACTTCCCCCCTCCATCCTGTTAAATTAGTTTCAAAGGTAAGATTTATTTTGATTAAAGTTTTCAGCAAAAACAGACAAAACATACATTGAAAACCATGCTTATGTAATTAATAAGTTAGTTTACAGCTCCTATGAACAAAGGGTCACTGTACAACAAACCCACTTTTATTCTGATATCTTCAAAAAGCTTTGTCGTTTTCACTATGTGGAGTTGACGCTGAGTAGCTCGCTGAAAGAGCATGCATGCATGCATTAAAGCCAACTGTAGAATCTATCTAGTCAGCGAGGCCTATTTCGTGGTGCTAAATAGCGAACCACTAAGTTTGTTCATGACTTAGCTCGGACTTGTACAGTACTGGCCTCAAGGTCCAAGGTTTGCAGCATATTCACACAGTATGCATTATAATAAAATTAATGTAAATGAGAATAATGTATATAATCAGTGGTTAGCCTGAAAATCTGTCACGGCCCTTGTGGACCAATGTTGGTGCCCCGAGGCTAGGTGTAATGGGTGGAAACCGTGTGAGTGTCAAAAACAACAATCTCTGTAGTGTTAAGTATATTTTGAACCTTGATAAAAAGGTCACATAGCACTATCACAGGGTCAGAAACTGACTTCAGCATAGGGTGTTTAAATGAAACAGGTGGCTCATAAGACATGTTTTGTAAAGGTGAAGAAAAACTGGGCAAATGCATTTGCACAATTTTGTTGTGTGTGTGATACGGACCACAGCAAACGGTACACAAACCAGGCAGAAGAGGACAAACATGATTTAGCATTATTTTTCCCACATTTCCATTGCGGGAGATGGCCCCCAATATTTGAGGTAAATGTATTGTGTTCCAATTATGTTGTTCAATTTTTATTAGTTTAATGAAAAAAGAGCTAAATCTGTTTTTTATTTGTATCAATGTTTTCTATGTGGACTCATTTCTATTTTAAAATCTGTCACACTAATAAAATGGGTCATAAGCAAAATGGGTATTATATATGATTAGCTGTGTTTCCAAACCTCATTCTCTTATATGGCCCTTGGTATGGATGGAAACGTTGCTTGATTATATATATATATATATATATATATATATATATATATATATATATATATATATATATATATATAAAATCACATGTTTGAACTATTCCCAGTCAGAATGGGAATCCCCAGTAACTTTAAACAGGAGTAAACCTTGTTAAAATGGCCACAATTAAAGTGTTTAATAGCACATCCACCCTCAATTGAAACAACCCAAACGTCAGCCAATGAGGTGAAAGTGCTGAGCTCTTCTACGCTCTGCCCCTGCATCCCCCACCCTAGAGACTCCGCCTTAGCTCAGATTCCATAGCACAACTGTGAGGAGCACATACGATAGAAGAGAGCCTCTGACAAGTCCCAGATGACTATATGAAAAATATCCCAAAGCTGGAGAACTGGAGTTACATGTAATTAACTAATTACTTCTCCAACGTTGGATCTTTCACATACACACACTTGAATCCGAATAGCAAGCTGTATATTAAATTAGAATGAACAAGGGCAGGCTTCTTTATTTTAAAAGAAGTTAGGTAAAATTAACAGCCTCACTGCTGATTTAGCTGCTGTGTTCACTTCAAGGCAGTGGTGCTTAGTGAATGTGTCCCTGCTCTTCTACCTGTCTGCAAAGGAGAGGTGTTGCAAATTTACTTCTGTGCACAGAGATGCATTCGCAGCCTTGCTCCTGGTGGAATGCACCCTCACTCTGCAGTGAAGTGGGTGTGTTGCTTTATTGTGGCAGAAGGCAATGCAGACCAGTGCTTAATTTGAGCTGGTGGTTTCTAGTGCTTGGCACCAGCATTGATATTGTCCACACCAGCACTTATAACAGTCTGCCACAGGGTGGTGGTGTTTGCCTAATTTAGAAATCAGCACAACAGCAATAGTTTATTAATTCAATATACATAAAAAATGGCTAATACCTTTCGTACAAGCCATTTTATAGCTTTGGGAGCCTGGAATAGTCTAAAACGTCACACTTGCAGGTGTATGATGGTATGTAGTTGTGCTGGTACTGACACTGGCATCGTTGGCAGTGGGAAAGGTTGGTGCAAACTGCAGGGGCCTCCTTAAGAGGGCCCTGGGACTTCTTTATTTACAAATTAAGCACTGATGCAGACCAACAGACAATGTGCAATCCCCCCTTTTGGACTAGGGTCAGCCTGGAGCACTGCAGCCAAATGACACGATCAACTGTCCCAATGTGGGCAACACTTTTGCTTATCCATGTAAAATCCAATACCACCTGGGAACATCCAAAGAATGCAAAGATTTCTCTGCTGATGTCTGATTAGGGAAAAAGTAGTAAAGGATTACATGCTCATTCAAATGAAAGTCTGTAGGAAGATTAGGCATGAAGTTTTTGTTTGTTCACAAGATTACTTTCTTTGGTAACCTATAGAAAGGGTTCTTTTATAGTAAACACCTGCAGCTCCCAAATATCCTCACAGATGTGAAGGAAAGGAATAGTGCCTGTTGTTCATGAATTTAATTTTAGGTTCATAGTGTGGATTGGTTGAAATGGAGGCAGCACGAGTTAACTCAGAACAGTAATGTGCTCACAAGGCACTGAGGAGGCAGGGAGACCAGTCATACAGGTGGGAAGTTTCTCACAAACAAAACTATTCGTGAACTGCTGTGTGATCCACTGTGGAAACAAAAATGATGTACTGTTCTTTTCAACTGAATTTTAAAACTGCCCCCAAATTCTCCCCCACTGAAGAGTATTTCACATCACTTTTGGCCGGTTCCAGCAAGTACGAAAGTACCTGATGGGGTTGCATTTGTAGTTACCAGAACATGTGCTTGTGCTAGAATGTTTCCGCAGTTTGACTGATATATGCAAATGCTAAAATCTTGGTGGTCCTATACAAGGCTGCTGCGCTCAGTGACTCCATTTCATGATGAATTATCTATCCACGGCGTCTGGTGAGGACCCTGGGAAGCGTCTTCAGTCTAATTGCTGGATGTGTGGATAACATCAGGACATTGCTGTCACAGTACTTGCATGGCAAAGCCAGGGCAATAAGAATGGGAGAACAGTGATCCTTCTTCAGCTTTCTAAGCACTCTTGGGATGAAAAGAAACACAGATAAGGCATAAGTGAACCTGTTCAAATATGACATCCAAAAGGCTTTGCCCCTGGATTCTAGTTGCCAGAATATACTGATGTACTGTCATTTCTTGTTTTAATGAGTGGCAAATAGATCTAGTGTGGGACAGCGCCACACAAGGGAACGGTAGTGGCTGCAGTGAAGCGCCAGTTCGGGGCAGTCCAAAAGCATGGCTAAGCACATCTGCCTAATCATTTTGGCATCCGGGAAGATATTCCATGGAAATACCCACCTTGTTGGAGATGGCCCACTTGCATAGCATCCATTCTTCTTCTGACCGAGAATGAGACTTCGTTCCTCCTTGCTCTGTGAGGAAGTACAAAGAGGTTGTGGTGTCTGTTTTAATGAGCATGGTTGTCTGTCTAGTCTCAGCAATAACTGTAGGCCCAGCCTTATTGCCTAAAGCTCCATGTTGATATGGATCTTCTCTATGTCCAATCAGCGCCTTCTGGTTGTTTTGTCTATAGGATCCCCAGCTCTCTATGGATGTGTGCGTGGTCATCACAGTTCTGTTTGTCCAAAGCTGGAATGGGAGGCACGTGTTCATTACTGGGAACCTGAACCACAGCGATGCCCCTTTGAGTCTTCTTGTCACCTGGACTATATTGTCCCAGGAGAAGTTATTTGATTACATTGCTGGAACTGCTCCTGCTGGACGTGTCTCATCATGAGTCTGCAAAAGGGCCTGTGAAGTCACAAGCATTGAGGCATTTCGCTGATTTTGGAAGTCTTTATTTTGGGAGAATCTGAGAAGAGTCTGCTGCTACAAAGGACAGGGGCAGAATGTCAACTGACACCAAGATGATAGCATTACACCAGCATTCCACTAGAAAAGTTACCATCCACTTCTAGACAGATAGAAGAAAGGAATTACCTCATAGAAGCCCCAAATCCCATAAATCTATTTACATACAACAAGGCAGATGGAAATCATCTTCCACATAAGCAAGTGGAGATAAACTCTCACAATTCCAAACCACAGAACCATTTGAAATAAAACCACTGGTAATCCAAGAACTTGCCAGAAATCCTCTTGACTCTGGAATGTCTTTGACAAGAACCATCAGACTACCATAGGACAGATATCCTGAAAACATTTGTAGGATGAATCATTAGGTCCAGTTGACGTGCTGTTAGAAATTCTGTGCTCATACTCTGCACCATCTTTACCATGGCTTCTTTAAGACCTTGAATGAGCGGATACCCGCCTCACACAATTCAACTTCACTTGTCCATGTGCAACACATTCCACCACTGACAACCTGCAACACACACAGTATTCCCCCTGACAGGCACCACTTGAACAAGGTCCCTAAAACTTGACAACCCTGTTTATTTTATTTTTTTTAAACAACAAAGAGCATTTAACACAGATCCAATCATCCACCATAATCCTAGGTACACTTTTCTTCTTTGCTCTCAACAAAGCTTCAAGTTCATACTACAAGACGTTCAGCATATCATGGTTTCGCTTGGTCCCATGATGCAACAATTGTCCATAATGATGATATCTCATCATACGACACCACCTCCAGTCCATCCTGACTCTCAAGCAACCTAGACAAAAAAACTCCACCATAATGTTCTTCCCACCTGCTACGTATTCCACCCTGAAATTAAATTCAACGACATTAGTCAAAAACCTTGCTAGGCTAGCAGTGACATTTTCAACTTTTCACCGAACAGAATATCCACTAAAGGCTGATGGTCAGTACATACATCAAATATCCAACCCCATAAATATGCTTAAACTTCTCAATTATCCAGGGGCAAGCCAACAATTCTTTATCTATTACATGATAACACAGGATAAGGGTTCTCCTTGATGCACACCCCCAGAATAATCAGTTTGTGACAGTAGAGCTGCCATACCATAGCCACTCACATCTACCATTACAAACGTTCTGCAACCATCTACATATGGCAGGAGAGCAGGCCCAGACAAACTACTCTGCCTGATCAACTCAAAATGTGGCTGATACATAGTCAACCAGACAAAATTCGTTTTCTTTTTCAACAAATGTCCATAACATTCAGTTACACCTTTGAAGCCCCTATAAACCTAGAGCAGAGCTTGCATAGCCCAAAAAAAGTGCAGTTGATCTGTATCAGTCTGATTTGGCGCACTTACTATACTTCCCACCAAGACTGGTTTGTTTCAATGAACATACAATAAAATAATGCAAAATGGTTTAGTCCTGTATCTGCAAAAGTGCAAAGTTTCTGTAATACAGCCCTGGGTGTCCTGGGACTTGCAGTGCAGAAAGTTAACGTAGCATACCTGAGTTCAAAGATTAGATTTATCCCAATCATCACATGCAGGCATAATTGTAACTCGATTTGGAGACACCACAGACCTAAGCCTGGTCACAATAAATTAGCCGAAAACTCGCTCGGAAGCAGAAAATACACAGGAAGTACAAAATGAACAGATGTTTCTTCTCTAGACTGCTAGCGATAAATTCCTGTGAGACAGCTAAGTATGGAAATATCATTGTGAGACAAAGTCACTACATTGCGAGTTACCACCACAGGATAATTTGCTGCAGTCCTGCTGCGACAACTCTCCTGGTCAGACCTGTGTCTTGGTCTTTAGGACTGATCCTTGCTATAAGGACATAGCCTTGCAACTGGGCCACAGCTGTTGAAGACCTTTCCAGCATTCTGGCCAGAATCCTTGTTGCCTCGAAAAGATCATTCGTCAGCCAGATTTTGATCAACACCTGGCTCCCTGTCGACTGGACTGGGCCAAGAATCCTCTGAAATTCAGCAGATGTTTCGGGTTTTCGTCTGTTTTCAGATGTTTCCCTGATCCCCCAGTGTGAACAAAATCATTAAAAACGTACTTGCCAGCATCTTTATGTATTTAGGGAGGAGGAGATGTAAATTTGGATAGCCGACAACACAGGAAAACAACGTCAAACACATTTTAGCTAAGCTGGCCGAGTCTACGAAAACTTAATAGTTGCATATAGACTAAAATGGACACATAATTAGTTTGAGGCATTTCACGAGGAGACAGTAAATAAAGAAGGAAAACTCACTAGACATGCAAAATTAAATCTGTTGTTTCTTGTTAATAATGATTTATCTTGTGTATCATTTCCAAATCAAAAACTCTTCAACTCTTAACTTTTTATAAGCAATCCTCCTGCATAGATTGTGCCCAATTTTGTGAACTGCTTTTAAATAATAAAACAGGAAGTGACATCACAAAAGAAAAGGAAATAGGGCTGCCACTTGTTGAGTGTGGTAGCAACATGACCAGTGCTTTCGTATAAAGGTTGCTTAAAAAAAGGAAGTGGTTCGATATATTTAAAGTTAAAATACAAGAAGAAATCACTTCAACAGTAGTTTAGAGCTGTCTACAATATCACTAAATGATTACTAACTCTAACAGAGGTACAACTGACATCTTTAACATCAAGTTAAAGAATTTTAGACAAATCCCTTTTCAAGTACCAACTTCTGTTTGTTCTAGAATGAGTAAATGGCGAGAGGTTTTCTTTGCGAAAGGTAGTGACCTTAACAGAACATGCATGAGTAAGGTAGAAAGAAAAATAAAATGCACTTTTACCTCTGTAGTGAATGTGAACAGTGCACTTTCTGTACCTCTCTCATGTAATTTCCTCTTTCACTTGAACATGATTTTTAATTTCTAAATCCAACGTAATTTAATGTAGCAACTTTAAGGGAAAAACACACTTTTTAAATAAACGTGCATTTGAGCTGAAGCTCTACAGACAACTCACAATCACAATGCTGGCCTCTGATCTTTGTCCTAACAATTCTCCCTCAGAATGTAACTCATCCATGTGAATACACGGTCTTTCCTCCACTCAAAGTAGCACAGAAAACACCTAAGAAATGAAAAATGCAAGGACGGCATCCACCGCAGCGTTTTGGGCTTTACTAAAGGCACCACCTGAGAAACACTGTGTGCACTGTCAGAGGTCTACCATAATCTGTACTGAAGCATCAGAGTAGAAAAGCCTCCCACAATTAATGGATTTAAAGAGGACTCCCTGTCAACACGGGTAACCAATTTCCCAACAAAAAGCAGTGGGACTCAGGTTAAGTAGTGAGATGACCAAGGTTCGGTAAAGAGTGTTCCTATTAGGAGCATTAGTGGGACTCTGGAGCTGAATTAGAGTTTGGAGGACAGGTACTTTGTTGCAATAGAGATGGAGTACCTTGTCTGCAAAACTCAAGGGCTGCACTCCCAATTTTGAGTCAAGAGGCCCTCAAGTGTTATGTCAACAGAATAAAACTTACTGCGTTGTTGTAAAACTTCCTTGGACTGCCTTCTTCTGCATGAGAAAGGGAGGAAATCAAAATGGGAGGATGAAATGCATTGTGGCGGAGGAAGGGTATGTATTCTAGGGTGCTGCAAAGTGCAACTCTAGTGACTGTAAGTGTATGTATTCTATGGGCAGTCAGGTAAGAAAGCATGCATCTCTGATTCGTGGGAGTACCTTGAGAGTCTAGCGAGAAGAGAAGGAAGTTTGCTACTTTGAGGTAAGATCAGAGGAGACTAGCACTTTAAGGTGGAGATTTTTGCAAGTGTTCTTATTACACAAACCATACAAATTCATTCATAAAAATTCTGATTCCCAATGTTGAACCATGTTTTCTTACATGTCTACACACTTAACTACCTCACCTATTGCTATCATTTATCCGTTCCCCTTACTGCCTATCGAACGGGAGGAAACATGCGAGTAACCCTCAAAAGTCTTTGTTAGGGTTGTTTTTCTTCTCTCTGCATTAAAGTTCTTCAGATATTTCAACATTATCGCTCAGGCGTTGCCTGAAGCCCTCAAATCCAGCTGGACTACATTATTACAATAATGAATACGTACTCAGGCTATTTGTGGTTCTATGACAGAGGAGCAGGTTTCTAAAACTTGGAATTGGAAGTTTGTACTGCGTGGAATGAATTGTATGTAATTGGCATGGAAGTGACAGATGTGACTGCAGTTTCCTATGCTCTTCAGAGGGGGAGACGGCAGATGACATTTTACTGTATATGGAATATAGCACACAGTAAAATCTAGGGAGCGCGTTACATAGAACAAGGCATGCAAACATATGAACGGTTATAACATATGTAACAAAAAATTTGTGTGGACAAATATATTCAGTTTGTCTGTTATTTTATTGTACAAATATAACATTTGATCTCTTCACGTCTAAACATAAGATTATCCTTACACTGTGTTGCATCACTGATGCACCCTCACTAACTCACTTTAAACATATTTGACAAAGGACTTTAACATTATTATAAATTAAACCGATTACATAAACACATTTCTGTACTTAATTCTTTTATAGAGCCTTTTCTTCATCGGCCCATGAGGGGTGGTGCGAAAACCGGCACGAGCAGACCGGTAAATAAATAAATAAGAAGAGGAAATACTTCTCGCACACTCAGGTCTCCAGGAAAAGCAGAATTCCTTTAATCACAAACACAATCTGTGCACATACGTTAGCCTCCCAACTCAGTTTGAGGTTTGAAAATGTATGTGGCTTGTCGAAAACTAGTGTTTGCAAGTTTTTAAGATAGTCTTGCGTGGGTTAGAACAAGATAATCTTTGCTTACACTGTAATATTCTCTGGGTCCATCAGGTACATAGCCAATGTGGGTCTAAGCTGGAAAAAAAAAAAAACGAAAGAGTTGGGATCGAAGTTACCCAAATTCTTTTTGAACCGAAGTAAATGTCTTGACGCTAACAGTGACCATGTTACCCGGTGTCAAGACCACAAACGTGCCCCACCTCAAGGACCCCTCTAGTGCCACCCACTTGAGAGATGGTCGCTCCCATCCCCAATGGGGTTTGATGTGTAAGCCCTCCCTGCCAGCCTATATCTTTCAGAGCATCTTTCCAAAAGCAAGTTTCTGTTTTAGTTACCGGCACAGTCTCTAGCAGGAGATGTTCCCATATAAATGGTGTATTGTGTCCCTGTTCCCCCAATGCCCCACCAATTGCTGTCATGCAGAGTCGGATTCGGGGTTATGGATTCATTAATTGACCACTACAAAAGTGTGCTGCACAACAGCAGGCCAGACAGTTTGCCATGCCTATGCCATCTCCAAAAGTAGATTTGAAGCATCTGGCCATATGTACTCTCTGTACTGTGTCCTTCCACATAAAAGAAGGTACCAGTTTGTCAGATGACAGAATTACTTTTAGGAACTTTATATTCTGCAGCACACACTGAATGAAGTATCCTCTATAGCTTAATCTCTTTATCGATTACTATGTCTTTGATGTGTTTTGGAGGTTAAGACTACTAGGTCAGCTCATACTTTTCTAATTTATCTCCGCTTTGCAGCACTTTTATACCGGCACATCGTAGGCACTTTATAAATGCTTTTAAGTAAATAATCTTCTTGATAAAAGCAACTCTTCCCATAACCAAAATGGGCAAGGGCAATCAGTGCTGCATATCTTGGTGTTCCATCAAAGGGGAGAAGTTGATATCCCAGTATCAATTTGTTAGCTCAATCACAGGTATTTCTAGGTATTCACTTCCTACTGCTACCACATTCAACCACGGCTCTATGACCCAATCATTCCCCTGTGACAATATGCATACTAGAGAGACACCTGGAGCCTGGAGTAGTTCCTAGATTTCAACATTGTCCTGGGCCTGGATTTGTCCAGAAGTGTCCAGTTGTGTCAAATAGTCAACGAGGTCTGTGTACCTTATCTGTTACTTTAAGTGACAAGTTGATGCCTTTAATTCCAAGATCTAATCAATGCAGCTAGTTGCTCGACCTCTAGGCAAATAAGGGCAAAGGGGTGCAGCCCTAGCATGTGCCCCTTGTAATAGAAAATAGAGGGAAAAGAACTAGCACCATCTAGCAACTACCACCATGAACTGGGCTATCAGATCCATATATAACAAATATGTGTATGTTCAGAATCTGGATCCAAGCCATAAATGGTTCAGTAATGCAAAAAAAAAAAATCAATCTAGTCAAGGATGTAGAAGGTCAATTTGCATTATGGCTAGTGGTGCCCTGAGTCTCCGGCCAATTCAGATGTGTTATTTAATTGCATTATGTTATGCCTGGTTGACTGATGTGGCATAAAAACACTTTGATCTTTGCGCGCCAAGTCACTGTCAGACAGGTTATGAGGATGTTAGCTAGCACCTTGACATTAAGTAGATACATCGGTCTATAGGGCTCATTTATCTGGTGGCTTCTCCACCTTGGGTATGATGGTAATGTTCACATGGTCATCACCATCCCTCCCTGGATGTCTTAAATAGTTCTAAGAATAGGGGGGCCAAAAGCAAGATATCAGATTTGCAAATGGTTGAGGCTGTAATCTCCACAGTAATCTCACTATCAAGAATTCCCCAGATTGTCAGCTTTCCAACCCTGTGACACTGATCACAGAGCCTGCTCAGAGAGGTCAGGCATGACTTTTGTGCTTCTTTGAGGCTCCATTGATGCAGATCATCCAGAGTGACAATTCTGAATGTCAGCCCTCCTTAGAGCATCTCTTGTCTTTTTCAGGTCTGCTATGAGGAAGGTGGCCTTACTTTGAATGACTGGCTTAAAAGCTTCCCACAATACTGCAGGGAAATTCATCATAATAGTATTGTTTGAAAGTACATTTGTTCAATATCTGAGGGCTTTTTTAAAGGACTTTGTTCAACAATCACCGTGCATTTAAACACCTCATACTTAGGGGTTCCAGTGTTTGCTCTTCTTGGGGTATGGCCAAAGAGTATCAATATTTGCATTACTTTGTAGGCATTGTCTAGAGGGACCAAAATGTAATCAGGAGAATCCCCTTTCTTGAGTATGTTGCCTCAGCAACATATCGCAAGGGCTGGAGGCCTCTACATAGGATGTTATGCTACTCTGGCCAGGGCTCACCATCCTGGTCTGAGGCTGCTTATCCCCTTTCCCTATCCAATTTTCCCACTTAAGTCTTTCCCTCCAGTTAGCGTGAGTCTGGGTGGGGCTTCTAACTGACAAAATGAAGAAACCCCACCAGATAGGATGGTGATGAATATATATATATATATATATATATATATATATATATATACATATATATACACATACATATACATATATAAATGTATTCCCTAAGCAACCCAATTTAAAATTGTCCCTTCATAAATACTTCCAAGGAACTACTCCTAAAACTGATGGCACACTGTTTGCAGATGATTTGGCCTCTCCACCTTACAATGGGCTTTTAATTTAGCTTGAGTTCTATCCCACTCTGTCCCAACCTTCATTGCAGCAGTAGCTGTCTGTCGAGATAGTGGACACACATGAGAATTATTTCCCTAGCAAGCAAAATTGTTGCTCCTTCCTTTATTCTTCATTGGATGTGCTTTGTTTGTTTCCATCCACAAAAGAAGTCCTAACCCCACCATGGTTGCTATTGGTCCCTATGTCTTCCCTTTTCCCATTTCCATTTCATCATATCTATCATACCTATGTTTTAATATTCTTTTACCATTTTAGCACAAGTATGTAGGTGCTATCAATGTCAATCTCTACCAAAGGAAATGTTCTACCAAATGCTAATAACATTCAGATTCAGTAAGGTTGTGGGAAGAGCAAGGCCAGTGCTTAACTAACACCTGTCTTTTGGCACACCACATTGCAATAAACAGCCTCAGAAAAGGCCGCATTGCTAGAGGAACACCCATATGGCAACCTCTTATTTCTGCTTCGGCATCTGAAAATCTTGTTGCCAAATTACAGAAATGCCATAATGTATAAGGGTCGAGACAAGCAGCGGAAAACTACAAAATTATTTTACACTGTACTAGGCTCTGACAAGGCCTCCGAGGAAGGCATCGAGTTCTGAAGGTCATATTTTTGAGAATGATAAAAAGTTAAAGGAAGCTCATGGTAGAACTACTAAAATAGTGGTCCCTCCGTATATGGAACTGTATTAAATTTGATGTAAGGCTTTAATACGTATAGTCCAGACGTGAAGAAATAGAGTAGCTAAGAGATAGAATATTGTCTCAAGGAGGAAAAATATTTTGAATTGACTTGGGTTCTATCCCTCTGATTGGCAAAAGAATAGTAGCACCTTCTATGTTCCTAACAATACACTGACCAGATCTACAAGACGACTAAAGTCACCACAGATTGATCAGAAAAATTAGAGCTCAATTATGAGGCGAATTTCAACTTGAACCTCTCAAATTACGGAAGTTCATTTTATGTTCCTGAACATTTCCCAGTTTATTCCCTTTTTGCCCTCATGAAGTAAGTATCCATCACATTTTATTCATCTGTAAATCAGAGCATGTTCTGTTAACATGATTTATTCAACACATGGTGGAGGATTACCACTTCACTGTTTCAGTGAAATGAATTAGATTGCTGTTTTTTCTCTCCATATTTTATAGAAGACCTGGCTCTAAAACTAGGCAACAAAAATGCATTTTAGGCAGGGTAAGGCACCAGGGATGTAGAAGAAAGTTGTGGCAAACAGATAGGGTGATTTGCATCAGGAGTGGTGGGGCATGCCATTACCGAAAGAAGGTGGCAGAAACAGGCGGAAAGAAAATCAGAGACATATCCCTGTGCTTGTGGTATCTGGCTGGATTTGCACTTAACTGGTTTTCACGTTTCAGTAAATACTGTAAGGCCTGCCGACCATTAAGCGACATTGATTCGTATGTTTCTACTCATTTAAATATTTAAAAAAGACACTTGGTAAAAACGATTTATGAATAACTACTCATTAATAACGACGTCTTGTCAGAGGTCAAAGTGAAAATACTGTATGAAAGCATTGGTCTCTACAAATATATGCATGACAAATGTAAATCTATTTCAGTGAAATCTGATATTACAGTTGACGTTTTTGTTATAAGCCACAGACTCCCGACATTTGAAGATAAAAATGGCTTTAGTCTGTCTGTCTTCCGCCTGACATTGCCTCTGCTTTAATATGAGACAATACAAGAAATGCACTCCCCCGATTATTATTTTTTTAACCATTCCTCTTCTAAAATATTGGCCCGTAAATAAGCTGCATAGCTAACGATGCCACCTTCTTTGGCTTTCACATGTCTTAAAGTTGTACTGACGATATTACAGCGAGTGCTGCCCATCAGACACATTCGGCCTTCTCAGAACTAGGTAGCGACGAGAGGCTTGCTTTTCGGCCCCTCCTGCCTCGCTGTCTCCCGTCTCACTCACTGCCCGGGGAGAACCTGCTGGAGAGGCGGCGGCCTGACGAACAGACGTTCTGCCTTGGAGGAAATGCTCGGCCCAATTATCTTCCGGAAGGAAGACGCTCTGCTCTGAGATTAGAGAGCTGAACGGCAGAAACATTTCAAGCCTGACAACGCCGAGAGCGTGCGGGTCTTCAAGCCTCGTGCGCATCCTGTGTGCAGTGCTGCAGTGTCTGTGGCGCATTCACCGAGGACCCAGGGCCCAGGGGCTATGGACGTCGATTCACCAAAAGGCCAGGGGTAGCAGAAGTGACATGACACGCCATTTGACCTTAACATGCACACGCATGCTTACATAAACACGCAGTCACCCATAGACACTCTCTCACATCAACAGACTTGCACACAACGTGCATTTAAAAGCGTGTTTTAGTTACCTCAACTGTTGGGGGTGGGGGTCATATTACAGCTAAATGTACGCCATTTTTATTACACGTATTGTGAATAATATGTAATTAATCACTATTCGTGTAATAAAAATTGGTAAAAAACGAGGAGATTGCATTCCCACCCCAATGTTCATAAGGAAGAGGTGCCCTTGTGTTTCAGACACTGATTTTGTTATCTCCGAGACAAGGGGTCGCAAATGAAGTGCTAGGGGTCGCAGGTTGTAAACACAAACGCAGAATGGACTCAGTTTAAGTAGAATGCTCACCGGTACCGGTGCCGAGCTCAAGTCACACTGGTCTAAGAGGCTCTGATGAGAGCGAGATGCGAGTCATAAGGTTAGTTTGCTTATTCCAGGTTGCTGTGGACGTTATTCTGTAAAATCCAGAGCTGCACTCGGTTGGCTGTGAACGCGTATGACATGTTCGTGACACTATACTCATTCATACTTGACAACTTCGCAGGTCTCTGAATGGGTAAAACATGGGATTGTTGCTAGATCACTGTGTTTCCCCTGGTTTGACGTCACTCTCGTGTCTATGTTCCGAAGTCCAACAGCAATAAAGCAGGCTCACAATTAGCTGTTCGTCACCGTAAAAACCAATAACCCGGAGAGCACAATTTCTATCAGGATGCATTTTAAATCTGGGACTGAGCACAAGGAGCTAATATAACGTGCTCCATATCAGGCAGTGTCTTTATACAATTTCACCGCCACGTAAAATATTGTCCAATAAAGGCTCTCTTAAAAAAAAAAAAAAAAACAAAAAAAAAAAAAAAACGTTTCCGGATATTTTTAAGAGGGCTATTTTGGAATGTTCTAATCCTCAGTCTACACTGTGATACGTATTATGCATTAGGAGTTTACAGAACAATATTCTGAAACACATTTCTGACAGAAAAACAGTATGTGTTAGCGGTAAGCCCAGGAAAGTGTACACCTATAGTATAAGCAGTTTGAAAAAATATTAACTAATATTTTAATTTTCCAATTTCTCATTGGCATCATCGTTACACTTGTAGAACCTAGCTGACTCCCATGTTGGCTCTCAACATTGCCATAGCTACCCCCCTCCCTCCCCCAGCTAAAAGGTCTTTAGACAGGACAGGACTAACAGACCAGAGGAGGACTTTTAATCTTCAAAGAACACATCCAGTGCTCATCTACATCTGCTAGCATCAAAAGTAGCCATGGTACATCAGACCTTCAAACTCAACATTACTGCCTACTACACCGTGAGTGGCACACTCATCTGTCAAGCCACCCCCACCCCCCAAAGCCAATTTCTGAAGCACAAACTCTGCAACTACCACCCCCCACCCCCCAACACCCTGGAGCCTTTATTCTCATCAGGGCACTCAAATACCAACTGGAGGACCACACCGTCCTCAACACAGTCAACCTCCTAGAGGACCTGACAACTGTGGACTCAGCCAGTGAGTGGAAGGCCCCTACCACACTGTTTGGACATCTACTGAACCTCATCTTCACAAGCTCCAGCAAAATCACACTGGACAAGCCAACACCACCACATGGTCAGACAACGTCCTTGTTCATTTAAAACTTTCACATGGTCCGACAACACCCTTGTTCATTTAAACTTTCCCTTCCCTCACCACAACAGAAATGCCATTGCCAAATCCTCATGAAAGGACTTGAACAAGGTCTCTGGAGATTCCTGAACCTCTGACCTCCAATACTACTGACCGTAACACCTCAACAGTGACCTCCCCAGATCCATCACCAGCTTTGATGCCTGGATCACCATGGTTCCACTCAAGGCCACCAAAACCAGACCAAAAGCAAGCTCAAACTCGCCAAGAAGAACTGTAACTCACCAAACACCACTGCAAGCAGCAAGAGCCCAGGAAGAGAAAGTCAGGACAACACCGATAAGAGCAATTATATATCAGCCCTCAAACAATACCATTAACAAACCAGAGCCACCAAATGCTCTACCTTCTATGATGGCACTGAAATCAACAAGGACATGATGGCCATCATGAAAGATTTCACTTCTCCAGCAGCAAGCTCCACCAGAATTACTCCCTCACAGCACCTCTGCACCCAGATATTCCTGTTCTTCAGCAGCAAGCTCTCCAGCATCTATGGCAACTTCGAGCCCCAACCAGACCCCGCTCCCCTTGCAGTCACCCTACACGTAACTTCCAATGCCCAGAGAACCACCCTGGCACATCATCACCATTCAAGAAACTGTAGCAACCATGCATACAATACACTTCGGAGCACCATCCGACCCTTGCTCTTATCAAGCATTCACTCAAGGACTGGACCCCATCAGCTCAGCCCTGAACATGAATGCCTCCATCAACACAGCCACCTTCCCGAATGCCTGGAAACACGCCATAGTACGCCTTCTCGTAAAGAAATCCTCAGCAACTTCTAAAACACTAGCCAACTACCGGCCCATCTCCCAGCTACCCTTCCCGGTGAAAGTCATGAAGATCAAAAATAAACATCTAGCCACCCACCACAGCAACAACAACTCTTGAACACTATCTAATCTAGCTTCAGACTCTAACACAGGACTGAAACAGCCATTGCCACAGCCACAGACGATATTCCACTGAAAATGGACAATGGAGACACTGCTGCTTTCATCCTTCTTCCACCCCATCCTTATTCAAAGACTTCACAATGTCAGTATTCAAGGACCACAGCTTCACTGGACCAGGTCTTCCCCACAGGCAGCACCCAGTCAGTCATTCTGCCTCATTTTACCTAACTGCCGCTAAACTCTCTCTGTCCCATAATGTTCAAGTGCTATCACCAGCATCATTTGCAGCAACAGAATCAGCATATCATATGCAAACATCAAACTCATCCTTTCCCTTTCTGACAAAACATCAAACACCCAAACCAATTTCTTCACCTGCATCTCCAAAGTCGTCAGATGAATAACAACCAAATACCTCAAGCTCAACACAGACGGAAGTAGTCATCTTTGGTAAAAACACCTCATCAAGGGACTCCACCTAGAGGCCTGCTGATTTCAGACCAACACCCAACCCAACCACCCATGTTTAAAACCTCAGTACAACAACAACAAACTAGCTATGTTGTGCCAAGTGAATGCAGTCTATGCCTCCTGTTTCCACATGCACAAGGTGCCAAGAGGATTTTAATTAGCTTCCCTTCAACAACTGCAGGACCAGGGCCTTATCACCAGCAAGTTGGACTACAGCAACACACTCTACATAGGAATCAACATGCAACTGATCAGAAGACTCCTAACCAAACAGAATTCAGCTTCCAGAGTCAAACTCTGACTTCCCCCATGCACTCACTTCACCCTGTACCTTAAAGACCTTCACTGGCTCCCTGTGCACAAATGGGCACTCTTCAAACTCCTTACACACATACAAAGCCTTGACAAATCCACCCCACTGACCTCAACAATAGCATTCACAGATCCACCCGACACCTCTGCTCAGTAAGACTCCTACTCACCCCCTCCCACCCCGCCTATTGAGAACCAGATCTAGCGCCAAGGCCTTTTTCTACTTAGCTCCCAAAGCCTGGAACAATCTACTCCTGCACATCAGAGCCGACTTCTCAGTTCTTGGATTTTGCAAGAAACTGAGGACATGGCTCTTCCCTTAGGCTTGGCCCACACACACCTGCTTTCCAGTGCAAGGTTACCCTCCTGGGCGAGTTGTTTGCTCTACAAATACCCATCACATAAGACCAACAGAATAATCTAGGAATACTAATAACATGTGTTTGATCCAACAGTCTATCTCACTTTATCATTAATGTGAGATGGGAAGACAGGGTAAAAAATGCCACCTCTTCCTGATCATTTGGCACCCTTTCAGTGCCCTTTCGCCCAGTGCCTTCAGGGATCACAAAGGCAAGTGCAGGAGTAGAAAGAACAAGATGCTCTTATGGCCTTGAATATTCCTTGTCCTTTCCAAGCACCGAAATGAATGGTGGGAGTTTTCAACTTCCGTTGCCACCGGGAGCTAGAGTGTATGTGATGTAATTCCTGCTATAACTCGCATTGTGATGAATTAATGTAAATGGATATGAAGCTAATTGGACCAGCTGGGATTCAAGCTTGTAAACTGCACATTGAACACAGTACTCTTCAGTGGATACATTAGTCCTTTGAGATTCAAATCTGCTACACATCGTAGCTACAAAGATCTACTTAGAGGATGTGTTAGTTTTTTGAGCTTTCTTATCAGTTGAAACTAATGTTCTAGATCAACAAAAAGCAACAAAGGATGGGCCTCCTGACTTTACAAAACAATAATAAACAGTAATTCAACCCCAAAACACCTATCTCATTTTACTATGTGGCCGAAACCGGCAGTGCTAGGCATCAGTTTAATGTTATGTGCTCAAGGGGGCAAGTTTTAGAAGATAAAAATACATGTCCGTGCTAGGAGTAGACAGTTCTTTAAAAAGAATGATAGAATAGATGCCAACGGATGTGAAAATCCTTCTCAAGAACTTACATCTTACATGCTTCCATACATTTAGAAATATTTTTCATTACTTTGAG
Source organism: Pleurodeles waltl (assembly GCF_031143425.1). NCBI lineage: Eukaryota > Metazoa > Chordata > Amphibia > Caudata > Salamandridae > Pleurodeles > Pleurodeles waltl. Next base: position 905,842,925 of record NC_090450.1, read on the forward strand.
GAACTGAATACTGGCAACAGATAAAGGACAAACCCTTTGTCTAAATTAGTGTTCTGTGTTCAGCCACTGAAAGCTACTGTGGTTCTCAGAAGGATGTGAGAAATCACGAATGAGTCACAACCAGCACATAAAAGGAACTTAAAAAGTGCTACTCTGCTCAAAGGATGCTTGATGCCCCCCATTCACAATATAACATGATACATTATCAGGGCCGGCTCTTGGCTTTGGTGGTGCCCCGTATCAGAATAGATACTTTACAGTACTTACTGGATGACGAGGAAACCTCTCTGTCAATCAATCTACATAGTGAATTATGACTGGAGGAACGCTATTCTGTTTCTGGAGAGCCAAACTGTAAAACTCCTGACCGATCAGCAACATGACGAATAGTGTCACCTTCATTTTTCACCCCTTGTCCTTCGTTTCTTCTGGGTGCCCCAACAGTAACTGCCAAGAGACATTGTAGCCCAATGGTTCACAACCTGTGGTATCCGGACCCCTGAGGGTCCACAAAGCCTCCTCAGGGGGTCTGGGACTGCTTACAAAATTAAATAGTATAAATAGATTAATAAAGTGTACATAAATAAAGTGGCTAAATTAGCAATTTTTTTTTTTTAAATGTACTGTAAATGTCAAGGAGTTTGAAATTAGAGGCTAAGAATTAAATTAGTATCCTCAGAATGAGTCACAAGAGCAGTGCTGGTGCATCAAACAGAATACAGTATGGATGATGTGTGGCTTCAACTGAATTTTGTAAAGTTTCAACCTTCCTATTAAAATTAAATGTTGTATTTATATTTGTTTGTTAAGTTGTTCAACCTTAAATAAATTTCATTTGCCTACTAAACCTTAAGGGTACAACATACCGATCAAATTGACCCATATGATTCTAATAAGGTTTAAATCCTTACAATTTCATAAAGTGCTTTTTAAATGTAAAGTGCTCTGTATTTTACTTCTCGCCTCGCTACAACTTAGCAAATTTTCTATGTTACCGGCGGCCCATAGAATTTTAAATAATCCATTTACAACCATAGAATCTCTTCATTCACCATTATTACCTACGTTACACCGTGCCCTGTAAGACCCATTAAAATCCCTCTTAAGCCAATAAATTTTTTTTAAAAAAAAATCGACCTAGCAAGCAAGTTATATTAAAAAAACCTCATATCGACTAGCAGCTTGATCGCTTGATCCCGATTAATAATATTATACTCCTTAAAAATTGGTCTTAAAAACTTTTTACGCACTTCTAAAAGCCAATAACAATCTAAAAGTAGATGTTGCGTGCTACATTTCTGAAGTAAACTGCACGTACAAAGGCCCTGGGCGTTCTTGAGAAATACTTTTACTTTGGAATCCCTATAACCTGGGTGTGACCCAATTCTGAACTGCACAACTGCATCCCTTAATCTTGGGTCCGGTAGAGCCTCTATATAGGGGAAATTTTCTGGGTGCCTCCATCCACCCAGCATAGCCTGGGTTGAAATTTTACCTTCCAGGTACTTCAGATCTATTTATCTTGCCCTTTCCTTCACCATTATTCTTAGGTTCTGTTTCGGAATTTGTTCTCCACACTACTGGTTACTAGATCGTTTCTAACCGTCCTCGCACTTGTTTCGCCCAGTATAACTCGCTTGTTATTGTTTCTTTTTTACACAATCTCGCAATCTTACAAAGCCCCTCATCTCTTATGCTTAACCAAACCTTCAGTGCCGCTTGCAATCCACGATAAGTCCATGACGACATTTGACATTCCACTCTTATAGCTTGTATCATACCTGAAGGGGCCAGCGATAACATTCGCTTTACGTAAATTCTTTCTTCTTTCTCCCAATTTAATTTACCTTATAATGTTAAAATGTCTACCCCATATTGAAACTGGGGGCGCACCATAGCATTAAAAGCAGAAATAACTGGCTGGAGTGAGGGTCCACCATATTTACTACGGAATTGTCTCAAACCCCAGACCGATAATAGTGCTTTCTTTTTTAGGGCTTCAATATGATCTTTCCATTTCAAATCAGAGTCGAACCACATACCTAAATATTTATATATTTTTACCTTCTCTATTTTTTCTCCTCCTAGAAGGTAAGTAAAGGCTCTCTTTTCTTTCCCTATTGGCATTATTTTCATTTTATCCATATTTACCACCATTTTTTTCCTTTGGCAATAGGAATAAAACACATCCAGTTTCCTTTGTGGCCAAGCTGCGTCATATCCATTATCACTAAATCATCAGCGTATAATAGACAGGAAACATGCATTCCATCAATTTTTGGGCATAGACCTTTAACCTCCTTCAGCAGCTCTGGCAAATCTGACAAAAATAATGTAAATAGTATTGGGGCCAGCACACACCCTTGGCGAAGTCCATTTTTTATAGGGATCTTTTTTGAGAGTGAACCACTCGTATCTAAAATTATGTGGGCCCAGTTCTGAGAATGCAGACCCTGCAGGAGAAATAATAAGTCCGAACTTATCCCTAACTGTTTTAGCATATCCCACAATAGTTTCCTATCAACCAAATCGAATGCGGCACGAAAATCAACAAAACAGCAAAACAGCCTTCCTCGCATTTCAATTGATTTTTTTGCTAATGACCACAGGCTAAAACAGTGGTCAATTGTCGAGTGGCCTTCTTCAAACCCCCCTTGTTCTACTGGTATCAAATCATTTTCCTCAGCCCATTCCTTGATCAATCCCAGCAATATTTTTGTAAATACCTTTTCTCCTACATCTAATAAGCTTATCAGACGGTAATTTTTTGGTTGTGTAGGCTCTTCCTTTTAATGAATTGGTCTTATCATAGGCCCCTTCTAATTCTCTGGGAAACACCCGTAATCAAGAATTTTACAAAATGTAGTGTGAAAAAATTTGACCCACTAATCAATATATTTTGTTTATGATTATTGCTGGGAGATTGTCTGGGCCAGCCGCTTTAGTTAATTTAAGTGCTACGATAGTTTCTTTTATTTTTTGTGGGACAAACGCTAATCTCATATCTTTACCAATCTTCCTAGTAGCTCCATATTCTTCTCAACATCGGAACCTTTATATACGGTAGACAAATATGTATACCCGTCCTCTTCTCCAATCAAACACCGCAAAGTTCCTAACCTTTTCCCCTCCCTTACTAACTGCCAGAAGCCACTGATTTCCTGTGTGCTTATCACCTCAATCATTGTATCCCAATTCTTCTTCATATGTGCCCGTTTCCTCTGTCTTATAATTAGTTTAGAACTCTGTTTTGCCAGACAAAGCTTTTCTTCTATAGCCACAGAAGGTCTTTTCTTATACTCCCTTCTTAATTTTCGCATCTTTCACTTTTTACACCTACACTCCCAGTTGAACCAACTATTGCTGTTATTAATCTTATGTGCTTCTCCCTTCGTCTGTCTTTGCAGTATTGAAAAATGACAAACTGCGCAACTGTTGTATAAATAGAAGACTTTGGATAATGTCACGGGTACTGAAATATGTGCTACAGAAAATCGTCTGTCATCAGCTACTCTTTACTACTTGAATGTACTGGGTTTACCCTCTTTTTCTTTGTTATTAAAAATGAAAAATCCTTACAGTTTCCTGTGCTGAGTAAAACACGTGCTGGATAAAAAGGACTACATATCAATTGCTTTACTCATGATTTATGCATAAGGCACAGGACTAGCTTATTGATGGCATACAACATGCACGGCTGATGCAAAGGCTGATTCAGGTCATTCCATTCATTTTACTGAATATAAACTGAAAGCAATCTCTGCATGGACTCGTACATCTAACGTAGTGCTGGCATGCCCAGCCTTTGCACAAAGAGGATACGTTTTACACAAAAGATAGTATATCCTGTTTCTAGGTTCAGGTGATGACAACTCTTTCATTTATCTGCTTGTGCCTTCCCACCATCTTCTAATCTGCAACTTGGAAGTCATTCTGGATGTCACATCTTAGGCAGCATCTTGACTCTGCAGCCTCAACTTCGTTCTTAGAAAGGTCATCTCCACTGCTGACTAGTATAGAATCTTCCTGCCAAGATGCAGCTCAAGATCTAATCCCGTTCCTTGAAGCTTGACTCGGGTCAGAAGCTCAAACATCCTAATTCAATTACACTAATTTCACAACAGTAGCTGTGGACCAAACAGTGCTTTGTATTAGCTTATGCCATAAGGTCATTCACCGTCAACACCCTGCCATCCTTTTAAATCAAGGAAATTATACCAGATACCTAGGACCAACCTCTGTTTGTCAAAAGAGAAAGTTTGGGAAGGGCAGAACCCACGCATACAAAGCTCACACTCATGAAAGTAGACTTTAAGTCAGGAAAATGCAATTGTTATGAGAGGCTCGCCCACACACAATTCATTGTGTTAGGAATATATGAGCTGCGGTTTGAGCAAGTGGTCATCAAATTGTGTGATAGCTCGTCCTCTGAAGCCTTTTAATTTTCCAACCACACAAACCATGATGAATCAGTCTGTGGGCACCTGAGCACTATGTACAAACAACTAACATATTAAACTGAGAGAGTTGCATCTGCTAGGTATTCTTAAGCCATAAAGTCTTTAGTCTTCAGATTTTAAATGCTGCAAATTACAAATTTACAAACTCAATGGTGGTGCCTTAGGCTGGCCGAGAGAGGGCTAAACAAAAAATAAAAAACAGAATAAAGCTGGGAAGGAATTGGTAAAGCAAAGGAGGAACCTGGGTGGAGGGATGAGGGAGCAACATGGAACACCTGTGGGCAGGTTTTTGGGGGAAGGAAGCAACACACATAGCAGAGAGCTAGAACACATTCACTCATGGAGTGCTGAAAGGGAGAACAAAATGGCTCTCTAAATGTGAGCACTGAAATGATACTGTGAGCACTGAAATTAACAAGTCATCCAATTAAAAGAATGGTAAAGATGCTCTGCTCTGGAGGAGAGACAAACAGAAGAGGAGGGACATTCAGAAAAAGAATAAGGAAAACCATTGATAAAAAGCAAGTAAGAGTGACAACAAATGCAAACAATAAGCAATGGGATGGGCAACGGTACATATTTGGTATATTTCATGATTGGCCTTTGTCTGAGACTGCGAACAGCGGCCTGATAGATGAGACCTAAAAACAGCCTCCTCTGATCATACAGTTGCCAAGGCGTCAGACCCCAGAATGAAAATTTGATTTGGAATAACAAAAAGCAAGGACCAAAAGGGCCCTAAGACAGTTCTCTTGTGTTGCATGTACAGTACAAAGGCAAGGCAGCCCCCAGGCTTGCTTCTCATTTTGTAAACTCCACTACTTGATGTTATCCGCTGAGTTTTAAGTTCCAAAAACTGTAGCGCTGATAACAGTTGTGATCTTATCCCATTCCCTCTGCTCTATGTGATAAGCATCTGCCATGTTTGATATGCTACTTCAGTTGACATACCACACAAACCACTAGCACAAAGTATGTACCACATGAGACTCTGACAAATCCCTTTCATAACATCACTGCCTATTTAGTCAAACACTGCACCAATTTAGCACAGCTACAAACCTGTAATCTGTGGTTTTCTTTTTGTACAAACGCCACTATGAAGTTTAACCTATATATAGCTCTGGCTGCATTTATGAAATAATGCTTTTAAAACACGTTGCTTTTGGAAATAATTATCATAGTTGTAAGTGGAAGATCTCTGGTTTTGTAAAAGCATAAAATGGACTCCATGTAGGCGAAAATGTCTACTATTATGAAACAAAAAAGTATTTTGATTAAGCAGTGTCTATAGAACAAGCCATGCATTTAACAATAATCAAGAAGAATAGTTTGATGTTCCATATTAATGCCTAACTGCAGTCAAAACAAAGACAAATATTTATTAAAGCCTTGTGCATTTTCTATATTTTTATTTTGATGTCTTCAGTTTTCCTTTTAGAGTTGTAATTTATTGGATGAATGGAGGTGCCATGCATTGTACCAGATAACATAAAATTTTAGTACATTAACATTCCCTAATACAATTTAAACATGCCAAACCAAATGATCTTCTAAGGAATAGGTGGTCACAGGAGTTGTCAAAGTTCGAACCCCGTCAGGGTGTAATGGAGGGATAGTACATGATTTGAGTGCCCTTACATGGTTACCTTGTATGGTCTATTAATCAAATGAGATCACAGCAGACCTCGGGCATCAACCACACATTGCACAAAAGAGCCTTGTGGAAACCAAAGCTTAACCAAAATGTAAAAAGCAAAGGGAAAATCAGTAATTCAAGACCAAACGCATTCATCACCAAACAAAGGGGTATTCTGGTATCGAAAAATAAAATTAATTAAAGAAACTTTCTAGGAATCCAGACCCAGATATGGTCAAACAAACAAAGGAACATACTGAAATTCAAAACCACACTGGACATCATCAAATAAATTCCAATCCCTGGTATCTGCAGTCCCACCACTCCATAAACTGTTTAATTTTGAAAGTCAAAACCCCACATATTTCTCTGCTTTCAGAAGAGGGAGTAATGTATTTTACAGACTTGGAACATGTGTTTTCCCATCCCAAAACACGGTAGGAAAAGTTCAATATCAACTCTTTACTAGTGTTGTCTATCCTTTGTTCACGATGGCCGGAATGATGCTAGATTTCAAGGATAACCACTGATTATAAAGAGGATTCCTTTTGAGCTTCTTTGCGTGAAAATCTATCATTTAGTTTTCTTGAAAATCTGACCCTCGTCAACTACACCCCTACTATATGCCTATGCACAGAATGGTATCTACCTGGCTGGACATTAAACTGTAGTAAAACTACTCAAGATGACCACGCTGGGCGCAGGTTTCCTGCTATCAGTTTAGGATGCCTACACCTCTCCCATGCCTCAAGTAGAAACTGAACCAAAGCATTTATTCTGAATAAAATGAGAAAACAGCACATGCCGTTTTTGAGCATGTGTACTTTGTTCCTGTCAAATTAAGAGACAGCAAGACCGAGTACTGTAGAGATATTTAATGAGCTAGCATGAAAAATATTGAATGTCAAATGATTTCTATCAAATAATTAGTCAAAAAACACAAATATTTTTTCAAGTTGGTACGAGTTCCTAAAGGAGTAGTAGAACACTTAAGATAGCAGTTGGACAGCAGAGCTTTACTCCAAACACCATGAAAGCCAGAGGAGTCTGGTCATGTTCAATAGTGCCGTTTAAGGGAATTCACTTGCGCAATCTAAGACTTGTTTTCTATCTGGCAGAAGACTCACAGGATAATTTCCTGAAAACTCAACTATTACACACTTTTGTTCTACAACAAAATATAAGAAATCCATAAAGGTAAACTACTGTCTTAGTCATCTACATTTGTGTCAACGCCTTGACCACTCTGAACACCTCGATGATCGGCATCTCAAATACTCAGGGAGCGGCGGTCATTCATGAACCTCATTGAGTTCATTACTAGCAATAGACTGTAGAGCCTCAGACGATCCAGATCGCCACATCATTCCTAGGGGTTCACTATTGCCAAAATGCACATCATTCTGAAAAAGTGAGCAGTTTTGGCACCTGCGGTGGAGTGGGTATGCTGACCAGATACATATGGGTCTGTAAAAACCATAACACTTATCACATTCACAAATCGGTGCTAAAAAGAAAACAAAACATACAAAAGCATTTTTTTTTCAGGAGAGTGGGGGAGTGGAAGAAATAGGAGCGCAGCAGGAGGGTCAGAAGCAAAACTGGAAAAGGAAGAGGGACATGGAAGCAACATGGGGAGGGCAAAACACATAGAAGCAACACAAGTAGGGGTGGGAGATGTGGAAACAATATTGGGGAGGGCAGGGGAATACGGAAGCAACACAGGGGAGGGTGTGGCGGCAGATATAACATGGAGAAGCACATACCAGCACAAAACAGGGAGTGGGGCGGGAAGAAGCACACAGTGGGCAGCAGCACGAGGGCAGAGAGAAGTACACGACAGAGACGGCTCAAAGCACATTCACTCTTTGTGAGTGCTTACAGAAAGAAAGGAAAGTAGCTCCCTAACACCAAGCATAGACATTAGGCAAACACACATGATAAAGAGGCAAAGCTCCATGGGAGGAACAAACAAGTTTCAGAAGTTGGGACCCGAAAAAGATGCAGGCAAATGAGTGACAAGGAAAGCCAACCAATGGCAAACAACGGGCAGATACCAAGGCCTTCCATTTTCATGATAGGCCACAATATGCATTGCAACAGATAATGCATGTGTGGCCAAGCAGACTCGACCTAAAAATTGGTTGTTTAGGAGGGAACGGCCTTGGTACTGTTCTGGCACTAAGTAGGTAAGAGATGACCAGCTGTATGCACTATGACAGATGAACAATGTTGCACTGCACTATACTGTCGCATTTGTATAGTGCTTTCCTATGTTAAACAAGGCTACAAAGCGCTCTCGGATGGTAGAGTAACAGGCTACTTTTTTGCGCGTGGTTAGCATTGTTGCTTTCTTATGGAGGGCTACCAAATTTGACCCTGCCAACCATTTTCAACCCAGATCTTATATTGCACCATGCAAGTGAGCAAAGCGAGCAAGCCTGAACCTCTCAAGCAAAGTTGGGGCGGCTTGTTTTTTGCCTTAAATACGTAAAAAAGGGTCCTACGTTAAATTGTGAGCAGCACAATTTCCCCAATACATCGGGCTATAAAGCCAAAAAATTCACAGGCTGATCTGAAGTGAAACAAATGACACATTCAAATGCATCAGGGTCTGCCGCAGCATCTAATTGAAATATTAGTAGAGGGCAGAACATCTTGTGGGGGCCCACATATAATTTAAGTGCCAAGGACAAAAAGGTGGTTGCACAACAGGCAGTAATTTGCTTCACTGAATATATATTTAGCCCCACAGAATAAATATTGATTTAAAAACATCCGCTGAGAAAATAACACTTGTTTTAAATAGCAGGACATAATGCATATCAGTGTTCCTGTTCCAGTTGAGAGTTCAACAGAATGTTCTGTACTGCTAATAATATTATGCAAACTATGCAAGAGTGCCGGGGGCTCCACTCAAGTATGCTAGAGTACTTCTCGAAATGCCAGCCAGCCAGCCAGGGGTGAGCACTAATGGTTAACAAGGATAGTGTTCATTGTGGCGGGAGTCAGCTTATTTTGTGAGTGGCTGCTCAGTGTGCCATGACATTTGCAAGTTAATTGTGATACAAGCTCAGACCTCAGACATGAGATTCACACAGTGCGCCAAGATGACATTCATACAGTGCCCCAATATCTAAAACAGCAGTGCTGTGTCAGAAAACACACTGCCCTGAAATGCAAACCACCAGCAATCTCTGCCCCGAACACTAATGCACCACTGCAATGACAGCATCCATACTTCCCTTTATATAGCACCATTTATGATCGTGGCAGAATCTATGAATCTGCAGCAGCATTGTAATGACAGAAATTGTATCGCCCAATTATGTTAAACTTCCTTTTGGTTAAAGCTCCAATGATGACTTGCTACCCACCACAATCCCCATCAGCCCTCAGGCCTGTAATCAATCTACAATTGCCAGAGGACCAGGATGGTCAGCCTGTCTCTTACTGCCACAAAAGCAAACTGGTGTCCTGCCTGTAGGGACACCTAGTGAGAAACACAACAAAAAACGTTATGAAGAGCAGGTCCTGTACCTAGCTCCCCTCTGCTGCATCTCGCCCAGCTGAGCCGCTATTGTGCATGTGCTGCCCTTTCTACCTTTTTGTATTTGTGCCGCTCTTTCTGCCTTTTGCGCTGTGTCGATCTTTTTGCCTTTTAGCGATTGTGCTGCTCTTTCTGATTTTGCTCTCGCCTCTTGTGCGTGCCCACACCACTTTGTCTCATTCCCGCTCATTTCACCCACACTTCTCCCACTGCGCCCCACCCTTCCCCAGGACCAACTTAATGGTGGCTACTGCGTGACCCCACTGAGCAGGTCCTGTAGCCAGCTCCTCCCACTGCATCTCACTCAGCTATTGTGCTTGTGCTGCTCTTTCTACTTTTTAGGGGCGAGCGCAAAGCGCTCCGTCCCTCTTCTAATCTCCCTTTAGGGGGATTTTAACCACACCCATGTTACATCAGTCACTTACATTGGTTGATGGGCTTGCCTTTTAAAATCCGCTTGTTTTTATTCGTGAAAGGCATGCATACGTCATGCCTTTTCCAGTGTTTAGCCCTCCTCGAGAGCACCGGTAAACTACAGGAAACCTACGAGGCTCCATGTTTTCCTTACTGTTTCTGGACTACCTTTTCTCTTCACTCCGCAGCGCGACTGCACTGTGTTTTACACAGCGCTATCAGTCTTGTTTTTTTTTTTTTTTTTTTTTTTTTAATTTAATGTGGCAAGAAAAATCGGATTAGGCGTTTACAATGCTAATAGCTCTAACTCGATGTAACGCGAGACCCAGTGCATTGCAAATGCTTGTTTGTGCTTGTGCTGCTCTTTCTGCCTTTTTGTGCTTGTGCTGCTTTTTCTGCTTTTGCTCTCTCCCCTCATGCGTGCCCCTGTTCCTGCCAGTTTTTCCAGCAGTTTCTCGACCCCTGCTCACTTCGCCCGCCCTCCTCCCACTGTTCCCTGCCCTCCCCAAAGGCCTACTTAACGATGGTCACTGCACGACTGCACTGATCAGGTCCTGAACCTAGCTCTCCCCACTGCATTCTCACCCAGCTGATCCCAATTGAGTCGCTATTGTGCTTGTGCTGCTCTTTCTACCTTATTGTGCTTGAGCCCCTGTTTTTGCATTTTGGTGCTTGTGCTGCTCTTTCTGCCTTTGTGCTGTGCCGCCCTTTCTGCTTTTTTGTGCTTGTACTGCTCTTTCTGCTTTTGCTATATCCCCTCGTGCCCCGGTCTCCACTCCTTTTTCCCAGCCGTTTCTCACTCCCACTCACTTTGCCCACCTTACTCCTACTGCGCCCCACCCTCCCCCTGGATCTACGTAATGGTGGTTGCACCAAAGGCACGCCAAACAGCAAGCCCATCTGCGCCTGTCCGCACCCAGCTCCAGGAAACCTGGATCTATAGCCCCCTGCTGGTAACTCCCCCAATGAGATCTGGAAGCTCATGCCAAAGACTCTGTGCTGTAACTGCTGCACCGTGTTCCACACAAGGCCCCTTCTCTTGCCTCAACTGCGGTTTCTCCTGCGACAGGTACCTCCGCTACCTACACCCAGCAGACTCCCAGCTACAAACAACTCCACTGCGCACTATTCAATGTCTGATCCCTCTGTAAGTACGCCATAGAAATCTAGGACACCATTACCACACTCACTCCCAATAGAATCTTCATCACTGAAACCTGGCTCATCCCAGCATCTGCACCAGTCATGGCCACTGCGACTCCCCTTGGATAAAAGATGATCCACTGCTACCGCCGCAACACACAACAGCTACGATCATAGAACACCTGAACTTCTAGATCAAACTGGATGCCAATGCCACCATCAGGGGAACCCTCGCATACTGACCTCCTGGGCCTCGCCTCAACTTCTGCAACTTCATCCCAGACTTCACTAACCCCCCCCGGCAATCCATTCCAACCTCTACATCTTCCAGGGGGACCTGAACTTCTACCTAGAAGACCCGACAAACGCCAACTCCACCTCACTTCTTGAAAATATGAGCAGCATCGGCCTCTCCCAGCTGGTTACCGCCCCCACCCACAGCGCAGTACACACACTGGACCCCATTTTCTCCCGAGCGATAAAGACAAAATCTTCCACACCACGAGGTAACCTGGACAGACCACAATATTGTACACTTCACCATTGATTGATGGCATGACGTCTCAACAAGGCTACCCCACTCTCCCCTGTCGCAAGTGGGGCAAAGTCAAGGAAACTTCCTCCAATCAACGCCCTCAAGGGCACTAGACCCATCTCCACAGACACCCTTGAAAGCTGCGTCCAAAACCTCTCCAACTGGCTGTCACCTGCCGTCAACACTGTTGCCCCTCTAAAAAGCACCACCACTAGCAAACCCACCAAGCAAGCCACATGGTTCACCCCAGAACTTCTGACCCTCAAATGCCGCAGCAGAAAACTAGAAAGACACTGTTGCTCCAACAAGACCCCTGTCAACCTCTACTCCTTCAGGTCCACCCTCAACAGATACCGCCACCGACTCAGGGAGACTAAAAAAGAAGCAGTTAACACCCGCATCGAGGCAAGCGGCAGCAACACCAGAGAACTCTTCAGCATCATCAGAAAATTCTCCTGCCCCTCTGCCACGGAGAACACGATCCACCCTTCCCAAGCCCTCTGCAACAAGTTATCAAACTACTTCCACCAAAAGATCTACGACATCTACAGAAACTTCGATTCAACCCCCAGCTCACTGACTTTGACCTCCCCTACACACTAACCTAACCCACTGCCCGCCAATGCCATCCCCCCATCAGATCACCAAATGGAAGCAAATCTCGACTGAAGACACCATTGCCATCATAACCTCCATCTACTCCAGGTCCCCTGCGGACCTCTGCCTGCACTGTTTCTACATCCTAGGAAGAGAAGCAATCGGAGCACCCCTCACAGAAATCCTCAACACCTCCAACTCCACAGCCACTGTTCCCAATGCCTGGATACCAGTTAAGGTCAAGTCACTTCTGATGAAACCCACAGCCAACCCCCAACGAGCTCAAAAACGACTGCCCCATCTCGCTCCTCCCATTCTCCACCAAAGTTTCAGAAAAGGCCATCAACCACCACCTCACAGACTACCTCGAACACAACAACTTTGTCAACCCATCCCAGTCCGGCTTCTGGCCATATCACAGCACCAAAACTGCCCTGATCACAGCAACCGACGACATCAGATGCCTCCTCAACCTTGGGGAAGAGCTGCCCTCATCCTCCTCGACCTACCTGCAGCTTTTAACACCGTCTCCCACCACACTCTCATTACCATACTCCACAGCATTGGCATCCAGGACAATGCACTCAACTGGATCACCTCCTTCCCCTCCAGTCGAGCACAGTGGATCCTCCTCCTACCCTTCATCTCCGCTCCAAAGGCATCATTTGTAGAGTTCTTCAAGGCTCTTCCCTCAGCCCCACCCTCTTCTACACCTACATGACTCCTCTAGGTGACATTGTATGCTCCCACGGACTCAACATTGCCTCCTACGCAAATGACACTAAGCTAGTCCTCTCCCTTACAGATGACGCAGATAACACACAAGCCAACTTCCAAAACACCAAGACCAACATCGCCGCCTGGATGAGGACCAACTGCCTCAAGCTAAACTCAGACAAAACAGAGATCTTTATTTTCAGAAACAAGCCACCCCCCTGGGATGACTCGTGGTGGCCCTCCTCCCTCTGCTCTCCATCCATGCCCTCTAGCCACGCATGCAACCTAGAGATCATTGTGGACACCCAACTAACCCTGAAGCAACAGATTAATGCTGTCTCCTCTGCCTGCTTCCACAAGCTCTGCAAGATTTTCCAGTAGATTCCCATCTCCACCAGGAACACACTCATGCAGGCCCTCATGTCCAGCTGTCTCGACTACAGCAACGTGCTCTATGCCGGAACCACGAAGCAGCTCTTGAACCACCTCCAGAGCATCCGGAACACAGCAGCAAGACTCATCCTCGACCTTCCCAGAAGAACGAGCATCTGGCTCCCCGCACAGCAAAGATGCCTTTTCAAGGCACACACGCCTACAAGGCCCTCCACAACCCCTCCACTTAGCTACTATCGCCCAGGCCCACGTCCCCTGCATCTGCCACAAACGCTACAGAGGTCGCTCTGTCTCCCACCATACAGCCAAGTCCTGGAATAACCTCCACCTGAGCACCTCCCCTTCTCTGATGGACTTCAGACAACAGCTCAAGACCTGGTTCTTTAACCACCATCGCCAGCAGGGAGAGTCCCGTAGACTCACATCAGCGTCTGAAGATTTTCCCCTGGGCGACATGTGCTTTACAAGACCTGATTGAATGACTGATGAGGGCCCTTTGGCAGAGTTTGCCAGTGTCACTAAGGTTGTGCAAAAAGTTACATCTGCTCTTGGTGGGGTCATTAATGTAATCTATCTTACTTGAAATAAAGTCTCTTCAAACACAGCTATGTGTCTGTGCATTAACTAAAATCCATCTTACATTACAACAGTCCACCCAAACGAGCTTCATTCTGGAGAACACTAATCGGTAGCAGCAAGAACATAATACAAATGTGCTCTACCTTACTTATGCGAGCCAACCCTAGTTCAATATAATAAAAGGAACATGTGATTAAAATCCAGCATGCTGAAGTTTGGCTTGGCATTCTTTTACATAGTTTTCTACTGCACAAATGTTACCATCAAGACGATTTTCAATTAAACGTCCTGTAGATTTTCTGAAATTAGCACAGTTTAACAAAAAAAACTTAAACTGTATAAATTCAGTTTCATCAGTTACATTGTTTGGTAGCTTTTTTCTTTTACTCTTTTCTGTTGGAAATGACTTCCTAAAATAAAAACATTTCCAGGAATTTGCAAAGGGCAGGATCCACTTTACTGCAAAAGACCCAAGCTCTTGCCTGTCCACTTGTTCGTCTACCCAGAAGCAGCACACTTTTACACTCATTCCTTATTGGAAACTACCACTCCTTATGGTTAAGTTTTTTAGAGGACTACACATTTGTGTTTTGGCATAACGAGCACAGGAGTGATTTAATCTTTCACATCTGTCAGCCTCAAGCCTTCGTAGGGAAACTGAGTTAAATAGTGTCAGACCCCCCCCCTCAGAATAATACAAATGGATTTCAATTTGTCAAAATCATTACAAAATGTCATCTACTGGAGAAAAAAACGCATGTTAAATACAATACCAATATTCACAAGGTGGTTGCATCACAAAGTCAATAAAAATAAATGTGTCTGTGTTGAGAGTACCAACTAGTGAATCCTCAGTACCAAGCTATAGCTGTGAGAATCCACGTTATGTAGTTATCTTCCACCACAATGAGTGATTGCGCGCCATGTGTGCACAATAATACGCAAGTTAGATTTATCTGAGAACAGTCAGTACAATTTTTATCTGGGTCCCCTACAGAAAATAAAACAATTTTCATCTGAGACAAATGCTTGAGATCAAAACATAATCCAGTTTATATTTAGATTTTTGGGTAGGTGAGGCAACCTGCTATGGAGCCAGATTGTAAAGCACATGCTGCAGTCAGTTTTATAGAATTCCCACGGCTGCCACACATTAACAATCATTATGGCGTTGTTGTCTACTCATTGTGTGGGACGGGCACTCCTATGTAGGGGTGGGCGGCGACAGAGTTTTTGGCACTCTGTGCTCCGCTTGGAGTGTGGAGTTTGCCCAACAACTCCGCTAGCACCGCCAGCAGAGCAGAGCTCACCTGGTGTGCACTGCAGCCTACGTATGGGCTACACAGCACACGTGCAGACAGTCTGCGCTTGCGCTGTGTAGCTCATAACTGGGCGGCAGTGTGCACCAGTGACTGATTCAGACCTACCTCTGCCAGAGGCCTGGGAGCAGAGCGAGACAGAGAGCCAGACCACTGGGAAGGTGGAGGAAAGGACGACGAGGACCCAGGTAAGTCCTCACTTCTTTTGTCTTGTGTACACTGGTGCACAAGAGGCCTGAAACGACAGATTTCACGGTCTACGGCCCTGGCCTGAATGCACGCTGCTTAGCGCTTCTGAGATCGAGTGCATTCAGGACTCTGCGGCTCATGGAACTCCGCCTCTACAGAAATCAACTTCATGGAACTCCATGAACTCCGCCCAGGCCTACTAAAAAGTAAAAGTCCTAGCCATGACAAAGTCATGTGCTCCTGTCGGCATGGAAGGTGCTTGAGTAGGGATACAACTGATAGTGGCACCTTTCTTTCTGTATCATGTGGAAAAAGAGGCAAAATATTACTTCTCACAGGCCACACATCCTTAAACTGGTGCATCGCAGAGCATTTCCACTCTTGTGTCTTTGTAGGAATACTAGAATTAGTAACAGGGCCAAGATCTTTCAACTGATGTATTCACCTATTAAATTTCATGACATGGGGAGGTTATTGGTGCAAGGGGTCTTTCCGTATAAGAACTTTTATTCATTACAGAATCTATTAAAAAAAAAAGAAAAAAAAAAGCCCAGGGAATCTTGCAGGTGGCAATTCCGGCAGAAAAATAAACCACATCATTGATAATCACTTTAATTTCCCATTAGGACAGCCACAAAGCAAGGCTGGTTCTAAAGCAATCAAGACCAGATTAAAACTCCTAGGGAGCCACCACCAGAGGGAGCTAGAATGTTTCACAAGTAGCCCAGGTCGCAACTGTCCCAGGGGAAGGTAGGCAACCTGACGCATACCCAAGGGCAGTAAAAATAATACTGGCCCTTCCACTGAATGTGGAGGATTTGTGCAAAAACATGTGTGCATAGATTCATCCAAAAAAGTAGTAAAGAATAAGGCAGTAGTGGAGTGGAATTCGCCACAGCGAGTTAGGCTCAAATTGATCGGAGGCTAAACAGACACCATCCACCTCCAGGGTTCTCTGTTTTGTAAGCTTCTCCAGTAACATGGACCAGTGAATCACCTTACCCGTTATTAGACACTGTAAACACGCTTTTGTGTGCTATTGTTTATAGAATTCTACAGATTCGTCTTCAATGCCTGAGTAAGACCTCCATCTTAGCAGCGTGTTCAGACAACCACAAGTATGTTAGCTATACTACTGTTATCAGAGTGGAACAAAAAATGCGACAGGAAAGTACAAGAGCATTGTTTTTCACATTGCAACACCTTGCTTATCTGATCTCCACAGGATTCTATTTGGGCCTGAGATTTTGTTAAGTAAAGGGAAAAAAGGAATACAGGGACAAGACGCATTCCTTCCACCTGACCAGTGAAGCATGGAAAGTAAACACTTTTAAATCTTGGGTCTATCTTTGCTTAGTCTGCAGTCTCATAGGTTTACCAATACTCAGACCGACCACAAAAAATGTGCAACATGCATATCCAGAGGAGTGAATTATCAGGGTATAATTTACAAGTTGATGGTACCTGTGGAGAAGGTTTGCAAGCGAGTCTTCTTTGATAAGGTTTTTCCCTGCCTGTCTAATGTGGGACCTGTAACTAAGACAAAACACTATCATCAAAGGAGGGCAAGTTCGACCTTATATACGGTAACAAAGAAGTCACCTGGGGTTCAGACTTGAGGGGGTGCCAATTACAGGAATGAAAAAAAAATAGAAAAATGTCAAATGTGAAGACAGCAACTGCATGAATAACCTGGGACGCCATTTCCTGGCAGCTACTCTGGACAGCCAGGGCATCTACATTAAACTATTCAGTATCTTTACTGTACACCAATAGGATACATCCCTTACTCGGGTAAATGTGACTTCTCGCCTTAACTAACATATCACGGTTTAGATCAAAGTCATGGGGATAGGTGACTCCTGCATTCAATTAAATGACAGACAGTGCGATCAGTGGTAAAATTTACAATCTTGGTTTTTGCATAAGGCTTACTCAAGTCAGGGAAATACATATACGAGCAACAGGGTTATGTATTATACCGAAACAGTACGTCGGAATCCAGTTTATAAATGTAGGCATTAGGGGAGGAGCCAAGGTGGCCACCTGAGCAGACAAGCCGTGCCGAAGCTCCGACTGATTCCTGGAGTTAGGCCGCCCTCATGCCAATGCGTCTGCGCCCGTGCGTGGGGATCCCCTCCCTCATGCACAAGCGAGCTGGGAGCCCTACTGGAGAGATGCAGCCTGGTGACAGGACGGCCGAAGGAGTAGCAGCGTGGAGAGTGAAGGCGTACTGGGTGACAGCGATGGTGGTGCTGCGGGAAGGACCAGAGTTTCTGGGCTCCACCCTGCTAGCAAAGACGTCACAGGACGCGAAGCAGTGTCCTGCCGGCGGAGGCGCTGTCGGTGGTGGGCTGGAGATGGCAGTCGCTGGCAGCAGAGCTGAGCAATGAGTGACCTTTGTGCGGAACGACGAGTAGAGGAGGCCAGCGGCCTGCATCGGTGGGATGTGAGGTGCTAGGAGCGAGTGTAGTTGAGAATGGCATCTGGATCCGGGGTGGGGGATCTCTGAGGCCCCCTCCACTGTAGAAAAAAAAGAAACTGGGCGGAGATTGGCACCTCCCAAAGTACAAAGAACAGTGGATCACTGTGGTGTATTGAAGGACCCCCGTTCAAAAAGAGAACTGCCTGCAGAGTGGTAGAAGCAAGTACCAGGACGACCCCCGACACCCTGTCCCAAAGGGGTGGTGGGCGTAGCCCGCAAGTCGCACCATACAGCTGAGGATGGATTGGCCAGAATGGCACAGAGCATGATGCCTGCTGAGGAGCAGGAAACAGGGGAGGCCACAACACCGTCCATGTCGGACCTAAAAACGCAGATACTGGAGGGCAACAAGGCCATAACTGAAAAGATTGATGGTGTGGCTTCGGCGATGGTTCTGCTTCATCAGGACATGGACAAGATGCGAACCAGGGTCACGGACCTGGGGACCAGAATGAAGAGTTAGAGGGTACTGCAGGTGCGCAGGCCACCTAGCTGGCTGACCATGAACAACGGTTTGCGGATGCATGAGTCTAAACTTGCAGATTTGAAAGTTCGATTGAGATGCAATGATATCCACATACGAGGGCTGCTGAAGGGAACGGAGGATATGCAGATAGAGCAGTTCCTAGAAACATGGCTGCTGGAAGCCCTGCCGGGACTCAAGGTGAGAGGGGGACTACATGCGGACAAAGCCCATAGAACACCACGGGGCAAACCAAAGCTGGGAGCACCACCACGCATGCTGATTGCCAGGGTGTAAAGATATAAAGATAAAATGAATGTGCTGGCAACGGCCCACATGCAAGAAAAGGTAGAGTACAATGGGAACAAGATCTTGTTTTACCCAGACTATGGCAAAACGCAGGTCTTTTATGGAAGTAAAAAAGAAACTCCGGGAGCGTGGCTTCGCAAATGCGTTATTGCCCCTGGCCTGACTGCGAGTGGACACAAGTGGCAAACAATAATTTGTTGATCAACCAGAGGACGCCATGCAGTTTGCTGAGGGCACCTGAACCCATACTCACGGAGCAGCAATGGGGGAGGGAGGAGGCACAAGAACTATTGTCTGGACAGGAGGGCGCCAATTATATTGGAATATACCAGGGGTGGTGGGGGGAGAGGGGATTGGGTGATTACAGGCTGAATGAGAATAGTTTATACGTTGGATCTGAAATGGTTTATTTTCTTTCTGCTCTGTTTAGGTTTTTCTCTTTTTTTGTCGGGGTGAAGTTGATGGTGGTGTTGCGACTCATGCAGCCCCGCAATTGGGGAGCACACGACCAACGCGCTGTGTTGTTTTATTTTAAATGTAGGGGATTTTGGGGTGGGGACACTGTGTCATATGTGGAGGGCAGGTTGGGGTGGGCCACACGGGATGGGGTGGGTGGACAATGGAGTGGGGGCAGAGGGTAGGGCAAAAATATGTGCACTGAACAGGACAGTCACTCACAGAACTGAGGGAAGAGCAAGGAATGGATAGCTGACAGACGTCATACATGGGAACGTGAAAGAGATTCGGAACCCGATTAAAAGGCAGCGAATATGGTCCTAGTAACGCAAACAACAAGCAAAGATCTTAATGCTACAGGAGACACCTTTATTAGCACACGAACATAAGCTTTGCACCAGATGGGGAGGCCAAATGTGGTATACCAGCTTCACGGCCTAAGCGTGAGGTGTCTTGCTCTGGATGGATGGCAGTGTCTCCTTCGGGGCCAACAGCATTCTGAAAGCGGCAGATGGGAGGTATGTGGGGGTGGTAGGCACTATTGGAGGCAGACAGATGGTATTTCTTAATATAAATACACCGGACTTCCAAGAGGGTGTGACACAATTGTTAGCACCATATGCCACTGTGATATAATCTGGATTGGGGACCACAACTGTGTGCTAGACAGGGATTTAGATAGGTCAAGCCCCACAGGACACCCCTGGGGCAGGTCCTCCAGAGCACTATTGGAAGGGATGAATACACTGGGTCTGGTGGAACTATGGCAAACCTGATATGCATGGACACAAGGCTATTCCTTTTATTCCCTGCCACACAGTACATTCTCCAGGATAGATTCCATGTTTATTCACCCAGAACAGGTTGCGCACTTTGGGGAAATACTATATTTGGATCAAACTCTGTCTGACCATGCTCCCCTGGTGGTGGACCTATTGGGACAGGCTTATGTCTCTAAGGTGCCGCAGTGGCGGTTTAACTCACACGCACTATATGACCAGGCTTACAGGGAGGACAGCCAGAAGCGATACATGGATATTTTCACTTCAATAAAGGCACGGTCCCAGTCAGCAGGCTTCCTTTGAGAAGCCTTCAAGCTGACCACACGAGGGAAATGTATAGCAGTGACATGTTGCGTAAGGTGGGCTTTGAGTGACAGTCTCGCGACTGGAACAACAGATAGCGGACATAGACAGACAGGTCCCACACACCAATGAATTATGGGAAATCCGGAATACTTTAACAGCTGAACTGGACGAAGCTTGTGATAACCTGGGGAGACATGACTACTGTGTATACACGGAGACACAGCATGAAAAAGGGGACACCGCAGCCCGATTGTTAGCATGGTTAGTCAATAGGGAGAGAGGGGGCAATGCAGTGGCAGCGGTTAGGGATACGAATAGAGAGCTGTTAACATCACAAGAGGCAACACTGAGGCACTTTTCTGCTTTTTACTCAGCACTCTATGAGCAGCAAGTACAGGGATCTGAGACTGATCTAGAGAACATACAAGATAAAGCACAATTGCCCAGGGTAACAGACTATGTGAGGACGCTTCTAAAGACCCCCCCCCCCCAGAAGGAACTGACATTAGATAGGCCATCACACACATGAACACTGGGAAATCACACACATGAACACTGGGAAAGCACATGTCAATTACAGGTTGACAGTGGAGTTCTACCAAACATATCTAGACCTCCTGTGCAAGCCCCTACTGGCTTTATATAATGAGGCGTTTGAAAAGTGGGTACTGCCCGCTTCCTTGCGAGAAGCACATATAGTGACGTTACCTAAGAGCGAGAGGGCCCAACTGAATGTGAATCATACCGACCGCTGTCGATGATGACAGTAGACGCTAAAATTCTGTGGAAAATTCTGGCACACCGACTGGCGAAAGCACAGAGAGTACTATACACACAGACCAGGCGGGGTTTGTAGGGGGATGGACCCCGAATATCCGCAAGGCATTTCTCATCACTGAACAAGCTGTTAGGGGGGGGGCCTTGGGCCCTAGCTAATTTGGATGAGCATAAGGCGTTTCACACAGTGGATTGGTTATTTATGGAAAGTAGGTTCCGTAGATATGGGTTGGGTAAGGACTACCTCAGATGGGTGACGTTGTTATACACCGATACTATGGCCAGAGTAAAAGTGGGACACAGGTTATCGGATGTTTGACCTATAGGGAGAGGTACACAACAAGGGTGCCCCATCTTACCCCTGATTTTTGCTATGATTATAGAACTGCTGGCACAAATTATACCCCATAGGCACACGGTTATCGGGATCATGACTGGGGGCAAGAGGGGAAATAGTTTCTCTCTATGTGGATGACATTTTGCGGACTATGAGGGACCCGGCAACCAATTGGACAATCCTCTACAACACTATAAGGGAGGTGGGGACTCACTCAGGCTTCACCCTGAACACTGAGCAGAAAAGATGTATTGGACTGATGAAGTGTTGATTCCTGGGTTCCTCAACAAGGGGAAGAGTGACTGTCGTATTAGCTTCTGCTGGGGGAGGGAGGGAGGGTGAGGGATGTTAAACTTTGTTGCTCTTGTATTTAACTATATACAAAATTAATAAAAAGAGATTAAAATAATGTGGGCATTGAGAGAGGGGTGAACAGGCACGGCGTCCACAACGGATGCCAGACTCCCACAACCAACCTGAACGGGGACCCGCCAGAGGCAAACCACAAGTACCATAAATGTTTCCCTGTCTCACACCTCAGAAGCTTGGGCAAAGGTTGAAAGCTTGGTCTCAGTGTTTCGGGGATGACACAATGGAGTCAAGCCACCCCTTCTAACTTTTTAAAAATAAAGAGACATTTTTAAACAACAAATGTTGGATAAGAAATCAGGGACATTTGGAGGAAAATAGGTTTAACAGTTTCCTATGAAAGTCAATCTAAGCAACAAGGAAATCATTTTTAGAAGGACATTTGTAACTACTTCTGTGGGCAGCACTTAGAGAATGATACATGCGCAATTAATTTGTATATTTCCTAAACGTTCACACATCTACTCTTTATAATACATGAGTGTTGGACCTGTCAGCCATAGGGTGGTTTTCCCACAAACATTTTGCCTACTTTGCTTCACGACTGTTGATCTGTTTTTGTTGGTATTAGGACTCTATCACTGGTTAGCAGTGGTAAAAGTGCCCAAAGTGCATGTGCTCACTCCCATAAAACTTGGTAATATTTGTGTATCTACAATTGGCATGTTTAAATTACTTATAAGCCCCTAGTAAAGTGCACTTTAAGCGCAGGGCCTGTAAATTAAATGCTACTAGTGGACCTGCAGCACTGATTGTGCCCCACACCTATGTAGCCCTTCAAACATATCTCAGGCCTGGCAGTCCAGAGCCTGCGTGTGCAGTTTGACTGCCATGTCGACTTGGCATTGAAAACCCCTTGCCAGGCCGTAGACTCACCTTATGGGTGACAAATGTAATAAAAGGGAAGCCCTAGGTAGCCCACAAGGCAGGGTGCTATGTAATTAAAAGCCAGGACATAGACTTTTAAGTTGTACATGTCCTGGTAGTGAAAAACTCTCAAATTCATTTTTCAGTACTGTGATTCCTACCCCTGTCATAGGGTAACATTGGGAATTCCTCATTACATTTAATAAAGTGTCATGTTTAGTACCTATGGAATTGTAATGATCAATCCTCTTTAAAGGTAAATTCAGATTTACTATTACAATTCTAAAACTGGCACTTTTAGGAAGCTGGCATTTTCCTGTTCTTTGACGTTGACGCAGCTTCTATCCAAAGGTACTTTTTCAGCAGGAAGAGGTTGGTCCCTGTATCCCACCCACGCTCCATTGTGGTCAGCCTGAACTTTCAGATTTGACTCGCTCAAGTGCAACCAGATATACCCAGTTGACACTATATTTGTAGATATTCTTTAAACATTCATATCTTAACTTCTACTTATTGGATTTTTGTCACTTTGGTCTTGCTTTGTTCATTAAATTAAGCTCTATCCGTGAGGTGTTTTCACTATTTTAAGTGTTGCACAAATACTTTACACATTGCCTCCTTAGTTAAGCCTGTCTGCTCTGTGCCAAGCTACCAGAGGGTGAGCACGGACTACTTTATGGTGTGTAACTGACTTACCTTGACTAGAATTGTGGTACCTACTTGAACAGAGTGCATACTTCTGCCAGCTAGAGAGCCAGTTTCTCTGAATTCTTCTTGCATAAGTGCCCACGCATGAACATTGTTAGTAAGCAAAGGAGCACTATACATGGGCACAAGATCCGGTATTCGATTTGACGTCTTAACTTCACTGGTAGAAAGAACACTGGTAGCATTTAGTATTTTTTGTGTGTAGTTTTCTCTATTTCTCGAGCCTGCACATACTGCAGGACTGGGATACTGTTCCCGATCCCAGGAGCATATATGGAGAATGCCAGACTTCTCTTTTTCTCATTGTTCCAATTTTTGGCGCCTTGTTCGGCAATATCCACCTCGGGTGGTGATTTATAAATGCATAAATAATGTTTAGAGTTACAAAACAAACTACAGCTTTTATCCTGCGGCCACCTCTGTTTAAAAAAAATAAACAAGTATGTCACACTCCAGAGGTCGGATTTCATTTTTTTTTTTTAACAGACTTGTTTGAATAACAATACAATAAAATACATAGGATACCTTTTCACAATGCACAAACATAAGTTAACACGGCCAAGTTTCTTATTGTGGACTAACTGCAAAGTCATTCCTTGTTGCATATGACTGCGCCCGACTGTGAAGTCATTTTATTGTTGTGCACCACCAGCAATGTAATTTTTTAACAAAGGGTAGTTGTGATGTCACAATTACTGTGCAACAAATACATAATTTAGAGTTTTTTTTTATTGTATTCCAGGAGGCAATATCTCTAGGTAAGGGACCCATGACTGGTGGAGATAGTGTAATATTTGTCGAAGATTAGATCCACATTGCATTTTAACCCCTTCCCCGCCACGGACGTAATGGTTACGTCCATGGCAGCGCCCGTGTGGCGCCATGGACGTAACCATTACGTCAAGGGACTGGCAGTCGGGGGAAGCGCTAGCGCTTCCCCCGAGGGCCGCCCCCCAACACCCCCAGGCCAGGGCTGAAAGGGGAATCCCTTCCCCTTTCACGCCCCCCCCCCCGCCCCCCCCCCCCATGACGTCAGCGCGCGATCGCGCGCTGATTTCATGGAAACGGGGAATGACGCGCTGGAAGCCATTTGCTTCCAGCGCGTCAAGGGAGAAGGTGAGTATTTCACCTTCGTGCGGGGTGGGGGTGCTCTCAGAGAGGCATCGAGGGAAAGGAAAGGGTTTTCCTTTCCCTCGATGTCTCTTTGAGCATTCCTGCTGCCCGATCGCGATGCGATCGGGCAGCAGGAATGCCCACTAGACACCAGGGATTTCTGTATGTGTGTGTGTGAGTGAATATTAGTGTAGGGGAGCGACCCCTTGGGCAAGGGTCGCTCCCCTTTGGGGGCACATGCTTTTTACGTCGTTTCTGCCCCCCCTGGGGGCAGATTGGCCCTATTTTTAGGCCGATCTGCCCCCAAGGGGGGCAGAAAGCCACTAGACACCAGGGATTTTATTGTTGATGTGTATTTTTTGTGTTGGGGGGCGGCCCCTTGGGCAAGGGTCGCCCCCAGGGGCCCTCATGTATTTTTGGGCAGTTCTGCCCCCCTTGGGGGCAGAGAGGCCTATTTTTTTTAGGCCTTTCTGCCCCCAAGGGGGGCAGAATCCCAATAGCGCCAGAAATAGTATGTATGTATGTGTGCTTTGTGTTGGGGGGTGGCCCCTTGGGCAAGGGTCGCTCCCCCCAGGGGCGCAATGTATTTATTGTCGTTTCTGCCCCCCTTGGGGGCAGATTGGCCCTATTTTTAGGCCGATCTGCCCCCAAGGGGGGCAGAAAGCCACTAGACACCAGGGATTTTATTGTTGATGTGTATTTTTTGTGTTGGGGGCGGCCCCTTGGGCAAGGGTCGCCCCCAGGGGCCCTCATGTATTTTTGGGCAGTTCTGCCCCCCTTGGGGGCAGAGAGGCCTATTTTTTTTAGGCCTTTCTGCCCCCAAGGGGGGCAGAATCCCAATAGCGCCAGAAATAGTATGTATGTATGTGTGCTTTGTGTTGGGGGGTGGCCCCTTGGGCAAGGGTCGCTCCCCCCAGGGGCGCAATGTATTTATTGTCGTTTCTGCCCCCCTTGGGGGCAGATTGGCCCTATTTTTAGGCCGATCTGCCCCCAAGGGGGGCAGAAAGCCACTAGACACCAGGGATTTTATTGTTGATTTTTATTTTTTGTGTTGGGGGGTGGCCCCTTGGGCAAGGGTCGCCCCCAGGGGCCCACATGTATTTTTGGGCAGTTCTGCCCCCCTAGGGGGCAGATATGCCTATTTTTTAGGCCTTTCTGTCCCCAAGGGGGGCAGAATCCCCATAGCGCCAGGGATACTATGTATGTGTGTGTGTGCTTTGTGTGGGGGTGTGGCACCTTGGGCAAGGGTCGCCCCCCCCCAAATGGTGCAATGTAATCTGGGTGATTTCTGCCCCCTCCCCTTGGGGGTAGATTGGCCTATTTTTTTTTTAGGCCCATCTTCCCCCAAGCAGAGAAGACTAGACACGGGAAAATGAAAAAATGGTTAGTGGCGGAGTGTTTGTCAACTGGCGAAGTATTTACTTTTATGATAATAACAGTTTTTCTCCTTTTTGTTTTAGTTCAAAGCTTTTGCTGACTTTGCTGTGGCTTGTTGCAGTTTTGGCAGTAGTTGTCCTGTGGTTTGCGTAGTTGCATGTTTTAGGTAAGTAAATAAATTTACTCCAAGTGAGTATTGTTGCAATGCATGAATGACATGTTTGTAGGTGGTGTACTGAATGCAGGATTGTGTGTGAAATTGTCCTTAGAGTTATGCACAATGATTATTGTGTTGTCTTATGTCTAATTTGCTTTTTTTTTTCTCTTTTTAGTGGGATATCGTTGGTGATTGCTGTGGCTGTGCAGAGTAGTTGCTGGTGAGTCAAGCTTTTTCAGGCAAGTGAGCAGTATAGTTTTTGAGTTTATAATTCTTAGTGATAAACCTATACTTTGTTACTTATCTTACACAGTGCTGGTTGTTGGTGGTGTATTTGTCCAGTTAATTTTAGTAGGAAGGATCATGGCCAGCCGTAGGATGACCGCTCAGCAGGTTGTTAGTGTGCTTTTTGAGTCATCTTCTGACCATGAATATGAGACTGACTCTGCATCTGAGGCAGAGGAGGAAGTGCAGGATTCTGGAAGTGAATTTTCTGTCAGAGATTAATCATCTGATGATGAAGCCACTCTCAGTGCTGATGAAGGGCCTGTTTTAGAGGAGGACAGTGATGTGCCAATGGTGCAGGAGCCAGCGGCTGAAAGACTTCCCATTGGAAGACCTGACGCATGGGTTGCACCAAACATGGAGCAGCCACAGTTGCCTGCGTTTACTGGTTTTCCAGGGTGTCGAGTTAATACGGAAAACTTTTTGCCCGTCAACTTTTTTGAGTTGTTTATGGACGATATATTTTTGGAAGAGATTGTTGAGCAGACTAATTTGTATGCAGAGCAGTTTTTGAGGGACAACGCTGCCAGACTTAGGCCACACTCTAGAGCTAGCCGGTGGATTCCCACAAATCTGGAAGAGTTGAAAAAGTTCTTGGGTTTAACTTTTTTGATGGGGCTGATAAGGAAGCCGTCGCTGTCTTCATATTGGTCTACTAGTCCCTTGATGGCAACTGCTATATTTCCTGCCATCATGAGTCGTAACCGGTATGAGCTTCTTCTTCGGATGTTGCATTTTGTAGATAATGCTTTAGCCTTGCCACGAGATCATCCTGATTCTGACCGTCTTTTTAAGATTAGACCTGTCCTTGATCATTTGGTAGATCGGTTTTCAGAGATCTATGTTCCAGGGAAATAAATATCTGTAGATGAGTCTTTGGTCCTGTTCAAGGGTCGTTTGGTTTTTAGGCAGTACATTCCTAGCAAGAGGGCACGGTATGGAATTAAATTGTATATGCTGTCAGAAAGTAGTACAGGATATGTTTATAATTTCCGGGTCTACACTGGTAGGGATTCCAATATTGACCCCCCTGGTTGTCCTCCCACTTTTGGAGTTAGTGAGAAAATTGTGTGGGAACTTGGTAGACGACTGTTTAACAAAGGTCACCATTTATATGTAGATAACTTCTACACTGGAGTTCGGTTGTTCAAGGAGTTGTTCAGAGTGGACACTGTTGCTTGTGGCACAATCCGCTCTAATCGGAAAGGCTATCCAAAAGAGCTTGTCTGTAAAAAACTTGAGAAGGGACAGTGCAGTGCCTTGCGGAATGATGAGCTGCTAGCTCTGAAATTTGTAGACAAGAGGGATGTATACATGCTAAGCACCATCCATGATGAGAGTACTTCACCTGTGGCTGTTTGGGGTCAGGTTGCCGAAGTGCGCAAACCTGTGTGCATCTTAGACTATAATAAGCACATGGGTGGTGTTGATAGAGTAGATCAGAGGTTAGAACCTTACATTGCTGCTCGTAAGTCTTATGTGTGGTATAAGAAATTAGCGCTTCACTTGTTCCACTTGGCAACTTTTAATGCTTTTGTTGTGTTTAAGGATAGTTCTCCAGAGTCAAGGATGACATTTGTGAAATTTCAGGAGTCTATCATAGCTAGCCTTGTTGTGCTGGAACAGGCAAGAGTTCCTAGAGAAGCAGTGGTGGAGGATGTGGCTAGATTGAAAGATCGTCACTTTGCTGAGCACATTCCTCCCACGGCCAAAAAAAACTTTCCTGCTAAGAGATGTAGAGTCTGTGCTCGAAGAGGTATCAGGAAGGAGACTAGGATGTACTGCCCTGATTGTCCTTCAAAGCCTGGGCTGTGTGTGGGTGGCTGTTTCAGGAGCTACCACACACAGAAGAATTATTGGGAAATTCCGTGAGCGTAAACTGGTGTTTTATATTTTTATATGTTCGGTTTCACGGTTGGCATTAGTCATGTATTCAGTTAGAGCTTTTGTGTTTGTAGTTTTGTACTAATTTATGATTAGTGGTTTCTTTGTTGTTTAAAAACAAAAAAAAGGGGATGGCATGTGTAGAGTGGCGCTTGGCTGGCGGCGTGGGTGTGGTGGCGCTTGGCTGGCGGTGTGTGTGGGGTGGCGCTTGGCTGGCGGTGTGTGTGGGGTGGCGCTTGGCTGGCGGTGTGTGTGGGGTGGCGCTGGGCTGGCGGTGTGTGTGGGGTGGTGCTGGGCTGGCGGTGTGTGTGGGGTGGCGCTTGGCTGGTGGTGTGGGTGGGGTGGCGCTTGGCTGGCAGTGCCGGCCAAACGCCAGTCCACACACTCATCAGCTGGTGTGATTGCTGTATCAGGCATGTGGGCGTATGAAAGTGATGGGCCCTTGACTGGCGCTGTCTGTGGATGCGAGTCTTGTAATGTGCTGGGCCCGTGGCTGGCGGCGTGAATGGTCTAGTGCATGTCATGTATGAAAGGTGTGTGAATGGACTGTAAAGCGGTTGGTGCCTTGTCGTGGCTTTACAGCTCACGAGCTGTGAGTCATTGGTTCAGTTTTTTGGCCTTTCAGTTATTACCAGTGCATTTCACTTTTGTGAAATCTCTTGTTAATAAAATTTGATCTACTGAACCATCACTCACCCTCGTGCCAAATCCAACCAGTATGTGTGGTACAAATGACAAAACCTGCTCCGCTGTAATCAGGCGTCGCAGCACACTTGAGACACGCTAGGTGCCTCAGGTGGGACCCCGATGATGAAGCATGCCACCAACTTGGTTGGTGGGTGAGGGGTCTCTTCACATAACCTAAGTGTGTTTCTTTTCACAATTTTAGTGTTTGGCACATCACGGACGTATGTGCACACATCAAAGTGATATATTCCAAAAATACCTGTGTTTGGGGGGGAGGGCCCACCTATGTTTTTGGTCCTGGGTGCAGCCGTCATGTAGGGAAACCTACAAAACCCAGAAACTTTTTAAAACTAGGCACCCCAAGGAGTCTAGGGAGGTGTGGCTTGTGTGGCTCCCCCAACATTTTCTTACCCAGACTCCTCTGTAAACCTCACAATTTGCATAAAAAAGCATATTTTCCTGATTTTTCTTAGTAGGATCACCGCTCCAGCACAAAATTCCTACTCCCCAGTTTTCCCCTCAGTCTCCCAAGTAAAATGACACCTCACTTATGTGGGTCCCCAAAGCAGAGTCCGTCTAAAGATGTATAAAAGAATATGCCCTTATAAACTTGCTGTGCTATCCCTTCTATCCCTTCAGGTTTTGGGCCTTATTATGTTGCAGGCACCTGGGCCACCCACACAAGTGAGGTATCATTTTTATCGGGAGACTTGGGGGAACGCTGGGTGGAAGGAAATTTGTGGCTCCTATCAGATTCCAGAACTTTCTGCCACAGAAATGTGAGGAACATGTGTTTTTTTAGCCAAATTTTGAGGTTTGCAAAGGATTCTGGGTAACAGAACCTGGTCCGAGCCCCGCAAGTCACCCCTCCTTGGATTCCCCTAGGTCTCTAGTTTTCAGAAATGCACTGGTTTGGTAGGTTTCCCTAGGCGCCGGGTGAGCTACAGGCCAAAATCCGCAGGTAGGCACTGTTTTCTCCCAAAATTGTGGATGTGTCCACGTTGCGCTTTGGGGTGTTTCCTGTCGCAGGCGCTAGGCCTACCCACGCAAGTGAGGTATCATTTTTATCAGGAGACTTGGGGGAACGCTGGGTGGAAGGAAATTTGTAGCTCCTCTCAGATTCCAGAACTTTCTGCCACAGAAATGTGAGGAACATGTGTTTTTTTAGCCAAATTTTGAGGTTTGCAAAGGATTCTGGGTAACAGAACCTGGTCCGAGCCCCGCAAGTCACCCCTCCTTGGATCCCCCTAGGTCTCTAGTTTTCAGAAATGCACAGGTTTGGTAGGTTTCCCTAGGTGGCGGCTGAGCTAGAGGCCAAAATCTACAGGTAGTCACTTTGCTAAAAACAGCTCTGTTTTCTGTGATATGTCCACGTTGTGTTTTGGGGCATATCCTGTCGCGGGCGCTAGGCCTACCCACACAAGTGAGGTATCATTTTTATCGGGAGACGTGGGGGAACGCTGGGTGGAAGGAAATTTGTAGCTCCTCTCAGATTCCAGAACTTTCTGCCACAGAAATGTGAGGAACATGTGTTATTTTAGCCAAATTTTGAGGTTTGCAAAGGATTCTGGGTAACAGAACCTGGTCCGAGCCCCGCAAGTCACCCCTCCTTGGATTCCCCTAGGTCTCTAGTTTTCAGAAATGCACAGGTTTGGTAGGTTTCCCTAGGTGGCGGCTGAGCTAGAGGCCAAAATCTACAGGTAGGCACTTCGCAAAAAACACCTCTGTTTTTTTCCAAAATTTAGGATGTGTCCACGTTGCGCTTTGGGGTGTTTCCTGTCGCCGGCGCTAGGCCTACCCACGCAAGTGAGGTATCATTTTTATCGGGAGACTTGGGGGAACGCTGGGTGGAAGGAAATTTGTAGCTCCTCTCAGATTCCAGAACTTTCTGCCACAGAAATGTGAGGGACATGTGTTTTTTTAGCCAAATTTTGAGGTTTGCAAAGGATTCTGGGTAACAGAACCTGGTCCGAGCCCCGCAAGTCACCCCTCCTTGGATCCCCCTAGGTCTCTAGTTTTCAGAAATGCACAGGTTTGGTAGGTTTCCCTAGGTGGCGGCTGAGCTAGAGGCCAAAATCTACAGGTAGTCACTTTGCTAAAAACAGCTCTGTTTTCTGTGATATGTCCACGTTGTGTTTTGGGGCATATCCTGTCGCGGGCGCTAGGCCTACCCACACAAGTCAGGTATCATTTTTATCGGGAGACGTGGGGGAACGCTGGGTGGAAGGAAATTTGTGGCTCCTCTCAGATTCCAGAACTTTCTGCCACAGAAATGTGAGGAACATGTGTTATTTTAGCCAAATTTTGAGGTTTGCAAAGGATTCTGGGTAACAGAACCTGGTCCGAGCCCCGCAAGTCACCCCTCCTTGGATTCCCCTAGGTCTCTAGTTTTCAGAAATGCACAGGTTTGGTAGGTTTCCCTAGGTGGCGGCTGAGCTAGAGGCCAAAATCTACAGGTAGGCACTTCGCAAAAAACACCTCTGTTTTTTTCCAAAATTTAGGATGTGTCCACGTTGCGCTTTGGGGTGTTTCCTGTCGCCGGCGCTAGGCCTACCCACGCAAGTGAGGTATCATTTTTATCGGGAGACTTGGGGGAACGCTGGGTGGAAGGAAATTTGTAGCTCCTCTCAGATTCCAGAACTTTCTGCCACAGAAATGTGAGGGACATGTGTTTTTTTAGCCAAATTTTGAGGTTTGCAAAGGATTCTGGGTAACAGAACCTGGTCCGAGCCCCGCAAGTCACCCCTCCTTGGATCCCCCTAGGTCTCTAGTTTTCAGAAATGCACAGGTTTGGTAGGTTTCCCTAGGTGGCGGCTGAGCTAGCGGCCAAAATCTACAGGTAGTCACTTTGCTAAAAACAGCTCTGTTTTCTGTGATATGTCCACGTTGTGTTTTGGGGCATATCCTGTCGCGGGCGCTAGGCCTACCCACACAAGTGAGGTATCATTTTTATCGGGAGACGTGGGGGAACGCTGGGTGGAAGGAAATTTGTGGCTCCTCTCAGATTCCAGAACTTTCTGCCACAGAAATGTGAGGAACATGTGTTTTTTTAGCCAAATTTTGAGGTTTGCAAAGGATTCTGGGTAACAGAACCTGGTCCGAGCCCCGCAAGTCACCCCTCCTTGGATCCCCCTAGGTCTCTAGTTTTCAGAAATGCACAGGTTTGGTAGGTTTCCCTAGGTGGCGGCTGAGCTAGAGGCCAAAATCTACAGGTAGTCACTTTGCTAAAAACAGCTCTGTTTTCTGTGATATGTCCACGTTGTGTTTTGGGGCATATCCTGTCGCGGGCGCTAGGCCTACCCACACAAGTGAGGTATCATTTTTATCGGGAGACGTGGGGGAACGCTGGGTGGAAGGAAATTTGTAGCTCCTCTCAGATTCCAGAACTTTCTGCCACAGAAATGTGAGGAACATGTGTTATTTTAGCCAAATTTTGAGGTTTGCAAAGGATTCTGGGTAACAGAACCTGGTCCGAGCCCCGCAAGTCACCCCTCCTTGGATTCCCCTAGGTCTCTAGTTTTCAGAAATGCACAGGTTTGGTAGGTTTCCCTAGGTGGCGGCTGAGCTAGAGGCCAAAATCTACAGGTAGGCACTTCGCAAAAAACACCTCTGTTTTTTTCCAAAATTTAGGATGTGTCCACGTTGCGCTTTGGGGTGTTTCCTGTCGCCGGCGCTAGGCCTACCCACGCAAGTGAGGTATCATTTTTATCGGGAGACTTGGGGGAACGCTGGGTGGAAGGAAATTTGTAGCTCCTCTCAGATTCCAGAACTTTCTGCCACAGAAATGTGAGGAACATGTGTTTTTTTAGCCAAATTTTGAGGTTTGCAAAGGATTCTGGGTAACAGAACCTGGTCCGAGCCCCGCAAGTCACCCCTCCTTGGATTCCCCTAGGTCTCTAGTTTTCAGAAATGCACAGGTTTGGTAGGTTTCCCTAGGTGCCGGCTGAGCTAGAGGCCAAAATCTACAGGTAGGCACTTCGCAAAAAACACCTCTGTTTTTTTCCAAAATTTAGGATGTGTCCACGTTGCGCTTTGGGGTGTTTCCTGTCGCCGGCGCTAGGCTTACCCACGCAAGTGAGTTATCATTTTTATCGGGAGACTTGGGGGAACACTGGGTGGAAGGAAATTTGTAGCTCCTCTCAGATTCCAGAACTTTCTGCCACAGAAATGTGAGGAACATGTGTTTTTTTAGCCAAATTTTGAGGTTTGCAAAGGATTCTGGGTAACAGAACCTCGTCCGAGCCACACAAGTCACCCCTCCTTGGATTCCCCTAGGTCTCTAGTTTTCAGAAATGCATAGGTTTGGTAGGTTTCCCTAGGTGGCGGCTGAGCTAGAGGCCAAAATCTACAGGTAGTCACTTTGCTAAAAACAGCTCTGTTTTCTGTGATATGTCCACGTTGTGTTTTGGGGCATATCCTGTCGCGGGCGCTAGGCCTACCCACACAAGTGAGGTATCATTTTTATCGGGAGACGTGGGGGAACGCTGGGTGGAAGGAAATTTGTGGCTCCTCTCAGATTCCAGAACTTTCTGCCACAGAAATGTGAGGAACATGTGTTTTTTTAGCCAAATTTTGAGGTTTGCAAAGGATTCTGGGTAACAGAACCTGGTCCGAGCCTCGCAAGTCACCCCTCCTTGGATCCCCCTAGGTCTCTAGTTTTCAGAAATGCACAGGTTTGGTAGGTTTCCCTAGGTGGCGGCTGAGCTAGAGGCCAAAATCTACAGGTAGTCACTTTGCTAAAAACAGCTCTGTTTTCTGTGATTTGTCCACGTTGTGTTTTGGGGCATATCCTGTCGCGGGCGCTAGGCCTACCCACACAAGTGAGGTATCATTTTTATCGGGATACGTGGGGGAACGCTAGGTGGAAGGAAATTTGTGGCTCCTCTCAGATTCCAGAACTTTCTGCCACAGAAATGTGAGGAACATGTGTTTTTTTAGCCAAATTTTGAGGTTTGCAAAGGATTCTGGGTAACCGAACCTGGTCCGAGCCACACAAGTCACCCCTCCTTGGATTCCCCTACGTCTCTAGTTTTCAGAAATGCACAGGTTTGGTAGGTTTCCCTAGGTGGCGGCTGAGCTAGAGGCCAAAATCTACAGGTAGTCACTTTGCTAAAAACAGCTCTGTTTTCTGTGATGTGTCCACGTTGTGTTTTGGGGCATATCCTGTCGCGGGCGCTAGGCCTACCCACACAAGTGAGGTATCATTTTTATCGGGATACGTGGGGGAACGCTAGGTGGAAGGAAATTTGTGGCTCCTCTCAGATTCCAGAACTTTCTGCCACAGAAATGTGAGGAACATGTGTTTTTTTAGCCAAATTTTGAGGTTTGCAAAGGATTCTGGGTAACCGAACCTGGTCCGAGCCACACAAGTCACCCCTCCTTGGATTCCCCTAGGTCTCTAGTTTTCAGAAATGCACAGGTTTGGTAGGTTTCCCTAGGTGGCGGCTGAGCTAGAGGCCAAAATCTACAGGTAGTCACTTTGCTAAAAACAGCTCTGTTTTCTGTGATGTGTCCACGTTGTGTTTTGGGGCATATCCTGTCGCGGGCGCTAGGCCTACCCACACAAGTGAGGTATCATTTTTATCGGGAGACGTGGGGGAATGCTGGGTGGAAGGAAATTTGTGGCTCCTCTCAGATTCCTGAACTTTCTGCCACAGAAATGTGAGGAACATGTGTTTTTTTAGCCAAATTTTGAGGTTTGCAAAGGATTCTGGGTAACAGAACCTGGTCCGAGCCACACAAGTCACCCCTCCTTGGATTCCCCTAGGTCTCTAGTTTTCAGAAATGCACAGGTTTGGTAGGTTTCCCTAGGTGGCGGCTGAGCTAGAGGCCAATATCTACAGGTAGTCACTTTGCTAAAAACAGCTCTGTTTTCTGTGATGTGTCCACGTTGTGTTTTGGGGCATATCCTGTCGCGGGTGCTAGGCCTACCCACACAAGTGAGGTACCATTTTTATCGGGAGACTTGGGGAAACATAGATTAGCAAAACAAGTTCTATTGCCCCTTGTCTTTCTCTACATTTTTTCCTTCCAAATATAGGAGTGTGTGTAAAAAAGACATCTATTTGAGAAATTCCCTGTAATTCACGTGCTACTATGGTCACCCCGGAATTCAGAGATGTGCAAATAACCACTGCTCCTCAACACCTTATCTTGTGCCCTTTTTGGAAATGCAAAGGTTTTCTTGATAGCAATTTTTTACTCCTTATATTTCAGCAAATGAATTGCTGTATACCCGGTATAGAATGAAAACGCACTGCAGGGTGCAGCTCATTTATTGGCTCTGGGTTCCTCGGGTTCTTGATGAACCTACAAACCCTATATATCCCCGCAACCAGAGGAGTCCAGCAGACGTAACGGTATATTGCTTTCGATAATCTGACATTGCAGGGAAAAGTTACAGAGTAAAAAGTAGAGAAAAATTGATGTTTTTTTCACCTCAATTTCAATATTTTTCTTTTTCAGCTGTTATTTTCTGTAGGAAACCCTTGTAGGATCTACACAAATGACCCCTTGACGAATTCAGAATTTTGTCTACTTTTCAGAAATGTTTAGGTTTCTGGGATCCAGCATTGGTTTCATGACCATTCCGGTCACTGACTGGAAGGAGGCTGAAAGCACAAAAAATTGCACAAATGGGGTATGCCCCAGTACAATGCCAAAATTGTGTTGAAAAATTGGGTTTTCGGATTCAAGTCTGCCTGTTCCTGAAAGCTGGGAAGCTGCTGAGTTTAGCACCGCAAACCCTTTGTTGATGCCATTTTCAGGGGAAAAACCACAAGCCTTCTTCTGCAGCCCCTTTTTCCAATTTTTTTGAAAAAAACGAAATTTTCACTGTATTTTGGCCAATTTCTTGGCCTCCTTCAGGGGAACCCACAAAGTCTGGGTACCTTTAGAATCGCTAGGATGTTGGAAAAAAAGGACGCAAATTTGGCTTGGTTAGCTTATGTGGACAAAAAGTTATGAGGGCCTAAGCGCGAACTGCCCCAAATAGGCAAAAAAAGGCCTGGCACAGGAGGGGGAAAAGGCCTGGCAGCGAAGTGGTTAAGAGTAAATACTGATCATATCAATGACTGTCATTTAGAGTCATCAGGTTCAAATTCATGTCGTGGATATCTTAAACATGTGGCATGGTTTCTGCCCGAGTAGACCCTTTGGGACGGCAAAGGATGCTGCACCTGCATTCTATGTACGGATATTAACCATACAAAAATCCGCAAGAGACGCTGGAGGTAAGCAATTGTTCACGCACTTCAAGGGGCATGGAAAGTTAACTACGTTTGGTTTCCCTGCCAACTAATTTAGTCGCGCCGGTATTGCTCACGATGGCAAAACCCCAAATAAACAGATTAATACTGAGAATTAGGCATCAAAACACTTTCAATTTGACTGGCGTTATCTTGACGCATTTCAAAACCACAGAGCATGACAATCTGCTGACCGTACACTTCCCCTCCGCCCACTCGCAAGCGAAGAAACTGGAGGCACATTACTCCACTGCAGGTGAGCGCTCTTGTGTGCAAGACAAAAACGTGTCTGTAAGTTTGTTACAATGTGCATGTAAATCCATTTAGTGAACCCTTCCAATAAAGTAACTGAGAGCAGCAGTAGCTTCTAATGAAGAATCAGGGGCGTCACGAACCCCCACTTTAGCCCTTTCCGTTAGCCCTTTCAGCAGGCCCGCGTGTCACAGCGTACAGCTGTGTAACAAGAAGCCTTTAAATTGTCTGCAGCTCCTTTTACTCTGATCGGAGACACTGGTCTCCAACAGAAGCTCATGAATACTCCTGCAAGAAAATAGACGATGCAGCTGTAGGGCGAAGGCACACGTGTGGGGCAGCAGTGAAAGAAAGGAAAAGAAGTGAAGCTAAATGGAGAAAAGGATGTATGGTGAGAATGAATGAATGAAAGGAAAAAAGGATGGAGACACGGATGAATGGGTCAAAAAGGATGAAAGACGACAGCAATAATGTAAAAATGAAAGAAAAGATAGATGAAAAGAGAGCAAAATGGAGAGCAAGAAAGACAAAAGACCGAAAGAAGGAAGGATTTTTAGGATTCCCGAGGGAGAACAATCTAATGAATGACTGCTGGGTATGCCTGGTCAGTGCAATTTGGGAACATGGTTGGAATCGTGGGCATTTTTTGTGTGTTTTTTGTTTTTGTTTCTGGCTATTCCCTTGTTGCATGCAGTTTCAGTGCCAGTACCTAGAACGGAAACACCTGCCCTGCTCTCTGTCACTCAGACACTTTTAGTCAGGGGTTTACACCAACAGAGGGGTGTTCCCAGAGTCCTGCCACACACCTGCCCAGTGCAGTCACCCCCAATGGCCCACAAAGGGACAGGTCACAAGGTTTACGCTGCGATCCTTTTAAAAGAGGACTCGTGAAATGAAAAAAGAAACCTTAAAAACATTCCATCAACCCTTGCTAACCCGCCCAGGATAATTGTATTAAGTGCCTTAACATAGGGACTCTCAAACCAGGATGCAATGACCCTAACTGGGTTTGAAAAATGTGTGGTTGTGTCACCAGGGGGTGTGTTAAAATTGTGCAGGAGTGGGGTTATGTTAACCTATTTCAAGAGGTGAACTGCCAGGGGACGTGGGAATGGAGGTAGCTAGGTCATGAGAAGCAATGTCAATAAGTTCTAGAAAGGCGCTTTTAGCATCTGCTGGTGAACGCTGGCTGCAGGGGTCCATCTTGTGCCTCCAAAGACCCATCTGCGTTATACAGTTTATACTCAAATGTGTTATATTGTTTATGCTCAATTTATTTAGAATCCTTAGGTAGATTCCAGAGTGTGCTTTACTGACGTGTCAGTTGGTCCCTAGCAGTCTTAGGATAATCATGCTCTAGGGTTGTATCTACGATAAATCTTTATACTGCTTCAACTATATCTCAGTTGTGAAATCCATTCGTACAGATTTGGCAACAAGCTTCGGCCAGGAGAGCGCACAACCCATGAGGTGGTCAGGATACCCTATGCGTGGTAAACAGATCATAAGGACATGCTTATTGTACAAAGTGAGGACCCTGATGAGATAAGAATCTGCCTTTGAGTACCTACAGTGTAGTCAGAACCAGTAGTGTGCATCTCTAGATTTATGCAAAAGTGTTTTTGTGAATTGCTGCGGCCTACCATAACGTTATTCATTTCATGCTTGGTCTCATGATAATTCTTGTGCCTGGAAGTGGAATGCACTGCTCCTTTATTCTTCAAAGGTGGAATTTCCTCAGACAGAGTACTATCCATATGCATGCTCATGTAATCACGTTGAAAAGTCATGTAGGATTGGGCAATCTGGAATGGTGGCGTTTGCTGATCCTATAAACATGCAGTGTCAATTTCAAGTGTGTTTGTGGCGATATGCCCATCTTGTCTTTAGTCCGATTTATTATTCTGCTGCGTTGAACGACTTGGATTTGTAGACTAACATGGAGCGTTTTTGGTGATACGCTCGCCTCATTCTTGTACTCTGGAGGGAAAATTATTTCCTGGCACTCCTTTTCAATTAATCTGTCGAATACCTTTGGGTCTGAATAGCACTGGATCACAATGGAGGCAAACAGACACATTATTGCTCCATCATTATTTTGATCTCAAGCTGGTCCTCTAACAATTGTTTGGGAGGATGGGGTGAGGATGTTTGAAAAATACATCAAAGCTCTGGACGGTTAGAATGTTCACCCTGCCAGAAAAACAGCATTATTATTGGGTGCACTAGGCAATGATGGGCAGCATATTTTTAATATGTGCCTGCTGCCTTCAGTCCAAATGGTTAGCCTCTTGACGATGGATTTAAAGAAGCACTTAAGCGATTTGAAACCAGATTTGCGAAAGCAGTCAATTTAATTGAGGCTAGATATAAGTTTTACACCCAACCATAAAAAGAAAATGAATCCATGGATGAGTTTGTGCCCAGACTCTGGGAACTCTCAGTAAAATGTTTCGGAGTAACGAATGAAGGACTTATTTGTGTTAAGCTTACAGTACACTGTTGGAGCAAAAGATTCAAAAACGTATCTGGGTTGCCAAAGATCATACACTCCGATGCTATTGACATCTCCAAGGTGATGGAAGAGTCAGAGTCCTGTGTGAAGGAGTTGGCTAAAAAAACTTTTTTTTTTTTTTTTTTTTTTTAAATAGAGGGGAGAGTGAGGTTACCATTGTTGAAACAAGTGTAACAAAAGTGAACGCTGGTTTGGCTTTAAAGCTGTACTGAAGTGGAGCAACAAACTCATTAATAATGTAGTTCAGACCAAATATTACTCTGAGGATGTACCAGAAGTGACCGCATGTATCATGGGTCGGAAGTGAAGAGATGTACTGCCATAAACAAAGACTAAGAAATATGGCTGTAAAGGTTATTTCGCACCCATGTGTATAGAGGGTATCAAGCAGAGGGTTGATGCAGTGTGTAACAAAGGACACAGGGTAGCTATTGGATATTGAATTTTGAGCTTTGGTGATATTTGTGTTGAGAAGGGTCTGCGGTGACCGTATTTTAAAGAATGATGACATATCTAAGGGATGCCCAAATGTGTCTACTTTTGGGATAAAATTTCCGTTTTTGGTGAGACAGTTGAACAACATAATTTGGTTTTGAAACAAGCATTACACGAACTGGCAAAGGCAGGTTTAACACTGCTTCAAGGTAGGTGCAAATTTTAGTTTAACAAATCGGTTATTTAGGCTATACAATATCAGTTGAAGGTGTAACACCTAATCGCAGTCTTTTAAATGCCATCAAGTTGGATATTATTCTAAATTTGTGGAACACTGCTGATAAAACTGAAGCCCTCATTATGACTTTGGCGGTGCTGGCAGTCTGCTGACCGCCATATTTGAAGTCATTGGAGGACCTCCGCCCATTTATAGGTAGAAGTCCGACTCCTGAAGAGGCAGTTGCATCGCCAGCACTGCCACGGCAGCAAGACTCTGCCTGCTGTATTACGAGCCGTAATACGGCTTGGCAGAGTCTTGCTGGTGTGGTGGTGCTGGCGGTGCAAAACCACTAGGACCCATCCCCTGGTGGATGACATCCTCGATGGAGAGGGTAAGTGATTATCTGAAAGGGGGTGAGGGGGCGGGGTAACGGGGGTTGGACGCATGTGTGTGCATGTATGTGTGAGAATATGGATGCATGTGTGCAAGCCTGCGAGTGAGTAGGGTTGCATGTGTGCAAGTGTGCATATGTGGAGCAGGGCGTGTGTGAATGTATGCGTGTGTGGTGGGGTATGAATGATTGTGGATGGAGGGAAGTGGGGGGATGTTTGTAGGTGCGTGTGTATGTTTGTGAGTGAACAGGCAGTACGGGTGAGTATGAATGCGGTGGAGGGGGAGGTGTGAATGTTAGCAGAGGGGGGTGCTAATTTGTGATTGGGGGTGTGTGTATGTCAGTGTGAGTACGGGTATTTGGATGGAAATGTACGGTTGGGGGGGGGGTTTGAAAGTGTGTGGATGGGTGGGGGGGGGGAGCATGGAGTTGTGGGGACACTTGTGTGCATGTGTGTGCCGGCGTCGGGTGTGTTACCACCAGGGTTTTTGTGGTGGGGATCGCCGGACGGTCTGCAGTCTTTTAATCCGGCCGGCAGGCAGAGGCCTGCCGCCGGAATGGAGGTGCTCACCGCTGGCCACGTGAGAGCGACCGCACCAGCGGACCAGGCAGCGTTGTGGAGGTTTGGCTTCTGCGAAACCCCAGAACTTGTGATGTGGCGGTCTTTACCGCCTGCTCCACGACAGTAAGACCGCCACGGTGAGGCTGGAGGTCTAATGACCGCCAGCCTGGTAATGAGGGCCTGAGTGTCTTAAAAGGCTATTGAGGAAAAGTAGTAATTTTTTGTGAGGTGAATAACATCAAAAGTGTTTCTATTCTCATTATGGAGGCTGGGGGCACTAGTACTTGTGCTGTTCTATCTCTGTTTTATTCCAAGAAAGAAAAATAAAAACTGTGGCATTTGCCTCTCTATTTCCTACGATCTCAGGGAGGAATTATTCTGTCTTTGAAAGGGAGTCCCTAGCAGGAGCTTTGGGAACACAATACTTTTACACATAATTGAGTGGAACTCTGTGTTACCAACTTATCTCAAACCTTTGATGAAAAGTTTGCTCGCAAGTGGTGCCAGTAAAGAATCTGTAAAATTGTCCAGACTACCTGCCAGATTACAAGGATTTGTTATACTTAAGAATACATGCAAGAATGAAAGAATGATCAAGCAGACTTTCTTTTTCGTCTGTCACTGGATTGGGAATTGGTTGATAGACCTTTCATATTGGCCTTTGAGAATAAAGGGGTGGTAGCTTCTGTATATTATTCTGTTGGCTGTGGGTCAGGTACACTTACGTGTGAGGAGTTGAAGTGGAAAATGAAAAGGGAGAGAGAAAGTGCAGCTCTGTTGTCGGCAAGGCCTTTTGTGATGATTTGTGAAGAATTGACAGATTATGGGGAACAAAGTTTGTTAATGGCGGGTGAGAGGTTTGTACCATTAACTGGATTTGCGGAACAGAGTATTCAAATTATCCGATGAACAACAGTTGGGCTAAACATTGACTAAGAATAGGTTAAAAAAAAAGAAGTTTGGTGGCCAGGATTAGATGATCAAGTTAGTTTATGGGTGCAAAGGTGTGGCGATTGTAAGCAGAGTGAAAAAAGATGTACAGTGAGTGAGAAATCTCAGGTTGATCACATTGCCGACCCTGGAATACCTTGACATACAGGATTTTATTGGGCCCATAAATGAATGGGGAATGACTTGAAGTTTGCCATGATGTCTGGAGTCAGAACAATGTTGCTACAATTATCCGTGGTATCAGGAAGTGTGGGTTGGGATTGAGCTTCATAGTAATAACCAAATGCCCAGTGATTAATCACTGGAAAACCATACAGAACTAGAAGGACAGTTAGTCTTTACAAGATGGCTGCTGTGTTACTGGGACTGTCTGGCATCCCCTTTTTGGAAATAAATGTCACAAGACTTCTCTTGAAAGCAAATCAAATCGAATCAGGGTTTATTAAGCAAAACTACTCAACTGTAAGGGTCTCAAGGTGCTCTCTCGTTATGATAGCTGTGCAAGTCCCGCTCTACACACTTCAATTTGAGATCTGAGATTAGTGTCTTGTGGCAGTTCTCCTCATTGAGTTCCTATTTTGAGCAGAGTTTTTGCAGCTATCTTTGCAGGAGGTTACATAACTCGCAATCTCTCTTCAGCACAAACTCCGTAATAAACACCAGTGCACAGAGTTGAGAAGAGGTGTCTCTCCTCAGAGTTCGTGCAACTATTCCAGCATGAGTCTCTCTTCTCTCGACACAGTCAAGAAGGACTGGATATAAATTACAAAACTGCGTTCTTCACTTTAATAAGTCAGTAAGCGCACTTCATTTCAAGGTCCCTCTCTCTGCATTGAGTTTTCCTCTTTTGTTTTTAAGTTTCCCTTTGGGGTGTTTTCCCTGAATCTTTTCTTTCCTCTTCTTCCCATCCCCTGTCCCTTTTTGCGCACTTGAAATCTATGTGTGGAGAACAACTAAAAACAAGGAGACTGGAGTGGTTCTAACTACCGTTCATTCAAATGAGATTTTTATATATATATATATATATATATATATATATATATATATATATATATATATATTCCCCAGCGTTCCTGACCATTTGTCCAACTTGAGCATTTAATAATATTAATTAGACTGTTATATTGTTATTCCATTCCTGCAGTCAGAGTAAGACAATTAACTCCTCAAACCTTGGTAGGGTATATTATGTGTATTTAAGCCAAGTATTTAAAGATACAGAATGCTATTAAAGTTTAGTAAGTTGCCCTGCATGTTGTCTACTATCTCTGTGCATTTGGTACTCTCTCTCTATTGGGAAGTAAGGGCTGATTTCTACTATCATAAGGAACTGCAAGGTTAACAAGAGTCCTACCACGAGAGCACTACTGCATCTGGAGTGGTCTCTTCTGTATCCCCATTCCCTTTCCCCTAGCTGGTGAAGTCTGCTGAGAACTCTAGGCAGGACTGATTGGTAGGTGGGCATTGGGATGTTACATCTATTCTGCTCCGGTGGAGGATCAAGGTACCTGACACGTGGTAACAGTTGATGTTCATTCCAAATGGCTAATTTAAAACTTTAGGAGAGGAGTAAATAACAGGGCTACCATTAATAATCCAGAGTCAAATTTTGCTGAAAAAAAGTGTACTATCCATTCTTATCACAGGTAATTGAACCTAACTTCCCTCCGGTGGGATGATGAAATTTCTAAGATCCTGTGGCATTAAGCATAATCAAACTTCACTTTACAATCCCAAGCAAATGATGTTGCAGAACATGCTAAGATAGCATCCGCCAACTGAATTGTACTCTTGACCTATAGTCATGATGTGGTCAGAATGGGGGTGGACATAGTATGGGGATTTCGCATCACTGCAAACCATGTTGCATAGAGGTCAGCATTCAAGTTGATGCGTGAACGTATTACAGGTTTAAAATCGGTTTCGGCCTGGTTGAAGAATTGGCTTTTAAAGGATGGCAGTGGCTCAAAGAGTTCTGAAAGTGTGGATGATAATAAACTCAGAATACGCGATTGGGTTGATCAGGTAGAGTAAGAAATGATATGTCAAAATGTAATGGTTCACTCAAAATTAAGCAGGTACATAGGTTTTCAGTTATCCGTGAAAACAGTGAGAGATGGAATCACAGAAATGTGGCATTGTATCAGAGAGGTGTTTCCTGCCTGAAGGGACATGAAGGGTGTTTCTGGTGTTATGCTGATAAACTAAGATGAGTTGCGTGGTATGAAACTAAACCAATCAGGTCCTTTAATGAGTGCAGAAGGGTTGACTCAGATAATGGTAATTAAGCCAGAGTAACGGGACCATTGTGGAATCACAGACCTCCCTTATATCTTCATGACTATGTTAGATAAGGCAATTGAATGGTCACACATATTTGTTTTATAATTTTTATACACTGGTTGGTTTTATTACTTTGTATTTTTAAAAAGGGAAGGGGGGTGTTATATTGTTTATGCTCACTGTATTTAGAATTCTTAGGTTGATTATAGAGTGTGAGTTTCAGACAGTAGTTCCTGAACATCTTTGGATGATCACGATCGGGTTGAGTCTACAATAAATCTTTGTACTGCTTCAACTACATCACAGTTGTTGACTCCATTACTACAATCCCCTTGTTGGCTTAGAGGGGGGAGGGAATACAGCACTGCCAAACTTCCTCACATTGAAATGGAGCTCAACTCTACCCATATTGCCAACCCAGGATTCAGGATTTTTTTATTTTAGATAAAAGTTCCATTTAATATTTCCTTTCATTGGGGGAAATGAAAATAAAATAAAACACAAGTCTTTTCCCCAGGCAGGTTAATTTACCTGCCCAGTTGACATTGCTGATCATGTCATTATATATTAGGACCACCTTTAAAATCCTAGGCACTGGAGAACCATGAGTTGCCAGATTAAAATTCGAGCCAAGTTAGAAGACGGTGGATAGTCAATCATTTTGAGAATTATTTTGCGTTGGTTTTACAAATCTTAAACCGAGCGGTGATCCCAGAGAGGAGACTTTCAATTACTGCTTCAACCTTATCACAGTTGAAGAAAGGTTTGGGGTCTTGTCTCAATAATGTATTTTGTTGCCCTTGCTCTTTTGTAGCTAAATTACAATTTGTATTATGTAGGTGTTACATATGTATGATGATCTATGGCTCTGAAAGCCTAAACCAACTAGGAACCATAAAAGCATTCCTTTGTGGCAGAATCCATACCTGACAAAAACTCACAACACCCACAG
The DNA here is from genome assembly GCF_031143425.1 of Pleurodeles waltl. Lineage (NCBI taxonomy): Eukaryota > Metazoa > Chordata > Amphibia > Caudata > Salamandridae > Pleurodeles > Pleurodeles waltl. The sequence goes on from NC_090450.1 coordinate 905,887,630, forward strand.
GGCTGGAAAAATAGAGGTATCAGAGAAGTTAATCAGCTGGCTCACACTTTAGTAATGCTTTGCTAGCGGTTAGCAATTTGAAAAAATTCAGATTTTCAGGTAATTCATAGAAAGGGATATGCTTGCACAGAAATGGAAACTGAAGGGTTACCAGCAATAGTAGACTGATGGTTTAAATCGTAATGGGAAATGAAAGGGTTTAATTTGGGAGCAAATACGTTGAAGAAATTCAAGATGTATGGGATCCACTGATAGACGTCTTAAGAACTTAAATCCAAACATTCCAGGCTTCTGTGGAAGATCACAGATTTTATATTTAATGGGTGGATGGGAAAGGGCTTGCAGTCCGTTCTTTGTTTAGTAATTGTATCTTTTTGGTATGTTTCCTTTATTACAAGACGTTCATCAACAGTCATTTTTCCTCAAAATTAAAAGAAATGAATTAATTTGTTTCTGAAAATATTTTCTTGTCAATAAAGTTTACATTCCATGCCACGTCCTAAAATGTCTGAAGGTAAGGGACAACTTCAAGCAATAAAAAAAAATATTGGGATGAAAAGGTTACATTAACAGCATAGCACATGTGGTAGGAGAACTAGAGACAGCAGTAAGGATTGTGTGGTTCACGGTCTACAAAAAATGATGAAAACCTAATTTTTTTGGCCTCTTGTTTTAATTCTGTGCCACCACCAGGTGGACGCCTCAGACTGCCACCCTGCTTAGTTTTATGGAAGCACTGATGCGGACATTCAGAATGCCAGTAACCTGGTTTGTGGTGGAAGAAAATCAAATCACCCAGAAACAATTTCCAATCTGTAAAGTGTCAGTAAAGGTTTAACAGCTTCTGCCCAGGTACTTGGGTTGGTGGCCATCATGCAGCACAGTATGGGGTCGATTATTTTTCCCACAGGCTGCAGAGTTTGACAGGAATGTTGATATTCCAATACCAAAGTCTAGGGTAAACTTAATTATCCCATTGTTAACATAGATATATTGATAATTTTGCAGGCAGGCCTCAAATGTTTGCAAATATATTGGTGGGGGTTGGTTAAGCGTACCAAAAGAACTACAACCTGGAAGCACCCATCTAGGTTCACAAGGCAGACAGACATTTTAACAGGAATGTTCTGGAATACCAATGAATACCACAAGTGCAACTGACTGAATGGCCAGGATCAGAGCTGAAGGAAGCATTTCAAAGCCCCAGGAGATAAAATATTGATAGAGTGGTCATTAACTTGTATTGGTTTTAACATATAATAAAGCTCCTCACTTGGAAAAAGATGGAATATCTTACGCAGAAAGCTAAATGGGACAAGCAGCGACATGAAAGCAGGGAGTTGTAGGATTTCAAGAGTTTGGCTGGGAGTAGCTGAATCAAACTGAATCCAGCTGCCTCCAGAATCAAGAGATTTGTTTTCCACAACTTTTCTTTTTAGAGACCTTATATTCAGTAAACATCAAATGGCATATATTCACTTACTGGGACAAATCGTTTCTGTATATCAAGCCAACCCCTCTAGAAAGAGAAAGCCCTCATTTTCCAGTGAAATATAGCCAATCATTTTTGCCACTCCCACTAATGCCCAGTTAATGAATGTGGAGGAGGGAAGATATATGTTGGTAACAGTGTCAGAACAAGAATCGTACCCCAAATGTCTGAACATCGCAAAATTAACCTCATTTGATTCTCCCACAGTTTACTGGATAAGAGAGTGTTAAAGCTCAATTTCATGAGGCAATTTGTCAGCACCTCCCAGAACATCATATTAGCACAGTAAAACAGCTCATTAGCTAATGGGGTCCACTCAATAACTGAGTTCTACATCAATGAAAAGTTAAAGGATTTTATTACAAAAATTAAAAAATCTAAGCTATACAGAGGTAAATGCCATCAAGGCTCTCAGATGCAAAGTTATACAGAGTATGCAAAATTAGAAAATATATAATAAAAGTCTCAAGGGTCAGCAAAACCAGTAAATAGTTGGACAGCATCCCCAGTAGAATAGGAAAGTTCTCCAAAATCTGTGTAACCCCCAGAACCAAGGGGTTGTTGTATGCAATCCATGCATAGGAAACTATTATTAGGAGAAGTGTGGCACAGTGGTTAGAGCGGCAGACCCTGATGCAGAGATCTGGCCCGTGACCAGGGTTCAATTCCCGCCTTGTGGGTCTTGGGCTCAATTCCCTTGGACCAGATAATTCTCACCACGGTGACTAATCTAATTAAGGGGTCCCACTCTAACTTTGGGCAATAGCTTGCTTAAGCTACACAATGGCCCTGACAGCACTTGGATGCCTGGCTTCACCCTGGGGGTTGCCCAGGAGTGAGTGCCTCACAGGGAAAAACCAGGAGGGGTTCCACAGCGGTATGCGTATGGTGCCTTGAGACCCTAACGGGTGAGTGCTATACAAGTGCGAAGTTTAGTTTAGTTTTAGTACTGCAAACTTGTGCTGTGTGCAAAGTATCATTACTTTTACAAATCAGAACACTACAAAAATAGTCATTACCTTAACACATAAGCATCCTCACATATCTAAAATTATTCAAAACCCTCTATGCTATAGGCATCCAGGGTTGTTGGAACAATTATTAAACATGTAACAATAAATCATTACCTATGTGAACAGATCTTGTGAAAGAATGACTGAGATAGATTCTTGTTGCAATCTAGCACCAGCACCATACGAACTTCAACACAAGCAAGGCAACTACTGCATTGGAAACAAATCATTATGTCATCAGCTTAAATGTGAGCGGTGGGGAGACGTGTGTGCAGGGAGAGGGAGGGGCAAGAGTGAGTGACAACTAATCGATCCTGTCTAAAATTGCATTTGACATGAAAATGCAGCTTAACTAAAACACATTAATAAACACACTTCTACACATAGGAAATATTCCAACTGCAGTTATTTGAGTCTATGTATGTAAAATCATGTTTAAGGAGGAATATTAATCGTTATTGAAGCATAAAAATATAAACCCGAATAGAAATTCCACAAAAGTATTACTGACCCCATCCCCTTTTTTCGCTCTCAAGTCACCAGGATTTCACCAGAGTACTAACTTACTCGGTTTGCATATGCTTCAGATACAAGACTCAGCTGACTGGCTGTAGTTAAGTGGTGCATACGTTTCAGCTCCCGCACTTCAGAGAATACTGCCCTGAAGTACCAAATCTACTGCACAGATGGACAAAGTGTTTTTCGACCAATAGGTAAACTGAGTGAGGGGAGTATGGTATTTTTAGATGCTTATAAATAAAATCGAAAGTCTTGAGTGGAGATAAACCTTGGTGAGGGGCTGAGAATCTCCATAAGAGTGAGAAATAATGTAAGCATTTTATAAAAGACTAGAAACTCCTGGTGTTCTTAACCGCTCCCCCCCCCCCCCCCCGAGTGGCAGAAGGGCATCCTGTTCTGTCAAAATTTGACTTTTCTCTTCTTTGCAACAACTTAAGGTGCACCCGAAAATAATGCCTAAAGATAAATGGTGGGAATTAAAACTGACCAATTGTAGATAGTTTTAAGGGTTCCAGGTGGTCGCATATTGGTTTTTAGACACAAGGTGAATATATAGATTTATAAAAACAATCAAGTCTCGTCTTTTCCAGTTTCGTGTTCAAACTGATTGTTGATGTTCTATTTGCTTTAGTGGCCAGTTATTTTTAACCAGCAACACATCCCTTTCTTTTCAGTTGGACACATAGCAGATCATCCATTAATCCGCCTGCATAAGCAGATCTATGACAGTTCATTTTAAATTACTAAACTGAAATTTCATCAGAGACCAGCAGAATTTATTAAAAACAACATAACTTAGCTCTCTGGAGATATTGTGTGGGGAGATAAGCGCCCTTCATCGGAATTTTTAAAGGCTTTACTAGTCAAATCTCTCTGCCACTCCCACTAGTCAAATCTCTCTGCCACTCCCACTAATGCCCAGTTAATGAATGTGGAGGAGGGAAGATATATGTTGGTAACAGTGTCAGAACAAGAATCGTACCCCAAATGTAATCCCCAAAGAGGAAGGCTCAACAAACGGTACACAATAAAAATAAATGCACTTGGATAAGCACACGGTGCATAGGAAGACGAAAAAGGAAACGAGGTAACCCGGTTGTCAAGAAGACTGTAGCAAGGTTGTGTTCTTGTGAATATGTTAGGCCACAGATAGGGGTGTGTGTACGTGTATAATATACTTCATTAAAACACACACAAACATGCAGAAATGTGATGAACATGCAAAAATACCTCCATAAATACACAAGTCACACATACATGTCTTGACCCATCACATACACTCCAACTACAGACCTGAGCTCAAGAATATGTCCTTTCTGGTATAAAAATAACAAGACTGGAAGCCCTGTCACTTTTTTTTTTTTTTCTAGGTTAGCGTTCAAGCCAGAGACCATTATTGTAAATTTATCTTGAGGTCTTAGAAGACAGACCCGTAGTTGGACTAACCTAGATGTAAAAAGACGTCTGAGCAGCCCTGGCTTCTAAAAGTATGTTGAATCAGCACAGTCTGCCTTGAAACGCAATAGCCTGTGCCCTAATGATATCGCACTAACACTCCTGGAGAACCTCACACGTTATGGACTCTGTCCAAGCCATACCTCAGTAGTATTTCAGTCTAAAGCTTGAGACTGTTTGACTTTCCAAGCCCTAACTCATATGCCAGGAAGAACATAGTGTGACCTACTCTGCTGATGCCTTTTCTAGGTCGCAGGCGGGCCCATGCTGGAAAATGACTGACTGCCCAAGCTATAGCTCAGCCATGTCAGGGATAGTCTAACGTAAGTAAAGCCATACCACTGCTGCATAACTGACTCTGCCTAAACTGTACCTAAGCTGCAGGTCACCAAAAGTCGGATTTGAACAACTCTGCCCAAGCAATACGTCAGTCACAAGTCTGGTACACTGGCCACCTTGATCAAGTTACAGGACATCAAATGTAAGGTTGCCTGGCCACTCCAAGGTTATGGGCGCAGGACCTATGGCTACATAACTTCCTAGACCGCTTGAGTTACACTGCATTCCTGATTTAACTTGAGAGCAAAATCTTAACCTAACACCACTAGCTTTTTGCATAGACTCCTTTTCTCCTCTTGAGTTAGTCATGCTTTCTGCCTCTGCCCATTCCCCGCACCCACTGTACCTATTGTTCTAGGGTAGGAGCAGTAGCCGATGTCCAGTATATAGCGTCTGCATCTCAGCTAATGCGAAGACCAAGTCTAAGACTATATTACCCACCTTTTTCGTTTTGGGGTGGGAAGAGCCCCACTAAACATACAGCTGGGCTATTAAAGCTTTCTCTGCCTGTATACATTGCCAGCACCTCTGTGATGTACTACCAGTAACTCGTCAGGTTTGAGCATTCACATAGCATGTGGGGAAATTCTGTTTTTTTTGTAAGGGTTAAAGAAGGCCGGATATGTAAAGATATACAGTATTTAAACGATTTCCAATTTCTAGTTATTTTGTGTCTCTAGGCTAATTTCTTGACTACATCACTTCCAAAAGGGTTCTCTTTAGGTCCTCCTCTCATCTCATCATCAAGGAGTGTAAGTCCACTTTTGTGGCGTTAAGTAGTGCTGAATAGAGTCATACCACTAAATGTATGCAGTGTCCAATCGTGTAAAACAATTGTAATACCCAATGAGTGTTTGGGTCAATCTCTGCCGTGGCCCACAACTTATGTATCGGTCCCTTAATTTTAAGAACTGCCATGCCAGCAAACCACATTCTTCCATCAGCTCTTAGACCAATTTCAAAATGACCTGGAAATAGTAACCCCACACGGTCTCTATGCTGGCCGCTGTCCAGGGGCTTCTTGCTTCCCTGTGAAGCAGCCCTTCAGTCAGCTCAGACCAACACGTCATACCAGAGAGTATGTTGGTACACAGCTTGTTTTTTTGCGAGCTCCTTTGTACACATCTCGGAGCTCTCTGCACATTTGTTTTTACCCTCTGTGTACTGGGCTGTTCATTATGATCAAATTATTTAAAAGATCTTGCTTTTGCTTCTGGTCTGCCATTTGTGTGTCAAACAAATATGGCCCCGTCCAACCATCTCGCCACCCATAGTAGCAGTGTGAGCTTCCCTCATTCGCTGATATGTTAAGCTTGCTTAAAGCGGCCTGTGCCCCATATTAAACTGGTCAATAGTTTATCTAGTTCTGTGAATGTGGTTATTGGTATAAGGATTGGCAAGAACAGTCTGCTAACCTTAATCATGTATCCAGTTCATAGCTCTTCTGCTACTATTAATTGCTGTCAGAGGTCCATTGGCCCACTTGAAGCAAAACAAAGACTACAACTCTCAAAATGCGTTAGGTTGTTAAATAATGACCAGGATCAGAAATATGGTGCCCTGATGACAAAAGGCAAATTGACAACCCTAATGCCAGGCCAATCCTAATAAAAAGTTTCAGACTGCCTAAACCCATCCCAGTTGCATTATCAAGAGGAACCGATTGCCCAACCCCCACGGCTTCTTAGTCGGCTATGACTACTGGGAATCATCACAATGTTCTAGGGGAAAATTGCACCATGGACCCGACTGGAGTCAAGTGCAACTTAGATGTCACAGAATAAACAATGCTGAGAAGCGTTTACTTTGTACCTTTAGGCGCAACAGAACACACACAAATCCTTCCTCAAATTATTTTTTTTTAAACGCCATGTGTTAGTTTTATTTCTCTTTTACTTTCTGGCTTAGACACAATGATATGAAACATACTTACTCTAGTGTTTTCTTGGCCACGAAAATGTACTTAATATGTTCCTTCCGGATTATTTTTCAAGGCACGACGTGAAGGCTTTTCAGATGGGAGGAACGCAGAAAATCGTTCCCAGCTGTTGCCAGCGCTCATATCCTTCACAGGACCAGGTCCGAAGGCTGTTACGTTTTGCTCCACACAGGGCGGACCAACCCCCCCCACCGGCTCCATGGCTAGCTAATCCACAATTTCTACTTTTTGTCAGTGACATGCTTCTAGAGCTGAACTGAGCTGGTAACATATGAGACAAAAACAAGGCCCTTGGGAGTGCTCTGGCAGATGTTAACAGATCTTCTGAAATCGGGAATAGAGTATTTCTGAGTAAGGTCAAGGCTGTTAGCAGTGCTTAATTTGTGCCGGCGGTGGGCACCAGGGGCAGATACCACAAGGCAGAAAAGGGGCAAAGAAGGAGGGAGACAATGGTAGGAAAACAGAGACGAAAGGAAATAACGAAAAAGTACTTGCAAAAGTTCAATAAAGTGGGTGGTTCTACTTAGATTTGTAATATATAAATACACATACACACATCAGTACAATCTCGAAGGCTGCGGCCCTGAGGGGAAAATAACTAACAATACGAAAACTAAAAAATAATGAAAAGCTCCCTCCTAATATACAAATATTCTCACAATAGGTCTAGGGGCCAGGCCTCCCCGTCCAATGTACCGTATCTACTACTACCTAAAATTACTTTCTCCTTGAGAAAACGTGGACTAGTGGTTAGACAAATGCAAATGCCCCATGTCACAAGCCTGATTTTTAGCCACTCGTTTGTTTTCTGCCAACAGCCAGTTGGGAGTTGTAAACGAATAACTAATGAGGCAAGGGAAACTAGAAGAATCAGAAAGGTTGGTGGTGTTGGCTAAAAATCCAGAACCTGCTTTCAATAACCTTGATGACTTGGGTTCTGTTCATAAGTATTAGTCTCTACCTGCCACAGTGTGTGATATTTGGTAAATAAGGCTTTAAAAAAACTTGACTGTGTTTACTCCTCAGTTTCAGAAGATGAAAGTACTGTTTTTCAGAAAAATACTACTTCCTATAATCACCAGTATTTTTTTAGATTCCAATTAGTATACCAGCCTGACAGAACCAATGGCCTACACAAGGGCAGTACAGACATGGGGTAATCTGGGACCATGCCCATGCAAGAAGAGGAAGCTATTCATCTAAATCTGATAGAAACGGTCTATCTGAAGTTTTTATGTGGCATGGATAAATACAAAAAACTGATGAAGTGCTCCACAGGATGCTTCTTGTTTGGCAGGTGCCATGAGCATACCCCTACAGGAAGATTAAATACTCCAGCTCCAAATCTGGGGCCATCTAGTAGCATGGTCATGTAAGATGTCTCATTAATAAGGAGGGCAGGCTGCTTGCTTTAAAAATCATTGCTATCCAACCCAAAAGACTAGTAAGCACCATCACGTTCTCAATAATGTCTTACTCTTCTTCATTCCACTCCTGGCTTAAGCATAGCTAACAACAGTAACCCCAGGTGAAATATGCTATTCATCAAGCATGGTGCTAGACCACCTGCCACTTAGATCACAGACACAGCCAAACCTCTTTGAACCAGACACAATAATTTGAAACTCGGATGTTCTATCAGGGCCAAAGATTATTATTATTATTTTTTTTAAAGAAAGAACTTTATAAATAAGTTTACCAAATGACGCATGGTCATCAAGCTCATTGTGCCCTAGTTGTTTTTTGGTTCAGACAATGTCTGCCGCAGGGCGAGAAGACCAGTCTTGGAGTGTGCAAAGATGTCTTAATGCCAGAACGTTTTTTTTTTTTTTTTTTTTTAAGTTCCAGTTTTTCTGCATCTTGCAAAATAATTTTCACTACTCTAGGAGATCAGTCACTGTAATCCAACTAGGCCTAGATGGAAAATGTAGGCATAAGGACGGGGCACACTGCTGAGGCTGGAGATGGAACTGGGGCTGGCGGGAAACAAGGATAACAAAGGAGTGAACCCTCAGACAAATGTAAATATGGGGGATTTTGGGAAATGACAATGTGACTTTTAATGTAATTGTAGTACGAGTATGTGGGCGGGTGGAGGGGTTGTTGGGGCCTTTCTGTTGTAAAACTCAATAAGCAGAATTTGTTTAAAAAAATACAAAAGTAGGCAGACTTTCTCTGGCAACTTAACTTTTGCCGTTTTTCTATTCATGCCGATTGTCTTTCTGCAATCTCTCCTTTTGTGAGAAATGCATCTGAATGTGTTGCTGACGCTGTGGAATCGAGCTGCAAGGTTTCCCTAGTCTGCGAACATAACAGAATTACAAACTAATGTATCGGATGGGGTGCACTCCTTGTTACATAACACTAACTGTACACTCTTTTGATTTAATACGGATGTGGTACTTCCAAGGAGCCTTTAAATGTATCATGGTTTAAATTCAAGATGCACATCAATACAATGATACAAGTACCCTGAAGAAATCCAGTTTGTGGGACGACACGCTTTGACTGAATTTCTGATGTATGCCGTGATTAATCTGCTGAATGCCATTATTGAAATTTCTAAAGATTGTAATTAAAAGCATATTTCTATAAAACAATTAAATCACAGATTACTCTTTTGTAACTGTGTACTTGTGTAACTGTTATTTGTGTTAAACATGGAGTGCTTGTGCAACCCAATCCAATGTATTGATATGATCGAAGTAATTAGCCCGTCTTTGTTGCACTGTTGCCACTATTCAGACCGCATTGCCGTGAACAGCAACTGTGCAGAATGATGGTTTGCAGCTTGGGGTGGGGTTTCCTTCCCTGTTACACGACCACTATGAGGCCAGTTCTGCCAGGGGCCTCAACACCTCAGCTGCGGGAGGACAGGCTGCCTGGGGCGTCCTGATTGCAGCTGTGGTTGCAAACATGGCTCTTTCAATCAGTACAAACTTTATGTCTCCGGTGCGGCCCTAAGGCGTAACTTGAGGCACTGCCATTGTGCCTCTGGATTTAGTAAACTGGAAGACACACTACCTCACAATGTCACCTCTAACATCCTGAAGAAAAATGCTTTCCACAACCTTGACAAGAGGCGAGCTCTAACATTCATCAAATACCCTTAGAAAAGGAACTGAGAGCAACGGAAATAGCGGTGGCAAGTAATGAGACCCCCCTACACAGTGCTAAAAGAGGCGCAAACAAAATACAAAGAAGTGGATTCTCGCCTCCAGCGACACGACCACAAATACCGCTTAATGCGCCTACATACAGAGGGTGACAGATCGGGCAGGCTGCTGGCGTGGCTCCTCCGTGAAAACCGTCAGCAATCCCCCATAGGGACCATAAGGGGAGATGCAGGCAAAATGGCCACCACACAAGAAGAGATCAATGGGGCGTTTAGGGAATACTACATGAACCTATACACCAAACGCACAATATGCACACCCCAACAACTCGGGTCATTTCTAGAGGGCTCCCCACTGGCGCAATTATCGCTGGCAGGCAGGCAGATACTGGAGGCTCCCCTGAAATTGGAAGAAATAGATATGGCAGTGGCACTGATGCCCAGGAATAAAGCCCCAGGAACAGATGGACTTCCAATAGAATGTTACTCCACTTACTCGGCACACTTAAAACCGCATTTGTTGAAAGTGTTTGAGGAGGCATGGTCCAGCAAAACGCTGCCTCCAACACTTAGAGAGGCAATGATAGTGGTCATTCCTAAACAAGGGCGCGACCCCACAGACGTCAAATCCTATAGGCCACTATCGCTTCTGAATCTAGATTGCAAAATACTAGGAAAAATCTTGGCTAACAGGTTGGCCCCCCCTCATACATACCTTGATACATGAGGACCAAAATGGTTTCATCCCAAAACGTAACACTTTTCTAAATATTCGTAGGCTGCTGGGGGTTATGGGGGACACTCCTCCGGAAGCACATGACGAGATGGTACTATCATTAGATATCGAGAAGGCATTTGATACCCTGGGGTGGGACTTCTTGTTTGCCACTATGCAGAGCATGGGAATTGGACCTAACTATATACAATGGGTACAGACATTGTATGCCAAGCCGCAAGCCAGGGTGAAAACGGGAGGGGTCATATCTGAGAGTTTTCCGATTACCAGAGGGTTGTCCCCTATCTCCCTTATTATTTGCCATAGCAATGGAACCACTGGCTACCCGAATACGTGCCATGAAAGATAGATGGGGAGTGGCCAGGAACGGGCTATACCACATTATATCACTGTATGCAGATGATGCCCTAATATATGTGCGGAATGGAAACAAGACAATACCCCCAGTAATGTCACTCCTAACCAAATACGGGGACTTATCGGGACTGGTGATGAACTGGGATAAATCGTGTGTATTCCCGCTAACTAGATGGTCTCCGGCAAGAAAAGAGAATGCCCCGGCGGGTCGCCTGAGATGGTGTTTTGATATGTTCAAATATTTGGGGGTTCACATATATCACAGAAATGAAGACCTTAGAGATGGGAACCTAGGGAGAGCACTAGCCTCTATGAAGGGATCACTACGGTTTTGGACCAAACTGCCATTGTCGCCTCTGGGCAGAGTGGCGGTGGCAAATATGTTGTTGCTACCTCGGTTACTTTATTATTTTGCGGCGCTGCCACTCTGGGTCCCCAGGAGCTTCTTCCAGGATCTGAACGCAGTCTTACTGCAACTTATATGGGGCGGTGGTAGGACACGAGTTGCACTCACCACACTGCAGCGCCCGCTTGATGCGGGAGGGTTGGGAGCTCCCAATTTCGAACTCTACTACGCTGCTGCACAGCTACAGTGGATACTGAATTGGATGCACAGACCAACACAGGCGGAATCAACATGGCTACAGGCGCGGCTAAATAGGGTACCTTTGATTACATGGCTAACAAATAAAACACCGAGGGGGGAGCCTGGTAACCTGCTAATGGCAGTGGCGCACTCATGCTGGCAAAGGTACATACAAAAGGGCTATAAGCCACTTCCCTATTTGCCACTCCTCCCACTGGGATTGATCCTGGGATGGGTTAACGCGGTGTTATCGCACTGACTCAAGACCTGGACTGAGGCGGGAATAATAATGGTGGGGGACTGCTTCGAAGAGGGGAAACTGATGTCATTTGAATCTATACAAGCCCTCACGGCAGTGAATCCCGGGCAATTTCTGGCCTACTACGCCATATGTCATCTAATCAAAAAGACATGGGCGGCTGGAGATCAGGAACCCTCGATTTCCCCCACACTACATCACATGCTGCAATTTGATAACCAAACAAAAGTAGTGACAAATTTGTACAAAACCCTGAATAAACCCCCCGAACCCAATTTGGAGAGAGCAAGGGATAGATGGAACGCAGTCCTGCCAGACCCAGTACCACAAACGGATTGGCCGAAAGCCCTTTATCACACTCGGGGGGGTATCGAGCAACCCCAGGTTTCGCTACACACAATTTAATTACACGCACCAAACATACCTATCTCCAGCCAGGATTCATCGCATGTTCCCTGGATCGGCGTCTACCTGCCCACGGTGTGATGCCCCGGTGGCACACTTTTATCATATGGTATGGGAGTGCGCACAAATACACAGGGAGTGGAGAGGAGTGGTAGAAGAGGTCTCGGAATTGACGGATCTGACACTTGCAGCGGACCCTAAATCCTGCTTGTTAGGGCTGAGAACGAGAGAAAAGAAACACAGGCATTTACATTAGTTTGCAGACCTAGCATATGTGATGTACAAAAGGCTGATTGCTATGAACTGGAAAGCGTCCAAGGCACCCGACCTGAAATCCTGGCACTCCCACACTCTGCGCTGGACCCGCACAGAATCCCAGGTACTGAGTAAATTAGCACGTGGGGGTCAACAACACACAGGGAGTGAAGCCTGGGAAATACTGGTAACCAGATTAGAGGCAAAAAACGATGAGAGGCCGCCATGAGCTAGATAGAGACGCTGCTTTGGTACTACTCCGGCCAGTACTCAATCAGTTGCAGCATAATTAAACAATAGGCGAGACACACCACTCGGAAGGGTTGGGTGCCCACATCTGCATTCCACAGGCTGCTGTCACCCACAGCGACCAATAAGGGAGGAACGTACAAGTAGAATGCACACAACGTACACGAACACTCCACACTCAATAAACAGACATCAGCCCAGTCTCCCTCCCCCCAATACAACCAATAAGTATTATCAGGGAATAAAACAACCAGGAGCCCCGAGGCGGGACCACCAGGTGCCACAAAGCATGCTCCCTCAAACATGCACGGCAGATAAATATATACTGAAAGTTATAATAAGACCTAAGTTATGTTATGTTTTTCTTTTTTCTTTTCTTTTTTGTTATGCGTGAATGTAAAAGTTATATCAGATCCACAAAATCCTACCAATGTAATTACATATTTATGCTGTATGGATCTGTATTGAAAACTCAATAAAAAATATTTACAAAAAAAAAAACATTCAGCAAATACCTAAATCGGGGAATTAGAAAGTAGGTTTTGTATGAAGTTTTGCACATTACCCTCCATGGATGGCAAAACTCAAACATCAGGTGTACATTTGTTTATTAGCGGGGTCTGCGGGGGACCCCACGGGAAGGATGAGGGCGGCAGCAGGAAGTGTCATACTTCTATCTTTATTTGGTGGTGATCCTCATTTCCAATTACCATGACAGCACCAGACCTACTTATGCCGCAGTTACCCCCTGATACGTGGGTGGTTTAGTCTCTGCCCTAGGAGTGTCCGTTCAAGGATAATTTCTTGTACTATCCTCTGGTCCCCACGAAGTGGGGGCAGGTGACCAGCCGTGTGCTGTCCAGTCCTGTAAACACTTGGGCGGTGGAACATTCCTGACGCCATGACAGCACCACCCGCCAGAGCAGTGTTGTTTTGGGTGCATCAGTACAGTCTTTTTTGGTGATAGTGCATTAACTCCAATGGAAAGTGCCTGTATCCAAATGCAGGAGGTGGTCTGAAAACAAATACTAAGAAAAGGTCCGGGGCTTTCTACAAAGGTGATATTTCCATATTGGTATCCTAGAGATCCTCTCTGCAGAACAACTCTGCCTTCTCCAGTGGCTGCCCAACCATAAACAAGACAATGGCACCGGAAAACAAAGAGACGTGGGTCAAGTAGACCCAGGATGATGGCACCACAGAGCAACCAGAAAGCTTTTATGAATGACTTATTAATCATTCATTCAAGCAGGCAAACACTAAATCAATTTTTTTTCCATGCGGAATCAGAAGGACAGGAAACTTGCGCAAAATCTTCCATGAGAACATCTTCAGTAAGGGGCATGCACAAGCAATGTCGGACACTCCTACACTCCAATGACAATGTCAGGTATCACTCGAGCTTCGGAACCTACATTGTACAAAAACAATAGGCCCCTTCCAGACGGAAGATGACACAACAATCCAGCTGACTGCAAGGCTTTGCTTACAGCTTTTGTTTTTCACAAATGCAGCTGCTCTAGTATTACATTTCTGTCATTTGATGATCCGCCACTCCGTTGTGTGGAGTTGTCAAACACAGGACAGGAAACAAAGTCAAGATATTTCTACGTATTTTGAGGACCTCAGGGAGCCTGGTGCCTAATTTCTATTCTTGCAGGTACGCTTCTCAGGCTCTCTACTGAAATTTTTAGATCTTTAGAACCTGTGTGCCAGGATCCTATTGGAGCCGGATTGAGGGAGATAAGGATATAAGAACAAATGCCTAGCATCACTGTGAATCGCATTCTATGTGGTTTCAATACTTCAATGAGCAAAGAGGTTGTTAAACGCCTGCTCTCCTATCAGAAAAATTGCAGGTTCCCAGGTCTGGGGTTTTCTATTAGAAATCACTGGCAACAGTATGGCAAGGGCGAACGTCTGGTACAACTTTAGCTTGGCTGCTTAATAGAGATATGAGTGGTAGTGTTTCGTCAGATCAGGGTCTGGGGGCGGGGGTGAGGTGGCATGGTTTAACAGCCAACAGACACATAACTGAAGAGTTTGTCAACTAGTTACAGACACACTGCATAGCAAAAATGACATCTGGAAAAATAAACACATTTATTCTATTTACAGACAATTCCTGAGGGAGCATATCTCCTTCGATTAAATTAAGGCACCCATTGATGGCCTGGAAGAGGTGAAAGCACCAGGTCTGACCTTATAATTCTATAAAGCATTTGAAAATATATTGGCCCACACCCACTAGAGGTATGTAACTGAGCCTTGGAAACTGGTGAGTTGCCCCCTACAAAGTGTGAAGCGGTCAACAATACCTTTAAAAAAGTCAGGTAGGGACCCCGTTCAGAGTGCCTTGCGTCTGCATTTATGGCTTCTAAATCCCAACAATAAAAAATTAGCAAACGTCTGCTGATCACTCATAGAAAATATGGTCTCCCCAGGTCAGTCTGGAGTTGTCCCAGATCCAGCTCTGTCAATTTGTGCAAAGTTTTGTAGGCTTGCATTATCTCAACACTGACTTGGCAACCACAGCCGTCTTCTTAGATGCAGACAAGGCCTTTGACTTCCGAGAATGGCCCTAACTCATGATCGCATCAGGAAAGCATTCCTAAACTTATATTTTTTCATTACACTAAGCCAGTTGTTAGAATATGTACAAATGGACTGATGTCTTAACCTTTTCCAACTGGTAGAGGTACGAGGCAAGGTTGCCACTCTCCCCCTTGCTTTTTATCCTGCCTATAAACCCACTGGGCCGATACGTGCAAGATCGGCACATCCAGTAGAGTTTGTACGTCAAGACTGGGAGTTTACTTGTGTCCATGTATAGGGATTACATCTTGTTTTTCTCGTGGGATCCGACACATTATCTCATTCCATTTTACGATTTTGGTGGGTTACTTGGGCTCAAGATTAAAAGGAATTAAACAGAATTCCCTTCACTCACTGAATCCACAACTCAGGTGACACTTGACTGGCTGAAGGAGTTAATTAAGTACCTATGAGCTGATTAAATTGAGGACTGGCAGTAGAATGGTTATCCTATCATTTCAGAGTGTGGTTAAAGTTGTCTCAATAGCAGGCCAGATTGCAATCATGAAGATGACAGTCCTTCCCAAACTCCAATATTTATTTTCTAACATCCGGACTCCACTAAATATAGCCTTCTTTTTGAAATCTCAGAACCTTACTGTTTCAACTTATTTGGGTGACTAAAACTCCATGAATATGATGGGACATCCTAACATTTCCTTATAACAGAAGGGACTCTGAAGTACCCGATCAGGGAGCAATATTATTTGGTAGCTCATGATCGTTACACAAGATTTGGCAGCATCCAGACAGAAGACTCCCAATACCACATTGGACACCTAAAGAGGCAACAGACTGATAGGACTCCACTTGAATCCCTACTACAACACAGCCTATCCAGGCTCGGGGCAAAATAATTATAATTGCATCCACATGTCTAGAGTGGAAAATACTGAGCATCCAATAGCGACTCTCTTACCTATACACGTCCACTTTGCCACATAACCCTGCCCATCTGCTTACAGCGAAACTGAGAATGGTACCCACTTCAGCCAAAGCAGGGATAACAAGCCTGGGACATTAATACTTGGAGGGGGCACTTCTTACATGGGAGCAGTTCAAAGCAAGATGTAACCCCACTTCCTTAAATGTATTCACATTTTATGGAGTTAGAAAGACAACGCATGAGCAGGTGTATGGGTTCCTAGCTGGGCCTCCTAACTTTGAGCCACTGACTGACACCACCAGATGAATGGCTAAATTATACAATACAGTGTCACCTTCTAGGGTAGTAGAGTCCACGCTGGGCAGAAAGGCCTGGTAATGATTCTGGGGGAGGGACTAGCGGAAGCAAAGTGGACCTGAATTACTACATTTTAAATATCTACATAGCATATATGTTAAACCCCCAAAACAACAACAAAAATGGACCATACCCTATCACAGCGGCCACCGCTGTGGAGCACCACATGCTGGTTTTTCTACATCTTGCCTGGTCCTGTCCCTCAGTGTATACTTTATGGGGAAATGTCAACCGCACAATAACAAAAAAGACTGTGCATAGACCGCATAGATTTGGACAGCATGATTACTATACTGGGCTATGTCAAAATGCGCCCATGCTCCTCCAGGCGATTTGCCACAATGATCCTACTTCTGGCAAAGCAAAGAGTTGCAATACACTGGCGCAGGACCACTGCACCAATGAAGAAGGCTGGATTCAGGATATGATTATGTATATTGATGCAGTAGACATGTACACATTGTTACAACACCAGACATTAAGGCCTTTGAATATATGGGGTCCTTTGAGGATATCTCTTACACGCTAATATCACAGACGACACAACATGACTGAAAATAATCTGATAACAACAGCTTCTTTGTTGCAGGGTTAGCCTACAGGGTTAGTGTTATTATGTACTGAACTGCAAAGCTGGAAATTCCACCTTACCTACTTCTCTATCTTCCTCGTCACAGTCCAATATATATTAGGGTCGTACACAGTTTTCACCCATACAACTTAAAAACACACACAGGCCCCAACCAACATGGAACTCACAGGCATTGAATGCTTTCTGACCCATCAGTTGGGGCCTGAGGTGTGCTTTATCTTGTTTTCTGTGTCTCAGTCACCAACACCCACATCAAGTCAAGTAAGATTTTCTTTTATTATTGTCATTAATTTTTAGATTGTTATTATGTTTGTTTTTAAGTTTGTGCACGCACCCTGCTTTAGCGGCTGTTTTGTTCTAAGCGTACTAGTTCACCGGTTGATTTCTCGTTGTTCAGCAAGCTACCTCCCCATCTGAGTGATAAAGAGGCAGCCTCTGCCTATGCCCCTTTGTGATTTTCTGTATGATTTATTTTTTTCTTTTTAAATCACATTATAAAGCAACAGTCGCTCTAGCGCGGTCATTCGTGTGGAGTTTTGAAACGCAGGAAGGAGACGCCTGTTTTCATATGGCAGCTGTCCTGCAAGGGTTCTCTGCTATTTGCTTTATGCGAAGCAGTGTTACTACCCTGGAAGCCAATTCAGCACTTTTCTCACCATTTCAGAAGTGCGCGTCCTCTCCCTGTATTCCTGGTGGATGATGGCGGGGGAAACACGAGCCAAGAGAAAGTATATCCCTGAATCGAGCTCAGGCAAGGTGCGGCAGGGGCTAGCTGCTGCAACTTCTGGGATTCCTTCCCACAATTTAGACCTCTTGCTGAGCATTAGAAATAGGGTAGTAGAGGCAGCTTTTCTCAGCCTGTGAAGGACAACCATGCCCTAACAATGGCAGACCTTCAGATCCCCGTGAACCTGATTCTGGCCACTCCTCAGAGGAGGAGCAAAGGGGCAGATATATAGAGGGCTCTGAGTTAAAGGAAGTTCTATGCCACATAAGAGAGAACCTGTCCTTTTCAGATACAGGATCCCAAGTGGAGAAAGATGTTTTCTTCAGCCAATATTGAAGAAAGGAACAAGAGTCACTTACAATTCATAGGACCATTGGAGAACTCTTATCTAGGAAATGGTCTGATTATTTCCTCGATTCCTATCTAACAGGTATCCTCTACACCGTTTTTCGGAATAATTATTTTCTTCAGAGAAGGTGACTCCCTCACAGGGGGTTTAGCATCTAGCAAGACTATCATTTCCCATTAGGACCAAGTTGACAAGAAGGCCAAGGGGGCATTCAAAAGGACCTATTTTGCAACACATTTTGCAATAACAGCTTGAGCGTACACCACATACACAGTGCAATCACTTTTCCATGACTTTCAAACTCTAGTGTTTGAGTTGAGCAAAGGGAGCATGGTATGTCCAGGTTAGCTGCCATGGCACAGCAGGTCAGCTTCCTATCAGACATAACATTTGCCATTATCTGCAGCTGCATCAGGCACTGCTTTTTCGGCTAGAAGCCATTTTTGAATGACAGCCTGGAAAGCAGACCAATATTAGAAGGTCCTTTTATGATACAAACCTCTTTGACAGATGTCTTCACCAGGTCTTGTACCTGAGAGCCAAAGATCACAAGCTTCTTACTCCAATTAAACCTTCCTTGAAAGGGAGAGGCTTTGGATTCTGAAAGGGTTCAGGGGTCAACCAATAAGGACGAGGGGTTTACACCAGCCCTTTCGTTGCAGGGAACATGGCTGAGGCACTCCATACGCAAACCAGACCCAGCAGCAACCTACAATCTTTCCAGCTCCCCCAGCCAACACCTTAAGAAAGGGGATTCTGGATCTTCTTGTAAAGTGCGCTTTCATCCAGGTGCCAGAAGAGGAGATGGTGCAAGGATGCTACTCAATTATGTTAATGGTTCAAAAAAAGAGTTTGGGGGAGTATCATCCTAGCCTGAATCTTAAAAATCTGTGAACCAATTCATTCCCCATCGAGGTTCAAAATGGCGAGTCTCAATAGCATCCTACTGCCCATATTGTCGGGCATGTACTTAGCGTCAATCAATCTGTTGGATGCTTACTTACATATTTCCTACAGGTTTCTCATAGCCTGTGCCTTGGACCACCATTGACCATAGTACCATTAGTGGGCAAAATGTATTCCTTGGGTCTGTTAGTTTTCCCTTACTTAATTTATGCTTTTTGTTTTTCAAAGTGTCTGAAAGTAGAATGTGAGTGCCTGGACACTCATGGCGTCGTGATGAATTACAAGAAATCTCATCTCCTGCCTTACCAAACGCTTCCGTTTATTGGTGCCTTGTTCAAAAATGGCCCAGGAAAAGTATTTGTAACACTTGCCTGCAAGTAGAAACTGATCTCACACCTACGAAATCTTTGGAGTGTTCAGGAAGCTCAGGCAAGAGACTGGGCAAGATACAGGGAGACATGGCACCCTCATTATTCATTGTGCTTGTCTCCATCTGTCATTTTGTTTACCACATCCTTTCTCTCAGAATCTAGTTTCCCAAAACTACAATGCTAGAGTACACATCTCACCTGCAATCGCCCTGATGTTCCAGTGGAGGCTAACAATCTCAAATTTGGCCAAGGGAATCTTTTTCTCCCCCGCCCGCACCCCCCAATTCTAGCGACTATCAATATACATGTATTCAATGTGAGCTGGTGAGCAACAATGG
Source organism: Pleurodeles waltl (assembly GCF_031143425.1). NCBI lineage: Eukaryota > Metazoa > Chordata > Amphibia > Caudata > Salamandridae > Pleurodeles > Pleurodeles waltl. Next base: position 905,907,470 of record NC_090450.1, read on the forward strand.
GTATCTTCACGCCCTGGGATCTCTGGATGATGGTGGACTCCAAGAACTCATTGATCTGGAAGTAACTGTCAGCAGTGCTCAAAGACCTCTTCTTTTTTGTGCCAGTGATTGTTACCAGGGTGGTCGAGATCAGCACAATCAGGTCCTATCTGAACCATCTGGGTTTTACCCAGGTGTCTGGTTGGCCTCCCTGACAGAGAAAATAGGATTCTAGTCAAAGAGCAAATAGGGTTCTGGTTAAAGAAGAACCACCTTCCCCCGATAGCAATCTCTCTTCCGGGGAGGGAAGGTATGCCGACCATCCTAGTAGAACATTTCACTCCTCTGTTTCATTCTCGCTAAGTCCCCCGGATGTTCCAGCAAATCACGGAATGGTTCAGGAACCCATGGCTAGATCTATGTGCATCTCCCCAGAACACTCCCCTGTCCAACTTCTGTATTCTTACGGTGTCAGAAGGACTGGGGGAATCAATGTAATGAGCTTCATGTGTTCCAGTGGTCTACAGTATGCCTCTGTTGTGTTTTCTCTCATCAGCACGGTAATATTCAAGCTCAGAGGGGGGGAAAACAACAACAAAAAACTAAGGTTTTACTAGTGGTTCCCTTTTGGAAACGTCAGTTCTGGTTCCTGTGGTTACTCCATCTGGCAATTCAGCCTCCTTGGATTTTTTTCACTAGCTCCTTCTCCTCTCAGGCATCCGGTTTTGCCAAAGAACTCCCTGCCCATCTCTCTAGTACTCTGGAGATTGAGAGGTGGAAGCTAGAAACTCCGAGATGTTCTTTAACTTGCGTCCTCTATTCAAACATTGAGAAAGGGAAGAACGCTAAAAATCTAGGAGTGACATTAGGGAAATTGTTTAGGTGGTGTTCTGTCAGAGGCCTTCTTTCTATCTCTTTCAAAGGGGAAAAGTCCTAGAGTTTCTAAGGATGGCTTTCTCCATGGTTTAGCTGAGTCAACTTTGTAGTCAGCGGGCTGCAATTAAGGCTATCAGTATCTCCAATTGATCCTCTGGCTTCCCACGTCTTACGAAGCTTCCACTTGAAGGAGTGGACGTCCATTCCCTTTTCCCTTCATTTAGTTCTAAATTGTCTGCCAGAATCCCCATATAAACCACTTCCATCAGTAGCCCTAACGGTTTAAACTAAAAGTATTCTTTCTTGTGGCCAGAACATCAGGATGAAGGTTAGGGGAGATATGAGCATTCTTTTTCATGAGCAGTTTCTAAACCTTTTTCAAGATAAAGTGGTCCTAAAACAAGACCCTTCCTTTTCGTCCAAGATTTCCTCTTCCTTCTATCTCTCTCAAGATTTTATCCTTCCAGCCTTTTTTCTGGTCTTCTTTGTAGCAAGCGATCCTCTGGCATCCATTGGATTTAGTGAGGGCTCTCACTATTTATTTAGAAAAACATTTCTTTTCAGGAAGGTGAATTTAGTTTTATTCATCACCTTTGGGTTGGCCAAGAAGGGTCAACTGCCTACTGTTTCCACTTTGAGCAGATAGATCAAAATGGTAATTTTTACTGTGCACCAGAAAGCTGTCCTTTACCTGCTGACTAACATTCAGGGCCTTTCCACAAGGACAGTATACATTTCCAGGCCAGCTACAGGAGATTTACAGAAAATTAATGTACATGGGAATGATCTACATCAGTGGTTCCCAACCTGTGGTCTGGGGATCCCTGGAGGTCTGTGAAGCCTCCTCAGGGGGTCCATGGCTGCTTAGAAAATTAACCAATATTAACAGATTACTAAAGTGTGTATAAATAAAGTGGCCAAATGTACAACTGAAAATTTTAAAAACGTTTTGTAAGTGTCAAGGAATTTGAAATTGGAAGCTAAAATTTAAATTAGTATTCTCAAAATGATTTGTGGAGCTTCAATTGAATTTAGAAAAGCTCCGACCTACCTATTACATTTTTTTATTTATTTATTTTTGCAAATAAAATGTGTTATCATTTGTGTATGTGTTTGGTGAATGCTTGTTTCTGTGTTTTTGGGGTACTGTTATCTGCAATGTATAAGCCTGGGCCCTCATTTCCAGTAATGATTAATTGGGGGCGGGGGTATCCGGATTACAGTAATGAAATCAGTGGGGGGCGAGGGGATCCCCAGATTACAGTAATGATTCAGCGGTGACCCACAAGTCAAAAGGTTGGGAGCCACTGATCTACACAGTCAGTGGTAATCATAAAAATCTGCTATGTGTCTGGCCCTCAGTGACATGGGTTTGGCACAATTATGTTTTCCATCCATAGGACGCACAAGCAACCTATTGTAGCTCCTGCCCGGGACATCACTTGTATACCATTACATGGAGTGTTGCTAAATAGGAGCCAAACATAGGTAAGGAGGTGCAAAATCTGCAACTTTTCTGTGGCCTCAAAATACATTGAGAAAACCTTTGCTGACCAAGTCTGCGCCAGTACAAAAAATCATCTAGGAGATGCAAACAGGTCCCTGCACCAGCTCCCCACGCTGCCTTGTTGCCTCTTCTTTGCTTACTCTGCCTGAGTAGGCAGCTGGTTGCAGGTTGACCCTTTCACCCTGTGGGTAACCCTTTGTGCTCGCATCTCAGCTCTCGCCACCTTTTCCTGCTTTTTCTCCCAACTGCACTCCTCCCACTGGCCCCTCACCCCAGGACCTACTTAATGGCGGGCGGTCGCATGAAGTGGGCGTGCCGCTGCCATGCTGAAGATGCATTAAAGGCAAGGCCGTCTGCACCCATCCGCACCCAGCGCCAGTAACCCTGACAACAACTGGTGCATCACCTCCCTCTGGACCATGGTTGGACCTTTCACCTGCCCCCCCGACCCCCCTCCCCCAATGCCTCTTCACCTGCAACACCGATACCGCCACCCATCCCGCCCACGGCAGCCCTCCAGACCCCAGAAACAACTCCACTGCCTACTGCTCAATGCTAGATTGCTCTGCAAACACACCACAGAAATATGGGACACCATAACGACCTTCAACCCAGACCTGATGTTCAATGCCGAGACCTGGCTCACACCTGCTACAGCCCCCAACATCACCCTGCAGGGCTACAAGCTGATTCACATGGACTGACACCACAAGCATGCAGGAGGCATCCCCATCATGCATAAGGACAACATCCAATGTACCATCTTTGAGGAAGAGACGTCCAACCTCATGGAACACCTCAACTTTCTTTTCCAAATAGATGCCAGAACAACAATCAGGAGTTCCCTTGCATACAGACCCCCGGGACCTTGCCCCACCTTCTGCAATGCAATCCAGACCTCATAGCCCTCCCCACCCCCGGTGATTGACTCAACACACTACAAGTTTCTAGGAGATCTCAATTTCCATGTTCCACCTAGATGACCCCAAGGGCCACAAAACCTCCAACCACCTGGACAACCTAAGCAACACTGGATTCAAGCAACTAGTCAGACACACACATACCACCCACCCACACACACACCCCTCCCCCCTTGTGGGCACATTCTAGACCCCACCTTTACAGCAGAGATAAAATTAAGTTTCTCACACACATGGACTGAGCACCACCTGGTACACTTCTCCATAACCAACAGACCAGAGCCTTCCACCACCCTACCTCCTCCCCTCTGCAGATGGGGAAAAAATCACAGAGACCAAATGGACCACCATCCTCAACTCCAGCAAACCCATCCTCTCCAGCAACCTCGAGCAAGACACTCGCAATCTACCCCAATGGATCCTCAACGGCACCAAGAAAGTTGCCCCCGCAAGGAAATCCGCAACCAGAAGATCCAGCAAGCCCCAAGGTGTACAACCCGAATTCCACACACTGAAGAGAGAATGCAAACAGCTAGAAAGGCGATACCCCAGCAGAGGCCAAGCAGACCGCATCACCTTCAAAGAAGCACTGAACAAATATAATCTCCACCTCAGAGAAGCTAAAAAGGTCACCCTACTCAGCTGCATCAAGGAAAGCACCAACCGCCCAAAGGAACTCTTCAAGATCATCAAAGAATTCTCCTGCCCTGCAGCCACCAAAAACACAATCCAACCTTCTGAGACCCTCTGCGACTCACTATCCAACTACTATCCAACTACTTCCACACAAAATCATAGCCATGTACAGAAACTTTCATCTCCAGTCCACCAGCATCGACTCCACCAGGTGACTCTCAAAGCCACCTGATCACTGACTGAAAGCCTCTCTCCATCCAAGAAACAGCTGCTCTCATGAGTGCAACCCACTCCTGCTTACCCAGCGACCCATGCCCTTACTACGCAGCGACCTCCTCCAGCTTCCACAACCTCTGCCTGCTATGTAAGATCTTCAGATCGCTCCGAATCCAAACCAGAAAGACAGTAACCCAAACCATCAATGCCAGCAGACTAGACCACGGAAACGCCCTTTAGGTCGGACTTCTCACCCAGCTCCTCCACCACCTCAAGACCATACAGAACGCAGCAGAGAGACTCGTCCTGGACCTCCCCATGCAGACCTGCATCACCCCAACCTCATAGGTCTCCACTGGCTGCCCGTGCACAAGAGGTGCAAATTCAAGGTTCTCACCCTCGCATACAAAGCCCTCCACAACATCATCACAGCCGCATTGGTTGGTGCTCCTTCTCCTACCTCACCGCCAAGATCTGAAACAGCCTCCCCCCCCCCCCCAACCTGCGTACCACCCATACCCTCCTTGACTTCACCAGGAAGCTCAAGACATGGATCTTTGACTAATATCTACCAGTCGCACCGAAAACCTTCAGCGCTTGGATACTCCCCGGGGTGAGAATCTGCGATTTACAAATCTTATGATTGATTGATTGAGGTCTATAATAATGGGTACATACAACAGAATTTAATTGTGGGTCACAACTAGTTACGTAGAAGCATGCATGCTGAAGGAGGTCAAAAGTATCTCACCACTTCTGAATGTCTACAGTAGGCTACAAAGATAGATTGCTGTGACAACTGCATCACATATCATGGGCATGAGCACTTAGAGAGACGAACCTTATTGTTGTTCAAGTGCATAGTATTTGAAAACAGCCTCATGGCAGAGTTTCCAATACAGGACATAACATTCTTGAAATCTTATAAATAAGAAAAGAAAGTTTATATACAGAAGGAATACGTAAAAACAGAATTAGTATGAAACGCTTAAAAAGAACACACTTTCAAGGCATGGATACCTATGAAAGATTTGAGTCACCGTCACGACCTAATAAGGTCCTTTCATCATGAGGTGGGAGCGCCAGACAGCTGCAGCACAGTCTGAAATGGAACTAAAGAAAAGGTTCTGCAGCCCTTCAAAGAGATGGCAGCAGATGACCATAACCAATCAGTACAACATTGTAACTGCAGGCTCCCCCAGGAGCTGCTGTATAATGAAAACCACACCACCACGGACATGAGCACTACCAGTGAGGCAAAGCTTATTGTGGTTCAAGTATATAGTATTCGGCGCTCTTGGTCTCTGAAAACAGCTTCCTGGCAGAATTTGCAATACAGAACATAATAACATTCTTGAAATTTTATAAATAAGTAAGAAAAGGAAGTTTATATAAAGAAGGAATGAGTAAAAACAGAATCACTATGAAACGGTTAGAAAGAACACATTTTTAAGACATGAATACCTAAGAAAGATTTGAGTCATCGTCACAACCTAATAAGGTCCCTTCATCATGAGGTGAGAGAGCTAGACTGCTACAGCACAGTCTGAAATGGAACAAAAGAAAAGGTTATGCAGCCCTTCAAAGAGGTGCCAACAGATGGACAGAAGCAATCAGTACATCACTGACTGCAGACTACCCCAGGAGCTGTTGTTGTATAATTAAAACCACGCCAACAGGCACACACTCTTTAAGACATAACTGGAGTGAAAAACCCTTAGCCACTGGGCGACTTTCAAGACTTCCATTTGACCCACGACCTGGGAGTCATTAGAGGAGCTCCACCAAGTCGTCTTGCCAAGTACACAAATAACGTTTTATGGCAGACAAGGGCTGCCAGACCCACTCACTCACTCTGCTCAGTCCCTGCCTAGTTCTACTTGATGAACACTACCTTCGTATCCCTCCCTACAGGTTATACTAATGCTATATATCCAGTGCAGTTCCACAACTATGGTGTCTTAGTTCTATAGAAGCATTTACAGGAATGTGTTATCGAATGTAGAGACCGCACAGTGATTGGTAATTACTGCTTGATAAGAAAGTCTACAATGCATTTCAGATATTCAGGTGATGTGCCTCACCTCTACATGACAAAGAGGAATTAAAAAGGCTACGGGCTCAGACTAGAGAGGGCAGTGCTCCAGGGCCGATGCGCCAGATGCAGGTATGTTCAACGTTGGTTCACAAGTACTGCATTCATGGCAGGTTTTCAGGATGACTTAATCACTAGGTAAAAGGTTCCTATTTAGATTTACTGTATGCAAGTGTATTTTGTATGAATATTCTAAAAATATGTCTGGAATTCAGTCCCAATGTTGGGCACCCTTGAACTAAAGTTAGGGTTTCTCCTTCCATGAAGATTCTTTGCTTCATTATTACTACTGCTTTTGTGAATCTGTCTCATGCCAATTGGAATTACTGTAATTTAGGGGTGACAAACATATGCCCAGAAGGACTGAATGTATGCTAAGCTTTAAGAAAGCCCAATGACTATATAAAAGATTTTAACAAATTTACTCTATGCAAAAGTATTCCACGTGGAAATACTGAAACTCTGGTCCATTTCAGCAGCGGACTGCTCAATGATGTACTCAACTGAATTTGAGGGGGCAACTTTTCAATGCATTGGCCAACTTCTGATGAATAGATTTTATAATCTTGTAGCTAAGCTTCCTATGCCAGTTTCATATTGTGATGCAGCATAAACACGCTTCCTTTTTCTACTGGAAAATGTTAAGCCTTGCATAATATCCTGAGCTAACCTTGCAAAAACTCTACATATCCTGGACTAACAAAGCACATAAAACAGATAATTAAAAATCTCTGGGCACCACACTTGATTAACACCGAAACCTTGAATCCCAGATCATTATACTGGCACAATACAATGCCCAGTTTCAGCCAAAACTGTCAAAGGAATCCCAGCATACATACCTGAAGAGGACCTAGAAATAGTAGTCCAGTAGTTAGTATTAAATAGGACAGGCTATGGCACTCGCTAATCACAGGCCTACCAAAGTGCCACGTAAGCCATGAAATGTGGTGTTATACACCAGTCAGGCTATTCTCAGCGCCAAATAAATTCTACCATGTTAACCATTCTGATCACCCTAACGCAGCTCCTGATTGATTTTAGAATCATCTTTAAAAATGGCTGCACTGCACAGAGTATTAAACTGTAGCATTTCCCAATACCTCTCCCGGAAACTGGTCATCTCAAGCAGACTTTATTCCCTTAGAAGTGCCAACCCTGTCCTGATAGGCAAAAAGGAATCTAATTCAAACATTGTTGGGGAGCAGACTTTGAAACGCCATTTGAAACATCACAACATCAGAACTATCACATGGTCCAGAAATGACTTCACTTATAGCCTTCAATGTGTATCATCTCACTGGCACCTAGGCTCTATCACACAAAATCCTGGTTCAACATTCTATATCTTGATCATTTGTAACTATGTTAGCAATTTCAGCTAGCCTAGACTCAGTATATACTTGATGAACATCCTCACTGTTAACACTTCCTTCTAGCAAAGTGCTCTCAAGCGCTCGATATCAACCTTGACGCACTTCTATAAATCCTTGAGTCTTCGATTTAAGAGGAATCAGTCATCCACGCACATAACAACCCCTCTTCTCCTTAATATTCTCAAGAAAATAACGCACAAGCCTCAATAATAAATGGCTGTGTTTGGTAAAAACAAAAACATGACCACATGTGAGGCAGATCATTTGGCAGCCTGCTAGTGCTTCCGATTTATAAATACATTTAAACTAAAGTACACCAAATGGAAGAAATCTCTTTTGACCATAGTGCCAGACCTTACTTGCTTAGCAATATCTATTCTCTGAATTGGTGATATTTACCTCTATTTGTAGACTTTCCTATAGTATTTTTTAAAAAAAATATTTGTTATTGGGTTTTGTTTTACAAGTCTACAATGATAACGGTATATACGCCTCTTAGCAAAGTATCAATGGAACATGTGTAAAAATAGAGATATGGTCCCATTCCTCCCCCCCCCAATAATATGCACATTGTAAACTGACAGTGGTAGTACCGTAAGTCTTTAAACCCGGAGTATTAACACAGGTAGACAATCTCAACAATAGTAAACCAGAGGGAACAACAGAGGAGGATGGGATGCGGGTGAAGCATCAACAGGGCAAGCTGGTTGGGCAGAAGCTGAGGTCAGGAAAGCAAGCATCTCTCGTTCCAAGCCAAATATGGCTGGAGGCGAGGGTCAATGGAAGAGGCCAAATATGTGCTTGGGACAGCATACGCAGTAGCAATAGGGAGGGGTTCCATCCTGGGCAGACAGCACTAAGTGCGGAAGTTCAAGAGAGCTAGCACATAAAGGTGGCATATGGAAAGAAGATGAGCAGGGGTTAGGGAGCGCTAGACATGTTGGAAAGACAGAGGTAATGTACTCTGTTCGCAGCCAGTGGGGTGCAACTATGAGGAGGGTCTGTCGTCCACGAACCATCGGAACCTGAGCAGTATGGCATTCCATTCCATGGAGATGGGGTACTTCGAGTCTCCGGGCCTCCGCCTTTCTCAAAGCAGTGCTGTCAGCCTCAGCCCAAGATTGAAGCAAAAGCCGCCATGCCATGGGAGCAGGAGGCTGCAGGGCACTCCAGTGATGTGTAATGAGGCACTTCTCCAAAATCAAGGCCAAGTTCAGGAAAAAACACTTTGTTAGAGCGAAGGAAGCAGATCAGAGCACATGCATACCAGGTTTGGAAAGCGTCAGACTCAGTTAACTGAACAAGCTAAGTAGTAACCTCAGTCCAATACTGCGAGAGGGGCACACAGTATGTTTTGCAAATCAGCATCAGGGACTTGACATTGGGGGAGGTGGCATTTATTCCACGAAAATATTGGTTATTCTTTGACAGGGTCAGGAAAGCTCTGTGTAAAATGAAGAATTGTATGACTTTGAATCTAGAGTTCCTCGAGACCGCGGCCGGATAAGCCATCACTCTGTTCCATTCCCTGTCATGGAAAGGTTGTTGCATTTCCGTCCCCTCATCGCTCGTGGAGACCAACCAAGGATGTCGCTGTGCTCCCGGATGGCTTCCTAAATCCAGCTGACAAGACAGCGGTCCCCTTCCATGGTACGAAGATACTGCATAAGAGCACGAGAGGCAGTTCCTTCTATGTGATGTTTCAAGTAGAATTTCTTTGGTAATGTCTTTGTTCAAAACCGGATGGTCAGCTTTATTGATAGAACAGAAGCACGCAGCTGATCAAGGCTTCTCATCCAGCTTCCACAGAGCACTCAGTGTAAAGAAAATAAAAAACTAAAATAAAAGTCAAATCCTAACAAATAAAAAAATAAAAATAAACAGTTGAGGAGATATTATGCTTCTGTTCTAGAACCTAAAAACATTGAAATGTGCCTGCAATGTGTACCAAAACAACCATAACTACTCTCCTCCCACAAACTACATAACTGATTAAATCCTGTGACAAGCAATCAAAGCTGCTGAACGACACAGTGGATTACAGTCCACTGGGCTAAACATTTAGTGAACCTAGCAGGTTCTGCGCATGGGCACAGTCCTTCAGCTAGGAATAGATAGGTGCTGAAGCCAGGCACTTCTTTGGCTTTCGTGCAGCTTACTATGGGTGCACAGCCTGGGTTCTGCACGACCCTGCACGGAGATGGAAGGAATAAAGAGGACAAAGTCTATTTTGACCATGCCCGGAGGACTCTGGGCACAAAGGCTGGCAAGGCTAGACACCCAACACACTATTGCAATCTGCCCACTGAGAAGGCAACCATGCCCAGAAACCTCTGCGTTCCAAGACCTGAACTCTCCATTCCTACACCCACAACCTACTGAACACACCATTCAGCAAAAAAACAAAATGCACAGGTTTGCCAGGAGCAGGACTTGCACTCTAGAATCCTAGCCTAAAAGGGAACACTAGACACTTCCAGTGTCTCTGACAGAATTCCACTCGCTCAGCAGCCCTGGCCCCAGGGACCTTCTAGGCAGGATCTTCAAAAGGGCCCACAGAGACTCTCCACCAACAGAACAAAACAGGTCTCCAAATTTAGAATCAAATTCCACAGCACAAGTATTGTACAGGTTCCTAATAAAGTAAAGGAAGTCTTTATATTTTTACAATGTAAATGTAAATAATCCTGACTGTTGCAAGTCCTTTTGTACCATACCCCCCCTCACCCCCGCAAAGTATACGCAACGAGCTGTATAATTTCTTGCAAGATATAATCAGAATTGTTGTCCAAGGCTTTAACTCTCCTCAACACTTATGTTCAGGAAATAACTTGGTTGACCCACTTTCAGACGTTTCAATCTCCTCCTCAGAAAATTCCAAAGCACTGTTATCCAAAGGGCTGGTGGCTTCACCATTTCCAGCCGAGTCGAAAATCCAGGAATCACATGTAAACACTAAACTCTCAGTCCTGCGCCCTTTATCTTGGCCTTTCAAAAAACACTGATCAGCAGTCCACATCTGACTGAAAATGCTGCAACACTTTTGCTACTTTGCCTTAAAAACAAATCGACCCTATCCTACATCTTTCAACCTCAGGAACCTATATTGGCGCCCATCTTATAAAATAAGTATTTTCAAATATCTGTATCTCTCTCTCTGCCATCACTCAGTCCATTCTCAAGATCCCTTCTACTTGCAAGCTATCATTAGTCTCCACATTCACTTCGATCATTTTCAGCTTACTTATTTTCCCCTCTTGTTAGGATACCCAGCCTTGCTGGTCAATAATCGGGCATCTTATAGTTCTAGCATGGGACTTTCGCTAACCCTCTGTCTCCAATATTTAATTCCTCACCTCGATTTCAGAAAAAGCTTAAAAACTCTTATTGTTCCACTCCTCTTTTTATCACTTGTCTGTACGATATTGTTAGTGCCAGGGCACCCAGATGGACAACAGAGCACGCTATGAACTGTAAAACAATATTTAATTCTACACAAAAGTAAGCTATAGTTTGTAATATTTGGAGTTGTCTGTCGGTTGTCCTCCATTCCTAAGAGAGACAGCCCACAATACACAGTGATGTCTTCCTGAGGAATTGGAGAGGAATGTTCACTTACAACCCCAGAGAATGCACAGAAAAATAGGCTGTTACTCTTAATATGGCCTATCAGCAGTTTTTGTGGCCACAGACAATGACTGAGAAGGGTATATAGTGGTATATAGTGCTATATCCAGCAGCAGTTCCAAATAGATTTACAATGCACTCTTTCCTTGCATGGGTTTCTCCGATATTTGCGTTCTCACAGATCTCTCAGCTCACAGTGTGCAAGCACAGGCTTGCTCTAGGATAGACTATTTGCCCAGGTTTGCGGGCTCCATTACTTCGGTGTAACGTCTCTTGACAATAAGCTACTGTAGGAAGTTGGCTCTGTATATATTATCTCAAAGTGAGAGATAATGTGCACAGAGTCCAAGGGTTCCCCTTAGAGGTTGATAGTGGCAAAATTACATAATACTAATGCTCTATTTTGTGGTAGTGTGGTCGAGCAGTAGGCTTATCAGAGGGTAGTGTTGAGCATTTGTTGTACACACACAGGCAATAAATGAGGAACACACACTCAAAGACTTAACTCCAGGCCAATAGTTTGTATATAGAAAAATATAATTTCTTAATTTATTATAGAACCACAAGATTCAAGATTTGAGATAAGTACATAAAATGCAAGGTACTTCACACATGTAAGTATAGAACTTTGATTCAAAGCAGTAGTACACACAGTTTTAGTTAAAATGGCAATAAGCTATTTTAAAAGTGGACACTGCAAAAATCAACAGTTCCTGGGGGGGAGGTAAGTTTGGTTAAGGTTCTCAGGTAATTAAAGCACTTACACAGTCAGTCTCCTGGGCATAGGCAGCCTGCCGTTGGGGGGGTTCGAGGCAACCCCAAAGTCACCGCACCAGCAACACAGAGCCGGTCAGGTGCAGAGGTCAAAGGAGGGCCCAAAACACATAGGCGCCTATGGAGAACAGGGGTGCTCCGGCTCCAGTCTGCTAGCAGGTAAGTGTCTGCATCCTCGGGGAGCAGATCAGGGGGGTTTTGTAGAAAACTGGGGGAGACACAAACAGGCACAGAAAACACACCCTCAGCGGCACAGGGGCGGCCTGGTGCAGTGTGCTAAGTAGGCGTTGGATTTTCTATTGAAAGCAATGGAGAGACCCGGGGGTCACTTAGGCGATGCAGGCAGGGCACGGGGGCTTCTAGGGCCAGCCACCGACTGGGCTAGGAAGAGGGCCGCCTGCTGGTCACTCCTGCATGGGAAAGTGGTTCCTCTCGGTCCTGGGGGCTGCGGGTGCAGTGCTTGGTCCAGGCGTTGGGTTCCTTGTTACCAGGCAGTCGCGGTCAGGGGAGCCTCTGGATCCTCTCTGCAGGCGTCGCTGTGGAGGTGCCGGGGGTTGACTCAGGTTATTCATGTTGTCGTAGTTCCCTGGGAGTCCTCTCTGCGGTGTTAATTCTCTGTAGCTCGAGCCGGGGGGGGCGTTGGGTGCAGAGTGAGAAGTCTCACACTTCCGGCGGGAAGAGAGAGTTCTTTGGAAGTTGCTAAAAAGTTGCAAAGTTGTTGCTGTTTTTTTAACAGTGCCGCTGTTCTCAGGAGTTTCTTGGTCCTTTGGGTTCAGGGCAGTCCTCTGAGTCCTCAGAGGTCGCTGGTCCCTGTCGGATGCGCCGCTGGGCAGGTTCTTTGAGTTTGGAGACAGGCTGGTACGGCTGGGTCCAAGTCAGTTGGTGTTTCCGTCGTCTCTGCGGGGCTTTCAGGTCAGCAATCCTTTTTTCTTCAAGTTGCAGGAATATGATTTCCTGGGTTCAGGGTCGCCCCTAAATACTAAATTTAGGGGGGGGTGTTTAGGTCTGGGGGGCAGTAGCCAATGGCTACTGTCCTGGAGGGTGGCTACACCCTCTTTGTGCCTCCTCCCTGAGGGGAGGGGGGCACATCCCTATTCCTATTGGGGGAATCCTCCAATCTCAAGATGGAGGATTTCTAAAGGCAGGAGTCACCTCAGCTCAGGGCACCTTAGGGGCTGTCCTGACTGGTGGGTGGCTCCTCCTTGTTTTCTTCATTATCTCCTCCAGCCTTGCTGCCAAAAGCGGGGGCAGAGGCTGGAGGGGCAGGCATCTCCACTAGCTGGGATGCCCTGGGGTGCTGTAACAAAAGGCATGAGCCTTTGACGCTCACCGCCAGGTGTTACAGTTCCTGCAGGGGGAGGTGAGAAGCACCTCCACCCAGTACAGGCTTTGTTCCTGGCCACAGAGTGACAAAGGCACTGACCCCATGTGGCCAGAAACTTGTCTGCTTGTGGCAGGCTGGCAGAAACTGGTCAGCCTAGCACTAGGAGTCGGACTGGTATTCAGGGGGCATCTCTAAGATGCCCTCTGGGTGTATTTTACAATAAATCCCACACTGCCATCAGTGTGCATTTATTATGCTGAGAGGTTTGATACCAAACTCAGTGTAGCCAATATGGAACTGTGGAGTTCGTATTTGACAGACTTCCATACCATATACTCTTTATGGCTACCCTGCAATTACAATGTCTTAAGTTTTGCTTAGACACTGTAGGGGCATAGTGCACTTATGCCCTCACCTATGGTATAGTGCATCCTGCCTTAGGGCTGTAAGGCCTGCTAGAGGGGTGACTTACCTATACCACAGGCAGTGAGAGGTGGTCAGCGTACTCTGAGGGGCGTGCCATGTCGACTTGGTCATTTTCTCCCCACCAGCACACACAAGCTGTGAGGCAGTGTGCATGTGCTGAGTGAGGGCTCTCCAGGGTGGCATAAGACATGCGGCAGCCCTTAGAGACCTTCCCTGGCATCAGGGGTACCACTTATAAGGGACTTATGTGTGTGCCAGGGCTGTGACAATTGTGGGAACAAAGGTACAGTTTAGGGAAAGAACACTGGTGCTGGGGCCTGGTTAGCAGGGTCCCAGCACACTTTCAATCATAACTGGCATCAACAAAAGGCAAAAGGTCAGGGGGTAACCATGCTAAGGAAGGCATTTCCTTACAGCTACTGACTCTGTTGCTGTACAAAACGGACTACAGAAAAAGTAGGAGCATTTTTCTGGATATAATGAAGGTAAAAGGTCCTCTCTAGTGTTATAGCCCTTCCTTTCTACCTTGTCCTATACCATCCTTTTAATGAACTACAAAAATATGTATGACTAGGTAAGGACTTCCAAAACACCCCATTTCGGGCCATGTGGGTACTTTCTACATCTAAAGCTGGAATAGTAAACACCTTTAAAATGGCAAAGGTGAATGTAATGTCCTGGATTCTACGTCAATGGTAGTGCATAAAACTGTAAAACGAAATTATGAAGGCTAAGGTCGGTGGAGGCAAAGCTGTAAGCAGTGAGTGTAGACATGTGTCCAGTCCTCATAGTATTATTTAAGTCATAGTGGTGCAGCATTCTAGTGCTGGTGGGGGCTGTCAAATGCCAAAGGGTATCGATGCTTTTCTTTTACTGTCAACCATGTTAATGGTCGATAATGTAAACAGGATAAGTACTTAAAGTGATTCCCAAATTCCTGGTTTATTGTGCACTAGTTTGGGATGGTAAGTTTAAAGCAATGTTTATGTCTAGCCTAGAGACATATTGAGCAGTCTTTCCAGCATCGAGTAATCAAAACATTAATAAATACAAGTAACACATACATACACAGAGGGGCTTTCGAGCGACCCTCTTCATCCCGAGGCCTCGGTCTTCTACCCACCACAGCAAACAGCATGGGGCAAAGAATCATCCTAATTCAGCCTTCACTCTTGCACTGTGAGTAACATTTTTTTTCTTGAGCGTATGAGCGGATCTGCATGAAAGGCAGTGCAATTCAGTGCAGGGTTGGCGAGTCAATTTTTTTTTTTTTAGTTATCCTTCTGTTTTTTTAGGCATCCTTGTGTTTTTGAACTATGCCTTCAGGTTACTGTCTCTGTATACTTTAAGATCCCACCACCACTCCTCCCCATTATATTGCCTTTTTGGAAAATATCATTGAATCTCAGAGCTTTCCCCAGACATGTGATCAATTGTTGTATAGCTTAGTTTGCATTACTCAAATTCCACCTCATATTATATCATTTATTTATTTATTTTGGGGAGCGAGCCTGTCAGACGTCTGGTGCGGTGAAAGCTCTTGGTCCTCAGTTGAACATGTTGGACAGGCCTCAGCAGTGAGGCAGCAGGAGAACACACGGGCCTGGATGAAGGGGAAGATGAGCGTCGCTGTATCATGAATGGAATATTAGGTCGTTTCTCATAAGCACAATTATAGGTTGTTTTGAACCAGCTCTACATATGGCTCTGGCATCTTTCCGAATGTGAATACATACTTTTACTAACCTTGTGAGCAGCAAGACAGCCAGTTAGCCCTCTTCACTGCACGGAAAGTGTTGAAGTAAAGACACGAGAATCGCACCCAGACAGCATGACTAGCTGCAGATTGATTTACCTTTGGTTTTCTAGGGCCAAATAGCCAGGTGGAAGATGGAGTAATTAAGTTGGAAGGGGCTGTGAAGAAGAATAGTGTCCATACTTGGCACTCCTGTGATCTGGTACAATGCAGCAGTCAGGCAATAAATGTAGCATTAGTCAATGCCAATGTCTAAGGAGCTTTGATAACGAGTCATGTTAACTTAGGTGACCTTCAGCTACAGTGGAGAAAAGTCTACAAACATGACAGATGGGAGCAAAAGCTTACCTACATGACATGACAGATAGCAACAAAGACCTAAATATACAAACTGTGGTAACAATGAGCTACAAAATGAAAGATGGGAACAAAACGTTATATACACAAAAGATGAGACCAAAAGGTTGCATGCATGATAAATGTAAACTACAGGATACAAATATGACAGAACGAAACCAAGTTACACACAGTTAATTCGGGAACAAAAACGCTAAATACATGAATGGTGAGAATGGAGGTCATAAGTACAGGCACCTTCACTGACAAATTGTTGATAAAAAAAAAATCAAACTTTAATGAAGTTATAAAAATGTCACTACACGTTAAATACAACTACAATTTGCACAGCCGACAGTAGTCAGTCCAGGTGTAGACAAGCTGCCACGCATCGATCGGTTCCAAACTTTCCAAATGTCCCTGTAGACCAGTCCACTTGTGGCTTACTGCGTTCAGATATGGCTGTTAAGAGGGCACACGGGTGTGACCCAATGAAAGATCACACATAAGCAC
This sequence comes from Pleurodeles waltl, assembly GCF_031143425.1. Classification (NCBI taxonomy): domain Eukaryota; kingdom Metazoa; phylum Chordata; class Amphibia; order Caudata; family Salamandridae; genus Pleurodeles; species Pleurodeles waltl. Next base: position 905,923,831 of record NC_090450.1, read on the forward strand.
TTCCGTGGGATAATGACATAAAAATCAAAAGGCAACAATTTGCTTAGCTCCAGAAGACTGTCCGGTATTTTTTGTTTACTGTTCTTGCATTAGAAAACGGAGCAAAGAAAGTACGGATTTGAAAGTCAATGAGTACAAAATAAATCAGGTTGGATCAGTTCCTCGTTGTGGAAAAAAAGCCTTAGGCACATAAAACATTTATTTAAATATTTGTTTTTAGTTTTTTGTCCCCGGGGTTAAGGTGTGTGCACGCTGATTACATCCTCAACGGCGCGGCTTACAGGTCATATAACCTGGATTTATCAGGCCACTTGGCCATAACACCTTTAACCACAACACAGTTGGAGACATTTGTGGAGCTGTGGAGTAATCTGTCCTCAATGTATTGACATATACAGAAAATTGCTCAGCCACTCGGAGGCAGGTAACCTTGTCAACACTGTTAAATGCAACATAACTATTTCAGACTTATCTCTCTACTCAGTTATCATCAAAGCAGGGGTCCTGCGTTTGCACCTTTGTGACCTTACAGTTTCCTGGGTCCCTACTTGCTTCTCTGGCCCCTTGACCAGGTTTGGCCAGCCAGCATGGACTTTGCTTTCTGAGGTGACTTCATATTTCTCTGTAGTAGTATGGCATCCCAGAGCCTTGGAGACTGTAATGTCATTCCCCTCGGATTATTGTGACCCCAGGGTTTGCTTTTTAAAAATTCATCCGCTCCAGCCCTTCATTACTGCATTTAAGTAGTAGCTTGTGTGCGGGTCAATTCCTATCCTGATCATGCAGCATTGTGCGAGGGCTGAGAGCCAGGCCTGTGACCAAGCTCTTGTCCTTCCATCAGAGTAGGCCCATTCAATTGTAGTGTAGCCATTTTTAATATAGCCTTTGCGCATTTGCTTAAAGCATTAGGCCTCTGTGCACTTTGTTCTAGATGCATTTTATTCAGCCTCGTACTGTTATTTTTCAATAACCAGTTTCACGGTCTTGTTTTATTTTATTTTATCACACCTGTTTAGCTTACTTCAGCACCGGAGTTCTCAAACAATACATTCTTGCTCGCTCTGTGCTTCAGTCAAGGATACAGTCTGGTACATTGCCGATAGACGTGGTAGGAGTTTAGTCTTTAGGGTTCGTTGAAAGTAGACATACTTACGTAGTGATGTTTCTTAAAACACCGGCGTGTTAGTTATAAAAACACTTCCTAGTCCTAGTACACGTAAGAGGGAGATTCTGACCAGGGAACCACAACTAGACGCTGACTGCCCTGTTGCAGATGCTGATCCAGATCACAGGCCTTTGCTCAGGTATGAGGGTTGATGTCCTCCCGGGGAATCTGAAAGGCAAGCTTAGAGCTTAACATGCTGTGCTCAAAATAGTACTTAGAAGAGAGAACGTAATCTGGTAACACTATGATAGCGTTATTTCTATGTTTCACTCTCCTCGTTACTATTTCAATCCTACTGTGTTGTATGGTTCTGGTTATTGCGGCTCACGCCTTGTTATCTAAAATGCAGTCGTTTTATTAAATCAATCTGTAAAACTTAAACTGCCTCTGTCATTTGTATATGAGACCACACTTGGTATGAGAGAACTGGTTGGGATCTGAGTGACCACGACTTCCCTGAGAAGCTCTAACCAACGCGACAAAATGAACCAATGCACTCTTAGCCACAAGCTGCTTCCTTGTTAGCTCCGTTAGGCCAGTCACACTTTTGAAAGCTTCCAGGTACCTATGGGATTGGAGCCCTCTATGATTCCAAGGAATTTTCTACAAGCCTGTCCAGTCTTGCTCTATTAAGTTCCACTGTGTTTTAGAGAATGGAGTCATCTGTCAGTCCTCCTGCAGCAGCAGGTGTCTGAATTTTCTACACTGAAATCGAGAAAGGCCAGCAGCCATAACGTTAGCGGTGCCCTCTGTGTGTCTTGCCTTAATTTCAATGTTTGACCACAACTGATTTCTCATCAGATGAGGAACTCCTGGGCATTTGGATGTGCCATATTTTAACAGTTGGACTACTGCGTGATTGCTTGAAAAGAGCACCAGATTCATGTCTTAACTTCTCTCGCCAAATGTAGACTACCACCACAATGGGAAATAGCTCTCACAATTCGATGTTTTTTGTCAGACATCTTGCTCTCCATGTTGGAGGCAATGTCTTGGCACACTATGCCTGTCACAGGATTATCCCAAATACCTAGCTCCCAACTGCATCTGGCTATAGCTCTAGATAGCCAATATTGCCTCCACATCAGTGTCTCACTGAAGTTGTCCAAGAATGTCGACCAGTCGTGCAAGTCTTGGTGTACTCCTATCTCTAGCCTTACATGGTGGTGTTTCCTTTGCAGCTCACTGGTCAAAGCTGTTACTCACCTAGCAAAGATAATCTCTGCTGGAAACAACTGTGCCTCAGAGCTGCCCAACAATTTTTAGATTTCATCTATTGTCACTTTCTGCTTCCCCCACACACTGCCTATGGACATCTTCAATAAGTCAACCTTCTCTCCTGGTAGCCTGCAAACCCTAGAAACTGCATTGATCCCTATGTCCAAAAACAATAAGTTAGGTGAGGGCTCCTCATCGCTAGATGGACCACTAGTCACTCGGCGAGTTGCAGAAAGGCATTCAGTATTTTACCATATTGTTGGTAATCTGGCTCATCTACCAAAATAATTTTTTTAAGCAGTCTACAAACTCACCTTCCGAGTACCGTTCCAGGAAAATAATACAAATTTCAAAATACACAAGAGGCTGAGCAGCACATAGACAGGCATTTGTCGAAGTTGCATTGGCCTTGTAATTTGAAGCCTATAAGAGGAAAAGTATTTTGATGCACCAGCAAGAGCCTGGATTAATCTATGTCTGACTTCACCAACAGGGCCCCTCTCTGTCAGCTCCCTTTACTAGCTCCACTGCATCTACAAAGAAACTGTAAGAACAAATAAGCATTCATGGTTCGGCCAATCACAGGCCAAGTCTCCTTGAGGTAAGCACAACTGATGATTTATCCTATATTGCTCTTAAGCATTCTTATGGATCACTTCTGAGGGGGACACCATACAATTAGGCAATCGTGGTTATGCAAAAGCTCCCTCTACCCTTCCCAAATGAATTACCTTTTTAATATTTCTTTGACTACTCTGGTGTGTTTCTGTACTGACTTCTGGTTTCTACTGTTCCCACTCTTTCCCGGGCCCCTGTAGGATGCAAGGATCCCCTCATCAAACCCTGCTGCGAGTATGCTGTACACTTTGGTGGAGAGGTACCCATCTAGCAGTTGGGGTTGTCAATTGGTGTGTGGTATAAAGCAAATCTGGGGATAGATTCCTCACTATGTGGGAGCCGTTCCCCAGCTACTGTGATAATTCCTGGAGGCTTAGTGGGTGTCTTACCTTCTATTTTGCTCTCTCCTTCCTGCATTGCCCTTCACTTTGATACATTCCATGCAGTGTTTTCTCCTCCACATGTGCTACATATATACCTAAACAGTATGGCCCCCTAGGCGCATAATATTTTCTTGAGCTTCCAGCAAATAGCAGTAGCACTCTGAGCTGCTGAAACCCTTGTAGCTCCCATATGTTTTGTTTTATATCTGATGAATCCTTTGAATTTGTCTTGCTTACTTTTGTGTTTTAACTGCCAAAAAAGGTGGTGTGTCTTTCTGACTTCTTCAGCTCCCATTATTATTTTGTCTGGCTGATGAGGGGTGATAGGGGTTGATGAGGGGCGATACCCCGAAACTGGTCCCAGAATGCTTGTATCCAGGCCAGGGAGGACCTGGCCTGGCAGTTCGAGCTGGACTGTTCCCATGGGGTGCATGGTCAAGACTGATTTGCATATGGGAAGGTCCAAACTTGGGTGGCATTGTGGGCAAAAGAAAAATGGATTTAACCCAGTTCTGTGACTTGGGGGGTGAGTGTTGGAAAAGAATCAGCACGCAGTCCATCATCCTTTTGTGTTGCTATAGTCACCCTAAGTGGCCGGGGTATGCCCAGACATGGGTCCCTTTGCTCCACTGTGCCACTGGATTCAGCCAGCCTGGCTGATGATGGGTGATATTCCAAAACCAGTCCCAGGATGCTTGGATCAGGTCCCCGGAGGACCTGGCCTGGCAGTTCAGGTTGGACTGTTCTTATGGGGAGCTGGGTCAAGACTGATTTGCATATGGTTGGGCCCAGACTGGGGTGGCATTGTGAGCAAAAGAACAATGGATCTAACCCAGATCTGTGACTGGGGTGAGTGTTTGAAATATTTCCGCACTCCGACCATCATCCTTTTGTATTATTATTTTGCACACATACCCTACATCTTCATGATTTTTGGCCATGACTGTATTTTCAAATTAAAACCCTGGTCACATTGAAACCATGCACTGCCACAAAACATTCTGTGCCCTGTGATTTTTTCATTTGTATAACCATAAATCAGTGGCAGATTGCAGAAATTTCTCATCGATTATACAATATTACATAAAAAGCTTGCAACCAATTTTCCGTACCTCTATTCTTTCTAGCCCTCTTCCTTCTTATCATGGTTCAACAGAGCAAACCCTTCCAGTTGAATTTCTAATAATGAAGAAAATATAAATGAACTTGTTCCTCAATGTTTACTTTCACAGACAGCAGGAATCAAGCACTCTGTGACAGGTCACCACAGAGGGCTGGCCTGGGAAAGCTCAGATGTCTGCTGTGCTAGGTGATGCTACAGAGACTGTGCTTGTGGCTGTGTGACTGTACCCACCCCTGCTGTAGAAGGTGTACCTATATTCCCTTGCCATAGCAGTGCAGTGAGATCTAGGCCGTTGTTCTCTTGCCATGCAGAGTGCAGTTTGTAGTGGGTTAAGACCCTATGTGCCTCGGTTTGCGTTGCTGCATGAGACTGCTACTGTTGGTTGCTTCCTCCATTGGTTCGTGGGGACTATTTACACTGAAGGCCACTGCATTCCCAGCTGTCAGTGCTGCAGGCCTGTGGCATGCAAGCTGGGGTTATGTTTTCAGTTTTCTGAGGTCCAACATTTTTTTGTACTTGTTTGGGCTTGCTGCTTTGCTCCCCTGGCCTAGAGTACTTCCATGCTAACCAAACATGAGCGCTCCTAATACACACCATTACTATAAAACGTATTTGCTAAGCTGTGCTACCCATTTGGTAGCTGTGCGTAAGATCAGGTTCCTACTGCAGCCATGCAGGCCACACATTTTAGTACCCACTCTACTGATGTTCATTTTCACGTCCCTGCTTCCTTTCTTTTGTTTGCCTCTCCTACTCCTTTTGATGTTTGTTCAGTGCTGCCTCCTCCTGTACCTACCTGGCAGAAGTCTCCTTTGAAACTCTTCTCATTCGGGTGTCCTGCTCAACCAGGGGCTCTTCCCCAAAGGGCCTCTGCAAGAAGCACCCCTTCCCATGCCTGTTGCTGGCTTTCTTCCCTAATTTGATAAAATGCTCTACATTCTTCCTGTAAATGGTAGTGGAGCTCTTTTTGATCTCAGAGCTCTCCTCCAGGAAGGGGCAGGCTCAAATTTGCTGACACACTTTTAATAGATATCAATGTTATTCATTATTTTGTAGAACTCTTCCACCCACTTCCACTCCCTCCTACCATCACCACCAATCCACCTGCGCAGGCCCTTTTGCCTTTAAAAAACAGCCTACAGTCCTACATTAAGCCTGTGGCGGGCTTTTCTGACTCAGTTCAATTAGCGTTCTTCCTGGGAGGTTGCCTCTTTAATTATAAAATAAATTTTAGCAACCCATCCAATGCATGTTCCACTAGCTTTAGGTTGGTTGCTCCCGAGCGTGCTTTTTTAGGTCGAGCATAGCAGCACGCAAGTGCTGCTTTTCTGACTTGTTGGAATCAATGTGGACTTTTAACCACGCCCACCTAACGCCCATCGCTTTCACTCGTTCGTGGGCTTGCCTTTCAAAAATCCTTTGATGACATTGGTAAATGCCTTATGTTTGTACCACCTTGGGGAGGTTTTGTTACCGCCTTGGGGACCGACATGGTTACATGGATATGTTTGACTTCAAGCAAACTTCTTTTTCCTTTTGTGTCTTTCTTTCGCGCTCACGCTCATAGTGGTCGTGGTGCTTTGAATATACGTGCTTATGTCAACTGTTTTACTTTTCATTTTCAATTTATGTGGCATGAAATGTCCAGTTAGGAATCTACAACACTAATCGATCTAACTCTAGCAAAAGCGAGACCCATTGCATTGCAAATGATTGTTAACAGATGTCACTGCTGCTTCTGGATAGGGGCCCCTGCCGGACCATCCCGTGGCTTTTCTTCAATGCACTTCGGCCCGCAAACCCTGCTAGGATATGCTAAAGTGTTCGGTTGCTACAAGGGTGTTGGGGGTGGGGTGGGGGGGGAGTGTACTCTGGGTTTCTTTGCTTATGTGAAGTGAAACCAGGAATACTTATATTTGCAGTGGTGGTGGTGCATGTGGTGTCTGGTCTTTGGAAATGGTGGCTTTCTAATGGGCCAATCAAGGGGGCTAATCAAATTGAAGTTACAATTACCAGGCACACTTTGCACCCTGCCCCTTTTGGTTTGAATACTGCAGCATTTGGCTTCCTTGTTCATTTCTGTCCACAGTTGAAGGGGCAGTCGCAATCTTACAGCCTGCCCCTTTTCTGTCTACAGACTTTCACTAAGCTATGGTCCCCTTAAGGCATACATCTCATGCCAGGCTGCCTCATTTTAGGAAGCAAAACAACACTTTAGCATTTCCTTCAACGGCATCAAATTAAATATAAAATGCATGCTGCTGTCATACAATACCTAGACAATAAAAATAAATCCAGTGACACTAGTATTTTTGAAACATTTGAAATCATATTTTTTTTCAGCAACAAAAAAAAAAAAACTCAATATGACCTCTGCAGACGTACCAACCTTTGTATCATTTTCAGTGATAGTAGGTCGAGGAAGCAAGGGTGTGGCTTAGGTGCACACCACTGACTTATCTTGTGGCTGGCATACTTGAGGGCTTTCACGACCTGTTGAAAGCCATACTCACCCTCCCCAGCAGCATAGAAGAATTCTTCGGGGTTACCCTCTGTGCACTAGTAAAATTGAAAACCTGGCATGGATATTGTGAATTCACTGCCAATACACGAGAGCTGAAAACATGACTCTGCAAGGATTTCCAGCTGATCGGAGTGTTAGCCATGTGATCTCAGTTCACTAGGTAGCCCTGTGAAAAGTGACAACAGCATATGAGATATAGGTGGGTTTTGTTAAAGCACTACAAATCACCCAGAGGAGGGCTTCTAAGGCTGTACGGTAGAGGTAAGGTAGCTTGTGATGTAGAAAAACAATGTAAAGGAATACTATTACTGAGAAACTATTTCACCGAAACTGTTTAATGGAAATTTGCAGGAAACGGCATTTAGTTTTTCATAGACACCAATTTATAGAAATGGTTTTTTTTTCAAAATTGGCTTATGCATGCATAATTAAGGTATAAATCAAATGGTCACAGGCACATGTTCTACTTTCTCAAATATTTTTGTTTCAGTGCTTTACTTCAGAGGACATCAATTTAGATGTATCTTTTACCTTGTGAACCAATAAATGTTTATGTTTTTAATTAGCTGATCCCTAACCACCCCTAAAGACCATCCACCCAACATCCTGACATCCCCTAAACACCATCCCTGCCCCTAAAAGTACCCCCATACCTACACTACATCCACTGCTGACCTCCTAAACAACCACCACCACCCCTTAAAGTCTACTCAATTCTGAACATTTCAACTTCTAAACTCCACCCAGCCCCTAACCCTTGAAAACTCACCACCCCTAAACTCCACCCATTCCTGAACGCAAAAGACCCTCTACCACCCCACAGCCACACACTCATCCATCCATGAACCCTGAAAAACCCTAAAACTCCACCCTTCTCTGAACTCTAAAAACATCACACCCCTAAACTTAACTCACCAGTGAACCCTGAAAGACCCTCACCACCCATAAGCTCCACCCATCCCGGAACCCTAAAAATCCCTTTCTACAGCTAAACTCTAGCAATTTGTGACCCCTAAGAACACCATCACCTATAAACATGATCCCCCCCCAAGCGCCTTGAGACCCTCACGGGTGAGTAGCGCGCTCTATATTTTTTTGGGATTGATTGAAGTGGCAGGAAAGGTCACTGAGAGGAGCCCTGAGCATGGAAAGATCAGCCAGTGTATATCTTGTAAATAAGCAGTAGGGATATCAATAGGCCTTGGTTGACAGGTTTGAGGCTTCTAGCTAGTTAAGAAGACACAAGCAATTGAGTGAAACAGTAGGGTGAGCAGCAATGGACCACCTTATGTACAAGGTCATAAAGGCAGTATTATTATTTTTTACTGGAAGCCAGTGCAGGAATTTCAGAGCCAATCTGATGAGATCCTGTTGTTTCAGACTGAGCAATAGATGAACTGCATAGTTTAGAATTCTCTGAAGTTCTGAGAGAGATGTACTGGTAAGCTCAATGCATAGGGTTGCAGTAATCCAGTCAAGGCATCAGCACAGCAGGACCAGGAAGACTTTCTGATAACAATGGAGTATCAGCAGAACCCGTTTTAGCAGGTGTTTTACTGTCAGCACTAATACTGGAGGGGGAATGGAAGTACATGATAGATCACAATCAACGAGCCATCACAAATTGCACGTTTTATTTACAGTGGCTGGGGGATTGCCCAATTCGTTTGGGCAGAGTAGAAAGAGGCAAGCAGAGATCGCAGGGCCTAGAAGCAGATTTTTAGTTGTATTGCCATTTAGTAACTTAATTATTATAATAATGTCAATCATTCAATTATTATGAATCGAAGGGTGAATCTGTGAAAAAGTAGCACAAATTCAATAATTTGAAAGGTTCATCTTCAAGCTTGCAGTGGAACTGAGTTGGCAGTTATGCTTAGCTGTTATAGGCAGAATGGCCACAGAAGCAGCACAGATTTAGTTTTCCTAGAATAAATTGCTGAAATAAACAGAACTTGGAAACAACAGACAACTTTTGAAGCGGAGATGAAAATCATGAAAAAGATGGTGACTTCACTGTGGGCACGTGCGTGAGATTGATATCACAAGATAGCAATCCCTGAACAGTGACTCTGACCCCCCAACTCTTCATTTCTGCCTGTGGGGCTGCCTCAGTAATCGAGTATCAACACCAGAAAATATATTTTAATGTTGTGATTGTGGATTATGATGCCGAACCCAGATGTCCCAGTGGCTACACGTAAAAGTTAAAACAAATAAAGGAGATAGTGTGAATTTCCAGGGCACCCCGTGTTACATGGGCAGAAGCATAAGGAGGTAGACTCACTTCATCGTTCAGAAAACACAAGGCACTGTGCACCTGAGGGGGTCACTGGTCCATCAAACAAGGAATACAAAGTGATAACGGAAAATGCGAGCAAGGCTGTGTTTGGTGATGTGAAAAGAAAAATGATTTCCTGCAGAAAGTCTGCTGATCCTGCTCAGCATCAAGAGGGCTGTGATAAACCAAAAACTAATTTGGCCCGAGTGGGAGTTTCCTCAATGCAGTGAGAACCTGAACCATCATTTGAAGAATACATGGAGGTATGTAACTTAAAGGAGGAACTTGGGAGCAGAAACAAAATAAGACTTCAGGTACAGGTACATCAGATGGCAGGCATATAATTAATGCTCTATACACTGGAATGGAAGTAGTTCAGACGAAGAAAGTACTACGAAAAGTAAAAGAATTAATACAAATATCTGTTTTTCATTTACATGAGAAGAAGGGGTATTACTCACAGCAAATACACAGGACTGCAGATGTGGTGCCTCTCCATAAACTGCAGCATGGAGAGGGTAACTCAATAACGGTTGTGTGAGGGTGCATGGAGGGCATGAACGAGAATGGGAGGCAGAACTTGTACACCTTTATGTGTGTCAGGAGACACGGACACCAAGATGGGTGGAGAATGATAATTCAGTAGTGTAGGGGAGAGAGCTTATGTACAGAGAGGTTGGGGAATAAAGGGAACTCAGATGCCTGTTAGGGTGAGGAGGGAGCAAAATGTTGACATCTTCGGGGGATTAGGAAGAAGCAGCACTCAGACATTTACAGGAGTAAGGACAAAGGAGACGGCTGTGGGGAAGAGAAAATAACTTCAGATATGCAGTGGTGGGCAGAGAAGGACATGAAACATGAAGTGGTGCAGAGGTGTGATTTTGCAACATGGTGAGGGGAAGGAAGAGAGGTTTATGAGGTCTGAAAGAGACAGGAATTTGAACACATCCAGGATAGTGTCAAAGAAGAGCTTGTGGCATGATGACATCAGGAGAGAGAAAGAGAAAGCGAGAAAGAGAAAGAAAGAAAGAAAGAAAGAGAAAGAGAAAGAGAAAAAGAAAGAAAGAGAGAGAGAGAGAGAGAGAGAGAGAGAGAGAGAGAGAGAGAGAGAGAAAGAGGGAGAGAAAGAGGTACCATGGTCCCCTCAAGATGTGTAGGTGGTGGATGAAAGCCGGCAGCTTTTCCTCCATTTCCCCAAGAAGAGGCAGACTGGAGACTGCTTGATCTTGCTGTGACTGCCTCGATCGTCACCAAAACAATTACTACAATGCACAATAGAGTTATAAAAAACATGCTGAAATTAAGTTTCTGATCTAAAGCCACTGGTCAAGAGATTTGGGGATGCAATTACCAGATGCACAGTGAGAGCAGGCGAGCCTCCTCCACTAGGGTGGCGGAGCATCACCCTCCCCCCCAGCCAGCAGCAGCAGCTTCAAACTTTTTACTACAAAACAATAATAAACTAACTTAATTATCATTTTGTTTTAAAAGGGGAAGGGCCATGGACTGTGACAAGCACTGAGGGGGAGTGCACAGCACTCTCCCTCATTGCGCATGTATGTTTGGCTGGCCGTCTTGCACTGTGCTCTCTCCAGCGCTGTTTTGCCGGGCTGGAGAGAGCAGGCAGAGGCTCCCAGTCTGCCTGGTGGTGCCCTGGCAGGGCACTCCCAGCCAACCCTAATGCTGCTCAGAGCAGCGTCAAGATTGGCCACAGGGCAGGCTGAGAGCCTGTTCCTGTAGTTGAGGATGGAGGAGTGGAGCTGCGCAGCACAGAATTAGGGTACTTTAAAAAACAATGATTATATTTTCTTTCTTCCCCACCACGCCGCACCGCCTCTTTCCCTCCGACAAGCTGCCACTGAGTGTGAATACTGTTGTTGTCTGACTAAAAAGGTGTCTATGAATGGCAGACAAAATAATACACATACATTTTTGCATGAAGTAGATTATACACCTGTTAAAATGGTAAGTACGGCGGGAGGGACAATGATAATTGTGAGAGATGTGCACATATAGCTGCAGATTTTATCCACCTAGACTAGGAGTGTCCATCGGTTGCAGACTAGTGGACTCAGCTGTTCCAAACACCGAATGATATAACAGACCTGACATTGCAGGTGGAGGCACTTCCGGTACTCCTGGGCTTTGTGAAAATGGTACCTAAAAGAACAGGAAATTTGTTGTTTTGGCCCGTTGCTGGGTAAAAGAAGAGTGGCCATGGCACAGGGCGGAGGAGCTCACTCTGGTGGACAACTGGCTGAATGATTTTGCACTGTGTAATACGAACTCGTAATTGTACATTGTTGCCTAGGATGTCTCAGCCTTGGACATATGGGGACCACTGAGAATCCATCATGCAATGGCAAAATCCAATTTGAACAGATGTAGCAGACTCCCTTCAGGAGTATGTTCTAGTTGTCCCATATACACTATGGTGTATAAGTAATCACTGCACAGTAGATTGAGGCTGTCATTCGCCAAATTCATTGTTGTGTTTAGGGACTAATCAGCTGGAGGGAAGGAAATCAGACAAAGATGAGGCCCCTAATTGAATGAATTCTGCATTTCACTATAATTTATTGTCCAAGAAATAACATCATAGTCTAGTGAAATGTACGTTTGGAAACCAAAGCAATCAAAGCAGGCAAAATGTATATGAATCATATCAATATACGTGCTATGATATGCTTAATCTTCACTCAAAATCTTATGGTTTCATGTTACCACCCGACCATTCTAGTCATTATGTGCAGTTAAAATACTCTAAATGAGAAGTCTCCAACCTTTTCCGTAATGAGAGCTAACCATGTTCAATGAACATCCTCCCGAGCTACTACTATTCTTAGAGATGTAGTAGTGACATCAGATAAGATTACATTCATGGCTACCTTTGCAAGATTATCAGCAGCGACCTCTACTGTGCTCCAGGCACGGCTGCCAGCAGTATTGTAAAAAAATGCTTTATCAATGTGGAATGCCTCTACATGGGTAATACATAACAGTGATAGCTGCAATTACTGTAGGATTAAGTTAATTGTAATAGAATTAGTCTCCACAACACTTTGATTTTTGTCATTCAAATATCAGCTTTAAATATCTTTTGTGTAACCGTTTTTCTACACACAGCATATGAAATCTGAAAATACACACCATTTTCATTTTAAATAAGTTTTTCAATTTTGTTATACGTATATAAATTCAACCAAGCAAAAGCTTCTAATTTACTTCACTGGGCTACAAGCAGAGGAGGAACATACAGATAGCTAGAGAGCTACCAGTAGCTCAAGAGCTACAGGTTTTGAGAAGCCTACTCTATCTAAAGTTTCTTGAGGAAATACCTTTGCTGCTCAGATACAATACATTACAAAGTGCTTTTTTGAGGAAGCGAATGTAGAATTGCATAAATGTTCAGGTTATACTGCAAAGGTGTGACCTCTGGTACACACTTTGTGGTATTTCTGTTTGAGTGATTTCTCCATAGCAGAAGCGATGTGTAGGTACAACCACAAATGCCAATAAACCCAAATCAGGCGGGAGACACGATTTCTTTAAGCTAAAAATTGCATTATTTTTGCCGTCTCCCGCCTTAAATTGCCAGTTTCTATATAAGTCAATGTGGGAAATACATTCTCCCTATTATTATTTGTTTTAAAGCTCCTACTATTTGTTTCTTCTAAAATGCTGTCATGTATCTACAACATGTTGAAAGTAAGCATGATTTTTGGTCTGCGAAAATACCCATACACAACTTCTAAGAAGTGTTTTGAGAATGTAGTATTGCTGATTATTTCCCGTAAAAAAACAGTTTATAAAAATAAGATGTCATCACAGACATACACTTGATAATAAAGGGCTATAGAAAACACGAACCATTGTCTTGTCGGTTTCTCCTTATGTATATAGTACACAAAGGTTAATGGTTGGAATTGTTTACTTTAGTAAGTATAAAAATGTATGCAGTTTTGTATAATAGAACACCGAAGACAAAATGTGATTTAGTTATATGGTTTGAGAAACTAAACATCACACGTTTGAAAAAATAAAAATTATGTATGAGATTTTTTGGGAACACAACTAACATATTTCCAACACTACAGAATATGTCTTGCTCACACACTTAAAGCCCCATGCACATTACTTTCAACGCTTCAAAATTATTTTCTTATTTCAAACTATCAGTGGTCAACAATTTGTAATGTCGGCGCACAGTGCATAATAATTAAGGCCCCCCATTTTACCCCTTTAAAGCATTTTCACGAAAATACAGATCGAAAACAAATTGGTTCCCTATGTTTATTTTTCATAACAAAAAAAATATTCTGAACGAGTCTTTCAGCTCTCAGCGGATGCCAGGATAAGAAATGTACATACAGCACAGGGAGTTAAAAACGCATCACATGTTTCATAACGAAACCTAAATAGCTGCGGATGTGTCCACAATAGTATTCGGGGGCTGAAGTTGCAGAAGAGTGTACTGTTAAGTTGCAAGTGGGTGCCCGGCGCAGTGAAACCACATGGACGTCAAATTTTGAGTGTAGTCTTGCCAGGTAAATGTGGAAATATACTAAATGGAACTCCCATTTTTTTCACCGACCAATCATTCAATATTGTTAAATAAAATGGGCAAAAAAATTAATACAGACCGAAATCTCAAAAAATAAATCGATATAAAAGGTGTCAAAAGAATGATATCCAATCAGCACATTAGTTAATGAACCCACCTCAGTGATACTTCAGAGTATCCATAGCCTAGTTTCTGACTTATGCATAGAGTGAAACCAATTGTAAATGCATTTATATAGCTCTTACTACCCCTGACGAGGCGCTGAATAACACTATCGAGTACGACTCCAGTATCACCAATTGTAGTGTCACCGTTAATGTTTCATTTTTCCTGCTTCTGACTGTACATGCTTGAGCAGTGTAAGAAATAGGGTTAATGTAGGAGGAGCCTGTCCTATCTCTCGACTACGAACCTCACGGAATTGCAACCAGTGTGATTCCTCTAGGTGGCATTTCATTCTGTCGTTTTTAGCTCGCCTATGCAATAACAGAGGGAACCAGCCTTCTGTAAATCTGCATTGGCCTCTCACTGTCCCCTCCCTAAAAAGAGCTGGCCTACACGGCCTTCTAGTTGGTAAGCACTGCTCGAAGCAGAGGCAAGACTGTAGGCGAAGGACAGAGATACATACGGGTGCAGACTAAAGGCACCTCTCAAGTTCCATTATGTTACGTTGACAGCAGTAGTATAGGCCACCTATACCATGTTAGGCTCTGCAGACTACTTTAAATCCTGGGATGAAACCAGTTAGTAATCTTGGCTTGAACATACAACACCGTGGGCCCTAGATATCAACTGTTTCATTTGACTGCATAGCACACGTGTGACTGCACAACTGCCGGATGGTCATGCTGGGAGATAGTGACCACATCTCTAAATAGCTCACGCCATCACTGACCGCCTGGGCTAACAAGCGCCACATGCAGCTTCCGCTATACAGTTAAATAGCGCTATGTTGCAGACACAAAATAATTTTACAGTGTAGGCAACGAAGGGTCGCAGCGCACATTTGTCGGTCTGCATTACAAACGCATGTTCCAGCTGCTGTTTTGCACTTTCAACTGAAAGGGTGCAGTTGTGGCATTCTTTTCAGATATTTTATAAATGTTTTATGATATCCCACAGTCATACATGGTAAAGTAAAACAGACAGGCAGTGGTGAAAAACTTCCGAAATATATGCACTTTAAAAATAATTATAATTGCTTTTTTAATACAACTGGATTGCAAGCGGAAGACATCAGCGTGGGCCCTCAACCACATTAATCTGTATAGGGAGGGTAAGGGCTGCTAAAGTTTTTTCTTTAGTAATTTGTATATGGTTCTTGGTGGATGTATAAGGGTTTCAAGTTTGTAGGCTGAGTCTGTAGTCTAAGGACAATATTAGGATCCTCGCAAGAATTCCAATAGGAACCTATAGTATGACAGGCTATGTCAGCTGTATGGAAGTCGGGCATGAGCTTAAGAGTAATCGCTAGGAATTCTATAGGTGAGCTGCCATTTAGACTATCATGTAGGAAATCGGCAAACAGATCTATGGGTTCCCTACCTTACAGAAAACTCAAAGGATAGTCCATTCTGGCCAGGGTCAAAACGACTTTCTATGCTTTTGAGGTACAACAGATCTTCTCTATTCATTGCATCCTCTCCCTGCACCCCAGACAGGTGACTCTCACATTGTCTGGGGGGCAGAGTGTGCTGCACTCATGTAACTAGCATGACAGCCGAGTAACTTCAGAGGAAGCTGAAGGTGATAAATGATGGGAGATCATCTTGTATGACCATGTAAAATAAGGTAGGAGGGATGCAAGCTACTTCTCACTTGCACTGAAGAATAGCAGGCCTGTGTAGTTAGCCCACATAAACTGTAATGGCCTGACAGCACCCTGCAGCAGCAGGAGTGAGAATAGAACCACGCTCGAGAACCCAGGAAAGAAGTCTCCAAGTCCAGCTGTAAAATTATGAAAACAGACTGAGGCCCACATTATGAGACTGGCGGTCTTGAGACCGCCAGACTCGCCGTGGCAGTCTCCCCGTCGCGGAGCCAGGGGTGAAGACCGCTGTATTACGAGGTGTGGGGTTTGGCTGAAGCCAAACCTCCACAACTCCGCCTGGTCCGCTAGTGTGGTTGCACTGCCGCAGCTGGCGGTGACCTCCTCCAATCTGACAGCAGACCTCAGGCCACTGTCTGGATTACGAGCTTGCACACCGCCAGGCTTTCCGTGGCGTTCACCCCGCTGCGAAAAGCCTGGCAGTCATGTACCCGCAACAGGAATCTCCATTCCTGTCGCCGGCACACACACACATACACACACACACACACACCCATCCCCCCCACCCATCCATACACTCACAGGCAACCCCCACCCCTTCATGCATGCATGCATGCATGCCTACATATACACACCCACACCCAAACCCATTCAGCATACGCATACATGCACTCAGACACACCCACTCACTCGCATTCATTCATGCAAACACCCCCATACACACATACACTCGCAGACACGCACGCATTCAGCACCCCCTCTGCAAACACATGCACCCAAACACACTACAGACCCACCAACCCCCTTCGGACGCCCACTTACCTCTTCCATCAAGGAGGATGTCCAGGAGGGGATGGGTCCTGGCGGTCTTTCCCTCAATGCAGCACTAATAACACATGCCGGGAAAGGTGATTATGCTGGTGCATGATCCCAAACCTGTGCAGCTCAATGGACAAGCTGAGCTTTAGCCAGTGAATCCAAGTTAACAGGGGGAGAGGCTTGCAGGTAGGCTCCGCAATTCTTCTGCGGTTTGTTTTATCTCTGGATCTTCTGTACCACAATACAGCAAGTGTTTATCAAAATATACATATAGAAACTCCTCCACCACAGAGGAGGACCTGGTAATCGACGGATCTATGTGCCCACGTGCTAAAATAATGGTCCCTTCATGCAGAAAATATTGATAGACTTCTAAGATCCCAACCTTCTGTGGGATACCTGCTCAGCCATAACCCTGCCACCAGCAGAAACTCAGGTTTAGAGACTACGCTAATCTGGCTTGCTGTCAGTGACAAGCCATATAACCTTAATGACAGTCAGGATCTGCCGGAGTCTAGTGTTGTGCATAGAATATGCACACTAGGACTGCCCCCTGAAGTGTTAGGCACCCTGCACTACAGTGACTAGAAGAATGTATATTAAGTTTCTATCCTGCAAGGATAGGGAGCAGCAGAATGTATTTCAGCAAGGATCTACAGAAACTGGAATGGGGCAGGAGGTGCCAGCACTCAGTTACAGGTCTGAGTGAAGGAAATGAAACTATTGAAGGATATTCTTGTTAAGTAGCCTTCAAAGCGAGCGAGGAAGAATGACACCTTTCACTAGTCTGGGAATAACACATCTTCCATGTCATCTTATCCAGCAACAAAGAATATAAACAGATTATGCAAGCTGTACACGACAATCTACTTAGTGCCACTTTTTCTATTTTAAAAAGCCATCACCAAAGTGTTCAATACAATAGGAGCCATATTCCCCACAGAGCCGGGTTTGGTGTTAATACTGTGGACTGGGTAGAGATCCAAGGAGTAAATCTGTGAAGTTTGTGTCAGCATGCACAAGTCCTGCTCAGAAGCAGATACTAGGCAGCTAGGTTTTCCTGTGGTCCTGTTCAGACTTTACCCAGCTATCCTGATCATACATAATCATGGTTTAAAAGTCCCTCTCTGAAAATCACGAGTTCAGTATCCCAGTGCAGTAACTGGAATGATGACTGCTTCCCTTCAGTCTGTCCAGAAGGGTGTCTTTGATCCTTATGAATCTAATAACCATGGAGACAGATGCCAGTGACATGGTTTGGGGTGCAACCTTAAAGTCACTGGTATCACAAAGAACTTGGCAGCTTAATAAAAACAAGCAGTTGCAATACAATAGGTCTCACATTTGGTTAAGTTAGAGCTATTGGCATAAAGGCATCACTGGACTTTTTTGCCACATACATTGGTCATCCCTGACGCATAATTTGGTCATCTCTGCCACATAATTCCAGTGGACCTGTATATAACTACAGCACTTGCATTTACCTTCTTCCTCCATCTGCAGCAAAAAATGAAAATATTGCCATTATTTATATTATTATTGTGGAGTCCTCCCCTTCCCCCAACCTAGTGTGGACACCCAGAGATAACATAGACCAAAAACAAAAATGCCACTGGCTGAGTTATGGACAAAAATAATCTAGTTTGTATATGTGTCACCTGTTAAACTTGTAAGTAAGTGGTAATCATGTAAAGTGCTCCTCAGATCGAGGTCACGCTATATGAAACTTCAAGTAGCCATGTGAGGGGGCTATATGAAAATTCACGTCCACATGTAAAGTGTTCCTCTGATCGAGTTTGCGCTATATGAACCTTCAAAAAATAAAAATAAATAAACAAGTAAAAAAAGAACCGCCTCCAGCTTGCAGACTTTGTGCGCAGACACCACAAAGAAACAGCGGCATGCCCAAAACAAGGGAGAGGAAGAAACAACATATGGACACACAGCTCGATGCGGCGAGGCAAAAGAAAAAAAATTGCGCCACACTAAGGTATATGGCAGGTCGTGCTATAATCGATGTATCAGGGTCAGTCTTCAAGGTGGTACCAAAGTAGCCTCAAGGTGGGACAAACAAAGCATTTCCCTACGAAATCAAGTAAGGCAGGCCAAGGAACGAATTAAAGAGCTGGGTGTGTTGTAGGCCCACAGATGTAGATTACATCATGTCGAGAGACAGCGCTTGCATGCTGCCTAGGCTCGACCTAAGAAGCAGACCTTTCCAAAAGTAATTATGGGTGACTAAACAAAGCATTCACCATCATCCAGTTTATAGTTTTAGAATGAGCCACCCTACCGGATTTTAAGAGGCTCAAACACTCAAAGTATCTATTTTGAAACATGATTTATTTTCATATAGTATGAGGTGAACAATGCCATGGAGCAAATCCTTTGGGCAACCTTTTCTTTTCAACACTAGGCCACAGCAATGGAATAACACAAAATCATGGGTCCCCACCCCCCAAGAAGTATGCGGTGAGGCGCCCCAGCGACTCTTGTATTTGACATATTATTAGGCTGAATGATGGGCCCCGTGAAGGAAGTGTTCCCCCCCCCTCCCAAGCACCACAGAGGACTGAGGTACACCCCTGGGCAGAGGTGGGCAGTATGACTCCCTTCATCCATCTGCTCACCAATGCATGCTCGGGAAGCCGGTAGTACTGCTCAGCGTGTCACTGCGCCCACTGCTGTCATGTCTAGGATACGAAGGTCAGTAGTTCACATGTTGTGGGGCTGGTTCAGCTTTCATGCATTGCAAATTGGATAAAATTGAATGCTGTCTGCTAATAGTAATCGCAGCGATTAACAGCATTACAAAATGTTAAGATGTATGCTAGCAAGTGCTATAAAAAGTGACATTTTGTTAATTATATTTATTTAGGCTGTCTAAATAAATTTGGAGACGTGTTGTGTCGTAAAGAAGCTGATCAAGGCACAACCTCAATGCGCTGAATCTCCCTTCTTGACTCGTCCACTTCGACTACTTAATATTTGTTTCTTCATTGTCTGTGCACCTTGCTTTTCTTCACCTTTTTAGGGCTGGCTTTAGGTTCAGCCAAGACCTTGTGATTTTACTAAAATTATATTTATAATATACTTACTAATGTGGCTTTCAGCCAGCCCTCTTTATCTATTGGTCTGTTATTGAGTCAGTCACATTTTTCTTCTGCCACAACAACATACAGCATGGGGCAATGGGTCAGTCAACTTCGGCCACTGGCTGACTTCACGGGGGGCGGAAATCTGCATTTTCACAAGTAGCAGATCCATACACAATGTGGTTCCATTCAGTGGCAAGGACAATGTGTGATTGTTGAGACCAACAAAATATTTTTGCTTTAAGACTTATTTTTCAGCTTGAGGGCCCAGCAGCTACCTCACGAACAATTTAATTGCGTAAGCCATGGCAGTGGCGTAGCGTGGGGGGTGCAGGGGGGGCCGGCCGCACCGGGCGCAACATCTGGGGGGGGGGGGGGGGGGGCGCGCTCGCGAGTGCTAAAATCCACGGGTTAGGGGGCGCAAATTACTTACCTTGCCCCGGGTGCTGACAACCCACGCTACGCCACTGAGCCATGGCAAAACAATACAGGCACAATCAAATCCTAAAACCTAGTGGCCAAAGCCAGGCCCCGGGCCTTGCCAATGCTCGTTTTTCTTTCTAGTTAATTCATTCGAATCATTGCTATTACATCCACTGTGAATCCCGCAATGCTCTTCCCCATCTGGTTCCTAAGTCCTGGTTCCTTTAATTTCCAACTGCAGATGCTGCTGGCCACGTATGTCTGCGATGTCCGACGCTGGTATAGGAGCGCTGGATTTATGATAGTTTACACCATACTCACTCAGTAGGTCAGATAATACTAATTTAGAGTCATGGCATGCAAACGTATCCCTTGGGTCGGTCCTGAAACCCTGGCATGAATCCGACCCTCCCGGGCCAAAACTGCACCATCCTTTTCTTCTACTTTCACACCGTGACATACGTGTTTTGTGATTTTTCAAATGCCTGACTGGCTTGTTCCCACTGTTAAAGAGGCCTCACGTAACAGGTTGAATAATTACACAGTAAATCTATATGGCTTGCATATGTTTAGCTAATCAAACCTTTAGATTCGTGTGCTGTACTCTGCAAAAACACTCCTAGAGGTTACTGATTTTCAAAGGTAACCATGTGCTGATCAAAAATTAAGTTTCCATACCAGACTTCTAGAGCGGAATATCACGTCTATGAATTCAATACAAAATGTACATGAATTCTGGAACCCTTCCCCCGATACTCATTCTGCTCAATCACCACCACGTTCAAAACAAGCGTTGTTTTTCCTCATGATTATTCTATGCACACTAAATTCAAAATGAATAAGCATTGGAAAAGGCAACAGGTCTTCCCTACGCAAGAGCTATAGGCTTTGACAATGTCTTTTAGCCATGTTGTACAGCAGCATATCAGCTGTGTAGCAAGGCTGAAAGTTGGAAAAATTGCGTTATGACACGACTAGGGCTGGCTGCATTCTTTTTCTGGTGAGAGGTGGCAGGGCAAGTAACCACATGGGGTGGCAAAGACAGGGCAAATAAACCCTTGGAGTGGGGAGGACAGGCCACATAACGACTGTGGGAGGGAGGGTTATGGGCAGGGGCGCATCATAGCACTTTTTTTTCTGGCAGCAGGGGGCAGGGCAAATACAAGCAGTAACAAAGGGCCACGTAACAGACAACGGGGTAAACTACAGACAACACGGTAAGCAACAGACAAGCAGGACCAGGACCACAGTCTACAAAAACATGCACTCCTGCAACTAAAGGGAAAAAAGTACCTCTGAAGTGGAACGAGCAGTGAAAGGACACATGCTGTGCTAGGAGGCAGTACTTGGACCATGCTCCATGAAAGGGACAAACACACAAAGAACAAGTGAAGCCAGCACTCAGTGACGAAGGAGAAGCAAGGAAATAAGTGATGATGAACCGAACCAATGGCAAGCAATGTCTTGCAAGCGACAGCACATGCGCTGTCTCAAAGGAGGTAAAAAGGTATGACCTTCACACACAAAGCACACAGTGGTAACGGGCTCTACTACATATACTGTTCCTGTACTTATACAAAGTAATAATGTTTGTCAAGCTATGTTTATGGACGAGCAGTGAAATGACTCCAAGTCAGAAAGGTGACTGAGGCAGGCCTGATTTTTGTGCCAATGGCCCCAAACAAATGGAACCTGATGGCCCATACTTTCCACTGGATAAATAAAACTACAACTCACATTGGCTAGCGTAGGCAACTAAATATCTAAGTGTGGCTGAAGACCATCTTCATAACACTGAGGTGGTTGAGAGGTAGGTCTCTGCTGCTCACAACAAACTACCTTTCCTCAAGTGAGATCCAACAAGCCTGAGACACCCAAGACTCTTCATTTTGTGGTAGCATTAGGCAGATATTTAACATATTGTATTATATGTATGGGACCAAACCTCTGAACCTTTTGGGCTGATAGACTATGAGGGTATTTCGGCTGATGTGCATAGGGGGATTAAGTGTAGATTTATTAAGTAGCCTAGTAGGGAGAGATTGGAAGCCGCAAATGATTAGAAAAAAGGTTCCAATTCAGTTCTTGCAAACTTGTGGATGTGCTCAAGCATCGAGTGAAGAAAGAGAGGAGAGAGAGAGAGAGAGAAATGTGCATATACTCGCTTTTTATATAGTGGACCAAAATGAGGTATACTGTGCAAAGAGTCCAAGCAATCCCCCAATGGTATCACAGAGGCACAGATGACATCCTGAATGCTCTTTTTGGGTGGGGTGGACAAGCAGTTAGGCATTCATTTCAGAGGATAGTGCTAAGCGTGTTAGGGACCCACTCATTCAGTAAGTGAGTCACACACTCAAAAGAACTCCTACACCAATTTATAAAAATACCACATACTTTTATATAACTTTTGATACCAAGATCACCGGAATCAGGCAAGTACTTTTTGAATCAGGATTTTTTATTTTTTAGAGTTTTTAAAAGTGGACTGGATTTTTCAGATGCAGTAATGTTATCCTATGGAGGAAAAACAAGCACTGCACACAGGTATAGTACAGTGACATATGCAACCAATCTCTTGGACTTAGCGCAAGTAGGGGTCAAGGTCCAAGGCCACACCTGAAGCTCACTTTGGGTGGCCCTGGGCAGCCGGGTGCAGTTCAGCACCGGGTGCCCGTGCAAGTCTATTAGGATCAGTCTGGTTACAAAGTTGCTGCAGGGATGGACTGGAAGATCAGTACAGGGGAACCCCCAAGGGGCTCGCCACGTAAGGTCCTCGGGCACGTGGGAACACAGCCAGTCCACGCCTCCTCGGGTTGTGAGATATGGGTGCAGTGGTGTCTTCTGGAATCATGTCCAGTGCTGGAGTTCCTGGCGGTTGCAGGGAGACCCACAGAAGCAGTCAGAAGGCTGGACTGGGGGTCCACTCTGACCAAGCCAAAAAGTGGGCTCAGGTCTCACAAGGCTGGGAGACGGGAGGACACCCTTGGTCTTCTTCTCCTCAGTCCAGGGTGGACGGGTGCAGAGGTGTCCTGAGGAGTTGGGTCTTTGTCTTCAACTCACTCGCAGTTCCTGGAGGGTGTGCAGAAAGGCTGCAGATAGCGTCGTACATTTCACAGTGGGCGAACTCAAGGTGGGCTTAGTCTCTGGATGGCCTGGGGACCATGCTGAAACCACTAGCAGGGATGTGGAATTCCTATCGCCCGACGCCCGGGACATCTTGTTTGGGGTCAAGGGCAACAAGTTTTTATGTTTACTTTGTCCTTGGGACAAGTAGGCCCAACCCTCTGCAGCACAAACCCTTTGGCTGCCTGTTTACAGAGAGTGGAACTCTCTGCAGTTGAGGTAATGTGTTTCCAAAAGACAATGCTGTTCGAACTTGTATTTATGGTTCATTATTTGAAAACCTTCATTATTAGGGTGAGTGCTGTAAATAAATGTTTTAAGGTCAAACTTCACTACTGACGTTGGTTCCAGTACAAAAAAAAAAAAAGACGTGTATACACATGTTTGAAAAGTTTAGGCTATGAGGCTAAGTATAATGCTCTCTGATTAGATGCAAATGAAGTGTCATTTAGTAAAATGTTTTGATGCATGCTAGTATTTCCCAAAAATATTTCAGTGTAACCATTTTCAACACGATTATGGGAAGCATGAAAATAAACAAACACTGACAAAGCCAACTGATCTGACATATTTTTATAAGTCTTTTAGTTTCATCAATGCGTGTCTTGTTTTGACATGGCTTTTGTAACACTTTATTGTTGTGGGAGCTACCAGGCCCTCAACATTGTAACAAACACTGGCAAAAAAAAAAAAAAAAAAAGTTTTTGAACTCTAAAAGCACACGTTGCCACCAGTGGCATAACAAAGGCCCCGCAGCCGCCCTCCAGGGGGCCCCTTCAGCACAGCACCTGCCCTGAGTGAGTCTGGATAGGGGGCTCCTCCATATTCTTTGCAAAGGGGCACCCTCCAGTTTCGTTACGTCACTGATTGCCACTGTAGTTCCTGACAATATGCTCCTTGTGGAAGAGAAGAATGCGATCACTCACAGTAAAGCCAGCCGAAAGAGAGAGAAATAGAAGTTTAATAAAAACAATATGTCTTTGTTAACACCAGACCTAATTAGGGACCAAGACCTACATGTAGGTAGCTTTTTGCATGTCGCAAACAGCGGCTTTCGCTGTTTGCGACGTGCAAAAAGCACATTGCTATGCACAAACCCAGTTTTGCGATTCAGTAACCTGGTTACCGAATCACAAAACAGGTTTGCGACTCGCAATTAGGAAGGGGTGTTCCCTTCCTAATTGCGACTCGCAGTGCAATGTAGGATTGTTTTGCGAACGCGGGCGCAAACCAATCGCAGTTTGCACCCATTTCAAATGGGTGCTAACACTTTCACAAAAGGGAAGGGGTCCCCCTGGAATCCCTTCCCCATTGTGAATGTCACTGTAAACATTTTTTCAGAGCAGGCAGTGGTCCTGCGGACCAGTGCCTGCTCTGAAAAAATGAAACGAAAACGTTTCAGTTTTCGTTTTTGTACTGCATCTCGTTTTCCTTTAAGGAAAACGGGCTGCATTACAAAAATAAAACTGCTTTATTGAAAAGCAGTCGCAGACATGGTGGTCTGCTGTCTCCAGCAGGCCACCATCCCTGTGAGGCCGCCATTCGCAAGGGGGTCGCAAATTGCGAACCACCTCATGATTATTCATGAGGTGTGCATTTGCGAAGCCCTTGCGAATCACAGATGGTGTCAGGGACACCATCCTACATTCGGATTTGCGACTCGCAATTTGCGGGTCGCAAATCTGAACCTACCTACACGTGGCCCCAAATTCTTAAAGAAAGTCACAAAAGTGCACCCATTTTATATGTCGTACCCCTATAAAATATTTGTGAACTGTATTTTAGCATGGGTAAATACGCATGTGTAGATTTGCTCATGTGAACATCTATTGAGCATTTGCAAGTTCATTTTCCCTCCAGCCACTTTCTTCCCAACCCTGGAAGAAGTTCTAATTCTGCCATTGTCAGGAGTAAATGTCCAACCTTTCTTATTATGGGAAAATATTAGAGAGAAGCTGGTGAAAATCTTTGAAACATGCAGGTTAGTAGGTTTGCAGACTCAAAGGCATTCCAGCCCTGAAACTATTGCTCACTGCTTCCTCCAGCCCCAGTATGCAGATCTGCAGAAAGGTGGAAAAATAAGGAAATTGCTACAGTAGGGATTGAAACTGCAAGTATTCAAGCCCTACTATGGTAGTAGCCCTGGCATAATCAGAGAGGCTATTATTAGAGCTCTTACATAATGAGATTGCAGCCATAATTTGGCGCCACACTACATGGCACCAAAGGGACAAGTAGATATTTTTACAGGACAAGTAGATTTGAGAAGCAACCTGTCCCATGGACAAGTAGATATTTTAATAAATTCCACACCCCTGCACTAGCCCATGTCAGCTTGGGCTAGGCGGCTCGGGTGCAGTGGTGGTGTCCAGCATCAGGTTTTTGGAAGTCCCAGAGCGCCTCTGCTCCAAGGGAGTTCTTCTTGGCAATTTACAAAGCACTGGCAGCTCTCCTGGGTTCTTGGAGGCTGCAGTGGCAGGACAGGTCACTTGCTCCTCAATGATCGGGTGCAGCAGGCAGGCTGGAAGAGTTGGCGCCAACTCAGTTGTGGTCCTCGGTTCTCTGGCTCAGCAGGCTTCTTGTCCATGCCTTCTTTTGTCCAGTAAAAATCTGAGGATCAATTTAGGGGGTGTTACAGGGAGTGAAGGGCAGTAGCCAATGGACTACTACCCTTTGGGGTCACTATACCCGCTAGATGACCACGTCTTTGAGGAGTGGGCATCATCCTGTTCCAGAATTCCAAAATTCCACCACGCACAAGATGACAGAATTTCTAAAGCTGTGTGCATTTCAGGCTGGCCATCATAGAGGTGTGTCCATCCTGGAAAGACAACACGCCTCCTGCATAGCTAATTTTCCCACCTGCCCGGGTGCCAGATGGGCCCTGAGGCAGGTGTATCAGCATCTCTCTTTGAGAGAGGCCAGATCTACATAACAAAAGTGGTGGGCTTTGTTTGAGCTTCCTGCGTTAAAATGCAGATCATCCTGTGGAGAGGCGTGTGCAACACCCCCAGCCCGAGCAGGCTTTGTTTCTGACCTCCAGAGAGCAAGGGCTCTCACCCCTGGAGGTCAGATTCTTGTATGTTGGTGGCAAACTGGCTAGAACTGGTCAGTGAGCTCACCAGAAGTTGGCAGGTTTTTTAGGTAGCACCTCTAAGGTGCACTCTGGGTGCATGTATTAATAAATCGGCCACTGGAATCAATGAGGGTTTATTAATACGAGAGGTTTGATATCAAACATCTCTATTGTCAGTGCAGCCATCATGTAGCTGGGGAACTCGTATTGACCAGTGTCCAGGACATGTATTTAAAATGGCTTCACTTTTCACTGGGTCTAAGACTCGACAAAGACATAGCAGGGACATATCTGCTCTTGCAGATATGCCCACACACAGTATAATACATCCTGCCTTAGGGCTGCAAGGCCTGCCATAGGGGTGACTTACAAATATTACATGCAGTGTTTAGGGGACATGGCACACACAGTGTGTGCCTTGTCGCGTTTTCCCTTTTAAGGAGCACCTTGTTACACAGCCTGCAAGGGCAGTCTGCATGAGGTTTGTGCTGGGTCCCTTAGAGTGGGCACAAGTTGTACTGCAGCTCTTAAGGCCCCTTTTCAGTGCCCAGGCCCTAGGTACCAGCGGTACCATTTACAAGGGACCTACAGAGGTGCCAAAGGGCCTGGCCACTTAGGGATCAAGTAACTAGGTGTCTTGTTTTGAGGAAGAAAAACTGACACTGGGGACCTGGCTAGCAAGAACCCAGTGCACTTCAAAGTTGCATCAAAAATCAGGCAAAAAGTGTTCGAGGGGGTGCACTGCAACCAAACCCAGCTTCCTACACTCACCATCCTCAAGTGGTTGGGTAAGAAGTGATCTCAATACTTGTGCTCATTTAGTATAGTGTGGGCTTTTGGTCTGGCCTAAGTGGTAAGCACTGGATGTGGTGCATGACATTTCAAGGGGTGTGCCAATTGTGATTCTGCCATCTTGTGTTCTACCTATGCTTCACGGGTGACAGAGGTGTATACGATGAATAGGATGCGGCAAGTGTGAATTACCTTCAACACTACCCTAGCTTGAAGATTAATGTATTTGGGAACAAACTGGCTTATCACCCACTTTCTGAAACCTAGGTGTCAGGACATATCCAAATGGATAAGAAATATGGGGGTATATAGAAATGACCAAACTGAGGGAGTGAAAAGATGATGTCACAAATGACAAAATGAGTTGAGATATGGACACCTGAGAAGCACCGGAGTTACCTAAAAGCTAGAAAATCTTGCTCCCTCTCCCAAAAGACTGTGCCTGGGATCAGCACAGAATATAAGGCATGCAGAAGACTCTCAGAAAATGGACACTACTATAAATGAAGGCTACAGTAGTGGTGAAAAAGAAATCCATAACAAATCTTTAATATATCAACATATGTACATGAATAATTAATGTTGATGTGGATGAACTTCAAACATTCACACTTTCACCAACATGTTTTATTCCAATGTGACATATTTTAAATATCTCCAAATATTGCGAAAGGGGTACTCACTCATCCGAAATTAAAGTTCCATCTTCATGGCTACAGAATAAATGGCTAATTTGCAGATATCTGTAAGGCAACCCCGCAAGTCATCATGTCTACTTTAAAATCTGCTTTTCTCACGGATGCTGAACCTCCTATTTTAGATTGCACTGTAGTGTTGGCGTCTTGTTAAGCACACTACAAACTGAATTCATGGCTGCCAATTTTTTTAATTTTGCTAATGTGTGACATTTTAGTCTGTGAAACTTCAAATGACACTATCATGAATATAAAATTTGTAGTCTTGTAATTAGGGAGATTTTGGATATTAGCCCCTTTTTGAGTACTTTAGAACAGCAAGAAGGCACCTGGTCGAGGATGCAGGTCACTGATTTACATTATGTGACAAGGTTGCTCTGGTTATATTTACAATGCTATAATAAACTTAACCATTACTTTCTTGAGTAGCAATTTTACCATACCTAAGGAATGCTTGGTATTGGGCATAGCAGACAAGTGGCCTCATCAGAAATTAACTACAACCAAAAGCCTTGAAATTACCTAAAGCATTTGCAGCCAGGGTTTCTATGGCAAATGAGGAAAGTGTCTTTTTACGTCGAGCGAGCAAGTGCTTTTCGACCTGTTGTCAGTATTCTGTGGGCTTTTAACCACACCTATCTCACACCCATCACTTTCACTAGTTAGTGGGCTCGCCTTTCAAAAAATCACTTAATGTAATTGGTAAATGCTTTAAGTTTGTCCCGCCTTCTGACGTTTTTGTCACCACCTTGCAGACTGACCTTGTTACATGGATTATTGCACGATTGCCGATATACTTCAGCGTGGGGAAACTACTTATTTCTTTAGTTTTTCCCCTTCGTGCTCCATGGCGGCCATGGCGCTCACAGCGCAGAACAGCAGCGCCATCTCCATCGGTGGTAGTGAATTGCTGGTCACAATGTTCACACTTATCTAATCGGAGTCATTTCTTTTGGCTCTCTCCTTCACACGCCACAGCTTTCACAAAAACACTTGTCATTGATAAATGCTTTACGTGAAAAAATACAGAAATCCTCATAGCGGCTCTTCCAACACAGCGAGACAGCCGATACTACAAAATTCACTGCACTCGGGAAACTCGCCCCCAAGATGCTTTGCACACATTCTTTTACAAAACATTTTTGCCCGTAACTCAGCCTATGGTGGTCCTAGAACAACAGTACCACCAGCAAAACGTTTAGCACGATGCCCTCTCTGTCTAGGTCATCTCTGGGTTCCCACTAAGTAAGTGGAGACCACAAAATAATAACCTCCCTAACTCCCCTACCATTCAGTGTATGTTTACGCTCTCTCATGGCTGGAACTTTTGTTTTACAGCTGGGAGTAGTTTGTGTTTTAAAGGCCATATGCTCTGTTAAAACGCAAAGAGACAAATAGAAATTTATGCAATATATTCTGCATGATGTGATCACATAAGATAGGTTATTAATGACACATTACATTTCCTTCATATAAGACCGGTTATTGAAATAAACAAGTTACTAATAAGATTAATTTTAATAGAACATGTATAATTACTCATTAACAGAAAGACACCTCAGCAAGTTAAATGCTTGTCACTAACATCTAGTGAAGTGCACTTTGCAACTCGAAATACCAGTAAGGCCAAACCCATTCTCTTGCAATTAGTAAATTTAACATAATTAAATTGAGTAATAATAACACCTCTTAATGATAAGCTATTATCATGTTATAAGCTATTCTTATTTTTTTCCTCAAATGATCTTTACAAGTATTTTCAGGAGAATCTGACCTACAACACTTTCTGCATGGACAAAAGTACACAATTGTGTTGATCAGAACACAAGCACATATAAATTGCTTAGAATCACTAAGAACGGATGGCTAATTAAAAGAGTGCTAATATGGTTCATCATGAGGCTCAATTTTCCTTCTGGTTAAAAGTGAGATCACAACATTATATTAGACTAGTAAAGTATATTTAATTTTATTATTTTAATTAAGGATACATTTTCTTAACAATCGCAACTTGAAAATTCGGTTTGTTATTTCAATGTACATCTAGAGGTATCATTGTCCAGAATAAGTCTTCCAAAGAGTTTAAAACTATGAAGGCCAGGGACCGATTCTCAATATAGTTTCCAATAACATTTAAAAAGCTCTAACTTAGAGCGAAAATACGTCAGAGACTAGAGACCTAAATTACTTCAGTATTAAAACAAGATTGGACAAGAAACTTTATAAAATCTTGTAATCCCAATGAGCCTGAATGAACAGCAGTAGAAAAGGGGTGAAAAGTCTCTTTAGGATTTATTTTGGAAGCACAGATATATCAGATTATAAACAAGCATTTCCAGTGCAACAGGAATCGCATTTGCTTGAGTTAGAGCAATTGGCACTGTAAATTTGTAACATGACCTTTCTTGCCACATAAATTGGTCAACTCTGCCTGATAAATTAGTCTTTTTCTGCCATATAATTCCAGTAGCCCCGCATATAACTAAAGCACTTACATTTACCTTCTTCCTCTATCTCCAGCAAAAAATGAAAATGTTACCATTTAGCACCCTAGTTCAAATCTGCCATGCTAATTCCAAATGAATACCACTTTCACCACCCCACCATCTGAGTTGCGTGCTAGCTAAAACAATTCCCCCCCAAAAAGACATAAGACATCCAAAGAGGAGAAATAAACTAGAAGGGTCACCCAAACATATCAAGAGTGTTCAAACAGTCATAGTGTAATAAGGATGGATGTTGGGTTGGACTAAATTATGGTCATAATTGTAATAAGGAGAGATTATTAAAAAATATATAATTATCATTTAACCTTTATCAGAAATAAACTTTTGGCATTAGACTGTAATGCTCCAAACAGCCCCTAGAGGGCACTGTAACAAAAATATAATTTGTAGGAAACATGGTCATGTTCCCATATTTTTATCCGCTAGAGGATAAAACACGATGAAAAAACAGGAGACAGTAATACAGTGTAACCATATACTTAGCCCCTAGAGAGCGTGTTTGGGGCTAGCAGGCCTACTGCAATGATATTACAAACAAGGCCATTAACCAAACCCTCTCCCTGCGGTAAAACAACATTTCTAGCTATCATTTGGGGTCCCCACTATAATAGAGACAATATAGACAGAAAGTGTTTTGAAGGTGGTCCTATTGTCCTAGGACCACCACAGGCTGAGTTACGACCAAAAATGTTTTGTAAAAGTAATGCCCTGCAAAGCATTATGGGGTGAGTTTTTGTGCTGCAAATATTATAGTATGCTGACTGCAATGCTCAGAACAGCCCCTAGAGGACACCACAATAAAAATAGCATTTGTAAGAAATATGGTCACGTAACCATAGTCAGCCCTTTAGAAAGCATAACCACATGAAATAAGAATGGGAGAAAGTAATGCAGTGTAACCATATATTTAGCCCCTAGAAGACAGTGCATTACACGTTTTTAAAGCTAGCAGGCCTGCTCCAATGATATTACAAACAAGCCCCATAAAACATAACTTCTCCCAGTTGTAAAACAAATGTTCCAGCCATGAGAGAGCTTTAAAAGATAATGAATGATGGTAGGTGTTATTATTTTGGAGTTCCCCACTAACATAGTGTGGGGGCCCAGTGATAATGTAGTCGGAAAGAGCACATTGTAGTCAATGTTTTGAAGGTGGCCCCCATTGTCCTAGGGCCACTATATGGAGAGTTATGGGCAAAAATGCTTTGTAAAAGTAATGCCCTGCAAAGCATTAGGGGGCAAGTTTCCCCAAGTGCAGTGAATATTGTATTATTGGCTCTCCCACTGTGCCGGGAGAGCAGCTTTCACTTTGAGGATTTCTGTTTTATGTAAACCATTTACCAATTTCAAGTGTTTTAAAGGGAGAGCTTCTTGATCACGTAGCTGTGAACAATGTGACCAGTGCTCCAATACCGCCGATAGAGTTCACGCTGTTGTGCCTGTTCGCGCTGTGAGCTCCATGGCAGCCATGCAGCACGAAGGGGAGAGGCAAAAAAAAATAATAGCTCGCCCACGTTGAAGTATATAGGCAATCGAGTAATAATCCAGGTAACAGGGGCAGTTTGCAAGGCGGGACAAAAACAACCTGAAGGCAGGACAAACTTAAAGCATTTACCAATGACATCAAGTGATTTTTTTAAAGCAAAGTCTACGAACAAGTGAAAGTGCTGGGCGTGACATAGGAGTGGTCAAAAGCCCACAATACTTACAAGAGGTCATAGCGCTTGAGCGCTGGACCTACAAAGAAGGCAAACCAATCTAGGACAACCAAAGTGGGTATATTTGTTGTCCAATCCTGGTGTAACAAAAACCTAAAATACGGACTAAAACAATAATAGAAAAACTGACATCAACTGACAAACAGATGCACAGAAGGGAAAAGCAAATCAGCCCTAATTTAACAGGAAACCCTAAAAAAAAAAAGAGTGCACTCTTATTTGCCTAATATTTTGATGATACGACTTCATGCAGGAGGCCAACACAAGGGGGAATGCACGTCATTTACAAGGGCAGAAATGAAATACAAACTACAGGAGTGAGCTAAGCTCGGAGTCAAGCCTCTGCTTTTCTGAAGTCTTAATCAAATTAACTCAAGAGGAATATAAAAATCTGATAAAAATCAGCTACACTTTGAAACGCCAGCCCGATGAGCCTCATTGAACAGTGGTAGTAGAAGTTGGTATACCACCCTTTTCACGATTTTCCAACATGAAGAAAGTCAACCCGACTAAATCAAGGTGACGAAAACTAAATGTTTGAGAAATGTCAAACTGACAGAAAATTGATGTTTTCGTGAAAAATACTTGTTACCGAGACAAAAGCATGTATAGGGCGAGGGAAAACGTAGGCTGCTCTGGCAAAAGTAGTAAAAGTAAAATTTTTACAAAAGTTTAGTGGGCGGCTACTATGCATATGCGTATAAAAGAAAAGGAAGGGGAAGTAAAAGGGGGAAGGTAGCGGGTGGAGGATAAAGGATGGAGAGAAATACAAGGGGTGGGGAGAAGTAGTACAAGTTTAAAAAAAGGATTAAAGCAGGACGGCGGCAGAGGCAGACATATGGTATTAAAGAAAGGGAAGGAGGTAAATAAAACAATAGAAGGTAGTAAAACACGAAAGGCCAAGGGAAGGGTGTATAGGACAGGGAAAACTTAACTAGGTAGGGGGAAGTATTAAAACCTTTTTTTTAAAGTGAGTAAAGGGGAAGGCTGCAAGGCATACTAGTATAAAAGAAAGAGGAGGTGAGAGGGGTGAGAGGCGTTTAGGGAGGGAACTGCCTTAAAAAACATGAAGAAACAAATATTTCTTTAAAAATAGCTTTCTCCAGCTTTGTTTCCACAAACTGGAGAAAAGCCATTAATAAAGAAAACATTTTCAATGTTTCTTTCAGATCTTGCAGAATTAAAGAGAATACAGCTCACCAAGAAAAGGTTAATTATGTTAATATCCTATTTTATAGATCATTTAATACATTTCAAATTAAACGAATTTTCTTTGAAAAGCACGCACAACAGTCTGATCTGCAAGATGGTTTCCAAAGCAAGTAAACTTTGCTCTTCAGCAATTAACATCACGACTGTGGTTTTGATGCTAAAAAGTTCTCTTCCGCGCCTAAGTGGAGTGGAAAAAGCTGCGGTTATTAAATGACAAATAACCTCCTGTTATATCTTTTTCTTAAAACAAAGCGTTATCGCTACTGAAATCTACAAAAAACAAAAAAACATGTAACAGAAAAGTCTCCGGTACAGTCAGAACCGTCCTTGGCCTTCGAAGAACAATGATTCAAGTTAAAAAGATGAAAGTGCAGACAGGCAGACTGAAAGGAACAGTGAAAGTTGCCCTAGTTGCCGTCGAAATTCAGAAAGGTCCTTGAACTAATGCTAGTGCTGATACCACGAACTCGGGAAGAAAGAGAACGCTTCATTTGCAAGCTGTTAACTAAGGAGGCTGCGGCCCTGAACTTGTTTATCTTTCAGGATTATATTTACATTTCAATGTGGTAGCGTCCCTAAACAGTGAGGCGTAGTTATTTTATGAATCTTAAAAATGAAGATTGTCAATTTTTCCCCAGTTCAACTGACTCATGTCTTGAGTACATGATAATATTTTTTAGCTTTTGCTATAAAGTGTGATGGTGTTGAATTGTTGTTAGGTGCAACCTTTATCTAAGGCCTTTTGATTTTACTTACATATATATAAGGTCATACTTATAAAGGCCTTCAGCCAGACCTCTTCATCAACTGGTCTGCTATTAAGTCATTTGCATCTTTTTTTCGCCCACTACAGCATACAGCATGGGGTATTGGGTCCACCTCAGCCACTGAGTGACTTCACTGTGAGTGACTGCACATTTAAACACAAAGTAGTTCCCTTCAGTGACAGAGACGACTGGTAATGTACTCGTGTTGAAACCAAAATGTATTTGTGCTTTTAGAAAACGTGTTTATATTAACAAGACCACTGCAGCTTTCTCAACAAAGTTAGGCAAAAACAAACATTGACAAAGCTGAAATGATGGCGGTTAATGCCAGACATATTGTCTTTGCCAATTTTTTTTTATTTTTTTATTTTGTTACCACTATATTTTCGTACAGCTTAGAATCTGTAGCGGCTCGTGAAGTGCGGAAGGGGTGGGGCAGAGCCGGGAGGAGATGGAGGGAATAAATATTTATTTTATTTAATTAAAAAAGCAACCACTTACCTTCCCTTGCTGCTGCGCCGCTTCTCTCCGTCACCGGATGCTTTAGGCACAGGCTCCCAAGCCTGCCCTGCGGCCAATCCTGACATTGCTCAGAGCAGCGTCAGGATTGGCTGGAAGTGTCCAGCCAGGGCGCTCCCAAGTAGACTGGGAGCCTGTGCAGGCTCTCTCCAGCCCAGCAATTGTGTTGCTGGGCTGGAGAGAGCCTACTATGCATATGTCTTTGGCCGGCCAAACATACATGCACAGTGCTCCTCACTGCTAGTCACCCCCATGGCCCTGCCCCCTTTACCAGAAAACGATAATAAACTAACTTTATTATCGTTTTCTGGTTAAGGGTTTTGCTGCTGCTGGCAGGGGGGGCAACATTCCTCCGCCCAAACAGAGAAGCAACCCTTGGTTAGAATACAAAGAGGTCCCAGACTTGCATTTCCATTCATGTTCTACAGACCTCTGACTTATCAAGGAATTCATGAAAATTCTGTTTTAGCAAAAACGTAAAAAATAGCAGAAAAGCAGGACTAGCTGAATTTGGTCATGGCATGAGGCCAGTTGGGAAACAATTGTATTATTTGCCACCAAAACCTAAGAATTATCAGAAATCGATGGAACTCCAGAGATGGTTTTGTTATAGTCCCATGAAGGCCCACAGAGATTGTAAGCACAGGGTTTTTGCCACCACTGACTGGCTTTGGATCAGAAATCCACAGTTCTTTCTTGACAAGTGATGGCAGACTATCCAATCCTGCTTTTCTTTACATTCTGGTCGATATAATCCAATATTCATAGTGTAAAAAGGAAACACTACAAGTACCAGAATGGAAAAGAAAAACTGGACTACTGGATGGACCATTCACTTCAGACGTCTGATGACTAGATCTCTACAGGAATGCTAGACGGCACATTTATCCCTCTGGAACAATTATAGTGTAGAGTTAGAGGCTACAAAGGACAAGGGTTCAGAGCCAAGGGCATTCCATTATTTCACAGTGTTTTCTGTAATGGTGATTACTTGGCCACATTCCAATGCATAGTTGTTTTGAAAACCATGCCACCTCAGACTGGACCCAGCCACGTGCGGTTTGGGCTGGATTGGTCTGTTTCATATGAAGCAGGGTCAAGATTGATTTGCATATGGCTAGGCCCAAAATTAGGTGGCATGGTGTGAACAATAACGATGGAGTGGGATGCAGCTCAGGGTATTTACCAGAGGCTGAGATTTTGTTTACTTTAGTTTAGATTTTGTTCACTTTTTTGTTTACTTTAGTGTGCCTTTCATCATTGGCACGGTCCATGAACAGAATCCCGGAAGTGTAGACTCATTATTGGGTGACTGTCTTCCGATTTCAGTGAACGAGTGCCTGGGCATGAAGTATGTAGGACTCTGGTGACCCGCATTAACACACCTGCTGCTGGTGAACAGATTGTTGCCCCAGGCAAACAGAGATCGACTCGGTTGCTGAGAAGCCTCTGAGGCACGCTCTGCCAGAGAGGACATCTAGCTGTACCCAGATCACAATTACGCACTTTCCAAGTGCTTCCCCGCCTACCCATTATATCTTTGCTCACAAGAGCAGCTGCTCTGTATTAAACCATGACTTATCCTATGCCAGGACTTCAGACTACCCTTGTGTGAGTAAGGCTGTGGCAGACCTTCTGGCAGCAAACTCCCTAGCTTACTCCTACGAACAAATGTGCTTTCAAAACTGCTACATCATCTTTACACATAACGATTAGTTAAAAAGCTTAGGGCCGATGCAGTGCTATGAAGCTGATGAACAGGAAATCACATCATAGATTCCCAACTTGCAGTGTGTCTTCTGAGCTTTGTTCCAAAGCTGCACGAATCAAGACAGAAAGGGAAGACACTCAAATCACAGCCTTCACTGGCACCATGTGTTATCTGAGGTGAGGGGCAGAGAAGGGACTTTCCTATTTTACAATTCACTAGAGATGAAATCAAGACCTTGTCACAACAGACGAGGTAATCTCCAAAACTGTAGAACTTGTCACAATTAAGATCAGGGCTCCATGCCAGTGCAAAACACATTAGATTTGGAAGAAGCATACACTGCTTATGCCTACTGATACATGTTCTCTGTGCATTACACTGGATTAACAAACATTTTATTTTACGGTAGCCAGTGCTTGTTTTTATTCCTTACTTGAAGCCTTGACATTATTTTAGAGCATTTTCAACCTTCAGCTCCCATCTCGGACCTCTGCAGCTTAAATGAACATCACGCTCCCCAACACTTGCCTGAAGCTATTATTTAGTGAAAAAATGCAGTGGCTAGAAACCCATAGCAGTAAAGCCATTAAACAAGCAATAAAGCTAACATAAGCGACATAGGCCTACCTCTGGCTTGTCGCTTTGAAATGAGAGAGGGGAGCTGACAGAAAGGTGACGTGACAGGAAAATATTGGGAAACAGGGTCAGAGAGGAGCTGGCTTGGTATCGGAGCAGGTAACTAATACCCAGATGAAAGGCAAAGAGTCAGAACTGGAAAAGCAGCAAAGATCATAATAACGACGAGAAGAAGCCTAGAGGCCTACCTTTTTAATGTCTTGAATTAGCAAAGGTTGCCAACAGTATTCCAGCAAAACTTCTGAGAACTCCCATTTATGCTAAAACAAGGCTTGTCCACATACATAATTTAATTGGGCAATCATGCATGCGCTAAAATGCATCTCAGTTAGTAAGTCTTTTTTCTAGAATCACAAATTGGGTTAGTGCTCCCCTGCCCATTCCCACCTTGGAAACTTATGTAATTTTCCTCCCAAACGTTTCCAGAGTGTTAAAGGGCTGACAATTGTGTGAATACCTACAAACTCACAATTCTGTGGGTCTGCACAAAGTTTCTATTCCAAATGCACCCTGGAATGTCCACCTCCCACCAAAGGAAAACATACCCAGTGTCTAATTTCAGGCCATTCCAGAGTAAGATTGTATGCGAGTAGATTCCTTGTTGCAAAAAAATGATTTTGCAATCCTAAATAAGGCAATATGCACATTCAAACTGAGCGTAGATGCATATTATTGTGACTGACCTTGGGAGTTTATTTAGAGTGGCAGAATACATAAACCTAAGAAGACTGTGCCAGACCAAAAACCAGGCAGTTGGTTGGGCGATCATGCAGGTAATATAGGAGCAACTATAAAGAACATTTCTTATAACCATGTAGTGCTATTCAGAAATAGAATGCTCAAGTTTGGGAAACAAATATGTTAGGTCACAGTCTGTCATAGTAGAAATGACTCCCCAGTATTCCATTGAATTTAGCTGTAGTTTATTTCGGTCAAAAAATATAAACAAGACAGTTAACATAAATATGAGAATAAAATGTAACTCATAAATAGTGTAGCACCAAATTTATAGTTACAGCTGATCATAAGCAGCAAATCTCACTTGGATGGCCACAATTAAATAAGCATTGGCAAAATCAATACGTCTCACTGAAGAAAGCTACTGGCTTTGGCAATGATGTTTAGCCATGCCTTATAGCAAAAGGCCTTACGTTCTCCCCGAGTAAACTTATCCACTCTAGAAACCTTATTTTGAGCCAGGACGTCGGTTTTCAAAAATGTTGAAAGGGGAAGGAGGATATAGCTCAGCACAGCCTAAATCATGGAAATCTTCCTTAATATAACTGAATCATAGGTCATATTGTTGGCATCCCAGATCATGGAGTCTTGATTAATCTGCTGATTCAAATCTGCCACAGAATTGGTGCAGACTGAGATCCATAAAACGAGAGATGCTAACTTAATTTTGTCTTCCAAATTCCTTAATCCAAATTCTTGTTGCCAAAAAAATTGTAATGCATCTTTGAGTAAGTCCAACAGAGACAAACAAAATATTTTCCTCTACTTGCACGCTGGAGGCATCTATAGTGCCTCGAACACCTGCATGTAGGAGGCAACAGGGATTCACTTACTGTTACACATATGACGCAGAGGTCTGTTCCCTATGTGGCTAACAAAATTGAAAACTGCCCCTAGAAAACTAAAGTAAACTTAAGACTCCTAAACTGCAAAAGGTAAGCTCATCACTTAATGTTGTTAAATGGTACACCTAAACAGGAGCCAGCTGAAACTTTATTCAAAACAAGATCTTTAATAAAACATTTTTTTTTTAGATATGGTAGATTTAATCCTCATAGTTAGGGTGAAGTTTTAGATAAATGTGTGGCTAAATTCAAATCATCCATATAAGTCCTGTAACAACTGATCAGGATTTTGAGCTCATTAGCAGTTCTATGTATAAGGACGGTGTTGGAATGTACAGTCCCCTGCATGGTGCATTGGCACATTCCCTTGCCCCGAGTGCAGACTGCCTGCATCTGGTACCCTTACTTGATTTTTGGTCCTGGTGTCACACTAATCCTGGAGGTATGCAGAAGTCTAGGCCTAGGTCTGTCCTTTCCATGGGCAGATCTTCGACCTTTCCTCTGACCTGGACTAGTGAACCAAGGGTGCTCTTATTGACTGACAGGAAAGCTATCCCTATAAAGCACTGTTTTCTAAACTGTGTACACAAAGGTGGAACCCCAAAATTACTGTTCCATTTCCAAGTGCTCTGTGGCCAAGGAAAAGAGTGCTGCACAGATTACTCAGAGGATTGTTGTGCAAGGAGGGCTCTAGTCTGCCCGATAGCAAGTCTTCCATGGGTGAGAAGACATGACCTTAGGATTGGATCTCTTGCTGGAGAAACTGTGATACTGTACTAAAGCACCTAGAAGCCTGCCTGTCTGCTAAGTGATTGAAGGAGACTGACAACCCTACAGGAGGAGTGTCAGACAGAACAAGGTGCAGCGTGTCACAGGTGTCTCTGCACCACCCAGAAGAGAGGATCGAGGAGATCGATCTACTGAACACTTTATTGGTTGGACCCAAGTCTCTCCTGATGGGAAACAACTAAATCCAGGAAAGAGCCTTGATTAGAGAACTTTTAGGGAGGAAGAAGGGAGATGTGCAGCACTGCCTGGAGTGCCCCTAGCAACACTAAATTGCATTCTGCAGCATAGCACTCAAATGTTCTTTCTGAGCTTGAGCAAACCTACACTATTTCCCTGAAAAGCTTGTGGATGCTGACCATTGCTTCCATTGTCTCCAGTGAAAAGGAGTTGGTCATATTTGCAAGGCCAAAGTAGGATGGGTCCTGGGGCATCAGAGGCAAACAACCACAACCTCCACGGTTGAGGCCCAGTAGCCTCTGCTTGGCCCAGAGCCCACCATCTTACTCCACATGGAGTCTGACAACATCATCCGCAAAAGGATGCATTTGCTGCTCAGTCTGTGGTGTCCTGACAATACCCCTTCAAACACCTTTTATTATGATTGGTATATAAAATGAAGAGGAGTGATGCCAAGAAACATCCCTGACAAACACTTCAAACCAAACTGAAGTCACTCACCACCACCTCCTCCCCTCATCCACCCCTGGTCAATAATGGACTTCAGCAGTAGGACTGCAATGAAAATGACTCAAGAAAACAATAATGCCAGGATCCACACCCTTTAAATTGTATGACAGACCAACATTTTAGTGTATTTGTAGAGTCAAAAGCTGAGCTACGGTCCATGAAGGCTAAATGTAATGACATACCACTCCAAAGACCAGAAATTGTCTGGAAAGCAAATGCAGATTAGGGTGCTGGTCCACTGTACCTAAACCAGCTATAAATACATAATGGTTTAAGTCCATATCCAATTCTTATCAAAATCCTTTCAGCCCCTTCAACAATGGAATTTATTGGAAGAGTTTTTGATAGCACCTAGGACCTCCTTTTTCTCCCTTCCTGTGGACTGTAACAATGGGTGATTGTGATCAGGAAACAGGACTGGCAGAGGTACAGGCAGCAATGAGTATGTTGGAGTACAAAGGAGCCTCAGGTCAATTTTATAATTGCAGAGATTCATAAGGTGTTGGGTCACAGTAGTATATTTTAAGGAAATGTCTCTTTTTGGAAGATCACCCCAATGTTTTGGACTGATGCTGTAGGTTTTTCGACTCCAAGAGTGCACTGAGACCTGCTAACCAGACCTTAGTGTCAGTGGTCTACCCCTTTACAAAATGTATGTTGAATTGGCTAGCCCCAAATGGCAACATTTTACTTACTTATCAGTCCCTACTAAATGCTACCAGTAAATTAAAGTGTCCACCCAGTGATGTTGCCACCTTGAGTGTGCCAAAGCACAACATAGCTCCCAGCCTGCCACTGCAGACTGAAAGAGATGTTTTACTACTGCTAAACTGGCTTTACTATTGAAACTTATGGCAAAGCCCACACCACACTTAATGATATATGTAAGTTACCCCCATAGCAGGCCTATTGAGCCCAAGGCAAGGTGCTGTCTATTAGTAGAACATATATTTTATTTCTCCTAATGATTAAAAAAAAAAAACACACACATTGTTGTTCCTATTGTGGAAAAGTTAATAACTTCATTAGCATGTACAGAGTTACATGCAATCATCTAGGCCCTGCTAACTTCTGAATTGGGCTATTAAAATTGGTACTTCAAAGTATCACATTAATCGTGGTATCAAATCAGACGCCGCCCAAGTCAGATATAATGTCATTTTTAAAGAAAAGCAACTTTTAGAAAGGTGCCATTCTGTCGTCCAGTTTCACTAGTGGCCATTCACCGATGCTGGCTATCAGACTGCCTTATGGCCTTCTCTGGAGGAGCGTAGAGGACTACCAAATAAAGGGACAATAGAGGCCTTCCACAGAGAAAGGTGGTACCTCCCCAATGCAGGAAGCCATACAGAGTGTTGCCCCAAAAGGCGAGCTTCAAAGGGGAAGATACCTTTGATGGGCAAAAGGCTACCACACTCAAGAGGGGGCTGCTCCTTTGTTCAGGAAGATGGGCTGGCGTCAGGAACAGACAGGAAACCAGTGGCCAAACCGTTTTTTCCATAGGTGCGTGGTCTGCAGGTAGCCACACCTCTAGCACGGGCTAGCGAACTCCCTACATCAAGTGAGGGATTCGGACATCTTGGGAACAGGCAGAATAGTACACTCTGTGATAGCTAAGATACCACACATAACTGGAGGTCATCATGAGGAGGGAGGGAACTTGGGCCATAGAAGTTGAAGTAGTCAGTTTAGTAGCCACTTTGACCAGATTGCCACAAACTGCCGACATGCAGCCAAGAAGACCAGTCCTCGGTGCTCAAAAGTTGCACCTGGGTCCGTCGGACCTAGGAGACTCGTCAGAGTGCAGAATGGTTGACCAAGCCGGACACTAGCCCTCACCAAAAGAAGCCGCTGGACCAGCAGTGACCAGAGACCAGTAGCTGGACTTCTGCTGAAAGAATGAAGACTTCAAGGTACACTGGCTCCTGTGGCCAAAGTCACCCCACCTTAACCGTGTACTGAGAAATAACCCCAGGAAGACCCTGATTGACCATACAGCACCCAGAGGATTCTACATTATCCTGTGTCTTCAGCATCAGGACCAATCCATTGAAGTCAATGGCGGTTCTTGCATAAAGTGTCGAACTGGACTTGAGGCTGCTTTGGTGACCAGGTAAATGCTCAATACTCCTTACTGGCCTTCAAGACCTGCTTCCTGTTAGGACTGGTCACTCCAGATTTGGTGGAGTAGCCGAACACACCTCTTGATACGTTTAATAATGTTTCCAAACTTCATGGCTACCAATCCTTGTTTGCGCTTTGGACTTAAGGATTTACATTAGTTTCTGTTTTAAGCCTTGCTGTGCAAAGCCACAGCTGCTCAGGGTTGAGTTAGGGGCTCTACAAACAAGTCTGACTTGACCCAAGACAGTTTCATGAGTATTATATGATGAGGTCACACAACCACACCATATAACAAACCACAATCCTCACATATTTAACTAGGTCCTTGGAACTATCATTGGAATAAACAAGCAACTCTCTATAAACAGATTTCCACCTACTACGCTGTAGTACACTAGCAGACAGTTATCCAACTTTTCCTCAGAAATATGGAAATTGCAAATACTGTGAGTGGCAGCCTTGGAAGTTATCTTAGAGGTTGCCAATGCAGATGAGCTCAAATTTAAATCTGTATTATTTGGGAACGATTGCCATGTTATCTTCCTGGTGGTACGAAAGTTCTCATTGAGCAGCTGAAGTTATGATAGCAGACCAAGGACTGGTGCCCATCTGCCTGGATAGCAAAGGACGTGCTTACTGAAGTGCCAAAGTAGCACAGGAAGGGCAAGAATGAATAATGCATTAACCTTTTTTTTTATTTTTTTAAATAGTGGCTACTGTGCAGGTAAAACACATTTCCAATACTCCTAGGGCTTTCAATGGTCATAAACCCAACTCATGCCACACTAGGGTGGAAGTCCTGTTTTGCCAGACTCCACTTAAATGAGGTGAGATTTTACTTTGTTGATCTCTGTATTGGTGACAATGTATCGTCCCCTTTTTTTTTTATCCCCCTCCCTCTGGTATCACCCTAAATTTCGGCCAAGCTTGCATGCATGGCCTATTTTACTGTGCCTACAGGCACAAACGTGCATTGGGATTTCGTTTTATAACACCTACATAATCTCACTCTATTCAGGATTTATTTGTTACATACTACTCACTGACACTGCGTGAGTGATGTGGAGAGACAATGTTTACCTAATTGGATCACATTTGCATGTATGCCAACTAATGTTTACAAGATTCAGGTTAACTTCAGAGTCTACTTCCACTCACTTTATTGGTATTCACAAACACTTAAAATACCTTTAGTCAAACTCCCTGTGCTTCTAAATTTACACCTCCTTCAAGTAGGCCTGTGCAGTGCAGTAAATGCGAGGTCGTCACTCATATAGATCTCTTTTTAAAAGGTGGGGACATTTTTTTAAAGGGCTAAATGCTTTCTGAACTACAATTGTGGATTATGCAATGTGAAGGCAGCCTGTCTATGTAGGGTCAGGGTAACGGGCGTGCACCAGGGAACCTATACAAGTTACCGGTTTCCTTGAACAATCCTGTGGGGTGTGAATCGGAAAAAAACGACGAAACCAATAAACCATAGGTATTGTCAAATCAGGGTTCAGATTTCTACAGTGCAGTAGAATAATCTTCGTGGGCTTGCTCTCTGAATAATTAATGAATTACCTCTCAGACACTCCAAGAAGGGTTCCTCCAAGTCAAACCTAGTCAGAGGCAGAACTAATAAGATTAACCGAGATGCACATGTGCTCTTGTCCAAAAGGATGAAGAAAGCCATGTTTTCAAACAAGATGGGCATGCTGTTTTTCCACATGGACTCGTTGCTCTCAGTTTTAATTACAATACCCTACCTCCGAGGCACTGACTCGTTGCTAGATCAGACACTGGAGCCTGTGTCTGTTCTGCAGGCACAGACCACACTCCTCTGATGAGGCCAGGCCAGAGGAACAGATGGCGTCCAGAGTCTGCATGCACAGAACCCAGAGGGGATAGCTGTGATCAGTATAAATATCTGTCATGAGATTCCTCAAAGTGGAACTCTGGCCGAAGCACGTGTTACTTTAAAAGTACTCACTCTGCAACATCCCGTAAAAGGGAGTGTTCTTTCCTGCTCAGATTGGTTTAATAAAGAATATTTAATTGTTTAGGGCAGCGCTCAGATGCCATGAAGGCCGCTTTGCTGCTCTCTTTAATAGTTAAGATCACTTTGGAAATCCCAATGTACTGTACCCTTATGGCCATGAATGGGGCAAGGGATTTCAGCATTAATGGAAAATTGTATTTTTTCTTTCTGTGCGATTCTCGTAAATGAGTATTTTACTGTAATTTGATGGCATCTAGTTGTTCAATCTGAATGCTGAAGCCCTTTTTTGTCAATAGTGGCACTGCCCATGGTCTCAATTTGCCAATATCACTAAGGTATTCGAATTGGCAGTCCATGCCCTCTAACCCGAGGGTGACATCACTGAAAGTGACATCACATGGACTTAGGCAAGTGGCAGCCACTAAATTATTCTAACAATCCTCACTGAAAACTTGATTACAGCTAGTTATCATGCACCTAATCCCTAAAAATAGTGGAGGCCATTTTCCATTTGCAAGATCAATTCACAGAGGTTGCACAGCATCACCATTGAGGCATCAACTGCAAATACATAGTTACCACTAGAAGATGTTCACTGCAAATGTTTGAGAATGTGACTAATCAGGAGCCCCTCAAGCAGCACCTACATCAAAACAGCCCATAGGTGTCCAACGTTTTCCGTACTTTCATAATTACCACAGACTACGAATTACCCCAATTAAATTAGTTTTATATACATGTATCTAACAGATAGCCTGAGATTCTGTCATGGGTTGCCACCCCTCCGATCAATGCTGCTGTAGGTCATCCATCACATTCCATGT
Source organism: Pleurodeles waltl (assembly GCF_031143425.1). Lineage (NCBI taxonomy): Eukaryota > Metazoa > Chordata > Amphibia > Caudata > Salamandridae > Pleurodeles > Pleurodeles waltl. The sequence goes on from NC_090450.1 coordinate 905,968,562, forward strand.
GTTGTGAGATAGTGGGGAAAGTAGACAGATTCAAAGACAACAGGTCTTGGAGGAAGTCCTTAACCCAAAGCACCCATGTGCAAATGCAAATTGGCGTCAAACGCCGTAAAATTTCCAAATGTCAAGATTCACCCTAAACTGGGGACTTTGCCAAAAACAAACTATGTATGTGTGAGAAAATGCCTCTTTTTGCAAGATTACCCAAAGATATGTTGCCAGATGATGCTAGTTTTTTTTTTGTTAACACAGAGTGCATGGAGGCCTGCTAACACTCAGTGCCAGTGCCCTAACCCTTTACAAAGTATATATCGACCTGGCTACCCCCCAATTGCCATATGTTAACTTACTTATAAGTTTCTAGTATATGGTACCAGGGGTACCCAGGTTAAAATGTCCACCCAGAGCCGCAGCAGTCATTGAGTCACAGAGTGTGAAAAAGCACAACATGGCTCCCAGTCTGTCTCTGCAGACAGGAAAAGCAGTTTTACAACTTCTAGTTCAACTTTGTTATTAAAATTTATAGCAAGCCTAAACCTCTCTCAGTGGTATATATGTCACCCCTAAGGAAGGCCTACTGAGCCTAAGGTAGGGTGCTGTATGTAAGCAGGACATATTTTCATATGTCCTAAAAGTAAAAGCTCAACATTTTCGTTTTACTTTGGAACGGTACATAGCACGTTTGGAGAGTGCAGGGTTACATATTGACCCTTCACCTGTGCTAATTTCTTAATTTGACTACTGAAATTGGTACTTCAAGGTATCAAATGCATTGTGGCATCAAACCCGATTTGATGGCTAGGTTGGGTTTCATGTCACTTTTAAGAAAAGTTGCAACTCCGTTGCCCAGTTATGCTGGTGGCCATTCACAGATGCTGGCCACCAGACAGCCTTCTGCCCTCCTGGGGAGAAATGTGAACAACTCCTAAGCACAGGAATGATAGAGGCATGCCATAGAGAGAAGTGTAACCTCCCACTTGCAGAAAGCCACACAGGGTTTTGGCCCAAAAAGCAAGCTTCAAAGGGGAAGCTGCCTTTGATGGGCAAATAGCAACCCCACTTGAGAGGAGCTGCTCCTTTGTTCAGGTAGACGGGCTGGCAGCGGAGACAGAGAAGGGAGACAGTTTGCCAAACGGGTTTTTCTATGGGCTTGTAGGCCTCAGGTAGCCACTCCTCTATGGTGGGCTACCATGCTCCCCACACTAAGCGAGGGGTTCAGACTTCTTGGGAGTGGGCAAAAAAAAAAATCACACACTGGAATAGCTAAGATGTCAGAAATAGCCGGAAGTCGTTGTACAGATACAGAGACTTAGTATGGAAGGGAACATGGTGAGCCCATTGACTTCTTCACCTCTGAGGGCACTGTCTGAGCATACAAATGCCATTGCTGGCACACAGACATCAGATCACACCTAGACTGGAGAGAGTACCAAAGAAGGACTGCCCTGCTGACCCCAGGACTTGGCAAGTGAGGCTGCACCAACCACTGGTCTGCACCGGCTTACTACTTGGGCTAGCATAGAGAACTGTGTCTGTAGTGCCCTGCTCATGGAAAAGTTTCTCCAGAGCCCTAGGCAAAAAAGGTGAACTCCAGGAGTCAGTCCTCCGACTCCCTGTTGCAGCACGAAAGCCATAAGAGCTGAAGTAGACCGTTCTGGCCAGTCAGGAGCTACATTCACCAAATTGCATCTGACTGCCAACATGCAGACTAGAAGACCACTCATCCATGCTCTAAAGTTGCACCAGAGTCTGTCAGATGCAAGAGGGTTGTCAGAGTGCGGACTGGTCACTAAAGACGGACACTAGCCCTCAGCAAAGGGAACCGCTGGATCTGCTGTGACTGGAGACCAGTAATCCAGTCATAACTAGGCTTCTGCTGGACCAAAGAGAACTTCGAGGGACATCGAACCCTGTGGCCAAAGTCTCCCCAGCTGAGGGGTGGACTGAGAAGGTTCTTGTTGACAGCACAGCACACCCAGGATCCTACAGCAACCGGTATCCTCAGCATCAGGACCACTCCTTTGAAGTCTATGGCTGTCCGTGCATAAAGACTGGAACTGGACTTGAGACTGCTTTGGTGGCTAGGTAACTGAACTAATACTCCTTATGTCTCCCTGACGGAACTGGTCACCCAGTCCAGGCCAGAGCAGTCGAACACTGCTGCTCTTTAAGTTTTAGAAAGTTCCCAAACATTATGCTTACCAATGCTGGTTTTCTCTTTGAGCTAAAACGCTGAAATTTACGTTCCACTCAAAAATCTACATATCCAGAACCCTCGGGTAAATTTTGTTATATATATATATATATATATATACATACATACATACATGTTGTGTGACTATCTTGTTGTTTTATTATTTGGTCCATCTAAATGTTTTACACTAGCTCCTTTGTTTAAGCCTTGCTGTTCAAAGCCACACCTACCCCGGGTTTAATGACAGGTTTTTACAAATGAGCCTAACTGGACCCAAGAAGGTCCAGTGAGCATGTTAAACAGTGAGGGCACACAACCACACCATATAACACATCACAATCCTCACAGTATCTATCTCAAACATTATTGTAGACCGAACTTACTTTCTGTCTGCCAACCTTAACTTTCCATCACAATGCAGGACTTTGCAAGTGCTGGGCACCTCAGTCTACAAATGCCAAGCATATGCCCCTTTTCCCCCTTTTCTCTCATTTTCCGGGGATCGATGCAATGGAATACTGATGAACTGAAGAAACAATAACAAATGCCATCACGGCGCCAATATAAGGCCTATTGCATGTGCCATAAACAGCTGTTTTAAGGCTTTACCATGCATAAGCAGCACACATCACAGAAGAGAAACGATCAAATAAACTTGAATTCCTCCCGTTGCTGTGAAAATTCTACAAATTAATAGACACAAAAATCACTAGAGAATTTTACCATCAGCCACACTGAGGAGTCTGGTTTAATGGACACATACTAAGACTTAATTTCAATTATTTTTTCCGCACTCTCTTTTTTTAAATACCTTCAGGTAAACATTTCTGTTCCCAACCGTGCTGCTGCCATCACAGGGACTAATTGAACAAAGACGAAGGGTGCTGTATTCATGCACATCCAGTGCCACTAAATGGTTTTAACAAATAAACGGGCGATATATCATATTATAATTTCGTTTACATATTTTTTTCTTTTTATGCATTAACCTTCAAACGTTAAACAACTTCATCGTGCCCAAAAACGTTCACAAATGGTTATTGCGCTTGGTTTGCAATCGCATTCATCAATAGTGCTTTTTTTTAAAGAAACACCATCAACTCAATGCATTTTGGAGTCCTAAGAAGCTCTTTCAGAAGTTCCAAAACAAAAAAACAATTTTGCGTGAAAAAGAGAGTAACAAATAACCTCAGTCTTTGTAAACTTGACTGTAAAACAGCTGCCTTAACCCTACCAGGGCTCTGTATCAACCGCCAGAGAAAACCCCTCATCACGAGAACTGACTTCAGGAAGACACACTCCTTTTTTGAAAGATTGTCTTTTTTACAGTGATTTGTCTCTAAAACTACTCCATTAATGTAATCCTTGGTCATCAACTGCTCAAATGGCAAACAGAATCGAGTGCCAAACATTGAAAGCTAATCTGGTGAAAGTCAAGTTTTAATTAACTTTGTGAAGGCAAAGTGCAAGGAGATGATCCGGATAGCTACTGAAAGTTCCAAATGGAGTGACAAGGAGTGAATACGGCTCCTTCTGCTTTAACTACGTTGACTAATCAGTTTGAGATTAACTTTGAGCGATTAAGCAAAGGTTCCTATTCGTTAATTATCCGGTCAATCGCTCGGGTGCTAAGAATTAACCTTACTTTTTACCTGTTTTACCTGTTAACAGTCACTCCCCATTTAAAAGTTGTTTTAAAAAAATTAAAGGAGCGGGTAGACCTACCGTTATCCTAACCATCTTCTATTCCTTTTTAAACTAACCCCTCATGCACCCCCTCTACTTTACCATAACTTTGATAATTTCCTATGTCCTACCTGATTTTTTTTTATCCAAAGTTGTGTTTTCAAGATTGTATTAGCCAGTGTTAGGAGTCTTTAATCAACATGAAAAAAGGCGCCACCTCAAAAGCCCTCCTCTTCCACTTTTTAAATGTTTTTTTTTTGTTAATGCCTGCTAGCAGTTTGAGATTGGGTTTGTGCATACATCCTCGGTCACAGTGAGTCACACAGTTTTAGCTTGTTTCCAAGAAAATAGGTTCTGACTGGCGGTAGGCTTCAAGCAACATACACCTTAAAACACACAAGTTGTGTCATGCCAGGAAGACATAACTGCACCTCTTCAGTCCACTGGACTACTGTTGAATTTTGAGGGTAGTTGGCAATATAACAAACTTTTCTGCAAGTTTTAAATAAATGGCAGCACCACAGTCAGACCATGAAAAGTTAAATGCATTGACTACACTCACAAAATGTGTGTCTGTAATGAAATTGCATAGCACATATGGTTAAATGGTCAGGTACGCAATGTTAAACTATTCACTTAATCTACATCATTGCTGTATGGTGAAACTAGGCCTCTTTTCCACCCTCATTTTGGCATACTGTTTTGTTGAAGCGCCACATTTCATAATATTTATCATTTTATTATTTAGTTTTCCATTACTCTATGTCATTACTTTATATGTTTTCCAGGGTGAACATACCTTGTCATATTTCTTCGGACAGCCCCACCCCAATGCAGCAATCCAAGTCCCCCTTCCATGGTTAAAGTTCCGAGGTCTCAGCCGCACCCCACTGTCGGACAATGTTTAGACTTGCAACTATTGGGCCCAATCTGAAGAGGGTCTTCATGTATCTGTTGGGATCAGTTTCTCCTACAATATCTTGGATGTACAGTTTGGGCTCAGATGGTATTTTTGTTGGAAGTGCAATTTGCTGCTATATAGATTTGCTTGGGGTCATTGTGCTCCACTACAATTAAACAGACATCGGGAACTAGAAAAGGGAAATTTAAATTGCATCGCATGAGCAGAAAAATAGGCAGAGGGAGACATCCCCTTAAGCAAAACACATTGCCATCCATAAGATCTGCCATCCTGTGCAATAAAAGTATTGTGGCCCCTCTCTCCAGTACCATGACCATGGGACTTATTTTCAAGCTCTCTGTGTGGCAAAGGCTGTTTTCCCACACGAATTTCAACCACGACAAGACCACGAGATACTTAACTAGAAAGCATTTACACAGGAGATAATTCAGGATTACTATTATTTTTTTTTTTTTTAACGCAAAAATAGGTAAAAGCCAATCTAAAGGAATTGTTTTTCAGAACCAGTCAAACGACAATACTGTAGAGTGCAAAATAACTAGTAAATAAGAATGTACTTGAGCAGAGGAGGCCACACCTGTACAATAATGTTCCTTTTGCTAGCTCTCTTTCGTAAGCAATCAGGCTCACAGATTGGAAACTGGTCACCCTTGAGATGATGACAAGGGATAAATATAACAATCTGCTGCAAGAATGGAGCTGTCTCGTTTCGTTACAAAATCACGGGAACAGCTGGAGATTTATTAGCTCCAAATGGGAAAGTGTTTTTTTTTTTTTTTTTTAACCTGTGGGGTCTCCACCCCTGCATAGGTTTGGAGCTCTCAGCTACAATACGTTTCTCCTTGCTCCTACTCGTGGCGCTGTAAGGTAGATGCATTACCTCAGCATTGTGAACGCTCTGGCCCAAAGTCACCTAATATGACCATGTGGCTCAGTAGCCCAAGTGTAATTTTACTTAAGGCGATTAAAAATAAACACTCATCGAACACCAACACCTTAATACCCTATAAATTCCCAAAAATAAAAAATACAATACAATAGCAGTGCCACCCACTGACAAGTACATTAGCAGTTAAGAGTATGCAGGCTCCCAAGTGTAGATGACCCCAGCAACCAGAGGCAATTTGGTATTTTTATTTAGTTTATTCTTTGCAGAACGTGCTACCCAGAGCTCAGCCTCAACACCCTTTGGAGGCCCAGACTGACAGCGCATCACGCAGTGAGAACAACGTCCTACAAAGTAATAGTTGCATTAATTGAGGTGGAGAGCCACAGCGACACAGCACCTCTGCTGAGTACCACGCATCAGGGGTTAGTGCAACACGTTTTAGTGCATCTCACTGCATTTCCACAATACCACACATTGGTCACACATATTTTGCTCCTTTAAGCATTGCTCAAGGTGCTCTGCTTTCCATGAGGCTTGAGTGCAGCCAGCACTCGTCTGAGCTGGGCCCAGAGAAGGGGTGACAAGGGTTGCCATGGAAACCTCTCAGTGCCCAGCTTGTTACAATGTATGTACATTGTTTCTGCCCTGCTCCCCTGGAAAGAGACTGGTCTAACAGGTCAGTATGTGGGCCCTTTTTATGGATGGTTGTGGACCTGTATTATGGACTGACGGGTCATATTTACTGCTGATTTTCCAAATATTCACATAGACTAATTTGTTGGAGCTCCAGGAGTGCATTATGTGTACCTACTGGGGTGTGTCAGTATCCCTTGCATGCTTTAGAGATTGCCCCTCCAATAAGAAGGCATATCTGTGATCAGATGGACACCCCATCGGTCATGGCTTTGCTCTTGAAACCCTAAAGCAACTGAACTTTTTACAGGAGTTCATTACTATCCCCTGCCACTGTGCTGCTCTATGTGGTTGTCGAGAGCAGACTTTTCCCAAGATGGTTGAATCACAATGGTGGGAAGAAAAGATGTTAGAAATGGGGTCTCTAGCTGGCAGTCAGTTTGCATCCTGTCCAAGTAGGGACCCTCACTCTAGTCAGAAAAAGGGAGATACCAGCTCGGATAACCCCTGCTCAACCACTTGGTAGCTTGGCACGACCAGTCAGGCTTATCTCAGAACCAATGTGTAAAGCATTTGCACATAACACACAGTAATAAGTTAAAACACTACAAAAGGACACAATATCAGTTTTAGAAAAATAGCCAATATTTATCTGTATAAAACAAGACCAAAACGATAAAACTCCAACATACAGTGCTAAAGATATGGATTTTGCAAGATTTACTCAAAAATACAGTTCCTTGAAGTTCATACCTCCACCTGGGGATATCATGGCATCGTGAGCAACAAAACCAGCAGTTCAGTCCCGCCGTGGCGTCGCGTGCTAGCTACGGTGTCGGGGAGACCCGCATACAGTACCTTTGGAATTGCAGGGCATCGTGATCCTCGCAGTGAGCTCCGGAGAGGGGCGTTGCAGTGTCGTTCCTGGGTTGGTGCGAGGGTCGTCGACCCCTTGAAGTAGCACGCACTACAGATCGAACTCCGGGCTGATGAAGTCAGGAGCACTGGTGTGGGTGGCGTCGGTGCGAAGTGGGACGATGCGACGTGCTGTGTCCAGGTCAAGGTGCAGGCAGCAGCTCGGTGACGGCATCCAGCGGCATAAGTGAGACCAGGGCTGCGATGTGAAGCGGGCAGTGTGACGTGCGGTGTCACCAGGTCACGGTGCAGGCAGCGGCATCTTCGTTCCTGAACCAATGTCATTGGTAGGCCAAAGCCGGCGGTGAGGGACGGGATGGTGCTTCGTGACTAGACTGTGCTTTGTGACCTTCACGAGCAGTGTTCCCAGGTCACGGTGCATGCAGGGACGCCTGGTGACAATACTGGAGTCAATGGTGCTGGTGTCGGTGGACCGGGCTTCGGTGCAGGATGGGACAGTGCTTCATGTACCTCACAAACGGTGTCCACAGTGCAGGCAGCGGTGCCGGCGTCAGCAGGAGCAGTGTTGTTGAGGATGCCCATGCTGCGGTGTGAGCAGGCAATGCCAGATTGGGGGCCCACAGGTCGCGGTGCAAGCAGCGGCTCGGTGAAGTTGCCTGATAACGACGTCGGTGAGACCAGGGTAGCGGTGCGAAGCGGGGCAGTGCGTCTCCGTGTGGCATCAGCAGATCACGGTGCATGCCAGCAGCATCGTTGACGGCATCGCAATGGGTTTTCTCCTTGAGCAGCACAAAACACATAGTTCCCAGTGCTGGTGGAAGTGGAAAATGAAGTCTGATATCCCTGAGACTCCCAACAGGAGGCAAGCTCTACTCCAAGCCTTTGGAGAACTTTCTCAAGCAGGACACACAGCAAAGTTCACCCTTTGCACTCTTGTCAGGCAAAAGCAGCAACTGCAGGGCAGTCCAGCAAAGCAACACAGCGAAGGGACAGTACTCCTCCTCCAGCTCTTCTCATGGGCAGAGGTTCCCCTTGATTCTAGAAATATTCTAAAAGTCTGGTGTTTTAAGTCTACTACTTATACCCCCCTTTCTGCTTTTGAAGTTGGCAAATTCAATGCAAAGTCTCACATGTTTGCAAGATCCTTCCTTGTCCAGGCCAGGCTCCAGACACACACCAGGGAGTTGGAGACTGAATTGTGTGAGGGCAGGAACAGCCCTTTCAGGTGTGAGTGACCACTCCTCCCCTCCCTCTCAGCACAGATGGCTCATCAGGATATGCAGTCACAGAATGGTTTAAGCAAGAAAATGCCTACTTTCTAAAAGTGAATGAACACACTTAGGGGCAACCCAGTATTCCCCTAGGAACTGGGTACAGACAATGTCTCACTTAAAAATGCTCCTAGAGGAATTATTTAGATATAGTATCCGTACATATTATGCAGTCTTTGATTAATTAATAAGACAACTCTGTACTGTTAAAATCTAATATATTACTCAATAGGATTCAGGAAGTTCAAAAACATGTACAACAATTTCAACGAATGTCCATTTCATAAACAACAGAGGATATAACCCCCTCTAGATCATAAGACTGAATCACAACTGCAGATCCAGGAAGGGGTTTTAACCCTCCTCATGACACAGTTCTTCACAATAATTGCCTGGTTTTCAGTCCCAGTTCAAGCAATATCATGGACTTTCAATTCAGCTTGTCAAATGAGAAGTAATATCGACATTTCGGCCCGTAGTGGCAGTCAGAGGTCATCAGACCATCATCAGGACTCAGTGTTGTTAAATAATACATCCAGTTGCAAAAATAGGCTCTGTAGCAACACACCAGGGGACTTCAACCTACAAGCCCAGGTAAACAAATCTTTGAAATATGAGGCTGCTAGCATCTGTCTCCATCCACATCCGCTCAACACATGCGAGTCAGAATAAAAGTGGCATTTTCAAACTCACAATCCAAAAACCACCATCACTAAAAGATGTAAATTGTGAGTTAAGAGACCCTAAACTCCACATTTCTATCTGCCCTCAAAGGGAATCTGCTTCTTTAAAGTTATTTAAAGGCAGACCCATGTTAACCTATGAGGGAGATAGGCCTTGCAACAGTGAAAACCGAATTTGGCAGTATTTCACGGTTAGGACACATAAAACACAGTGGGTACACTTGCCAGGTTGAATTGGCAGTTTAAAACTGCACACACAGCCACTGCAGTGGCAGGTCGGAACCATGTTTATAGGGCTACTAATGTTGGTGGCACAACCAGTGCTGCAGGCCCACTAGTAGCATTCGATTTACAGGCCCTGGGCACCTCTGGTGCACCTTATTAGGGACTTACCAGTAAATCAAATATGCCAACCATGGATAAACCAATCACCAATACAATTACATAGGGAGCACTTGCACTTTGCGCATTTTAGCACTGATCAGCAGTGGTAAAATGTGCAGAGACAATAAACCTGCAAAAATATAGTCCAGTATACCATAAAACAGGAGGTCAGAAGGCAGAAAAGACGGGAGACACGCCAAAAAGCTGCCAGGTCTAACAATAACTGTGCAAAGAAAAGTGATTGTGCTGCTGCCTCTGGCAGGACTTTTCTGATTGGTGACAATTGTGGATTCAGCCTTTAATGGTTATGTTTTAGTAACAATGCTGGTCAGTAAGTTAAATTGAGCTCACAATCTTTTAAGTTATTGGCGAGGATATGGTGTTACGTCCAGAGTTACTTTCTTTGCGGGAGAGAGCTGGAGCCATTATAGCGAAATGGGCACTGCCTACTTAACCACAAACATTGCCTTCAGCAAGCATACATGCATTCAGTCTCCCATACCTTTCAAAACACCCATTCAGCTTCTTTGCAAGTTCAAAACTACCCCAGTTTGCAAATATGGAACACTTTTTTAGCTATCTAATTTGCTAAGATTGTCACTTTTATTTTGGTGCATGGGCTTATTTTCTCTCCCAGTTCAAACCTCCTTTACTTAATCTTGAGTTTTACCTGATTGTGCATTCCCTAAGAGCACAATCCTTTTTCCAAATGCTGAGTTCCTGTATTGTTTTTCATGCAACCTCTCACTCTTGTACAGTGCATACGGTGCACAGAGTTGCCTCTAGGAACCTGGACAAATTAATTTTAGGGGTGGGTGTGCAGGATAATGCACAATTGATTTACTCCTAGAGTTCAGGCTAAATTCAGTGCCAGTCAGCAGGATATAAAACTGTTGACTAAACGCTAATCCAGTTTGTAGCCTCCCTGCAGAGTGCACAGACCGATTGCCACACAAGTGACAATTGTAATTACCATTACTACTAATTGATCCTAAAGTGGTGTAAAGCATTAGCCAAACCAAAAGGTTTGGATAGTTTTGGGCATATCTTTATTGCTGTAATTACGTGTCTGGATTGAGCAACAAAAAATTTAATCACTCAAACACTGGTTTTGGTTTGATTTGCTCCGAAGAAAGTGCCATTTAAAATGTCACACATTTTACTTTAGAGTGCCGCTTATACGCTCACTGAAACCACAGAAATGTCACTCATAAGCCATCTGGAAGCATGGCAGTCATGCATAGCTCTGTGCCATCGCAACTTAAAGGACATCAAAGCACGGGGCTAGGTGGCGCATTAATGCGTCTGCTCCAAGAAATCCAGTCGGATAGTGGGCACTATACAAATGTCTTCAGTCAGTCAGGAGTCAAAGGATCGGGAGTGAAGAAGGGCCAGCAAACAAGAATCAAAACTGTGAAAATCAAAACTAAAAATAGTCTCCTTCTAGGTTTACCATGTGAGCTTCCCTGTTTGTGGGGGACTATTAATGAAGACAACGTGGTGAGTGATCTAAACCAAACAGAATCTGTATAAAAAGTAGTCAAATATCAGATTCAAAAAAGGTTTACTTTGGATGCATTACAAAGAACACCTCATCTCCAGACCGCAGTTATGGCCTACTAGGATGTCCATGGGTTCGCATTTAAGAATACAAATGGTAAAGTGAGATTGGTTCTTTTTCCATTAACTTCAGATTGTTTTTAGAAGAAAAAAAAAAAAAGATTCTTTTGACACCACCTGATGCTGACCATTCCCTGGGGGTCAAAGGGCTAAACCTTTTAATCTCACAGTTGATTGTTTCCTCTCGCACCATCACTCCTCAGAAAACACGAATTTATGCTGAGCTCTGCCTCTTATACGCAGCTCTCATAAGCAGAGTGCTGTGGGCTTCTCAACCACTTAAGAATAGTCTTAAAATAGGTCTACGGGGTACGGGAGGCTTTCAAGAGCATACGTATCCAGCTTTAAGACAGGAAGGGGTCAACTACCCTAATGTGATTCTGTGATCAAAAGTATGTAAAACTTCCTGCCAAGTTTATTTAAAAAAAAAAAAAAAGCAGCAGCGAATGCTACTATTTTAACTGGCACCTGCAATGGGTTGCAAAGAATACCTCAGCCAATAGAAAGCTTAGTAAGCAGACATCTACTTTTTGCTTACTTTCCAGGATCAGCGGCTAGGACAGGAAGCACACTGAGGGGAAGTGAGTGTGCTTATTTGCTTGCATTGCAAGAGATTAGGGCAACATCTGCAAATAGTTTCATTGACCCCATTTGGTAATGCATTAATAGCTATAAATTCCCCTTGTTTTGCGTTACTACTCAGGCCAGGCTCAACTGCAGGGAAACCAATATAGAACAGTTAACATCTTAAGTGGAGGGCGTTAACCACTTTTAACCCCTAAGCAGATGGCAAAAAAAGCTCAAATAAATTCCTGTAACACCCAGTGAAGGAGACTTTTTATGGAGTCTATGTTGTGCCTTTAATTATCTGTTTTCAGTACCTCTAGTTCTGCATTTCCAATTAGAAATCAATAATTGAAAGTACTTGAATGCAAAGAAAACAAGAGAGGCCTGGAAATGATACTCAATACGCGCCAAGGAGAGAAGGATCCCCTGGTGTGCCTATATTTGTTGGGACCACAACAGGTTGAGCCTTCGACACAAGAACACATTTAAGTTTGAGGATTTGGCAGATGTTGCTCTAGTAGACTGTCTTCCATATAAAAAAAAATCCATGTATCCTACTGAAAACTGCGAATTTATCAGAATTCAAATGTTCTTTATTTGCTTACAAATTACTACTTTTCTATTCACTGCATTCGTATTTCTTTATTTCCATGATACAAGAAAAGGTGAGGAAGATTGACCGGCAGCCAGTTTCTCTAGTAGTTCTCTATGCTCTCAGCCACCAACTTCAAAGCTGCCAAGTAGTTCCTGTGCCTGGTGTGGTAGTTGTGGTACTTGATTCAGCAGTACTGCAATAAATGTTTTTAGCGCAACCATACAATATTAACAATCATTGGTAAATGCAAAAGGTCTTATTTAAATGTGCTAAAGTTTGCAGTGTTAGAACATTAATTATTATTAGACCCAAAGGAGGGAGCAACTGCAGAGGACAGAGGGATAGAAGCCCCCCATACAGTTCAAGGCAAGTACTGAAATGGAGGTGACAGAATATACCCAAAATAGCCATCAGCAGAGCAAAAAACGCTCCACTGGACTGAACTAAGACGTGAGTGACAAAGTCTCAAGTCAGTGGTTAAAATAAGCTGGTCGAACAAAGCTTATGGTTGACCCAAAGTCTACTCTCTATTGTAAGCAATAAAGCTATTTGACAACTGTGCTATCAAAAGATAGGCCTTAAAACGGAATAAAACAGCTAAAATACAAAGCTTTACTGGCCAAACATCCAGCAATGGCTTACGATGTCACAGGACATACGGCTAGATGTACAAAGCCATTAAGCATTTCTTAAGGGTTGAATCGCTATTTCGGGCCATTAAGGAAAGTTAAATGGGCTTTTCAGATGTACAAATCCCTTTAGGGAATTGTAAACTGCTATTTCTACCCAGTAGAAATTGCAATTTGCGATCCTCTAAATAGGAAATAGCAAATAGGAATTACCTATTTGCGATTGCTAATCAGATGTACAAAAGCATTTCCTAAATGCGAATTGGGCATATAGGAAATGCAATTACCACGACTAAAGCCGATGTTTACCATGTGCAATTTAAAAAAGCACTCAAAAAAGATTTTTTCAAAGTGCAATAGAGCACACACATGCCCCTAGGGCATATGTGTGTTCTACATGTGCACCACTATTTTTGGGGTGCATTACAGGGGTCCTTTTGCCCACAGCCATCCTTGGTTTTACATTTCCAAAACAGGAAATCACTATTTTGGAAATGCAAAACCGGCCCATTGTCACAAATGGCATGGGATTTCTTAATTACGAATTCCTAATAGCGATTCCTCGTTTGTAGGAATCGCTATTAAGATATCAGTATTTTGATACATATCATTTTGCATTTCCTAAATAGCGATTTCTATGAAGTCACTATTTAGGAAATGCAAAATGTCATCTACGTACATCTGGCCCATAGACCAATCAGCATCTACGTGTAAAGTTGACTTCAAGGAGGCATGGATTTCTGAGAGGTGGTAAGGTAGCTCAAGTGTGTGAAGGTGGCTTTTAGGGGTCATATGTAAAAACCCGTCCTATACATTCTTCCTTATCACCATGCTGGCAACACAGGGAACTGCATCACTCTTGTTTATATTTACAAATCAAGTAGAAAAGGTAGAAATTCTGCTGTCTTTTCCTCCTTGTTTACCCCTTCAAAGAAAAAAAAATTGCACTTACCAGTTCTGCCCTAGTAAAATTTCATCAGACCTCCCCCCCCCCCCCAACACCGACTATGTCCACACTCCCCAACCATTACAGCACATTGCCAGTATTGAAAAGCTTCAGTTAAAAAGTTGGAGGGCCCATCTTAAAGCAACAAGTTTTCGGAGGGTCCACCCTTGGAGATTTCACACTTAAATTCTCTCCTAGGCACAGCTATTCACTCTCCTCGGAGCCCAGCCTTTCCTGTAAGCCTCACCCAAGCTTCCTTCCCTCGCAATGGAAAATCCACGCTCTTGACACCCCTCTATCTGTACTACTCACTGCTAAATCAGCCATTATGTACAGAGATGTGCTTTGTTCCTGGTTAGCACTCTGCAGCTACGATACAATACATAAACGTTCATGCATGAATACAGAGATGCATATGGAGAGTGACTGAATCTCTTCCATACCCTGAACCGAGTTTCACGACTATCATATCAGCTCATACTAATGCTTAAAAGACTTCAATCAGCATGGATTGATATGTTTACCTAACCTAGCCACTGACATGCTCTCGGACCTGTGCTCATTATTATCCTCGCTTACAAAACATGAGGAGTTTATGGTGTTGTCTCACAGTGCTAGTCAACAAGACACAAAAAAAAAAAAAAAAAAAAAACAAGATCGAAAAGGGTTTCTCCTAGGCTTGACTCGTGATACAGACTATGACAGAGTTAAACAATTTGGCAGCTTCCCAGAAGCTTTTGGGAATCAACGTAGCCTTGTTTTCAGGGAGAAGGCACATTAACTTGTAGCTGATGCTATAAATGGACTTTCAGCGAAAGATAAAAGGAACATCATAATTGTGGATTGGAGACTTTGTGCATGAGCCAGATGGCTACTCGGCGTGAACCTGGGACATTTTGTTTATTTTTACTGACTATCCTTAGAAAATGAATGCAAATACATTTGACGTGTGGGAATGCGGATAATTGGTTCATTGAAGGTAATGTTACAAAGAATGACAATGCTCCCACCAGCAACCACTGTAATGACTCAATTCTAAATGTACAAGGCCTCCTCATACTGGCCAAAAAAATACCTCCAGTTTACCCATTAAACACAGGTCTAGGTTCAAAGACCTGTGCATTCAAAATGGTTCCAAAGACTTGCCAAAATTAGTATCTCCTTACTAACCATCCAGCACCATAAATTTAAGACCCTCTCAAAACACTCACCAAGCAAAACGCAAAAGGGCACTCTGTGGAAGATCCGATGATCAATGGACCTCAAACTCTAACACGCACAATACGCCAGCCCATGAAAACCGCTCGAAACTCGGCTCTTCAAGTAGGACTTCAGCACACAAAGGCCCCAATGCATGAAATGTGCCAGGCAAGGGGTACTCATTGTACGTGAAACATACAGCTCTCTCAACAGTCTGTGTATGTATTTTGACTGCTTCAAAGTTGCCGTAGGACGGCACTACAATAAAAACAATGAGTAAATAAATAACACTACATGATCAACACAAAAGTATTTTTTAGAAATTAATTTCCATTCTTAACTCAAAATTTGCGATCACTGCAGAATATTTGCTCTGTTTCGGTGTAAACAGACTATGTAAGCACACAGTCACCTAGTGTGACACAAAACCTGAAGAGCGGACATGCACCCAACCGCAGCCTTGCTTCCTTCAGACATTGCACAAGTGGAAATCCCCCAGTTCTGTGAATGAAAACTATCTGTTCCTCAAACAGCGATTCCACTTCTGCTCTGAAACACCAAACCCGCAACTCCTTTGTTACAGCCTGCGTTTCCTTACTGACAGATAACAAAAATACAGACCTCCCTCAGACCCCACCAATGCCAGAGTCTAGGTTCACTTGTTGGGTGAACTACCTCCAAACACAATTTGTATTATGGGGTAGGGAGAGTCTTTATCCCACCCTAAATGGCTGCAATATTACACGGGTGCCTGCGCCAACACACAATCAATAGCGCAAGCCTCCCTAAGCTCTCTTGGAACAAGGGGCGTGAAAGAGGGTTCCATTTTTTTTTTCTCTCAAAAAAGCACACCCCATCTAGAAGCAACCACAGAAATGGGTTCTTCTAGCAACATGGCGTGTTCAGTCTCTTGCTAGGCATGCATTTTCTACATTGTGGGTTAGGGAGAAGAGGCTCTACGGTTGAAGGGTGAAAACGGAATGCCATCCTCAAAGAATACTGTAAACTTGTAATGTACCAACATGCACAAGCTCTCTTGGGCTATTCTGCTCTCCTGTGGAGGAAGTGCACTCAAAGTGTACCTCCATTCATACGCAGGGTGGCTACTGTCCCTCACTGAAGGCCATGGGTTGAATGATGGCTGGTGCCAATTTATCTTTGTTCACACATACAGGCATTTTCATCTGTACCATGGAGTAGAGGGGCCTACTGGTCTCGAATGTCAAACCTCTGTGGCCTACACTCCCCTCCCCACAAAATCATGTATGCTGTAGCATGTTACCCATAGTAAAACAGGAACAATGATCCTGTGGATTATTGGCAGTCTGTCCCATCTGTCCTCGTGAAGATATCTTCCCACACATCACAAGGAGCAACAGAATGATACACTCTATAACAGTGATCGGCGGCCACTGAATACATGCAGGCAGCTCTGAACGGGTTACCAGATACAAGACTAGCATGCCATTTAATGTATCTTTCCACTTCAACAAAACTCTGCTCAACAGTCAGGCATTTTCCAGAAACACAAGCCCGCTACCTGCAGTTTCTTTCATTTCCAGAAACGGGCACATGATTCAAGGGAAGCTTTCCCTTGGAAGAAAAACAAACCACCCAATATGATCAGAGAAGGAAAATATCAACACCCATCTCACTGAAGTCTTCATGAAGGTCATCTTAAGAGTCAGCAACCTAGGAACCATGAAGAACTCGCAGACAGTCACTAAGCATCTACTTGACAAGTGAAGAACTCACAAAAAAGCATCCCACTGCAGGAAGTGTGGTACACCTGCACCTGTCCTGACAAACCTAGAACCTTACAGATCCAGCCATTTCCAGCCCTTAGGTCAACTTCGGTTTTCCATTTTTTACGCAACACTTGAGGGTACAGCCCCACTGGCTGCAGCTGGGAAACCTAATTCCTGAAACAGTTTAACAAACGCTCTGTTCCAGTTCAGACGTTGGACACACTTTAAGTGTGCTTCGACCCTAATATTAACCCCCATTATATGAGCCCCAACTCATAAGCCTGTGGGTCCAAAAGGTGCCTCTGCTTAGTTTATGACCCAGCCAACTGAAAATGTTGGTTGTGGTTGAGCTGATGCAAGACATGGGCCTCCGAAGACTAATGCGAATTAGAAGACATACTCCCAGCACCAATATTCTCCCAGGCGGTTGTCCTTGAATTGTATCCCAATGAGGATACTGGCTCTGACCACTTGGTAGCCCAATTAACTGAATATTGAGGTTCAACAGTGTCCTTCACTAAGCAGTGGAAACGTTTCTGTTAGGAAATCCCCAAATTTAGCTTCAACAAACTAGAACCAAAACAGCATATGCTAATACCACATGGGGGGGCTACAGCATTGTTGCTGCTCCTTTTGTCAGCGACGCACTGCTGACAACACAATGCAATTCACTGACAACACGTTGCCATTTACCATAAACCCATCAAGTTCCCTAATAAGAGAAAACATGCTGGATAGACTGTTTACAGACACTACCACTCCCAGGGCCACAAGTCAGGCTCAGAAACTCATGTCCCACAGTGCACCTATTAAGAGCTGATCATAAAGGCAGCCCATTTGTTGCCACCAACTCAGCTCATGAACCCGAAGCTTAGGATGTTCCCAGTGAGATTGTACAGAAGGTCAGAAGCCTCCTTTGCAACTTCAGCCTATACCCAAAGAAGACATATTGCTCTAGCCCGCACAAAAAAAGTAAAGGGACCAAACAAACAAACCTGAAGCCTCCTGTGCAAAAGAAGACACTTGGCAGAGAGATAGGCGAGTACGTCCCAGGGGTGCAATTCAGCCTTCACTCTGCTTGAATTAAGGGCCTTGCCATGTGTCCGATCAGGCCTGAATACTGTGTCTCACGAGCTGACAGAGAAATACCCTATCACAGTGTAGAATTCTTACCATGCTGGATTAAGGTGCATAACCAAACCACAGCCAACCAGCTAATTAATGAAAGTGACACAGACTACATCTCGCCACAAGCTGCTGTAGCTCTGTTCACACTACTGCTCTGGCATCCATCACACCTTAAAGAACCGAATCCCAGTGGCCTCGCCCCTTTGAAGTAAACGAGGAGTATTAGGGTCCACTATCACTAAGAATCCGAATACAGGCTTGTTGAAAAGAAGAGAGTAATCCTAATGTTACACTGAGGAAAAGCAAAGGGATTGACACAGTACATTTCAGCAATTGTCAAACAATCCTCCAAAGACTCCATCGCCAGCTCCTGTATAAGCTTGCCTGATTTCACAGTGAACAAGCTTAGTGGGAGGACAATGGGTAAGTCACCCCGATGCGCTCCTGAATCTCTGCACCTAGCCTCCCATAGCAACCAGACACTCGCGGCAAGCTACCACACAAACCCTGATGACCCACACCCAGACATCATCCACACCTCACAAAATGCGGATTATTCTGAAGAGACTTTCGATACATCACCAACACTTCCTTGCCGAAAACCGGCCCACCAAAACACAAAGTCCGTCCTGATGCTACTGTAAAGATAACCAACCACAAGCCTGCAAACACAGTCACCCAGATGCGTAAGCACAAACTTCACATTCAATGGAAGACTAAGTGCCATATTCAAGCTGGCTATTGTTACAAAAGTTACAATCGTTTCAGTATCTCGCCACCCTAGTGACTCTCAAAGAACTATCCTGCTGGCATTCAACAAAAATAATGAATCCAGACATCCATGCTGTAAAAGTGATTGTTGCCAACGGAACTCTGCCAGTTCTGCTCAAAAGTGCACTGCAGCTTCGAACTCCCTCGGGGTGGCTTGCAACCTGACTGGAGTCAATCGGCCTATCAGTACCACGCTGGTACGTTTTGTAAATATCTTTGGTACAGTGACATTTGGAAGCATCAGACAGACCACTGATAGTCAAAATCCTGATGGCACAGGCGCGCTGATGCAGCACATAACACACCTCGGTCATGCTCCACCTACCAGAAAGTGTTCCAGGAATGATTTGGAAGGGACTTGCCTGCAGTCTTGCAGCAGTCCATGCACTCCCACAGCATTCTAAATGCAGTTCAGTTACAATGTCAAAGGCGCATTTCAAACCAAAAGATGAGCTGGGTAGTACATTCGGGCGTGGCCTTGAAGAAGACTTCAGACACTTAGCAAGCGTCAGCACATTTTGAGTTCCATCAAAGGCAGGTTTTGGAAGTCAAGCATTACAACCAATTACTCACATATACCACACCCCTAGGTGTTGTATTGTGTACTGAGTTGATTCCTGTGTTGCTCTTTCTATGATGCACAGCTGGAATTGTTGGACAATGACCATGAACTATCACAGGTTTCAGTAATGTGAACCCAACCCCCTAGCTTCCAGGCATCATGCTGCCATGTGTGCCTTTGTAGATCTGAAGATTTAATTCAACATTTTCCACTCCTCAGTATCTCTTGTGGGTGTCCCTATTCATCAGACAGGGTAAAATCATGAATCGTCACCCTGGTTCCAATCTCTAACAAGTCTGTTTCTGTCAGTGTTGCTGTCCTACAGTGACATCCTCCCATTTAATGGGCTGCACAGGAAGGGGATTCTCTATATGGGGACATTTCTTTTCTGCGTGGAAATAAAAAGTTAATTCTACAAATGCACAATTCCACATTCTTTACTCATACAGATTTGTAACCAGTCTCCTTTGCCAAGTACAGGATTTCCTTACGGGTTTGCTTTTACCAAGTTTCTCCACAGCAAAAAAAAATATTTAGATCTCTGACGAAACGCACATGCTGCCGTGTTTGAGCTTGGGCGTGTGTTTGAGGAAGCGCTGATACTGCTGCTAATGTAAATATTAGAGCAACCAAGACGATAGCTACCCTTTATAAGATAAGAGGCTGAATAGAAAAAAAATAACAGCCCTCCCTATCGCCTTGCATTCATTGCCTTGGAAGGCTCCCTGTGTACACTGACCCTTCAGTCCAAGCTCAAGTACATTTCCGGCGATCACTCTTCAGCAATGGCAAGGAAAAGAAAGATAACACCACAGGAAAGGCTTTGGGCAAACTCCTTTTTAAATGTGCGAAATCATTTGCCTTTTAATTATTTGCTTTAAAAAAAAAAAAAAAAAAGGGGCCAGCCCAGAAGCTTCTTTGAAGGAGTGTTGCAAGCATGCCTTGCCCACGTCTGAATATGAAAACGGTTCTGGGACTGCCACTGCAGGGAAATAGAAAACAGCCCCGCGTGGAAATGTGAAACAGAAGATGCTTAAAGGCCCCCACCGGTTTTTAAGTAACATGCCTAGTTGCACTTCATTTTAATAGTACAAATCTTCCCAAAAAGAGCCGTTTGGACAGAATGAGTGATTTATTAGCGCTCAAACATTCCAGGGATGAAACCATAAACAGATGGAGTCAGCGAGTACGACTTTTTTTTTTTTTTTAACTAAGCTGCAGCCTGTGCACGCTAACTGGCACTGCAAACCACGCTAACGAATGCCAGTGCTGAAATTAAGCGTCAACTAGCAGGTTAAGATTTTACCTTTGCATTGAAAGAAAATGCATTGAGAATATGTGGTCTTTGTGTAAAGGTCATGACTGTCAAGGGTGGTATTCGGAAACACATTAGTGGTACTGAGTTTTTGTGCGAGTAACCGAATATTCTGTATGCATGTTACTTTCCCAGACCCACACGATTTTTGGTAAAGTACCAAAAGTTGGATAGGTACTGACTTGCACACAAAAATATATAATTTATGCTATTTATAACAGTATATAGCTGACATGCGGGCAGTGCTGCGTGTTTTAAATACAATAATAGAAACGGTTAATGCAGCGAGATAGAAATGGGGTGTAGAGTGGAAAACAGAGGGTGGGACAAATTGCTCTTAAAGTGGTCAGTGAAGAGCACTATAGGTTGGTATACACTCTCGTGTTTTCAGGTAGGCAGTCCAATATTCCTGGGGTTTGGCAAGAGAAATCCTGCCATGGTTTTTCTGTGGAGCGCGCAAGTGCTTTGACCTGTTGTAAATCTTGGGGGCTTGCAACTCCGCCCACCTCACGCCCATCACTTTCACTCGTTTGTGGGCCTTTCAAAATTCCTTTGGTTATCATTGGTAAATGCTTTACTTTTGTCTCACCCTGAGGCGGTTTGGTTACCGCCTTTGACACAGACCCTGTTACAAGGATAAATGCGCCATTTCCAATATGCTTTACTGTGAGCAAACTTCTTTTTCCTTTTGTGTCTCTGCTTCGTGCTCATGGCGGCATGGCGCTTGAATATGCCTGCTTATGTCAACTGTTTTACTTTTTTCAATTTATGTGGCAAGAAAAGTCCAGTTAGGAATTTACAACACCAATAGCTCTAACTGGAGCAAATGCAAGACCCATTGCATTGCAAATGCTGGTTATAGTTTTTGGAATGTCTAGAACTGGGTGTGGTTTGTTTCTTGTACATCTTTAACCACTGTGGTTCGTAGCTTATCCTAGAGGCAGCTAAATGGCCCTAGCTGTACTGAGCTGTGTGTGATATGGATATATTTAAAGATGATAAATCTTTATATGATAGCATCAGGGGAGGCAAGCAAAGTTCTTTACGATGGCAATGAAGTGGCCCGGTTTTTATTTTTGCACCTGTGACAAGATGCATGAATATCAGGCCTGAGGAAACCTGCATGAACGTTTGGAAACTGGCTGCACTGCTTCTGTTGAGATGACAAAGCACTAATGCAACTGCTATCCTGAAATCGGTGGGAAGACTGGAGAGTGAGTTTTCTGAGCAGATATGGTTGGTATGATGCTGTATTTAGGTATTACCTGTGACAGCACATGCGCTGTTTCTGCTGTTGCTTGCGAGATATGTTGTATACAAGGGACTTACTGCCAGGCTGCTACTCAGCATTCATTGGCTTCATTCTCACTCCTATGTGCTGCTTTCTAATTGGCCAGTACATGCTGGCTTTGCTTCCTCTTATTTCAGCTGGAGTACGGATCAAGGAATGATTGCTTCAGCTCGATTGCTATACTTCTGCAGATCGTGCCATCATTGAGGTGCTACTTTTATTTCTTCTTCCCTGTGGTTCTTGTTGAACTTCTTGTCATTTGTAGCTATGTTTTTCTCTGCCACATGCACCTCAAAGAAGCACTCTGAATAGATGTTTGTGACAGCAGATGTCATCTTTCATTGTAACAACAGATGTTAACTGCTTTCAAATGTATTTTCACAAAGACATGGACATATATGCTTTCTTTACACGATAGGATTTTTTGCCAAAGTTATACATTTTTTCTTCTTTTTCCACACATGGGGAGAGTAGTAGATTTGCTCAGAATCACAAGAGAGTTGTTCCAAGACCTTACAAGGATAGGCAAAGCAAATGGGTCACACCTTTGTGACTACTGCTATTGCCTTTTGTTCATGCAGTACAGCATGGTAAGCTGAAATGATGTGGCGAGCAAAAAAACAACGGCTTTAGGCCCAGATCTGTGTTTGGGGGTGAATGTTTGACATTGTTCAGCATTCCGTCCATCTTTTATTTTGGCATTTGTCACCCTAAGTTTGAAGGGTATGCGCAGACATGGGTCCAGTGCTTGCTATGCTACCAGATTCAAGCTAGCCTGGCTGATGCAAGGTGATACCCCAAAACTGGTCCCAGGATGCTTGTTTCCAGTTCAGGGAGGACCTGGCCTGGCCTGGCAGTGTGGGCTGGACTGTTCCTATGGGGATCAGGGTCAAGACTGATCTGCACATGGCAGGGTCCAAACTGCAATGTCATTGCAAGCAAAAGAAAAAAAAAGATGGATTCAGGCCCAGATCTGTGACTGGGGTGAATGTTTGACATTGCTCAGCATTCCATCCATCTTCTGTTCCCTTTGTATAGTAAGGGTATGGCTGAATGTGGCAATGATTTTTAGCCAAGCTGTATAGCACTGTGGCTAAAATATACATAAAAAGGACTATGATTTATCCAGCGCGAATGTACGTTTAGGGAAAAAAAAAAAAAAGAGAGAATAGGGAAAAAAAAGCCCATTAGCCTTGGTTGTGTCACAGCACTTTTCAAAACTTAGCTTTAGCCACACTGCAAAGCATCTGCATTGTTGTACAGCATAGCTAGAAAACACTGCCAAAGCCGATAGTTCTCATAGTCAAGACCCATTGGCTTTTCCATTGTTTGTTGTAAGTCTGGAGACTGCCAGAATCATATTAATGTTAGATCAGTGGCATATCCAAAACTCTTTGTAAGAGGGACCAAACAGCGAGAGAGACCAAGGTGACAGCATACAGCTAGAGTTATTTTTGTACTGAAGGCGGAGTGTAAGTGAACTACAGAAGAAGAGTTTTTGTTGCATTACTTTTTAGGGAAAATTAGCTTATTTCGATAATTTGTTTTTAGGACATGCAATATTTGAGGGGAAAGGTACCTCGATCTACAGCTGGGTATCAGGAGCATATTGAAGAATCTTGATGCTATCCTCTCTTTCCTGTATCTATAATGCTTGGCCCCCAAATACTTGTGCCATGAAATTATTTTAGTGATGGCAGCCAGCCTAATTATAAAGGCCAAATCACGTCAACTATATCAAACATCTATTAATACTGTGTATGGCAAAAAAATGACTAGGAACTGAAGTCTACAGCATTAACAAGGAAAAGAAACGAACAGATTAGAAGTGTTGATGGCGCCCAATTATGTAAAAAGCGATTTACCTATATGTTGTGCTCGAAGATTTGGTTTGCCTTCTTGAAGCTACGTTGGTCAAACCTGACTTACAGTTCCACAGCCTTAGTTACTTTTTCAGCACATTCTGAAGATCGATAATGAGCTGCTAAAACATTTACGATTCGTGTAATTCAAGGAGCGCAAACCAGCTCTTCTGTTCTTCATTAAAGCTAGGCACAAAATGTGCTCTCAAGATTTTAATACAGTTGCAATATATGCAGTTTGCGTTGCAATAGCTTTGATACCGCTAAACTAGGGATGCCCTGATATATAGGTCGCCGGTGAATGCAAAGACATGAAGAACGCGAAGAGGCGCCACACCCTTGTTGACTTCAATTGCAGGACATTCCTCGCACGTCACTGACTGGGAGAAAATGACCCTCTGCCAAGAGAGCAGAGAGCAGCGACCGCGGCGCCCCGCCAGCGACGTCAGAGCCCCGGCGCGTGGCCACCCTACGCGGGAACCCGGAGGCTGCGAAGCCGACCCACTCCAGTCAGGGCCACTAGGGGCGGCCAGGGATGGGCGCTCAGGGTTGTGCCGCTCGGTGAAGAGGCACTGCCGAGCCTGAGCTCAGTAGTCACACCGGCACCGAACTCAAGCCAGGGCGATGCCACCAGTGCGGTCACCCTGCGCAGACCGAGTTCAGAGGGTGCACTGACACCTCAGGGTCAGGCAACCACTGCTGCCACCCAAGGGATTTTTTGCAATTTTTAAGTATCGCCAAATCTACTGGAAGGTATTGAAGCGCTTTACGCGTGCATCAGTAACACTACAAAGGGTCACGCTTTTTTTTGTTTTTAAGGCACGGGGAGATTATGTGATTTGCCCCGACCCGGAGGCTGGAACCTGCTTGGTTCGGTGGGTCTTGCTGTCACCACATCCTCTCGACAGATATTGTGCAGTTCAGAGGGTGCACAAACAGGCCAGGTGTGCTCACCTTTGGCCCTGCAGGGTGAGATCCCGGGTTTCACTGTGTAACAACGTGTTTGCAATCAGCAAGGCTCCATAAGGAAACGAACCCTGCAGGTTTATTAGTTACGTGTTTTGTATCGGCATATTTTTTTTCTTAGGGGTGCGAGGAGTCAAATTGTGTCCACACTCCCAGCCTTTCTTTGCGTGCAAAGATGCTATGTGGAGACTCTTGCTGGTTTCGCAATAGGCAGCAACTTACTCGGATTTAATCAGAGCGACATCTGTGCTTGGTAGCAGTCTTAGACAGCGGACTAACGATAAGTGAAGCTCAAAACTGTTTGCAAACTGATTGCCTTTTTAGCGCCTCTCAGAGTGGAAAATAAATGAAAATAGTTTCAAAGACTAATAATACAGAACAAACGAAGCCATGTAGGAAACATTCGCCAACCTGAGGGAAAAACGTTCGCCCCCTAGAAAAGCGAGTTGAAAGTCTCGCCTCAGCTCACAGGGTATACAAAGATGCTTCAAGTGCAACATACCTTTCTGCGATTCTTAGAGAAAGCCAGCAAAACCGAACAAGCACGGCTGTCTCTTCTGATCCCAACCCTCTACAGGGATAGTACAGAGTGGCTGCCTTTTGAAGTCCAAACCCCCTGCAGGGTGGTAAGCTGCAGAGACCCCTTTTGCAGAACTCTATACAGAGAAGGTAAAAGCACAGCTGTTCCATGGAGCACAAACCCCAGAAATGATAAAGTGTGGAAGTCCACTGCAGCCCAAACCCCAAGCAGTGAGAGTGCAGCCATCTCTGGGAGATAAAACCAAAGCAGTGACTGTAAAGAGAGGCTGTCCCTTGGAGCACACCACCCCCCATATACAGGGACTGTAAAGTTCAACTACTCCTTGAAGCCAAACCATGTGCACTGATGGTAAAGCCTGGTTATTCCTTTTATCCCTAACACCATGTACTGATGATAAAGCATAGATGTTCCTTGAAGCCCAAACCACAGACATATAAAGTGTGGCTGTACACTGGATCCCAACCCCATAGCAAGGACGGTACAGTGCAGCTCTCCCTCAGTGCCAAAGCAGTGACGGTAAAGAGTGGCTGTTCTTTGGAACAGAACGCCATACAATGATGGTAAAGAGCAACTGTTTCTTGGAGCCCTAACTTCTGCCAGTAAAGCACAGCATCCCCTTGGAGCCGAAATCCCAGGCAGCGATGGCACAGTGCAACTATCCATTAGTGCCAAAGAAGTGATGGTAAAGAGCTCCTGTCCTTGGAACCAAAACCCTATGTAGTGACTATAAAGCATGGCTGTCCATTGGAGGTCTAACCCAAGCAGTGACGGTCCAGTGTAGCTATTCCATTGAGCCAAAAGACATAGCAGTGACTGTAAAGAGCAGCTGTTCCTTGGAACATAACGCCCTGCTTCGATGATAAAGCACAACTCATTCTTGGAGCCCAGAGAAGGGAAGTGTGACTGTCCATTGGAGAAGACTCGTTTATTTTATTTCTTTGTTTGAGCCATGTATAGAGGCATGTATAGAAAACCTTAGCCTTAAGGTACTGAAGCTCATGAGAAGAGGTGTGTGTATATATATATATATATATATATATATATATATACACACACACACACACACGCACACACATACATATATACGCACGCAGGCTCTCAATCAGCCTCCTTCACCAAATGGTGTACTACAGTGTCATTCATATTTTGCTTCGGTCCACCATGGAATATTCTTTGGGCCACTGGGTCAGCCCACTTCAGCCACTGATTTATCCAATGGTGTAAGTGGCGGTGTTCAGCTCTTGGGCAATCTGCACTGTCTCTGTCTCGCTCTCCTGGTTTACCTACGATATATGCTTCATACACAAATCATTTGCAAACAAAATAAGCATTGGCAAAGTCAAATGGTCAGCGGCCAACAGCAGGCTAATTGTTTGCTCTGCCTATACTGATTTGAATACATGAAGCCCTTCTTTTCTTTAAGTCGGTGGCAGATAGTGCAGTATTTGGTGTCAAAGTGAGCTGGACTCCTTCCGCCAATAGCGATCTCCTTGAGATGATAAACTTTGAAAACATGTTTAGTCTAAAAATAATGTTGCCTAAAGACGACGATCCTGACGTTTGTGTACAGAAATTGGCTGGCTTTAACTTTAATAATTTTAGAGGGGACAGTAAGAGACTAACTTAAATCTGGCTTAACCCAGGAGCATCTGCAACGTGTAGGGTTTTGGGGCGGTGTTATCGTGCCTGTTAGCAAACGTTCAGCAGCAGAGCGCAGACAGGGGCGTCTGAAGACAACTTTGTTATTTTGGGAAAGGTATGTACAAAACATTACAAGAGTAGAGTATTGGTCCAAAGACACAACAGTCTACAATTTCGGTCCACTCCTTACAAGCACGGCACACCCAGGAAGGAGGTTGCATAATATTAAAAGGCTGAGGTGGTCTCCCCAATATCTGCAAACAGGTCCACCTACAGTAAGAGCGGAAGGGGTGCTAACTGAAAATTCATCCCTCTCCATTTCCTCTCTGAAAGAAAGTACACGAAATCGAATGGAAACCATCACATTTACACCAACACAGCCAGCCACCCCTCTCCAATGGAGTCACGGAGTCACCCCCTCTCCCTTAAGGAAACAGCTGAGCTACCTCAAGCGATACATTCCCTGCAAGACTTCCTTTCTTCAGTCGTCAAAAGAGGCAATTTGCTTTGGACGAGGGGTGGTTGGGAGGATGGGGAGGAGCTTCAATGGCTCTCATTGGCACAGCCCAGCAGAAGATAAATAATCACACATTTTAAACTGTCTCCTGTGCGATCCAAACGTATATATTAAAAAAAAAAAAGCCTCCGAGATCATGCTCTCTGACTGTGGCAAAGGTGGGGTGGTACTTGGTGACGCTAACACCCCCTTTAAGAGTCGTAGGGGAGGTCAGGGCAGAGGAGTTGCCAGAAATAATACAGTAGAGGTAGCTAAATGTGGATAAAGGGCCCGAGGGCCGTAATGCAGTTACAACACGGAACAACCTCCCTGGACTCTTGCCGGTACGTAAAGATAGCAATGGAGGGCAGCGTGTTATTGAGCTATCCATTGACTTACGCAGCAGTGCGCTGCAATTATGTCTTCTGTGGTGTGGGTTCAAAAGAACCACATGGCGAGTGTGTGCAAAAATGGGCCCAAATGTACACCTTCGCACATGCATGACACGTGTCCCGTTGATGCCTTGAGAGTCTTTTTGGCGTCAAAACCCAGATTTCAGGTGTGACAACAATGCTCGATTTTTAAAAGTAGCGGGCTGCAAATAATTAGAACGGCAAACACCCCCATTCTCAGAGGGAAGTTGAGAGCACATCAAGAGGAAAGGTGGAGCCAGAGTACAGGACGCTGGGGGGGGGTCACCTTTTCTTGACTCCCTGTAAAGGGGGAGTGTGTCCAACATCACAGGATGCATGTCCTCAGCTCATGACCCCCCCCCACCCCGCTGCCCGTTGTCTAAATCTAATGTGGTTCTATTTCAGGTGGCTTATACATATTTCCACTTCAGAAACTCTACTTCCCAATGAAAGAATGTCCTGTTTCAAGGTGGAGAGGTTGGCTTGCATAGATTCTGTGGTATTTTTTGTGGATTGCTCGAGGATGTGCAGCATATCAAGTTGCATAATCAAGTCCAAGGTCGTGCTGCTGTCCAATTTCAGTTTGACGGGGGACTCAGGGGAAGTTGGGTCCTGTTTTGACCTTTTTTGTGGAGATTTAAATTCTCTGGAAGCCCCCCCTCAAATTCCTTCCATCAGGAGGCCCCCCGCTAGCCAAACTGGAGATGAGGGTTATCTCATATGATTGATTCAGAGCAGGAAGGTGCTAGGAGGGGCAAAACACTGGTGGACAGCGTAGAGCATAGAGATTAGGCTGGGTGATATTCAGTATTGACCCTCCACGGTGTATAGAGGATCCCCAAAGTCACAGTGATTGGGTGTTTCAGAGGCACTTAGTGTATCACCACTGTGTAGTCAGCAGGTAATTAGATAGGTAGACGTAACAAGGGTATTCACAGCACCTTTAGCTTGAAAAGGACAAGTAATTTTGCCTGGGAAGGATCTAGAAGGAGCAATGTGCCTCCATGGTGGCCATCTTAAGGTCAGGCTCAGATGTTTTAGAGTTTGTATATTAAGCTTAAGGTGGCATCAAAGACATTACTCCACATGGGCATCATACTATTGGTATGCAGGAAGATGTAAAAGGTAGCACTCACATTTGGTGGATGGTTGACATAGCAAGCATGATAAACAGTGATTATTTTCATGTCCCTGTGGTGGCCACTTTAAGGTCAGGCAGCCACAAGGGTTTGAGACACTGAGAAGTCCCCTGTAACAAAAACAGCTCTAAATGCTGTCTAGATGCTGCCAGCAGCACACTGTGCTCACTGAATTCTGAGCAGCCCAGGGAGGACCCCGTTACCAGTGGTGCACAGAGAAGACATGCTGCCGGGTGTGGTGGAGCTCGTAAGCTTGGCAGCCATCTTCGTTGACTGTAGTCAAGCCCCCCTACTGTACAGGTTCTGAACCTCATTTTACCATGGAAAGGCTCAGGAATCTGAACACATTGGATTATCATGATTGCAAGGCGAAACAAAGTCAGGATGCCAGTTTCATATGCATTCAGGCACTCAGGGCTGCGGTATGTGCCCATACCATGCTAGGGACTTTCCCATTTCAACACTGAGATGTTTGTTCTATGACCCTAGTTATGAACTGGGTGTGTCTTGTGACTCCACAACAGATAAAATACACATTATGAGTTTCATGGTACTCTCAGAAGTACACTCCTATTTTTGCCCTTCCCTTTCGAAAACAACATATTGCAGATTTTTGTGTGAATGTTCTTCCTTGTGAAGAAAGGCTCAGCTCTCAGGGTGACAACACAGTGATATTGGTGAATTCTATGGTCACAGAATTATGACTCAACTGTGATCTCTATTCAGGACAGTGGTGATAACAGGGTATTTCTGTTTGACAATTGTAAGCATCAATTTTTATGAGAAATGCTAGGTTGACCAGAAACGTTCTTGATGCAACCTTACCAGTGTTGAGATATCAACCTAATGTCCAGATTTTAATGCATTCTTGCTTGCAGTAACCAATCCAAACAGGTGAGTAACATAGCTTCTTAAATAGCAATGAGTCATGCATAGGATTAGCATAGGGTAACTGAGCCCTTTCTTGTGTAGGAGAACTGATGAAGCAGACATTGTGGTTTACCATCTCAAAGACCACAACTCCCTTGTAGACCCATTTGGTTCACTGAGTGTTTAATGTAATGAAGGCAGGAATATTATGGCCAAGTCACATGGCTCTGATAGCTTACAGTGCAACAAAAGTGTTCTTTTATATGCCAGGGGCTCAAACGTCTCACAAAATATATATAAATCTACAAGAATGTGGAGAAGTGTGGCTCAATGGTTAGAGCGGCAGACCCTGAAGCAGAGATCTGGCTCAAGACCAGGGTTCAAGTCCCGCTTCGGCAGGTCTTGGGCTCAATTCCCCTTGACCAGATAATTCTCGCCTCGGTGCCTAATCTAATTCATGGGTCCCACTCTGCAACTCTGGGCAATAGCTTGCTTAATCTCCACAACGGCCCCAACAGCGCTTGGATGCCTGGCTTCACCCTGGGGGTGCTCAGGAGTGGGTGCCTCACAGGGAAAAGCCAGGAGGGGTTCCATAGCGGTATGAGTACAGCGCCTTGAGACCCTAACGGGTGAGTAGTGCGCTATACAAGTGCTAATTTACATTTACACTGCCTTAGAGAGTTAAACTACCATTGCATCCGAGCATTTTGTAAGACACCACTGCTGACTGGCCTCTTGTCAGAAAGGTGACCTTTTGGATTTTCAACCAACAGCACTAAGCGCGGGCGGATTCATATGCGTATAGCTGGCAGCAGTAAACGGATACTACACGTCCCAGGATGCAGCGTCTTTTGTGGAAAATACAGAACTAGCTGAAAGGCGCCACCGTGACATAGGATAACAGACAGCAAGGATAGCGTTAAAAAAAGAAGAGTAAGTGAACCAACCTTTCTTTTCCCCCCAAAAAGATGCTTCCTTGGTAGCCGAGCCTTAATAGTCTAACAAGGAGATTAGGGCACTGATTTAAGGTCTGGGAAACACAGCTGTCACTTTTGTGCGAGTTTATTTGAAGATAGATTAGGCAGTCGTAGGGTGCTCTGAATGAATGAAGATAACATTACTTGGCGAGCAGTGCAGCAAGAGACTTGGGGTTTGGAACGGCTACTTGAGGTCACAAACCAATGACCCGTTATGTGATAGGCAATCGTCTCTAGGATTTCTAGAAAAGGTGGCAAGTTTAGCCCAGCCTAGAGGCATGAGGTGATGAAAGGCTGAAAACGCTGTCGCTGGCCCGGGGCTTTCAATCTTCACACGCAGTGATGTGCGTAAATTACATTCCGTATGGAGGCCTCATCTGTCCAATTCACTGCAGGAATTCCCGCCAGAAGGGAGGCAGAAGTGGAAGGTGCACACCCATTGGTCTGTGGGCCTTTTAATCTACGCGTGTTAATATTACTTCCTCACTATGCAGCAGGAGGTCATTAACATGGCATGAGATAGAGGACTTGAAATCACACAATATGATCCTCTGATGCGACACTACACGGAGGTCGGTTTGATCAGCCCTTAGCCTTCATGGGCCTCTTATCTAGTACCGATAACAAGACATGGAAAGCAAAGAAAACAAGGCTCCTGGAGCTTGCTTTACTTTGCAGGTCTCGTGTACCAGACAGCTTTTACCTCATATGGTTGCAAAAGATCTTTTGTGGACCATGTCAAACACAAGCAGGTAAGCTTACAGCTCGCCCACTGCTTATCCTTGGTTGACTTTATTGTCACTCATTTGTTTGCTTTAAATTCAAAGGCTTGCCTTCTTGTCCCTTTCTCTTTTTGAGCATATCCCATTTCTCATCCTTTTGACTGAATGACTTATATTTTTGTACTGCTCACATTTAGGGAACTACATTTTCCAGTATTTCCATGGCCACTGCAAAGGTGTATAAACTGGCTGTCCATCCATCTGGCTTAAACCAGTGGGTCCGGTTAAAAGGAGAGGTCACCAGAACATGCATTTGACTGGAACTGGAAAACCCACTCTACAAATGTGTTTTTTCATGTTAAATTTGGAGAAAGACCTCACTTTTGGGACAAGTTCCTCAGCCAGTATCAAAACCACAGCATCCAGGTTGGGAAGTTAACAAGTTAGCCACTAGACTACATTTTCTCAAATAGAGACTTAAAATTGGCTTGGATTGTGCAAACTTGCTGCAGCTGACGATAGGAGGCACAGTTTGCGATGGCTGCTGGTCTTCAAACAGAATTGTTTGGAGTGGCCACATTAGTAACAGGTGTGTAATTATCTGCTGTTTTTTTTGTAATTCCTTCCTCGCTCTGCTCAGCATAGCTAATGAGGTAATGGACTGTTGCTGAATGACTATGTGGCTGGGCTGGAAGAGTGAACCAACAGTGGATACTCTTTCTGGCAGGGCCTTCTACTAAGCAGTATGTAACCTACTATCTACAATAAACCTGTAACCTACTTAAGTAGGTATCTGTCTACTGGACTTCTGCTGACAAAGAGTATCCTCAAGTGTAACAGGTTTAAGGTTCGAGTTGTGAAGCTTTGGTTCCTATACTTGTCTGCAAAACCAGTTGTATTCAAAGAGTTCCTCTCCCCTTTCGATTTATCATCAGTACACACAGTACTCTGCTTTCCCACCACAAACATGTTTCCTCTTATCTAAACACAGGCATGTTCCTTTCTTCAGTGGGGCAAGCGTTGTCTCTAGTGTCTATCTGTTAGATCTGCATTGTACAGATAAATATCGCACAAAACATCTGACAAACTCTGGATACCGAGAGACCAACCGTTTCACAGATTAGAGGGCACATGATGCTCACACCACTCAGAAAGGAAAAATATCACTTTGTTGCAGACTAATCTCATATTGAAAAATCAGACATTAAAGCGCGAATTTCTGCCCACCTTTTAAAGCACAGCAAGAATGCAATTCCTCATTCTGTGAATGGGGAAGTGAGCAACACAGTGACCAGAGAGACCAACATTTTGTTTTGAAAGATTGGAAAATTATATAAGCAGAACCTGCGGCCAGGCATTGACAAATTCCGAATGATTGCGCTGGAGGCTGCCCTTTGAGTCAGGACAGCTCGAGTGTGAAAATAAATATTTCATCAATAAAATTCCTAGCTTCATTCCACAAGAGGTAGTGTCAAGCCCCGATTCATAGAACGCGTGCTGATAGTTTGGGCCTGGTGTAAAGCTGAATTTACAGGCTTTTATTGCTGCAGCAACCCAGCTGTTCAAATCTGTGTCCCATCTCCAAGCCTATCAAGCTCCTTTGCTTAACCAATCAAACCAAACTTCATCCTCCTGCTTCCCTGAGCACATGCAAAATAACATCCACCTGGGCTAATGTAGAGCAGTGGTTCCCAACCTGTGGTCGCGGTCCCCTGGGGGGTCTGCAAAACCTCCGCAGGGGGTCCGCAACTGCTTAGAAAATGAAATAATATTAGCAGATTAGGTCCCCAGCTTACAGTAATGACCAATTGGGGGGGTCCCTGGACTCTAAAAGTGATTCAGTGGGGGTCCCTGGGTTCCAGTAATGATAAAGCAGGGGGTTCACAGAAGTCAAAAGGTTGGGAACAACTGATGTAGAGGATTTCCCTGATCTTGGAAAATATTATTTTCACCAGTCCATTGTGACAATATTGATCTTCCCAATGGGCAAGCAAAGAGGATCCTTATGGTCTGTTCAGAGATCCTCCTTCCCTCGTTCATCAAAAAGTAACCTTAAGTTTTAATCTCCATTACTTTTCTCAGTCCATATCCTTCCCTGGATATTTATTAAAATGTAGCATTAATGCAGATTTTCTATTTCTTATGTTTTATTCTTGTAATGTGCGTTTTCAAGACCCCTGTCTCAGTTTCTTAAACCTAATGCCCTCAGTGAACCCATTGGGAGAGATGTAGTCATATATGTTTAAAAAAAACGTAAATAATCAAGGCAGCAGCAAAATGTAGTTTAAGGCACATTTTCTTCCATTAGATATGGTAATAAGGGGGAATGTGAACATCTACAATTAAAACAGCCCTGAATCAGGAGAGAAGCTGCCATAAGCCAACAGGGACAACACTATAGCCTTCAATGTAGCCCATTCCATCTCATCCAATAGTATCTTATTCAGTACTAGGATGATTGCTTTAACTTTCAGTCCGCCTCAGTCTCAGGCAGACCAAGCACCTCCCTGGGTGCCAGCACCCTTCTGCATAGACTTTAATGACTAAATGAACAGCCAGGCCATAGCCTAATAAAGGTAACCCGAAAACCTATAAACAAACCTGCGGGTTTCAACTGAAATCTTTGCTTGGATGACAGTCATCACAGATTTAGCACAAATCACAGGGTTTACTTTTCACAGCAGCACACGATAACGCTGCATTAAAATGTAAAATATGCTGTAGCAATCACCTTTTTGCACTAATGCGATTTTCGACAATACTCTGCCATGGCAAAAAAAAAAGAAGACTGGCAAGAGACCAAAATTCCCTTCTTGTTTTGCATAAGTGGCCAACTCACTCCAAATGTTGACATGAAGGCACTATTCATTAAGGGTTGTTGCAGACTGCAAGAGGAGAACATCTGAGCCCTAATCTCAGCTTCCCTGTCTGACCGAAATATATGATCCTGGGTACATGTCGTTTCGCCTCATTCGGAGTGCTAGTTTTGCCAGCCATAATAGTCCAAGGAAAAATAGATATAGCTTTTTCTTTTTATCCTGTGCAAATTTTACCTCTCCATCAGATTCATAAGCGAGAACGGGTAATAATGTTCAGTTGTTGGTTTTACCAAATGTAATAACTACACATTTTCCCCAATTACTGAGATGTAAGAATTGGAAGGACAATGCCTCCAGGTTACACGGATGAATTTTTGGTGGGTAAGATTGTGGGTCCAAACACAATTTGCAAACAATTCAGAATCAAACACCAGATGCAAACACCATTTGCAATCAATTCGTCAGAACGACGGCCTCCATCTCCAGCTATCTTGGTTATCCTATGAGGCAACACTGGGTGGGGGCTTTTAGATACCAGCTGACTACTGGTTTTAAGTAGTTCATAAAAGAAAGATTAATTTTACATTACCATGATAGGAGGAAACCACAGGAGTAAAGCATCACATACGCAGGGATGAAAAGTTTAGTTTATCATTACATCTTGCTCTGGCCATCACAAAATGTCCATGACACCAAAGCAGACAATCTCAGACTTCAAGTTAAGGATTGGTCTGTTCCTTTTCCTCCAGTAAGTAGAAGCTCTTTAAAAAGACACAAACTAGTGAATGAACATTGGCCGTGCAATGCTTTGCATTAGAAGAGACGCATGTGGTTGATAGTATTTCATGAAGTTTTCCCCCATCGTGGAGAACATGTCTACGACTGGGACAGGACTCGCTTAGCGTCAGCCTGTCATTACTTACACTCGGAAAAACATGCAAGAAGGTTTACTGCTTGGCAGGCACTGTGCTTCAAAATAACTACGCTGTGCAACGGAGTAGCTTTTCTTTTGAAAGAATGAAGAACTTGAAGAAAGACTCAGTAACCAAACAGCGCAACCACAGGGAAAAGGAACACCCTGCTCTGCACACAAACCATACAAGATCACAAGGCGATGCGCGAGACCGCCTACTTTTATATGTTCCAACTAACATACCGAACATGCTTCCAGCTCTCACATCATTCCCAAAAACTAAAACAACATCTTGCTAGTGAAGGTTGAGTCAAAATTCAGGGGAAAATTGGCGGTTTAGTCCTTCATAAACGTCACTCCTCTGTATAGTTACTAACACCATGAATTAATAATGTCGATCACAGTTGATAGTATTCCACCAAGCATAGCTTCATGATCTACGTGGCGTTATCACCTGAGAATTGGAAATGTTCCCACCTGCGGCCCTAGATTTTATAATACATGCAGGGGCATCACAAGCTTTGTAAGTCGACTCTTCCATGCACTAGCACCTGTGTATACCCTTCAGCCATTCATCTTTGAGGGATCCTTGTTTTGATCTCAAATATTTCACTATGTTCCTTTTAGCCAAGAGCTTCCCCATTTCTAGTAAATCAATTTCTCTCTCTCCCTTTCTAATGCTCTCATTTTCTCACTCTCTCACTCTGTGCCTCTAGTTTCATCTAGCATTCCCAGCAGCATCTGTTTAGGTTGAAGTCCCACTTGTGTGTCCTGTTGGAAATGACCCTTTTTGGAGGGTTATCACCAAACTTTTTGCCTTCTTCCTCCTATTTTTTCAGGTCTGTTCTTTCTGGGTTATTGTCTCTGCGCACTTTACCACTGCTAAAGTGGAAGTGCTCCCTTGGTTAAAAATTGTACTGTTGATTAGTTTATCCATAATTGGCAGGATTGATTTACTGGTAAATGCCTGGTAAAGTGCATCAGAGGGGCTAAGGGCCTGTAAATCAAATGATACCAGTGGGCCTGCAGCACTGATTGCACCACCCACATAAACAGCCCGGTAAACATGGCTCAGACCTGCCACTGCAAGGTCTGTGTGTGCAGTTCTAAACTGCCAATTCGACCTGGCAAGTGTACCCACTTGCCAGGCCCAAACGAACGAGTTACTTACCTTCGGTAACAACTTTTCTGGTGGATACATTAGCTACCTGTGGATTCCTCACCTAATGAATACTCCCATGGCGCCAGCATTCGACGGAAATCTTCTTCCTAGCTTCTGCACGTCGACGAGGACGTCACATTTGCCCACGCCACGCCGTCTGACGTCATACAGGCAATAAGAAGTCCTCGCCGACGTCAGTACCAACATTTTTTTACGTGCCTGAGAACAATAATCTAATGTGATGAAAGACAAAAGCAACATCTCATAACATTGCAAACCACACATCATTGCAAGATGGCTATAAATTTAATATATATATTTCTCTTTTAAAATAAATATATATATATATATATATATATATATATATATATATACACACACACATACGTACACACACACACATATAAACATATACATATGTCCATATATACATAATCTATTGCAGTCCTCAAGACCAAGAGGAGCACACTCAAGAATTACTTGGTGAGACCAGACAGGCAACGGGGAGGCGGGTGGGACCGTGAGGAATCCACAGGTAGCTAATGTATCCACCAGAAAAGTTGTTACCGAAGGTAAGTAACTCGTTCTTCTGATAGATACAACTACCTGTGGATTCCTCACCTAATGAATAGAGTCCCAAAGCAGTACCGCGCTCTGTGGTGGGTGCCTGTATGGTCAAACCAAGAAATCCTGCAGCACTGACCGTGCAAAATGGCCGTCCCTTCTGACCTCAGAGTCCAAGCAGTAATGCTTCGCAAAAGTGTGAAGGGACGACCAAGTTGCGGCCTTGCAGATGTCGACCACAGGAACACCTCTAGCCAAGGCCGAAGTGGTCGACTTAGCCCTGGTGGAATGAGCTCTAATACCATCAGGAGGATCCTTCTTTGCTAAAGAGTAACACATTTTAATGCAAAGAACAACCCACCTGGAGAGTGTTCTCTTGTGGACTGCCTTTCCTCTCCTCTTGCCCACGTATCCGATGAAAAGCTGATCCTCCAGCCTGAAATCCTTCGTTCTGTCTATGTAAAAGCTTAACGCACTCTTTGGGTCCAAGCGATGTAGTCTCTCTTCTTCCTCTGAAGGATGAGGCGGAGGATAGAACGTGGACAGAGTAATTGACTGGGCCAAATGGAAGGGTGAAACAACCTTCGGAAGGAAAGCAGCCTTGGTCCTCAACACCGCCTTATCCCCGTAAAAAGTTGTATAAGGGGGTTTCACTGACAAAGCCTGCAACTCACTCACTCTCCTTGCAGATGTTATAGCAACCAGGAAGACTGTCTTAAGAACTAACAATCTTAAAGGGCAAGAATGCATAGGTTCAAAAGGGGACCCCATAAGGAAAGTTAGGACCAAGGACAAATCCCATTGAGGCATAACGAAAGGATTTGGAGGATATTTATTCATAAGGTCCTTCAAGAATCTAAGTACTATAGGAGATTTAAATAACGAAAGTTGGTCTGGAAGACAAATGAAGGCTGACAAGGCAGACAAGTAACCTTTAATAGTAGCCACTGCACAACCCCTCTGTGCTAAAGACAAAGCAAAAGATAAAACATCTGACGAATGAGCACGTAAGGGATCAATCTGTCTCTCTCCACACCATACCACAAATTTAGACCACCTATTAGCATAGATAGATTTAGTGGAGTGTCGCCTGGCCGCTAAGATAACATCCACTACATCAGGCGGGAGAGAGAAGGAACTCAGGTTGCCCCGTTCAATCTCCAGGCATGAAGGTGCAGACTCTGGAGGTTGGGGTGTAGAACCTGCCCCTGCGACTGCGAGAGGAGGTCTGCCCTGAGAGGGAGACGGAGCGGAGGGCACAGTGAGAGTTGGAGAAGGTCAGAATACCACACCCTCCTTGGCCAATCCGGAGCTATTAAGATTACCCGGGCCCGGTCTTGGCGAATTTTCCTCAATACTCGAGCAATTAAGGGTATGGGGGGGAAAACGCGTAAAGCAACTGGTCGCACCAGGTTCTCTGAAACGCGTCCCCCAAAGCTCCCTGCACCGGATACTGGAGGCTGCAGAATAACAGACAGTGCGAGTTCTCCCGGGTGGCAAACAGATCTATCCGAGGAAACCCCCACAACTGGAAGATTAGACTGACTTGATCTGGATGGAGACGCCACTCGTGGTCGGCCGAGAAATGGCGACCGAGAATGTCCGCACGTACATTCAAGACTCCGGCCAGATGATTTGCTACCAAGCAAATCCGATGGTCCTTCGCCCAGGACCATAGCCGAAGAGCTTCTCTGCAGAGAAGGTACGACCCCACTCCTCCCTGTTTGTTTATATACCACATCGCGGTAGTATTGTCCGTCAGGACCTGAACCGACTGACCGCGAAGGGATGGGAGGAAGGCCTTGAGAGCCAGACGTACAGCCCGTAACTCTAACAGATTGATATGAAAAATCTGTTCCTCTGGAGACCAAAGCCCTTTGATCTCCAGGTCCCCCAGATGAGCTCCCCACCCTAGAGTGGAAGCATCCATTAGGACTGTGGTCACTGGTGGAGGCTGCATGAATGGCCTTCCTTGGGAAAGATTGTCGTCCGCAACCCACCACTTCAAATCCGTGGCAGCATCTCTGGAGATCCTGACAGAACCTTCGAGATCTCCTCTGTGTTGAGACCACTGCCTTCGGAGGCACCACTGAAGAGCCCTCATGTGCCAGCGAGCATGCGTGACCAACAGTATGCAGGAGGCAAACAGACCGAGCAGACGAAGGATCTTGAGGACTGGAATGACCGCTCCACTTCGAAACATTGGAACCAACTCCTGAATATCTTGAATCCGCTGAGGCTGAGGAAAGGCTCGATCCAATGTTGTATCCAGTACTGCCCCTATGAACAGGAGGCGTTGAGGGCTCTAGGTGAGATTTGGGCACGTTCACCGAAAAGCCCTGGTCGAACAACAACTGGGTTGTCGACTGCAGATGATGCAACACAAGCTCCGGGGACTTGGCTTTGATCAACCAGTCGTCCAGGTAAGGGAATACTGCTATCCCCTTCCTTCTGAGCTCTGCCGCAACCACCGACATCACCTTCGTGAAGACTCGAGGTGCTGAAGTAAGACCAAACGGGAGGACCGCAAACTGATAGTGCTGCGACCCCACCACAAACCGGAGATACTTCCTATGCGACTTGAGTATCGGGATATGAAAGTAAGCATCCTGCAAGTCAACAGACACCATCCAATCTCCCTTGTTCAACGCCAAAAGCACCTGAGCTAGGGTCAGCATCTTGAACTTTTCCTGTTTGAGGAACCAATTCAAAATCCTCAGGTCCAGGATTGGTCTCAACCGACCATCCTTCTTGGGAATCAGGAAGTACCTTGAGTAACAACCTTGACCCTTTTCCTGCTCTGGAACCAACTCCACCGCGCCCTTTGAAAGGAGGACTTGAACCTCCTGTTCTAACAACAGGAGGTCATAATCATGGAGAGAAACACAAAGGGGTAGTGAGGGTGAACGGCGCCGCACATCTGAGCAGTAAAACAGTTGTAGTGAGACAAGTAATCAAAGTGAAAGCAGGGTCTGGTGCAGCCTGGCCCAGTGCCTCACTACCCGGTAGGCACAAAGACGGGTAACAAAATACCCATAGACGAATTTGAACAGGGTGGCCACTGCACACAGAGTATATAGTCCAATGGTGTACCAGGGAGAATATCCCTGAAAGTATAATGTTGAAGTGAAAAAGTAGGCTGGAGTCCAAGTTCTTGTTTCGCAGATGTTGCCTTTAATTATAGATGCCAGGGATCATTTGTGTCATCAACGAGATACAGCCAACACGTGTTTCGTCACACAAGTGACTTCATCAAGGCTGGGCCGTCCGGCCAGAATGCTAAGTAACAACGGTAAGTGGCAAAGGAGCCCCGAGAACTCAGATCATGGTAATGGCCCATTACCATGATCTGAGTTCTCGGTGCGACACTCCCGCCACCTTACAGGTATTTGACCACAGGCGTATCAGGGTCTGCCATTACCTACTGCCTTCTTACGTGTTCACTACCTTAACTAGGTACATTATGACAGGTCCACTCTTAGCAGTTTCAATTGACCTACTGGAGCCCAGCTAACTGATCACGGGGCTCCTTTGCCACTTACCGTTGTTACTTACCATTCTGGCCGGACGTCCCAGCCTTGATGAAGTCACTTGTGTGACGAAACACGTGTTGGCCGGATGTAAGACCTCAGTCAGTAAATTTTGTTTCGCCTCAGCCACCGGCAAAGGCAGTTCGAGGAAGTTAGCCGCCTTCCTTATCACAGCATGAAAAGTGGCTGCCTCTTCAGTATACTCCCCTGGAGAGGACAAGTCCCACTCAGGGGAAGTATCAAGGCCACTAGCTGTATCCAGTCCATGAAGACCTTCGCTAGAATCCTCAATTTCTCCTTCCTCCAGGACCCGTTGATATTCTTGTTCCTCCAAGAGACGGAGAGCACGTCTCCTCGAATGTAACCTCTCCTCAATTCTCGGCGTCGACATGGCGTCTGCAGAAGTCGAGGAACGACACTGATCGCCGGATCCGTCCGACGCCGGGTCAGGCGCCACAGGAAGCTTTGATGCCGAGCCAGGAGTCCGATGAAGAGAAGTGTGTCTCGGAGTCTCAGAAGGCCCTGCCGGGGTCACTGGCCGAAACCCCGAAGCCGATGGAGCCGAAACCTCTGGGGCCTCTGGAGCCACCGGAGCCGACACCGGCGCCGAGCCCACCTTCCCCAAGGGGAGAAAGGGCATGAAGGGTGCTGGCCGTAGCGGCGCCGGAGCACCCAAGCTGAAAGCCAACGGACCCGAAGGACCAGTCGGAGCACCGCCTGCAGCCATCTGCTGGAAGATGGTAAACATCGCATTTAAAAATGCGGTATTATCGGCTCCAGGGGCCGGGAAAGCCGGATACTGGGGTGCCTGGATCGTAGGCGACCCAGACGCCGGCCACGACGTCCGCGACGTCGGTGAGAACACCTGAGGCTGTGGCACCTCAAACACTGAAGACGTCTGCCCCGGCGAAGTCGGTGAAGCCGGAGAAGGCAACGGCGTCGATGGATGAGGAGTGACTGTGGGACTGACCTCCCAAGTCTTCCGACGCCGAGCCGATGGCGACCTCGATCGAGACCTCTCCATGCTCGACTTCGGCGAGGAGGATTTTCTATGGTGTCTCTTCTCCTTTCTCTTCGACTTCGCCATAAAGAGTTTGGCCTCTCGCTCCTTCAGGGCTTTCGGATTCATGTGTTGACATGAATCACACGTGGCCACATCGTGGTCGGAACTCAAACACCACAAGCAGTCCGAATGTGGGTCAGTAACCGACATTTTGCCCCCACACTCTCGACAGGGCTTGAAACCAGACTTCCTCTGAGACATAGTAACCTCAGAGAAAAAACACGCAACAGAAAAACACACTGTAACTCGAAAAGCAACAGTAGCTCCCTCGAAGATAACCGTTTCGAATGGCACGGAAAAAAGGGAACTGACGTCGGCGAGGACTTCTTATTGCCTGTATGACGTCAGACAGCGTCGCGTGGGCAAATGTGACGTCCTCGTCGACGTGCAGAAGCTAGGAAGAAGATTTCCATTGAATGCTGGCGCCATGGGAGTATTCATTAGGTGAGGAATCCACAGGTAGCTATTGTATCCATCAGAACTTCCCTTTCAGTACATTTAAGACACCCCTACGGTAGTCCCTAGGTAGCCCCAAGGGCAGGGTGCAGTGTATTTAAAAGGTAGGACATGTACTAGTGTGTTTTACATGCCCTAACAGTGAAATACTGCCAAATCCGGGTTTCAATGTTTCAAGGCCCATCTCCCTCACAGGGTAACATGGGGACTGCCTTTAAATAACTTTAAAGCGCAGATTCCCTTTGAGGGCAGATAGAAATATGGAGTTTGAAGTCTCTGTACTCGATTAAAAAAAACATCTTTAGTGAAGTCGGTTTTTAGATTGTGACTTTGAAAATGCCACTTTTAGAAAGTAGGCATTTTCTTGCTTAAACCATTCTGTGACTCAGCCGGTTTATGGATTCCCCATCTAGGTCAGTTTGACAGTTGGGCTGTTCACAACTCTCCTCTAAACAGTGACACAAAGGGAGCTAGGGTGTAGCCTGCATATCCTGATGAGCCATCTGGGCTAGCGTGGAGGAAGGAGTGGTCACTTACACCTGAAAGGACTGTGCCTGCCCTCACACAATGCAGTCTCCAACCCCCTGGTGTGTGTCTGGAGCCTGACCTTGACAAGGAAGGGTCTTGCAAACACATGAGACTTTGCTTTGAATTTGCCAACTTCAAAGGCAGAACGGGATATAAGAAGAAGACCCAAAACCCCTGACTGTTAGAATCTTTCTAGACTCAAGAGGAACCTCTGCCCAGGGGAAGAGCTGAAGGAGGAGTACTGTCCCTTTGCTGCGTTGCTTTGCTGGACTGGCCTGCAGTTGAAGCTTCTCCCTGAAAAGAGTGAAAAGGGTGAAATTTGCTGTGTGTCCTGCTTGAGAGAGTTCTCTAAGGGCTTGGAGTAGGTAGAGCTTGCCTCCTGTTGGAAGCCTCGGGACACAAAAGACTTCAGATTCCCCGACCTGCAGCACTGGGAACTATGTGTTTTGTGCTGTTCAATAGAAGAAACCACTGCAATGCCACCAACGATGCCGCTGGGCTGCCAATGCCTCACGGAGTCTCATTGCCCCACGACCATGGTCTCACAGATGCCGTCAGACAACTTCACCAAGGCGCTGCTTGCACCGCCACCTGCATCGCCTGCTCAAACCACAGCCTGCGCACCCCCGATGACGACGCTCCTGCTGACACCGGGGCCGCTGCCTGCACCGACGCCTGTGGACACCGCTCATGAGGAGCACGAAGCACAGTCTCGTCCCGAAGCCCTGGTCCACTGACGCCAGCACCCTCAACTCCAGTGTCGTCACCAGGCATCCCTGCTTGGACCGTGGCCTGTGGACACCAATCGTGAGGGTCACGAAGCACTGTCTCGTGCCGCACAGCTGGATTGTGCCTACAGACGACAGCGCTTCAGCAACGACGATGCCGCTGCCTGCACTGTGACCTAGTGACACAGCACCGCCCGCTTCACACCAGTCCTGGTCTCATCAACGCCACTGGATGCCATCACTGAGCCACTGCATGCACCGTGACCTGTGGGCACCGCACATCGCATTGTCCAGCTTCGCACCGCAGTCCTGACGCCATCCACGCCAGCGCTCCTGACTTCATCAGCACATGTTCGATCTGCAACACGTGTGACTTCAAGGGCCCGACAACCCCCGCACAGACTCCTGAAAGGACACCCCGATGCCCGCAACACCGCTCGCTAAAGCTCACTGCGAAGATCACAACGCCCTGCAATTCCAAAGGTACTGTTTGTGGGTCTTCCCAACATCGTAGCGGTCACGCGACGCCACAGCTGGCCTGAACTGTTGGTTTTGTTGATCACACTGCCGTGATAGCCCAAGGTGGAGCTATCGACTTCAAGGAACTGTATTTTTGAGTAAATCTTGCAGAATTCATATAGTTATTTCTGTATGGTGGATTTTAATCAGACTTGGTCTCGTCATATGGATAAATAAATATTGGCTATTGTTCTAAAAATGGTGTGGTGTCCTTTTGTAGTGTTTTCACTTATTACTGTGTGTTATGTGCAAATGCTTTACACACTGCTTCTGAGATAAGCCTGACTTTTAGTGCCAAGCTAAAAAGGGGATGAGCAGGGGTTGTCTGAGCAGGTATCTCCCTTATTCTGACTAGAGTGAGGGTCCCTACGTGGGCGGGGTGCAAACCGACTGCCAAAAAGACACCCCATTTCTAACATGTTTCATAACTGTGAAATAGTTCTGCTAATGTAGGTCCAAAATGCTTTAATGACTGGACAGATTCAGGTTACATAAGAGAAGCCACCTTTTTCTTGATGACATCTATAGCAAATACCTGAGTGAACCTTTCTCATATCCCCAAGTCTTCACCGGACTGTAATAACTGCTATATAAGCTTAACCAGCTAAAAACGTGCAGATATTGTCAGTGTCCAATTGGCCACCAACTTTTTTCACCATGTGTTCCTCAATTCGTTCAGGGTGTGGGGTGAGTTACAAATCAATGCTCTACATGTGCTGCATATAGCTCTTTTTCCCCAGGTGCTCCATTGTGGTTTAGGACTTTCAGGGGACTAAGTTTATGGTGCTTTTTAGGTTCTATCTGACTTGCATCCGGCACATGTCTAACTTGTTGTCTAACTTGTAGGTATCTATGAACCTGTGATTTGTGTAGCTGAAGTTCTTCCTGCAGGAATTAGAAACTTGTGATTTTCGTGGGGCGCTCCACAATGGCTCATGATTTCTAGGGGACTAAACTTAGGGTGTGTGTTGGGGGTTCTATATGACTTGCTTCCAGCACATGTCCAACTTGTAGGCATCTATAAACCTCTGATTTGTCTAGCTGGAATCCCTCCTGCAGTAATAAGAAAGTCTTGCTGCAATTTTCTTCTG
Source organism: Pleurodeles waltl (assembly GCF_031143425.1). Taxonomy (NCBI): domain Eukaryota; kingdom Metazoa; phylum Chordata; class Amphibia; order Caudata; family Salamandridae; genus Pleurodeles; species Pleurodeles waltl. Next base: position 906,013,469 of record NC_090450.1, read on the forward strand.
GCACATCCCCTAGGGTACAAATGCCAATTTTGTCCCAAGTTCAGTAAAAAGATCTTGTGAATTGAATCGTGTGTTTCAGCCAGTTCCCCAGTCACAGTGGTGTCCTATGCATTAATTTCTTATTCTGTTGTACCCGTTACAGTGCATCCCTGTAACACTGCGCTACTCTGCTGGGGAATGGAATAACGTCTGAGAAAACTATTGCTATATAGGATTTCCAACAGCATTCTCATCCATGTCTCAGACTGATATTTCATTTTTGCAATACACTAGTTCATATAGGTTTGTCTCCATTGTAGTGCATACAGACAGGGAATGTTGGATTATTTAGGTACTGAACAATAACATTTAGAAGGCACAGCAACAACATATTCATCTTTTTGCAGAAACAAGATATATTGTAGTTTTCAGGGATATTGCCAATGTTGAGCAATGTGCTGATTTTCTTACGAGTGACTGTCTAAGTCCCACTTCTCCCACTCCATCCTCGTCTCAATGTATGATCCCTCAAGGTTCCAAGTGATGTCTTGGTAAGTTGGTGAGCAGCAGACTAACTGCCTTGCTCCAGAAACATAGGTAAAGATTTGGGATCTTTTGGACATGTCTGCTTTTGTCATTGCTCTGAAAAGTGTCATGCAAAAAAAAAAAAAAAAAAAAGCACAAAATATTTCTTGGCCTCCAATACTAAATTTAGATGAGTTCACTGATGCCTACTAAATATTTGTGTAGGATACTTTCTTTCAAAAATGTTTCCACAATCTGTCCAAGTAGAACATAAGCCCAATAGGAGTACAGTACATCAGTGTTACTTCACAATTCTCATTCTTTATCTTTTAATATGGGGCTAATCTTTCTAGTCACCAGTGCTCTGTGCACCAACTGTTTTCCGGGTACTTCGTTTTGTTTTTTAGAACGACCATTGGCAACTGCAGTCTTCTAATTCATTCTGACTATATATGACACTGTTTTCAAAATGGGTAATCATTTTTAAGCTCATCTCACGAGCCGGACAATGCTCAGAAAAAAGGAGTCCTGTATTAATGACAAAAGGTAGAAGGGATAATGTGAGCATTTTCTTTTCAAAACGCACGTCTTATGTTTTTCATAAAAGCCAGGGCTCTCTCATCTCGAGTTCTTACCCTTCCTGTAACAAATATGCTCTCTGCTGACAACCTTGTCATATTAACAGCGTGAATTGTTTCTCTGCAGAAACATTTGGAAGCTTTGTTCAGCAGTCGCCTCATTGCTTGGCTAGAAACCTCAGCCAAACTTAATGATGCTATGCCAAGTTAACAATAAGTTCTTTATAAATAAAGGCCCGGTTCATTGTTACCGGATAAATTGTATTAGGATTACTTCTGAATCAAATTATTTTTTGGCTGCCCAGTGCACAAATCGAAAAAATGAATATTCGTAACTCAGTCAGGTGTTTAGATTCTGAGGGAGAAGATGCAAGACGCACAGAGAGCTAGGGTCAGAGCAGCAGCATTGCTGTGTTCTGGGCCACTTATGCAGTTCATCCCCAAGTGACTGACTAAATGTATACACCCAGAGGCCTCCAATGAAATCACCTAAATCAAGATTTCTGAAGGCTCCTAACTGGACAAAAACAAGACCTACATTGGTAGTAAACTGGAAGTTGTCTCACAAAGTACTTATAATGAGAAGTAAAAACACAAGGATCGCCACAAATCCCAAGCAAACAAAAAAACTGACCGTACATCATTGCGCAGAGCAAGTGCAACAGTACTCTTATCAGATCCTCAACACGTCTGATCAATGGGGAACACTACACAAGGGCAAGAATAACTCAAATGTCTACCTAGTCTATCAAGCACTACTCCTTAAAACCCAACAAACTCAAACTGGACTCAGGTTGCCACCCCCGCTTTTAAAGCACTTGGTGACAAATCCTCAAGTCACACAAGGCACAAAGAAGCTAACTTCTCTAACACGAAGAATCTATCAATCACGCCCCTGATGCAACGTCATTCAGGATGTAACAGTGTAATTATTTTTCCTCAACCCTGTAACCAGTGGATTTAGTGGCAGAACCAATATCAACACCTGTCCCTGCAATCTCCACAGCCAACAAATTAACTCAAGCACCTACCTACTCCTTACATATAGAGACAGTAGCGCAGATCCATTATCACAACAAAGGCAAAATGTGGGACTCAGCTGACAAATCCCCGTCAATCCGCAAGTCTCCCCATGTAATACCGAATGCCTTACCCAGGATTGACAAATCAGATCAGAACACAAACTTAAAACGTCTCCTACTAAATGAACTTGATGGAAAGTTATTAGAAGACATGGAGCAAATGCAGCAAAGGGTTCCAAATTTGGCAACCAACCATACCCCTGACCAGAACACAACAACAGAAACAGTACTTATGTGAAGAACCCATAATAAGAACTATCAAAGCAAAATTATTGTTGTCAATTTTATATGGGCATCTAGCTAACCCAGGGAAACTGTCCCCAGCTTAGGACAATTTTCAGTGTAAGGCGTATAGAAGAGCTTTTAATCTACCAAGGTACACTGGACGATCCCTCTCACAACTTGAGTTTGGGCTAACAGTACAAAACATTGATTGCAAAGCCTCTTCCCTTAAATAATTTAATTATTTTCATCAAGCCGAACATGAAGCCTTAAAAAGCACTCTAAAAGAGATTTAAAAAAAAAAAAAAAAAAAAAAAAAAAAAAAAAAGAATCAGTGAGCCCTACATTTAAATGCTGCTGCAAAGGATCTGAAAGTGAACCTGGAAGCGATGATGCAAACTCTTGTTTCAAGTCCCAAACTAAAGGCCATGTTAGAAAAACAAGCCATAGCTCTATCTCAGAAGGTGGACTTGGACAAAATAGAATCAGCTGTCTATGCTTCCTTGGTCGCCAAATCGTACAATGGTACAAGAATGCAACCATACCTGAAAGTGGCCCCAAGCAAGGACTGTAGATTATGTATCCTGCACGCTCGACTTATGTTTCTAATAATACTAATCTCCTTCGAACTACTTATAGGCTGCCCAGGTTTTTAATGTATTTCTTATTTTCTCAATTAATATTATCTGGACTTATTGCGTTTGTTGGATACATTTTAAGTAACAATCAATAAAAATAAATAAAAAAATCATCACTCACTGCCTCTATAAGATTTTCTTGTAGCCCTCTAGCATTTGAAAGTCCCTTGGTTGCACAAATAGTAATAATTACATAGTATGACACAGTAGAGGGGAATGTAACATATAGAGCAGAAACCTGGGGTTATTTCATTTGTGTGGGCATAGACCAAGATGATAATTCTCATTTCAAGTCAGCAGTTGGGTCTGACATTCACATCCCTAAAATAATAATTGTGTTTGAACAGGAAGGCTCAGACAATAGCTACCAGATTGCACCAACACGCATTATTTCCTAAGTTACTCTCTAAAAGAAGCCAGATCCTGCATTGTATATACTTGGATTTATAGACGGGCCTGCAGATGGACATAGGCAAGAGTTGATCTTGGTTAGCCTTCATGAAATTAAGTGTTCCACAAGGAAAGGAAAGGAAAGAAAACTATCTTTAATTGTTTTGGACGCAGGAGAAGTTAAAGCTAGCTGTCACAGATCATCCGTGAGCATTTCAAGATATAACTCGCCAACAGCTTAAAAAGGTCCACCCGACTGAGGCTAGCTTTTGTCCGACTGAGGGTAGAACTTTTGACGAGCAGAGAACGATGACAAGCGTGTGGTTTGGATTAATGAAACTAGAAACCGAGATGAGCGTAAGAAAATAAATCAAGCACACTGTGTATAGACTTCTCTTATAAAAAAACAGCTGAGAAGCGGGCTCATTTCATTATACAATTTATAGGCAGTAACACTACCACTTTTACTTGAATTCAAAAATGTATCTTTAAATACCATGCGTCACTTTATTTTTTATTTTTTAGGCGTATGAACAATTAGTCACCTGAACTACATATACTTCTCTCTGGAATACTCAGTATATAAAAACTTGTGACTGTCCCATTACTTTAGGGGGAGACACTATGAGGCTGAGACTGAGGTTGGATGCACCACAAATTTCATCCACAAATCCAGCATTAAAAAAAAAAACGTGTTTTTGAACCTACCCCGCCCCTCCTCTGCCATTTTTTTTTTTTCCTCTGCCAACACATCCCTCAAAAACAACCCATCTAATGTGGATAGTATTCGTTTGAGATTTTGAATTAATGGATAACAATTCACAAATTAACAGTGAGAATGTCATGCTGCAAAACAATCACTCTAGTTACACAACAATCAATTTGTGCCAATAGCACGATAAAGACATTAGTCACAGCTCCGAAGTAAGCAGAGAAGATTGCAGATGAATGCCACACAAAAGTGGCTTCAGACTTTGTAGTTTTGCGATATGCATTATGATTTTGCACTTATTTGTCAATTATGTTTTATCTTTCACTAGCTAGATTACTGGTGTCACCTAAAAATTCGGGACAGGAGCCAACAAATTATAGATTAGCAGCTACTAGATTACTTCCCAAATACCTAGACTTCAGTCCACTTCTGTCAGTTATGTCAGTTATGTCCTCCATAGATCACCAACACCCTAGTCGCAAGCTTAAGCCTTAGTTGGGCAAAAAGCATAGGGTCTCACAAGAGCAGCCACCTATGTAATTAAGCTTTGGAAGTCCAAACCACCATAAAAGAGTGCTAAGGATGGCCATACAGCATCGGATGAAGACCTCCCTCTCGAATCCTAGAGCTGCTGTACTATCAGAAGGCTAGGACGAAGCAAAATGAGGAAGAGTGACATTGCAGCCCAATTATTTTCCTCCTTTCAATTCCCCTTTCTGCAATGACCTTGCAGGTAAATTAATTAGTTGTGGTGAAGGAACTTAAGCATCTCCCTGCAAACACAGCAGCTTGTGTTCTGTATTCCAACACATGTCTAACAGTTTACTAAGCATTCTGTCTGTCTCAGGCCCATGTTCCTCACACTGTCAAGACCCCTCAACACTCCTCTGTATCCTTATGTACACAGCTCCGTCTTCCCTTCTGGCTGACCAAACTCGAACGTTTCACAACCCAAAATGCACAATCACTACTATGTGAAGATGGATGCATTATTTAAATCAGTCTGACTCTTGTTCCAAGATTCCCTCTCTCAAAGCCACAGTTTATGGAACCCGCCTAGACCTTTGAAGCAGATTTGTGGGAAAAGATGTTCCAGGCAATAAACCACTAACACATGAAAATGTATTCCTCTTAATTACCTGTGCCCGAGTGTTGGAAAGTTGATCCATGGTTACTGTCCTTTACGATTTAAAAGGAGGACAGGCCAGAAATTCTCATAATCTAATCAATATGATGTACCCATCTTTTAGTGCTAGCAAAGAATCACTACACTGCAAACTGAGCAAAAGTATAGGATTTCCGATTTGACCATGTGAAATCATTAACTACGGGTAGGCTTTCTCTCACAAAGCCAAATGTCTGCCCAAAATGCTTTGTTGAACTTAGGGTTCAGGTCTTCTTCACAAAATGTTGCATAGGTTTACAGCATTCTTCCTCATTCACACCCCAGTACTGTAGGTGAACACAGGCCATTAACTTCCAGGGTCTTCTCATTGGAGGTCATACGATTCCCTATGGAACTCAGTGTCCACAGTCAATAAAGGAGGAAGAGCAACTGGAGGGATTTTCATAAGAATTATTGTAGAATAACTGATATGCCTCAAGGATCTTTGGGTGAATGAGTATGTAAACATTTCTGTTGTGCCCATAATCATGAAAGGGCTTTTTGGAAAATGGGATAAAAGATCAACCAAAAAAGAAACTGTGAATTGTATGTAATTACTTAATGTATGGGAGGGTGGGAAATTCAAGAGATCGAAATGAAGATGAAAAATGTATGAAAAACAACAATAGGCTTACTCAACTTTCATGGCAATAGTATCCTGCCCTCACGTCCGCTAACCCAGTCTCTGAAAGTGTGCTCTTAAATAGTTATTTTTTTCCTTTCACCGTCTTTTCATCCCAACTGGAAAGCCCAACTCCCTCTTCTGAGCCCATGTACTTCCTTGACAAAGATTGCTCAATAGGATTCATCGATGTAGACTTCATAATTAAGCTACATTTTTAAATTATTACTGTTATTTCTTACATTTGTTAAGACGCCTCACCTGAACGTCTACTGGAAAACAGACTTACTGGACAGACAGAATTGAAGAGCAGCGCTCAGGTTTTTATACCGGGTCACACGCAATGTCCAGTCAAGAAAAAGAATGTACAGATTTTTAGTTATTGTTAGCTAGAAGAAAGCTAAACTGGCTCAGCAATAGAGCCCAAATGGTCAAATGGTGGATGACAAATGTTGGAGGAAGGAGTCAGCTGAAGGAGCTGGAATGAGAGCGGATAAACTGATTCCAGACTCATGGAAAATGTCAAATTAGGACATGGGTTATAGGGCATTAAGGTTCTCACTGGATGAGGGCCTGTCACGAAGGGGCGTCGACTAGCCGTGCAGGCAAGATTCGATGTAACATGCTACATGGGGAATTAGGACGAGTGAGATGTAGGAGACCCTCGATGCGACGGGGATTTGCGAAATGCCTCGGACCTGAAGGGAGGAACTGCAATACCCAAGCAATGCACACCGCCCACATCTCTGGCATCTTTTTATTGTTTACTGTTGTGATTTTCATGAGAATTTGACGCACAGCTAAACGAATGCTATTTGTCTTTAAAAAAAATACATATATATTACACACACACACACACACACACACAAGCATTGAGAAAAAATATAATAAAAATATCTTTAATGATTGTTTAGATTGGGCTCCAGGCACAAACACATGATATGCAGTCTCAATTTGCAGTTCACAGTTACCACCTAATCTCTCTGCGGTTTGATGAGAATAACAGTTGAAAACAACTCCTACCACTGTTTCTCTGGAGATTTTCCAAACAAGAGGGCATATAAGGTCAGAATCGTACTTAACCTATAGGTGCCATTTCAGTGCATCATATGCATGTTCTAAATAAAGAGACAAGGCATTTGTTGCACTTAAATGGAAACTATTTGGATTAGAGGTAGTTACTTCGCAGTTCAAGAAAGAACAGGGAATTTCACGGTTTTTTCAATCAAAACCTTTAATGTTGCTCAGCACAGCTTTACATTTAGCCTAAATGTGTTTTAGTTCTCCGTTTACAATCAGGTCTAAAACAATGGAGAGGATACACAAACACTAATTTCACTAATTCTCTGCGAGTTCTATAACAGATGGTCCGCTAGTTAGCCAAGACAATGAGTACCCAAATAAACCAGGTGGCAACTGCCCAAGCTAATACAAGAACATTGCAATGAGCACATAACTCCCCATGGGAAGTAGTGCCAAAACTGGTTCTAATGCAATACGCAATGGCTTCTGCACAAACTAATCAGTTTAACTAGACTCATAACTATTGCTGAATTTGATTAAGAAACTGATTTGAGACTGCTCCATGTCAGACTTTTAGAATATACAGACAAAATAACATAGAAGCAATTTAAATGGAATCCATTTACATAGCAATTGGTTACCTTCAAAATCTGACAGATTGACACCACCTCAGAGACGAAAACTTTTCAACTCCGATCTAATCATACAGTTTAACAAACAAGTCATGCTAGACCGAAACAGCCAGGGGGAAACGGGCACCATAAATTGTGCAGTTATTTCATGACGACCAAATGGAATTAGAAGATTACTGCTTGTACTCACTGCTAAACTATGTTACAATGTAATTAATGGGGGTGGAGGGCTCAACTAGACACAACCTCACTCTAGATACAATGCAAGGGATCACATCCTCACTTCCTCATCACTGAGATTCTACTCATCTCAGTTTCCTGGTAAGAATTGCTAGAAATGTGGTCTCCAGTTGGCAGCCGTTTGCACCCTGTCCCAGTAGGGACCCTAACTCTAGTCAGGGTGAGGGAGTCACATAGCTAAGATAACCCCTGCTCACCCCCTCATTAGCTTGGCTCAAGCAGTCAGGCTTAACTCAGAGGCAATATGTAAAGTATTTGTACACACACACACAGTAACACGGCAAAAACACCACAAAAGTACTCCACACTAGTTTAGGAAAAAAGCCAATACTTATCAGAGTAAAACAAAACCAAAATGACTAAAATCCAAAATACACAACGATAATAACTTTTCAAAGGTTTAAAAGAGCCTTAATCCTTAGGAATCAATGGTTATATCCTTTTAACACAGCATTGGGATACATCTAAAAAACAAAGATGATGCGGGCTGCAAAGGGGTGATGCATCGGAAAAGCAAGCAATGCGCTGATTCTTTACTGCGCAGGGGTGACGATTCATCGATTCTTTCCTCGCAGGTAAGGCAATGCGTAGATTCTTTCCTCGCAGGGGAGGGGAAGTGTCGGTTCCTTGCTGTGGTGCAGGGTTGATGAGAAACTTACTCCCTGGGACGAAGCATGGAAAATCCAAACGCGCAGTGCTGATGGATGCTGCATCAATTCTTCTGCCGCAAGGCAGGCACTGCATCGATTTTTCAGTTGTGGGGCAGGCACTGCGTCGATCTTTCTGCCGGGGCGTGCAGATGCGTGAATGTTCTCCATCAGGTCACTAACTTAAATTTTCAAGGGCCCAGGGACTGGAGTTGGTACCACCTGGCAAGTCAGGACTCTTAGCAAAAGAGCCCAGGCACTGGCAGACGGAGCCTTTGATGTCCATGAGACTTCTTAACAGGAGGAAAGCTCAGTTCAATCCCTTGGAAAGCAGGATGTAGAAAGCAAAGTCCAGTCCTTTCACTCTCAGGACAGAAGCAGCAAGCAGCAGGCAAGCACACAAAAGCAACAGGCAGAGTGACAGTCCCTCTCACAGCATCCAGTTCTTCATCCTGGCAGAATGTCCTCAGTCCAGAAGTGTTCTAACCTTGTGGGGTCAAAGGTCCAGTACTTATACCCATTTCTGCCTTTGAAGTAAGTAAACTTCAAAGAAAAGTCTTTGTACTGCACAAGACCCTGCCTTTCTGACCCTGGCCCCAGACACACCAGTGTGCTTGTTGACTGCTTGAAGGACAGGCACAGCCCTATTCAGGTGCTAGTGTCAGCTCCTCCCACCATTCTAGCTCCAGAAGACCCATCAGGATATGCAGGACACACCTCAGCTCCCTTTGTGCGACTGTCTAGAGTGAATTCACAAACAGCCCAACTGTCATGCGGAACCAGACATGCATTCCACAGGGGTACAGAATGGTTAAGCGAGAAAATGTCCACTTTCTAAAAGTGGCATTTTCAAACTTACAATTTAAAAAACAATTTCACCAAAAAATGTGTTTTTAGATTGCGAGTTCAGATAATCCAAACTCTTTATCCCCATCTGCTCCCAAGGGGAAATTAACCTTAAGATATTTCAAGGCAATCCCACTGTTACCCTATTGGAGAGACAGTCCTTGCAGTAGTGAAAAATGAATTTACCTATCAGGACATGTAACGCACACCAGTACATATCCTACCTTTTAAATACACTGCACCCTGTCCACGGGGCTGCCTTGGGTGTTCCTTTGAAGTGACGTACATGTAATAAAAGGGAATGTTTGGGCCTGGCAAATGGGTGCACTTGCATGGTTGAAATGGCAGCTTAAAACTGCCCACAAAGACACTGCAGTGGCAGGTCTGAGACATGTTTACATGGCTACTCGTGTGGGTGGCACAATCAGTGCTGCAGGCACACTAGTAGCATTTGATTTTCAATCCCTGGGCACACAGGGTGCACTATACTAGGGACTTACTAGTAAATTAAATCCCCAAATTGTGGATAAACCAATCACCAATACCATTTAGACAGGGAGTAGTTGTACTTTAGCACTGATCAGCAGTGGTAAAGTGCTCAGAGTACTAAAGCCAGCAAAAAATGATATTCAACACAGAATCAAAAACTGGCAATCAGAAGCTAAAGAGGCAGGGGAAATCGTGCCAAGAGCTGACAGATTTAACAATAAATATTTTGGGATTGCTTTCCTTGTAAATAAGAAGTCTATATATTTTGTGGGCAAATTGATTTACATACTAACAAACTGTCTATTTACATCAGCAGAGATGGACACAGATGTAGTTAATAGTAGCAACTAAAGACTGTAAGACTAACAAAATGATTGGCAATGAATGTGGTTTTAATCTGGGAAATTAACTAAATATGGATTAACTAATAAGAACATTTCTTATGCATTCATAGGCCTTTCCTCATATCAATTCTTGAAGAAAGCTCATGCCCAGTAAGGAGACAGTTCATGCAGAAATCTTTGTTGCACAGAATCACATCATGGAATCCAAAAGGGTGGAATCTTGACAGTACATGAAAGATACTTGTGGACTCCTAGAGTAAAGTCCAAATAGACTATCATTGTGATCATTTTCAATAATTGTTCTGATACTTTTTTATGGAATGCATTATAAAAGATGTTGATACTTAATTACAGATAAATATAGTTTAACATAGAAAATACATTGAAAAAAAGACATTCTTAAATGACTATTGTACAGTTAAAATTAAGGTAGGCAATGCACCCCTTCTTCGTGGTCACCACAGTTTTTTAGTTTTTTGCTGGACCCTTTATTTTTGCTGGCTATACAGCTCTGTGTATTTTACCCCTGCTAATCAGCAGTAAAGTGCATGTGCTCCCTATTTAAACATGGTCAAATTGGCATACTCCTAATTGGTACTTATTCAATTTGCCTGTAGGCGCAAAAGGACGTTAAATGCCACTAGTGAGCTCAAGCACCTATTAATCCACCCACTAGAGTGATTTTGCAAACACAGCATCAGGCCTACACTATGTAACCTGACTGCAGCAGTGTAAACACTGCAATTCGACCTGCCAAAATAATCCCTTTTTGACAGGTCCATACCTCCCTTTTAAATATTATTAAGTCATCCCTATGGAAGGCCTTGCAGCCCATAAGCCTGGGTTGCATGATATTGAAAAGTAGGACATGTAGAAATGTAATTTCACTGAGGCAGGCCTAGCTATTCTATGTAGAAAACCAGAGTATAAATTAAAGTCCTAATACTTTATTTCAGGAATGGGACTAGCTGGAAAATTAAATAACCATTTTTAACAGTTATTAAATATCAAATTCAATGACGTCAGATTTTTAATAAGGATTAGGGGAAAGTGATTTTTAGAAAGTTATCCTTTACATATCTCAACTGTTTAAATTCTAATAAGCATAATTCTCTGCCAGCTCTCAGAAAGTAATTATCCTTACCTAAATGTGAAGAAGTGTGAAATGCATTCTAGAAGCAAACAATAGGCTGATCGGAATGGGTAGAGAACCACACAGAATAAGCCGAGTGGGGGCAGTATCCTTTTTGAGATTACAGTGTCAAAGCCTGCTTGAAAAGCTTGCTGGGTTTACATATAATACATGGGGAGTGCTTGAAAGACAGAGAAAGGGATACCAGCATAACTATAGTGTATCCACGGTCTGCTTGCTGAAGGACCTGCTTTGTTGCACCAGATTTCCGTCTCTGGGTTTTCCGTGTAACAATGGGGCAAATTTGAAAGGAAGGAAATAGAATGCCTAAACAAGCCTTGTGCATCCTGTGTCTGGAAAACACTACTTTTGTTCTAAGAGACTTCCAGTTTATTGTGGGAACAGTGGCTGCCCCAAACTGGATTTCAGTGTTTGATGTGGGAAGACACTAGGATTACCATTGTGTATATATATATATATATATATATATATATATATATATATATATATATATATATATATATATATACACACACACATACACACACATATATATATATATATATATACACACATACACACACACACATATACATACACACACATATACATACATACACACACACATACATACACACACACACACATACATACACACACACATACACACACACACACATACACACACACACACACACACACCCTCCCCCCCCCCCCCTCTCCAACCAAAACCACCACCCCCTTCCCTTTCAGGAACCATGTTTAGTGTGGCTGAAGGCTTTTGCTATATTAAAAATGCCCAAAGTAAAGTGAGTACGGTTGGCCCTCGGAACATTTACCTGATTCATTAGGGAGTCCCACGAGTTATTCCCATCCACTAGCTTGTGCCAGGCATCTCCAGGAAACCAATTCAGAACACAACTGGACTCTATGACTCATGCTGTTTGGTATGTGAGAGGAGCCCTGAAGGACTGGACCAGCGTTCTCTTGCCTGTTAAAGCTATGAGGGACCAGTGGCAAGTGGACCTGGACTGAACCCTGCTGTTGGTCTTTGCCTGACACCCTGGGAGTATCCAGGTTTCTTCTCCTGAGGTCGTGGGGGGCTTTAGAAGGGTACTACTTTGGTGGATTAGGACTTGAGACTACAGTCAGAAGGTAACATTTTTGACCAGAATAAATCTGGTTGGTGTAGCCATTCCGGACTCCATTGCGGTCAATGTCAATTTCGCTGAAGTCGTGGTCTACCGTGATCATTGGCAGTTGGTGCTTCTTGGCACTACTTAAAAAAAAAAAAAAAAATTAAAAGAAAAAAAAGAGCCTATCTCCCATTACCCTTACTGGATTTTTGTCACTTTGGTGTTATATTATTTAATACAATTTAATATATATTTTTTAATTTGGTTCAGATTTTTATTGTTATATATTTCGACTTTATTACTGTTTTGGTACTGCATACATACCTTACACATTGCCACTAAGTTAAGCCCGTCTGCTCAGAATTATTTAGTAACTAGTGGTTTACTTTGAGTTGGGCTATAGTTATATCTTAAGGAGTGGACTGTGGGGCAGGAGGGTACAACAGATCATTGGAAGTACGCCGTATGCCCTTGATTTAGATATTTGGATAATGCACTCCTTTGCCCAAATAAATGACCTCATGGCAGTTGATAAATGTCAGGAAGGTCGCTGTAAAATGTTGTCTATCCAGCGGGACTCTGTCACTATGGAGGAGGTGTTGGAAACGTTTAGCCTTGGGGGGGGGGGGGGTGACAATTCTTACAATATGGCAAAATTGTAGCCACGGAACGCCAGCTATGGCAGACTTTCTCTGAGCCATCATAAACTGGTGAGGTTACTGTCTAATGCTGGTGGGTATAGGCTCATTGTACACCCATACAGAGAGCTGTGAATAGACAGGTGGTTAACAGCGCTACATGTAGAAGAAACCATGGCAACGAGTTAGCGATGAGCCTCTTACTCCCAAAGCCTGGCTTAAGATTCACACTGGTATTCTGAGGGTGTCCACTTGCGGCTAATTCAAACAGATTCAGTATAATATTGTCCATATGGTGTACCTAATCTCTTAGTGATTACATTCTATGTACCCAACTAGGAAGCAGCATTGTCCCCTCTGTGGAGCAGTGTCGCCCATTTCCTACATATGTTGTGGCAATGTACAGCTAATATGTCTTATTGGAAGGAGGTACTGTCCCACATCAAGCATACTACTGGCTGGGACTTGCCCCGTCTGATTACCCAGTGTGTGCTGGATCGGATTCCCAACAAAAAAGACACAGAGTAGGCAATACACGATCTTGGGGCTTACTGTGGCAAAACAGCATATTATATAATGTTTGTTTTTCTGTCCAACAACTATGTTTATATTACTTATACCATCCTTTATTTAAATACCCTTAATTAGGGATATGTAAGATATTCTCAGATTGGTATGTGGCAGATATTATTAATTGTTTTTGTATCAGCTAGTGTTTTTCTCTTCACAATGATTCTGCACTGTACCATGTAATATGCTTCAAACTGCCATTAAAGACATTGAAAAAGTTATTCCTTGAGGTGCGTAGTCACCCACCACACTTAATAGTCCAGTTAATACAACAAGCACTGGCAAAGCCAAAAAGACTGGCCTGGCCCTTTTGATGCGATGGTTACATTTTATTTTCTGATAATACGTGCACTGTAAATAAAAATAACAAAATGGAACTTATTGCCACTTACATGTGGCTATCGCATGGTTCCAACTAAAAATGTAATTTAAAACTATCGAAGATGGTTCAGATGTGCTATGCATGTTAGTGTCATTAAAAGAGACAAGAAGAAATTCAAGCCTAACCAGCCACTCAAACTACAGGCAGCTACAATGTAACATTGTGACCTTATTCCAATAAATATAAAAAGAAGATGGAAAAGAAATCGGCATCTATTTGGGCAACTTAAGTGCAGGCAAAATATATATTCGGTATTTAATGCGCAACTTGACACTGCATGGTTCAGATCACTTACCCATTAGCCGCTCACTAAGCTAATATTTATGTTGCCTGTGATTTCAGTGGTTGGTTAGCCAGCAATTTCTTCTTGTCTAAAATATTAACACTAATAACAATAATAAAGGGCAGAGGCAAAATGTGAATTTAACAGCGATATATGGATCTTATGTATGAATTTATTGGAAAAATAATAGTCTTGCACATCAACTAAAGCAGTCTTAAAGATCAGACGTAAGCCAATAATATTAACGTGATTATTTGACAAGCTACAACTCAAGCTGATGACAATTAGCATTGGAGTGCAAACTAACTGCACACCAGTTTCACTCAAATACAATCCCTAGATTGTGTGTTGGACAGTAAAAGACTATACAGTCCCTTGATCTAACAGGTTTAGAGAGTAGAAGTTATTCTCCCCCCACCACCGAAATAAAGATTACACTCGACGGAAGGTGCATTTCAAGAGCATATGAGTCACCTGCACAACACGTACTACACCTGAAGGAACCAAGCTTCCTTCGATAGGGAGGTGATTTTATTTCAATGTAGAGTGCGTGGTGCACCATTAATTTATATCCCAATAAATAGAAACGAATATCTGCTTTCCACTGCACCAGCTCAGACCCAACGTCTTTATAGCGCACTGCACCACAGATTTTCCATTGGAATCCTTTTAGATTTAATGGGACATTAAAATCAATATAGTTCATTATACATTTTTTTTTAAAGCCACGTTCACTGAAAAGTGATGTGAACCCAGCACCTGTTGTCTTCGACAACAGCTCTGCATATTTTTCCAACCCAATGACTGCTACTTTGTGTGTAGGTTGCTTCTTGCAGCCTTGAGAATGTCTCTATGCCCTGGGAGGGGGAAAAGGAAAATGGGAGAGGGGAGGCCTGAGTCGGTGATGGCAGTGGCGGTTTGTTTTACTGTTTTGCTAAGAGTCTTGAATGTTTCCAAGTAGTTTACAAAATAGATTACATAATCACATACCTGACACATAAGTCAAAAGAAAACAAACACTCTTTGGTCAGGTTAACGGCTGAATTAGTAGAAGCTGGTAATCTTTCAAAGTGGCAGGGGATGATAAACGACCAGAATGACACCGCTTGCAAGTAAAGTGAGCACTCAGGAAGGAAGGAGTGAGCTCAATATATTCGAATACTTACCCTGAGTCCATCAAGAGTTGATACTCCCAGGTCTGAGGAAGTAAATTTTGCGAAAAATGGTGGCAAAACAGCTAATTTTCAGCCCAAATTCCTAATTAATGTCTAAAAAGTCAGTTTAGAAAATGCTATTTCACATCGCCCTTCATTTACCACATTTATCTACGTTCTACATTTAATTATTACCTCCTTACGGTTAGATTTTCAATGCTAAGTAATGATAATTGAGAATACCCCTGGACAGGGAAGAAGGAAAAATAAAAGTTACACAAATTTTGCAAACTAAGGCTGCGTAACGGAGCAAAACAGATTTTACAGACATTCAGTCCTCCCTGTTTGTACAGAGACATTAGGGTACGGTGAAAAAGACCAGCTGCACTAACCATACATCTGAGGGCTTCAGACAATATAAAGCATTTTGAGTTAAATACCCGTTTTAAATAAATATGTCTCAATGCAATCATTCTGCCCCCAAACATCAGCTTGCAATGACCCCATAGAAATGATGATCATTTTTTATGAAAAACCAACCGTTGTGAAGAAAAGACAGTTTTTATTCTTAGGAAACTTCATTTTTTATTATAACCAATTACTTGCAGGTACTACTGCAACATATGGATAGATTCTATTTTACATGCCCATGAATCATCATCACTTGCGAAAGATGTCCATAGCATGTCAGTCACAGTCACTGTCCCACCAGGGCCAGCAGTACACTCATCAGCACGCCATCGTTGTCTGCCACGGGCCAGGAGTTACCATAATTATGCCAGGGGTGGGCAGGCAAGGCTGTTTCTATTGGATGTATTACCACACATGATGGGACCCTTTATAGCAGGAAACACACAGACTAAGCTGCTCTTTTTAATTATGGCACTGGTACCGTTAACACGCACTGCCTTTCAGGTCAGCGACCGTGTTAAATCTCTACCACTTCAATGTGTAGGCAGATGAGGAGTATGATGATAGGGAACCCTGCAAAGGGTGGGTAGGGGTTGGGGATTGTGGCAGGGGATATAAACAAGCAGTCATCTAGATCTAGGTTTCCCTACATGGCTAAACAGGATGGTGGAGCAAAAATACATTTGATCATTTACTTCAGCACACATTCTCATCACTTTAACATTGAACGAGGCCTGCATAAGTTTTTTCAGGTTGCCCCAAAAGGCCGAGGAAAAGTATTCTTACAACAAATATTCTTACTGTAGCCTGTTACTTCTGTGTTTAAACAATTACAACCCCACATGCACAAAACCCTACGCACACAAACGTACACCAGGGAATGCTTATACAGGGAGTGCAGAATTATTAGGCAAGTTGTATTTTTGAGGATTAATTTTATTATTGAACAACAACCATGTTCTCAATGAACCCAAAAAACTCATTAATATCAAAGCTGAATATTTTTGGAAGTAGTTTTTAGTTTGTTTTTAGTTTTAGCTATGTTAGGGGGATATCTGTGTGTGCAGGTGACTATCACTGCGCATAATTATTAGGCAACTTAACAAAAAAAAATATATACCCATTTCAATTATTTATTATACATTTCTGACATTCAAAAACAAAACAAAAACAAATCAGTGACCAATATAGCCACCTTTCTTTGCAAGGACACTCAAAAGCCTGCCATCCATGGATTCTGTCAGTGTTTTGATCTGTTCACCATCAACATTGCGTGCAGCAGCAACCACAGCCTCCCAGACACTGTTCAGAGAGGTGTACTGTTTTCCCTCCTTGTAAATCTCACATTTGATGATGGACCACAGGTTCTCAATGGGGTTCAGATCAGGTGAACAAGGAGGCCATGTCATTAGATTTCCTTCTTTTATACCCTTTCTTGCCAGCCACGCTGTGGAGTACTTGGACGCGTGTGATGGAGCATTGTCCTGCATGAAAATCATGTTTTTCTTGAAGGATGCAGACTTCTTCCTGTACCACTGCTTGAAGAAGGTGTCTTCCAGGAACTGGCAGTAGGACTGGGAGTTGAGCTTGACTCCATCCTCAACCCGAAAAGGCCCCACAAGCTCATCTTTGATGATACCAGCCCAAACCAGTACTCCACCTCCACCTTGCTGGCATCTGAGTCGGACTGGAGCTCTCTGCCCTTTACCAATCCAGCCACGGGCCCATCCATCTGGCCCATCAAGACTCACTCTCATTTCATCAGTCCATAAAACCTTAGAAAAATCAGTCTTGAGATATTTCTTGGCCCAGTCTTGACGTTTCAGCTTGTGTGTCTTGTTCAGTGGTGGTCGTCTTTCAGCCTTTCTTACCTTGGCCATGTCTCCGAGTATTGCACACCTTGTGCTTTTGGGCACTCCAGTGATGTTGCAGCTCTGAAATATGGCCAAACTGGTGGCAAGTGGCATCGTGGCAGCTGCACGCTTGACTTTTCTCAGTTCATGGGCAGTTATTTTGCGCCTTGGTTTTTCCACACGCTTCTTGCGACCCTGTTGACTATTTTGAATGAAACGCTTGATTGTTCGATGATCACGCTTCAGAAGCTTTGCAATTTTAAGAGTGCTGCATCCCTCTGCAAGATATCTCACTATTTTTGACTTTTCTGAGCCTGTCAAGTCCTTCTTTTGACCCATTTTGCCAAAGGAAAGGAAGTTGCCTAATAATTATGCACACCTGATATAGGGTGTTGATGTCATTAGACCACACCCCTTCTCATTACAGAGATGCACATCACCTAATATGCTTAATTGGTAGTAGGCTTTCGAGCCTATACAGCTTGGAGTAAGACAACATGCATAAAGAGGATGATGTGGTCAAAATACTAATTTGCCTAATAATTCTGCACTCCCTGTACTTGATCTCGCTAAGTGTAGAGTGAGATGCTCAGAAGAGTATTTGTGTTTAAAGTGCATATATGTTAAATTTTCATTGCCTCGTCAATTACTACTCAAAAAGGCAGCAATGGCATCACAGAAGAGGTGGGCACTGGTGAGTCACCCCCTTCTTAGGAGGTGTTCATGTTGGCATAATGCCAGCTTGGCACTTATTCGCCACCTCTTCGTGCGTTACAGTCAGAATGCAGGCAGCGGACCAGAGGCTTCGCACAGTGTGTAGCCAGGTTCACACTGTTCACCGTGCCAGCATCGGAGGGGAAGGAGTCGACCACGGACAGCCAATCTCTCTAGGACACGGAAGTAGCCCGCTGCAGCTTTTACCCAATCACGGGCAAGCAGATGTATTCAGGTGTCATTCTGTATTTGTTTTGATAAGCAGTTTTATATACCGCGAACTAGACCCTCCACCAGGACAGCAGAGCACTTTACATACATTAATTACAAGTGATACAGAGAACTAGGAATGGACGCCTATACAATGTGGCAGTTACAAAGGATTCTCAACGGGATTCGGGGGGCAGGGAACTTCTTGCAAAGGGCCGATCCAGTAGTGGAGAAATCGGGGGTGGCAATTCATGGACCAAAAATGAAGCATGAATAGTTGGGGTTCTGGGTGACCCTATACACACAAAAGGAACATACTCGGTCCAATTTACATCTCAATTTCCGGGACCCCACAATAGTCCATCTAAATAACAGATGAACTGAGGTAATTCATGGCCGGCAGTGACATGGAAACGTAGGAATTTAAGCTTTCACGAAGATCGGATAATAGGGGTTTGTTCTTAACTCTGGCAAGGTGGCTTTACAGATTTTTGGGCCACTCCGTAGTGGAGTCTCAGGAGTAAATGAATTATAGTTTTGACCTCTTCAGTTAGAACAAGGGGTCCGATTTTCCAGATGAGCTTGATTTGTTGCTGGGTGCTTCTTGCAAAGGCATTGATGTGTGCAGATTTCAGGTTATCTGGGATAAAACTCAACAATTTTACTGCTTTAACAATGACTGGTTTTACAGTTCAGAGGATTTCGCTTCCAGTCTTTTCTGCTGCTTGCTCTTACAGTTACAGCAGTGTGCCTCTCTCTCCTCAGCACATTTCCGCACACGGTTCAGCTCTGGGCATGGGCATGTGCACTCTCACACCCTGGGATCCTACTTCCATTCCCACAATTAATGCCTTCAATACTGGAGGCAGGTGCAGTCACACCTGCATTCTACTGCCCTCCTGTATATGGTTAGTGCAACCAATGGATGGTGGTGAGTGCGAAAGTGGGAGTCACATTGAGAGGTTTTATCAATATCAACTGCACTTGCCACCACAACATCAGGCAAGTCAGAAGTGAGAATTTGAGGTCACACAAGTGATGAGTGCTTCTGCATAGGGCCTCAGAAGAAAAAGGAAACAGTGAGTGCTGGTTAGCTGACATGTCAGGAACTGAGTAACTAATAGCAAGTCAGTACAGTCTAGGCACTGTGTAGGCACGGGTTTGTGGCCTGCATCACCACACTATTATAAATATAAATGCATTATTTTAAAGCAGTGGCGGCCGGCAGCTTTAGGAAGGAGCGGGGCTGGCGGGAAGCACACACACACACTCATTCTTTCATACACAGACATGCACGCACATCCATTAACACTCATACAATTCAAACATGCACGCACGGACCAAACATTAATTTTAAAAGATCACACACACTCATTCTTTCACACACATCCATTAACAACACTCATAACACTCAAACATTCAATTTAAAACACACACACACACACACACTTACCTTCAGCCTCCAGGTCCCAGGAGGGTTCGGACTGCTGCCTTCCCTCAGCCAATGAGGGAAGGCAGCAGTCCCAGCCTCGTCACAGAGTGGGATGGGGTCAGTGAGACTGCTGGCCCCACCCCACTCTGTGACGAAGTGTCATTGATTGACACTCGCCCTAGGCGCTTCAGGGCTTAAACCTGAAGCGCCCAGGTCAAAGTCAATGGGTGACGCTTTCCTCGTCACCCAGGGGAGGGCCTAGAGGCACCTTTGCTGAGCAGAGGAGGTCACGCCCATAGGAGCTGTGACTTCCTCAGCCCAGCAAAGTTCAGCTCAGGCAGCCAGGAGTCTGTGCAAATCGGGCATGGCTCACTCCTGGCTGTCTGAGCTGAAAATGAAGAGTGTCTGTCAGGCTGGCCTTTGTTCAGCCGGACAGACACTCTTCATGAGGGGAAAAAGGTGGGGGGGCGTGGCCCCTTCACCCTAAAGGACGGGCTGCCACTGTTTTAAAGTAGTCCAAAATTTTGTAGGTTGCAGTGGCAGCCCTCCGCATATAGTGGCCCTGTCCGGCCACTCAAAACAACTCTGTGGCAAGGTTTTGATTTGTCACTCCACAAGTCCCGGCCTGAGCAGCATGGTGGCAAGGTGCAGGCACCACAGGAAGCCAGGAGGGGATTGGTTTTGGGGGGGGGGGGATGAGCTCTTCATATGCTTTTTTATGAAAAAGACAGCATGGTCAGACGCATACAAACTGTCTAAAGATACAGTGAATGGAGCAAGCACTGGTTTGTTTTGCAACAACGGATAGCCGGATTGGTTTATGCATCAGGTGACAAGGGAAGCTCAGGCCGGCCCTTCTTTCTGTGTGATGACCCAGAGTCCCAGGTGAAAGAATAACTGCTGGTGGTGGTCACAAGGAAACCGCTGGCACACATTAATCAGTGTAAATCTAGACAAACCTGTGAAAATGAACAGAACGTTCATGCTTGATGACCTCAACACTTGACCCTCTGGAAATGGGTGGAACAAATAATAACTCTTCTTGGAGTAAAGCCTCCCAGATAGACGTCTTCATGCACACATAACAATTGTGCGTTCTCAGTGGTTCCAGGGTTAGTTTCTATTGATAATTTCCCCTAGTCCAATAATGGGCTAGGCATTCCATAGGATAGTAGTGGCCCTTAGGGTTGCTGTATACAGCTAAATAATGGCTTCATGTTGAAACACCACCATGACATGCCATGTCTCCAAATCCTTTCTTTGTACCCTCACTGACTAGTCCAGATAAATATTAACAGCAATTCAGACTTCACAGCTTACAGACGGTGGGTCCAATCACTGGGTAAAGAGTGCACAGATATACGTGGAGAGAGCTCACAAGTGATGCATACGGCGTAAGAAATTAGAATTATTTTCTCTGTTTTTCTAAAAATGGAACTTCACAGAACTATTACAGGTATAGTTTTTAATTTAGAGGGAGGGGGTTAACCTAGTTGCAGCAGTTGAATCAACTGTACTATCTACTGAATAAATATTTACAAATCGGCCTACTTCAGTCTTTCTATTTAGCAAGCCTTATAACCAGTGGGAAAGGTTAGACTTATTCCAAGTCTTTTTCAGGGTTTTACAGAAGGGTGGCGTCTGCTTTTGGTAGGTAGGCCTTCAAAATCCAGGCTACCAGATAGGGCAAAGGTAGCAGTCAGACGACTTTTAGAAGGTCAATGAGAACGGAGTGTCATCTGCATACTGGTAGAACATGATGTTCATGGCAGTCAGGGGAGTAGCAATTACCATAGAGTTTTGATGATATCAAACTGGATGAAGTCCATTCAGGGGGAGAGAGTGTTGAGCAGAGCTAGATGGTAGGCCATCTCAAACGCTACACAGACATCAAAGAGAATGAGGAAACCAGAGTCACCTTGGTCAGAGGGGGGGGAGGGGTGTCTCATCATCCATTTGTAGGATTACTGTTTGTGCATTGTGCTATTACCGGAATCCTGATTAACAGGGTGATTCAATCAGTGGGGAACTCTCCCCGCCCTTTCTTTAGGACCGTCACGTTTTAATAATACTCTCAGCAGGTCATGAAGATAAGCACGTTTCTACCTACCTGTTCATCTGGATGTAGCTCATTTTGCTGTAGGAGTTATGTGTGCATCTGTTTACAATGTATCTAAACTCTATGATGCTTAAAATAGAGGCCTATGTCCTGTAATCCAGAAGAAAACCTGCCTTTGTAATTTCTACATGATCCCCGGGTCTGCAAATGCTAGATTCAGTTAACAAAAGCTTTGAAACAATACTTCTTCTAATTAATGCATACATTTAAGACAGTCTGCCAATGAAACGTGTGTGTGCATGCACTTGTGGGTGCCCAAATAGTGGTCTGACAGGACGGAAGAGAACTTCTGCTACGCTAGGCAATCTATATCTGACATGGTGTATAACAGTACGGGCCTTTTCAAATTTTAGCCCATTTCTCCCTTCCTTGCTGAATGAAGTCCATCACTGAGGTCTTTGGTAGTCTTGAGACCAGGAGCCCTACTACACTACATCACATTGGGACTACTGCAACCAGGTTGAACTTGAAATGTTGCCTGCTACTGCCAATGTTCATGCTTGAGTTGTTGAGAATGGAAGGAGTAAAATTCAAAATCTGCCTTCTGTTCCCAAACTTCACACTCACTAACCGATGCATTGGATAAAATATCGGTGCTGTTTTTTAATTATTAAATGAACTTTCAATCAAAAACCTTTATGGTTTCCAAGACATAACTACAAAATATCGAAGAGTGGGTTAGAAACCTTGCCTGTAGAAGGTCTGCTTAGCCTCCCCATTGTGTGCATTGGCACATTGTGCACGCCACTTTTTAAAGACCGAGGCTGTGGTTCTTCCTATTGGCCCAGAAGCACGGTGCTCAACATGTGCAACTTTTCTTGTGAAGATCAGTAAACAAATCCACTCTTCTGTCCCTGAAGTTTTAAAGGATCAAGAAGAGTTTAACAACCCCTGAGCAACCGGAAAAAATTCTAGACCACAGAAAAAAAACACGTGGTGAATATCGCAAATGAATTCGAGACATCAAAAACAAAATCAATATAAAACTCACTTTACAAAACTGCATTATTTGGCGATTTGTGAGGAATATTTTTTACAAACTATTTCAGGACAAAACCACAGCGCATAAAAAAATTACACATTCAGTGGATACATTTGTTAGTAAATAACAGGGACACGCAAATGGTTGACACCAATGTGGACACAGTTTAAATGATTTAAAAAAATAAAAAAAAATAAAAAAACACAGTTTGAGCACTGACCTACTGACACAATACAAAAACCCTACAATGTTTTTCATGAACAGCAATCTTCCTACTGCAAGCCCCCACAGTCGTGCCTGATGCATTTTTAAATTGATATGTCAACTTCAAGCCCGACACAGACAACAGTAACCTACACAATGCATCTATTACAACTTCAACAAATAAATACTTCCTTTTTTAGAATGGAAAGTATCCCGTTACCAATAACCCTATATTTTGCTACCATTTCTACTGAAGAGAAGTGTACGCTATTTTTGTTGTATCAAGCTATTGAAGCACTGAAGGATTCAAATTTCAACCATATCACTCTTCCCGTCCAGAAGGGCAAGCCTACAATATCAATACAAAAAATAATTGAACAATGTCCCATACCATGTTATAACGCAACCCGGTCTTAGAAAAACAAGTACAGATCAACAATTATTCTTTTGATTGACAACAAAATAAGAAGCACAGGAAATTAAGTATTTAATTTGAATCTGAGGTCTGCCAAAATCTAAATAACGTTACTAACATTACTGTAGCCTAAACAACACTTACCTTCGGAGGATCAAAGAGCTCCAGTATGTATTCTTCATTGTCTGAAGTCCCTATGTTCCGCAAAGCCAATCGACATCTTTGCAGGGTAGTCCCATTGTCCATGCTGGCCTCGTCTACCATCCCATATTTTAAATATCCTTCCTTTCGGACTTCACAAGCATGATCTCGCAAAAGCGTCCATGGTAAAACCCTTTTGGCCAGCCCCTGCCATGAAGTTGGTTCATCTACTTCTGGCTCGTTGTTCTCAACAGGGCTAGAGTCTGAACTTTTCCTGCGAAAAAAGTTCCGAAAACTCTGCCGCAAACAGCTGAAGCGTGACTGTTGTCTCCCTGGGACTTGGGAAGGGGCTGTAGGAAGTTCATCAGAACGACAGCGTTTGGGTGATCGGCGGCCACCAATGTCGGTTGGTATCAGTTCCGAATGGTCAGCGTGGACTGTCAACTCAACCTCTGCCTTGGCTGCAACCGTCCCTGTGGAATCCTCCGGGGCCTTTCTGCCAGTTTCCCTATAATCTTGTACTCTACTGAAAGGAAATACTCGCCACTGGTCCATTGCACATCCCTCTTTTACCTCATTCTTGAAGTACTGCTGGAAGAGGTCTGTGAATTGCTCCGAGACGTTCTCGGCAGCCAGGATGTCACAGTGGGGGTTTTCTTTGGCAAACAGCCAGTACTACTTTGCAAGCTCTTTGGCTGTTGTGATGGCATGGCGCTCACAGAATTCATTCCAACCCTGAGGAAGCGGGGACGTCTCTTGTGAAATAGTGTCTCCATTCATTGCAGTGACAGGAACATTCGCAGATGCTAAAATAAAGAAGAATCAATCATGAATGAGGGCTTTGCCCAGTCTCCACAGATCTTGTCACCTTTATTAACTGAAACCTTAGCAGCTTTGGAAGAAAGAGTATGTCATTAATGTAATTTCCTTCTTCAGACATTACTATGATCTACTGCTCAAGAACAATCATACTGTAAATACTTTTATCAGCTTCCACATCCACAGCCCCTGTAATTCAAAGCCTATTACTATTTAATAAATAAGCAATATTGTATCATAAGCCACTGTCACAATTGAAGAGGGCTTTTCCATGAAGAACCTAAAAGGAGCCTTCTCTCTTCAGAGCACTCAGTGCCATATATTGGGTGAGACAGCCCCAGTGTTATCCAGGCTTGCTTAGCCAAACGGTGTCTACCACACTATTGTATATACTTGCAATAGCAACAATGTGCAGTAACAAAACCTACAGACCCTACACTGGCTGCACGTCCATGAAAGGGCTCACTTCAACACACTGAGCTCCATCAATGCCCTTATAGCATAGGTCTGTTCCACTTAACACTGAATCAATGTAAACCATATCAACTGAATGTTATGCTCAACTTCACTCACTGGTAGTCCAAATGCTTAAAACAAATCCCAATGCTTACTTAGACCGTTTCTGTACTAATAAAAGTAGTCTGGCATGCTCTTCCAACTGGCTTAAGGAACATCACTATGTTTTCGCATTAAAAAAAATATAAACACCTCTATTCACTTGTTACATGACCTTTGGTCAGGACCATATCAGTGGGTGAGCTTCTTCACTACTAGCAAATCCAGTCTCTTGCTAGTGCCAGGATGTCACCAGGTGGCAAAGGTAGAGCTCTACAAATTCATTTTAACAATTTAAGAAACTGGTGTCAAACTAATTGTTTTGAAGTCATCCATCTTGTGGGGACTTGCTTCTCACTGGGAACTGTCCAAGTATTCTAGTGATCAAAAATATTTGGCTGATCTGGAGCTCTCCAAATCACTACCTGTAAAATTCATATTATTTGGATAAAGGGAAGAGACATATGTCCAACTCAATAAAAGCAAGGCAGCACAAACGTCCACAGTAACGCTCAACACTCTACATAAACCCAAAATTCATAAATTCGGGCATGGACGGGCAAATATCAACTTAATATATATTTGTTATTTACACGCAACACACAAAGGCCTTTATTTATAGTGCGTGTGAAATGTAACATTCTGATTCAGACAGACAGAAATTCAGTTCGCCTGCATGTTTTTCTTTTCACAATGCTGAGCAACATCAGCTGTATAAGTGGAATCGCCCAAGCAAAATGGATAAAACTAGCACAAAATTTGATTGCTGCTCAATATTTCCCATTTATGTGTAGAAAAAGTTAAATCTAAGATAACATCTCACATTCCACCTGAGGTAATATAATTACAACATAAAGATAGTAGTACCATGAATCTAAAAACAAACTCTTGCATTCATCCATTATAGTCTTAAACAAGCACTGGCAATGCCAACAGGTCTGGCTTTAAAGGAATGACGTATGGTAATGTGAAGCATTTCATGTAAATAGCATGGGAATCAATATGTATTTAGGTGGAAGCAAAGAACTGTAGAATAGTACTGGTGTAGGTTAAAAGATCAAGTGACAATTTCACTGTCAAGCTAGACCTAGAAAAATAAATCCATACAGTCCTCCTCCCATCTGTGGTGCTGCCAGAGAAAGAAAAACATCATACATTATCTAGTTATCTGAGACAGTTTTACAGCATTACAATGTCATGTGTGTGTCTCTGAACCTCGAGCTCAGCCACCTGGATAAATACACAAAATGATCACATATGCTTGGAGGGAAAGCACTTTTTTGTGGTAGCACACAACTTCTACCTAATCAAACCATGTATTTTTGGTTCCCAACATGTGGGAGGAGCCAAAGCCTCTCTCTAGTGATGCTCACATAATTGTCTGGCAGCAGCCGAGCTGTCAGGCCAGACCACAAAAAGTGAACAGAAGTTACAAGGCTGATCACCCAAAATGGTGCTCTGAAGCCCGAAGCACTATTTTTGCACCGCCAGCTCCTCGTCATTAATGCCCTAAATTGCAAGGAAAAAGGAGACGGATTGTTTTGGGTTCCTGGTGCTATACAAGGAAACAATTCCACGTTTAGGCTTTCACTCGTACTCAAAGGCCTACTGCACAAATGAATTGTCCCAGTTCTGACTTTCACGAGGCGAAGACCTGAAGTTACATTCAGCTTTACCTCATCTCTTCCAGTCGGAGGCTATAAAAGTAATCAGAAACACAGGGCGCTCTTTGTCAGTCGTGTTTGCCTTGGGCACCAATATGGCTTCACCTCTGTCATTGTGAAATTGTACAGTATTTTGACTGACCATGCATGCTCCAAGCATGTGCAACTTTGGTGGTGTTATCAGAGTTTGGAACCCCTCATATTATCCACCAAAAACTGAGCATTTATACAACAATACAACAAAAAGGACCTTTAAATCCTCAACCATATTCAAGCTGACGTTTGTAATGGCCAATTGTCAACTTAGCAGAAAATACCACTCTGTCAATGCAGGTCACAAAAAGCTGATGAAAGAACAAGAAGAGTGGTTGAGATCACTGAACACTAACCACTGGTGCAACATACCAGCAATATTAAATTCAAGACACCATACAACTAACCCCTGTAGACCGATCCTCCTCATCACCCCTACACAACATAGAATCCTCCTTTCCGGTCACACAAAGCTCTTCTGTCCTAAAACAAGTAGGAAGGATAGGTTGTAAGTTGTTCTCAAGCAACATGCATTGCAACAATTCTAGTTAACTCAATCTCTTACTGCAAGGAGGTTTGTAGTCGCTGAATTTTCCTGTCAACAGCCCGAGAAGCAAGAGTCTAAAAAGAATTGTTATTCATGGTGTGGTAGCGAAACAGAATCATACTGAAGCAATATAACAAAAAAACGAACGTCTATCACCCCTTTGTAACTCACACACTACTGATATAATAGAGCTAATCATCCTGGCCTCATTCTCAAAGCATAAAACATTTTGCCGTCATAAGTTCTATTTATGTTGGTAAAAAGTTGCATTTGGGGTCAAAATCTTGATTCACACAAATAGAATGAGGAATGTTCCAAACCTAAACCCCACTTGTGTCTGAGAAAATCTGTAATCCTAAATTCACAGTTAGAGCAGAAACATGGGCGTTTCCAACAAAGTGGGTACTGGAAATGAGGATGGTACCTGCAAAGTGTAAACCTATACACCTATATATTTCCAAATGTTTTTTACACCCTATTTGAAAGTTTTACCGTAACTGTAAAAACAAAATGCAGCAGTAAAAGTGAAAATGGTGAATGAAAGATATTTTCAGTAAGCCCGAGAGTGGGATTTCTCCTCATGGAAAAATATTTTCAATGTAGAGTAAAGAAGAAACCAAGCTAAAAATAGATTCTATCTTAAGTATATCCTTAATCCAAGGAATTTATTGTCAGTAGACAATTTGCTGGTGTTGGACTCAAGGTACAGAGTTTGAGCTTGTTTTAGCCCCCAAAGAAGCATAAATCAATGTAAATAATCTATGATACATCCATTTATGATGTATTTTTGCAGATCAGGGCCCTATGTGCACGCAATTAATTGATAAAATAGTCTGTACCTGTTGTCAGAAGATTAGTTTTGGGGCATTTCATACAGCTGTAACTAGCCTAAAAACAGCTGACCACTTTTAAAAGGGTGTTTACATTCAAATAGTATAATCCGGTGTGAGGATTCTGGATTAGATCACATTACAAACACCACGATATAAAGATCTCGGGTCTTGTAAATATGTCAATGGGCAATGTTGGCTAGCACAAAACAGAATTACTTTTTACCTACTAACATCATATTTATTCAAACATGGTGGGAAAATAATTGAACCTTCCTCTGCCTTGGTAAAAAGTGTCAATGCCACAATGAGAATCCAGGTTTTCAGGCCCAAAAGTAAGCAATTTAAGCACTGGAAAGTATCTTTCCTGATACGATCTACAACAAGAAATTGCACAAGAAAGATTAAACAAACAATATGCTACCATACAGTTCAAAAACAGTTTTTTTCACAATGAAGGTTAATTTTTCTTTACCTCCTTTCCAGTGTTCTCCAACACAGCCAAATATCTGTTAACTTGGAGAATGAGACAGAGTATCACAGTTCTGAACCTTCTATGTTGAAAAGTATCACAGCATTCACACTCCCAGATACTCATGTCCTAGTAAGGATGGGCTTTCAGACCCATAATGATTTAATCTTATGGATGGATTATTAAAAACACACTTTAATTGAAAGTAATCCATGACAAGACTAAAACAACAATTAAAAAACAAGGAGAATAACAAAAAGAAATTAAAAAAATAAAAAAAAAACTAAGAAAAATAATAATAACATATGAAGGTATTCTGAGAAATCACAGGACCTCAAAAACCGTGTATGGGTGGGTGTATCTATAGCCTTGCATTAATACTTACTTACTTGAGATACTTCTCTTTCCAAACATGGGAGGGTACGATGCCAAACAGATAAATCCACAGATTTTGATTTAAGGATCTTACTAGCCTCACACACAAAACTAGAACTTCAAATTGAAATCAAATGAAGAAATAATGATTCAGAATGGCAAACAAAAAGAGCCATGTAAATGGGTGGGCAGACAACACAGACTCTAGGCTTTGGGTTAAAAAGATGTTTAATGAGGTAATATAAGGCTGTGCAAAATTAAGTCTTTTCAGTCTTTGGGTGTTCTGTTTCTCTCTACTCCATTGGGTTTCTGGGTTTGTTACCCACAACTGTTACCTTCACATCGAAGAAGGGTGGCCTTCGAAAGGAAAACAGAACAGGTCCTGAGTATCTTAACTCACAGGTTACTGTGTCTCTTCATCGTCACCCATGCTGTGTGAAGATTTCAAGAGTTGTAAGATAGTCACTAGGAGGGAGGTAAAAGGCTCAGATCTCTTTCGGACTAACATTCACATCAAGGGCCCGAGTAGCAACCCCAGTACCCTACATGTGGAAAACCTTTACACCTAACAAACTGGTTAGGACAAGCAAACCCAGTCAGTTGCCTGATGCCAACGCCCCTTGATGGGACTGTAGCCGCCAGGACTAAAGTGACTCTCTTGCAAGTACCAACACGCTTCTCCAGGTGGTTCTCCTTCAGATTTGGCCTTCCTGCCACTTCGCCAGCATCAGTCTGTGTCAACCATGTCCCAGGCTGTTATTCCTCAGATGAGCCCATTTCCTCCATCTGGTGTGCGTTCGTCCTGGTGTCAGCTCCAGCGTCCTTCTCCCATGTAGTCTCCTCTTCTCCGTATGGCACTCCAAATGACCACACACCGGACCCTGGGTCCCCGCCCTTCATATACCAACGACCCATTTCCTGCTTGCGAGCGTGCTCTTGGAAATAGCATGCTAACTCCTCCTTCTGGAAGGCCTTCTAGGTCGGCCATGTTGGACTGCTCAGCCGCCGTGACCAAGCCCATGTCACAAGCCATATACTGTGCCCCTTTTCCCATTGTGCCATTCACTAGAGTTGTAATGCAAACACAGTTTTAGGCCTACCCTGTGTAGCCTCACGGTAACAGTGTAAAAACTGCAATTCAACTTGTCAAAATAAACCCTTTTCACAAGTCAAAACCACCCTTCTTTTAAACATTAATAAGTCATTCTTGAACTGCATCCCAGGAGCCAAAAATAGGCTGATCTGAAAGGGCAGAGAGAATTGTCCGAACCACAATAAGTTGGGTGTGGACGGTGAGCATTTTCTTGACACTACAGTGTCAAATTCTGCATGGTAGGTCTGCTGCAGTTACATATAACACTTAGGGCATACATGAAGGGGGAGAGAACAGGATGCCAAGACAGTTCTTGTGTATCCACTTGCAGAAGAATCCTGCTTTGGTCCTAACAGACTTCTGTCTCTAGGATTACCTTAATAGGTGTGTGACACACACACACACACACACACACACACACACACACACACACACACTTACACACACACACACACACACTTACACTTAGAGTGATTGAAAACTTCCAATATCTTGAAAATGTCCAAAGTGGGTAGGGTTGGTTCTGAAACTTTTACCCCATTGGTTAGGCCATGTCCAGGAGTCATTTCAACCCACTAGCTAGTGTGAAGCATAAATGTGGCACCTTCAGGTTCCCACTTCAGAATACGTTTAGACCTGAAGAAGAACAGAAGAGGATTGGACCTACTGTCATTGGCCTGAAATAAGTCCTGAACAACTAGATCCCCTCCCTCTTGCACCCAGGACAAGGAAATTAACTCAAGGGTCATGCAGCTGACTACCTATTCAAGCTACAGGCATACACCAAGCTATTTGAGGCCTTTCCTGTAGCTGTCCAGTTGACCAGTAGCAACTGGAGCTGGTCTGAACCCTGCTGTTGGCCTCTGCCTGCACCCTGCGAGACTCTACATGTCTCTTCCGAGGCCCTGGAAGCTTTAGAAGTGTGCTCCTGTTGTAGATTCAAGCTTAACGGACTAAGTCCAAAGGTAAAATCTTGGGCAAGTATGAACCTGGTTAGTATTTCCGACAGATGCCAGAGCTCAAATTTGAAGGAGGAAAGCACACATTCCTCATTTGTGGGTGTACAATCCACAAAAGCCACCCTCTCAAAACCGCACCAAGGGGCTGCAAACTGTCATCCAACCCATGAGAAACAAATAATTAGTTCCTCTCTAGTGGAGCATGAATTCCATCATAAAGCTGACAATGGGAACATAGAAGCTCATTCCTGTTAGCCAGAGTCACAACCATAAGCAGCTTGACATTGGAACATCCCCACAGGTTTTGGCATTAAAGACTAGGCCTTGCAGTATTCTTTACTATCAAACTGTGGGCTCAGCACTGCACAAAACACTACAGTTTTCTGAAGAGGTGCACAAGAACGCTAAAGAAAAGAATTCTAAAAATAATGTGCAGCATATTCCATTAAATTAAGCCAAAAGAGGTAATCAGGCTTTGACTTACCTTTTATATTTCATTCATAGTTGAAATGTTCCGACACATCCTGAGTTCCCAAATACGCTTGAAAGCATGCACTTTCTTCCTCTTGGGTACCTTTAACAAAGAAAATTCAGGCACAAACAAATTAAAGAATTTCCCAGAGAGAAGCCTAACAGCAAACATAGATGTGCAAATATCATCAAGTCATCAAAGATCTTAAAGATCTTTATAAACCTTGAGACCAACAAGCTGATTCCCGAGTGTCACAGTAAAGCTGGTACAAAAAGCACATGGGAAATATAGTGTATGCACATCACTGAGTTAGTTATACACACCAGATTAGGGTCCCCAATGGGGACAAAACCAAAAGGTCTCACACTTGTCTCGGTCACTGCTTTTTTTTTTTTTAGGGGGGTGGGAATGCGACACTCAAGAACATTGGCTAAAAGTGAAAATATTTGGCGAGTCCCAAAAAGCACAAATTGCCACAGTAGTCCCTGGCATTTAAGGGAACTACTTTGTATGTGGATGTGCTTCATGTGAAAGGGAATAATGTCACTCACAGTGAAGTTAGCCAGTGGCTGAAGTGGGCTGACCCTCTGTATGTTGTAGTGGGCAAAAATTAAATGTGACCAATAGCAGACAAATAAACGAAAAGGCCTGACTGAGAGCCCCTGTAAGTAATGATATTGTACATATGATTTAGCAAAAAAAAAAGGTCTTGGCTGACGCAACCTAATCATCTGTGGAAGTCTTTCTGACCAGTTTTACTACATTACTCCCCTTAATGCCTGCACAATGACATTCAGATTAGAACCGGAGTGCAGTGCAAAATTCCTCAAATTAGCACAATTTGTACAAGTTTGTGATGGTAAATCTGGGCACAAATGACTAATTTTATTCATGACAGGAGGTAACTCCACCCACAAGGCAAATAGCACAGTTGTAGAATAATATTTCCAGTGGGTATTGAAGCTACTTTGCTCCCAAGTAAGCTGGGCACTGTGTATCCAGGCCTGGGCTTTTCTGCTAAAAGTTATAACGGTTATCAGATCTATTAATACAACTGATTATAGCTCTTCAGAGAACAGCAATAAAACTGGGGTAGGACAGGTCTGAAAGTCTCTTTAAAGATGGAAAATGCACAGTTGCTGCGTAGCGCTTTACACGTGCTGTCTTATCTGCTTCTAGGAACTCCTACTTTGTTATGCTATATGACTGGTGCATCTTAGGATGCTTTGACATTAGTTGCTTCTGGGCACTGAAGAAACCAACACAGCATGAACCCAAATCGGCCGAAGGTGAGAAAAGAAAGGATCTCTACAGGCTTCGCTGGGTGACAGACAGTGCATAATATTTGTATTTTAGACCAGTGGTTTCCAACCTACTGACTTCTGTGGACCCCCACTTTATCACTGCTGCAACCCAGGGACCCCTACTGAATCATTATTGGAATACAGAGGACCCCTCCCCCCCCCCAAACTTAGTCATTACTGGAAGCCAGGGAAACTGGCCTAAACATTGTTGATGATTTGAAACTCAAAACAATACCCAGAAAATACAGAAACAAACATTTATTAAACACATACGCAAATAACAGATTTTATTTAAATTTGCAAACAAATATAAATGAAAATAAAAATGTAATGTTAATAAGATGGTTGAAGCTTTTCTAAATTTAATTGAAGGCACACATCATCCACACTATATTATGTTTGATGCACCTGCACTGCTCCCATGAATCAATCTGAGGAAACTAATTTAATTTTTAGCCTCCAATTTAAATTTCCTAGACATTTACAGTACATTTAAAAATTCTCATTTGTACATTTAGCAACTTTATTTATATACACTTTATTAATCTATTATTTAATTTTTAAGCAGCAATGGACCCCCTGAGGAGGCTTCATGGAACTCTAGGAGTCCCCAGACCACAGGTTAGGAACCACTGTTTGCGTCATTCACATTTTTTACTTGACGTATAGTGATCCTTGTGTAACTATTAAATGCTCAAACAACCTGGAGAAAATGTTAATCTCCTGTTTGGAAGAGTGGGTGTATGCAAGATGGCAGAAATACTCTGCTTCTTGTCCTTAGCATTGTTCCTTCCCCTAGCGTTTGCTGGACGGGGCATGCAAAAGTCTAGACTTTACTGACGTTCAGCAATATCGCAGTTGGGGGGGGGGGGGGGGGGGGGCTGGGGGAACGTTCCTCAGAGAAACATTTGGTGATTATATGCCTTGGCAAAAAAAGACAAAATGATGAAAATGGTGGGTTAAAATAAATAAAGAAATTCATGTATGCGCTCACAATATTTTACCCGGCTCACTCACACCCTCACAAAAAATACAAACTTCCCGTAAAATGTGGCCTGACCGCATGCCATGCTCATTCCTGCCACTACACTGCAACTAGAGAGAGTACCTTCAAACGATGAAGGGAAGGATGCTATAGAATGATGAAGCGCATCCCAAATCAAAATGCTTCACCAGTGTAATAAGGATTCCATGATTAGAGAAAGTTACAAACTGCAATATAACTATATCTGCCACTGGGTCAAGACATCAGAAATTAGGATGCACCAAAGGGGATCTTATCTCAATAAATAAAAAAAGAATCAAATAACAAATCAGTTCTACCACTCCCACCGGACTCAAATAGCCTGATTACCACAATATATCAAATCATCATAGTAAACAAGGTTGAGGGAATGTACACATTCCAACTGCACTGGGTAAAGATCTGTGTTACAAAAATAGGTCCAGACGGGGTGAAATCCCTGAGGGGAATCTTACAAATGTAATCATTGCGAGAATCTCTGTGTCCTTCTAAATGGGGATGGCAGGAAATTAGAGGAAGGTGATAAACGCAATATATTTTGTGAAACAGCTTTAATTTTTAGGAGTTTTCACTGGGAGGCGAAAAGAAAAAGAAATTACATTACAGGTCTCGAAATGCATTGGTACTCATGCATTGTATTCTGTGGATAGACAAATTAGTGTTCCCATTCAAATATTTTGGCAGTCACTTGGCTGCATAGCTGTTCTCTGCAAAACTGATTTAGCTCAATGTTCAACCCCTTACAGTTCTGATGTGGTTAGTCTGGAACATACCTCAACAGTTCAGAGCAACAGATCCATAGGTAAACCTATTGTGCCACATAAGTCTGCAAACACTGTGTATGTGTTAGGACCAGTTGATTAACTCTCCTCTAATACCGATCACCCACAAGTGTCAAAGGGAAATGAGGCACACTCTCTTGATCTTAAAGGGGTCTGCTCGTTAGGCTGTTTAAGACTGTCACTCATTTAGAAGGGAAGGGGTACGATCGGGGATACAGGAAGCAATCATTTTTAAGTCTTATGTATGTGTATTGTTTAATATATCTCTGGTATATAAAATACATTTAATAACAAACTGTAAATTCAAAACAAGTCTCAAATAAGTAAATTTGAAGTGTGAAAAATCAATTAAAGACATCTCAAATAAGTCTACACTATAATGTAAAATAGTATGAATTTACAGGTTGCTATTTAATTAGTCAATTTCTGGTGAAATAGCTATGACACGGCTCAAAGGTGCACACAAATACACTTATACATTTGTGAGGACTACTGTGACTGTACTTCTACAGACTGATCCCGGTGCACAAGAGGGACCTAATATATTGGTAAAGCTACTGGAAATATGCTGAGGACTAGATAGTTATGCAAGAGGGGTGGACAAATTAAGTAGCAATATAAAGGCAAATTATAAGGCATAATGTGACACTGTGCAGTTACTATGTATACATTTGACATGTTAATGCATTGTTTCACACTATCCAAGCCCAAGGGCACAATTTTACTCCCAGATTAGACCAGTCAGCAGCTGAAAGGTGGCTAGATTGCACAGACTTGTGCTTGGGGCAGCAATGTGAGTAACTTTTGAGCTAGTTCTTTTGCTAAAACGATCAAATAATGTAAAAGTTGATGGACACTGTGGCAAAGTCATATTCATGCATAAAAATACCTCGAAATCCAGTTTTCCATGTGGGCCTTTCAATAGGAGGTATAGGCTGGCACTCTCGTTGCAGAGCAGCCCAATACCCTTTTCATACTTCTGCACCCACAAGACATCTGGATGTGTGCACATTTTGTACATGGCATGTTTGTTCATGCACTACAAGAGACAAGCAGAGCCAGTGTATTTCATGTAAGGGCTCAAATATAAAATGTGTGTTTTACGTCTGCAGGTGCTTTTGGCACATGAAGATTGAAGATATTCTCGGTGATTTGTCCCAAAAATTTTAAATCATTTCAAGTTGTTAAATCATACCACAGACACACTAAACAATAAGGTAAAATTGCATTATTACTCTAGTACTAACAACTACATGCACAAGTCTATAAATGAAGCATTTATTTATATTTATCCTTGAGCAAGAACGAAGGTACCCATGTTACTGTATCTGCATTTACAGGTATGGGTACTTTTACTGCCAAGACATAAAAACGCATACATTTTCCATGTGGACCCATGCTATATGGAAAATATTTTCCAGGTATCACTGGGAAATATGGAATGCATTTCAGGGGTCTCTAGGAAAAATAAGGATCACCATAATAACTAAAGTACCAACCCAATGTGCAAAGCTTTATTCTGTCCATTGGTTGTTCAACATTAAAGTAACTGAAGGTAAACAAAACTGGAACGTTCCAACTCAAGTGAATGACCACTGTTAGGTGAACCCCGCAGAGAACAGCTTTAACAGTCTCCCTTCTACAGACAAAATATGCCATTTTTGTTTTCACAAGCAAAGGATATTTTTTTTTATTCTATCTTAGCCGGATCGTTAAATAAGTTTCTCTCCTTTTCGCTAGAGACAACAAAATATTATAATCCATTGTTTTACTTGCTGTTTTCAATAAAAAATTCTTTGTTAGGGGAAAAAAAATAACTTTTCCTTCAAAGTGACCCAAAAGAAATATGTAGTACAAAAAAATGCAAACTTATGACGTCAAGAGAACTGCTCTATGCCATTTAGAACTATAATTTATATATTATATTAGGTACCCAATCTCTCGCTCTAGCTCGAGGACTACCCGCTATCTCTACTTGCTTCGACCAACTTTTGTTTTTATATTTTGTGCACACCTTGAAAATATGACATGAATCAGGGCCCCTGGGCCGAAGGTTAGGCACCCCTGCGTTAACTCATTTTTGGGGTAGCAACCTAAATGAATAGGCGTGTTTCCGCCTCTACAATCCATGCACGTGGCTGGGGAGTGCGGGTATTCCCTTCCTGGGATAGGAAAAGTAGACGGCAAATGTGTTGTTTTTAGCTCGATTGTGCAGGTGTTCGCAGAGGAGCACAGGAAGCCCAGAGACAAACAGTTTATATTCGTCACTGTAGAAATATTTATGCCCATATGTGAAAGGGACAGTCCTGGGATCGGGCGTGGAGAGGGAAGAGGTGCAATGCTCCAGGTTCATGTCTCTCACAAACCTGGACTTGTAGGCTAGCAAAAACGTTTCAGCGGAGCATCCAGACAAGAGAACCGCAATAAGTAGGATAAATCATAAAAAGGGCAGTACAAAACCACGAACAGCCATACAGACATGAGACACATAACTCCCCTCCACCAACCTCCCCCCCCCCCCCCCCCCCAAAGTCTCCACTGTCCCGATCATCCACCTAAACATGCTGCATTACTTAAACTTTATTCCACCAGTGTGATTCAAAAGATGAATACTCCCCCTCGCCCCCCCCCCCACAAATCATCCACTGTCCTGATTACCCACCTAAACATGCTGCATTACTAAAACTTTATTCCACCAGTGTGAGTCAAAAGATGAATACTCCCTTCCCCCACACACACAAGTAATCCACTGTCCTGATCATCCACCTAAACATGCTGCATTACTTAAACTTTATTCCACCAGTGTGAGTCAAAAGATTAACACTTTCCCCGGGTATCAAATAATACGCGGTAATCTCTTCCCCCTATAATACTCTACGAGAGGTTTTCAGATGTTCCACGCTCGCAGCCGGAAACGCCACGCAATGGACTTTAACACATTTCATAAGCACCCAGCAGCCGGTGACTCCTTCCTTTGATTACAGATCAGACTGCCCTGGCAGGGAACACTGGGAGGCAGCAAATTTTTTAGTACCGCGCGTCCGCCTGTGCAAATTATTCGAGTATGAATCAAAGTTGTTCAAATTAATGAACGATGTAAACCTTGTTCTAAGATCGGGGCTACTGCTCAATGCTCCTCCGGTACAGACTAGCGCTCTGATCATAGTAGAGAGCGCCATCTACTAAATTATCAGCATAATGTAAGCACATAGGAGTGTTTTTGAGCTGAGAAACAAGGCGGTTTTGTTATCTATGTGCTATAGACGTGTCAGAAAAAAAGACATTGCTACTTCTAATTTTATTTGGAACACGAGATATTTTTGTTAAATAAAAGGAAGCGCTAGTGTGTTGGCCCTGAACCACCTTCTTGCGTTTTCTGAAGTAAAACGAAGACTGGTGAGTTGGTTCAGTGGCCCGCATTGGGTAGGAACGCTATGGAACCTCGGCGTCTTGCGTCTTCGTTCTTAGGCCCCCTTCCAGGACTACGAACGGGGGGAGATAACGGCCACGAACTTCCTAACAGCTACTTTAGAAGATTCCTCTTTTCTGTGTTTTTTTTTTTTTTTTAAAGGAAGCGGATTATTTTGAGTTGTGTCTAGCAGTGTTTATTTTGTTCTAATGCAAGTTTGCAAAAAATTCACACGGATAAACTGAAAGTTTGCAAAAGTAACATGGATAAGCTGTTATTTACACAAGGCAGTCACACGTGCTAAATGTTGAGAAGGAACAAAACATCATGTTGTTGTACAAGTGTGGCATTAACAATGCTGCCAGCTTGGCAAAATGGAAACGTGTTCTTAGTCTCATATTTCACATAACGGAAATACAGAGGTGCCCGATAAAGAGGTCACCACCTCTGAACACAACAGGCCTCAACTATCAATCAATCAACCAACCAACCAACCAACCAACCAACCAAAAAAGTGTAGAGCGCGCTACTCACCCGTGAGGGTCTCAGGGGTGGGGGGGGAAATCAAGGGTGGGGGCAGGGAGGGTCATTGATCGAACAACCATGTCTTGAGGTTCTTTCTGAAGACCAGGAGGTCTTTGGTTTTGCAAAGGTCGGTTGGGAGGGAGTTCCAGGTTTTGGGGGCGAGGTAGGAGAAGGACCTGCCTCCTGTGGTGGTGGGTTTGATGCGGGGGACTGTGGCTAGGGCGAGGTCGGATGTTGCGTGTGGAAGTTCACTCTTTCGTTGAGGTAGGTTGGGCGGGTGTTGTAGAGGGATTTGTGTGCGTGGATGAGGATCTTGAATGTGATTCTCTTGTCTATGGGGAGCCAGTGAAGGGATATGAGGTGTGGTGAGATTTGTTCGTGGCGGGGAGGCCAAGGACGAGGCGTGTGGCTGTGTTTTGGATTCTCTGGAGTTTTTCGTTTGAGTTTGAGTGTGAGTGTGGTGCCGGCGTAGAGGGCGTTACCGTAGTCCAGTCTGCTGCTGATGAAAGCGTGGGTGACTGTTTTCCTGGTTTCTGGGGGAATCCATTTGAAGGTTTTTTTTTGTTGTTTTTTTTTTTTAAGAGTGCGGCAATCCAGGCAAGCAATCACTGTAGAGGACATGCACTAGTATAAGTACTGTGAGAGAACAAGGACAACATTATAAAAAGTCACCCATTTCTTATGGGTGGGAGAGAATCTTTCATGCAGCAATCAGAAAACTGGCAGAGCTTATGAGCTAAATGTGTGCAAATTACACCTCTCAAATTTCACAATATCTCACAAAGATGCTAATCCTGCATAGATGATGAAGCAAAGGTAAGATAAGTGTAAGAGGCAGCTGAGGAGATCCAACATGTGAGGGGAAGAGGGTGTCAGCAGACATGCCACAGAAGCTCTGGTGGCAGACTGATGTAATGGTGGAGTCAATGGAAGATGTGCTTTGGGGCAGAGACGTTGAGAGACCTCAGTTGATGCTACCTAGGAAAAGCTCAATTGGATTCATCTGACTACCAAAGGATATTACATCCCTCCCAGTGTTTTCGTTTGAAAACCTGACCATATGCACTGTGTATACCTGTGACAGTACAAAAGGTGCACTGGGCATGGATTAAAGAGGAGAAAGAATAGACCGGTACAAAAGCCAGTAAAGGATAATAGATGTTGAGGACACTACTGATTTATTTGCGATCTCATCCCTGCTCCTAGTGGGTGGAGCCTGGGGGGGAACTGCTGAGGGAGATCTGATATCACAGAGATGCTAAAATGAGGTTAATAAGGTAAGGCAGGTCTTTCATGGTAGATAGATTAAACATGAATGGCAAGCACAAGAGCAAATTGTCTTTCCAAAATGCCTTGTGCTTTTAGTTACAAAGTGTTTCATGTATATTAGAACCAGGCTTTCGTATATCTTTATACAAACGTTTTAATACAAAAATATATTCTTTCAGGTAATTCATTAATTTGTAGTTTTGTATAACGCTGTTCAAAGCTAAGTGTAAGCTGGGACAAGTGCACTGAGCCATTAATAAATATAGAAAATTTGATAGACTAGGCCTAGAGTAGATGTTCCAAGTTGGTGTGTTTTTGAACAGGGAGGACAAAATTCCACATCAAATCCTTAGTGTGCGCTCTAACGGAGAGGGAGAAGGGTACACCCCAACAAACTGCACCCGTGAATTCAAGAAAAGATTGCATATAATCCATGTAACAAACAAGTTTGGTCTGAGGCAGCAGGGTGGGCTAGTCTATTGTACGAGGGCAATGAGGACCTAATTCCTAAGGATGGAAAATCATGACTAAAGCAAACTCTCAAAATCCAATCTTGCTTGTGGGTTTAGCCTTGTGTATAGATGTATTTCAATACTGCTCTATCCACGTGGCCTAAAAGCCATTGAGTTCACAACTAATGTTCATTCCACTGACTGCATTAAACTCAGAGTCAAATTCCCAGACTCATTAACTCATCTACAACACTGAAAACATAAGAGTTCTAATTGGAGTGGAGAGTAACATTTTCAGAGTGGGTAAAAGCTTCAATGTAAACATTTTCATTTTTTTTATTAAATAGTCTGAAACACCACCAAGAGATTGCTTGTAAAAGAAAGGGCCCTCCCATATGAAATAATTTCATATGAGCAATCCTTGCCGAGAGGAAAGGAGACAACAGTGAAAAATTATTATGCTAATAGAGAAGAGCTCATTTTTTGGTTTATGTTGTTGTAACAGTTGAGTGTTCTTTTAACATTTACAAAAAATATTTGCAATTTAAACCACATCTATTACATTATAAAAACAACAACAACACAAATGTATCTAACTTTGGAACCACTTTTACATTTTTTTTGTAAAAGCATAACAAAAAAACATTCACAATTAGGCAGCCATATCTGCACATGTAGGCAGATGCACGGGGACTTTTTCTTGTACTTTAGTAAGATACTACTGAAAGATATCGACCCGTGCGGTCATCTTTTAACGGTCTTCGCTATCACTACAGGTCACTCATTAACTTCCATTCTTGGTTAACAGAACACTCTACGGTATATCAACCATAATGCAGTAATACAAGAATTTACTATCTCATGTATAGCAAAAGCTTGTGACATACCCAAACTCACCTTTTATTGTCAGGGGTTGCTTGAGTCAATTTACATTAAAGACCCAGATATATAACTACCGAGTTTTAAAAGCATATTAAGATGGGAGCAATACTAAGTCAAAGAATTAACTTCCATAATCCAAGCCCGAGCAGGTGATCCACATAATCGTCCCAATAAACTTAGTTGTATGACAACTAGGCTTGAAGTTCCATTTTAAGGTTGGGCATGATTAGGAGGGTTTGGGGACCTTCTGCTAGGTGAATAGTCAGTTTAAGATGTAGAGTTAGCCTGTGTCTATGGGTGAAAACAAGAAGTGTCGTGGCACCATACAAGGAAGCTTAAAAATAATTGCAGAACGAAGCACTGTTTTTCATGGAATATAAGAATATTTCTCATAATGGGCCAGTGAAACAGTTCTTTTAAAATAAGTAGGCTTCTAGAGCAATTAAAATTAAGTTTAGCAGTAGCACAACTATTTTCCACTTTAAAAGGTAGGTGCTAATAGACAAAATATATTAAAATGAAAGATCACCTTTTGAATACGCAGATTTTACTTAGAAGTTCAAATACAAATCACGATTTAAAGAACACAACAACAAAAAGAAAATCTCCCGGATCCAGTGGATGATGGCTCTTCTAAAGCTAGCAATTAGGCAGGGACACCGAGTGACAGCATAACTACTGCAAACACAGAGGAAGAAGAAGCAAAGGAGCAGCCACGGGTTCCCTCTGAAGCCAATAACAATCAAGTTGTAAACACAAATTAAAACGGCAAATCGCTTAATTATCTCTTCTGCCCCTGCCTACAGGATCTTTCCACCTAAGAAGTGACTACGGGAAACAAGGTGAATCGGGTACAAGACCATGCAGAATCATATCGCCCCTACCACAAACCCAAAGGTGCTCATTATCGGCAAATTAACCACTTCTAGTACGGCTCAGGCACCTGACGAAGTTACACCTCTCTGATGAGCTCTTCTGCCAAGTAAAATTCACTTGAGTGGGCAATCTTTTCATCACTTTTGTCAAAATAGTTGTTAAACCTCTCATTTCAGGAACAAGAAGGGAAGTATAGACATCTCACAGCTTAGCTGACTGAGCCACAACTGCCAAGTCTGTACCGTTTACATCCATGACAAAACCCAGTTAGGCATCCAGGAGATTTTCCAGCTCCAACAGACAAAAGTTGGTGGTCAGATGCGGATCGCCACTCTATAGGACCACTCTTTATGCAAAAACACCAAATCATGTTCACCTTTACCTAAGCTTTCTGGTAACATTACAGCCGTGTGTGTCTTTTTTATGACTTTTGGAATGAATCCAATGTTTGGATATCCACCACTGAGCTGTGAGCTTACTTATTTTACTTTTCCCTGCATGCAACACTTTTTATACACACTGGCAAGTCTGAAATAGGTTTGACTCCATCTTTTAACTATTCATTTCAGAGATCACCTGGAGACCAACCTGCTCCCCTGAGAAATGACTGTCTTGCTGCAAGGTTTTTGGCAGCCAACTGCTTCGTCATCGACTCTGAGGATTCTTCTTCCTCAAGCACATCTCCATCCTGTAGATGGCCCTTTCTATCATGCTCCTAGTCTGTGAGACAACTAAGTTCTACATCAGCAAAGAATTTTCTCCTGCAATTCTACGACACAATTTTATCACTCCCATTTTTAGTTTACTCTCCTGCTCTGTCAGGCATTACTCTTGCCAATTAGAGTACTTCTTGAAAGCAGAGAATGTCCTATTTCCAGACTTAGACCCCCATGAATTTGTTCTTTTTGGTGGTATAAACAGTGATTAAGTTGAGCCAGTGGTTCCCAGTGGAGGGCACCAGCACTTATTTTGGGGGCCAGCCCTTATTTTTACACATCTGATATTTTACGAGAGCAAGAGGGTGAAGAAAAAAAAAAAAAAAAACACTGATCAGAAAGATGGAGGAAAAGAAACAAGGCGAAATTATCACAAAGGGATAAAGTAGGACCCTGAAAAACTGAGAAAAAGGGACAAGGAGTGTCTGGCGGTGGATTTAAGACTACCAGCCTCGGTATGTGGCACGCTAACAATTAATTGCAATGTGGCCGACTTCTGGGCAGAGCTACGGGCACAGGCACTCGCTTTCACAAATTGAGCACTGGGTATATAGGTACTTCAATAGTGATAAGCAGTTCTGGACTGCTCATAGTATTTGGCCTGGCACTCAGACTCAATGCAATTGTGCCTTAGCAGTCTGGTCACCTACTATACGGACTGCCAAAACTTCTTTGTAATGCTATTTTTTTAGCATATTAATACTCATTAACAACACCTTTCTCACTAGAGCACTATGCCGTCACTGCACTATACCCATGTAAAACCAAATTTGTTCATGTATTGGATTTCTGATTTGTGTACATGGTGTGTAAAACAGCAGTCACACATTTAATCTTATTTTCTGTGCTTCATCACTCCTCAACACGCAATAAGAGCATCTTGAGAACTTCGCAGATTGTGCAGCACAACCCTTTTGTCTCAATTTCCAGAGCAGCATTACACTGACTGTAACTATAAATTCTCAACTGTATTCTAAGGTATCCCACGGAAACTACGGTTTCTTCTTTTGTAATATTTTCCCACAGTCCTATGGTCACCGGGTGGCCCCTTGCATCTTATTGGTGATAACTCTTGGCATAGCACCTCAATACTATAAACAACATAGGCCTAGGATGGCCTGATCCATGCCATGTATACAGGGTATACACATTAGATACATTTACATTACACTGACTTGCAATAAACTCTTTTGCATTGGTCATGGTTATGCTGGAGATCTGGTGCAACTAGACCCTCATGGACCTAGGTTCAACACCTGCGCTCTACATCTTGCCACAGACCTGACCACCTACGAAACAAATAGAGAACATCCTTATTCCAGCAGTGCCTCACACATTCACTGAACCCTCCCCTTAATTATAAATGGTCCCTGCACCTCCTCGTCATTTCAAAATGCGCAAGCACAGAGTTTCTACACTCGCCAAACTAACATCTTTGCTCACCATTCAACCAGATTCTATGAGCAAATTAGGGTCTCTGCCAGTGTCGTTGAAACATGCAGCAGTGATAGGTGCT
Source organism: Pleurodeles waltl (assembly GCF_031143425.1). NCBI lineage: Eukaryota > Metazoa > Chordata > Amphibia > Caudata > Salamandridae > Pleurodeles > Pleurodeles waltl. The sequence continues at coordinate 906,057,953 of NC_090450.1, forward strand.
GTAGTGTTAAAGTATGCAAGGCTGGCAGTCATTATTTGCTGTCAAATTTTAGGTCTCTGCCTTAGCAAAGCATATCTGCCTCATATCTTTTTGCATAATTGTACAGGGTATAAAGGTTGTGGCAGCTTCTTGATCAGCAACGCATTCTTACTGCTTTTCCTTTCCACCCCAGAGGCCATGAATAAAAACGAGGTATGGTCCAAATCCATGACTAATGACTATTAGAACACAAAAAAAGAAGTTTAAGAAGAGCACCGCAGGAATTTTGAAATACTTGACGAGAATTACTTGTACCACCACTGACCTGCTTCAAGTAACTTCTTTCTGCAAGTGGCACTTGAAGATCAGCTGCTGGCTCAGCTCATAAGCGGCATATTAACTGGCACACGGAGGTGGAGGTTTCACCACACAAAGACAACAGAAGCACGTACTGATGAAAGATAAAAGGTGGCTACTATCTGCTCCCAGTAGGGACAGCTAGTAAAGTGTGTTGGTGGCAATGCAACATAAAAATGGCTCTTCAGATGATGGTGAAATAGGCTTTGAAAATATCTATAGAAATGAGTTCCACTGTGGTTCTTCAAAGGCTGACAACTGTTGACGGATATAGACTTTCCAAAGTGTGAAACATACATCACAGCATGACATTACACATATTAGCAGGGGACTCATGTTTTGAATTTCAAAATGCCCGACCCTGTCCTCATATTATCCTATAGGTTGATGCTCGTGGTCTGTAAAATGGCAGGAGGTGCAGAGTGTGTTGCTCATTTTGCAAACTAAGGTTCTTATTGGCATGTAACCTACATTTACAATGAACCATGATTTAACTGTTCTTGATGCCCTTCAAAGACATAAAAGTGGGAATCCCCATTAATCTTTTTTCCAACTGTTACCTTGGGATTAATAGCAATAAAAGGCTGTGTGTTAGCTCCCACACCCGGAATTTATAGTATGTTCCTTCTGTCTTTGGTGAGAACTTTTCATAATTTTCCTTATATGATCCATGCATTACAATACTGTCTGCTGGTTACCATTCTTTGCAGAACTAGCGATGTGAGGGGCGCAGAACTACTAAACCCTTTTGTAAACTAACGGCGAGGTCATCCTTCTGTGGCCAAATATTAGTAAGATGCCAGCAGTTCCAGAGATGGGTGCAAAAGCCCCTATCCCCAGTTAGTGTGCCAATCAGACATGTGTATATTTTAGCAATTCAGAGAAGAAAAGTATTGGCTGACCACAAAGCATTTGTAGATGATGCACAATTACTTTGTTTAAGAACTGTGGGTCTGCATTTTAAGATGGCTTTAGCTCCAGCTATCGAGTAGCAAACTCTTAGTATTTCCTTCACATTACTGGATTCTTTTTTCCAACGAACAAGACAAAAAGATGGATCTGCAATCTGGAACTCAGGTATATTTTGGCAATCAGCACCTTCTGCCACTGGAATGGACAGTCTTAGTACAGGAGAATCTGGTCAAGGAAAAAAGAATTACCTACACTGTAATGACAGGCTTTAGTGATCATACTCATGGCGACCAAAGTTATAGCAATTAGAGACAAAATGGCTGGAACTTAGCCAATAAGGATCCACGCTCGAGAAAACTGCAGTTAACTAGACGTCAAATAGATACTTCAGTTGTGAAGTAACGGACGTAGCTTTTTGAACAGTGTTACACAGGAGCTATGTAGACCAGTTAACGGTAATTCTACTGTTTCATTAAAAATACGAAGTTAATTGAACAGTCAGCAAAGAAATCGATTGGCATAAGCCAGTTCGCCTATGCAAGTGAAATTTTCACAAGAGTAAACGAGAAGAGCTCATCCAATCACAGCACAAACGCACAGAAACCTTCAAACAAACAGAATCGCACAAAAAAAGAAACACGTTCGTCCTGGTTCATGAAAAGTAGCACTGACCCAACCTTGAATTTACAAACAAAGCTTGTGTAAGTTCGGGTTCAGTACAAGCTGTATTTGTGCAAGTTCTGGGTTTTAGTCCCAACTCCACCTAAGCAAGTTCTGGGGTTCAGACCAAGCTCCGCTCGTGCAGGCTTGCAGGTTCAATCAAAGCTCTGATCTCCGCTCTGCAAGATCTGGGGCTCATCCTGAGCTCAGCTTTGGAATTTCTGACGTTGCGCCCCCGTCTAAGTTGAAAATGTCAGAAAGACACCTTGAGTATAATTTTTTCGATGAGTTAATTAACGGATGAAAAGAAAATGAATTGCAGATGGGAAATAAAGGTTTGCACGTTTAACTTGAGAGCCACTGTTTACTAGAACTTTTACGACTTCATACTAAAAAGAGCATATAGGGAAAAAGTATTTCCAGTCACAGCAGTAAAGGTGTATTAGTCGCTTAAAAAAAAAAAAAAAAAAAAAAAAAAAAAAAAGCTATATCCCCAATACTGTGCACAATACATCGCCAACAAACCCGAGGAGTTTCTGTCAACAAAGAAACTTTGATCCTAATCTGATAAAAATGTAGATAAAATATAAAAGAAATTGAAAACCAGATGCATCTTTTCAGGACAACTGAAGTTAGCAAATGTTACCCTGTGTTGCTGCTTGCCGCTCCTGTGCATTCAGCAATGCCTCGTGATTTAACCATTCTGTCAATCTGATGCTTGGTTTAAGCTAGTTTTGGAAGACCTGTGTGTGCCCATTGCCGGTCACTATATTTTATTGTGCTGCACCTTCAGCTTTGCAATAACTGTTTTAACCTACAACTGCTGTCCTAATAATCAAAGCTTGTGTGATATCACTTTCTGTGATGACCTCTGGCATCAGAGGGTGACGTCACCATGAAAAGCTGAGAACATATTTTGTGTTACGAGCCCTATTGACAAAAGTTTAGACCTGTGCAAAATTACCTGAAAACATATTTCAGCACCTTGTATGAATGTTGAACACTAACACGAGACACCCGAAAGGGACAGTTTCAAAGAGAAAATGTCTACAGCAAGACATTTTTTACTCCTGTGAAATATTTTCTACTCAAACCAGACTTCTGCTGGACTAAACTGTGGAAAATGTCACCGTCATTACATTTCCACAATTTTTCTTAACACAATTTGAGAATTTCACAAGTGTAACTTTAAACTGACCTACAAAATACAGGAAGTGTACAAATTAATGTATGCAGAACTGCAACCAGGTTTAAAAATCCACATATAGAAATCCGACAATTTTACAATGCATATTTATTTTTCTTGTCTTTCCCCAAGAAAATATTTTTCCATCAGGGAGAAAACCTCGATAAGGAATGTGCATACCCTCAAATTCAAGTTTTTTGGTGCTCCTATATTTTTGCAAGTATGAACTCTAAGCACCTCCACAAAACATTTTACATCTCTGAAAGTACGAATGCAGAAATGGACTTAGCCATCACAAATTGATGTATGGTGCCCATATGATTTAGGTGTACAAACAGCCTTAAGAATCGAGCCAAAGATGTTTAATGCCAGTTCAGCACTATTTTAGAAAGTACTCGTAGGTATAAAGACCTTGAAGAGTTCACCTTTAGGAGCTCCAGTTATACAAGTTCAGCAACCTCCTATTTATAACCAGAAAATGAAACCGAACGTGTCATGGAAAATGTGTCCTCGCCAGAGCCCGGTGAAAAACAAAATGCACCAGGCATAGATACTTGGTTGGTTATTGTTAAAAGAAGACAAGCGTTCAGGGATCTTATTTCTATCATATTTTATGGAAATCTAAAAGAAGGCAGGTTAATAACATTATATTAACCTTGACAAATCGGTACACTGCTGTAAGGAAATGCCTCCTTGGCATGGTTACCCCCTGACTTTTTGCCTTTTGTTGATGCCAGTTATGACTGAAAGTGTGCTGGGACCCTGCTAACCAGGCCCCAGCACCAGTGTTCCTTCGCTAAACTGTACCTTTGTTCCCACAATTGGCACAGCCCTGGCACCCAGATAAGTCCCTTGTAAATGGTACCCCTGGTACCAAGGGCCCTGATGCCAGGGAAGGTCTCTAAGGGCTGCAGCATGTCTTACGCCACACTGGGGACCCCTCACTCAGCACATGCACACTGCATCACAGCTTGTGTGTGCTGGTGGGGAGAAAAAGACTAAGTTGACATGGCACTTCCCTCAGAGTGCCATGCCCACCTCACACTGCCTGTGGCATAAGTAAGTCACCTCTCTAGCAGGCCTTACAGCCCTAAGGCAGGGTGCACTATACCACAGGTGAGGTCACACGTGCATGAGCACTATGCAGCTACAGTGTCTAAGTAAAACCATAGACATTGGAAGTGCAGGGTAGCCATAAAGAGTATATGGTCTGGGAGTTTGTCAGACACAAACTCCACAGTTCCATAATGGCTACACTGAAATCTGGGAAGTTTGGTATCAAACTTCTCAGCACAATAAACGCACACTGATGCCAGTGTGGGATTTATTGTAAAATGCACCTAAAGGGCATCTTAGAGATGCGCCCTGAATACCAGTCCGACTCCTAGTGCTAGGCTGACCAGTTTCTGCCAGCCTGCCACAACCAGACGAGTTTCTGGCCACATGGGGAGAGTGCCTTTGTCACTCTGTGGCCAGTAACAAAGCCTGTACTGGGTGGAGGTGCTTCTCACCCTCCCCTGCAGGAACTGTAACACCTGGCGGTGAGCCTCAAAGGCTCATGCCTTTTGTTACAGCACCCCAGGGCATCCCAGCTAGTGGAGATGCCCGCCCCTCTGGCCACTGCCCCCACTTTTGGCGGCAAGGCTGGTGGAGATAATGAGAAAAACAAGGAGTCACCCACCAGTCAGGACAACCCCTAAGGTGTCCTGAGCTGAGGTGACCCCTTCCTTGAGAAATCCTCCATCTTGAGATTGGAGGATTTCCCCAGTAGGATTAAGGATGTGTCCCCCTCCCCTCAGGGAGGAGGCACAAAGAGGGTGTAGCCACCCTCCAGGACAGTAGCCATTGGCTACTGCCCTCCCGACCAAAACACACCCCTAACTTCAGTATTTAGGGGCGACTCAGAACCCAGGAAATCAGATTCCTGCAACCTACACAAAGAAGAAGGACTGCTGACCTGAAAGCCCTGCAGAGACGACGGAGACGACAACTGATTTGGCCCCAGCCCTACCGGCCTGTCTCCAGACTCAAAGAACCTGCACAGCGACGCATCCGACAGGGACCAGCGACCTCTGAAGCCTCAGAGGACTGCCCTGAACCAAAGGACCAAGAAACTCCAGAGAACAGCATCACTGTTCACCAACTATTTTTGCAACTTTGAAGCAACTTTTAAAGAACTCTTCCCGCCGGAAGCGTGAGACTTCACCCTCTGCACCAGACTCCCCCGGCTCGAGCTCCAGAAAACCAACACTGCAGAGAGGACTCCCAGGTGACTGCGACCTTGTGAGTAACCTGAGACGACCCCCTTGCACCCCCACAGCAACACCTACAGAGAGGATCCAGAGGCTCCCCCTGACCGCGACTGCCTGTAACAAAGAACCTGACGCCTGGACCAAGCACTGCACCCGCAGCCCCCAGGCCTGAAAGGAACCGACTTCCAGTGCAGGAGTGACCATCAGGCAGCCCTCTGCCTAGCCCAGTCGGTGGCAGGCCAGAGAAGCCCCTCTGTGCCCTGCCTGTATCGCTAGAGTGACCCCGGGTCCCTCCATTGATTTCTACAGAAAACCTGACGCCTGCTAAGGACACTGCACCCGGCTGCCCCTGTGCCGCTGAGGGTGTCTTTTGTGTGCCTGTTTGTGCCCCCCCTGTGCTCTACAAAACCCCCCTGGTCTGCCCTCCGAAGACGCAGGTACTTACCTGTTGGCAGACTGGAACCAGAGCACCTCTGTTCTCCATAGACGCATATGTGTTTTGGGCCCTCCTTTGACCTCTGCAGCTGACCGGCCCTGTGTTGCTGGTGCAGTGACTTTGGGGTTGCCTTAAACCCCCAATGGTGGACTGCCTATGCCCAGGAAACTGAACTTGTGCTTTACTTACCTCAGAAACTTAACCTAACTTACCTCTCCCATGAACTGCTGATTTTTGCACTGTGTCCACTTTTAAAATAGCTTATTGCCATTTTAACCTATACTGTGTATGTTACTGCTCTAATTCAAAGTTCCTTACTTACCCGTGTGAAGTACCTTACATTTTATGTATTTACTTCAAATCTTCAATCTTGTGGTTCTAAAATAAAGAAAATATATTTTTCTATAAAAAACTATTGGCCTGGAGTTAGGTCTTTGAGTGTGTTTTCCTAATTTATTGCCAACGTGTGTACAACAAATGCTTAAGACTACCCTCTGATAAGCCTACTACTCGACCACACTACTACAAAATAGAGCATTAGAATTATCTTAATTTTGCCACTAACAATCTGTAAGGGGAACCCTTGGACTCTGTGTACACTATCTCTCACTTTCAGATAGTACATACAGAGCCAACTTCCTACAACTCCTGTTAAAGATTCGCCATAGTTTAAAACTCACAAGTCTTGTACCAAATTAACTGCCTTTAATAACTATCTAAACAAGTAAAAATAAACTCTAGATTTTGGTTCTCTTCATAAATTTAGCAAAATTGTGGTACCTTCAAATGTATGCAGGGGTGGGAGCTACAGGCTACACGGTGAGATGATCTCCAATCTTTGTTTGCTACAAACCTGCTAAAACAAGCTGACCTATCCATAAACCTCCCACTGCTCAGAGGCGAGCTAGTCTATGGAAGTAAGGGAGTTGCTTCAATGGTGGTTGCCTCTGGAAGGCCTGCAGGATTTGGCGAGTCAGTCGAGAACGATATGTATTTGGAAAAAAGTGACAAGTAAGGTGTGCGATTGTTCGCGTCAAACTTCCCCAGAACCATATTTTCAATATGCTGCAAAACATTAAGGGCCTCATTACGAGTTTTATGGGTGGCGGTCCAAGACTGCCAAGTTGGCAGTTCTAGAAGGACCGCTGAGCTGACTGCCTCCAGAATTACGAGTGGACTGCCAAGACCACGATGGGTTAGCTGATGGCGTCGTGGACTGCAGGTGTGTATACAATGCATTTTTTTTTTTAAACAGGTGTTCATGCACATGTGTACATTTTGTCCAAAATGTGCATATGTGTATTAACACATGTGTAAGAATACATCTGTGCATGTACAGTCCCATTGCTGGACTTTGGGCATAAATGCCCAGTCAGTGGGGGTACAATGCAACAGGTTCTGACCTGCAATAGGGGATTTTTCCCCAGAGGGTGAGATGGCATCCATGATGGGATCCAGCAGAGAAAAGCAGGCAAAGGAAGGAAATGGGGGCGCTAGCCCTCCCCTTTCCCTCGATTCCGAGAGCTAAAAGCTGGTGGTCTCCATGTCACGGTCGGCTTGGTGGTCGTGCACCTCAGAAATTGCATGGCAGTCAAATTGCCTGTGCCACCCTATGGTGGGTCCTTTCCACCTACCAACCAACATGGCAGTCGCCGCTGGCAGTCTCCACGCAGGTCACAGTACCTTGTCCGGCCAATCTCGTAATATGGCAGTCAGGACCGCCAAGCTCGGGGCAGTTGGACTGCCAACATGGCAGTCCCAGGACCACCAAACTTGTAATGAAGCTCTAATTTGTGACGTTTAATCAGTCTGTATTTACTTGCTTCAAAGGAAGCGATAATTAAAGGTGAAAGTGGGAAGCTGACCAGGCTCCATACGATCCCAACAAATGTGTGTGCGTTCATTTCTGCGCCTAACTCACTTCGGAGTGATAAAAAAAATAAAAAACAAGCATTTGCAAAACAACAGGTCTTGCCTTTGCTCGATTAAGAGCTATAGCCAGCATAAATGCATAATTGGGCTTTTCTAGCCACATAAATTGGTCAACCCCTACCACATAATTTGGTTTCACTCTGCCACATAATTTCAGTGGCCCTGTATATAACTAAAGCACTTCCTTTTACCTTCTTCCTGTATCTGCAGCAAAAAATAAAAATATTGCCATTATTTATCATTTTTATACTATTATTTTGGGGTCCTCCCCAACCTGGTGTGGGGACCCAGAAATGACCTAGACTTTAAGCGCATCGCGCTGAACAGTTTGGTGGTGGTCCTATTGTCATAGGACCACCACAGGCTAAGTTATGGGCAAAAATGTTTTGAAAAAGAAGTGCCCTGCAAAGCATTATGGGGAAGAGTTTCCAGAGTGCAGTGAATATTGTAGTATCGGCTCTCCTGCTGTGCCGGTAGAGACGCTTAGAGGATTTTGGTTTTTTTTTTCCTGTGGTAAATGCTCCAGTTTGTATATTTTTCAACTGCTAATCTTGTTAAGTGGTACTCATGTAAAGCGCTCCTCAGATCGAGGTCTATATGAAACTTCACGTAGTCAAGTAATTCTCATGTAAAGCGCTCCTCTGATTGAGTTTGCTCTATATGATTTTTTTTTTTAAATGATTAAATAAATTAAAAAGAGCCCCCCTTCCAGCTTGCATACTTTGTGTGCACACACCACAAAGAAATAACGGCATGCCCAAAACAAGGAAGAAACAACATACAGTTATGCAGCGTGACAGCGAGGCAAACGAAAAAAAAAGTAGTGTGCCACACTAAGGTATACTGCCGATTGTGCAATAATCCATGTAACAGAGTCATTCTCCACGGCAGAAACAAAGCAGTCTCAAGGCAGGCCAAGGAACAAATTAATGTGAGAGGCGTGAGATGTGCGTGTTGCAAGCCCACAGATGTTGATTAAAACGTGTCAAGAGGAAGCACTTGTGTGCTCAGCATGAAAATCTGTACCCGGCAGACTACCGATTGCCTCTGTCCTTTTAACCTTAAGGCCTAATGGACCTCTCTGACAGTTGTCTAACGTCAGAGCTTTTCTGTAGCTTTATTATCACTGAATGGGTGATAACCTAATCGTCTAGGCAATGCCCACTGAGGGGACTTCATTCTGCCATTAGATCAGACTTTTATATTTTATGGTCTGGCTTGACATCGCAGCTGTCACCAAACAATTATCTAGGCATTACCAGAGAAGGACTTCAGCTCTGCCCATGTCAGAAGCCAGGAGCACAGGTTTTGACTGGGCAGACGTTGTGTGCTTCCACAAAAAATTGTTTGTCCTCCATGCAGCTGTTATTCTGTTTATTCATCCAGCTGCCTAAGCTTGATCTTTCAGGGCCACACACATGGCACTGGAATGCTAATAAAGTGTCTTAGATAAATAGATAATTTATATTGTTTTTCTCTCCCAGCAGTACAAACGGAAGGAGGGCAGCCACTAAACTACATTGACTTTTAGGTCTTGTTTGGCAGTGCAACTGTTGCCTGAACTTTCAAACTACACCATTATAATACACTGCTTTGCTTCTTCACAAATTCATATGCCTTCCCCTGCTATTTACATGTATTGCTCCACATTATCATCCAAAATTTCTTTAAAGCCTGACCTATTGTCATTGCCAAGGCTTTCTTGTCTTGGCAGCAGTAAGCATCCCCTCCCCCCCACCCCCAAGTGTACTCAAAAGACAGCTATACAATTGGATGTTAGTTTCCATTGGTCTCTGATCTTAATGTTTACACTCTTGCACTCTGTACCCTGAAGCCACAGTACATGATACTTTGTACATAAAGCAATTAAATTAAGCAGAAAAGCAGATCACAAAGGCAGAACATCTCTAAACACGTCTGGGTGAACTTCTGGCACTCTAAGAAAACAACAACTGCAGACAACTCAAACCTTAATAGATACTTAAAGTTTTGCAACACAAAATCATGAAGAGATACAGGCTGGGGGATAAAGCCCCTCTTTAGCAGTTCGATGACCCATTGATTGAATAACCTGACACTGCCCGAGCACAGAAAAAATCTGGCAAGGTCACAGCTGTGTCACCTGGTTTTGTGTAATTTGTTAAATACTCAACTCTGAGTCCATTTTGACAAATACTATTGCAAAGTAAATGCACTATAGTGTATCTTATATTGATGTTTTAAACTGTAATTCCTAAATTTATTGCAAAACACTATTACTACATCACTATTGCAGTTTCCAATGTAATTCTGCAGTTTAAAATTATTGCTTTTAATCGTTTTCTAAGGGCATTTGACCATGGGTTTTAAATCTCATTTACTAGACAGCATATGTGCTGCATTTTGGAAGATGTATTGTTAACTTACAGTAAACTTAGAGTCAGCCCATTGCTTACTAATGGTTGGCTTTGTTGTCACTCACTACCTTGCTTCTTATTTGTTAGTGTGTGTGGGATTCCCTTCAGTTTCTTTGGTTTGTTCCTCGCCTGGAGCATGGACGTGTTACTGTGTCCTTACACTGCTTGCTTTTTCAGACATTATATTATTTTTGTTTAAACACTTTAAGAGCATTTTTTTCAGCTATCTCCCTAGTGTTCTGCTCTTCCCCATGCTGCTCTCCCACTGTCTGATTCTCCCATTCCTCTCTGTGAAGCGCACGCTAATGTGTACTCTCCGACTGTATGCTTCTCTCCCTCCTGGCTCTATGGTGCTCTCTCTAGCCCATTTGCCTTTCTTTCACACCCTCCTTGTTGCTCTCCCTCTTGCCCATTTGCTCCCAGTGTGACCTTCGTGTTGCTTCCACCCTTTCCTTGGTGCTTCAGCCCCCACCTTCCCTGTTGTTGCCTCTGTTTCCCACGCCGGTGTTGCTTCCCGCTCCCGTTTTACCCACCTCCTGCTACCATACCTCCCCACCTGTGTTGTCAATACCCCCTTTACCTACCTCATCTTTAAAAAAAAAAAACTTTTTGGGGCATTTTTTTCTTTTTATTTGCCACTTCCAGTTGGATCGACAAATAAAAGAAACTGTTGCATCATTTTGTAGGCATGCACATAACACAATAGGCTTTTTAGTATTTCTTATTCATCCATTCTGCACAACAGCAGGGATGCTCTACAGCATGGCTAAAAGATATTGGCAAAGCCAATACGTCCCAAAGGCAAGACGTGTAGGCTATACCAATGATGGTTTCACAATGGTGTTTCTACTCCTACAGTGGGCTATATCAAAGGGGCTGTAATGCAAGTAGGAGACAGTCATTTATATTGATTGACCAAAAAGCCTGGAATTGGGGAAGTGGCACCACAAATATTTTGAACCACAGCATCATAGGGTTGATTTCAAGGCCAATACCAAGACCCCTAAACAGCTTCCTACATGCTGCGAAGGATCTAGAGGAAGGATAAAGAGTGGAAAAGTGTATCTACAGTAAGCAATATGCCTCTAACAGCCTTATGCACTTTTTTTCTGCCACTGCCTCCATCATCCCCCATTTAAGGGGGAGTAAATGCAGTTCCAGAGGAACCACAGTGTAATCAAGGGACATACTGCTATCCCTAGGTGCCCTGAATGGACATCCATCTGAGTGACACACACAAGAAGGAATCAATGGGCCTTGATGTTTACAATGCAACATTCCCACACAGATTGTGGAACTGCACACTGATTAGCATAGTAAGAGACTTATAAAAAGAAATCAAAGGGCAAGTTAGTAAAGCACTGAGCGCAATCCCTCCCTACATCCCAGCCAAGTCACAAAAGGAGGGCAAAGGGCATGGAAAATACTTTCTGTGGGTCTACCAATGCTTGATAAATAAAGAGTCATCTCTACTCTTTACTCAGACTTAATCACACAATGTAAATTGACAGGGGGGGAAAAGTTGATTTATTACATGTTCCCATTTTTAGAACAGCCCCTCTATTAATATAAACTAGACTGGTTGAACGCTAAGTGTAGACAACACCATGAAAATACAGAATCAAAAACACCACTGATGCTCCAGGGGCTCATATAGAGAGCCTGAACTCCTGTGCCACATGGATTGGCACTATCCAATCCCGAAAAAGTAAATAATTTAAAGTGTTGTGCACGCCATAAAAAAAAGCATAACACAACAAGTTGTTTTAAATGTACCCCCAGATGAACACTAAGACTACTGCCCCTCTGTATGAGCAGACAGCCATGCAAGGAACAAGAAAAGTGAGTTCAGCTGTGCAGAACAACTAGAGTCATGATTCTGAAGATACATAGCCGCTAAGCTGTGACTTCAGAAGCCATGCAAACCAATGAGCAAATGGATTGTTGTTCCTAAGACTAGGCAACGTATTTCCAGTAACAAACATGCAAGAAAACATGAACGTTTCAGTCCTTTGTCATTTTGCAGACCATGCTACCGCAGTCTGGGCCGAGTCATAGGCAAATAAGTCTTGACCCAACTCCAATAGGTGCATTTAAGTTCAAACTGCCAGGTCAGATCCTCCCTGAACCAGAACACAACCAACCCATGACTGGTTTCGCCCTTATCAGGCCCATCAATCAGATATAGCTTGGTTCCAGTGCACAGTGTGCATGGCACCTACATCCAGTAAAAGACGTCCCACTGAAGTATACAAAAACGTGTTCCGGTTGGAGCAGGGTCAAGACTGATTTGCACATGGATGGGTCCAAACAGAGCTGGTATGGGCAGTGTACACAATAATGATTGACTGGGATGCAACAGAGAGTGATTGCCACTGGATTATTCATAAACGCATTCCATCCATCACTTGTATGTATACATCAGTATGATGGCAAAAGGGCTGAAACCGACTTGTTGCCTGCAATGGATGGGGGAAGGGCTTTTTGAGAGGCTAGGTGCAGAACTATGACAAGTAAGGAAGTAGACAAATGAAAAGGACATCCTTGAGCTACATGCTTCCCCTTGTTGAGCATGTATTTGGTCTGTTGGGGGTATAATATCTGGAAGTAAAGCAAAAAGTATAATTAGTATCCATATGCAGAAAAAAACAAAAGTAATTGGTAGAATGCTTGAATGAATCTCAATCACAGGCAATTACCTTTTGCCAAACTCCAGTCCATTTTTTTTAAACCTAAATTCGCACCCCAGACAGGAATTGGTGAAATGCCAATCAGACTTCTTCCTGATCCAACAGGAACAGTCCAACCCAAACGGCCAAACCAGGTCTCCAATGAACGGAAACGCAAGCGGCCATAGGCAGATTTTCTCCTATTTGGGCCTCATCAGTAGGGTGCAGATTGAATCACAGTGAGCATGTAACCCACATCTAGGCATACCTTACTGTTTGATGTAGTTGCCCCGCTAAGTGTGATGGGTATGGCCAGATGTTGAGCCTGGGCTCACTGTGCCACGGTACTCCATCTGCACCCTACACTGATGAGGCCCAAATAGGCTGAAACTAAACTGGGGTGGCTTGTGTTCCTGAATGGATGTGAATGTAACTAGGCCTTGTAGTGTGGGCTGGACTATTTATTAGGTGATTTGTCTACCGCAGGTTTCTGTATAGAGTGACATAGTGGGTGAAAAATGTTGGATTGGAATGTGACATGAGCCATTCACAGTGGCTGAGATTAATTCAAACATTCCATTCATCACCTTCTTGTTTCTGCCAGTATCCAGATACCACTGAGCAGCACTCGCTTAAGCTCAATTGGGAGAGCTGAGCTCTTGTTGGGTTCACTCAGTTTTAGTCAACGGGCTGAAATAAGAGGACACTGTATGCCCGGTCTTAAATTTACTTGTACATCTAGTCAAAACAGAAATACTCAGTCAAAGGTCTCTAATCCTGTCCACATACATTTAGCATTAAAGTGCCAAAGTGAAATATCTGGCAAGTCAGCTCAGACGGTTAATAACTGGGGGAGGGGTGGTGTGGGGGAAGAGAAAGAGGACAGCAATCTGCAATCATGATTTAAAAACTCATTAGTGTAAACCCAGTCTCTTTTCGTTGCATGGCCTATAAAATGAGTGTACTACGTACTACTTAGTTGTTTAACTGAGCCGCGTAATTTGCAGGACTATATTGTAGCAGCTAGCGCTATATAGAAGTTATTGCAGCCTTTATTATCATCAACATTATTACTAGGGACATAGCGAAAGTGCAACTGCTACTAGGTACTAGGTGACCTGACGTGGAGAAAATCTGGCAAAGACGTGAGGGAGGAATGCCAACTAAGAGCAAAAGATTAGACAGATGAAGATAATATGGTTTTATTTTTTTCGTAACCATAGGTGTCCATCTGCATCTCTCAGGGCCAATTGGTATATTGTTTTTATGCTTTACTGTTGCGTCTCAGCAATATCTAGAAACAGCCCGCTGCTTGGGCACTGAAACGGGGTCTAAATAGATAAGCGGCAGTCCTAGGTCCCGCTGTCTGCTTCAGTGGTTAAAGGATATGGGACGGTGAAAACGTACAAAACAGAAATCAACAGGCGCTTTTAGGATTAGCAGTTTCAGGAGGAGCACGCGAACAACGAAAGATAAGAATTGCTGCAAGAATATAGCTATTACCTGCATTCTCTAAAAACTTCTCAGGGGAGTTCAGTACAAATCATTTCAGAACAGCCGCAGTGGGGAATTTAACGGGAGAGCTGCCTCACACTGTTTTAATCACCAAGCAGGACATGCCGTCTGCAAACACCTCGGGTACGGCGTACCAGACGTCCAGTATCTAAAATACCTAAAAAGGACTACACGCGGCCTTCTGGCTGCGAGGGCCGCTGTGAATGTGTCTGCAGTAGCGTGAGGGCTTGTGACCCGGGAGGGGGAGGCAGCCCGGCAGCGCGGTGCGATGGACGGACGCCACACGGCGCCGACGGTCGGAGCGCGCTGTGGACGTGCCTCTCGGCGGATATCCCTGCCACCGTGCCCCCTCTCCGGGCCCCCACTGGCTGCCTGTATCAGGGCTGCCAGCCCTCCCATGACTCAGCAGCCCCAGACGCGGCTCTGCTTCCTACACGGACGGCGCAGGCCCGGGGATTGCATCAGCGGCTGCCTGCACGAATTCCAAGGAAGGGACTTGGGGCAAAGGCCCGTGACCAGGCCTACGGCGGGGCCCTTCCATCTCCGCCTGCCCAGGAGAAGGCCTAGGGCTTCGGGTCCCTGGGGGTAGCTGATGCCGCGCGGTCACGCGAAGAGCCAGTGACCCGGACGTACTCCTCTCGGTACCGAAGCCAAGCTTAGAACTAACCATCATGGACGAAACGACGTCACATCCGGCCTACGAGGTCTCCTTAGACAGCTCTGAGTGCCCCTGGGTCAGAGGAAGGCCTCTTGAGTGTGGGGTTCATTTCCCCGCCGACTTGCAATGAAGAAGAAATTAGCCGAAATTAAGCAATTTGAAATGGTGTGAAAATAAGAAGCCTAACGTGTTCATGTTGGCATCCATGATAGACCAACAGCTAAGTTTAAGCTTTCAAATGGCTCCTCCTCAATCAAAATAGGAAAGAAGTAAGTAAAAACAGTTTAAATACTAATAAATGATAAAATCAGTTTAAAAGGGCACTAGGGTTCAATAACTAACGATTGCTGCTAAAATATGGCGAGCGATTCACAAGTCTAAATTCGCCCTGTAGTCACTGCCAGGCAAAAGAAGCTTTTTTCATTCAATCAATCAAAATCATTATTCAATCAGCATGAGACCATAAAAGAATCATAAAACCAATACAGCATCATAAAAAACCTTCGGTATAAACTACATGCATAAACAAGCATTTGCAATGCAACAGGTCTCGCATTTCTCCAAGTTAGAGCTATTAGCAGTTGTACACTCCCAACAGGACTTTTCTTGCCACATTAAATGGAAAAAAAGAGCGCGATCGCGCTGCTACAGTTCACTCGTAGTAAAACCTATCGGCAAAAGTGCAATTATCTACGTAACTGGCAAAAGTGCAATTAACTATGTAACAGGGTCGATATCATGGAATGCGCTCGACTTCAGCCAAGCGAGATCGCGCTACGAAAAAAGATAAAAAGTAGTCCACAAACCGGATGGAAAACAGCGAGCCTCGCATGTTTTCAGTACTTGGTCGCAGTGCTCGAGGAGGGCTAACCACCGGAAAAGGCATGACGTATGCATGCCTTCCACTAATGAAAGCAAGCAGATTTTAACAGGCAAGCCCACAAACCAATGAAAGACACTGACGTGACATGGACGGGCCTCTGAGCCCTTAAAAGCGAAACGCATGTGACAAAGGCTCGACCCTAAAAAGGGTTCCTCAAAAACACTTGCGCCTTGCCAAATAGCACAGTTGGGCTTTAGTTGAAAACAGATCCTCACAAATCATGAAACGAGTATAAGCATTTTAAGACCAAGATAAAATACATGGAACAAAAGGGAGTTCCTCACAATATGGCATTTGCCTTCTGCCATTTAACACTCTGAATGTATGTTGCAGTTACGAAAGCAGATCCTCACTGTTGGCAATGACTGCAAAAATGCTAGGGCAGCCCTACAGTACCCAATATTGGCCTGCTTAAAAAAAAAAAAAAGTAAAGATGTCCACCATTCTCAATGGGACATAATATTCACAAAAGAACATAAAGTGCATTGTATAGATCGGCCATTATATGGTCACATGGGTAAACTAGCAATGTAACTGTCCTGCACTGGGTAGGTCACAAGAAAATGTACAATGTTCAGTCTAACCTCACTAGCAGGAACCTGTGAGGCAAATTACTGGCCCAAGTTAGATAGGGGTCAATACCATTACTAGTTCAGATAACAGCATATGCCTGAACAGTGGGCTTGTCAGCTACTGAGTGCAGTCTCTTATTGCACCGGACCACAAATCTAGACTTCAAAGTGCTCAAAAAACGGGACTGGAAGGATTCTTGGGTCTTGAATAGATCAACCAAATCCAGGCTAGTACAAGTATCATGGATATACTTTATCCAGGAAAATTTCAGATAATGATCCAACTGTCGGCAGTCAAGCTCATGTTGTAGAAAACTGGGCGCAAAGGCAAGGGTGGGTCTCTCAACAGTGCATACTCTAGGTTATGCATACCAGGCCTAGCATCCAATGGGGAGTAAATGCGGGACATGGCATAGTGCAGTAGGCTGTGGGGCTACATGGAGTGAGTTGCATGAAGTGATTGGTTTGACTTAGAAGAAAAAATGTGATAAAAAAAGTTGAAATTCCCCTGAAAACATTAGTTGAAGGAACTTTATGGTTACAATACAAAACCTAAAAAAAACCACTGGCATCCCAGTTATGTTAGGCAACAACCAAAACTCCACCCAGTTTACCACTTAAGACCTCATACGTCACAGATAACATCTAGAGTTACATTAGTTGCATCTACGAACCTGGTACAAAATAAATGAAGCGCAGGACCAAACAGAAGGCCAAATACTCCACCCACAGCACACAAGTTCATGCCTCTTCACCCCACCCTTAGGAAGGGCAGAAAGGAGCTGAATCACTTAACTGAAGCAGACACAGGCCAGAACCCTGCACCCAAAATGTAGTAGGCACAGCCAAGTCAACACTTGGTATGGGTGTGTTCTTCACAGGCAGCCCGGAGCATGATGGTTACCGACATCGCTTCTGGTGTCACCACCAGTCGGAATACATGCTTTGCATTTCAAAATGAATCAGAATGGTGAAATAGCTATTTTTTACACCCATGCTTATGTTGCAAGAAGTTCGGCGATCATCAACATATCGCAAATGGGGTTAGGTCTTGGGCAGTGCCAGGGGCGGAGGGTGCACTTAAAGGAAGTAATTGACAGTTAGCTTGTGCTTCAGTTGTGTGTACTCAGGGTACAAGTCAGGGTGGATGGCAAGTGTACAGAGACTCCCCACGGGGAATCAATTCCTCCTACCTGAGGCAAACGGGGCTGAAAGTTGTCCCTCCACCCCCCCACCTCACCTCCAGCTCAAAACAGAGAGATTGGGTGGGTTTGTTGGCTTAATGAGGGTATGGTGAGGACGGATCAACCTCAGAGGAGATTGGGGTGGGCGCTAACATAACTTCATGTAGATATGGTAGGGCCTAAGCTGCCTCGGTGTGAAGAGGACTAGGGACGGCGCCTCCTCAACCAGATGACAGAGGCTGAGCCTCCTCAACTGGAGAAATGGTAGTGACAATGGAGAAGTCAGCGGCAGATACACCTCAGTGCAGAAAACGCCATGGACCAAACCGTCTCAATGTATATTGGATGTGGGGTCCAAGCCCACTTCATGCAGAGAGGGCAGGGCTGAGCCCCGGAATGCAGGGATGGCAGGGACTAAGCCACTTCACTGCAGTGTTGGTGACAGCGAGTCACGTTAACACAAAGGGATGGGAGTGCTGCCACAATACTAAGGTGACAGAAGAGCCGCCTTAGTGCAGGGATGGCACGGACTGGCCTGCCTCAGTGCAGAGAACGCAGGGCCGAGCTGCCACAGGCAGAAATATGTGGAGGCTGAGCTGCATTAATACTGAAATGAAGGGGCTGAGCTGACTCACAGCAGAGACATGGCAGAGTCCAGTGATCTTCCAAAGACAGTAGGCGGATTGTCCTCAGTCTTGGAGGTTGCACATTTCTACGAAAATAATACATTATATGAAATTAAACGTGACAAAACACAAAGGAATAAAGTGCAGGAGGAAAGCAAAGGTAAAATATGAAAAACTTTGGACGTGGCTACTTGTATGTTTTTTTTCTTACAAACATTCCAGGAATGTAAATGTTTTCTATCTGGAAGAAAGCCAGACGGCTCGAAATACTAACCGAACGTATATCCTGTTCTGCACAGGATTAACATTCTTTAACAAATACCTGTTTCTTCAGCTATGAGGTGCTTCCCTCAAAACCCATGTGAGTTGACTGCAGTGATCCGAAAACGAAAGCTAAACTCCGTAGAAGTTGGGCTGCCACGTCCTTGCCCATCGGGGAAAAGACAAAGTGTCTCTTTAAAGCCCAGCGGGGATGCTAATGATGAACAACAGAACACACAGGACCCATGAGATTGCGGCTAGGCCTTGGCTGCCTTCCAAAGGAATCACACAAATGAGCCCTGTAGCACTCACACAAGAAGACATTCTTTTCATTCAGGGCGGGTGTGGTCTTGTGCTGGAGGCACTGGCTTTCAGAACTGTAAATCAGGGTTCTGAGTCAGTCCACAAAAAACACACTGAGATCATGGGCAAATCACTGCTTGTCTCAATGATTTTCTGGGCATTGTTTAAGAAATTATAGATTGTATTAAAGTACTCTATGTCTTACTACTCATCAACTGCAAAGAAATAAAACATTTCAACAAATACTACAACTCACAACCTTACAAATTAACTCACCCACTTAGTCTTTTGCAGGTTACTTAAAAAAAATATAAAAAACACGTAGTTTCTTATCTTGTATGGGAAGAAATTCAGACCTTTAACAGCCCATCACAGTCATTTGAACATCTAAAACCATGATTTAAAAAGATGCGAATTTGATCAAACCTTTCATTATCAATTCATGTTTCACAATATTCCCATTCAGACATTATCCTCATATATAACCACCTCTTCTGTTGGGAGGGATAATCTCCTCTTCGATGTTTTTAACAGAACCTAGTCTTTAAAGGTGTCCAGAAAATCACTATACCCAGTCAAGACAGGTTTGCTCCTATTATGCTTGTTGAAAGCTGGTCTTCAAATTAGAAACAGGCCTAAAATAAAATTATTTGGAACTGAGTCCCCCGACTAATCTTCAGCTCTTACATCTTCCAAGCACGTACCTATCTATAACACCTTTGAGGCCATGGCACTTCTAGAAAATGTGCACCAAAATAAGACACATCCACTCCAGCACAATCCATCTCACCCACCTTGCTAGAGAAGGAGATGCTACTACCTGACAGGTTGGTTTTAAAGCTACGAGCAAACGTCTCACTCCCAAAGGTCTTAAATCTTTTGTTTTCATTTCATATTTCTTTAAACATCTTATTACATACAGCTTGGGTTTAGCCAGAAATGCACGACAAGTTTGTTTTTGTTCTACTGGAGATCACAAAACATACTCCTTCTAGAGTGAAAAAAGTCTGGTCACATCAAATGCTCTCACGTTCCACATTCATCAACACAATATAAATCTGTAAAGCACGACCGGTTTCCCTGGCAATTTGTCAGTTGTCAAAAACCCATTGTCTTGCTAATTTGTGAACAACTGACATAGGTTGGCCATGTACTGTAATGCTCATAAAAGGTTGTGGGGGCATATGTAATCTCACCACTTCCAAAAATCACCAAACTAAAGGGTGTTAGCCCACTGGACCCCATCTACACAGGCATGGCCTACTGAGATAGTTGATCAAAGGGTTGGTGGTCTTTTAAGCTCTCTTGTTGAGCTCACTCCAAAATAAATTTCAAAATATGTACTACAGTCACTGAAGAGGAATATAATTAGATCTATGACCAGCTAGACCATTTGCTCCCAGCTGTCCTGTAATTCTTAAGAGAATCTGGTGTCCAGGCTCTTTTATACATGCCTCATTATCTGGAGAAAGGCCCACAAAACACTGTCTTTTCCTGAAATTCTCCACACCAAAGTCAAAAACGCCATTCTCTACTACAGGATGACTCTATTCCATCAAATTCTGCAGATGAAAATTAAGTTATACCACTAGTGACATCTCCAGCAGGTCCAGCTACTATATCTGGGTCATCCATAAAGAAGTGACCAATTCTGCTACCTTTTCATATGGTATGAGCTACAAACCTCAGAATAATGCAAAATGATGGGAATACACAATTCAGATCTGAATCCCACGTCCGCAGAAACAACTCTTTTGCTATGGCTCGCAAATCGGACTTCCAGCTGAAAAAAACACTCATTTTATAGTTTAGTCTGGATGTCAAACAGATCTGTTTGATATTGACCCCTCTGCAGCTGTACTGAGTGAACTGTCTCTGAATTCAAGATCCATTTGCTGGCATCTAAAAAAAAAAAAAAAAAGGATGAGACTGCCAGATAGCTACCTGAATGAAAAACATGGTAAGTACTTTGCCATCAGACACCATCCACCCAGAGAAAAGTGTTAGAACCTCTTTGCTAATCCAGCCAGACCCTTCAATCTGGTTCCTCCTACATGGTTAACGTTGTATACAGCTGATACATTTTCTATCAGCAAAAGTATAAAACATTAAACTTCATCTTTGGTGAATTTACATATGGCAAAAGACCTTGCAAATAACTCTAAGCAACTGATGTGCATTTCCAGGTTCTGCTTGGACCAATGACCTTAAGTCATTAAGTTTCTCCACACTAATCTCCTGGCATCGGAGTCTACTATTATATTGGGTTTGCACCGAATACATCCCAACCATTTGCATTTTTATGCACAAAAGCTACCATATCAGTTCCTCTTTTGCTTACCCGACTAAGACACCAATTTGTCATACAACATTCCCTGCAGAAGATGCATAATCTTCATCCTCTGTAGGGCTCGATAATGAAGAGGACCAGAACTATTAGCTGAATCAAAGACACCAATTTCACTTACAATTCTGGCCAGGTCCCTCCGATAAGAACTAGCTTTTGATGGACTTGTTTTATCTTCTTGATCATTCAGATCTTTCTCAGAGGCAGCTTCAGCACTGCTTGCAAAGAATTGACTGAGAACCCAAGGAACTCAATGTGAAACCAGAGAAATCTTCATTGCAGCTCCCTCACAGGAATTAAAAAAGTACAAACTTGAAGGCTAGACACATCAATCCAATTCCCACATGGAAAATGTCTTATAAAAGATGTGTACCCTCCATTTTGAAATGATGGCTTAATAGCTGTTGGTTCGCCTCCCTAAAGTTTGTTAGCAGTCTCAAGTGTATCAAATCTCTTTTGGAGGTAAAAAATACTAAATTGCTTAAAAAAAAAAAAAAAAAAAAAAAAAGTCTATAAACTGATCTATCTGAAAAAAAGATCACTACTTTTTCTAACAACTTCTAGATTTTCTGGTCTATTTACTGAACTGCTTCTCACCTCAATATGATCAGATGTGTAAGAAGTTGAATGAGAGTACAAATAAACCACACATAAAAAAATGCCACTTTTGTAGAACCCATGTGTCCTGTGATATTAAACACCAGTTGTCATGAAAATGTGCTATCCTTACCAACAGGCCTTCTCACCACACCCTTAAACAGAAGAGCAGGAGTTTAACAAAAAGGGTTTGAACTTCTATTCGCCTCTCCACAGGCTTCTCTTCCTCAGAAGGGGAACGCTTGGGAAGAACAGAGTGAACCCTTCCAGTGTGGGGAGTAAAAATTTCCTTTGGACCCATTTGAAACCGAGCACTGTGCAGCAGAGGGGCCCCTTCCTTGACAAGCCTTCCCAAAGATCTTTACCCAAAGACTTTCTTTAAGAAGTCAGAGCCTTCTCCAATTCAGTGCATATACCTACAAATGTTGTCACTTCGTTAATGAAGGGGTCCCCAAATAACACCACCATCTGTTGTGGTTACATCCCAAACTTCTTTCTGTCAACAGAGCGTGATTAACATTGCCCAGAAAGCACACAGCTCTCCTGGCCAAACCCTTTAAGAAGCTTGGATCAATAGGAACCATTAACTCTTTGGCATCTCTTGCTACATTCACGATCTTTGCCAATGGGCTGCATACATCCAACCAGGTGGCCCTAACAACCATGCCACACTTGGTCAGACCTACTCCTGGGATCCATAACATACTCTGACATTAATCTAAAAGCACTTAACCCAAGGCAGCTTTAATGAAATGCTGGGAAGGTACAAAATTATGTGACTACAAGAGACTTGGCTGTGCAAAGTACCCAAACCATTAAAATAATTTTTCATGCTATAGACCCTATGAGACTGGGCCCAGGTCAGCTGTTGGATGGAATACTCACCTTAGTGTTGATCGAAATATCCAATAAAGTAACTATGTTGAAGGTCAAAAGCCAATGGCTAGTGGCCAGCCAGGTAGAGCTGTATAGTATCCCTCAGGTAAAACTACAAATATTTATAGATAGATAGATAGATGCGATAGATATCCATCCAATCTGGAAATAGGGCAGATTATGAAGCCCAGTTGGGACTGTCAGTAGAAGATCCTGAGACAATGTGTGTGGCAGGAACAATACAGCTGATAATGATTTTACGGGATTTTAACCATAAGTTAGATCATTCTTTGAGTGATGAGGTGTACAAAGATTTGTTAGCAGCCATGCAAGTTCCACCAGCCACTTTCCCCAGACCAGATGGGACTGTGTGTGATGAAGCCCCAGTAAAGTTTTTAGGTTCTGTAGGGTTGTTCTGTGTTGATGGACGGGTGGGCACAGGACGTCCCACAGGCCAGACATTCTGAATGGGCAAACAGACCTTCCCAATTGATTAGGTCTTTATAAATGTCTAGCACTTCTCTGAGGTAGTGGGGTTTAAAGTATTGCAAATGAAGGACAGCGACCACTGGCCTCTAAAGTTAATGATTAGTGTAGGTTAGGGAGAACATAGAGACTAAGTCGCCCGCTGCATGTACAGTACACCAGACGGATGACTACCTGTAGAACGGAGAAAAGCCTAAAATTGCTTGAAGATCTGATGATAAATTACACGTTACTGACCACGCTAGAAGATCAGAGTGATGCCCTAATATGCTATGATCAAGTGGTAGAGCAGGTTGTAAATTACCGGAGGGTAACATTCGATTCAGGGGGCCCGGAGAAGGAACAAGAAAATGATAGGGGTGGGGAACAAGGGGAAAGGTCGGTTTAATATTGATTGAATGAGGTTAGAATCAAGAGTGAGAAAATTGGAAAGGCCGTGTAGGAAAAGGCACAACCAGGTAATGAAGGATAGGCATTGGATGGCAAAGCTCAAGTATATAAAAAAAATCAAATAAAAAAAATTAAAAAAAAAAAAAAAAAAGAGCTGGGGGAAAGGAAAATGGAGTTTATAAATAAAAACTGTCGAATGATGCTTGAAGTGATAGGTACAAATAAAATTCGCAAGTTATGACAGTTGGTGCGCGATGGGAACAAGCAAGGAGAAATTAGATGTCTTGTAGGAGAAGACGACTGTGTCACCCACTTGAGCAACTTACATGATAGCAACAACACAGACAAGAATTCTAAGAATAGTGTAGAGGTCATTTCAAAAGATAAAATAAACCATCCAGTCACTTAAACTAGCTAAGGCCGCAGGCCCAGATAACCTACATTAAAAAAAAAAAAAAAAAAAAAAAAAACACATGTATATGGGTGGGCACGTTTTTTTCCCATGTCATCTTCCAAAACACCTTGGCCTCGGGGTGTTTCCGAGAGGGTTGGAAAGGTGCAATAATTTCGCTGATATACAAGAAGGATGATGCTAGACAGCCCAAGAATTAACACCTAACTAGCTTGCTGGGTATGAGAGAGAAGGTATTCGTCAAGGTTTTGCTAGACCTATTGAAAACCTGGGTGGATCAAAATAATTCAAAATAATTTAATCCCGGGAGAGCAAGGTGGTTTTAGGAAAGCCATTCAACTATCAACCACTGCTTTAGTTTATGAGCTATGGCGAGGTTGTCAATCGAATTGCGAGGCAGATAATTTTGTTGCTTTGTGGATTTCCATGCTGCCTTTGATTTGGTAGACCGTAAACTGTTAAGGGATATGTTGAGGGGACTCGGTATGAACAAGGTACTGCTTTCACTTATTCAGGAACTTCATAGCCAGAACTGGGCCGGAATGATTTTAGATACCGAAGAGACCTTATCAAAGAAAATACAGATAGAGAAGGGTCTACGTCAGGGCTGTGTCCTGGCTCCACTTTTGTTCTCCTTATTCCTATCAGATTTACCAAAAACATGGCCTAAGCCCAAAAATGGATGGGGCCCATGTTTCCTACCTACTATACGCTGATGACTTGGTGATAGTGGACATGACAGAATTGGGTCTACTAAAGAATCTGGATGTTTTTGATGAATATTGTTCAAGGAAAAGGCTAACAGTACATTTGGACAAAACCAAAACAAATAATTTAAAGGGGAACAGGCAGGTGATTGTGACCTTTTTTTTTTTTTTTTTTTAATTAAGCTGCTTTCTTTTTATATCACTGTATGTATTTTGTGATCTGTTTTTAATCATCTGTATCTTAGGTGTGTTGTTAGGATGGATTTATGGTAATGTTCATAGACCATGGTCTAAATAAACATTTATTTTGACTGACTGATATGAATTTAAACAACTTTGCGCCCATCTCCTGTGTGATCACCACCTTACCCAGCTGATGGCACGCTGCCCGAGCTTGTATCAAACCACCCTCTTAAGGGGTTTTCCAAATCTCTTCACCCTGTATTGTGCTACTTCGTGCAAGAGAGTCCAGTCTGAGGACCTTGGGTGGAAAATATTCTCAGGAATTAAGTGCCCCATGTTTGATTCTACATCATCTGCTTCTGGCGAGCCACTGTCCACGCTGTATGCCAAGATTTGTAGAAGCAAAACTTGAATGACAACTAAGAAGACCAATGAATGCAAAATCCTGAACCAAAAGCGCATTTTTATGAATTTCTTTTATTTATGATTTGTCTTGATTACATGAGACTGGTGCTACTCTCGACGTTACCTCTATGCCCTCTCTGTCAAAAGGGGAGGGCAAATGATGTCACAGAACAATTTGCACATCAGCAGCTGACGAAAAATAAACAAAAAGGTGATAAGAGGAATGTTTGCAATTTGTCTAACCATTGGCAATCACTCTCAGTAGCATTCCAACCCTTCACAGTTTTGCTCACTATGCCACCTCAGTTTGGATACAGCCATATGCAAATCAGACTTGACCTAGATCCAGAGCTACCAGGTTAGGTTCTCCATGAATCAAAACACAAGCAACCCACAACCGGTTTCGTCCTGACTGGGGCTGGTTAGTCGGATATAGCCTAGTTCCAGTGGCACAATAAGCGGGGAGCCACATCTGGGCTACCACCGCCACAAGCAGCAGTACATCAAACACACACAATGTGAAGACTGGAATGTTCACAATTTTTCTAACCAATGACAATCACCTGGGGTAAAATTCCAAATATTTGTTCTTTTGCTCACCATGCTACCTTAGCTTGGGATCAAGCATATGCTAATTAATTAACAAAAGGAATGCCACTTCACACAGGCCATGTCAGATTATCTGAAAATCCTCACATCTCATTCTCCGTCCATTTCTGGCTACCAAATGACCGACCTGAAATTGCTCAGGGCAGATTTACAAAACTTGTTCTCCAACTTTTGCACAAAATAGCTGGTGCACAATCTAACAGATGCACAATTTACCAACTTACTTCAGTGTTGGCAGCGCATGTGCAATGTATTCATACTTGCATTAAGAAGTGGGTGTACCCATGAGAAAGGACAAGGGCAGTAGGCATCGCAAATAACAGTTTGCACCCACAATGGGGCTCCTTCCAAGTAGCTATCTCCGATATATCAGTTTACAGGGAAGACCTTTTTATACAAGATTCTTGATGTGACACTATACCTGAAGGCCTTGACTCAAACGTTTTACTAATGAGAAATTTCAACATACAAGTTGAAGTGAAAATGTAAGGGGACGTGACCAAAATGGAGAAGAATGCATTAAAGCCTTGAGCTTCAACCAAACCTTTAAGGGTGCGCTGTTAAGATATGGTCAGACCACTCAATAACTTCCTTCTAACCTTGCAAGCAACCCACAAGAGCCATCAGCACGCCTCCCACCTGGAGAACGCAACTAAATGGTGCTACGCATGTATCATCACAAGTGCAACATTGTTTAAAGCAGGTCAACAAACAATTGATGCGGAATTCTTCCTAAGAAGCTCCTTACTGCAACAGTCAGGAAGCTGGACAAAATTGCAAACAGCCACCCGCAATGAGAAGAAAAAAAAGCCTGCATACAAGGTGGGTAACAAATGATAGAACTGCGAGCTTGCCATGTGGAGACAAAACAAAAAAAAACATTAAAAAAAAAAAAAAGATATTTGGGACCAGAGGTATCATAGAATTATTTAACATCTATGAGCAGACTATCCCAGAAGCAACCAAAAAATAGTGCAAGTGCAACACTACAACATTAAAAATCTTTTAGCGTTCGAGTCAGGGATATTGAGAATTCAAGAAAATGTAAAAACACAGAATATTATGTCCATCAATCCACCCATCTACATTGTATTCCTCCTTTTTCATCCTTAAGCCCATGCGGCTAGAGGAGATTAGCAAACTGGCAAAACAATTAGTGCCTGGACCCAGGTGGAGCTTGGTGCAGCTTCATCTGATCTTCTAAAGGCTTCTAAGCATTGTTTCCTGATGCCACTCCTCATCAATGCTTCACGTGTAAGGGGGAACGGTGACAATGGTAGAACAGTATTAAGCAATGTCACTCCTAACTAAACGGCCAGATGATACTGACTTTCTGTTCAGCTACAGACCGGTAACAAATCTACGCTAGCAAATCCTGCAAAATAAAATCACAACTGCACAAACTTGTGGGAAAATACAAACTACTTCACAATCACCAAATGCGGACTCAGACCAATGCGAAGGTAAGACAGTGTGGTATCATGGAGAACCTACCCACCTCTGTATAGCTCAGTTGCTTGAACATTTTCAACTATAATTTCAAATGAAAGCAGAGGATACTCAGATCCACCTCTGCCTAGAAAGTGAAGATGGTAACTAAAGCTACATCACATGACACAAACTGCAGTCCTGTGTATGAATGCCATAAGAAGATACTATTATTGTGAGTCCTGAAAGAAAAACACTTTTGAATACTCTCCATCCTGGGATCAGCCTCCGCTGCAGAACAAAACGTTTAGCAACCTAGACGTAAATATGAAGTTAGGCTTAACATTAGACAGTGTTGCAAAAGGTATCAACTGCACAGGCACCCCTTTGTAAGGTTCTACTCTTCCTTCTGATAAAACTATCAAGAGGAACGAACAAGATCACCAGTCATAGTTGAGCCACAGTACTGCACTTTTGTCTTAACAGGCTCATAAAAGGAGTTAAAGACGGGCTGCAACACACACACACACAGTCATGCAGCAACATTGGCACTTTCCCTAAAGAAACACAAACACATCAAGGCCACCTTGACAGAATGCCACAGGCGCCCAGTGACAGCCAGAATCAAGTTCCATGAGCTTTGCACTATAAACAAAGTGTGCATGTTACATCAAGAAACTGGCCACATACAATGTTCAAACATGGAATCAATCAATCAACCAAAGTCCAAAATACTAAACCATAGGTGCATTATACTCTTCCCTTGGCCAGGAAAGGATAGACATGAAATCAACAATGTGCCCACAATCACATGATTGACATGCAAGACACCCTGACGACAGTAACGAGTACAGTCAAGCAGCTCACCTATGGACCATGGTTACAATCCATATCCAACTGGTACTTGAAGCTCTCCGCCCTAACCACTAAAACATGTTGGCACAATATAGAGTATAAAGATAAAACAAAAAGTGGCAGACTGGTCTGGGGTTAGTATGCTAACACATGCAGGAGTAACACATTTGAGAGAGACATATGGTAGGAAGCCAGCAGGCATGGACAGAGATGGAAGTAGTTATAAAGTAATTCTATATACTTTTCAATGCAAGTCCAGTGAATGCAGAGGGATACACCCAAACAACTATTACCATTAGATGAGAGATTAATGTTTCATCGCGCCGAGGCAAGATGTAACTTCCAAGGTCTCAAGCCAATGGCTGAAAGAGTCTGGCCATAGGAAGGCAGGGGTCGACTTGCCAACAAGGCTTTTGGACAGCTGCCAAAACTCAAACCTAAAAATACAAATGCCCTCTCAACACTGAATTTGTTCTTTCTTGAGTGTGCCTTGTGCAGGTCTTGCAGCAGAACCTGTTAAATGCTCCTTTTTATTGTTCAGCTATGGACAGCGTTTGGAAGACATCATGTCATCAATTTTTCAAAAATAGTACAATTGTAGCAAGAGGGTGCTTTAGGTCAGCCCTTTAAACATTGGTTTACTTTTGTTTTTTCTCGGTTTGACATTGCTTGGATAGATTTTGTCCATTAAGGTCATGATTTCTGGTGGTTGGCTACATTGCCTAATGTGAATTCCAATTAGTGTTTTAATAGTGAGGCATCGAGTTACTATACAATATTTTGCTCTGTATGCCTTTTGACTTCATGCTTTTTTGAAGGTACAGCTCTACACTGCTAATGAAGCCTGTCCAGCTAAGTGGCCCCACACCTTGCATCTACATTGGTGAATCCCAAGATGTGGCTTCGCTTTCAACGACAGCTGAGGCAACACACACAAATTCCCAAATTCTTCCCCTACCAAAAACCCCTGGCCTAGCGGCTTTCCCAGCCCTTGCTGTGAATTACACACTTTCCAAGGAGATGTTTACAAGGTGTTCAATTCACACATGTAACTGAAGTAAATGCATGCAAATTAGCACACATTCGTACATCAAGAACGCCCCCCAAAAGATGCCCTCCTAACATTCCGACCTCAGTTTATTTCAGGATTGGAAAGAATGGCAAGGTGGTTACAGAGAAAATTATACTGGGTTCTAGAAAGTCGTCTAACACACTGGGGCGTTTCTTTGAATCTTTGCTGCCAGTTGTATATTTTCGGTTCTTAATCAAGTTAAACAGAAAACAGAATTAACGCTGTGACTCTGTCTGCACCGCTCAAAAGCCACCATTCATGAAAAGGTAGGCCCAAAATAGCACTTGTTTCCTGTGGAAAATCTTCAGCACTTAAATCCACCTGTTGCGTGCGCTGTGAAGCACGCGGCAGCATCTCGGTGCTCAGGGAAAAGTTTCAATTTACACTTCACATGAATCCCTGGCTTTCAAGGGCACAAGCATGGGCGTCGTTGCAAGAGTGCATTTTACTGTAAGTGCCAAATCCCCAGCATTCACTGTGCCAGCAATGTAACCATCATCCCAGCTTCTGGTCATCAACTTGTCACACTCATAATTGTTCACCCCGGCCTATGGGAGCACATGCAATCAGCCAGGTGCTTAAAGGAGGGATTCAATCAAAACAATTCTCTTTGGAGCAGAGGTTTTCGCTACTGTCTTAGGTGCTGTTTGAGGCCAAGAAAGACATTTTACTTTACCTCAAGCTGACCACCATAATCACCATTATATTGACAACGCTCATTTAGTGCTGAACCAAAACCTCTGGTGTCCAAGAGCTGTGAGATTCAAATTCGTGGACCATCTTTTTGTGTTGCTATTGTTGCCTTAAGTAGCAGGGGTATGCGAAGACATGGGTTCCCTGCTCACTGCACCACTGAATTCCAGCTAGCTTGGTTGATGAGGGGGTTATACCCCAAAACTGGTCCCAGGATGCTTGTTTTCCAGTAGGAATGTGAATTAACCGAGGCGGTCTGGTTTAGAGACCCAACTCAGGAGCATAACATAGACCCCTGCAGTGGTGCAGGGGAGCCCACCTCTGAACTGGGGCCCAACTTGACTATGGGCCTTGTGAGTAGGCCAGGCGAGTGAAATATTAGAGGCCCCTGTCAGGATTCACTCATCTAGCGTTATGCCAATGGGCTCCAGTATGCTGTCCTAGTAGTGCGGTAAGTGGAAGACCCAGATTAAGAGTACACCAGACATCAGAATGAGGGACAGATGAAACAGGGCAAACCTGTCTCTCAGTACACCATGGTAGAAGTCAGCAGCAGGAGGCTCTGTTTTACACACACACACACACACACACACAAAAAAAAAGCTAAAACCCATTCCCAGCAACGCACACAAAATAGTTCCTGAGAAGCAGGTCAAAAAACCACAGCGCACAATAAATAAATACAAATATACTATTTCACAGGAGTTCCAGTATATGGCATGAGGTTGCTATGCTGGCCATGTGCCAGTCAGTCACTTTTCGAAGAAAGCGATACACTGCACAAACAGAAATTGTCCATAAAACAAGAATGGACCGTCAAACTCAAGCAGATTTGCAGAGATGCCAAGCTCCACAGGAAGCACTCACAGGCAATATGTGTTCTATGCCTTTGCGTGTTTTGTACATGGAAAAAAAGTGTTTTTTCACCTTGCTTGTTAAGAGCAGACAAGCAAGCAGTAAAGAGTGCGAAATGTGCAAGCTCTGTTCAAGAAGGCTACTTGGCGCCAGGCGTTCGCCGGTAGGTCGTGCTCAAGATGCTCAATATTTGCTGGACAGTTCAGTGGTGATGGTCACTACTTTGCAGAGACTCAAGGCACGGAAAGAGATGCATGCCCTCTCTTTAGACCTTCATTCCCTGATGTCTGATCTGCCCATGTGCCAGCCAAGCAGAAGAAGCGGTGCGGGGCAGACAGCAGTTACCACTGATCCCTGCCTGCCTTAAGGAGCCTCGCACAGCGAAGATGTACTCCTGCAACTATGACGATCGAGAAAAAAAATGCATTACTTCCCTATAAGGTCCCTCCACCGCACTGACCTTATACGTTTAACTGGAGGGTCCGGGTCCTGATGCTCAGGATGCCGCTCCCAGTCTCTACAGTTAGGTGGATAAACAGGAGCCACTGATTCAGTAGAGGGCACGTACTTCTTCACAGCGGGCAAGGTAGCACATCAATTGCACGCACTGCTCGGCCTTCCCACGGCATGCAGCTACCCCTCTGAGACACAGGTTGATAAGAAAAACCCAAGAATAACTAGCAGGTGCACACCACATTTGTATTCACAGTGAACAAGGTAGCAAAACACTTGCATGCTCTGCTCAGTCCAGACAGCTCCTCTGTGCAACTCAGCTGAACCACATGCCGAGCAGCCTGGCTGCTCATTGTGATGGACTAAGTGGCTTTAAATCAGGTACCCAATATTCCAGATTCCCACAGATCTATCATGATCAGGGGCTGGTATTGGTCAGGATTTTATTTTGCCCTTTGGGCACAGCAATCATGTGTGCCCCTTTTTGCGACCCTACGGCACTTAATACATAAGAGAATACAAAAGCTTGCACGGCTCCTTGTGCCTGTGCAATCCTGGGGTAGAGGGTCATCATTTGCATGGGGCTGGGAATCATTTACCTTTGCACCCATGCTATATGAAAGACACAAGCGCAGAGGGAAAGAGGCTATCTGGAGGCGTAATACCTGTGCACCACATGGAGTTGGTGCAGCGTCAGCGCATCCCAGACAGCACTCCTTAGGATGCAACACAGGGATCCCTGGACTTCCACTGCAGGCAGGGACAGATAACCCCTGCACCCACCCACTTGCAGTAGGAACTTTGCCCCCCACCTTTAAAGCACAGATCAGCTTTCCACCTGCAATGAAAGGTGGACTGGTGGTTTCACACAGTTTGTCTTTCACAAAAGCTGTGCTCGCAGGGCAGGTATTACATTGTGGCACACTGAGAGCAGGGCTTACAACGTAACAGAGCGCACAATCTTGGTCTGCAACCAGCACTCCCAGTTAAGATGCATCATGGCACAACGCAAAACAGTTCTACTTACCTATTCGTAGTACAGACCTTGGTTTGGAAACCCAAAGCGGCCCTGGCAATTCTGTAAGATCAGCCCTGGCAATTTTGTAAGATCAGCCCCCAGGTCAGTGTCGGCTTGTGGGAGGGAAAAGGGGTGAGGCGTGCAGAGAAATAAAATAAAATAAAAAACAAAACAGAAAACCACAACACACCTTCCCTTAATTCCATGCCACACTGCTTTGTCCCAAAGTCGAT
Organism: Pleurodeles waltl; assembly: GCF_031143425.1. Classification (NCBI taxonomy): domain Eukaryota; kingdom Metazoa; phylum Chordata; class Amphibia; order Caudata; family Salamandridae; genus Pleurodeles; species Pleurodeles waltl. Next base: position 906,090,353 of record NC_090450.1, read on the forward strand.
TGCAGGAACAGACTCCCAGCCAGCCCTGCGGCCAATTGGCTGGGAGAGCCCACCCAGGGAACTCCCAGGCACACTGGGAGCCTGTGCATGCTCTCTCCACCCCTGCGACACAGTGCCGGGCTCGAGAGAGAGCACACTGCGCATGTGTGTATGGCTGGCCCGAGGAAGCTGGCCAAACACAAATGCACTCTGAGGGGAGTGCACAGTGCTCGTCACAGTCCTTGGCCCGACCCCTTTTTAAACACAAAAAGATAATAAACCTAGTTTAATACAAAACGATAGTAAACATAGTTTATTATCGTTTTGTATTAAAGGGATTGCAGCTGCTGCTGCTGGTGGGGGGGGGGGGGGAAGGCTCCTCCGCTCCTGCTCCAGTTCGGGGGGGGGGGGGGGGGGGGGAGGTGGCGCATTGAGGATGTGCATGTGCGAAGCACTGCAGCTTTTGTTACTAGGGGACGAGTTCTATGAACTTAACCTATGGAGCACTGGTATATCAGACCGCTTTATCAACACTGCACTAGAACCCTCTTCCAAAGATCTGGTTTATAAAACAACTAATGAACCTTCAGTTAAAAAAATATATATATATATATATATATATATATATATATATATATATATATATATATATATATATATATATTTATTTTAAGTATTATGCTAAATTTAAGAAATGCAAGATTGAGAAGAAATCCCAGACTATTACCAATGCTACAAAATACTTTGAATTCGGAGGCTATAATACAACAACCTTTTATTAAGCAGAACTGTTGCTCATTTTCAGGTCTTAATGTGCAGAAAAATAGGCCAGTGAAAAACAAAAGAAAAACGACGGAGACCGTAACTGGTGCAAATATTTCAAGCAGGATGTTTCCGAAAGCTATCAGACAGCTAATGGGCTGACGACCTGCAAATCCTAGCAGGACTGCTGTAGCTTTTCCTTCTTTAGAGCCCCCTAATCTGGGTAACAGTAATAACAAGGATGATATTTTTAGAAGCTCTTAGAGACAATATGTTTTGGGATGTCACAATTATTTTACATTAGAATATAATTTACTGTAGTGTAAAATGCACTGTATGACATAAAGCAGTACGTTAGAGTGTAATATGTCCCATCATATTTAAATACAGCACTATAGCCTACTGCACAGGAGTAGAACTCCCGCAGGGGCATATACATCTGGTAAAGGTCTGACTGGCTTCATGTGAGGGGCTTTAATGGTAGGCTGGGCATCTAACAACCTGTATGGCCTGAAGCAGAACAGCAATACTGCTATTAGATCATTCCACCTACAGGAACAAAATGTTCTTAAAGAATAGGGGAAAATCAAATTGAGAAACTGTAATGTTGAAGCAGAAGGCTTACACCAGCCATTTACGACCCTCCACCACACCATCGTCATCAATGCAGTTCTCAACGTTGCAAAGCTCCAGCACATTCCGCATGATCACACAGTGGTGTGGTGCGTTTAACTCCGACTAATATCCAGCCGTATTATATGAAACCAAACCACACTACAAACAAGTCCTCGAGCTCCTTTGCAATTACTACTCACTACAAGCCCCCTAAGAAAAACTTTGATAAGACTTTCATAACATGTTACCGAAACTACCAGCAGGCGCCCTCACTTTGTGGACACATATCCCTAAGCGAGCTTAGCTTTGCACAGCCCCTGGGTCCCGGTTGAGAAGAATGTCCGAAAGAACCGAATTTTATTTCCTGACAGATTAATAATTCACAAACACTGCCGAGTTGAATTCCTGTAGGTGTTAACAGCGCGGAATGCCAACATTTAATGATTTACCTACAGGTCACCGGAATCCACAGACCAGTCTCTGTATTTTTCAAGAGATGCTCTGGAACCCCTTTTGTTAACTTTGTTGCAATAGTCTTTGGTTTAGCAAATTTCAAATGTAAACTAGCCCTTAGTACATACAAACAGTTTTGGAGTCTGAAACAATTTTAGTATGTTTTTTTATAGTAAATTTATATCATAACTCCCAAATTTACATACAAAATAAGTCTTTAAATATCACTTCCAATAGTTCTCCGATTTTTGACACAGATTTGCTTTCAGTTTTGAACCTTACACAAAAGAGACCAAATATTTTCTAACAAAAGAACTCTGAAGTAGCTTGCATCATGCCAGGATCTAGGCCCACTCATTGTTTTACTTGTTTTCATGGTGTGAACCCTTTTTTATATCTTGAAAATGCATGAATTCGATTGAGACTTTTATAGCCCAGAATAGGTGTTTTAAGTTGTGTGAAGTTATACATTTTGCCCCAAGGACGACAGAAGTAAAAAAAAAAAAAAACGTTCGCCCTTCAACATGCTGATTGGGCTTCCTCTAACTTTGCCTGGGCAAAAATTTCCTACAGAAATAGTACTGAAGGAAAATGTTGCTGACCTTTTTTTTCCCCTGTGGGAAAATTCTCCAGCAAAAATAGATTTTGTTGTGCTTTTTAGCAAAAAAAAAAAAAAAAAAAACAATACTTTTTGAACATAGCCTCACTAGTTTTTTTTTTTTTTTTAATTCATGCAGTTTGTGGTGTCTTATAAATAACAGAGACTACAGACACCAGGATAGGAGTGAGAACATTCTTTGATGCACCTCAGCCATTAGTCTGTAAATCTCAACTGTCACCTTTGGAATTCTCCAACATTCTTCATGTTAGCATGGCATCTCTACCATACAGTGTTTTACATGAGAACACTAAGCCATCCCACACAGTTCACTTTTTTTTTTTTTTTTTTTAATTCTTCTGGCGCTGGAGTGGATGATGTTTCACTAATTTACTCATCCCCAGGGTTACAGTTTTTTTCTTAAGTAACATTTAATTTGTATGTTATTTTAAGATTGCCCAGTTCATACTTTTTAATGTGTTTATAATCACAAAATAAAATAAATACATCCCTAGATTTAGGATGCACTAATGGTCATTTTCTCTCACGTTGAGATACTGACATTATCTAATGAACAACAGAATTTTAGACCTATGAACTCAGAGATTGGCCTCCCATTCCAAGCATTTTAGTCCAATTTTGAGATATGTAGCTATTTTCATAGTCCATAAATATCACCCTGCCTTAGATCTTTCATGATGTCATTCCAAATCAATTAGAAATCAGATAAATAACTCTATGGATATAAAATTTATGAATAGAAATAAATCCTGTATTTTGCGATGGATTTTAATGTTTCATTAACATCAGTTCATCCCTCTTTTTAGCAAGCAAAGATCACCCCTCAACTACTGAGGTGGCCTTCCCGCAACAGAAGTTCTCAGCATGTATCAAACCCGATGTTTTTCAGAAACCCCTGAGTATCTAGAGCCGCTCCATTATTGCAACACATTATACTGGTTTTCGTAACCTCACGCATAACCCTTCTTTAATCAGCAGCTGAGGAGCTGATCTACCCTTGCAGATCCATTTGCGGACTACAGTGTCTTATTTTTTTAGGCTTTGCGTTTTGTGTGTAGCACTGTTAGTAAGGAAACAGACATATGTTCCATAAATATTGACGCCTGACACTTTTAGCTCCAAGTACATTATAAAATCAAGACATATTTTGAAACAGGAAACAGATATTTATTACAACGCGTGTATCAAGCCAAACCCTTCTGAAATAGCAAATTAGAAACTTACGTGACTCCTGAGTGCAGTATTTTATTGCATCTTCAATCTCCCAGCCCTGCCTGAAGTTTTGGCCCTGATAAGGAGATCACAATGGGCTCCCAGTATATTTACTTTTTAAATAACTCACTTGGCGAATGAGCCAGTAGAGTCTGGCCATTCACATGAACTATTTTGCCAAGTAATCATCCTCTTGGCATCAAGCTGCCACCAGAAGAGGATCAATACCAATCAGCTATTTAAACAGGGCCTTTCAGAGCAGCTGTGAGAGGGAAGTGGTAGGGTTCAGGACCAAGGTAGAAGGTTGTAATGCCATGGTCCACAAAAGAGACAGTGTCTCCTGCCAGGGCTAATGTAAGTTGATAATAAAGCTGGCATGAATGCAAAAAACAGGGCTGGAGCTGCAGTTTTTTTTATTTTTTTAAACAAACTAAAGAGGAACATTTGTGTAAATGTAGAGATTCAGAGTGCAAGGTACCTTGAATCAATACAGGCAGCCAATGTAGAAAATGATCGGCCTTTCATATACCATATGTTCTTTAAAATCTTTATAGAGCAATCATATGGCAGTGTTTCATTTTTTAATCATGGGAAGACTTTAGAGATAAATCCAGATCAAAAAGGAAAATAATGCACTATAGACAAACGTTTAAGGAGGTAGACAACAACAGATGAATCCTGAAGTTACGGTTAGAGGGGCAAATGTGATTCACAGTACAACTCTGTGACAAGGCAGCTTTGGAAGCACCATCAATTGAGAGGGAAATAAGACAAATAATCCATTATTAGATTTCATGTTTTCTCCTCATTTAATATTAGTTATTTGATATAGGCTAGAACTAGATCAAAGGAGAGGCATGCCTCTTTTCAGAGTCCAGTTTTTATTAGGTTGAGCTTAGAAACGCACAAGTGCTGCTCTTCCACCAGTTGCAAGCTACTCCCTAGGCTTTAACACCACCAATCGCTTTCATTCGTTCCTTCGCCTGCCTTTCAAAATTCCCTAGGTAAATGCTTTACCTTTGTCCCACCTAGATGCTGCATTGTTAAAAAGGTTCATATACCGCAAACTCGATCGGAGGAGCACTTTATACGAGTACCACTTAACTTGAGAAACTCGCCCCATAATGCTTTGAATGCTTTTTCAAAACACTTTTGCCCATAACTCAGCCTACGACAATGGAACCACCACCAAACCATGCAGCACAACACTCTCTGTCTAGGTCATCTCTGGTTCCCCACTATAGGTTGAGGGGGACCCCAAAATAGTAACCTCTCCCACCATTCAGTGTATTTTTAAGCACTTGCATGGCTGGAACTTTTGTTTTACAGCTGAGAACAGTTTGTGTTTTAAGGGCCTTGTTTGTAATAGTAATGCAGTAGGCATGCTTGGCGTATGGAACCATGTCCTCTAGGGGCTACATATGTGAATACACTGCATTACTTTCTGCCACTCTGTTTCCATGTTTTGCCCTCTAGGGGTGCACTATATGGTTACATGACTGTTTCTCACAATTGCTATTTTTATTGTGATGTCCTCTGGGGGCTGTTTTGGATATTACAATCAAGATACTATAATATTCGCTGCACTCAGAAAATCACCCCATAATGCTTTGCTGGGCATTCATTTTACAATATATTTTTGCCTGTAACTCGCAGTGTGGTGGCCCTGGGACAATGGGACCACTGTGAAAATGTTCAGCACGACATGCTCCTTCAGTCTAGGTCATCTCTGGGTTCTCAACCTAGGTTTGGGGGGGGGGGGGGGGGGAGGCAAAATAGTAACCTTTTCCACTATTCAAAGTCTTATTAAGCTCTCTCATGACAGGAACTTTTGTTTTACAGCTGGTAGTAGTTTGTGTTTTAAGGGCCTTGCTTGTAATAGGTTGCAGTAGGTCTGCTAGGCCTAACAATGTGTGAGGCACTACACCCTCTTGGGGCTACATATATGGTTACACTGCATTATTTTTTGCCATTCTGTTTTCATGTTGTTATGCCCTCTAGGGGCTGACTGTATGGTTACATGACCATGTGTCTTACAAATGTTATTTTTATAGTGATGCCCTCTAAGGGCTGTTCTGAGAATTGCACTGAAGCTACTACAATATTTGCTGCACTCAGTTTGCGGGGCATTCCTTTTACAAAACATTTTTTCCCCATAACTCACTGCATGACCTGCTCTTTCTGTCTAGGTCATCTATGAGTCCCCACACTAGATTGGGGAGGGGGGCTCAGAATAGTAATATCAAAATATATAATAAATATTGGCAATATTTTAATTGTTTGATGCAGATAGAGGATTTATACAGGGCCATTGGAATTATGAGGCAGAGGACCAAATTATTCGGCAGGGTTGACCAATTTATTTGGCAAAAAAGTCAAGTTATGCATTTACAACGTCAATAGCTCTAACTCAGCAGATTTGAGACCTATTGCATTGCAAATGCTTATTGTACTAGGAGCATCTCACAAGAAGCAGACAATGAGGGGCAGAGGGGTAAAGAAGAGGTAAGTCCAACACTATTGTCAAGAGCTGCATTGTGTGAGCACACAAAAAGAAAGAGTCAAGGTTTCCCTACATAAAAAGTTGGCCTTTTTCAATAGACAATCAAATTAGTGGATTTGCTTAGAAGAAAAAAAAAAAATCATCAGTATATACTATTTACTTAGAATTTTGGGTAACTTCACGGAGGAAGTTCTTCTGGTGGCACTGCCAATGACATCACTTAAATAGACAGGGCTTCTTTGTGTAGGCCTTGGCTCCAACGTGGCAATCATTTTATTTCCTTTATTGAGCTCTTTAGTTGGTGTTGTTTGAAACCCACAAGTTACAGTCACCTGACATAAGAATATTATCACAGCGGAGCAAAAGGGTCAATTTTATTCGTGAAAATGTTTGAAACTAATGAAAGTCTCTGGTAGCAAATGGACAGCTGAGACAGGCATTCTGTTAAGATGTGAGAACATGATTTTGCAAAATCAAAGCCGTAGCAGGAGAGAAAAGAAAGGCAAAGCAAGTGGTTATGAGGTCATTGGTATGCAGTAGTACAGTACACTTGCTCAGGCTACTGATCCAAATCACGGTTGCAGGGAATGACTGCAATCACATTAGACAAGCATTGGCAAAGCCAATAGGTTTGACACATGCAACAAAAATGCCTGAATGGTCGAGCTATTTTTAGGACCTACTTGCCATTCTGGACAGTTGACAAAGAACAGGGGTTCTATATAGTCAGAAAGTGAGGAAGCAATAAATATGCCTTTAAATCTTGTTTTTATCTTGACACATTTTCTCTGTGTTCAGAGACAGAGTTTAAAAGTCAGTTAGTCTTCTTACAGTTATCTTTCCTTCTCTGGCTGCAGAGTTTCAGGATTTTGTAAAGTGAACTGTCTGACCTGCTGTACATACAGTGTGAAATGAAAGGCTGTCAGATTTGTTCTAACACATTTAAATAGCTAATAAGTTAACTGTACAAACTTTTCAATAGCCGTGAAAGCCCAATTTTTGTACTTATGAAAAAAATATTTTAATAGGATGAAAAATTATCAGAACACTTTACTTGGTGATGTGCAAATGATAAATATGTTTTCTGAAACCCAATTGTCACAAATAATTGTTAATACACTATTTAGTTTTGACAGAAAAGCTGCAAGTTAGTGGTAAAGTTTTTGCCTATTTCTTGGAAATTTACTGTCTGCAAATGAGAGTGCGCTGCCAGACTATGCCATAGTAATATATTAATTAAAAGTGAGTGCTTAAACATAAACTGAGAAATGCTCCTGCCCTGATGGCAAAGCTATTAGTAAACTAAGAGTCAAGTCAGGGATCATGTGTACCCTATGTGTGGGCTAGATTCTTAGGCCCTCATTTATGAGGAAGTCGCACAGTGCAGCACGTCACCTAGCACCACTGTACTGCGTGACAGGTACATTTAAGGCAATACAGTGCATTTCTGTCCTTTCCCATGCGCTGACGCACAATGGACTGCCTAGTGCCAAAGCAGGAATCCTTACACCAAGGTGCAAGGGTGCCTGCATTGCATGCAAGATTGGTTATGTGCAGGAAGGAACACTTTCCTGCAAAAAAATAATAATAATAATAATAATAATAATAATAATTTATAAAAATAAAAAGTAAATTCTAGGAGTCATATTCCTCTTTCTAAGTGTGATGCAGAGTGCAGCACACATATAAAGAGGAAGAAGCAAGGAGAAATAGAAATATTCTCCTTGTTATGCCTCTCTTGGGAAGGTGTAAGATTGTGGCATGTCCCTGGGTTTACAAGTTCTTGTCAATCTGGGGATGCGTCAAAATCCATGAGAAATGTGTGGGATCATCCATGGAACGTCGTAACAGGGCAGGGTAACGCAATACAGTGATTTCCACGGCATTGAGTTACTCCAGACTTTTAGCCACTCAGAACTATGCAAAGCGGCTTTGAGTGGCTTAAAAAATCTGTTTTAAGGTTTTTGTGTCACTCTTCCATCATGTTTTGTGGTGCAAGAGCGATGCAAACAGCCTCAAAAATAGACCCCACACTATGCATAGCGCAGATGTTTAGTCTATTTATTCAAACAAAAGAGTATTTTTTTGTACACCAGAAACGCTGGATTCATGTATTTTAAGGTGCACTCATTAGAATAAAGAAAAAGGGGATTCTGTAAAATAAAATAATTTGCCTAGGATCACAGAATTTGAAACCCATTTACAGGTCAAGTACTTTACAGTTAGGTTGAGTAGATTATTCAAGTTACTTGACCTGCAGGTTTAATAAAGTTTTAATGATTTTTTCGAGGCCTGTACATGCACAGTTACTCATCTTCCCACTTATCCATCTATTTATGCATCTGCAGACTCATTCTTGAATTCACATGCACATCCACACAAATTCCACGTTTAAACATAGAAAAACCAACAGTAATATGCTAGATAACGAAAAAATAGAACTAGAAAAAGAAAGCCTGCCACCTCATAAATGTAGAAAGCTTATGCTTTAATTGAATTGAATTCTATTATTATTGGATTCAATAACTATATAACTCATGCACCCTCAAGAACTCAGAGTCCAATGTTTTTCGTTTAAAGTTTGTCTTTAGACACCAGAGCAATATATTGGCCTATTATTTAGGCTCTCATTGTTGCCTTAAACACATCCCAAATTGTGGCCAGATTCAGTGCAAACTGTTAAAAATATAATGATACTCAGATGTGCCGATGAGTTTCTGGAATTGTAGAGTTCCCAAGGATAGATCCCTAGCTCTAACACCCATATGCCAGAATTTGAGAATAACCATTATGTGAGTGACTGCAATCTAGACTCACTGACTGAACAAATATTCCACTGTGAATATTCAAAAACATGGTATTGATCTGGCCCTCACAGACCAACGCTAGATACCTCTTCCTTAAAGATAATAGATCAATGGTCATAAGGCTCCTTTGAACAAGCGCAATCAATAGATGTACCAGGTCACATCAGAACCATGGCATCACCGAAATGACACCCCCACGAATAAATCAACAGTGTTGTGGACAAGCCTCTCTCAGTACCTGCTGAAGAGAATCCAGACAATCCTGGGAGAAAAAAATTATCAAGCCACAATTTAACAAATCACTGTTTGCACTAGACTCCTATAACCGCCCCCCTACCCGTCATGTAAGCATCTCCACACCAGCAGTGCACCTCCTGCAGCATGTTCACTATACAATTGCAGGAACTACAATGCAAGATGGCCCCACTTGACGTGAAAAAGTTCGACTGGCTCCCCATCAAAGCTGCAATCTCATTTAGAATAAGACAAATAGAGCACATCCCATTTGTGTCTGCCCTCAAAGACTACATAAGGACGAGACAGACCATCACAAGCCACCTAGACAACCAGTGTCCACAACAGTGACACCAGAATGTATCAGCCCGGGGGGAGGGGGGTACATTGTTCTTGGTTTTGGTGCTTATGGCTTTAAAAGGGAAAGGAATCTCACCACCTTCTGGTCACAAGCCCTACTCTTTCACCCTACAGCAAACAGGTGATGGAAGACAGGTGCCAAATACATACCAATCTACAGCATGAGGTCGCAGCCGTGAAACGGCTCAAAGCTCTATGAGAAATAGAAGTAGAGGTCAAGTTAGGGAGGAAGCAGTAGCTCCCACTTTTGAACATCACAAATAGGCCAAAGGGAGTTAAAAATACAGACTATGTGAAACCTGCACTGCACTTTACAAATGCAACCTGCAGCATCCGTAGTCAAACTATAAAGTGAGGCACGTAAACTAACGCCCTCCTTCTGTTTTTTTTTTTTTTGTTATCCAGTGCCTGTGTTGCCACTTTAAAAATAAATAAAAAAATTAACTACCTTGGCCATAACCTTCAATTAAACTGTATAGTCACCTTCACGTGCTCTGCCTTAAAATCCACCCTTGAGGTGCACAGGGAGAACACTACAGAAACATTCATACAGTACTACTTATCAATTTGTTCTTAACAAAACTTTCAAGCTGTGTGTACCCCATGTAACCCGCACGATCATTAAAGGGAGAAATCTGTAGGTTGTGCCGTGAAATACATTTCAATATCGTATCTTTATTAAATAAGTGAATGCAGTATATGTTGTTTCACATTCATATAAAGCTTGCAATTTGTATCATTCTGTAAATAAAAATATTTTACTAAAATGCCTTTGCTTAAAAGTCTAAGGATGATCTCATATCTATTTATAAATAAGACCAGAAAAACTATTCAGGCAGGTGTGACAGACTCGTTCTTCCCTCTGGCTTCTCAGAAACACCACGGGCCTGTGGGGAAACAGACAGATATCCTTTACTGAGCCAGTTTGCCTTTGAACATACAGCCTATCCCATCTGTCTTCAACTGCACGTCGGAGAAGTTGAGAAGCGTTCAAATGTTATAAACCTTCTTTGGTTGTGGACAAAATAAGATGCCACAAACTGATGGATTTTTAGAGGTTTACCTTAAAACACTGGACAACATAATATTTCCGACTAGGCCAGGAAAAGGATTTCCGAAACAGATATTAATAGCTCAACCAAAATGCGATAATTATTTTTTTGCCCGATTCGTACACCCTTCTGACTGAAAGGTGACTGAATCATCCCTGAAAATTCAATTTCTAAACAGCAAGTCGCACTTCTTCACTGAAAAATCTCTTGCGACTCGCGCTCCTGACATCCAAATGCATTTTAGTGGAGCTGCCCAACTGCGTCTGGTCTCCCTTCGTGATACAAATCACAAATTGAAATGCGATAGGGGAAACTTTCTTCAATTAACCAGCACTGGCAAATAATAGTTCTGGCTTACATTGTGGGTCCTGTCTAAAACAGGAAAGAGAAGCCTGCTGGAGTGAAAAAATAAAAGCAATGATTTTCTGAATACAATGTATCTATCAGATAAATTACTTGATGAGTGATGTATCAGTCTACCTTTTGAGTCTAATGTATTACTGGAGCTATGAATACTCGGCAAGCAGCAGAATGATGCACCAAGTAGCCAATACCGTAAGATGAAAGGAAAATACTTCTCTGGGGGAAATCAAAGCCCACTCAATGTAAATGTTAAACTACTGGGAGCAATGGTCAGTAGGCACAGTCGATAATCCCTACCCATACCATCCACAGAACCATCGTCTAGGTTTGGTTTTAAAGCCACCAACACTGCAAGCTGAAACCATGAGCCCATCCGTATATTTAGGGCCACTGGAATTGTGTGGTTCCATTGTCCTCAGCGGTTTCCTTATAGTTGCTGATTTACCCCGACATTCCACCTAATCCAGTTCTAGCAACTGGATTTACATGTTACAAAATTAAATGTTACTTCTGGCTTAAATCTATAAAACGTTATAACAAAAACAAATCACAAGGGGCGTGAGGCTGCAGATGCTATGCAGAGATAAGTGGTCATCCTTCAGTTGCTGATTGCAACATTCAAGTTTTAAACTGATACAAGTGAGTTGAAACATTTGCCCACACAGCACTATGGATTAAAATGAAAGAATAATTAACATATAAACATAATATGTGCCACCTATGCTGCAATGATTTGCATGTTCTTGCCACATAATTCGGTCATTCATCAATGCATAATTCCAGTGACCTTGCCTCTAATGGACAAAACAAGTGACAATAGCTGAGACAAATTGTACTCTTGTTAAAGAAATAGAAAAAAACTCAGACGAAACAGTATCGCAATGACCTCTTGAAGACAAAGCAGTCTGTAATTTAGTCACAAACCTTTCAATCGGACACAGCCCATCCATTATTAAAAAGAACATTCAACTATTCGAGGAAGATACATAACAAACTGAACAACAAGATAATTACGGTTTTGAAAATCTTGTGAGTGAAAGTAGGCTCAAGAAATTAGGAAAATCAGAGTCTTACAACAAAAACAATTTCCTAATCTATTTTAACAAAACAGAGATAATACATTTTGGCTGTGTAACCTCAAATTATGTTTAGGCTATTGCCAACAGGATAGGCCAAGTGATGTAATATACTTATCTTGGTCTTGAAAATGACACAAAGCTCAAATAGTTTCGACACAAAGGGGGAAACAAAAATCACAGGCAGGACTACTGCAAACACTCAAGCCAGTAAGAGATTTACAACCAAATCAGCCCAACAATCTCGATTTTAAAAACCAAAATACTTACAGTTCTATATACAATGCAATATTTAAAAAAAATAAAACAGACTATACCTTATCTAGACCGAGTATTCATTAAACTGGTACAACAAACCTTTAATATATGATCCTCATCTCCTCGCTGTCGATTGAGACTGCAACTGGGCTTTACACACAGAAGCCTTAAACTTCATGAATTAGGTAAACTCTTTCTGTGATTGGCATAGAGGGAATACTTCAATAATAAAAAATATCATAAAAGAAAGAGTTGAGTTAGACCAAAGATCGGATTTTACGATTCTGGATTACAATCTAACACAATTACTACAAACTCCAACCTTCCCCCATATCGATTTTATCAACGCAGGACAAAATGAACCTTATGAATAAGAAAAGCACACACACTATACATACACACACACACACACACACACACACACACACACACACACACACACACACACAGAGGACATGAAATTTGCTTATAAATATTAACGGGAAAAAAAATCAAATTATATAATAAACACCTATAAAAGACATATGCAAGGCTATTTGGACTCCAGTTCCTTAGTCTCAATCAAAATTGTATTTCTCAGATTAAGATTGGTGTGTATTCCCGTTTTTTTTTAATTGAAGGATCTTAGTTACAGCCCTCAAACAGTGTCAGAAGATGCGGTCTATGCAAAAGGGTCATTGAAACAGTGAAGCATATCTTCTACCTCTGCCCTGATCCAACATCTCCGAGGAATAAGAACTTGAAACTAAGGTTTCTACTGAATGGTGGGAGGACAGTTAAAGAAGCTACAGACGTGCTTCCATCCAAGGACTTATTAGCTGTACAGTGGCATGCTAACTGCAGCCTTTATGTACATACAGCACAAGAACAGTTCATTGGCACATACAAATATTTTAACCAATTAAAAGTCTTTTGCAGCTTTTTTAAGTTGCTTAGAATTGAAAGTTGTTTTATGTGTAACTTTATTTTCCTATTTGCACGTCTTGTGATGTAATATTAACTGGCAAAATAAATTAGTTCTCTCTCCAACACAAAAAGGTCAAGGCACCAGCAGGCCAGAAAGAGGCTCTGAAGAGGAGCCCGAGTGACGTTGTCAGCGGGCGGGCCTGTGAAGCTCTTAGTTTGGCATCCAGAGACAATTGGCATAGAAGGAGGATGGGAAAGCAAATGCCAAGCTCGCTACCTTCTAAGGAACAATGCAAACAAACACTGACCAAGGAAACATCACCGGGGAAATGTAAACACCTTTGTGCAGCGGCCAGGGAGCCAGCAGGTTAGTTCTGATTGTCGCTTGTTAATTATCGCCCCGCCCAGGGCTGTAGTCGGGAGGTAATACATATGAACAGCGCCCTAATCTTTGTAATCTGAGCTACCGTTGTTTGTGTGGCCCTCTTCACAGTTACACAGTAGGGCCTAAAAGAGCCACAGCATCATAACTTGAAGTCCCGTCTAAAAATGACCTGCCTCACAATAATAGGGTGGGGCCAAAAGGGGTCCTTTGTCAGTGTCAACGGGGAATTCCTATCACAATAGGAAAGTCTGGCCTAAAAGTGACCTGGGTTACCCTCACACAGGAGAGAAGTGACCCCGCATCACAGTTAAAGAGCAAATCCTTAGGTCTCCGCAACAATTACGTAGTCAGGTCTAAAGGTGCACTTGGGTCTCGGTTACAGTGAGGCCAAATGCCCCTACATTACAATTGCATTGCCCAGTTTATACGTGCCCCTGTGTTACCATCAAATGGACAGTCTAAAAGTGCCTCTGTATCACAATGAAAGAATCAGGCCTACAAGTGCCCCCCCTCGGGATACGCTCTCCAGCCCGGGAGTGCCCCTGCATCACAATTACAGACCGACCCCAAGAGTCACCACATCACCATTGCTTGCACGGTCAAACCGCAAACGCCACTGTATCACGAGTGAAGACTGGGGCCTAAACTTTTCCTGGTATCACAAGTAAGGTGGCAGGCTTAAAAGTGCCCCTTGTATCACTACTAAAAACCCAAGCTTTAAAGAGCCGTCTCGTCGATGTTACAAAGTGGAGCTGAAAAATGTACCCTGGTTACAATTAAAGAGCAAAGGCTAATGTCCTAGTGACGCCCAGAGAACGAACAAAAAGCGCCTTGCAGAAGGAGGCTAGCCACAACTGAACCGGGGAAAATGATGTATTTCTCAAAGGTGGATCAAAAGTACAAATTCTGTGGACGAAACAGGTTTGTGCCTATAGAAGTATGACAAGCATATGGCATGATAAAGGAAGATAAGGAAGCAAAACATACACAAATCCAAAAGTAACAATAGAAGTTAACATTGTATCTTCTCATATTATGTTGACATTACATAATGTATATATTACTGTAAATTCTAACAGTTCATAACATGCAACCAGACATAAGGCATTTCTTCTCGGAACAAAAAAAAAGCACAACGGAGGACACACCAACACACAACGACCTTATCCGAATTAGGGTTAGCCAACACGGGCCCTCATGTGGCTGGTCCCTGCAACACTTTCAGCTCTCCACTAGAGATAAACGTAGATACAACTTCTGCAAGTGAAAATATTTTACATTGTTCTCTTGAACCTTTGGCTCGAGTTACTGTTTTGAGGCCAAAAGGTTCGTCTCCTAACTCGTAGTCTGCCCAACTCATAAGGGGGGACCCAGTCTAAGTGGCACTGAAGGACAAATCTCATTTATATGTATATTACAAAATGGGCAGGAACACTGACCATATCAGGGTTCATTAAACATAAGAGTGGAAGCTGCAGCAACCGACAGAGCACGTAAGCTTCATGAGAACACACAGCAGCGCCGCGGAACCACAAGAGTCGCTTCCTGTGCAGAACACACGATTAGCAGCCAGCCGCACACCCCCTAGCAGCCCCCGCGGTGGGGGAGGGAAGGCAGCTAGATATCCCAGGATATCGCCATCTATAAAAAGAAATTGTTTCGCTGCCTGCCTCGTGCACAGCAAGCAGCACGGTGTTGCGAATACACTTCTCATTGACCGTTCACCCCACTTTATTCACATATTCTCATTGCACATAAAACAAACTGTTTAAAAAGCTTAGAATGCAAAGGTACGACAATTATTTATTCAAGAGAAGCCTTTACCGACTTAAATTCTAATTGAGAACGCATGGTCTATATTAAGGATACGTCTAAAAGAAAGTGGGGGGGGGGGGGCAAAAATATAAAATACTAATTCGAATTAAAAGTGAAAACCGAGTACCGCCAAGCAAATAAAGTGTGGTCTTGGAACCTCTTTCTGATTCTAAAATGTCCTCACTTTATAAATCTGCCTGCCAAGCATCCCCAGCGAATCACAGTAAGGCAAAGAGCAAAGATGCCAAGCATCCCGGGCTTCCCCCAGCCAGTCGGTGGGTTTTAGCCATCAGCGGTTTGCATGCGGGTGCTTGTTGGCTCTATGCGTGAATTGGAGATGTGTTTTTTTTTTACCATTACGTTAGTTACATGTATACAGCAAATCGTATACCAAAAGCTTGATGGCGGCAGGATGCCACTTAAAACAAGACAAGCTTAATTTAATGCCGTCCTTTCACAAGTCCTAAAGGCAGACAGCCTGGATCAAAACCTTGGATGTTGCAGAACAATAGTTTCATTAGTCTGCAGAAAACTCTCAGCCTACTTTGGGTTTAAACATCACCCGATGAATACGTGATTTTTTATTTTGGCTTTTTACATTTCTCACGGCTTGATACAAGTTGGCCGGGGTAGCCATATCGTGGCACCGTTTTGTGAGTTAACTTGTACATGCAGCATCCTAATATGCTGGGTAGGGTATCTTCGACAGGAACTCAACGGAGATCTTCCCAGGGTTGTGTTTTTGAGATCTATCCTGCTCCCTACATTCTAGGCTCCCTGCAAGCGACTGGTCTATTCGACGGGTAAACCTGTATAGAGGCTTCTGTAACCACCTAGTCCTGAGCTCGTGCTTGAAACTGAAGGGCTTTGGGTGGGCAAGTCCCGCAATCCAGACAGTCATTGCCTATGAAGCCAGAACAAGTTGGCGATGGCCTTTGGGCCCCGAGGCCTATTACCAACGGTACATCAATATTAGAAAACATATTACGGTACATCAATATTAGAAAACATATTAGCTATAAAGGCACACACAGTGTGCATGAAAGTTGGGGCAAGGCATTTGTAGATGTGAACATATACACATTAATTTAGATACATACCAAAATAGCCTTCATGTCACTGCCTGCCTTTTCTCGAGATAAAATACGAATATTTTAATGAAAACCTTTCCCCAGGGCAATTTCAAAAGGAACCGAAAACTATAACTATAAGCATATTACCCTAACGGCCACATTATATCGAGTGCATGAATACAGTATGGTAAAATATATATGTATGCAAGTTGTACGTACAGCGCTTAGGAGATGGAGAGCATTTTTTTCTACAAGTTCAGCTGTTCCATGGTTGTCTACGCAGTTTAAAAGTCCATCATATGCTGCACATTTATTTCTTCTTGTTGCTATAGAAGTTACTATAAGTTTGCCTCTTTTTACCTGCCAAGAATATATATGTTGTTACTCGCCAGGATAATGCCCATCCATCAATGGTGGCCTAGGAGGACACCAGCGTGCGGTGCTCTCGTCTACCTCTGCGCTGTATTTTTTTTTTCACCAGACGAGAGAGCCATATGAGTTATGGCTTGCCTCGTGGCCATTATTTTTTGACGCTCTCGGAAATGGCTGTATTATAGCTCAGAGGGTTGGGAGCTCGCTGCCGATTAACATCCTGGCCACAGCGCTGCAAGGCAGACTATCATGCCTCAGAGTCTATTTAATTAAAACATTTCGTCCATTGATAAAACCACATATTCCTAAGCCAGGATACCATTTAGAAAGTGAAGTGTTCCAAATATGTAACTATGGGTCAGGTTATGTGTAATGCACTCTACTGGTTGAAAATAAAAGGTCCTGTTTTAGAGCTTAAAATGTACAGCCAATATCCCTCTCTCTCTGCCGGTTTCGACTCTTCAAAACTGGCAGCTAATGGCGGGATGGCATGCAAGCCTGACGGGGTGAGATGAGCTCTGACAGCCTTGTGGAGCAGCCCTCCTGCAGCACTGTCACGCCGGTTCTAGTGCAGTCCTGTCCCCGTCACAGCTGCACATTGTCACATGATCTCTAGTGCAGCCGTGCTCCTGTCACGCGAGCTCTGGCGCAGCCCCGGTCCAGTCTTGTCATACGAGCTCTAGTGCAGCCCTGCTTCCGACACACAGGGATTAGTGCAGCCGCAGTACTGTCACCGGAGCCCTCCCGCAGCCCTGCTCCCGTCACACGAGTCCTGGTGCAGCAGAGCGCCTGCTACACAAGCTGAGGGGGCTGCACCGATCCGGTCCTCAACACCAGCTCTGGCGCCACCCAGCTGACTGTGCAGCCACGGTGCAGTTCTCCCAGCGCAGCATTACTGCAGCCCTGCCTGTGCCTCGCGAGCCCTGGTGCAGCGTTGTCCCTGCCTCACAAGCACTGACGCAGCCGTGCTTCTGTGGAAAGAGCCCTGCTGCAGCCCCGCTCCCGCCCCACGAGCTGCGGAGCGGTGGCCCCGCGCACCGGTCCTGTCATGCGCTCCGGTGCAGCCCGGCTCCGGAAACACCAGCTCTGCTGCTGTCCTACCCTAGTCACACGGGCTTTTGTGGTGCAGTCCTGCTGCTGTCACAGCAGGTCCCCAGGACTGGCGCGGTGCGTCTCTGGGTGTGCGTGACACTGGGTCTGGTGGCCCATGAAGCCCCCTGCTGCCCGACAGGAGTGCCAGCCGCAGGCCCTACGCAGCAAGAATATCCTGCAGCCCGGGCTGCAAGTCCGCGCAGCGCCCGCTCTAACAACGCGGGCTAGAAACACCCGCAAAACCTCGAAAGGGTGAATGCCTGCGGAATCCGGGGCGTACGAAGAAACCCCACCTGTGGCAGCAAGGACAACAGAATCCCAAATGAAATACTTATTTCACCGTCCAGGAACGTGGGAGGGTTGCATTTGGGGGGGGGAGACAGCATATGACGCTAATGGGCTATTGTAGCTATTAGGAGACACCTTGGCACGCAGGGCCATAGAGAACTGTGCAAAGTTTCACCGACCGAGCAGGGTCTGTGTCCGCGTCACATCCCAGGCCATTTCACAGCTCCGCGGAGAGCAAGATGTCCCAGAGAGGCGCTCCTAGTTCATTCTATTATCCACCGAGCAATATACTATGCACGAGAGCCCCTGCATCCCGCAACACACCGTCAGCACTCGTCTCCCTCACCTCAACACCCCGCCAGCACAGCTGCCCTACACCTGCGCACTACAACCTCTGCTTCCTGCCCCCACAGGTCCCCCGCACCCCATCACTCTTCCTAGCACTGCTCTCCTGTCACAACGGCTGCCCTCCATCCTTATGACCGAAGCCTCCCTGCACATTACACTTCATCTTGCCCCCACTTCTTCCTTCCATCTGTAGCGCTCCGCACCAAAGCACCATACCAGGACATCTCCCCTGTACCCGCGCCTCCCCTACGAACCACACTACAAGCACATCTTCCCTGTATCCTCAACGCCTGTCAGCACCGCTCTCCTGTCAAGACGGCTTCCCTGCATCCTCCACTGCTCTCCCGCATCCTTAGCCTTGCGCAAAACAGGTCCCCTTCGCCTGCCGGCTCCTGTACCTCGGCACACTACTATCCGTCCTCCCTTAGCCTTTGGCGCCCGGCGCTGCTCCCCTGCACGTTGGCAGAGCTTGGGGTAGCTTAGAAGGAGCGAGCGAGAAGCCAGCACCACCCCTGCATTTCAGTACAATACTGTTACCATTTCCTTCTGTACCGCTGGGCACCAGGCTCCCAGCGCTTCCCTCTGCCCTCAGCCTTACGGCACCATGCTTGTACCTCCGGTACCCCTTACATTGAAACTATACCACCAGCACTATGCCACCGCATCTTTACTGCGCCTCAACGCCCTGTTACCGCAGCCTTTCTGCACCCGGCTACCACACCTCTCTACACACTGTACCCTGCCGCTACAGCCTTTCTGCTCCCTCTACCCTACCACAGCCTCTCTGCACCCTACCACAGCCAGTCTGCACCCTACCACCTCGGACCCACTGTACCCTGCCACCACAGCCTTTCTGCTCCCTGTCACCAGTCTCCCTGTACCATGGTACCACAGCCTCTCTGGACCCTGGACACTGCCAACACAGCCTTTCTGCACCTTGTACCCTGCCACCAGTCTCACTGTACCATGATACCACAGCCTCTCCGAACCCTGTACCCTGCCACCACAGCCTCTCTGCACCCTCTGCCCTACTACCACAGCCAGTCTGCACCCGGCCCCCACGGCCTCTCTGCACCCTGTACCCCACCACCACAGCCTCCTTGTACCCTGTCACCACAGTCACTCTCCACCATGTACCTTGCTACCTCAGCCAATCTGCACCCTATTCCCGGCTAGCATAGCCTTCCTTCGCCAGGGTGCCACAGCCAGGCTGCACTTTCCCTCTGCCACAGGCTCTCACATGCAGCTCAGTATCCTGCACCCACCGTTCTCCTGACCACAGCTCCCCTGTACTGTCCGTGATGCACTTCACAGCTCCGCCTCGCTGCTGTCATGCACTATAAGACCGCTCCCGCTCTGTCACCGCCGCTGTCACACCCTAACATGCCGCCCCTGCTGCACCGTTCACAAAAGTTATTTCAATAACTGGGATCCAACAGTCCCTGCACCGGTTCACTCTCCCATCCTTGTCTCTGGCCACCAGAGGTCCCCGACAACCCTGCTGTCCAGCAATCATGCCTCTTTGCTTTCTACCACCAAACCTCCCCTCTTCCCTGCGTCCGAGCCCAAGGTGAGCACCTGTCAGCTACTTACTAGGACCGTCCGTGGACTCAGCCTCATGTTCGTCGTCCGTTGCCGATATTTTCACTGATGCCATTTGTCCATAATTTTAGAAGTTCCGGTCGTACACCAACCAATCCCACGGCCGAACATATTCTGGGAGACATAAGGGAGTAGGCGGTACTGCGACTGTGTAAGGTGACATATGATTGCAGCACTGGATGTACCCCAGCCAATCCTAGCGCGCCATGCAGAGTTTCGAAGTGTTGATTGGTTGTAAAGCCCGCACGTGCTTTTGTCCGATCTGCCCTCTGAAAGTTGGCAGGTGCCGCCCAGCTTGGAGCGAGGGGGTCTCGCTTGTAACTTCATCTGAGGTGAGTTTGTCGCTGACCGGGTGGTGACATCCTTTCCCTGGCTGGGCTGCTGCTTTCTTGGACAGAGGGCGCAACGAGCAGCGCGAAGTAGTGACCCTAGTGACGAGAGTGAGCTATATTTAGACCTCTTCATGTTTTGCTCACGACTGACAGCCGGGCAGAGTAGTGAAGGACGCAGGAGCCCAGCACACTTGAAGAGGGCATTCCTGTCAACTTCTTGTATCAAGAATGCAAGTGAAGTCCTGTTTTTAAGAGGTGGTCCCATTAAGGCAAGAGGGCACATAAAAAATACACTTCACGCCATTAAAAGGCCACTTTAATTGAACAGGTCCTACATCTGATAACTAACCAGGCAAAGTGCTTTATAAACGAATATTAACCTTACTAATCTAATGTCAATTCCTAAACCAACTTTAGGTGTCCCCCTCTCGGCATCCTCCTATCCTGCACACACACAGACTTGTTATACTATTTATGCACCCATTGATGTAACCACTTCCACCTCTGTCATGTTCGCCCAATCCATCCACTGGATGTCTGATCATAGCCTGACCTCACAAGGCTGTGTTCACCCACCTTTCGAGTCCCCCATAGCAACATTTGTACTTTTGACATCTCTAACCAGGAAAACCCAGAGGTGTTTTCGTTCTCTACCACTCAGTTACCTCAAGACAATCATGCTCAATGTCTTCTTCTTTTTCAGTTTCAACAGTATCACTTGGAAGCAATGTTGCTGGATTCAACACTGTACATCCTTTCAATGTTACATTTGGAGCACCCAATATGCTTGTCTCATGCCTTGTCAGTCTTGCACCAGTCAAATATTGCGTTTTTGTCCTTGTCAGTAAGATTTCAACAGAGAGTGGTACCATTACCGTCAAAGGGTATCCCATGACTACCCCCTCACCCTACCCCTTTACCTGGTAAAGCTGCTGCAGCTGGGTCCAAGGTAGCTGAAAAATAGGCTACTGGGTAATAAACACCTCCATGGACCTGTGTCAAAACAGACAAAGAACAAACGTCACATTCATGGCAAAACAATATGAATGGCTTTGTGTAATCAGGCATTCCCAATGCTGGTGCTCTGCACAAACTTTCTCTCAGTTCGACAAACACCTTCATCTGAGCTTCATCTAGGATAATGAGATCTGTAAATTTCTTATGAGTTAACTGCTGTAAGGGTTTTGCAATCTCAGCAAAATTTGGAATCCACTGTCCACAATACCCTACCATTCCCAGAAACATTCTAACATCTCTTTGAGAAGTCAGGGGATTTCTCTGCAATATCATGGTAATTCTATCCCTGGAGATTCTTCTTGACCGTTTCTCAATCTGATGTCCCAAGTATTTCACTGATTTCTGACAATACTGTTGTTTTACAGGTGACACCTTATTTCCAAAATTTCACAAATGATTTAACAGGGCAATCAAGTCATACCTACACTTGTCCCTTGTCCTGTATGCGATTAACAAATCATCAATGTATTGCACTAGAGTCGATTGGTATGGTAATTCCAACGACTCCAGATTGTTTTTCAGGATCTGATTAAACAGTGATAGTGATTCTGTATACCCTTGTGGAAGCCTGCACCAGCTGTAGACTCTGTCTAGGAATTTGAAACAAAAAAGAAACTGACTATCCTCATGAAATGGCACAGAAAAGAAAGCTTGTGACAAGTCAACTACTGTGAACCACTCTGCACCGCAAGGAATCTGAAACAGTATCACTGCTGGATTTGGCACTACTGGACAACACATGACCACTAGATCATTCACTTTTCGCAAGTCCTGCACAATGCGCACTTTCCCACATGGCTTTTTTAAGCCCATTATCGGTGAATTACATGGACTACTCAACACTTCCTTCAAAACCCCTTGTTTTAGAAAATCTCCAATTATTTGCTCCACTTTCCTCAGGACATCCTGTGCCATGTTATATTGTGGAAGTTGCATAAATACTGTATTTGGCTTCAAAGTGATCTTAATCGGTTCCACTCCTTTAATCAAACCCACTTCTTTACCTGTCAGGTCCCAGACATCTTCCTTCACCGTCCCCTATAAATCCGCATGCAATTCTCTCACGGTAAACATTGGGAAAAACTCAATCAATGGGTAGTCTTCGTTAGCATTATTGATCACCGTCTCAGCCACCTGTTCTTCTTCATCGCTATTAGTTTGTACTCCTTTTCCAGTGTCTGTACAAGTAATGGAGCATTTTGTCTTACACAGGAAGTCCCTTCCCAGTAGGGATACTGGACTTGAGTCACAGACTACAAACCTATGCAGTCCCTCCCTGGTAATTACCAACCTCAACCTGCACTGGATCTGTGATTGGATTTGTCAACGGCCTGTTTTCCACTCCCACAACTTGAACTGTTCTGCCTGAAAGAGGTAAATTCGGGACTTCCACACTTCTTACTGAAGAGCGTGTAGCTCCTGTGTCCACTAAAAATGAGAACTTGTAACCCATCACCTTTCCTTTCACAAAAGGTCCTCTCTGATCTACTTCAAGGGACGCTGCAAACATACACGGTCCTTCATCTGAACTGTCACTCATCTGTTCTTTGTTTATTTCATCCTCACTATAAAATGGGAATTGGTGTACTGTGTCATTACTTCTTTTGTGTCTCTGACCTGTGACCTGCTGAGTAAGCATCATCTGTTGCTGTTTCATCAGGGCTTGAGGTATCTGCATTTGCTGTCTAGGAACCATGCGAACCTGCTGCTGTATTGGTTGCAACTGTGTTAGTGGTGCACGTGGCACTTGCACCTGCTGCATGGGTTGTAAATTCTGCACTTGGTTCTGAACATTTGGAATAAATCCTTTCATTCTTGGGACTTTCACAGTTTGAAATGTACTGACATCACCACCTTGCTGAACGACACCATCCTGCGCCATCAACGGGCACTCCCGCTTCCAGTGTCCCACGTTTCCGCACAAATGACACAATAACATATTTTTCGTTCCTTGCATGTCATTCCGAACTACCACAATACCCAAATCCGGACCACATGTCATGTCCATTCCACGACCTCTACCTCCCATCTGAGGCTGGAACATAATAGTTCTCTGCTGCTGTGGAATTGGTTATACCAAGGCCCCCTGCACTCCTGTCTGAGCTGCCTTTATTTGTACCACCATTGGTTTTTCCTTTAACTTTTTCTCCTTCAGTTCAATCTCATCACTACAGTATTTTGCATACTGCAACACCTCATCAATCGGCTTTGCCTGCCAGCAAATCAAATGATTCTTAATCATCTGTCCTACTTCTGGTCTCAACCCTTCAACGAACCTGAACACAAAATGCAATATGTCTTTCGGCTCAATTGCTTCTTTACCACTGTACTCTTTCAATGCTTCCAGCAATTTCTCGTAATAGGTATGTATCGACTCCTTAGTCTCTTGCACTGTTCTGTCAGTTCTCTACCAATCAATGTTTTTGGGAGAAATTCTTGTCTTCAGGAATTCAATCACCTTATAATAATGTTTCATTACCTCAGGTGAGGGTGCACCTGTAACTCTATCCCTTTCTGGTTCACTCGTCGGCTAATCCACTGCTCTCTTACATTCGACCCACAAATCAGCCGGAACCACTATCTCCAACAATGTATTTAAGTCTTCCCACAGACATTTAGGAAGTTTCACAAATCTGTCTGTCTGCTGATACTACTCAACCAGTTTCTCTCTCAGTTTTAGGTAATCATTTGTTAATGGCAATATATCACTTCTGTGCCATGGGACATGAACAAACGGCCCTCCTGGGATTTCTCTCATCGGAAGCATCTTTGCTGATTACCTTTCTTTTTGAACATCTTCAGACCCTTCTTTTGAATCCCGTTTTCGCTTATCCTTCTTCTTTGCCCATCTACCTTCCCACTTCTCCAGTGCTCCCCAGATCTGAGCACTCTGCAACAATTCTTTTAAGTAAGCCTTCATTCCTGCCGATCTCATTTGCTCAAAATCCTTTGCCTCAAAATCTAACCTGTAACTTTGTTTCAAATGTTTTGTTTTCTCAATCTTGATATCATGTTTCTCTGCCAGCTCTGATAATTTCTGATGTATTTTACTCACTTCCTTTGTGATTCTGGGGCACAAACACCTCAGCTCTTCTTCTGTGTAGGATTCTAACCTGTTCACTCCCATTGTTCCCTCAACTAGCTCTGTTGCTTCTGTAGCTAACCTCACACAATTTATCTGCTCTTCACCCTTGGATGTATTTGGAGGTGTATTTAGACTATCCAACCATTCACTCAATTGCTGAGCTGTCAATCCCTGTAACAAGATGTTACTTACATTCGGCACTGGTATCTGTTGTATCGCTGCACCTGGAGTTTGTGGCGTCAAAAGTTTCAAACTTTGACTCGCATTCGGCCACTTACTGCATCTGGAAGCGCTACAAGTGGACTAAGATCCATTAACGGTCTAGATCCATTAAAGGTCTGACCCATAGACGACATCATCTGCACAGGATCACTCACTTCACAAGTCTTTATGACATTTCACTCTGATCTCCTGCACTCGCTTTCTTTTGTGCAAATAAAGGTACCGCTGGGCCCACAGTAATCGGTAGCAATATTGCATCTGGAGCTGCCCTGACACTTGCACCTTGTGGGAACATTACCCCCATAGCCTGGTTCACTACAGGTGTAACATCTGACTGCGTTCCTGTTATTGGTGTAAACTTTGGCAAACCTTGTGGCTGTATCGGAGGAAATAACATTAGAGTCGACTCAGTCTGAACTAGCATTGGCCTCGGGAGCACTTGCTCCGATGGCACCACTAAGTTCGAAATCGTATCAAGAACTGGCACCTCTGGATAAATTCTCTGTCTCAATCGTGGATGCATCTGTGCTTGGACCACTGTAGTAGTCACTGCATTAGGTGTACTCTGTACTACCCCTGGTAACTGTCCACTATCTGTCTGCACTGGACCCACTGTCCCCGATGCTTGCGCTGGAGCAGTTGTAGCGACACTAGTACTTGGACCCCCTGGATGAATCCTATAGGGTGGAGGTCGATCCCTTAACAATTGTGTAATAAGATCCTCAACATCTGAGTCCTCATCGTCTACATAAGGCTTTTTCTTTTTCTTTGTTCCTCTACTCTCACCTTCCTTAGCAGTATCTTCTTTTTCTGACTCGTCTTCCTCTGAGATTGCAAAAAACAATTTAATTCCCTGTAATGTCTCTGTTCTCCACCTTTTCTGTTCCCAATCCCACCTAGCTGCTGCTAGGGATTGTTCCACTTTCTTTATTCTTCTCTTAAATTTAGTCTCTTGTTGCTGTCTGGCCACTAGCTCCCAAACCGCCAAAGCCTCAAACTGTGCTGGTCTCGGTAATGGCTTTGTCTCATATAATAATGCCATTCGCAATTCATCCAAAATTCTCAAATTAAATGTTCCATGCTCTGGAAACGCTAAAGCTCCTAACTTCTTTGTCATCTTACACCACTGCTTTAACCAAAGACATGGTGTGGCACCTCGCTCCTCCATCACAATATAGGCCGGAGAATTTTCCGGTGGGGTTGGCTCCCCCACTGGCGCCTTAATGTAGGAATCACCCTGCATGGCACTTCTGAATGCCTTGAAAAACTTCATTTTGTCTACTGTATTTATTTTGATTCGAAAAGGAAATAGCTTTTTCTCCCAGGATTCCCTTCACTCGCTTACTCAACCAATTGCCTCTTACGGACGGCTTCCAATCCGCTCGCGACTCTTGTTACTAACCAACCTATCCCAGCGCGGCACACTCTGATGTCACACTCACACACTGCTTCAGAGACCTTCCGGATTTTCACTAATGGCCCTTTCGCTCATGTAGCTATTCCTCTTTCTCAGTCTCCCTCATTCGCAAGCAAAATTCGACCCGCGAATTTCACTCTCAATTGATCAATGGGTCTGTCCTGGTGCACATAGGACTCGCCAAATCTCAGTCGAAAAATTCTCTTACTCATTTAACTCACACACCGACTTGTTGATTACGACCGATCAACCTACTAAACCAGGCAGATTACAACATATAACCAAGTGTCTCCTACACTTGTCAATATACTTCAGAGTCTTAGACCACACAGGGTTCGTACATCACCAACAACCACATGGACAATTTTTGAGCACGAAGTGCCACACACATGTGAAGTTCGACGACTTCCCTACTCTCATACTGCATAGCACGCACACTCCTACTAACCTCAATTGGAGTGCGCAAACTCCCTACTTAACCTCACATACATCACAATTCACCTGCAATTTGCTTAAGCCTGTGCAAGCGCGACCTACTACTTTCATACTATCACAAGAACGCAGAGAACATACCCATCTTTACTAGCGGGATCCAGGATCTGGGAGAGTCATTTCTGGGCTTAAGGGGACATCATCTTTGCTACAATTGCCATTTCAGAAAAATAAAATTCAAACCTCATAAAATACGAACACCAAACCTAACTTAAACCACCACCATAACCAATAATCACCGCATAACTAGTTCTCCAAGGAAACTAGCCATCTTCTGCTACCAAAAATTGCAAGCGTACCTGGTCCTTAGTAAGTAAACTTACAAGGGGACACGTATAGGTCGATGAACTTTTTGGATCGCATGGAGTATCCTAGTCATGAAGTGACTACCGGAAACAATAATCAGCATAAACAACCATTAACTTTCTAGTACTTTATCTATAACATCTATTCATGAATAACCACAACTTGGTAAAAAGTTTTATTCCCCTATTGATTACAATACTTAATCATCTGTTAGATCAAACTTTCTTCAATCAGCTCAATTATTAATTTGTTAATGAAAAACATCACAACATAAAGGCAGATAGGTCGTCAGTCATTTGTCACTGTCAACATCACCCCTAATAGCCAAGATTAGCAGCAGCATATGGGGCTTCATGCAAAACAATTCAGAGAAAAACATTAATTTGGAAAAGATGTATCTGAGTGAGAATTCTATAATCAGCTCAGTTGGTACCTAGAAGAAAAGGCACAATTTGTCAGTCACATTTTCATAGCTACCTATCCAGAGGATGGATCAGCAACAAAGTCAGTCTTCGTCTTCTGGTCATCAATTGGTCAGCTACACATCAGGTTCTCAGAGTATGAGCCCAACGACAGAACCTCGAACAGCGTCTCCTGACGTCATTGATTCACCTCTCGCATCTCCAGTTTTAGCCCCTTGCCATGACTTTTTATTAGGGTTTCCCAGTCCATCCCCCTAATTCCTAATTGGTCAGTCAGTCAGCAGATATGACTTTAACCTATAGTTTTTGGTTACCAAATCTACCATTTTTAATATTAGTCATTTCACAAGATGCAGATTTGTCTGCTATACGATGTCCTCATCATCCCACTCTCCAGGTATCAAAATTGTTGCATGTTCCTCTTCAGTCAGTGCCTTCATTGTTCAAGTCCTGGGAAAGTACATTTAGCCTACTCTACACATAATTATTTCAAATTGTCTTCATAATCTCCTGTCCGCTGGTACATTGCAGAAAATTCTAGCTAAACAACTTTAACATCAGGCAGTTCAGGGTCGTGTCGTACATCCAGCTTCTTGCAAACACGGTTATTATTTCTGCTCTCTGAGTGCAAGGCCTAGGAAGACTAGGCCATGATTTCAGCTAAGTTAGCACTATAAGTTAAGGTAAAACATAGGTTATACATTTCAATATGACATATTACTACATTATTCTTGTATATTTTTCATCCTTTCATACAATTTCAATCTCATTAGTACAATCTCGTATATATGGCTGTCGTGCCCCGAGGGCACATTTTCAAATGTGCACATTATTTTCTCTATGATTAATTTCTCTACAAACCTTTCAATATTCAAGCACATAAACATAATTAATAATTTTCTAATTAGCATATCTGCTTCAGCATTACTAACTGGATGAAAGCCATCTATCTCAAGCTCAACACCCACCAGACAGAAGTAGTGATCTTCGGCAAGAACACCTCACTGCGGGACTCCAACTGGTAATCAGCCAAACTCGGACCCATACCCATCACCCACGTCAGGAACCTCAGAATAATCATTGACAGCAGACTGATTGTCACCACACAAGTCAACGCTGTCACTGCATCCTACTTCCACACTCTGAAGATGCTGAGGAAGATCTTCAAATCGCTTCCAAGCAGCACTAGAAAAACTGTCACATATGCCCTAGTCTCCAGCAAGTTGGACTATGGGAACACCTTATACACCAGGACCACCAAGCAATTCACTAGAAGACTACAAACCATCCAGAACTCAGCAAGCCAGATTCATCCTCAACCTTCCACACAGAACTTGCATCTCACAACATCTCAGGAAGCTTCACTGGCTCGCAATACACAAACACACTCATTTTAAACTCCTCATACACACATTCAAGGTACAACACAACTTATGCCCTGTATTCCCCACCCACACACTTCTGCTCCAATGGAATCCTACCCACACACATCATATACATGCACAGAACCAGAGGCCAGATGACCACTTAAACATGCCTCGCCGGAGCTCGCGACCTGACCAGCATTATCCCACACAATCCTGTAACCCCTGAGGCTCCAACAACCTGTTTTGGGACAGTTGGGGGATAAATTGCTCCTGAGCCAGACCTCTTGAATTCATGGCTGAAAGCCAAAAGTTGTGAGGCCTTTGATGAGGAGTGGCGTACCCAGCCCCAGGTACATGAAAAACAATCAGCCAGTGGAAGGTTGACATAGCCGAGGCTTGACGAGCGGAGAACTCGCTCCCTGATGGGGCCTGGGAGAGAAGGCGCTGGCTGCACAATAGCAGTGCCACTGTAAGCGGAGGAGAGGTCTAAGGGGTGCTCCCAGGGTGGGAGCGGCCCAGCATCCTGCTGCGGCACCTCATCTGAGCCTGGTACCTGTGGGGAGGGGCGGCCGTCTCGGAGTGACCTTGCCTTGCTGATCGTGAAAATTTGGCAGACGGTGGCTGACAAGATAATGTCACGGAGACCCGATTGCCCCATCAGCAGCCTGCATGGCCATGAGGAGGAACAACCCCCTCTCATTTAGCACAGTGGCGGCCGCAAACAAAGGACGGTATGCGCCGGAGGCGCGCTGATAGTGGAGCCAGATGGCGCACAGAGGCCTGAAGTGGCAGCTATACTTGCTGATTGGAATGGCCATCATACAGAAAGCATACAGTTGTAAAGCTCTGGCGCAGCTTAATCAATATAAATAGCAACTAGTTGCAGCGGGAAGACTTTCATAGTGAACTAGAGTAGATCTGGGCCCTATGATCAGAACGCTGGCAGTCTCTCAAAATACGCTTCACAAAGCCCTGGGAGGACCTAGTCAGATAGGGGCTGCATGGGACCTAAGGGGCGCAGACTCTGTGTGATGAAATAGTGACACCACTGCGGCTCTTGGCGCCTCCCGGCTGGGGCCCCACTAAACTGAGGGCCTCTTACATCTGAACCAGAACGTGAACGACACTGTAAGGCATGCCACATTGGGGGCATGCAGCACCTGACTGGCACCCCAAGGGCACACAGACGGGGAGTTCCCTGGACCACTGGAACCACAGGTGAGAAGACCGAATGTCTGTGTGCTTATAAAAAAATAAAACTGTAGGTGTCATGGGCTGACCCCGGGTTGTCCCACGGGGGGAATGGACTCCTGTGGTCTCTGGACTGGGTCTGGAGGCGCTCTGATGGTTCCATGGCACCTTGCCCCTGGGTCTGGTCCTGGGGACTAAGACTGGTACCTGGTAGTGGTAGAATTGATGGCGCTCTACCACTAAGAGAGACTACATGCAGTGCTCATAGTTATAGGCTGCTGGGGCAGTACTGTGATAACCCCATAGGGAACCTAAGGAAACCGCTACGTCAGATCAGATCAGACCGGCAGATCGCAGGGGACCACACTGAACAGCATAAGCCACAGCAGTCATCCTTCACCGGAGCAGTACCAAAGTGTCTAAACGCCACCATGGTGAAAGATAAACCCCCCCAGAAGCAAACAGGCGAATGAAAACATGCAGTACACCTCATGTTGGGGAAGGTCTGCAGGAGGCTGGGCAGGGAGGCCCCAAGACCAAGGGGAGTCAGCACTGGACACCGCTGAAATCCTGGAAGCTTTATGGAGATCCTGAGTTGCTCTTGAAAAGAAAATGGACACAATGGCCATGGATATCAACCAACTGCGATTAGATCTTCGAAAAGTAGTGGAGAGAGTCACAACCACAGAGGAGGAAGTTGTCACCCTTCGTGCCATGGTGCAGGAGCTAAAAGCAACAATTGCGGGGCTCAAATGCAGTGCCACACAAGTAGATGAACGTCTGGAGGATGTGGAGGGATGCTCCAGACAAAATAGCTTGAGATTTTTCAGATTCCCTGAACGGGCGGAGGGTCCCTCTGCAGAGCTGTTTCTTTAAGAGTGGATAACAACCACAATGGAGCTGCGCCTTTCCAAATTTTTCACCATTGAAAGGGCTCATAGGGTCTTGTGATTTGTGCCACTCCCTTCTGCCCATCCAAGGGCGCTCATAGCAAGACTGTTTAATTACAGAGATAGGGACATAATCCTTCGACATGTTCGGTCCTATTGTTCCCCTAGATATGAAGGATCCCCCCATCCAAATTTTACCTGACTATACACGGAAGGTGCCATATCCCCACAAAAGGTTACTTTCGGTCAAACAAAGGATGCGAGGAAGTAACATCAAGTACAGTTTGCTCTTCCCAGCAAGGCTGCAAGTCCAACATGAAGGCAAGGTGTACTTTTCTGAAACCTCCCAGGAGGCTACTGACTGGATGGACTTCCTTGGACTGGACTGGACTGGACTGGGAGTTACAGTTCCTAGAATGGCGTGGACCCGGAAGCAGAGGCGCACAGCACTGCAGCCGTCAACATAAGACATCTCTACAACAGGAACTGACACCCCAAAAACACAATACGTGCAGGATCCTAGTATCGGAAGATGGAACTTTGCAGACAGAATAGCAGCCAATGGATATGCAGAATCCCTTCACCCCTTTAAGCCTGCTCCCGGAGTCCGAAGGCTAGGGTGAGGTGACGGAATAAGAGCCCACATGTAGAGCCGGTCTGGGTGAGGTTCTTGACACACAGGTAACTCCTGTGTCCAGCTACCATTGGCAGTGGAGGCATGGTATGGCAACGACATGGATCCATAGGGGGCAGAACCTATCTAAGACTCTGTTGGAAATAAATGGGTTAATTCAGGAATTTTTGGGTCAAGACATTCTGGGCCCGGGTCAACATGAATTGCTGAGCTCCTGGCAGGGGCTCGTGATGAGTCAAGACTTGGGGTCCCAGTCAGTTTCAACACTAGACTTTCTGTGCCTAGTTAAGGTTAGAATGTAGGGAGGGAATTTGGGGTGGCCCACTTGACCATTAGTTGACCAAGAAAGGCTTATTGGCTACTGCCCGTGGGAGGGGGGAGTTGGGTAATTTCTTAATGTTTATTACTGACCTTATGACTGTTTTTTTTTCTTCTTTTTGTTGTTCAACATTTCTGAAGTTTACATTTTACGCACAATTTTGGGGGGCCTCCATGGAGGGGGACACAGCTCTAATTTCCGCCTATCTGCACCACATGACATGAGAAACAGTGCAACATGGAATGTGAGGGGTCCAAACAATCCTGTGAAGCGCAACAGGGTGCATGCGTATCTCCGATGATAATATGTAGCCATAGACCTACTCCAAGAAACTCACCTGTAGGGAGACTGCCTCGGATATTTGCAAAAACGATGGCGAGGTCAACTCTTTGCCACATCATGCTCTGGCTACGTTAGAGGGGCTGTGATCTGGGTTGCCCCGGAAATCCCTTTTAAGCTCTTGGGGGTTATCAGGGATGCAGAGGGGAAATTTGGAGACTGATCATCAACAACCTGACTGACCAAGTCTTTTGGGACACAGTATCAACAGCAGTAACATACTGCTTCAGCAAGAACTGGAAGACGGCATGGAACAGAGCAGTAGAATGGGACACCATGAAACAAGTGGTTTGAGGGGGTATGCATGGCTTCCTCGGTGGGAGTGCGGTGAACACTAGAAAGTGATTTGACAAGTCAGGGGGCCAAGCTGGAAAGGACAGGGAAAGTGCTTTCTGCAGAGCCCTCTGCTATGACAGCATGGGACTGCCAGAAACGCAAACTGTGTAAGTTATGGGACCAATTAGAGAAACATAATGACCAATTCAACCAGATGATGTTGGTATCTAGAGGAGGATAGAATAGGGAGGCTGTTGGCACAGTTGATTGGATCTGAATCTGACCTGCAACATATTCTGTTGATTAGGGATCAAAGAGGCGTAAAGGCACACACCCAACAGGCAGTTAATGAGGTTTTCACAGAACACTTGTGTACAGTGTATGCACAGCCCTGTTTATTGGGGCAGATGCATGGGCTGTCCAACTGTTTGGACAAGCTTCCACTGTTATCCCTGCCCCTGGGGATCAGAAATCGTTGGGAGTTCAGATTGTAAACAGGAGTTGTTGGAGTTGATGAAGGCCCTAAAGCAATGAAAGCACCTGGAAGTGACGGCTTACCCACAGAGTTTTATGGGACTTTCCCCCACGTCCTCCTAGATAAACTATTACTGGTGTTTGCTGAGGCTTACAAACTTCAGGAACTTCCACAGTCAGTGAGGGAGGCACTTATCACACTAATACCAAAACTAAGCAAAGACCGTCTAGAGGCTAGCTCCTACTGGCCTATTTCGGCGTTGAACGTTGACATTAAACTCCTTAGCCACGTATTGGTGACACATCTTCATCCATATCTTCCACGTCTGATCCAAGAGGATCAGTCGGGCTTCATACCGCATAGAAATACATTGTGTAACTTGTGCGCCTTGGCGCACGTGACGCAAGCACTGACGGTACAACATGACCACTATGCCTTGACCTTCTTAGACATTGAACAGGCTTTCAATTCCCTGAATCTGGGTACTTTTGGCAAGTGCTTGAAAAGATGGGAATACGCATCACTTCATAAAATGGGTCAAATTGCTTTACATGAACACTGGGGCAAGAGTTTGCATGGGGCGCTATGTCTCGCGGAAATAGTTTTGCACCGAGGTACAAGACATGGCTGCCCTCTCTCACCCTTGGTATTCGCTATAGCGATGGAACCACTAGCCTGTAGGCTTCGTAAGGTCCTCAAGGGCTGGGGTATTCAGTAGGGCATACGGAGCACATCGTCTCATTGTATGCGGATGACGCCATAGTCTGTTCTTCGTCACCTTGACATGTCAGTTCCGATCTTATTGAATGTAATGGAAGAGTTCTGCAAATTTTCAGGGCTTTGTGTCAGTGTGTCCAAATCAGTCTTTTCCTGTTAGGTCAACTTATGGGCAGACCTCTGCAGAGTCTTCTGGTATCAGGTTTGCCCTGGGTAGTTGATAAAGTTAAATACCTCTGTATTTATAGTATACATCAGGAGAAACAGTTTGATGACTATAATATGGGACGTGTAATGGCGGGTTTACGGCCCTCAATCTGGTTTTGGAACATTCTGCACTTGTCATTGGTGGGGAAACTTGCATTGATACACCTGGTTGTGCTGCCCTACTGTTTATATGTTATGCAGGTCTCCTTCTGCGAGATCGTAATGGAGGTGTTTAGTGAGCTAGACAAGCTTTTGATTGAACTCATGTGGCAGGGTAAAAGGTGCAAGATGGGACTAACCATGCTCAAATGGGAGTGGGACAAGGGTGGAATGGAGGTCCCTGATTTAGAATTGTACTATTTTGCTGCCCAACTGCAGCATGCAATACACTGGCTAGATGGAGAAGCGAACTGGGATAGTTCACTGCTAGAGGGGTCTCATGAGAGGCACCAAGTACGGGAGCTGCTAATGTGAGGCACTGGCCTTCCCGGGGAACTCTTGCACCTAATCCATGTGATGGGTAGGATTTGGGAAAGAACAGTGAGACAAGTAGTGAGGAAGGCAGCATATGTTCCCGATATGGATGTCTGGTTGCTATCACCTTTTGCACAGATCGCCAATGTAATGGCAGTTGAAAAATGGCAAGAGGGAGGCTGCATGATGCTGTCTGACCTCTAACCAGTGGGACGATTCATTACCCTACAAGAGGCACAGACAACATTCAACCTGGGCACAGGTCAGGTTTTACAATATGTGAAGATGGCGGCCACAGCGCAGCAACTATGCTCCAGCTTCCCTAAAGCACCCAAACACACACACACTTAAGACACGCTTTTGGCAATGGTGGGGGAACGTGAACACTTATATCAAGCACTGCGCTCCGACAGGTCATTGAAACCTCTGCGCATTGAGGATGAATGGCAACAACTTAGCGATAACCCCATTACCCCACGCGGCTGGATCAAGATACATGAGGGGATCCGGAGGGTGGTGATATGCACTAGGTTTAAGCAAATGCAGTATAACATCACTTCCATGACATATATTTCCCCATAGCGCCTTCACTCCAGCTACCCCACGAGGGATAGAAGTTGCCCCAAGTGTCACGCAGAGGTAGCAGACTTCATACATATGGTCTGGCACTGCCTGAGGGTGGGGAATTATTGGAGGGCAGTTCTGGTAGACCTTAAGAGGGCGACAGGTTGGGATGTTTCACACACAATTAGCAAATGCCTTCTAGGGCTCTTGCCGGAGAACCCGAAAAAGAAACTTAACAGACGCTATACTCTATTGGGCCTCATAGTAGCGAAGAGCCGTATTGCAGTTCACTGGTTGAGCCCATGTCCTCCAGCGTGGGAAGCCTGGTGGAGTGGGTGGGGGAGGAGGAGACACATTTGAGAAGAACGAGGAAGGATGAGAAAGCACAGGATATCAAAATGGCATGGGTAGCAATGACACAGACGTTTCTAGAGCGTATAACCCCGAGCCATGAGGGCACAGATTCAGAGTGAGAAGGGGGGAAGTCAAAATAAGAGGGTTGTTTATGTGAATGAGACTCTCACTATATGGCTCTCGAATACAGATTGCACCCAGAATGGATACGCCATTGGAGGCTGAGTTGGCTGTGATGTGTGGTATGCTTCATGGAAGCTGGGGTGGGGGGGCGGGAAAGGGAGGGGGATGATGCATGTTGGTTAGTGGGGCTTCCTAGTTGTCAAACAGAGAAGACATGTGTTTCTGATGTAGGGGTCAGACTATGCAACAGATTTGAGTGAAGTGCTCCTGTTATTGTTGAACCAAAATGCAAAAAAAAATATTATTATAAATAACAAATGCATCCACGGAACCAGATCAGGAGGATGATCGTTCTCTTACATGGAATGGCCTCCTAGTCCACATCAGAGCCTCCTCCTCTCTTCTCAAATTCCGTGAGAAACTAAGGATCTGGCTTTTCAGTTACTCACCCTCCCATAGACTAAGTCTAGGCCCACACCGGCTCAGTTCCAAGATACCTTCAAGGATGAAAGTGTGCTTTACAATTACACAATCAACCTCATCCTGAAATAGGCAATAGATACGGAGATACAGCATTATCCCCGCAACCTTTCCTCCAGTAACGGAACTATCAATAAACACAACTTCAGCAAATAATACTGATTGCAGAGAAAAATACCAGTGAACAACATCCTGACTAAAAGAGTCTGGTCCTCCTGAACAATCTCCACTTGTTTTAGAACAGAGATCCCCATAGGCCTGCAAAAACATCACACCTCCCATTTCACTTTCCTTTTCTGCTTCTCAATATCGCTTGACCTTATTGCACCTCTCCATGTCCTCCTCTGAATATACTCAGTGCACAAAATGTGAGTTCATGACCAAAAGTCCCTTATCTGTGCTAAATCCACTGTCCTTGTTTTCAACAAGCCAAAAGAGAAAAAGGAACTAAATAATTTTCACCCAGATGGCAGACCAATACGTTTGTGCATGTCCTCCCTGAAATATGTTTGGATAAGGTACCAGGCAGCTCTCCCCACTGCATTTCACACTTTTCCCCATTGAGCAACCACATCCCTAGCCTTTTTCCCACCAAGTAAGCACCATCCTGGCTTCGTCTAGTCCTAGTTGTTTTACGTACGCCCTGTCTTCTGCTCGGATGTCAGCCCAAAAACAGACAAATGTCCTACAATACAGGCTTCTGAGTTATTGTTGAGTGGACCAGCTACACGACCTCCAGGAAGAAAAAACTATTAAACATTACCCAACTCATAAATTCTTGTGTTCAGACGGGCATACTGCTTATGACATGATGGTTTCTACCTACCCAGCAATTTTAACCTCTCCTCAGATATGCCCAAGCTCTTTGCTTATGTTGCTGCCCTAATTCTTAATGAATTTGTTATACAATCCATAGCTCGCATACCTAGAGTTACTAATGCCAGTCCCAATACTCTCACCACCCAAAAAGCTGTTAAAACAGAACCATCTGCATGTAGAAAAACGTGTCCAAAAAAATCACCTACTATCGGAACAAAATCACACCATCTTGGAACTGGGAAACATAGAATGTCAGCAGCCCTTGAGAAACCACTTTTTGTTCCCTTCCCAATTGGTCAGGTTTACTCCTCACTAACCAAATCCGCACCTCATCTTTAGACACCACAACCTGCTTTTTTAGCAAACCACCTCTTCCCTTTAATTCCAACAACTAAGAAATCGTTCAAGAGCCAAAATATAACCAAATCATGCACATAGACAACAATGCCACATCTCAGTCTGAATAACAAATAGATGGCAACTTATCCAAGATGCTACCCAACAACCTATACCTTCTTCTGTCTGTTCACACACCCTCTTCCCTAGCCAGTCCCGCCAGAATCCTTCTGCACACTTCACTTTCCACAAGATCATATCTCTAAAATATTTTCCATAAAATTAAATTCCTTCCAATTAACTAGAAATGGTACCTGCTGAAAGGTCTGATTATTTGGCTCATGATCAACTTAACATTATCTGCTTGTCCTAATTAAAATGTTCTGCTCATCTCCCCTTTAATGCCTTGCCATCCAGAAGCTTGTGCCTAGCTTGTTTGTAAGCCCATCTAGATTGTGCTACTGACTTCTCAATAAGTTCAAGAACTCTCGTCTTCCCAGTGTCGCGTAGGCTCTCATTATCCTAACGAGACTACTGGATTTTGAGCAGCAAGCTCGTCCACAATGTGGGGGACTGAGTCTGACCCACGGTGGATGACGCTTGCCACTCCAAATCTGGGTTTTTCTCCAGCTAACTAGCAGTGCCTCATCTCTTGTCTAGAGACAATTGGGCAGCCGAACGCATGACATATCAGTACTTCTCAGGGAAGTCGTGGTCACTCAGGTCACAACCGGTTCTCTCATACACAATTCGGTCTCATATATAAATGACAATAAAGGCAGTATAAGTTTTAAAGATTGATTTAATAAAACAACTGCATTTTGGATAGCAAAGCGTGAGCTGCAATTACCAGGACTACACAACACAGTAATATTAAAATAGTGACGAGGAGAGTGAAACACAAGAATAAGGCTATCGTAGTGCTGCTAGATTATTCTCTCTCTAAGTTATATTTCGAGCACAGCATGTTAAGCTCTAAGCCTGCCCTTCAGGTTCCCCCGGGAGGACATCAACCCTCATACCTGAGCAAAGGCCTGTAATCTGCGTCATCATCTGCAACGAGGCATTCAGCATACAGTTGTGGTTCCCTGGCTGGAATCTCCCTCTTGACCTGTACTAGGACTTGAAAGTGTTTTTATAACTAACACAGCAAATGTTATAAGAAAATGTCCCTATGTAAGAATGTGTATTTTCTACGAATGTTGGAGACTAAACTTCTACCACGTTTACCGGCAATGTACCAGACTGTAGCCTTGACTGAAGCACAGGGCGATCAAGAATGCATTGTTTGAGAACACAGTGCTGAACGAAGCTAAACAGTATGATAGAAGAAATAAAAACAAGACCGTAAAAACTGGTTATTGTAAAATAACAGTGCGAAGCTGAATACAATATATCTAGGGCAAAGTGCACTGTGGCCTAGTATGTTAAACTAACGTGCCTGGAGCTATACTTAAAATGGCTACACAACACCCTCCCCTTGTTGGTAGAAAGTTGTTCAAGCCAAAGCTAAAATACCCTAATCTAAAATATATTTAAAACCCTTCTTAATTTTGACAAGTTAAGAGTTCACAAAAGCATATTACTTGACAATTTATAAGTGAGCATGCAGCTTAATGCCGAATTATAAGAAAAAATGTCAATTTAAAACTGTTCCGAACTAAGCACTAGTCATGGAACGTAGGAGATCATCCACTTCGGCAAATGACAAAACCGGTAAATCCGCGCCAAAAACCATTAAGGAACAGGTGTGTTCCATAGCCCCTGTATCAACCAAGGCGGCATCCTGTGCAGTGCCAATGAACGAGTCAATATCAACTTCCTCCAGGAAGGGTAGCTCGTAATCAGCCTCTCTCAGCAACCGCAGTGCGCATGTCTGGTAATGAACCCTCAACGAGAACATCAACTGGTCAGCATCAACCACCGAGGGGCGTTGCTGTGAAAGACAAACTTCCAGTGCATGTTCAAAAGAGCACCAACGGCATCGAAACACGGGCTGCACACAATCCAAAACCGGTCTGAATGACAAAGACCAGTCACACCCCAAGTGTTCCAGGAGTGTTGCTCCAAATTGCTGCATCATGCGTTCACGACACAGCTGTGCTGATGGGAGCACCTTCATTTGTCCTTTTTGCGGCGGGACAGCCATTGCGGAAAAACAACAGCAACAGCAAAATGCCGGCCAATAAAGCCAAAGTTATTGGAAATCCCCCAAAAATACTTCTGAAAATTGAGTGAATAGCTGAAGGTATCAAACCGAATACAGAGAAGGTGTGAACAAAACCAATACCAACAGCTTTGAAAAAATTTGCTAATCCAGCCGTGCTGGACGCATTAAATATACGTCCCACGAGTTCACCAAAGTGTCTCGGAAAGTTCGTAATTAACAGGGACTGTATTTCTCCTAACGACCTTGCCACCTGAAGCACATAGGTCTTGCGAGCAGAAGTAAGGGCCACATGCTTCTGAAACAATAAAGCCTTGAGTCTACTCAACTTGTCAAAATTCACCTTGGAAGTAGCAATATGAGGCCAAATATCAGCTACCTCCCTTAATTTAGTGGGGGGAAACATCACGTTACCGCAGCATGTAATGACCTTAGAGACCGAAACAACGCAAACTATTCTGGCCCGCATGCCACAACAGTCTTCACTATTGAGAAGGACGCAGCTGCCGTTTGAAAGCACCTGGAACGTGTGTTTAATCAAGGGGACTGGAACTCCCTTCAGATAGCAAACCAAATTTGCAACCGAGGCATTATACACCCCATGCAAGGACAGCTGCTTACAAATCATCGAATGGCTCACTGAAGTCTCGCATTCACTACCGCTAAGAAAGACCTCTTTCATGCCATTGAGGCATTTGTACGAGAAGGGAAGCTACCACACCTCATGGATGTAACTGTCTCCCAACTTTTCATATCTGCCTACCGGAACGTGTTTCAAACAAGAAGTGAATTGTAATGTTGAAATAGGCAGATTAATAACCCTGTGTATTAACCACTCTGCCGAAGGAATCTCGGCCACGGTAAAAGGCAGTTATTCTATTTTTTCAATGTTAAGCATGACATAAGTCACTTCTTTCTTTGCCATTAGTTGTTGTTGCCGTGTTAAATTAAAGGAAAAAAATATTTCCCTGGCACTGATGTGCTGCCACGGAACGTGACCCGCCTTCAATGTTTGAAGTGTCCAACCCAAATGCATAATGGACCTGGTCTGACTCCGTCCATGGTATAAAGAAGACATATCAGATCGTATAATGTCTATAGCAGAAGAAACAATGTTGTTAATTGTATATATCTGGTCCCATATATGAATCCCATTATCCACAACAGCTAATGCCTTTTTAAAATTTTCCTGGTCTATTTGCCTTAATCGGGCTGCAGCCTCTTGTTGAGAAAGTTTCCATGTTTCATTGTATACTTCATACAAGAAACGCTTCCTATGTGGTATCTTGGGGCCTGACAAAAAATCTTGTAAGTCAGTGTTGTAAGACAAGAGATTGAGGTGTGCCTTAACCGCATCAAGTGAGGACGATATTAGCCACTGTTGGCACAATTTTCCTACACTATATATTGTAATTATGTCAGCATGGTCTAGTGATATATAGCGAGGGTCTGGCCTACTCGTCCGGAAACCCCCGAGGAGGTGACAAAACGTTGATGACACCAGTTGGTATCTATGTGCCACAATAACCACCTGCCTGGACGTTTCAGAGAAGCATCAAACGTACCATTCTGGACCCACTCATTGAGCTTGTGTATGGTTGCATTTGTGTACTTTTGCCAGTTGTCAAATTTTGCAGGGGCAGGTATACTGGGAATATTTAGGGGGTTATTACAACTTTGGAGGAGGTGTTAATCCGTCCCAAAAGTGACGGTAAAGTGACGGATATACCACCAGCCGTATTACGAGTTCCATAGGACATAATGGACTCGTAATACGGCTGGTGGTATATACGTCACTTTACCTTCACTTTTGGGACGGATTAACACCTCCTCCAAAGTTGTAATAACCCCCTTAGTTCTCTAATTGTTGCTACGCCTAAACAACTTGTTTGTTGCACTGTTTCATTCAAAAAGATCATTTGAACAGGGATGAGACATGCTCTAAACAATGTTTCTGTACCCTTGGTCTGCCAATTTTTTGTTCCCCAAACACTTTTCAAATCAATATATTTGGACCAGTATTCCTAACTTTCTATTGATAACCGGGAAACAAAGGATTCCGAATATATACATTTCGTGTTGGTCAATAACATATGTATATCCTTAGTAGGAGTTACTTTAAAATAATATGACTCAGCATTTTTTTGACGATACCCAGAAAAATACGCAAACTTTTTAATATACGTTTTTGAACTCCCTTGCAGTGGAGTTGGACAATGTTCCCATTGCATGTAATTAAATATCGTTTTTGGACTACTCGCTCTATGTATGAAGTGGTGCCCATAATAATTAAAGCAAAACATATCACCATCATTTTCTTTAAATTGGTAAACATCTTCGTTTTCATAGACAGTATAGTATTGTAAATCTGTCATCATAGAATCAACTGTTTTCTCATCCCAATTATCAGATACAATACCTGGTATGATTATATTATTCATAGATAATTTTAACACATACGGTATTTGAATAATTTCAGTGGTACCATGTATATCAATCATTACTTTGTCCCACACAATCCCATCAGGAATTGGTACTGCGGAAATGTTCACAAAAGACAAATCACTTAGAATCTTATGTGATGAAAAATGTGGTTTCAAAACCTCCTCCACCTGCTCAACCGCTGATCTCTCGGTAAGAAAATGACCATGTATTAACAAGAAAAAGGTAATAACAAAACCAATCCAAAGCAGAAAGGCTAGGACAGTCAAAGAAAGCCATACATAGTTCCATGGAAAAATTAAATATGTGTCTTTAAGCCAATGTATTAGCTTACGTGCACCTGACAGGTCAGCTGTTGAAGAGGCGAACGAATCCGATAGACCGTCGTTAAAGTCGACAAAGTAACCAAAGGCAGTTTGTGTAAATGGCATAGCCGTGGTCAATGGTGGAGTTGGTGTTTCCTGTGGTGGCACACTGTAGACAGCTCCATCCGTCTGGCTTGTAGTCGAGGTGACTCGATCAAATGTTTCTAAATTGCTTGTTGTTAGTGTAACTAATGCAAGATCACCATCCATCCTCCCCAAGCTCGGAGCGGTGTCAGTGTTGGTATAAACAACTTAAAGCAGGACTTCTTCTCCAGTAGTGAGAGGGATTCGGGAACTACTGGATGTTCCCCTTGGTCGGCTGTGCAGAATCGGCCACATGTTGTAGTTTGACATTGTCAATTGAAACAAAATTATTTTCTTTGGCACCTGGCAACGGTGGTAGAATAACAGTTCTGGTACGTGTATACCCAATACAGGGACTGGTGCCCGATAAGAAGGGCCAAATTCTTTTTTTACTGCAACCTTTTCATGTACAAGATCCCCAATCCTGGGAATCCAACCGGTAGATGTTACAGGCACATCCTTAATTCCTGTGGAGGCAGCACTTTTAGAAGAGTTATCTTCACAAAACTGTTGTAATTCCTGTAAAACAGTGATACGATCATTTATGTCAAAAGGTGTTTCCGCTGTCTCCACGCCAGGACCACCAAGATCCGGAACAAACATTTGAGTTCCAAACAGGCTCATATGAAGTACGACCCCCCAGGGACCTTCTAGGCAGGTTAGTTAGGGCTCTC
This sequence comes from Pleurodeles waltl, assembly GCF_031143425.1. Classification (NCBI taxonomy): domain Eukaryota; kingdom Metazoa; phylum Chordata; class Amphibia; order Caudata; family Salamandridae; genus Pleurodeles; species Pleurodeles waltl. The sequence continues at coordinate 906,133,117 of NC_090450.1, forward strand.
TGACCTCCATACAGGTGTGTTAGCCAACTACGACCCATACCTAAGACTCTGGCTGTTAAGGATTGCTTTAAATCATGGTTTAATCGCTCCACAACACTATTTCCCTCGGGATGAAATGGAGACGAGTACTGCAGTTGGACCCCAACGAAGCCATGGTATCCCTGAATGCCCTTGAGGCGAAAGCAGGGCCCTGGTCCGAATGGAATGCCGCAGCTGCATATGTACCGATAAAGACTCGCAAATCTTTAATAACAGTCCGAGCGACAGCCGAGCATTGTGGCCACACCCATACAAATCTGGAGCATGAATCATCAGGTGTTAGTGGACCGCAATGGTCCAAGTCCACACACTGTAACAGTCTGTTAGAAATGAAGAGGGGTGTCTGCGGCGGGCGCTTGGCCATAGAAACTTTAATTTGTTGACATATGTCACAACAAAAGACATACTGCTTAGTCTCTTTGTAGAGACCAGGCCACCAATAATGGGCCTGTAAGAGTGAAATTGTGGCCGCCACACCAGCATGTGCAGATGCCACTCCCTCATGCGCTGCTTAGATCAATTATGGTCTTATATCTTTATTGGGGATGTCATGTATGCCTACACCTGGAATTTTAACTTCAGCATTCAGCATACTTCCCATATAGTATTGATATTTGTTAGGAAATCCTTTAGGATAAGGCATACCATAAATCGTAGCTTTTATGACAGCCAAAGTGTCTGTGTCTGGTTTGGAACTCGAACGAGTCACTGCAGCTACAGTGGCTACTGCCACTGCTGACTTTGCGGCTTCATCAGCCAAAGTATTTCCAGCAACGTGTATTCCAACCCGCTGGTGTCCAAGTGTATGCACAACATGGACTTTCAGTAGCGTCTCTTTCAGGTCTTCTACCTTTCCCTACAGGAGTCTGGGGATCATTACAACATTGGCAGTAACAGCCACTTACTGCCGTGCAGAAGACCGCCAACACACCGCCGCGGAAATCCGCCACAGCTATTATGACCCACATCTCGGAATCCGACAAAATTCAGACACCCACACAAGTCCGCCACACCAAAGGTCAGTGATAAACTGGCGAAAACAGAACCTCCACCGTCACACCAACAGAAACACGCCCATGCTATCACGACCCACGAATCCACGCGGCGATCTTTCAACCGCGGTATTCCATTGGCGGTACACACCGCCGCGCTCAAAATACAAACATATCTCCAAAACACCGCCACATTGGACAATTCCAAATACACACACCTGATACACATACAAACACCACTCCCACACAATCAGTACTATATAAAACACCCACCCACATCACCCACAAACCCCTACGACCAAACATTAGGACGAAGGCCAGGGAGACTGCACAGCATAGACCACGCCACCACACAGAGGCACACAACACCATCACCCACACTACATCCACGCACAAAACACCACACACCACTACACATCACCGCACTCATTACCACATACACCACCCTACACATCACCTACACCACCCCATGGCACGGCAAAGACACCCCAGGTTCTCGGAGGAGGAGCTCAGGGTCATGGTGGAGGAAATCGTACGGGTAGAGCGACAGCTATTTGGATCACAGGTGCAGCACACCTCCATAGCTAGGAAGATGGAGCTATGGCGAAGAATAATCGACAGGGTCAATGCAGTGGGACAACACCCAAGAAATCGGGAGGACATCAGGAAGAGGTGGAACGACCTACGGGGGAAGGTGCGTTCCGTGGTCTCCAGGCACAACATCGCGGTACAGCGGAATGGCGGCGGACCCCCACCTCCTCCCCCACAACTAACAACATGGGAGGAGTAGGTCTTGACCATTATGCATCCTGAGGGCCTCAGAGGAGTCGGTGGAGGAATGGACTCTGGTAAGTCAAATCTTAAATATCATATCCCCCACCCTACCTGCATGCTATCACAGACCCCCACACTCCCCCCCTCCCCCATCACTCCAACTCCTCACTAATGTACTAATAACACAAACCACCCATCCGAACACCAAGCATGCCCACTGCACATACCCATACCACCCCCCCCAACCATCATCATACAAGCCCCCACACAGGAATGCTAGCACCGGGGTACACGCTCACCCACCCATTGCACACCATGACACACACACATGCAATAATCATGCTTTTACACCCCTGCAGGACCACTACCCAACGTAACCAGACAGGAGGGTCCAGACATCTCTACCCCACACACAGAAGAGGCCCACAGTGATGACAGCAGCTCTGGCCAACTGGATCCAGATGACCAGCCCGGACCATCGTGGGCCTCGGGACCGTCGGTTCCCCTCGCACAGGCACAGCCCACCACAGACCTTCCACCCTCTGGTAACATCAGCACAGCACCCACCCAGCGGGCCCATACCTCCGTCCCCAGGACACGTCAATCAGCTGTGTGTCCACCACTACAGGGAACCCAGGATAACCCACCACCCCAACAACAACAGGGACCTGGGGGCAGTGGCATTGGGCACACGGTCCAGGGGACGGAGGCACAGGAACACAGGGGAACTGGGAGGGCTGCTGTGCGACAGGGGGCAGAGAGGCCAAGGGAACCCACTCTCCACGAGGCCCTCTCCTCCATCATGGGAGCATACCACCACTCCCAGGAGACGATGGCTACGGTCCTGGCCAAGTTTCAGGAGACCCAGCGCCTGCAGGAGGAACAGTATTTGGGCTTCAGGGAGGAACTCAGAACCATCAGCTCCCCCCTGGGCACCATCGTAGGGGTGCTGAAGGAGATACTTAACACCAGGAGGGACACTGTGGCACTCCAAGGGGCCCCTGACAGTAGCATGGACGATGAACTGCCCACCACCTCCGCCGGTGCTAGTGGACAGGAGGCACCGCCACAGGACCACTCCACCCCCTGCAGACGGAGAACCACCCCATAAGCGGTCCCTGAGATCCAGGAACAGGACAGAGCACGATGGCAAGACCCCCGCCAAGAAATGAGACCACCCTGATTGTCATCCCATTGTCCCACTTTGTAACCCTGTCCATATTGGAACTGCCCCAGCTCCACTTCCTATGCCCATATGGGCAGTGCACCTGTGAGACTAATAGACTGGACTCTGCCATGGACATTCCTCCACCATCACCCCTCACCATTTTACCACCCCCCTCCAATATTTAGCACTTCAATAAACATCCTTGAACCACAAAACAATCTGGAGTCAGTCTGTGATCTTGAAAATGTGTATTACCAATGACAGTAACAAAATCCGTTCTCAAATGTAATGTCAACATACCTATGTTACACATCACAAGTCCATGAGGAATGTAAGCAGATGACACACGTTGGTAACCACACCTGTGAAACCGTAATGGAAATGTACAACTCAGTTACCATATACTGGTTGAAATTGACAGACAGGATAGAGGTAGAAGTGTGAAAGTACTTGCAGTAGGCAGGAATGTGTTCTCACCTGTGTGTCACTGGAAATATTGCTGGATAACTGAGTCCCTGTTGTCAATGTCTTCTTCCTCTGCTTCCTCCTCATCACTGTCCACAGGCTCCACAGCTGCCACAACACTGTCATCTGGACCATCCTCCTGCAGAAAAGGCACCTGGCGTCGCAAAGCCAGATTGTGAAGCATACAGCAGGCGGTGATGATCTGGCACACCTTCCTTGGTGAGTAGAATAGGGAACCACCTGTCATATGGAGGCACCTGAACCTGGCCTTCAGGAGGCCGAAGGTGCGTTCGATCACCCTCCTAGTCCGCCCATGGGCCTCATTGTAGTGTTCCTCTGCCCTGGTCCTGGGATTCCTCACTGGGGTCAGTAGCCATGACAGGTTGGGGTAACCAGAGTCCCCTAATAGCCACACACTGTGCCTCTGGAGTTGACCCATCACATAAGGGATGCTGCTATTCCGCAGGATGTAGGCTTCATGCACTGAGCCAGGGAACATAGCATTTACCTGGGAGATGTACTGGTCTGCCAAACATACCATCTGTACATTCATTGAATGATAACTCTTCCGGTTCCTGTACACCTGTTCACTCCTGTGGGGGGGGGGGGGGACCAGAGCTACATGGGTCCCATCAATGGCACCTATGATGTTGGGGATATGTCCTAGGGCATAGAAGTCACCTTTAATTGTAGCCAAATCCTCCACCTGAGGGAAAACGATGTAGCTCCTCATGTGTTTCAGCAGGGCAGACAACACTCTGGACAACACGTTGGAAAACATATGCTGGGACATCCCTGATGCCATGGCCACTGTTGTTTGAAATGACCCACTTGCAAGGAAATGGAGCACTGATAGCACCTGCACTTGAGGGGGGATCCCTGTGGGATGGCGGATAGCTGACATCAGGTCAGGCTCCAACTGGGTACACAGTTCCTGGATTGTGGCACGGTCAAACCTGTAGGTGATGATTAAATGTCGCTCCTCCATTGTCAACAGGTCCACCAGCGGTCGGTGCACCGGAGGATTCCGCCATCTCCTCACATGCCCCAGCTGACGGTGCCTAGGAAGGACAACAGCGACCACAGAGTCAAACAGCTCAGAGGTATGTACCCACAGTGTACACAGAACACGAAACAAAATCCAAAAAGTTGTCTGTATGTGTGTTGAGTCCAGGCCTAGGTATGTGTGACGCAGTTGAAAATGAAGCCATGTGGGACCCTGAAATGGCAGCTGCCTGACATCTAAACTGGGACAATGGGATGTGAGGTAACTGCGCTGGCATTGTACACCGTCGCGGTAGGCGGTCGAAGACCGCGGGGCAATGCTGCATTGGTTAACATTGGACCCTATGGGTCCCAGGAGCCAATGAGGAAGTGCGCCGGCGGTGATGATACGCACCGCCGCTGACGTGACCGCCGCTGACGTGACCGCCGCGGACGTGACCGCCATTTTCTATCTGTTCAATCACTCGATACCTGATCTTCGACAGGAGAGGACCTACACTGCAAGTGCTGCTGTGACATCGGTCTGGAAGAGACAATGGCTCGTGCGTCTGGGGAAAGGGCCCCTGCCTTCACTGCACAGGAGTTGGAGAAGCTCGTGGACGGGGTCCTCCCCCAGTACACACTACTCTACGGTCCTCCAGACCAACAGGTGAGTACACAGGGAGCATGTTGTATGGGCTATGCCTGTGTGGAGAGGGCTGGTTGTAAGTAGGAAGGGGGCACAGTTCTGCGTGCATGAAGGACTGTGAATGCATGTGCCACATGGCAAGGCGAGGGATGTGGGCCACTCACTTTGACGGTGCAGTTGCTAATGACTTCTCTTCTTCCCCTGTACATGTCATGTAGGTCAGCGCCCACCAGAAGAAGGATATTTGGCGTGCCATCGCCAAGAACGTCCAGACCCTGGGGGTCCACCAGAGACGGAGCACCCACTGCCGGAAGAGATGGGAGGACATTCGCCGCTGGAGCAAGAAGACGGCGGAGGCTAAGCTGGGGATGGCCTCCCAACGTGGGAGGGGTGCCCGTCGAACCATGACCCCCCTGATGTTCAGGATCCTGGCGGTGGCCTACCCGGAGTTGGATGGGCGCTTGAGGGCATCACAGCAGACACAAGATCATTCTGCGGACTTTGCGCGCAGTGAAGGTGTCTGGGTGGGGGAGGAGGGCTGTGGGTTTCCCTAGGCCAGGGCGAGTTCCGTAGGCTAGGCCCCTCCGTAATGCAGGCCAGGTGGCACTCCACCCCACCTCTGTAGAGTGCCAAGTACAGGTATACATGCCCCTGTGTCATCTATGTGCGCTGATGTCCACCATAGCCATGTAGGCCATATACCAGGAACTGCATCTGTAGAGCCCAACAGCGTGGTGTAGTGCAGGGGGCTGCTGTGTCTGTATTGTCCTCCAGCGGTAGCGGTAAGCCATGCACTCAACCCGTCTTTCTTCTGTCACCCCCCCCCCCCCCTTTTGTGGTCTCCCTGTTCTTGTGTGCATCAGCATCATCAGGCGGAGGTACAGTGGCACCGGAGCACGAGGGAGCTGCATCCCACATGGCCATAGAGGGCCACACCACGGACTCAGAATACACCAGTGGGACGGAGGGCGAGGGGAGCTTCACGGCGGGGACAGGATCAGCAACCAGCGACACGGACTCGTCCTCCGATGGGAGCTCCCTTGTGGTGGCGGCAAAATCTGTGCCCCCCACTTCTACAGGTACAGCCGCCACCCCCCCTACCAGCACCGCCCTCCCAGCAGCCCCTCAGCCTTCGCCCGTGCCCGCTCACCCAGGAGGGTGGGCATCACCTTCGCCCCAGGCACCTCCGCCCCCGCCCCTGTCACCTCTGCTGCCCTCAGTGAGGAGGCCATTGACCTCCTCAGGTCACTCACTGTTGGGCAGTCTACCATTTTGAATGCCATCCAGGGTGTAGAAAGGGAATTGCAACACACAAATGCATTCCTGGAGGGCATTCATTCTGGTCAGGCTTCCCTTCATCGAACCCTGCAATCTCTGGCCTCAGCACTGATGGCAGCCATTGTCCCTGTCTATAGCCTCCCCCCTCCAACTTCCTCCGCCCAGACCCAATCCCCTGTACCTCAGCCTATCCTAAGCACACCATCAGACCAGCCTGCACACAGATCAACACACAAGGGAAGCTCAGGCAAACATAAGCACCACACATCCCACAGGCACTCACACAAGCATCACACACATACAGACACAGCAACATCCAGTGCCTCCACTGTGTCCCCCTCCTCGTCGTCTCCCTCCTCCCTCCCAGTGTCGTCTACACTCTCACCTGCATGCACTACCACTACAGCCACTAGGTCCCGCACCAGTACACCCACCACCACACTCCGCTCACCTGGACTCACCACCCACACTACCATTTACACGTCCCCTGTGTCCTCTCCCAGTGTGTCTGTGACGCCCCCTCCCAAAGTACACAAACGCAGGCACACACCCACCCAACAGCCATCCACCTCATGACAGCCTCCAGCGCATGCACCTGCACCCAAAGCCACAAAAGTTACACCTCCTACAACCACCTCCTCTTCCTACACTCCCGGACCCCCTCCAGCTACCCGTCCCAGTGTTACTAAGAAACTTTTCCTGAGCAACCTTGATCTCTTTCCCACCACCCCATGCCCCTCCAATTCATAGGTCCCGTACTAGCACCTCAGCCCAAAAAACGCCGGTACCAGTGGTGCCTGTAAGAGGTATGTGGAGTGCACCGGGCACCAGGGCAGCCAGTGTGACACGGAGCCACAGCACAGCCAGTTCCCCCCCTGTGAAGCACCAGAAGTTGGACAGTGCCCGGCGGGAGAGGGGGGAGACTCCAGCAGGCAAAGCCGCTGACAAGGGTCCCGGGGGGAGTGTCCAATCAGCTGTGACTCCTCCCAAGGTGGTGAAGGGGCAGAAGAAATCGCCAAAGTCTGGGAAGAGCAGCACGGCGGAGAAGACCGCCATCATCCCTGCTGCCCAGGAGGCCACCGCCAGCCCCATCCTCAGTGTCCAGGAGGCCACCGTCAGAGTCAGTGCCCAGGAGGGCAGCCCCATCGTCAGTGGCCAGGAGGCCACCGCCAGAGTCAGTGCCCAGGAGGGCCCCGGCAGCCACAGCCCCCCTAGGCAATGAAGGACTGCCATGGTAAGCACCGCTTAACAGGGCACAGACCGCCATGGCAAGCACCGCTGAACAGGCCAAGCACCGCTGAACAGGCCAGGCACCGCTTAACAGGGCACAGACCGCCATGGCAAGCACCGCTGAACAGGCCAAGCACCGCTGAACAGGCCAAGCACCGCTTAACAGGGCACTGACCGCCATGGCAAGCACCGCTGAACACGGCACAGACCGCCATGGCAAGCACCGCTGAACAGGCCAAGCACCGCTGAACAGGGCACAGACCGCCATGGCAAGCACCGCTGAACAGGACAAGCACCACTGAACAGGCCAAGCACCGCTGAACAGGGCACAGACTGCCATGGCAAGCACCGCTGAACAGGGCACAGACCGCCATGGCAAGCACCGCTGAACAGGCCACAGACCGCCATGGCAAACACCGCTGAACAGGCCAAGCACCGCTTAACAGGGCACAGACCGCCATGGCAAGCACCGCTGAACAGGGCACAGACAGCCATGGCAAGCACCGCTGAACAGGACAAGCACCGCTGAACAGGGCAAGCACCGCCAAATCAAGCACCGCTAGCCCTTGTGCGGCAGGGGCAGTGACGGAACTGGGACCGTCACGGGGAGAGTGATGCACTCTGGGTACCAGTCCCCCTCCAGAACCAGTTGAGAACAGCATCCACTCCGTCTGTCCTTACCAGGATGAAGCACTCTGGGCACCAGTCCCCTCCAGAACCAGTGGAGAACACCATCTACTCCGTCTGTCCTTACCAGGATGAAGCACTCTGGGCACCAGTCCCCCTGCAGAACCAGTGGAGAGATCCATCCACTACCTCTGTCCTGCACAGGATGAAGCACTCTGGGCACCAGTCCCCCTCCAGAACCAGTGGAGAGATCCATCCACTACCTCTGTCCTGCACAGGATGAAGCACTCTGGGCACCAGTCCCCCTCCAGAACCGGTGGAGACTGTTATCCACTTGAGAGACTGTGGCTTTGCACTCCCCAGGATGGTACAGTGGACAAACCACCCACTGTAGAGACTTGAGAGACTGTGGCTTTGCACTCCCCAGGATACATCAATGGGCATGGAGCCCCCTCGTGGATCTGGCGTGGTGCAGTCATCCGGCTGAGGTGCCCCCCCTTTCCTTCCCCCTGAGGTGCCTGTTGTACTTCTATCTGATGCCCCGGCAGTGTTCTCTCCGTTTTGATCAGGTATCTGATGTGGGCCTCGCCCATGCATTTTGGGCCCAGTGGTCCACGGACATTGACTGGTGCATTACCTGCACTACTAATCGTGATGTATATTTTGTTGAATGTGTCTATTGATCTGTATATATTTGGTTACTGTATTTTGATATATTACAATGGTTGCACTCATTTCCTTTGGTCTTTGCATTCTTCCGGGGGTTTGCGGGTTGTTACTGTGATGTTTGGATATGCATTGGTGTGAGTGTTGTAGTGGGTGAGGGTCGGGGTAGGGGTGTTGCGTGTGTGTGTCCCTGACTTTTGCCTCCCCCTCCCCTATGTCGTAGGTGCAGTACTCACCGTTGTCTTCGGCGCTGACGTTGATGATGGTCGTACAGGAGCAGGAAGACTATCGCAGGGAGCATTTGGAGTTCCGGATCCATGGTGTCCTGAGTCCTCGTGGAGTGTGTAGAGGTGAGCGTTTTCCCTTTGAAATGGCTGTTTCCGCCGTGTTTTTATCCACGGTGAATCCGCCCCGGAAAAGGTGGCGGATTGGTAGGTTGTGATACTGTGGGCGGTACTTTGTCTTGTGCCTGTCTGTTGACGGTAACTGCTGCACTGTTTGTTTGCACCGCTGTGGCTGTCGGAGTGTTAAAGTGGCTGTCTTTGTTGGCGGTTTCCGCCACGGTCATAATTCCCATTTTTTTTACCGCCGGCCTGTTTGCGGTCTTACCGCCGCTTTAACACCGTCCGCCAGGGTTGTAATGACCCCCTCTATGTTTTAGGGTGTTGCATTTGGAATCTTTGAACCCATTCTGACACCAGTAATGCAGATATTCATTAAAGGACTGGACACAGTAATATGAATCACAAACAATCCGCCTGGGCTGCGCTGGATCCGTATGTTCTAGTGCCATCAGCAGAGCTTTTAGCTCAGCCAATTGTGCTGTACAGTCCCCTAAGGTCTGTGTATAGGTATGTAGGGGACAGAATTTCTCCCCCTCCATATAGCCGCTTACGAATGCGTAAGCAGCAGAGTATTGATGTTTTGTTCCAATCGCTGGTTGCGCAGAGCCATCGGTGTACATGACTGTATGATATTGCTCAATAGGCAAGGTATTCGCTGGAACTGGATATTCTACTTCATATTGTAGAAATTCTTGAGTTTGTAACTTTGGATCAAAAATGTAGTCTACGTCAGTGGCTGTTAGAGACGTAGCCCATTTTGTCCAACGTGGATGAAGTGCTTTTGCGTTCGGAACGCTAGCTTTTGAAACAGCCTCTAGGGCTGGAATTGGAGAAACAACAATGATGCGTTTCCCTTGGGCAAGAGGTCTTTCTTTAATAACAGCCATCTGTACAGCAGTGAGAATTTTCTCCGTGGGTGCAAAGCATTGTTCAGCAGCTGAATACAAATGTGATTTGTATGCAATCGGGACTGTCTCACCTTCGTTAAATGTCACATGGGTGAAACCGATGGCCCCAGCTACTACCCTGATGACCAAATGTGTTTTGTTGTCCCTTGTGTAATGTTTTGCTGCTAGCATGTCTGTCTGCAATTCTCAAAGAGTGCGTTTATGTTCAACTATCCAGAATTTACTTGAAAAATCGGGACGTATTAAGTCATATAAAAGTTTTATGCACGTTGCAAAATCAGGATGTATGTTCTGCCAAAATTTACAAAACCCAACAACGATTGAAGTTTTTTAATCGTATTCGGTGGTTGTAATTGTGCACATTTTTCTAAAAATTGTGGCGCTAGGCTCTTCCCTTCATTCGACAGCTCATATCCCAGGAACAGGACACTGAGGAAGGCAATCTTAATTTGTAGCCAAGTTCGGCAACCCTACAACAATGCGGGCTACCTGTCTTAAATTTTGTAGTAACTCGTCATCCGTGAGATATATATCATCTACATATGACAATGCTTCAGGGTCTATCTCGTGTAAAATAGCAGTCACATGAGCTGCAAACAGTTCTGGGCTGTTCTTATACCTCTGAGGCAAACAACAGAATTTTTTCTGAGAGCCGAATGCGCTAAAGCTTGTTAAGTCCCTTCTTTCAGGCGCTAAATTCTGGCAGTAGAATCCATTTGAGATGTCTAACGTTGTTTTGTATTTTTTCCACACTATGTTGCTCATTAGTGCAGTGCTATGTGAATTTTGTATAGCATATGTACGTGTATGTCCGTTTAAATGTCTGTAGTCTAAGACTATTCTGTATGAATGGTCCGGCTTAGCTACAGGGAATAAAGGGTTATTCATCTGTGAGACACAGAGTTCAATCACACCCTGGTATTCTAATTGTGTGAGTATCTCTCTCACCGGTGACCTTGCTTCATGTTTTATGGGATACTGTGGTTGTGGCTGAGGTTCACTTTTAATAGGAATGACCTGGTAGGGAGAGTCCGTATCCCACCCCACGTGATTTCTATATAACGCAGGTGCTTGTGCTAGAGCCCATTCTATAGAATAGGATTCAGCAAGTTCCTCCGGAACAAGGGGCGAGAAAGAACGTTTAATGACCTCTTCTCCATATGGGCAGGTGCGGACATAATCAGGCGGCCAATCTTGTTTAGCCAACAAGATATCATATACTTTGACTACACGGTCCCAAAAGATTGCGTGTATCGTGCGTTCAATGTCTCCTTCTAATTGTAGTGTTACTTTGTACACCCTATCAAGCTCGGAGACACGCATGTCCGCAGTTTCTACTTGTATAAAGTCATTAGTTGCTTTCTCCTCCAGATGCTCTAGAAGATTCCGGCGAACTATTGTGACCTCTGCCACACTGTCTAGCAGTGCTAGAGCCCAGTTCTTGTTCTTCAAGAGGACCCTCCTCCTGTGTGGCATGTCAAACTGAGACAGCTGCCACCTTTTTCTTTTTAAATTGTTGTTTTTGTTGTACTGGTTTCTCTTCCTTTTTAACAGAAACCTCCGAAGTGCGTTGTGATTCCTGTCTCGGTTTCACGTACTCTGTTCTTCGCTCTGATCGCCCACCTCTCTCATTTCTTTTTTCCGATGAGTCCTGAAAGGAACGAGATTGGCGTGTATCAGTATATTGATATCTATCAGGCGTTTTTATATTATCTCTATTCCTGAGATTTTATCTATTCTGTGGGGTCTCCATACGTGGAGATTCTCCCCTTTCTTTTTTAGGTGTTTGTTGCTTTTTATCCCAGCGTTTCTTATTACCCTCAGGTTGTTGTTTAGTATTATCTTTATTAATTTTAACCTGAAATTGAGGTTTTTGTGGTCTAGCCCCAAGGCTATCTCGACCGATATTTGAATATGTTTCCGCTATTATTTTAGGCAGCTCTTGTTCATGATCTTGTTGCGGAACGTCACTGAGCCGCGTGCGCACTGCAAGTGCAACTGCTTCCCCTTTAAGATTACTTAGGATGATCGAAGAAACTGTGGCAAAATTGCCAATCAGTTGCATTACCAAATCTAGAGCCGGGGCAGCAGCGTATTCATCTTGAATTTGTTTAAGCACTTCTGGTAAGTTGGCAAGTGTTGGTGTACCGTGTGCTGTTGTATAGAGCGCGGCAAATACCGTGCCCCATGTATTACAGTTTTCAACTGTAGGGACCATCCCAAAGGGCAAGCACGTAGTTAATATCCTATGTTTATCCTGAGGTCCCGTATGGGGAAATACTGCTTCCAGCGTATTAATTTTTAGTGCCAGCCAAATGGAGTCTCTTCCCGTTTGGCCGGGACCTTACCCATAATTAAATGTACCGTCACCGGATTTATACCTGGTGTTACTGCATGTGGTTGCGCTGGAGCAGCACGCGCTGGGTTTGTATTTAACGTTTGCATCACAAATTGCACTAATCGTCTGTATATTGCTGTTAATTCAATATATAAACGTCGAACCTCAGCTACTGCTAAATTCGCAACCGCAGGATGTGGTGTGTATGTGGCCAATAAAGGCCAGGTAGGACCATCATTACTTAGTGGACCTAACCTAACTGGTAATATCGTATGGGGTAGGGCGCCATCATGCCAATTATTATGTTCTCGATAAGATAGAGGTATCTCTAAATATGCGTACGCTCTGTATTGTCAAGGCGTGTTCGCAATTGTATATGTGTGAAATGTATTTGTGTTCCCATCAACTGCTGGAAATGTGACCCAAGAGTAAAAAAGCTCTGTGGGCACCCACCACAAACGTCACTGGACCTCCCTGGGCCATGAGGCCATTTGCTAGTAAGTGTGCTGTGAGAGGTTGTCTCATGTTAACAGCTATTTGTACAACCTGGGAATTCGCCATCATAGAAGCACTAAGAGTTCAGAGAAGGCACACCAAGATGGTGTTTTTCCTTTTAAAGTTCAAGCTTGAACAACCGCCAGCTGAAATAGGATTCCTATACAGCTGTGGTGGAAATCCTCAGTACCACGGACCTCTCCGTATACGGAACTGAGGTGTCATTATATAAAATGAGACTGAGATATTCCGGTGGACCCGAAAATTAGAGCCTGACCAAACGTTGGCGGCGCCATGTCGCGTAGGCTCTCATTATCCTAATGAGACTGCTGGATTTTGAGCAGCAATATCGTCCACAATGTGGGGGACTGAGTCTGAACCACAGTGGATGACGCTTGCCACTCCAAATCCGGGTTTTGCTCCGGCTAACTAGCAATGCCTCATCTCTCCCCAATGTTTGAGACAATTGGGCAGCCAAGCACATGACATTTCAGTATTTCTCAGGGGAGTCGTGGTCACTCAGGTCACAACCGGTTCTCTCATACACAATTTGGTCTCATGTATAAATGACAATAAAGGCAGTATAAGTTTTAATGATTGATTTAATAAAACAATTGCATTTTGGATAGCAAAGCGTGAGCTGCAATAATCAGGACTACACATCAAAGTAATATTAAAATAGTGACGAGGAGAGTTAAATACAAGAATAAGGCTATCATAGTGCTGCTAGATTATTCTCTCTCTAAGTTATATTTCGAGCACAGCATGTTAAGCTCTAAGCCTGCCTTTCAGGTTCCCCCGGGAGGACATCAAGCCTCATACCTGAGCAAAGGCCTATAATCTGCGCCAGCATCTGCAACGAGGCATTCAGCATACAGTTGTGGTTCCCTGGCTGGAATCTCCATCTTGACCTGTACTAGGACTAGAAAGTGTTTTTAGAACTAACACAGCAAATGTTCTAAGAAAATGTCCCTACGTAAGAATGTGTATTTTCAACGAATGTTGGAGACTAAACTTCTACCACGTTTACCGGCAATGTACCAGACTGCAGCCTTGACTGAAGCACAGGCGGATCAAGAATGCATTGTTTGAGAACACAGTGCTGAACAAAGCTAAACATTGTGATAGAAGAAATAAAAACAAGACCGTAAAAACTGATTATTGTAAAATAACAGTGCAAAGCTGAATAAAATATATCTAGGGCAAAGTGCACAGCGGCCTAGTATGTTCAACTAACGTGCATGGAGCTATACTTAAAATGGCCACACAACACCAGCTTCCAGAGGTCCTGCAGCATCTTGGTCTTCTTGATGTTTGTTCCTGGAGATAGCTCACAGAACCTCTGCCACTGCGAATGAGTTAATGGATCTGTGATATTATTGTTCACTCCTGGTGTATATATAAGAGAATACTGAATTTGAAATATCCCAACAGAAAGACCCTTAATAGCCTTAAAACTCTCTCAACCTTTGCTTTCTAGGGATTCACCAATGCCATCACTAGTTGGTTGTGCACATTAAATGTAACTTTTCTGTTGACTAACAGCTTTTCCACAAAACCATCATCTCCACCAAGAGAAAAATTCTCAAAATGCAGTGCTTCTCTTCTTAGCTAACCAATCTTCTGTCCATGACTCTGCAATCCAACATACGTCCGAAAAGCGACTGAAGCCATGGGCACCAGCTGCATCAGAAAAATATCTTAACCTGCCACAATCATTCTTCCTGGAGCAACAACATGGCCACACCATTATTCTCTCAAAAAAGTGCTCCAGACCTGTAGGTCTTCCCTAAAACCTCATTTCAACCTTACTGCATGGTGTAATGGTGCATCTTTTGCACGAGAACAGCGTCCCCTCAGTGCACTACTTTATGTCTCAGACTGAGACTTGTTAGATCTCTTCAAACTTTTTGACGTGATGTTCCAAACTTAATAAATGTGCTTCATCAATGGTAATCAGTTTGATGAATTTTATTGTACTTCAAGAACAAATATCAACTTGTGTGATATTCCATCATCCATCTCAGAAATTCATCCACTATACATATAAGCGCTTAATAATCCCGCGTAATAATCCCAATGCATTTTGGGCTACTGCCCTTCTTCAGGGTATATATTTTACACTGTGATCATCTGTGTTACCTATCGTCTCTCTGGCGGCATCGATGTATTTCTGAGGTGTATGATAGAATACCAGACAAGTTGAAATATTTGTTCTTGAGTTACAATAAAATGAATCAAATTGATTACCATTGATGAAGCGCATTTATTAAGTTTGGAACATAACATCAAAAAGTTTGAAGGATCTAACAAGTCTGTTTTAAACATAAAGTAGTGCACTGAGGGGATGCTGCTCCCGTGCAGAAGGCAGCACATTCATTGTTGTGGGCCTATGCCCATGATCACAGGGTGGTACCCTTGTGCACATAGATAATCTATTAACAAGGTCTTGCCCTCTTAAGAGTTCTGGATAACATTGTCTATCCACATTGATTTTAATGTTGCACCAAACATGAAAAACCAAGCCGCCTACTAAAAACTCCAACCACTATGCATGCAAAGTTAACATGTTCCAGCAGACTTTGTACCTTTCTCAATCCCAGTTTCCATGAAAAAAATAATTTTTCCAACAATTGCAGAACCAAATATGATACTCAAAAAAGTTAAAGCAGTAAGAGGGCCTGCTGTTTTTCCTGGAGCCAAAGGTACGCCAGTCTCCACAGTTGGCACATGAAAAGCTTCAAAGGTTTTTCAGCACTCTCCAGAATGTCTTTTGCCCACAAAGAGAAAATCATTAAAGTAAGGGGTAACCTTATGAAAACTGTATCTAAACTAGAAAAAACACCGCAGAAATAAACTAAGCAGTTCAAGTAATGAACATGAGACTGAACATCCCATTAGTAACATCCTCTAAACTTAGATACTTCAGTCGGACTGCAACGTCAAAAGTGAAAAATCCTCAGGATGAACTGACAGAAGCGGGAACGCTGATTTGATATTTGACTTGGCTATTTCCTCCTCCTTTCTCCAATCTCCTACCAATGTATTTGTTTTACTAACCAATGGTTATTTCACTCCTGCCTCCTCTCTGGCTATGAAATCATTAATAGACTCACCTTCTGTCCAGGACACCTTGTTGTTTCTTTGGCACAACAGGGAAATCTTAAGATTTTCCATAGGCCACTCATCAAATGGACCCACAGTTCAACCTTCCTTCACGTACTTTAACAGTTTATCTTTGACTTATCCTGAATTGGTGTCCACTGACTTCAAATTATTGGCACATCTTTTTAACCTCAGGCCTTGATAACATAACATGAAACCGTCTTGAAATCCCCCAAACAGTGGTTCAGCCTCTGCTTTCTGCAGATTAAAAACACAACCAATAACTCAGTACTTGAAACTTAATTGAAGTAGGTCCCTTTCCCCCTAGTATTCTGTTGACCCCTACCTCCGTACTGTCCTGCTTGCCAGCTGTAAGGGAAGTGTCATGCTTTGCATAACTGAATGTTACTCATTCCCCTCAAATTGTTGTGCAAAATGTTACACTGGGCTCTCATACAGTTCCCCCTATTAAATGACTTTCAGGATCCATTCTGTGGAAATTGCCCCCTTTCTGCACTAAACAACCCCAAACTAGGTGGGGTGTCAATGAAAAGGCTTATACTGTAACTGTAAACCGCTTACTGTGAGAACCAACAGTATTGGTCTAGCAGGAGTCATCCACTGTATTTAGAACTCATTGTCGACATCCTCCCATTCCTTCTCTGGGTTTACAGCCAATCACACTCTAAATTCCTTGTCTTATACCCAATTTCTCCTTTGAAGTATGCCTACTTCAAAGTAAAGTCTCTTTTGAATGTGAAACCCTGCCTTGCCCAGGCCAGGCCCCAGACACTCACCAGGTGGTCGGAGACTGCATTGTGTGAGGACAGGCACAGCCCTTTCAGGTGTAAGTGACCACTCCTCCCCTCCCTCCTAGCACAAATGGCTCATCAGGAAATGCAGACTACACCCCAGCTCCTTTTGTGTCACTGTCTAGTGTGAGGTGCAACCAGCCCAACTGTCAAACTGACCCAGACAGGGAATCCACAAACAGGCAGAGTCACAGAAATGGTATAAGCAAGAAAATGCTCACTTTCTAAAAGTGGCATTTTCAAACGCACAATCTCAAAATCAACTCTACTGAAAGATGTATTTTTAAATTGTGAGCTCAGAGACTCCAAACTCCACATGTCCATCCGCTGCCAAAGGGAATCTACACTTTAATCAGATTTAAAGGTAGCCCCCATGTTAACCTATGTGAGGGACAGGCCTTGCAACAGTGAAAAACGAATTTAGCAATATTTCACTGTCAGGACGTATGAAACACATTACTATGGGGATCATTACAACCCTGGCGGACGGTGTTAAAGCGGCGGTAATACCGCAAACAGACCGGCGAAACAAAAAAGGGAATTATGACCGTGGCGGAAACTGCCAACATAGACAGCCACTTTAACACTCTGACCGCCACGGCGGTACAGACAAGCAGCACGGCGGTCACCGCCAACAGACAGGCGGGAGACAAAGTACCGCCCACAGTATTACAACAGGCCAATCCACCACCTTTTCCGGGGCGGATTCTCCGTGGATAAAAACACGGCGGAAACAGCTTTTGCAATGGGAAAACGCTCACCTGAACACACTCCACGAGGAAGGAGGATACCATGGAGCCGGAACTCCAAATACTCCCTGCGATTGTGTTCCTGCTCCTCTACGAACATCAGCAACGGCGGCGCCGAAGAAAACGGTGAGTACTGCACCTACGACATAGGGGGGGGAGGCAAAAGTCACGGACACACACGCAACACCCCCACCCCCATCCCCACCCTGACCCTCGCACACTACAACACACACACCAATGCATTTCAAAACATCACAGGAACAACCCCCAACCCCCCCGGAAGAATGCAAAGACAAAAGGAAATGAAGTACAACCATTGTAATGCATCAAAATACAGTAAGCACATATATACATAAATACATACACATTCCAAATATATACATCACGATTAGTAGTGCAGGTATGCACATTTCAATGTCCGTGGACCACTGGGCCCAAAATGCATGGGCGAGGCCCACACACGATACCTGTTCAGAAACGGTGAGAACACTGCAGGGGCATCAGATAGAAATACAACAGGCACCTCATATCATGCTGCGGCGGCCGCGGCAGCCACGGCCGCAAGCACGGGCCGCCGCGGCGCGGCATTTGGTGAACACCGCGGCCTGCATGCACGCCGCGGGGCAAGCCGCGGCTTGCAGGCGGGCCGCGGGGGAAGCCGCGAGTTCGGCCAGGGGTCGCGGCACTCGCCGCGCCCCCTTCTTTCGTTTCTGCCGCAAGGGCAGACGCGGCAGGAGTTGAGACCCCGAGTTGGGTCTCAGACCTGCCGCGCATAGCGCATTTAGTGCGCTTTACACTCTAACATCAAAGAAACCTTCTTCTTCACCACTTACCGGTCACAACAGGCAAAAGCCGGATACCTGCATATGGTGGTTTTTTATGCATGCCTTTTCCCTTTCACAGCATGCTGCTCACTTCCTCTCTTCCCAGCATGCATTGTTTCTCTCTGTTTGGACGCATGTTCTTTATTCACTGTTATACTCTTTTCCCCAATCCAAGATGGTGGTGTTTCTACTTCCTGTTTCCTACTTCCTGTATAGGGGTATATAAGGGGAATTCAGCTGCTTACTCATTGCGTTGCAACACTCCTTTGGTGGTAGTCACGCTCCGGCTGGTTTCCTCTTGTGGACCCAGTAATTCCTGACCTGTCTTCGTCTCCAGTTTTCCTGTACTCTCGGATCCTCAGTTCTAAAGCCCTTGTGTCCTCCTTCTGTTTCAGGGAGTTCCTGTTGGAGTTTTTTTTACCCTTTTGGGGTTTTTCCTCTGGGACTCCTTCTGGAGGGCACGGACTGTAGTGGCTTGCTATTGTCAAACAGCACTGTGGCTACCGGAAGGGGTCGCCCCTACCTCGGCCAGAGCAGAACCTGCCGGAATCGGGGTCGTTTCCCAACCCTCATCAACTTCGACGGTAAGCCCAGTGAAAACCGTGACAGATTGCAATGCCAAAAAATCCAGTTGCAGTCCGGAACCATGGATAATCCAGTGGCAAATACGGAACCCACCAGCCAGACCCTGCTCATGACAATACAACAACAGGCTCAAGAACTCCAACAGCTACGTACTGAAAACACCGTCTATTGACAAGCCTTTGCATCTAGGACCACTGATGTCCCCTCAGTATCTGTCACTACACCTTGTTTCTCCGGGGATCCTAACAAATTGAGAGAATTCCTGGATGCCTTGACGGTTTATTTTGCCTTTCGCCCCTCGCAATTTGTGCAAGACAAGACCAAGGTGGGGTATTTGATTAGCGCCTTATCGGGCCAGCCTTGGCTTGGGCCACTCCTTTAGTGACAAGAAATGACCCCTGCCTGTCTAATTATTCCACCTTTGTCACTACCTTTAAACAGATGTTTGAGCGCCCTGGACTCGAGTCTTCAGCAGAAGAAGCTCTTTGCGATATCCAACAAGGAAATCAAGATGTATTACAATACATCACCCGTTTCAGACAATTAGCAGAAGAAACATCCTGAGTGGAACGTACCTTGGTGACACTGTTCCGTAGAGGTCTCAGAGAGGACATTAAGGACGAACTGGTGCACTCTGCTAGAATAGAGAACCTTAAAGGATTGATGGATCAGACTCTGACGATAGAATATCGCTTGAATGAACGAAGAATGGAGAAAAAGAAGAGTCGTTTGCCATCACACTCAGTGACGTCTCGCACCTTCCCTCATCGTACCGAAGAAGTCCGTCCTGAACCTAAGGGGGCTACCGAGGAAGAGCCAATGCAAATTGATATGGCTCGAGGACCTTTATCAGCTAGTGAAAGAGAACACAGACGAAGGAAGGGACTTTGTCTGTAGTGTGGTGCAGCCGGTCACCTAATTTGCACCTGCCCCATTCGTCCAACCAAGCCTTTGGGAAACGCCAACTCCCGTCCTCAGTGAGAAGGGTGATGACGGGATATCGTGAAATACCTTCCATTTGTTCTTCCTGGGAGGAAGGAACTGCTCTTTTTCTTTGACCAGTTATCCTTCACTTAACTAATGGCCGGGAAGAAAGAACCCTGGCTTTATTGGATTGCGGAGCCAGTGGCATCTATTTAGATGAAGCATGGGCCAAAGAACGACAGATAGCACAAATACCTAAGGAAGTACCAGAACAAGTACACACAGTGGATGGATCACTCTTAGCCTCAGGACCCGTACAATATACCACCCCTACTTTCTGTCTACAGTTTGGGAAACACCAAGAAAATCTTTCGTTTGATTTAATTTCATCACCACACCACGTCATGATCCTGGAAATTCAATGGCTCACACGGCACAACCCTTACATCAACTGGGAAACAAGAACTATTTCTTTATCCTCTCACTTTTGCCAACACTGCTACCTAGCAGGGGATTATTTGTCCCCAAAAGGTCTCTTAGCAGCACCCCCTAAGGTGGGATGCTCTACTAACGCCCTACAGGGAGTTCCCAGGCATTATCATGAATATGCTGATGTATTCCAGAAGCCATAAAAACCTCAACTGCCACCCCATAGAGAATACGATTGCTCCATTCCTTTAGAACCAGATACAGTGGTTCCTTTCGGGCGAATGTACTCTCTAACAGAACCTGAGAAGCAGATTCTTAAGGAATACCTTGATGAGAACTTACAGAGCGGGTTGATTGCTCCCTCCTCTTCACCTGCAGGGGCTCCTCTCTTCTTTGTGCCTAAGAAGATGAACGATTTGCGTCCCTGTATTGATTTCAGAGGATTAAACAAGATCACTATTAAGGATCGGTACCCGTTACCCCTCATTAAGGACATCCTAGAAGCAGTCAGAGGGGCAAAGAGATTCACCAAGCTGGATCTCAGAGGAGCATACCATCTTTTAAGGATCAAAGAGGGTGATGAGTGGAAGACCGCTTTTAGAACGCCTTTTGGTCACTACGAATATCGAGTAATGCCATTCGGACTCACCAATGCCCCTTCCATTTTTCAAAGGTTCATGGATTCTATCTTTTCCGATCTTTTGCAACAAACAGTGGTGGTTTATCTCGACGACATTCTAATTTTTTATGTTCACCCAGAGGAACACTCTAAGCATGTTCGCCAAGTTCTAGAGAGACTCCGACAACACCATTTATTCTGCAAACCTGAAAAGTGCGAGTTTGATCAGACAGAAGTAAAATACTTGGGATATTGCATCAACCAAACTGGAGTCGCCATGGATTCAGACAAGGTGCAAGCTATATTGAATTGGCCATCTCCTTCTTCCATCAAGGAGACTCAGTGTTTTTTGGGATTAGCCAATTTCTATCGACAATTTATAGCAGACTTTGCCCAGAGAACCAGCTACATTACTCAAA
This sequence comes from Pleurodeles waltl, assembly GCF_031143425.1. Classification (NCBI taxonomy): domain Eukaryota; kingdom Metazoa; phylum Chordata; class Amphibia; order Caudata; family Salamandridae; genus Pleurodeles; species Pleurodeles waltl. The sequence goes on from NC_090450.1 coordinate 906,154,540, forward strand.
CCCTTAAAAAAGACCATCTAAAGAAGGGCTTTTGTTGGACACAAGACGCAGAGTTAGCCTTTCAAGACTTAAAGAAAGCCTTTATTCAAGCCCCCATTCTACGACACCCAGACACCAGCAAACAATTCATTGTTGTCGCAGACGCATCCGAAAGAGCCATTGGGGCTGCTTTACTGCAAAAACAAGACAATGATGATTTAGAACACCCTGTATTCTACTTGTCCCACATTTTATCTGATTCAGAACGGAACTATTCCGTGCTAGAATGTGAATTACTCGCCTTAAAGACCGCATGCACAGGATGGAGACACTTTCTGATGGGCTCGAAAGAACCCTTTGAAGCCCGGACAGACCACAGAAATCTACAGTGCTTAAGAAACTTTCAGTGTCAGAATAGCCGGCTGGCTCGATGGGCTTTCTTTTTTAGCCAATATGACTTTTATATCACATACATCCCTGGTTCTCAGAACATCCTGGCGGATGCCTTGTCCCGACATTACCCTGAGTGCAGCGCTTCTCCAATGCAGAACTATTTGACAATAACAAGATCATTGGTTTAGTACAGACTTTTTTAGACCAAGTCAAGTCCGAATATGCCCGTCTAGAGGATACAGAGCTGAATAAGTTGCGTCCGCAACTTCATATAGATCAAGGGTATTATTATCATGATAAGGCCCTGTTCTTACCCACTAAACTAGTACAGACTGAAGCCTTACGTATGTGCCATGATTCCCCCATCGCAGGTCATCGAGGAATGAAAGCTACCCAAGAACTTCTGCTTCGCTCCTTCTGGTGGCCAACTCTCAAGACAGATACTGAAGAATATGTATCATCCTGTCCTATATGTGCTCAAACCAAGACACCCCGTACTAAACTAGTAGGATTACTCCGCCCACTACCAGTTCCCCCAGGTCCATGGCACACTATCTCCACAGATTTCCTGTGCTCATTACCCTCATCAATGGGAAATCATGTAATAATGGTAACCTTGGACTCCTTCACTAAGATGGCTCACTTCACGGCCTTAAGAAAATTGCCAACGGCAAAGGAATTAGGTCAAATCTTTACACAAGAAATCTTTAGACTTCATGGATTACCTCAGGTCATTATATCGGATAGGGGTCCTCAATATATCTCCCGATTCTGGAAACAATTCTGTAAGACCTTGGGAATCAAAGTGGCCTTATCATCAGGGTTCCATCCTCAAACTAACGGACAGACGGAACGACTCAATCAAGGCCTCGAACAATATATACGTAGCTTCTGCAATGCTACGCAGAGTAATTGGGCTACCTATTTACCACTTGCAGAATTCTCCTACAACAACTCAATACACAGCGCCTCAAAAGTCTCCCCTTTCTGTGGCTCCTACGGTTTCCATCCTAAGGCCTTTCCAACTCCCCTGAAAGACACTTCCAATCTTCCTGCCATCTCCTCCTATGTTCGACAGCTACGGGGTGTCCAGCGTGTTATCCATTCCAACCTTGTGGCCACTAAGTCAAGCATGAAAAAGATGGCTGATAAGAGACGTTGTGAGGCTCCTCACTATCAGGTCCATGATAAAGTTAGGCTGTCCTCTAGATTCCTACCTCTCCGACTTACTCAGAACAAATTCAAAACCCGTTATTATGGTCCCTTCCTGATTCTCAAAAAGATTAACCCAGTGTCTGTGCGTCTTCGCCTGCCCCAGACTTGGAAGATACACCCTGTATTCCATATCTCTCAACTTAAACCTTGCCTTCCTGATCCTTTTCACAGACATTCCTCCTGTCCTCCCCCTCTGTTGATTGACAACGTGCCCGAGTACGAGGTCCAGGAAATCTGTGACTCTCGGTTTTTCCATGGCCGCCTCCAATATCTTATTCATTGGAAAGGCTACCCTATGAGTGAGTGTTCCTGGGAAGATGCCCCTTCAGTTCATGCCCCTCTTTTGGTCCGCCGCTTTTTTCGGCTTTTTCCTCACAAACCTGGGGCCTCGGGGGGGGGGCTTACTGTCACGCTGCGGCGGCCGCGGCAGCCACGGCCGCAAGCACGGGCCGCTGCGGCGCGGCATTTGGTGAACACCGCAGCCTGCATGCATGCCGCGGGGGAAGCCGCGGCTTGCAGGCGGGCCGCGGGGGAAGCCGCGAGTTCGGCCAGGGCTCGCGGCACTCGCCGCGCCCCCTTCTTTCGTTTCTGCCGCAAGGGCAGACGCGGCAGGAGTTGAGACCCCGAGTTGGGTCTCAGACCTGCTGCGCATAGCGCATTTAGTGCGCTTTACACTCTAACATCAAAGAAACCTTCTTCTTCACCACTTACCGGTCACAACAGGCAAAAGCCGGATACCTGCATATGGTGGTGTTTTTATGCATGCCTTTTCCCTTTCCCAGCATGCTGCTCACTTCCTCTCTTCCCAGCATGCATTGTTTCTCTCTGTTTGGACGCATGTTCTTTATTCACTGTTATACTCTTTTCCCCAATCCAAGATGGTGGTGTTTCTACTTCCTGTTTCCTACTTCCTGTATAGGGGTATGTAAGGGGAATTTAGCTGCTTACTCATTGCGTTGCAACACTCCTTTGGTGGTAGTCACGCTCCGGCTGGTTTCCTCTTGTGGACCCAGTAATTCCTGACCTGTCTTCGTCTCCAGTTTTCCTGTACTCTCGGATCCTCAGTTCTAAAGCCCTTGTGTCCTCCTTCTGTTTCAGGGAGTTACTGTTGGAGGTTTTTTTTACCCTTTTGGGGTTTTTCCTCTGGGACTCCTTCTGGAGGGCACAGACTGTAGTGGCTTGCTATTGTCAAACAGCACCGTGGCTACCGGAAGGGGTCGCCCCTACCTCGGCCAGAGCAGAACCTGCCGGAATCGGGGTCGTTCCCCAACCCTCATCAACTTCGACGGTAAGCCCAGTGAAAACCGTGACACCTCAGGGGGAAGGGAAAGGGGGGCACCTCAGCCGGATGACAGCACCACACTAGATTCACGACGGGGCTCCGTGCCCATTGATGTATCCTGGGGAGTGCAAAGCCACAGTCTCACAAGACTTTGCAGTGGGTGGGTTGCCCACTGTACCATCCTGGGGAGTACAAAGCCACAGTCTCACAAGTCTTTGCAGTGGGTGGGTTGCCCACTGTACCATCCTGGGGAGTGCAAAGCCAAAGTCTCACACGTCTTTGCAGTGGGTGGGTTGCCCACTGTACCATCCTGGGGAGTGCAAAGCCACAGTCTCACAAGTCTTTGCAGTGAGTGGGTTGCCCACTGTTTTATCCTGGGGAGTGCAAAGCCACAGTCTCACAAGTCTTTGCAGTGAGTGGGTTGCCCACTGTTTTATCCTGGGGAGTGCAAAGCCACAGTCTCACAAGTCTTTGCAGTGGGTGGGTTGCCCACTGTTTTATCCTGGGGAGTGCAAAGCCACAGTCTCGCAAGTCTTTGCAGTGGGTGGGTTGCCCACTGTACCATGCTGGGGAGTGCAAAGCCACAGTCTCACAAGTCTTTGCAGTGGGTGGGTTGCCCACTGTTTTATCCTGGGGAGTGCAAAGCCACAGTCTCACAAGTCTTTGCAGTGGGTGGGTTGCCCACTGTACCATCCTGGGGAGTGCAAAGCCACAGTCTCACAAGTCTTTGCAGTGGGTGGGTTGCCCACTGTACCATCCTGGGGAGTGCAAAGCCACAGTCTCACAAGTGGATAACAGTCTACATTGGTTTTGGAGGGGGACTGGTGCCCACAGTGCTTCATCCTGTTAAGGACAGACGGAGTGGATGCTGTTCTCCACTGGTTCTGGAGGGGGACTGGTGCCCACAGTGCCTCATCCTGTTAAGGACAGACGGAGTGGATGCTGTTCTCCACTGGTTCTGGAGGGGGACTGGTGCCCACAGTGCATCACGCTCCCCGTGATGGTCCCAGTTCTGTCTCTGCCCCTGCCGCACATGGGCTAACGATGCTTGAGTTGGCGGTGCTTGCCCTGTTCAGCGGTGCTTGGCCTGTTCAGCGGTGCTTGCCCTGTTCAGTGGTGCTTGCCATGGCGGTCTTTGCCCTGTTAGGCGGTGCTTGCCATGTTCAGCGGTGCTTGGCCTGTTCAGCGGTGCTTGCCCTGTTCAGCGGTGCTTGCCATGGCGGTCTTTGCCCTATTCAGCGGTGCTTGCCCTGTTCAGCGGTGCTTGCCCTGTTCAGCGGTGCTTGGCCTGTTCAGCAGTGCTTGCCTTGTTCAGCGGTGCTTGCCATGTTCAGCGGTGCTTGGCCTGTTCAGCGGTGCTTGCCATGGTGGTCTTTGCCCTGTTCAGCGGTGCTTGGCCTGTTCAGCGGTGCTTGCCATGGCGGTCTTTGCCCTGTTCAGCGGTGCTTGGCCTGTTCAGTGGTGCTTGACTTTGCTGTCTCTGACCTGTGCAGCGTTATGTGCCATGGCGGTCCCTCATTGCCCAGCGGGGCTGTGGCTGCCGGGGCCCTCCTGGGCACTGACTCTGGCGGTGGTCTCCGGACCAGTGACGATTGTGCTGCCCTCCTGGGCACTGACTCTGGCGGTGGTCTCCTGACCAGTGACGATTGTGCTGCCCTCGGTGGTCTCCTGACCAGTGACTATTGTGCTGCCCTCCTGGGCACTGACTCTGGCGGTGGTCTCCTAACCAGTGACGATTGTGCTGCCCTCCTGGGCACTGACTCTGGCGGTGGTCTCCGGACCAGTGACGATTGTACTGCCCTCCTGGGCACTGTCTCTGGCGGTGGTCTCCGGACCAGTGACGATGGGGCTGGCACACTTTTTGCCCAGGCTGAAACTTAACCAATGTGGTATTCTGGTCGTACCAGCGTTTCATGTCCTCCTGGATTGCCTCAAGGTTCTCTTGTGCGAGCTTCCTGAAGCGGGCGGTCTGGTTTCGAAAGGCCAGCATGTAACTAAATACATCCTGGGGTGGCTTCCTAGGAGCTTGCTCCCAGCCCTCTTTCACCAGACTCAGAGGTCCTCTGACCGGGTGCCCATACAACAGTTCAAAGGGGCTAAAGCCAACCCCCTTCTGTGGTACTTCCCGGTAGGCAAAGAGAAGGCATGGTAATAGACGTCCCACTTACGCCTCATGGAGTCTGACAGACCCCCAATCATGCCTTTCAGGGTTCGGTTGAATCTCTCAACTTACCCACTACTTTGGGGTTGGTAAGGGGTGGTGAATTTGTAGTTCACTCCACAGTCCTTCCACATGGCTTTTATGTACATGGATATAAAGTTGGTACCCCGGTCAGATACCACCTCCTTGGGGAAACCCACTCAGGTAAAGATCCCCATCAGTGCCCTGGCCACAACTGGTGCTATCACTGTCCTCCGAGGGATAGCTTCCGGGTAACGGGTGGCATGGTCCACCAAGACCAGGATGAACCTGTTGCCTAGGGCTGTCTTGAGGTCCAGAGGCCCCACTATGTCAATGCCCGCCCGCTCAAAAGGGGTGTTCACAGCAGGAAAGGGTTGGAGGGGGGCCTTACATTTCCCTCCGCTTTTTCCACTTGCTTGGCAAGTCTGACAGGATCTGCAGAATGCATCAGAATGTTTTCTCATCTGGGGCAAATGAAAGTGGGTGACAAGCCTGTCAAAGGTCTTGCCTTGCCCCAAATGTCCTACCAGAGGCACATCATGAGCCAAACCCAGTAGGAAGGCTCTGAAGCGCTGGGGTACCACCAGCACACGGGCTGCCCCAGGCTCAGTAACCTTAGGCTCGCTGTACAGGAGATCATTGTCCCAGTATATCAGGTGATTCTTGGGCTCAGCACCAGCTGCCTGGTCTTCGGCCTGCTGCCTAGGACCAATGAGAGTAGGGCACACCTTCTGCTCTGTGCAGAACTCCTCCCTCGTGGGACCCCCCTCTTGCTGCCAATGGGTCAGCTCAGGTAGGTCTCCCAGTTCAGCCCCTTGTTCCCCTGTAGGTGCCGGGGCTTCCCCCTCGAGGTCAGCCTCCTCCCGGACCGTGGAAACTTCTGGGGCGGGTTCCCCACTATTGTGCTGCCCTCCTGGGCACTGACTCTGGCGGTGGTCTCCTAACCAGTGACGATTATGCTGCCCTCCTGGGCACTGACTCTGGCGGTGGTCTCCGGACCAGTGACGATTGTACTGCCCTCCTGGGCACTGACTCTGGCGGTGGTCTCCGGACCAGTGACGATGGGGCTGGCGGTGGCGTCCTGGCCAGCGGGGAGGATGGCGCCCTTCTCCGCCGTGCTGCTCGTCCCAGACTTTGGCGACTTCTTCTGCCCCTTCCCCACCTTGGGAGGAGTCACAGCTGACTCGACACTCCCCCCGGGACCCTTGTGAGCGGCTTTGCCTGTAGGATTCTTCACCCTCTCCCGTCGGGCACTGTCTAACTTCTGGTGCTTCACAGGGGGAGGACTGACAGTGCTTTGGCTCCGTGTCACACTGGCTGCCCTGGTGCCCTGTGCACTCCACATACCTCTAACAGCCACCACTGGTACCGGACTTTTTTTGGCTGAGGTGCTAGTACGGGACCTATGAATTGGAGGGGTGGGGGGTGGTGGGACAGAGGTCAAGGTTGCTCAGGAAAAGTTTCTGACAAACACTGGGACGGGTAGCTGGAATGGGTCTGGGAGTGGAGGAAGAGGAGGTTGTTGTAGGAGGTGTAACTTTTGATGCTTTGGGTGCAGGTGCATGTTCTGGAGGCTGTCGTGAGGTGGATGGATGTTGGGTGTGTGTGTGCGCCCGCGTTTGTGTACTTTGGGAGGGGGCGTCACAGACACACTGGGACAGGACACAGGGGACGTGTAAATGGTAGTGGGGGTGGTGAGTGCAGGTGAACGGGGTGTGGTGCTGGGTGTTCTGGTGCGAGTCCTAGTGGCTGTAGTGGTAGTGCATGCAGGTGAGAGTGTAGACGAGACTGGGAGGGAGGAGGGAGACGACGAGGAGGGGGACACAGTGGAGGCAGTGGATGTTGCTGTGTCTGTATGTGGGTGATGCTTGTGTGAGTGCCTGTGGGATGTGTGGTGCCTATGTTTGCCTGAGCTGCCCTTGTGTGTTGACGTGTGTGCAGGCTGGTCTGATGTTGTGCTTGGGATAGGCTGAGGTACAGGGGATTGGGTCTGGGTGGAGGAAGTTGGAGGGGGGAGGCTAGACACAGGGACAATGGCTGCCATCAGTGCTGAGGCCAGAGATTGCAGGGTTCGATGATGGGCAGCCTGACCAGAATGAATGCCCTCCAGGAATGCATTAGTGTGTTGCAACTCCCTTTCTACACCCTGAATGGCATTCACAATGGTAGACTGCCCAACAGTGAGTGACCTGAGGAGGTCAATGGCCTCCTCACTGAGGGCAGCAGGGGTGACAGGGGCAGGGGCTGAGGTGCCTGGTGCGAAGGTGATGCCCACCCTCCTGGGTGAGCGGGCACGGGCGAACGCTGAGGGGCTGCTGGTAGGGGGGTGGCGGCTGTACCTGTAGGAGTGGGGGGCACAGATTTTGCCGCCACCACAAGTGAGCTCCCATCGGAGGACGAGTCCGTGTCGCTGGTTGCTGATCCGGTGACCGCTGTGAAGCTCCCCTCGCCCTCCGTCCCACTGGTGTATTCAGAGTCCATGGTGTGGCCCTCCATGGCCATATGGGATGCAGCCTCCTCGTGCTCCGGTGCCCCTGTACCTCCGCCTGATGATGCTGATGCACAAGAGAACAAGGAGAGCACAAAAAGGGGTGGGGAAACGGAAGAAAGACAGGTTGAGTGCATGGCTTACCGCTACCGTTGGCGGACAATACAGATATAGCATCCCCCTGCACTACGCCGCGCTCTTGGGCTCTACAGATGCAGTTCCTGGGATATGGCCTACATGGCTATGATAGACATCTGCACACATAGATGACACAGGGGCATGTATACCTGTACTTGGCACTCTACAGAGGTGGGGTGGAGTGCCACATGGCCTGCATTACGGAGGGGCCTAGCCTACGGAACTCTCCCTGGCCTAGGGAAACCCACAGCCCTCCTCCCCCACCATGAACCCTCCACTGCGTGCAAAGTCATGAGAATGTGAGTGTACTCACCCCCTTGTGTCTGCTGTGATGCCCTCATGCGCCCATCCAACTCATGGAAGGCCACCACCAGGATCCGGAACATCAGGGGGGTCATGGTGCGACGGGCACCCCTCCCACGTTGGGAGGCCATCCCCAGCTGAGCCTCCGCCGTCTTCTTGCTCCAGCGGCGAATGTCCTCCCATCTTTTATGGCAGTGGGTGCTCCGTCTCTGGTGGACCCCCAGGGTCCGGATGTCCTTGGCGATGGCACGCCAAATATCCTTCTTCTGGTGGGCGCTGACCTACATGACATGTACAGAGGAAGAAGAGAAGTCATTACCAACTGTCATAGATAATACAAATTTTAGAGATCACAGACTGACTCCAGGTAGTTTTGTGGTTCAAGGGTGTTAATTGACGTGCTAATTATTGGAGGGGGTGGCAAAATGGTGAGGGGTGATGGTGGAAGAATGTCCATGGCAGAGTCCAGTCTATTAGTCTCACAGGTGCACTGCCCATATGGGCATAGGAAGTGGAGCTGGGGCAGTTCGAATATGGACTGGGTAACAAAGTGGGACAGTGGGATGACAATCAGGGTGGTCTCATTTCTTGGCGGGGGTCTTGCCATCGTGCTCTGTCCTGTTCCTGGATCTCAGGGACCGCTTGCGGGGTGGTTCTCCGTCTGCAGGGGGTGGGGTGCTGGTGTGGTGGTCCTGTGGCAGGGCGTCCTGTCCACTAGCGCCGGCGGAGGTGGTGGACAGTTCATCGTCCATGCTAGTGTCAGGGGCCCCTTGGAGTGCCACGGTGTCCCTCATGGTGTTCTGTATGTCCTTCAGCACCCCTACGATGGTGCCCATGGCAGAGCTGATGGTTCTGAGCTCCTCCCTGAAGCCCAAATACTGTTCCTCCTGCAGGCGATGGGTCTCCTGAAACTTGGCCAGTACCGTTGCCATCGTCTCCTGGGAGTGGTGGTATGCTCCCATGATGGAGGAGAGGGCCTCGTGGAAAGTGGGTTCCCTTGGCCTGTCCGCCCCCTGTCGCACAGCAGCCCTCCCAGTTCCCCTGTGTTCCTGTGCCTCCGTCCCCTGGACCGTGTGCCCACTACCACTGCCCCCAGGTCCCTGTTGTTGTTGGGGTGGTGGGTTATCCTGGGTTCCCTGTAGTGGTGGACACACAGCTGATTGACGTGTCCTAGGGACGGAGGTATGGGCCCGCTGGGTGGGTGCTGTGTTGGTGTTACCAGAGGGTGGAAGGTCTGTGGTGACCTGTGCCTGTGCGAGGGGAACCGACTGTCCCGAGGCCCACGATGGTCCGGGCTGGTCATCTGGATCCAGTTGGCCAGAGCTGCTGTCGTTACTGTGGGCCTCTTCTGTGGGTGGGGTAGAGATGTCTGGACCCTCCTGTCTGGTGATGTTAGGTAGTGGTCCTGCAGGGGTATAAAAGCATGATTATTGCATCTGTGTGTGTCATGGTGTGCAATGGGTGGGCGAGCGTGTACCCCAGTGCTAGCATTCCTGTGTGGGGGCTTGTGTGATGATGGTTAGGGGGTGTTATGAGTATGTGCAGTGGGCATGCTTTAGTGATGGGTGTCCATGCTTTGTTGTGTCATGCAGGGCTTGGTGTTGGGATGTGTGGTTTGTGTTATTAGTACATTAGTGAGGATTTGGCATGATAGGGGGGGGTGAGGGTGGGGATGTGTGATAGCATGCAGGTAGGGTGGGGGATATGATAGTTAAGATTTGACTTACCAGTGTCCATTCCTCCACCGACTCCTCCGAGGCCCTCAGGATGCATAATGGTCAAGAACTGCTCCTCCCATGTTGTTAGTTGTGGGGGAGGAGGTGGTGGTCCGCCGCCAGTCCGCTGAACCGCGATGTTGTGCCTGGAGACCACGGAACGCACCTTCCCCCATACGTCGTTCCACCTCTTCCTGATGTCCTCCCGATTTCTTGGGTGCTGTCCCACTGCGTTGACCCTGTCCACGATTCTTCGCCATAGCTCCATCTTCCTAGCTATAGAGGTGTGCTGCACCTGTGATCCAAATAGCTGTGGCTCTACCCGTACGATTTCCTCCACCATAACCCTGAGCTCCTCCTCCGAAAACCTGGGGTGTCTTTGGCGTGCCATAGGGTGGTGTAGGTGATGTTTGGGGTGGTGTATGTGGTGATGAGTGTGGTGATGTGTAGTGGTGTGTGGTGTTTTGTGCGTGGATGTTGTGTGGGTGATGGTGTTGTGTGCCTCTGTGTGGTGGGGTTGTCTATTGCTTTGCTCTCTGTCTGTCGCCTTCGTCTCTGAACTTTGGTCGTAGGGGTTTGTGGGTGATGTGGGTGTATGTTTTATATTGTGTTGGGTGTGTGGGAGTGGTGTGTGTATGTGTATCAGGTGTGTGTATTTGGAATTGTCCAATGTGGCGGTGTTTTGGAAATGTGTGTGTATTTTGAGCGCGGCGGTGTGTACCGCCAATGGAGTACCGCAGTTGAAAGCCCGCCGCGTGGATTCGTGGGTCGTGATAGCATGGGCGTGTTTCTGTTGGCGTGACGGTGGAGGTTTTGTTATCGCCAGTTTATCACTGATCTTTGGTGTGGCGGACTTGTGTGGGTGTCTGAATTTCGGCAGATTCTGAGATGTGGGTCATAATAGCTGTGGCGGACTTCCGCAGCCGTGTATTGGCGGTCTTCTGCCCGGCGGTAAGCGGCTTTTACCGCCAATGTTGTAATGAGGGCCTATATATCCTACCTTAACCATACACTGCACCCTGCCCTTGGGGCTACCTAGGGCCTACTTTAGGGGTGCCTTACATGTAAGAAAATTTAAGGTTTAGGTCTGGCAAGTGGGTACACTTGCCAAGTTGAATTTACAATCAAAACTGCACATACAGACACTGCAGTGGCAGGTCTGAGACATGATTACAGAGCTACGTATGTGGGTGGCACAACCAGTGCTGCAGTCCCAGAGTAGCATTTGATTCACAGGCCCTGGGCACCTCTAGGGCACGTTACTAGGGACTTATTAGTAAATCAAATATGCCAATTATGGATAAACCAATCCACAGTTCAATTTATATGGGGAGCACTTGCAATTTAGCACTGATTAGCAGTGGTAAAGTGCGTAGAGACAATAAACCAGAAAAAGCAGAGTCCAAAACCAGGAGGGCAGAAGGCAAAAAGACAGAGGAGACATACCAAAAAGCTGCAAGCTCTAAGACATGTCCCCTCCAGCTGAGAGTAGGGGGAACTACCCAACCCCTGGGGAGTCTTTCTCACTAAGGCTGGAGAACCTGGACAGACCATCAGCGTTGGAGTGTTCTGTGCCAGGGCGGTGTTCCACCGTAAAGTCCATCCCCTGGAGGGAAATGGACCACCTCAACAGTTTTGGGTTCTCACCCCTCATCTGCATTAACCATCTGAGGGGCCTGTGTTCGGTCTGAATCCGGAGGTGAGACCCAAACAAGTAGGGTCTTAGCTTCTTCTCTGCCCAGACCACAGCAAAAGCTTCCCTTTCAATTGCACTCCACCTCTGTTCCCTGGGGAATAGTCTCCTGCTAAGGAAGACTACAGGCTGGTCCAGGCCCTCTTTGTTTAGCTGTGAAAGTACTGCTCCCACACCATGCTCAGAAGCATCTGTCTGTACCACGAACTCCTTGGAGAAGTCAGGGGCCAGTAACACGGGCACCGTGCACATGGCTTCCTTCAGGGTGTCAAACGCGTTCTGGCACGCCTCAGTCCAGATCACCTGTCTAGGCTGCTTCTTAGAAGTCAGCTCTGTTAAGGGGGCAACAACGGTGCCATATCCCTTGACAAGCCTCCTGTAGTATCCGGTGAGGCCTAAGAAGACTCTCACCTCTGTCTGGGTTTTAGGGGGTGCCCAAGCCCGAATGGCATCAATTTTGGGTTGTAGGGGTGCCACCGGCCACTCCCGACCTGGTGTCCTAAGTACAGCACCGACCCCTGCCCTATCTGGAACTTACTGGCCTTGATAGTGAGGCCTGCGGCTTGCAGTGCCTTCAAAACTTCCCAGAGGTGGTGTAGTTGGTCCTCCCAACTGGAGCTGAAAACAGCAATATCATCAAGGTAAGCAGCACTGAAGTTTTCAAGCCCTGCCAGGACCTGATTTACCGAACTCTGGAAGGTGGCAGGGGTATTCTTCAAACCGAAGGGCATGACGCAGAACTGGAAGTGCCCCTCTGGTGTTGAGAACGCTGACCTCTCCTTGGCCCCTTCAGTTAAGGCAATCTGCCAGTACCCATACGTTAAATCAAACGTGCTGAGGAACTTGGCTGCCCCCAACCGATCTATGAGCTCATCAGATCTGGGAATGGGGTGGGCGTCTGTTTTGGTGACATATTGAGCCCCCGGTAGTCCACACAGAACCGAAGTTCTGGTGTGGCACCATGTGCAGCAGGATTGGGTACCAGAACTACTGGACTGGACCAAGGGCTGCTGGAGCGCTCAATCACCCCGAGAGCCAACATCTTGGAAACCTCCTCCTTGATGCTGGTCTTCACTCTGTCAGCCAACCTGTAAACCTTGTTTTTCACAGGCAGGCTGTCCCCAGTGTCCACATCATGCATGCATAGATGGGTGACCCCTGGAGTGAGTGAGAACAGAGTGGGAAAGTGTTCCAGTAACTGGCAACACTCAGGGGCTCATTCTGAGCCCGGCGGGCGGCGGGAGCCGCCCGCCTGGAGGGAGCCGCCAAATGACCGCACCGCGGTCAGAAGACCGCGGCGGCCATTCAGACATTTCCTCTGGGCCGGCGGGCGCTCTCCAAAAGAGCGCCCGCCGGCCCAGAGGAAATGCCCCTGCAACGAGGACGCCGGCTCAGAATTGAGCCGGCGTAGTTGCAGGGGTGCGACGGGTGCAGTTGCACCCGTCGCGTATTTCAGTGTCTGCAAGGCAGACACTGAAATACTTTGCGGGGCCCTCTTACGGGGGCCCCTGCAGTGCCCATGCCATTGGCATGGGCACTGCAGGGGCCCCCAGGGGCCCCGCAGCACCCCCTCCCGCCATCCTGTTCATGGCGGGTTTCCCGCCATGAACAGGATGGCGGTAGGGGGTGTCTGAATCCCCATGGCGGTGGAGCGCGCTCCGCCGCCATGGAGGATTCCCCCGAGCAGCGGAAAGTCGGCGGGAGACCGCCGACTTTCCGCTTCTGACCGCGGCTGAACCGCCGCGGTCAGAATGCTCGTGGGAGCACCGCCAGCCTGTTGGCGGTGCTCCCGTGGTCGGTGGCCCTGGCCGCCAGGGTCAGAATGACCCCCTCACTCTGCTGTTCTAGAGTCAGAGAAGGGGAGAGCACCATGCCTTCTACTGACCCATCCTGCTCCTTGCTAGACAGGAGGTCAGGGAGAGGTTCACTCTCCGCTTCTGTCCCATCATCTGTAGCCAGAAGCATGGTTAACTCGGACCTCTCAAAGTGAGGTTTGAGGCGGTTCACATGTAGAACCCTCAAGGGGTTCCTAGGAGTCTGCAAGTCCACCAAGTAGGTGACGTCACTCTTGTGCTCCTTCACCTCAAATGGTCCTGACCACCTGTCTTGTAGAGCACAAGGCTCTACGGGGGCCATGACCCACACTTTTTGCCCAGGCTGAAACTTAACCAATGTGGTATTCTGGTCGTACCAGCGTTTCATGTCCTCCTGGATTGCCTCAAGGTTCTCTTGTGCGAGCTTCCTGAAGCGGGCGGTCTGGTTTCGAAAGGCCAGCATGTAACTAAATACATCCTGGGGTGGCTTCCTAGGAGCTTGCTCCCAGCCCTCTTTCACCAGACTCAGAGGTCCTCTGACCGGGTGCCCATACAACAGTTCAAAGGGGCTAAAGCCAACCCCCTTCTGTGGTACTTCCCGGTAGGCAAAGAGAAGGCATGGTAATAGATGTCCCACTTACGCCTCATGGAGTCTGACAGACCCCCAATCATGCCTTTCAGGGTTCGGTTGAATCTCTCAACTTACCCACTACTTTGGGGTTGGTAAGGGGTGGTGAATTTGTAGTTCACTCCACAGTCCTTCCACATGGCTTTTACGTACATGGATATAAATTTGGTACCCCGGTCAGATACCACCTCCTTGGGGAAACCCACTCAGGTAAAGATCCCCATCAGTGCCCTGGCCACAACTGGTGCTATCACTGTCCTCCGAGAGATAGCTTCCGGGTAACGGGTGGCATGGTCCACCAAGACCAGGATGAACCTGTTGCCTAGGGCTGTCTTGAGGTCCAGAGGCCCCACTATGTCAATGCCCACCCGCTCAAAAGGGGTGTTCACAGCAGGAAAGGGTTGGAGGGGGGCCTTACATTTCCCTCCGCTTTTTCCACTTGCTTGGCAAGTCTGACAGGATCTGCAGAATGCATCAGAATGTTTTCTCATCTGGGGCCAATGAAAGTGGGTGACAAGCCTGTCAAAGGTCTTGCCTTGCCCCAAATGTCCTACCAGAGGCACATCATGAGCCAAACCCAGTAGGAAGGCTCTGAAGCGCTGGGGTACCACCAGCACACGGGCTGCCCCAGGCTCAGTAACCTTAGGCTCGCTGTACAGGAGATCATTGTCCCAGTATATCAGGTGATTCTTGGGCTCAGCACCAGCTGCCTGGTCTTCGGCCTGCTGCCTAGGACCCATGAGAGTAGGGCACACCTTCTGCTCTGTGCAGAACTCCTCCCTCGTGGGACCCCCCTCTTGCTGCCAATGGGTCAGCTCAGGTAGGTCTCCCAGTTCAGCCCCTTGTTCCCCTGTAGGTGCCGGGGCTTCCCCCTCGAGGTCAGCCTCCTCCCGGACCGTGGAAACTTCTGGGGCGGGTTCCCCACGCCCCTTGCCCTTTCTCGCGGCAGTCACCTGGGCCACTGTTTCACGCTCCAGGTCTGTCTGATCACCCTGATTGGCTGCCATGGACCGACTGGTCACGCATGCCCACTCTGGTAACCCCAGCATCCCCAAGTGCGACCTGAACTCCACCTCCTTCCAGGCAGAAGTCTCCAGGTCGTTGCCCAGCAGACAGTCAGCTGGCATGGTGGGACTCACAGCTACCCTTAAGGAACCTGAGACCCCTCCCCACTCAAAGAGAACCTGCGCCACCTTACACTGGTGCTCTGAGCTGTCCATTGCAACTACTTGGTGGAATACACCAGGGACTATGTGCTCTTCAGACACCAGGTGACACCGGACCGTGGTCACACTGCCTGCAGTATCTCTGAGAGCGTCTACCCTCTGCCCATTGATGGTCACCCACTGCCTGTATTTTTTAGTGTTATCAGGCATTAGGTTTCTCTGGACCATCTCACCGTCCCCTAGTGAGACAAGAGTCATTTCTGTGGGATCCCCCCTACCCCCCCCCGGGACCACCTCCTCCCCAAGGGCTACACTGGCCAACCCCTTGGCCTGCCCACCGCTGGGTGGTGGTGTCCACTTGGGTCACTTGGGATCTCCCTTCATGTGACCCTCCTGGTCACAAGCAAAGCACTTACGGTGCCCTGCCTCTGCAGGCTTTTCTGCAGAGGCCTACGGTTTCTTATCTCCTGGGGGGTGGGATTTCTTACCGGTTTACTAGATTGGGGCCCTTTGGAAGACTCCTCTTGTTTACTCTTGTCCCCCCAACTCTGCTGCTGGGAACCCAGCCCACCTTTGGCAGAATACCTTTTTGTGGACTCTGGTACTCACCCAGCAGTCCGCCTCCATAGCAAGCTTCCTGGGGTCAGTCAGCCTGCTATCAGTCAAGTGCTGGCGCGCAATTAAGTTGTACAGCCCCTGAAAATCTGTCACATTACTGCCCTTAACCCAACCATCCAGTGCTCTGCAAAACAAATCTACACACTCTAACCAGGTCTGGGACTCAGTTTTCTTACTCTGCCTAAACTGATCCCTGTACTTGTCAGGAGTGAGACCATACTGAGTGAGAAGGGCCTCCTTCATGTCAGTGTAGGTGAGGTTGTACCCCTTACCCAAAGCTGGCAAAGTGTCCCTCCTCTCATCTGTGAAGTGGTTCCACAATCCTGCTCCCCATTTCTTCTCAGGGACCCCATTCATGTGGATGGACGCCTCATATCCCTGAAACCACCTCTGTATGTCATCTCCCTTCTTGTACTCTCTCCCTACGTTTATAGGAATGTGCACAATTCTGTCTGACTGCACTGAGGAATTGCTGCCACCAACCTGGCTGGGCCTGCACCTCACATCCAGCTCTTTTACTTTAAGCTCATGGTCCAAAAGCATCTTTCTTTCCTCCATGGCTCGCTGCTCCCTCTGAGCCTCCATTTTTAATCTCTCCAACTCAATCTGGTGCCTCCTGGCTTCCCTCCTTTCCTCCAGCTCCTCTGGAGTCAGTCCTTTTGATCCACCACTGCTGCTTGGCACAGGGGGTACCTCCCCCCTGGCAGCTCCTGCACCCTCAGTACATCTTCCCTAGAATTTGTGTCAGTAGACTCTCCATTCGGATCCTCAGACTGCCCACTGGCAATTCTGGCTGCTACCCAGGCCCTCAGCGCCTTCTGTAGCTCCTCCTTCTTGGTGAGGCCTCTGATCTGAACTTAGAGGTTTTTACAAACTGCCTTCAGTTCCTTCATGGAATAGGTTTCCAACCTATCCTCCTCAGAAACCAAATCCTGGGATGCAACTGAAGATGCTCTTGATTGAGACATGATGTTGTTAGGGTTCACTTGAACTCAAGATCAAAAATAGGTCAAAGAGAAAAAAATAAAAAAATAAAAACTGTATGTGGCAGGTAATGGTCTGCAATGTGGTAGTAGTGTACACCAATCACTGTAGGTCAAATGCAAATGCAAGTCCTAACATCACCGCTGACAGCCAATGTTAGAAATGGGGTCTCTAGTTGGCAGTCGGTTTGCACCCTGTCCAAGTAGGGACCCTTACTCTAGTTAGGATGAGGGAGATACCCGCTCAGATAACCCCTGCTCACCCCCTTGGTAGCTTGGCACGAGCAGTCAAGCTTATCTCAGAAGCAATGTGTAAAGCATTTGCACATAACACACAGTAATAAGTGAAAACACTACAAAAGGACACCACACTAGTTTTAGAAAAATAGCCAATATTTATCTATATAAAACAAGACCAAATACGATAAGAATCCAACATACAGTAAGAAAAATATGAATTATGCAAGATTTACTCAAAACTATAGTTCCTTGAAGTCGATAGCTCCACCTGGGGCTACCACGGCATCGTGATCAACAAAACCAACAGTTCAGGCCGGCCGCGGCGTTGCGGGCCAGCTACAGTGTCGGGAAGACCCGCAAACAGTACCTTGGATTTGCAGGTCGTCGTGATCCTCGTTGTGAGCTCCGGAGGGCGGCATCACTGACGTCGTGGTGTCGGGTCCGGAGTCGGTGCAGGAGTCGCTGGGCCCTTGAGGTCATACGCGTTGCAGATCGAACTCCAGGCTGATTAAGTCAGGTGCGCCGGCATGGATGGCGTCGGGGCTGTGGTGCAAAGTGGGACGATGCGACGTGCGGTGTCCACAGGTCACAGTGCAGGCAGTGGCTCAGTGACAGCATCCAGCGGCGTCGAGTCCAGGGCTGCGGTGTGAAGTGGGGCGGTGTGACGTGCTTTGTCCACAGGTCACGGTGCAGGCAGCGGTGTCGTCGTTGCTGAAGCGCAGTCGTCGGTAGGTCCAAGCCAGCGCTGCGGGACGGGACGGTGCTTCGTGACGTCGTCCGATGACGGCGTTTGGGAGACCAGGGTTGCGGTGCGAAGCGGGGCAGTGCGACTCTGTGTGGGGTCGGCAGGTCACGGTGCAGGCCAGCGGCGTCGTTGGCAGCGTTGCAGTGGGTTTTCCTCTTGAACAGCACAAAACACACAGTTCCCAGTGCTGCAGGTCGAGGGAACTGAAGTCTTTGGTGTCCCTGAGACTTCCAACAGGAGGCAAGCTCTACTTCAAGCCCTTGGAGAATTTTCTTAAGCAGGACACACAACAAAGTGTACCTTTTGCACTCTTTTCAGGCAGAAGCAGCAACTGCAGGCCAGTCCAGCAAAGCAGCACAGCAAAGGGACAGTACTCCTCCTTCAGCTCTTTAGCTCTTCTCCTGGGCAGAGGTTCCTCTTGATTCCAGAAAGATTGTAAAGTCTGTGGTTTTGGGTGCCCGTCTTATACCCAATTTCTCCTTTGAAGTAGGCCTACTTGAAAGTAAAGTCTCTTTTGAATGTGAAATCCTGCCTTGCCCAGGCCAGGCCCCAGACACTACCGGGGGTTCAGAGACTGCATTGTGTGAGGACAGGCACAGCCCTTTCAGGTGTAAGTGGCCACTCCTCCCCTCCCCCCTAGCACAGATGGCTCATCAGGAAATGCAGACTACACCCCAGCGCCTTTTGCGTCACTGTCTAGTGTGAGGTGCAACCAGCCCAACTGTCAAACTGACCCAGACAGGCAATCCACAAACAGGCAGAGTCACAGTAATGGTATAAGCAAGAAAATGCTCACTTTCTATAAGTGGCATTTTCAAACGCACAATCTCAAAATCCACTTTACTGAAAGATGTATTTTTAAATTGTGAGCTCAGAGACCCCAAACTCCACATGTCCATCCGCTCCCAAAGCGAATCTACACTTTAATCAGATTTAAAGATAGCCCCCATGTTAACCTATGAGAGGGATAGGCCTTGCAACAGTGAAAAACGAATTTAGCAATATTTCACTGTCAGGACATGTGAAACACATTACTATATGTCCTCAACCATACACTGCACCCTGGCCTTGAGGCTACCTAGGGCCTACCTTAGGGGTGCCTTAAATGTAAGAAAAGGGAAGTTTTAGGCCTGGCAAGTGGGTACACTTGCCAAGTCGAATTTACAGTCAAAACTGCACATACAGACACTGCAGTGGCAGGTCTGAGACATGAGTATAGAGCTACTTATGTGGGTGGCACAACCAGTGCTGCAGGCCCACTAGTAGCATTTGATTCACAGGTCCTGGGCACCTTTAGGGCACGTTATTAGGGACTTATTAGTAAATCAAATATGCCAATTATGGATAAACCAATCCACAGTACAATTTATAAGGGGAGCACTTGCACTTTAGCACTGATTAGCAGTGGTAAAGTGCGCAGAGACAATAAACCAGCAAAAACAGAGTCCACAACCAGGAGGGCAGAAGGCAAAAAGACGGGGGAGACACGCTAAAAAGCTGCCAGGTCTAACAATAACCATGCAAAATCACCATAATCTGTGTGAGTCTTCCAAACCAAATTCATATATTTAAAAAGTACAACACATCAGTCTGAATGGCGTTCACGGTAAACATAAATTAAAAAGGGAGAAGTCCAGTTTTCAGTTTTTGTGGGAACTCTAGCCCTTCATTCCAACTCCCATTCTTCCTTCTTTGAGCCTTCCTTTGCCTGAATTGTCCTGTTAACAGCCTAAATACATCCACAGATTCTCTTTTCTAGATTTTTTCCCTTTGCTGTCTGCATCAAATGGGTCCCCAAAGGCATGGTAATACCATATATGGCAATATCTTACCTTTTACACTTTCCCCCAGATCCACTTATTATCTACCACCTCTGTGATCTTTTTCTACTCCCCTGTATCATCAGCTGTAGGATCCTGTGCCTTATCTCTTTTCTCCTTACCGTCTGATGTACCTGGCACGTCCTCTTTAGATGTTGCCCCTGCACCTTCTTTTTTTTTTACTTCTTCCCAAAAACTTCTGATGCCTTTACTGGACTGTCACCCACTGACACAAATATTAGAACAATCCACTCTTCTCAACCCTACCAGTTCCCTGGAGCCATGCAGCGCCGGGCAATCATCTTTGCCTGGTCTTAAGCGTTGACAAACTTCAGTACGCAAAACTCCTGCCTTCGATTGCGATTTCAACTCCTTTGGAATTCACACTAATCTGCCTGGAATCTCTATAACACCAATGCTTCTTACTGCATTAGTCTCTAACCTATTCACTGACATTGACCTTTCCTGTGCCCTCTCAATAATATCCATTGAACTATTATCAACTATTTTCCCTTCTAAAGAATTCTCATCATGCTCAAAACCTAAACTCTCATCAGGCCTGTCATCCCATACTTCACCAACACATCCGCACTTGTACTTGGCAACTCTCCAGCCCCCACTTTGCCATTGTCCATGTATTGATTGTTCCAATGTGTCTCCACTTTTAGGGAGACTGCTCCAGACCCCTCCTTCCCTTTGGGCCAGTGCCCACAAATCACTCGGGATCTGACCGGTGTCTGGACTCTTCCGCTGACCTCTTTTGTGAGCATTGAAACAGCTCTTCCACTCCAATTGCCTGACTTGAACAGCACATCACACCCAAAAAACCCTCCAGTTGCTGCAGACTGCCCTTGCTCTAAAATATCTTTAGTCCCTGTGTTCCATACCCACCTGCCCGTTAACCCTCTACTACCCATACCTTTCATATCATTGTGATGTCCTGATCATACTGCTATTGACCTTTGCTCCTTCGGAGGGATCCAAGAGACCCAATAAGAAAACAAGCAAGTTCAAAAGTAGTAAATGGCAATCAAGGCAGCATGACAAGGAGGAATGAGGGAAAAACCCCAGACCGAAACACACATTAAATCAAAGTAAAAAAGAACAACACTTAATTATCTGACAGTTGTGAATGTAATACTACTGTCATACAAGGTGTGCTAGGTGTCCAAACACACAAGTGAAAGGATAAATGGAATACTGGGAGTTGGATCAGTTTTATATATAATCTCACACCACCCAGGAGTTGTCCTATGCCTTCTTACAGAATGCTCCTCTGCACTTGAAGTTGGGAAACCGCTGACCACGCCCAGAATTACTACTACTGTGAACTGAATCCCCATTTGCCCCAATACTGCTTTGGGGGGTTGGACCACTATCAACAGATGCGTTTGTGAAGTTCTCCTTTCATCTCGGTATGACATAATCTTTGGACCACTACACCCCAATCCAGCATGCTCCTTCACCAGATTATGGAATTCTCGAGTCCTTAGATAGATGGGTTTTTTTTTTACTGCCCCACATTTGGCTATCAACCAAGAGCAAAAACTTGCTTCCCACTGGCCTCACTTTATAAGGATGCCTAAATTTTGAGAGAGAGGCTGGCTGTTATTCTGCTTTGTTTAACTTTCACTGAATCTCCCACCTTGACCCAACTTGTATTTGAGTGGTAATCTGTATGTCCATCACTAACATCCAACTCTTTAAGCCACACAGAAGTGGAGAGGGTGTTAGCCTCCCTCCCTCTCGTGAAGTAGAACATAGAATGTTGAGTTACAACATCGGTCGTAGTATGGTGAGCCCAAACCATGTCAGCTTTCACTGCGTTCTGAATGATCAATTTGCTCTTCACAGCTATTTCAGTGGTACCTTTTGCTAGCTTATTAGCCATCTCCACCAACCCCTTTGGCTCAGGGATAGTAGAGGGAAATGCGATGGTGCTTAATGTCACACTCGTCCAGGAAGTATGTCATCTCCTGGGAAAGTAACTGGGTTCCGTTGTCTCTGACCATTTAACTCTAAATATCCTCTTTTGAAAACAGCCTCCTTGGCCACTTGATTGTGCTCTTTGTGGTGACTTCCTTCAAACACTTGACTATGAACATCAATGAGAACGGTGACAAAGCATATGCTGTCTGTAAGCCTTAAAGGGCCCAATGAAATTTAAACGTATCTTTTTTCCATGGTTTACCATGGTTCTCTGTATGCAGAGGGGACCTCCACCCATCTCTTTTATCCTTTTCAAGCTTTACATCACTGCACATATTCTGTCACTTGGCCATCCAATATCTGCATCCATAACATTGAGTTCAATCAACTTTTTGTCATTTTCCCACAATGAGCCAAGGCAGTTAATTTGGTTGCAGGCGGAATACATCTCTCACCTCGCATCACCACCCCATTATTATAGGCAATTAATTTTGAACCTTAAAGTTTGGCCGAACTCCTAAAGGTACATAGCTTTCTTTCCTGCCACACTTTTCAAAAGTTTGAGACCACTCCTCTTTTTTTAATGGCCCCATCAAAACACTCCATTACAACACTCATGCTCGCTACTGCAGCCTCACTTTCAGATATGTCGTCATCCTCTTGATAGTCTAAAAAAAGCCTAGAAAGATAGTCTGCAACCCCATTCTACCAGACAGGAAATCTACTCAACACTGTAATTAAAGTCCTGTAATCTGGCAGCAAGCCCAGCTAACCTTGCCAAACCATTAACTGCAGCACTAGGGAGAAGAACCTTGATCAAGGGTTCATGATCCGTTCCTAGAGTCACCTTGCCACCCCCATATGTAAGTATGAAAGTGCTCTGCTTTCCAGGCTGCTGCTAAAGCCTCCCACTCTGTAACAGAATAATTAGGCTAAGATTTTAGTTGAAGAATGGGATGCAAAAGCTTTTTTTAAACACCCCTTTGTGTTTCAGAAAAACAGCACACCAACTCCCTTGACACTGGCAGCAATGATAAAAAAGTCTTTCTAGATACATTAAAAGGTGTAAGCACAATAGCATTGGTGATTAAGGGGGTCATTCTGACTTTGGCGGGCGGCGGAGGCTGCCCGCCAAAGTCCCGCCGTCAGAATACCGCTGCGCGGTCAAAAGACCGCCACAGTAATTCTGAGTTTCCCGCTGGGCGGGCGGGCGACCGCCAGAAGGCCACCCGCCCGCCCAGCGGGAAACCCCCTTCCACGAGGATGCCGGCTCCGAATGGAGCCGGCGGAGTGGAAAGGGTGCGACGGGTGCAGTTGCACCCGTCGCGATTTTCAGTGTCTGCTGTGCAGACACTGAAAATCTTGGTGGGGCCCTGTTAGGGGGCCCCACGACACCCGTTACCGCCAGCCAGGTTCTGGCGGTCAAAACCGCCAGAACCAGGCTGGCGGTAAGGGGGTCGGAATCCCCATGGCGGTGCTGCCTGCAGCGCCGCCATGGAGGATTCCTCAGGCCAGGGGAAAACCGGCGGGAAACCGCCGGTTTCCCTTTTCTGACCGCGGCTTTACCGCCGCAGTCAGAATTGGCCTGGATGCACCACCAGCCTGTTGGCGGTGCATCCGCGGTCCCCAGCCCTGGCGGTCCATGACCGCCAGGGTCGGAATGACCCCCTAAGTCTTTTATGTCTTGAAAAGCTGCATCCTGTCAGTCATCCCAGACAAAAGAGATTCCTTTTGTTAAATAAGATACACAACTCTTCAGTTCTGCCAGAGAAGTCCTTAACAAATTTCATGTAGTATTCTGAGGACAGTGAAGAGCACAGTTGTTCTTTGTCACTGAATATGAGCCCTTACCTTATGGCCATCATCAAGTCCACCTGCCGTTTAACCTCATCAGCAGAGATTGAGTACCACAAGTATTCTAATCCCTACACCCAAAACTTGCACTTATCTCGGCAAAGAGTCAACAATACAGCTCTCTACAATGTACCAAGAATCTGTTTTAAGGTGGTGTTATGTTTTTCAAGGGAGCTTCCATAGACCAGCATGTTTTTTTGGAAATAAATTGCCTTTCTTGGTCACAGAAGTTGCTGGACATCATCTTTATAAACAAAACATGGCAGCCAAAGCCAAAGTAAAGGTCATGGGAGTAGATTAAGTAAAAACGTCCTCTTGAGTGATGAAGGCCATCAAAGGCTCTGAGCCCTCATAGAGTTCGACTTGGTGGTAGACACTTCTCAGGTCTAACTTATAGAAGTACCTACCACCTTTCAGAATGAGAAATAGTTCCTAATGCTGGGCAAGTTAAAGCTGTTCACAACAATAATGTGTTTAAAAAAATACAGATTTCACAAAATCTAAGGCTGTCAACGTGTTTTTTGTGATGACAATAGACACCCACTCCAAAGATTTAATGGGTTCATTCAGGGCTTCCCAAAGCATGTCATTCAACATGTTTCAAACCTCCTCCCTCACAGCCAGTGATACTTGTCTGAGTGTTCCTCAATGGCTCAGCCCTATTTTTTAGACTGATTTTATCAACATACCTTTTCAATATTTCTAGTTTCCAATCAAAAGCAGATCTTGAACTCAATAGGCGCTCATCTACACTAGCATCTTCCACCCCCAACAGTTGACCTGGGGCACTCAGGTTGATGACAATATGAAGATCAAATTGATTAACCCACCATAATATGGGAGGTCCGTATTAGGCCACATACACCTTCCTACAGATTGTGCTCTCTTTTAAAATTATAGCTGTCCTTACAAACCTGATAAGCTCAATACCCAGTCCCTGATGCCCTTTGTGGTTAATGTCCCATGGTAGCAAAGTAGCCTTCTGTCATTTTTCCCTAAAACAAATTTCTGGGAGACTGAGTCCACCATCACTTTTTCCCATTGATCATTTAGCATAAAATCTGCATCTGGCTTGTGTTTCCTACCCTATTCCTCTGAATTATCTACAACACACAATACTCTCTCCATATTGTCTTCAGCTTCTTTTATGACTCCCATCCTGTTTCTAGCACATCTTTGCACATCCGCTCAAAATGCCCCTTTCTGCCACAACTTCTGCACCCCTTACCCAGCCTCAAACAATTCTTCGAATCTGATCTGAGACTCTCCTTCAATCATGGCAGCTACTTCTCCATGACCTGCGCCTTTGCCATCTAACCTTCCCATTTCCCTCATGCACTGGTTCAATTCTCCAGCCGCCCACAATCTCTCCTGCATCGATTTCTATGACACTGGTCCCCTTCCCTTTTGCGAATGAGTTACCACCAGTGTGACACTGGTGGTAACTGCGAGTTGGTTTGCGACCGCATTCGCGGTCACAAAGCAACTCTGAATTGTGATGCGGTCGCAAAAAGGAAGGGAACACCCCTTGCTATTTGCGAGTCGCATTCTCAAATTGCGAGTCGGTACCGACTCGCAATTTGGGAATGAGCATCGCGTTCGTCCGTTTGCATGGCGCAAACTGCGATTTTTGCAGTTTGCGACTTGCAAACGGCTCCGTACATCTGACCCTAGGTCCCTAGTTTTCAGTAATGACTCAGTAGGGGGTCCCTGGATTCCAATTATGATTCAGTGGGGGTCCCCGGGTTCCAGTAAAAGTCAAAAGGTTGGGAACCACTGTTCTATGACGCTGGATTACTAATTGATCTTTAATTCATTTGCCTGTCATCGCACCAAATTGTCATTTGATAACTAGTTCCCTTAATCTTGCCACACACTCGCCAACTATGTTGTGAGGTTTATGGGGTTTCGTATCAATTTATGTGTAGTCATAAAAACATTGACAGACGTGGTTAACCTGGAAATTAACCTTGATTAAACTTCTTTGAAAATATCAGCTGCCTGAACCCCTTTGGCATCTACAGCTGGTGCTAAGTATTCAAACATATGTTGCCCCAGTATATTGCCTCTATTTGCCTAAAGCGCTTAACTATAAAGTGTGTTTGTGCTGGATGAAAATTTTACACCATTTAAAACCTAAATATAGATGTTAAAGATCTCAGTCCTGTCCTCCCATTCTGTAAGTGGGGTGGACTAGCCTGTGGTAAAAAATGAGGGGGTAAAAACACTGCTTGTTGGACATCTATGTTTGGTGAAACAGTTGAACAGGAATCCAATATGATAAGGGTCGGAAGAAATGACAAGAAATGACAAACAGAAAGGTTGAGCTAAAGCCAATGATGAGAATGGGTTTAAATTTACAGGGGGACTAGTTGTATCACCCTCAGGAAGAATGTTATAGAGGGTGTGTAAAACAAGTGGAAGTCCCTATGAAGAGGAAAATCACAAAGGTGTGCCGATCACCGTATGATGCATGTGTATGTAAGTCATAAGTTGAAACACTAGTTTTCTGAAGGTACTATTCAAAACTAAGCTCTTTCCGAAAAGGTATGTAGGTTTAAAATTACAAAGTTATGAGGTGTTCCTCACGTGAAATGAAGACAGATGGGGTTGGAATGCCTACGCCGAGTGATGTATGCACTTTAGAAATGTCTGCAGTTTACTGTGAACACACAGCTGTGAAAATATGCCTGTCACAGACCGATGCTGGAAATTCCCCACTGTACTTACTTTATCAAAGTCCACAACGACTGCTGTGTTGAAACTGAAGCTATGAGAAGGTGTGCCTGTCACTGATCGATGCAGGTGAAACGTCACTGAGGCTCACTCCAGCAGGTCTGTATTGGCATATGGAAATTGAAGACTTCTTTATAGTGTCCAAGATAGCATCATGTAGCCTTACTGTTTTAGTGGTGAGTTGGCTTTAATCCGCAAGTGCGCTCACTTGTTATGGAGACCTGTAGAAGCTCCTCATTGGAACGCACAATGCGTTCCATCCCGAAGCCTGTGTGGAAGGTCAGTACAAGCCCACACTGGGCATCTGTTGGACACTGCTGGCAAGCAGACAGTGATGGATCTAAGGTTGCCTCTTAAGTAGCAGGTAACAATGTTGCCTACATAGACTTTTTGCTGAGAGAGACAGGTGTACAGAAAGGAACGCAGCACCTTGCGGTATGGCAAACACCTATGGTAGCATCTATATGACCCATCTGTAGCGACCAGGAGGACATTTAAATGCAACACATGAGATATTAGCATCATTGATAGGCTTGTGGAATGTCTCTGCACTGAGATGCCTTTGTAAAAAGTGTAGAGAAGGACTCACTCAGAAGATTTGATCAGGGGCTTTATTTAAGATGAACCCTACAGTGGCACATCCCAGCCAAGCACCCCCTCTCCAGCTGACATGGGACCTTCGTTAACATGCCACAGCCAGCACCCTCATCAGAACATGGAACACCCAGACATGAGTGTTCCACAACGTAGGATGAGCACATCACAGCTATAAATAGGTAAGTTTTGTACTACACACATCCTTTTGGCCTTCATTTCCAGAGCTCAGGCTGGGTGTGACACCCGCACGTGGTGTGACCGGGACTGGTAAAATATGGGTGGTGGTTGTCTACGGCACATATGGCATTTCTAGCATTTATTGACTCTGGATATTCCATTTATGTGACATTGGTTTGATTCATACGCTGCTGCTTCTTTTGCCTTCCATCTGTGACTTTTGTAGGATGAAACAAATGTGTCATTTTATTCTAGCGCTAAGGATGTTATACTTGGTAACTATTAAGTAGAGTGCATTACGCCAAAGCTTCTAGGCACTCAAGAAACCATCACATAACAATTTAATCACACATCTACACTGTAGAGTGCAAAATGATGTTTTTATTTATTTCCTAAAAGTGAACAACAGTGCCTGGAAGCATAGCTGAAATGGAAGGGACTTCCAGAGTAAGGGTGCTGCTACATAAAAAGGCAGTTCTCTTGACCTTACTGTACTAATTTGACGAATGTGTAGGAAAAATCGTGTGGCTGATCGTACATTTCAAACATGTGAGTATCATTTGAATTTTGCAACTAGAAATGGATGGGAGGATGGGTAGCAGCGTAGACCACTTTATGTTCGATTGTAAGAGAGTAAAGCGTTTTTCCTGTGCATATAGGTAGCCAGTGAATTTGACAGTGTCATGGAAATATGTTCCAATTTTTTTGTCCATTTACTACTCTTACTTGTTTTTAATGAATAAGAGGTAGAACAATTTTTGAGGTACCCGCGTCAACACCTTATGTATTCAGTTCTTCATTGGAAAATTGCACTGGCCACCAGAATTTGATATTTCGGATTGAGAAGTTGTCAGATATTTTGGAGAGTCTTCAGTTGGACAAAGCAGGAACATAAAACTGTGGCTACCTGGGACTCTAAGCTATGATGTTTGGCCATAAGAATACCTATGTTTTGAACTGATTTAGAAGATAGTAGGCAAATCCCTTCTGAGAGAGGCCATTCAGTGCTGTTCCAAATATTCAGCTCTGTGTGTGCTGTCTCCCAGCAGTACTTTCCCCTTGTTAGCCTCAGGATTTGGCTGTTGCCATCCATCACTAATTGAGGCTCCTGAATAATGGGGATGCTCCATTCTCAGCATTTCAAGAGAAAAGAGGTGAGTGAAGTGGAAATGTATGCTTACTGAGTATTATCACCCTGTCCCCACAGCTGTCCAAAGCATTTGTGACTTTGGAATACATTTACTCTCATTGCTCTCGTTATTTCAACTGACAGTGGCATTTGGCAAGATATCTAAGAATGGGTTTTAGGTAAAAAATATCCTACTGTTATTGCAGGCTCCGTTTTGGGATCTCAACTATCTTTTGACAGACCTGTTATCTCACCCGGTTTGTTGCTCCCCTCTCTCCCTCGCCTGTCTCGCTTTAGTTTCCTTTCAGTATCCTCACTTTGCAGGCTTACATACACAGTGACTCAAGCCTGGGAGCTCCATGATAGCCTCCCTAATGGAGGAGCAGACCAAGCAGGCCCTAACACTACCAGTCTTTACAGAGGCACAGCAGGCATGCACCTGCCACCACAGAGAGGAAGGTGCATTGCTGCAGTTTAAATTATACACAGTTTCCTTCTTTAAACTACTGCTACTTCTCGGTTTGGCAATTTGTAGATGCATTCTGGGGTTTCCTACTCCGTTTTGCTGTTACTCTGACATTTTTTTCAAACACTTGAGGTGGGGGTCTCATTTTATTTGTGCTGTTTGGCTAAAGTTCTCATCCTCTTTGACTTTCCTTTTACTTATAATCCATTGTGAACACATGCTGAATACAGATATCCTCCGGTGCATACTTAGGGGGTCATTCTGACCTCGGCGGTAAAAGGCGCCTACCGCCGGTCAGAAATCCTCCATAATCCCGCCGCGGTCGCGGAAACCCGCCACGGTCATTCTGACCCGCAGAAGGCAAACCTCCGAAAATCCGACCGCCACAACAGACCGCCAGACCAGCGGTCGGCGGAAAGGTGGAGGTGACCAAACCTCCACCGCCACGCCAACAGAAATACGCCCATGCCATTACGACCCACGAATCCACGCAGCGGTCATTCAAACGCGGTATTCCATTGGCGGGACACACCGGCGCGGTCAGAATACACACAAACGAACAAAACTCAGCCACATTGGACGATTTGAATCCCACACACCTGATACACATACACACACCACTCCCACACACACAATACAATATAAAACACACACCCACATCACCCACAAACCCCTACGCTTAAAAATTCGTAAAGAAGACAAGAGCGAGACACCAGCATCCAAAACATAACAGCCACAGCCACTCAACACCATCACCCACACACTATCCACACACAAAACAACACACACCACCACACTCAACTCACTTAAATACACATACTCCACCCCACACATCATACACACCACCCCATGGCACCCCAAAGACAACCCCGCTTCACAGACGAAGAACTCAGGGTCATGGTGGAGGAAATCGTTCGGGTAGAGCCCCAGCTGTTCGGCACACAGATACAATACACCAGTATTGCCCGGAGGACGGAGCTATGGCAGAGGATTGTCGACAGGGTGAACGCAGTGGGACAGCACCCCAGAAATCGGGAAGACATCAGGAAGCGATGGAACGACCTACGGGGGAAGGTGCGTTCCATGGTATCCAGGCACAACATCGCCGTGCAGAAGACTGGCGGAGGACCCCCACCTCAACCCCCACAATTCACATCATGGGAGGAGGAAGTCTTGAACATCCTGCATCCTGACGGCCTCGCAGGAGTCGGCGGAGGAATGGATACTGGTAAGTTGAAGCTTCAATACTGCTTCCCCCCCACCTGCATGCCAAATCAGACCCCAACCCTCACCCCCATCCTCGAACCCCACCCTCACCCCCACCCCCATCCTCACCCCAACCCTCACCCCCACCACCATCCTCACCCCCACCACCATCCTCACCCCCACCCCCAGCACACCTATTCCCCGCCAATGTCTCACCATCACAACCCACACATCCCAAAACCTAGGCCTGCATGCGTCCACTAAGCATGGACACCCATCACCAAAGCATGCCCAATGCATATACACATCCCCCCCACAAGCCACCCTCACCAAAGCCCCCACACACGAATGCCAGCACTTGGGGACACGAGAACCCACAGATACACCCATATGCCACACATTGAAACTATAACCATACCTCTATACCCCTGCAGGACCCGACCGTCAACACACCGCGGCGGAGGGGCCAGAATTATCCACACCCCCCACCCAAGAGGCCGTCAGCGATGACAGCAGCTCTGTCGATCTGGACACCGATGACCAGCCCGGACCATCGGGGACCTCTGGACAGTCGGTTCCCCTCACACAGGCACAGGCCACTACAGACCCTAACCCCTCTGGGAACACCAGCACAGCTCCCACCCAGCGGGCCCATGCCTCTGTCTCCAGGGCGCGTCAATCTGCGGTGTGTCTACCACTACAGGGCACCCAGGATAACCCACCACCCCAACAACAACAGGGACCTGGGGGCAGTGGTAGTGGGCACACCGGCCAGGGGGCAGAGGCCCAGGGAAACAGGGCAACTCGGCGGGCAGCTGTGCGACAGGGGGGGGAGGAGAGGCCCAGGGAACCCACTCTCCACGAGGTCCTCACCACCATCATGGGAGCATACAACCGCTCCCAGGAGACGATGGCTACGGTACTGGCCCGGTTCCAGGAGATCCAGGTGCTGCAGGAGGAACACTATCGGGGGTACAGGGAGGACATCAGAGCCATCAACACCACCCTGGTTACCATGGTAGGGCTGCTGCAGGACCTCGTAAACAGCAGGGCGGACACTGAACAACACCCAAGGGCCCCTGCCACTAGCCTGGACCAAGAACAGCCATCCACCTCCGCCGGCGCTAGTGGACAGGAGGCCCCCGCACAGCAGCAGCCCACCAGACCCCCACCTCCTGCAGGAGAAGAACCACCCCGCAAGAGGGCCCTGAGATCTCGCAAGAAGACAGAGTAGGATGTCAAGACCCCCGCCAGCAATGGATACCACCTGATGTCATCCCACTGTCCCACATTGTCACCCTGTCCATCCTTGAACTGCCCATGCTCCATCTCTCCACAGGCCTCTGGACAATGCACCTGTGTGACTGTTACTCTGGACTCTGCCATGGACATTCCTTCACCATAGCCCCCACCCACTTGAAACCACCCATCCCATTTTGAGCACTTCAATAAACACCTATTTTGCACCAAAATATCAGGAGTCTGGCTGTGATTTCAATAGATTGTAATTGACATGACAGTGCAAATATGTCCTTGTACATGGTGAAGTCAACAAACAGCTGCCACAAAGCTGTAGTCCATGGGGAAACGAAGCACAGGACTCGTAGTGGGGACCCCAGATCTGAAATAGGGAGGGAAAAGCCAAAACTCAGTCATCATACACTGGGGCAAATAGACAGGCAGCAGAGATGCTGCAGAGTAGTTAACATTTACTAAATTATCTTTGAAATGTTACCTGTGTCCTATTGGAAGTACTGTTCAATGATTCTGTCCCTGTTGTCTGTTTCAGCCCCGTCGTCTTCCTCCTCGTCACTCTCCTCAGGTTCCACCGCTGCCACAACACCACCGTCTCGACCATCCTCCTGCAGGAAAGGCACCTGGCGGCGCAAAGCCAGGTTGTGAAGCATGCAGCAGGCCACGATGATGTGACACACCTTCTTAGGTGAGTACATTAGGGATCCACCGGTCATATGCAGGCAGCGAAACCTGGCCTTTAGGAGGCCAAAGGTGCGTTCGATCACCCTCCTAGTACGCCCATGGGCCTCATTGTACCGTTCCTCTGCCCTGGTCCGGGGATTCCTTAGTGGGGTCAGTAGCCACGACAGGTTGGGGTACCCAGAGTCCCCCACTAGCCATACACGGTGTCTCTGTAGCTGTTCCATCACGTAAGGGATGCTGCTATTCCTGAGGATGTAGGCGTCATGCACTGACCCTGGGAATTTGGCATTTACATGCGAGATGTACTGGTCAGCCAAACACACCACCTGGATGTTCATTGAATGGTAATTTTTCCTGTTCCTGTACACCTGCTCCCTGTCTCTTGGGGGAACCAAAGCCACATGGGTCCCATCAATGGCACCAATTACGTTGGGAATATGTCCAAGGGCGTAGAAATCACCCTTCACTGTAGTCAATTCGCCCACCTCAGGGAAAATGATGTAGTTCCTCACGGATTTCATCAGGGCAGACAACACTCTGGATAACACCTTCGAAAACATGGGCTGAGACATCCCGGAAGCAATTCCCACGGTTGTCTGAAATGACCCACTTGCCAAGAAATGTAGTACTGACATGACCTGCACCAGAGGGGGAATCCCTGTGGGTTGGCGGATGGGGGACATCAGGTCGGGCTCCAGCCGGGCACACAGTTCATGGATAGTGGCACGGTTAAGACGGTAGGTCAGGATAATGTGGCGTTCTTCCATTGTCGACAGGTCCACCAGCGGTCGGTACACGGGAGGATTCATCCGTCTCCTCGCCCAACCCAGCGGACGGTGCCTAGGAAGGACAACATGGAGCACACAGTCAAGCAACCCACAGGTACGTACTCACAGCTAGCACAGTATACGATTCTCTATGCAGTGAATGGCGTGTCTGAGTGGCTATGCAAGGCCTAGGCCTGTGTGACGCAGTTGAAATTGAGCCATGTGGGCCCTGGAAATGGCGGCTGCCTGACCTGTGAAGTGTGACAATGGGATGTGAGGTCAATGCGCTGGCGTGGCACACCACGGCGGGCGGCGGGCGAAGACCGCGGCGCGAAGCCGCATTGGTTAACATTGAAGCCTATGGGTTTCAGGAGCCAATGGCGAAGGGCGCCGGCGGTGGCGGGACGCACCGCCGCGGTACGCACCGCCGCGGACGTGACCGCCATTTTCTATCTACTTATCCACTTGCGACTTGAACTTTCACAGGAGAGGACCTATACTGCAAGTGTTGCTGTGACCTCGGTCTGGAAGGGACAATGGCTGCTGCGACTGGGGAAAGGGCCCCTGCCTTCACTGGAGAGGAGTTGGAGAAACTTGTGGATGGGGTCCTCCCCCAGTATGCGCTACTCTACGGTCCTCCAGACCAACAAGTGAGTTTAATTCAATATGGATTTGGGGCCACTGGCTGGCTTGGGGGCCTGGCGGGGATGGGGGGCATGTTGGGGCTGGCGGGGGGCCTGGCGGGGGGCCTGGCGGGGATGGGGGGCATGTTGGGCATGGCGGGGGGCCTGGCGGGGATGGGGGGCATGTTGGGCATGGCGGGGGGCATGGCGGGGGGCCTGGCGGGGATGGGGGGCATGTTGGGCATGGCGGGGGGCCTGGCGGGGATGGGGGGCATGTTGGGCATGGCGGGGGGCCTGGCGGGGATGGGGGGCATGTTGGGCATGGCGGGGGGCCTGGCGGGGGGCCTGGCGGGGATGGGGGGCATGTTGGGCATGGCGGGGGGCCTGGCGGGGATGGGGGGCATGTTGGGCATGGCGGGGGGCATGGCGGGGGGCCTGGCGGGGATGGGGGGCGTTGGGCCACTGGAAAGGAAAATGCTGAGAAACTTGAACGTGGTATTTCTCCCTCCCTGTACGTGTCACATAGGTCCGCGCCCATGAGAAGATCGGGATTTGGCGTGCCATTGCCAAGGAAGTCCGGACCCTGGGGGTCCACCATCGACGGGGCACCCACTGCCGCAAGAGGTGGGAGGACATCCGCCGCGGGACCAAGAAGACCGCCGAGTCTCTGCTGGGGATGGCCTCCCAACGTAGGCGGGGTGCCTGCCGTCAACTGAGCCCCCTGATGTTCCGGATCCTGGCGGTGGCCTACCCTGAATTGGATGGGCGCGTGAGGGCAGCACAGCAGACACAAGGGGGTGAGTACAAGCATTATCTACTCTGTTGTCGCGCAGTGGAGGTGTCTGGGTGGGGGAGGAGGGCTGGGGGTCCCCCTAGGCCAGGGCGATATCTGTAGGCTGGGCACCCCCGTAAGCCCCTGTGTCCCCAGCCACCACCCTCAGTAGTTTGTCAGTACAGCCATCCCTGGGCCGTGTCATCCATGGGTGCAGTTGTCAACTCTAGGCGTGTAGGCCATGTTCCACGGAATGCGTAGCGTACCCCAAGTGCGCAACTTAGTGCAGGGGGCATCTGTGTCTGTCATGTCCGCTAACTGTACCGGAGATCCATGTACTCAATATCCATTTATTTCTCTCTCCCCCCCCCTTTTTGTTTGTCTTTCTGTGCTTGTGTGCATCAGCATCATCAGGCGGAGGAGAAGTGGCATCGGGGCAGGAGGGAGCTGCATCTCACATGGCCCAGGAGGGCCATGCCACAGAGTCAGACTGGACCAGTGAGACGGAGGGCGAGGGGAGCTCCACGACGGGGACGACTGGAGCCTGCAGCGACACGGACACGTCCTCGGAAGGGGGCTCCCTTGCGGGGGTGGCACCATCCGTGCCCCCCGCCATTACAGGTACAGCCGCCACCCAGCGCACCATCTCCGCCCTCCCAGCAGCCCCTCCGCGTTCGCCCCGTGCCCGCTCTGCCAGGAAGCCGGGCATCTCCTTCGCCCCAGGCACCTCAGGCCCTGCCCCTGTTACCCCCGCTGCCCTCAGTGAGGAGGTCATTGACCTCCTCCGAACGCTCATTGTTGGGCAGACTACCCTTTTGAATGCCATCCAGGGGGTGGAGAGGGAGGTTCATCGCAGCAATGCGTACCTGGAGGGCATTCATTCGGGTCAGGCTGCCCATCAGCGATCGTTCCAGGCTCTGGCCTCAGCACTGACGGCAGCCATTGTCCCTGTCTCCTGCCTGCCTCTACTAACTCCCTCCTCCCAGTCTCCTGTTCCTCTGCCTGTCCCACCCACACCATCAGACCAGCCTGCACACACCTCAACACCCAAGAGAAGCTCATCCAAACATAAGCACCACAGATCACGCAGACATTCACACACGCAACATTCCGATGCAGACATGCCAACAGTCACTACCACCTCTGTGACCCCCACCTCCTCGTCTCCCTCCTCCCTCCCTGTGACGTCTACACTCACACCTCCATTCACCTCACCATCAGCCAGTGTTTCCATCACCAGCACACCCTCCACTCCAGTCCGCACACGTGCAGTCACCACCCCCACTGCCATTTACACGTCCCCTGTGTCCTCTCCCACTGTGTCTGTCACCCCCTCTTCCACACCACACAAACGCAGCCACCCACCCACCCAACAGCCATCCACCTCACGACAGCCTATCCCTCCTGCACCTGCACCCAAAGACAGCAAACGTGACTCACCTACAACCACATCCTCTCCCTCCACTCCCATTCCCACTGTACCTACCACTCTCCATTGTCCCAAGAAGCTCTTCCTCGCCACTACTAACTTCTTTCCTGACCCTGAGCCCCCCCCTCCTTCTCGTCGGGGTAAGAAGAGCACCTCAGCCACCACCAGCCCTGCAGCCCCCTTGACAAGGGTGCAGGGGTATTGGAGCCCGCCAGCCCGCATGTCTGGATCTTCGCCCAGCAGCAAGGGGACAGCCAGCCCACCCCCTGGGAAGAGGAGCAGAAGGCGGAAGGGGCGCCGCAGGAGCCCGCCTTCTACATCCCCCCCGGACACCACCCAGAGACAGTCACCAGCCACAGCTCCAAAGGGAGGAAAGGGCCACAGGCCGACGACTAAGGAGGGCAAGGGCAGCAAGTTGGAGAGGTCAGGCAGCAGGCCTGCTGCCCAGGAGGAGCCCACAACCCCCATAGCCGCTGCCCCGGGAGGAACCGGCACAGCTGCCCCGGGAGAGCCCACCACCCCCATAGCCGCTGCCCAGGGAGGACCCAGCCCAGCTGGCCAGGAGGGCCCCACCACCCACAGCCCAGGTGGGCAGTGAAGGAGCACCATCCCCGCTGCCCAGGAGGGCACCACCAGGCAATTAGCAGTTGGCCATAGACCGTCCGCCGTCTCAAGAACCGCTGAACTGGGCCCCGCCGTCTCAAGAACCGCTGAACTGGGCCCCGCCGTCTCAAGAACCGCTGAACTGGGCCCTTCAAGGCAAGAAGCGCTGAACTGGGCCCTTCAAGGCAAGAACCGCTGAACTGGGCCCCGCCGTCTCAAGAACCGCTGAACTGGGCCCTTCAAGGCAAGAAGCGCTGAACTGGGCCCCGCCGTCTCAAGAACCGCTGAACTGGGCCCCGCCGTCTCAAGAACCGCTGAACTGGGCCCTTCAAGGCAAGAAGCGCTGAACTGGGCCCGCCGTCTCAAGAACCGCTGAACTGGGCCCTTCAAGGCAAGAAGCGCTGAACTGGGCCCCGCCGTCTCAAGAACCGCTGAACTGGGCCCCGCCGTCTCAAGAACCGCTGAACTTGGCCCCGCCGTCTCAAGAACCGCTGAACTGGGCCCTTCAAGGCACGAACCGCTGAACTGGGCCCCGCCGTCTCAAGAACCGCTGAACTGGGCCCCGCCGTCTCAAGAACCGCTGAACTGGGCCCTTCAAGGCAAGAAGCGCTGAACTGGGCCCGCCGTCTCAAGAACCGCTGAACTGGGCCCTTCAAGGCAAGAAGCGCTGAACTGGGCCCCGCCGTCTCAAGAACCGCTGAACTGGGCCCTTCAAGGCAAGAACCGCTGAACTTGGCCCCGCCGTCTCAAGAACCGCTGAACTGGGCCCTTCAAGGCAAGAAGCGCTGAACTGGGCCCCGCCGTCTCAAGAACCGCTGAACTGGGCCCTTCAAGGCAAGAAGCGCTGAACTGGGCCCCGCCGTCTCAAGAACCGCTGAACTGGGCCCTTCAAGGCAAGAACCGCTGAACTGGGCCCCGCCGTCTCAAGAACCGCTGAACTGGGCCCCGCCGTCTCAAGAACCGCTGAACTGGGCCCTTCAGGGCAAGAACCGCTGGCCCTTTGGCAGACGTGGCAGGGCAGGATCTATCTCGGGCAGGGCTGCAGGATGTCCTCTGGCCAACTTGCCTCCTCCAGTGGCAGTGGGGTCTGTTATGGACTGTATGGACTGTGGCTTTGCTCTCCCCAGGATGGCCCAGTGGGCAGGCCACCCACTGTATGGACTGTATGGACTGTGGCTTTGCTCTCCCCAGGATGGCCCAGTGGGCAGGCCACCCACTGTATGGACTGTATGGACTGTGGCTTTGCTCTCCCCAGGATGGCCCAGTGGGCAGGCCACCCACTGTATGGACTGTTTGGACTGTGGCTTTGCTCTCCCCAGGATGGCCCAGTGGGCAGGCCACCCACTGTATGGACTGTATGGACTGTGGCTTTGCTCTCCCCAGGATGGCCCAGTGGGCAGGCCACCCACTGTATGGACTGTATGGACTGTGGCTTTGCTCTCCCCAGGATGGCCCAGTGGGCAGGCCACCCACTGTATGTACTGTTTGGACTGTGGCTTTGCTCTCCCCAGGATGGCCCAGTGGGCAGGCCACCCACTGTATGGACTGTATGGACTGTGGCTTTGCTCTCCCCAGGATGGCCCAGTGGGCAGGCCACCCACTGTATGGACTGTTTGGACTGTGGCTTTGCTCTCCCCAGGATGGCCCAGTGGGCAGGCCACCCACTGTATGGACTGTATGGACTGTGGCTTTGCTCTCCCCAGGATGGCCCAGTGGGCAGGCCACCCACTGTATGGACTGTATGGACTGTGGCTTTGCTCTCCCCAGGATGGCCCAGTGGGCAGGCCACCCACTGTATGGACTGTTTGGACTGTGGCTTTGCTCTCCCCAGGATGGCCCAGTGGGCAGGCCACCCACTGTATGGACTGTATGGACTGTGGCTTTGCTCTCCCCAGGATGGCCCAGTGGGCAGGCCACCCACTGTATGGACTGTATGGACTGTGGCTTTGCTCTCCCCAGGATGGCCCAGTGGGCAGGCCACCCACTGTATGGACTGTGGCTTTGCTCTCCCCAGGATGGCCCAGTGGGCAGGCCACCCACTGTATGGACTGTTTGGACTGTGGCTTTGCTCTCCCCAGGATGGGCCAGTGGTCATGGAGTCCCCTCGTGGATCTGGCGTCGTGTACTCAAGTGGCTGAGGTGCCCCCCCTTCCCTTCCCCCTGAGGTGCCTATCCTATTTTCTTTCTGATGCCCCTGCAGTGTTCTCTCCGTGGAGTTCTTGTCGTGGGACTGGGCCTTGCCCCTTTGCACAGGACCCCTGTGATCCACGGACAGTGGTTGGACTACATTTAGTAGCTGTATATATTTTGTACATAGTTTATTTATTTATTGGGATTAATGGTGTACATATTTCAATATATCTGCCCGTTTATGATCTCTTCTTTTGGTCTTTGCATTATTTCGGAGGTGGGTGGTTTGTGGGTTGTGACAGTG
This sequence comes from Pleurodeles waltl, assembly GCF_031143425.1. Lineage (NCBI taxonomy): Eukaryota > Metazoa > Chordata > Amphibia > Caudata > Salamandridae > Pleurodeles > Pleurodeles waltl. Next base: position 906,192,602 of record NC_090450.1, read on the forward strand.
ATGTGTGGGAATGCATTGATGTGTGTGTTGTAGTGGGTGTGGGTGGGTGGGTGTGTGCCGGTAATCTTTTCCCTCCCCTGTGTCGTAGGTGCCGTACTCACCGATGTCTTCCGCGCCGCCGGGCGTGCTCCTGGTATATGAGGAGGAATAGGAGTGCGGGGATGACCTGCAACTCTGGCTCCATACTGCCGGAATCTCGCGTGGAGTGCGTAGAGGTGAGCGTTTTCCCGTTCGTAGTCTGTTTCCGCTGTGTTCTTATCGGCGGTGCTCCCGCCCCGGAAAAGGTGGCAGATTGGTGGGTCGTAATAGGGTGGGCGGTACTTTGTCTGCCGCCGGGCTGTTGGCGGGAACCGCCGCGCTGTTTGTTTGTACCGCTGTGGCGGGCGGAGTGTTAAGTTGGCGGGCTGTGTTGGCGGTTCCCGCCAGGGTCAGAATTGCATATTTTAGACCGCCGGCCTGTTGGCGGCTTGGCCGCCGCTTTATCACCGACCGCCAGGGTCAGAATGAGGGCCTTAGTGCCTTATTCCATCTATACATCACAATAATGTGCTTTATGGCATGCAAACTGTATTTAATAGGTTGTATCAGCTTTTCTCTAGATAGGACTTTCATCATTTGGCATCAAACAACCACTATAGTGCTTTTTGGACTATTATGTTTTTTTTTCCTTGCAGATAAGTATACTGTGGAGAATGAAGTTCTTAGGTTTTGATGGAAGTGCTTCCATTGGAGGTATGATAACAACCACAACAGAAGGGTTGAGTTTGATGGGTATAGTGTTTTGCAAGTTTTATGACAGAACCCTTTTGGCTAATGGATTCCGTAGCAGTGTAACTTAGTTGTTAGAGCAGAATGCAATGAAAGCTTGGTTTAGAATGTTTTAGTTCACAGTTATACGCAGAAGAATAAAGACGTGTAATACTCAGCTCTGTGTGTGGCATAGTCATTGGGTACCTAGGCTGGGAAGGACACTACAACTGATGACAAGATAGTGGATAAGTAACCAAAAGAATGATTGTGCTCTCCCTGAGTCTTTGCCGTGGTCCAGGCAAACTGCTTGTGCATGCCACATCTGTTGAAGTACAGAATCAACTCTTCATGCATGTGGTATCAAAGCGCAACTCCAGCCGATGTAAAGCATTTGAAGATAAGAAAAGCTTTACTGAGAAGTCTATGCTTCATTGGTCAAGAAGCTCTGAACGAAGCCATACATAAAGGTACCGCACTGCCACTCAAGATGGAATTGTACACTATGCAGAGCACAACCAATGTGAAAAGAGAGACTAAAAACATGAACCCTCAAGTACATAAAAGTGTTATCTGCTTAAAATGATTTATAACGCTGCTGAGGGTGGCTCCAAGGGAAGTGTCTGGAGTTGTGCTTACAGAGCTGTCCATATCTGCATTGATGAGATGTTCTGCTGATGGAGCTAGGAGAGGAGCATAAATGTAACAAATCCTGGCAAAGCGAGCCAGAGAGAGCTTGGGTTGCCTTGTCAGCCAATCCTGGCAACAGTTACAATGCTGCCGCCTTCCTGAACCCGCCACCACCTTTCGATACCCCCAAAAGGCAAAATATTGGCAGTAGATGGACTTCTTGGATAGAGATGTTTGATTTCATTAATGCACTTGAAGAGACTGGTAACAGAAAGATTATCAAGTATTTAAAAAAATCTTGCTGGTGAGATAGACGTCATAAAGAAAATGCAGAGAACTGATGAAGAAGTCACATACCATCAAATTAAAGAAGTGTTGAATCTTAAATTCAATCCAGTACAAAATGTTGATTATGAAAGCTACATATACAGTCAAGAACACCAAAGAATTGATGAAACCATTGATGAATTTCTGGATGAGACTTTATACACTCATCAAACATTGTAAGTTCAATTAATTTGATGATGAAGAAGCTATACGTCTTAGAATTATTGATGGATGTTTGTCAGATTCACTCATACCATGAATGCTGAAAGAAACTTTTAGTCTGAAGCGAGTGTTAATGGCTGCCAGAACGTGCTGAAAAACAAGTTGCTGACATGGAAGCCAGAGTTGCCCAAAGTGAATCAGTCATGAGTGTGAAAAGTCAGCAAAAGACTAAGGTACACAAAGTGATGTCTACACCTAAGAAGTTATGTTTTAGATGTGGATTTTCATTTCCACATGAAAGTAAATGCCCCGCAATTAAACAGACTTATAAAGGCTGTGGGGAAAGTGAACCATTTTGTGATGATTTGTAAAGCAAAGGAAAAAGTACGTTTGTCGCAGTGCAAAGACAAAATGGCCGCCAGAACATTCCAGAAACAACACTCAATGCACGCACACAAGGCTAAGTGGAGACATCAGTTGAGGCAAATCAACACTGAACTAAGTTGATTGTCATTTAAATGATTGTCAAACAGTTCTTCCACCTCAGTAGCAAGTGAAAAAGAGGAAGTTGGTCAGAAAAACGTCCGCATGGAATGTGAAGAAAAATGTCAGTCAAAGAAAAATTGACATGCCAAAGCACCAAAATCATACAAACACTATCCAAAGATCACATTAGAAATACCTGGTTGTTCGATACCTTTCGTTATCGACAGTGGTGCTTAGATAAACGTAATGCCTGAAGAGAAATACAGTGAACTATCTCCATTACCACGGCTCATTCTATTGAAAACCAAAGTGTATATGTGGGCTGCATCAACGCCTATAAAAAGTCAAGGTTAATTTCTAGCAACAATAAAACACAAGAAAACGAAGGTGCAAGCACCCATCCATGTACTTAACCCCTTTGCTCCCAGACCTTTTCCACCTCAGGTGTCATGACTTTTTTTGGCTATTTGAGGCAGTTTGCGCTTAGGCCCTCATAACTTTTTGTCCACATAAACTACCTATGCCAAATTGTTCTCCTTTTTTTCCAACATCCTATGGATTCTAGAGGTACACAGAGTTTGTGGGTTCCCCTGGAGGAGGCCAAGAAATTAGCCAAAATACAAAGAAACGTTTTTTTTTTTGTTTTCTTTTTTAAATAAATGGGAAAAGGGGCTGCAGAAGAAGGCTTGTGGTTTCTTCTCTGAAAATGGCATCAACAAAGGGTTTACGGTGCTAATATCACCATCTTCCCGGCTTTCAGGAACAGGCAGACTTTAATCAGAAAAACACATTTTACAACACAATTTTGGCATTTTACTGGGACATACCCAATGTTTAAGATTTTTTTGTGCTTTTGGCCTCCTTCCAGTTAGTGACAGAAATGGGTGTGAAACCAATGCTGAATCCCGGACAGCTAAACATTTCCAAAAAGTAGACAACATTCTGAATTCAGCTAGGGCTCATTTGTGTAGATCCTACAAGGTTTTCCTACAGAAAGTAACAGCTGAAATAAAAACAATATTGAAATTGAGGTAGGAAAACCAGCTATTTTCTTCCACGTTTTGCAACTTTTTCCTGCGATGTCAGATGTTCGAAAGCAAAATACTGTTACGTCTGCTGGACTCTTCTTGTTACGGGGGCATATAAGGCTTGTAGCTTCCTCAAGAATCTTAGGTACCCAGAGCCAATAAAGGAGCTACACCTTGCAACGGGTTTTCATTGTATATCGGGTATGCAGCAGTTCATTTGGTGAAATATAAAGAGTGAAAAATAGGTATCAAGGAAACCTTTGAATTTCCAAAATGGGCATAAGATAAGGTGTTGAGAAGCAGTGGTTATTTTCACATGTCTGAATTCCGGGGTCCCCATACTAGCATGCGAATTACAGAGCATTTCTCAAATAGTCTTTTTTACACACTCTCTTAAATTTGGAAAGAAAAAATGTAGAGAAAGACAAGGGGCAATAACACTTGTTCTGCTATTCTGTGTTCCCCCAAGTCTCCCGATAAAAATGGTACAACACTTGTGTGGGTAGGCCTAGTGCCCTCCACAGGTAACGCCCCAAAACGCAACATGGGCACATCAAATTTTTATATTGACAACTGGTGTGTTTTTTGGAAAGTGCCTAGCTGTGGATTTTGGTCTCTAGCTCAGCCGGCAGCTAGAAAAACCTACCAACCCTGTGCATTTTTTAAAACTAGACACCTAGGGGAACCCAGGATGGGGTGACTTGTGGGGCTCTCACCAGGTTCTGTTACCCAGAATCCTTTGCAAACCTCAAAGTTTGGCCAAAAAAACACTTTTTCCCCACATTTCAGTGACAGAAAGTTCTGGAATCTTGGAGGAGCCACAAATTTCCTTCCACCCAGCATTTCCCTGAGTCTCCCGATAAAAATGGTACCTCTCTTGTGTGGTTAGGCCTAGTGCCCGCGACAGGAAATGCCCCAAAACACAACGTGGACACATCACATTTTCCCAAAGAAAACAGACCTGTTTTTTGCAAAGTACCTAGCTGTGTTTTTTTTGCCTCTAGCTCACCCGGCACCTAGGGAAACCTACCAAACCTGTGCATTTTTTAGAACTAGTCACCTATGGGAATCCAAGATGGGGTAACTTCTGGCACTCTCACCAGGTTCTGTTACCCAGAATCCTTAGCACACCAACATTTGGCAAAAAAACACTTTTTCCTCACATTTCTGTGCTGCAAAGTTCTGGAATCTGAGGGGAGCCACAAACTTCCATCTACCCAGCGTTCCCCAAGGTCACCAATAAAAAATGGTACCTCACTTGTGGGTAGGCCTAGTACCCGCAACAGGAAATGCCCCAAAACATTACGTGGACACATCAAAATTATCAAATACAAAACTACCTGTTTTTGCGGGGGCACCTGCGTTTTTGGTCCTAAGCTCAGCAGCCATCTAGGGAAACCTACCAAACCCAAACTATTCTGAAAACTAGGCACCCAAGGGAGTCCAGGGAGGTGTGACTTCCGTGGATGCCCCAGTGTTTTTTTACCCAGAATCCTCAGATTCAGTTTCCCGGTAAAAATGATACCTCACTTGTGGAGATGGGCCAAGTGCCTGTGACAGGGAAGAGCCGAAAACATGTTTAAAATGAGGGGGAACCAAAGCAGGTCCAAAAGGGCAGTTTGGAAAAAAACATTTTTAGGCTGACAAGTGGGGCAGAATTTTTATCGGTAAAGATGCAACAATGCTGGGTAGTAGAAATTTTGTTTATTTCTGCAGACTCTGGAAGGTTCCATCACAGAAATTTTGGCAAAATGTGTGATTTCAAGCAAAGTTGAAGGTTTGCAGGGCATTGTGGGTAAGAAAATGGTGCGGGTGCATGTGAAGCACCCCACCCTGGACTCACCCAGATGTTTAGTTTTCAGATGTGTCTAGGTCTCGTAGATTTTTCTACATGGCAGCGTCCCAAAGTCCAAAAAGTGCAGCCCTCACCATTCACCAAGTGGGAGGGTTTTGAGAGTTAGCCAAGCTCTCACGGTCTAAATGTAAAAGCAAAACCCAGAATAATCAAATGTCCTCCTGCTTGTCATGGGATATGATGTTTTAGTGTGCGGGGGGAGAGCCGAAAGACTGTTACCCCCTTCGGTTGGGGCGGGGGGATAAGCATGCCTATATTAGTTGGTAGCCTCTACCCTATTATCTATTTTTTTTATTTTATTCCCTGGCATATACTAGGCTTTCTGCCCCACCCACCCCCCCTGGGGAGTGGGGCCCCCCAGGGAGTGGGGCCCTCCAGGGAGTGGGGTAATTGCCCCATCTGCTCACCTGTGGGCAGAACAACTTTGTCCCCATTTATCTGGGGTGGGGGTATGGCCATACCCTCACCCTCTTTAAGAAAAAAAAAAATCTTCCCTGGTCTCTGATGGCCTTCCCGCACCCCTTGGGGGTAGATGGGCCTTACAAAAATAGGCCGATGTGCCCCCAAAGACGGCAGAAATGGGCAACAGTAATGTTCCCCCATGGGGAGCGACCCTTACCAAAAGGGCTGCACCTCCAAACAAAACACACATACACACACCAATCCCTGGTGCCTAAGTGGTTTCTGCCCCACCTGGGGGCAGATGGGCCTAATAGAAATAGGCTAATCTGCTCCCAAGGGGGGCAGAAATGACCTAAAATAAATCCCCCCCATCCCGCCAGGGGAGCGACCCTTGCCTAAGGGGTCGCTACTCATCTGTAAAAAATAAAATAAATCCCTGGTGCCTACTGGTTTATCGGCCTAATCAAAATTGACCAATCTGCCCCCAAGGGGGGCAGAAATGCCCTAAAATAAATTCCCCTCCCAGGGGAGTGACCCTTGCCTAAGGGGTCAGTCCCCTTGCGTAAAACTGACTAAAAAAATACCTGGTGTCAAGTGGTTTCTGCCACCCTGGGGGCAGATTGGCCTAAAATAAATAGGCTGAACTGCCCCCAAAGGGGTCATGTATGGGCAAAAAATAATGTGCCCCCAGAGGAGCAACCCTTGCCTAAGGGGTCGCTCCCCCCATGTAAATAAAAAAAACAACAAAACAAAAATGATCCCTGGTGTCTAGTGGGTTCTGCCCCCCCGGGGGCAGATTGGCCGAATTAAAATAGGCCAATCTGCCCCCAGGAGGGATAGAAAAGGCCTAATAATAAATTGCCCCCCAGGGAAGCGACCCTTGCTCAAGGGGTCACTCTACTTCATTCATAAGGTTATAAAAATAAACAAAAACTCCCTGGCGTCTAGTGGCTTCTGCCCCCCTAGGGGGGCAGATCAGCCTTATTAAAATAGGTTGATCTGTCACGGGGGAAGAAAAGGCCTAGTGATATATTGCCTCCACTGGGGCCACTCCCCTTATCCAAAATCACACATATACAAAAAAAAAAAAAAAATCCCTGGTGCCTAGTGGGCATTTCTGCAGCCCGATCGTGCAGAAATGCTTACAGAGACATGAAAGGAAAGGCCTTTCCTTTCCTTTCATGCCTCTACCTGCCCCCACCTCCGGGTCAGAAGACAAATGCTTTGGATTCTCTTCCGGATCGGGATGGGAGGTGACCTCTGATGGGGTCAGTGTGCGATTTGCCCGCTGACATCATCAGATGTCACTGGGGGGATGGGAGAGTTCGGGGGTAGGAGGGGAAGCGATTCCCCTTCCATCCATGACCAGGGAAGGGGGTGGGATGCCCACGGGGGGAGTGCTAGCGCTCCCCCCATTGGCCGGATGCAGGACGAGCTCGTCTCGTCCACCGTGTGCCGAGGATGAGACCAGCTCATACCAGGCACCCAGGGGGTTAGAGGTACAGCATCAAGTCCCTGTCTTCAGGTTCAGCACAGCTGCTGTTATGGGACTGATTTCTGTGAATTACAACATGAGTTCTCATCACAAAATAGTATGTCAATTCCCTTCCTTGTTTCATGGTTTAGGAAAGCTTAAGACTATGAAAGTAAAGATGCAAATTATTTTTCATTTACAAGAAGCTTTTGTAAAAGAACTTCAATTGTTACTCAAGCATGACATTATTGAGCTTTCCACTGGTCCAACGCCATGGGTTTCTCCCTTAGTGGTAGTTCCCAGAAAGGACAGGGAAGGAGCTATGCATATATGCGGTGACATGCATCAGGCAAGCAAGGCAATTGAACAAGAACGACATCCAGGTCCGCGCATTGCTGACGTGATAACACAATTAAGCGGTGCAAAGGTCTTCTCTCGCGTCGATTTAAATAAAGGTTATTATCAGTTGAAACTCAAAGAAAATTACATGTACAGTACAACCTTTTCTATACATGTTGTTTTATTTCAATACAAAAGACTTAGGCCCTCATTGTGACATTGGTGGTAAATCCCGCGTACTGCCACGCTGACAGCTGCCAACTTAACGATGCGGCGGTGGATATCCATTCACCATATTATGAAACACACACAAATCCGACCGAACGCAGCCACAGACACAAATCCGCTAGTCCAAAGGTCAGTGATAAAGTGGCAGTATCAAAACCCACACCGTTACGCCAACAGAACAATGCCCACCACATTATGACCCACAAATCACCACGGCGGACATTCAGCGGCGGTAAACCATTGGTGGTACATACCACCACGCTCACAATGGACACCCACAGACAAAACGACTCCACATTGAACAATTCAAACAACACACACCTGACACCCATACACACACCACACCCACACCACTCTAAAACACACACCCACATTACGCACAACCCTTTACGATTACAAATCATTGCAACCAGAGAGACACCAAGACCACTGAGACAAACTAGTGCCACACACTACTCACACCCATATACCACTCACACACTCCTCATCACACACCCTCACCAACACACCTCACATAACACCCATGGCACCACAAAGACACCCCCGTTTCACAGAGGAGGAGGTCATGGTAGAGGAGATTGTCTGGGTAGAGCCCCAGCTCTTTGGAGCACAGGTGCAGCAAATAGCCATTGCAAGGAAGATGGAGCTATGGTGGAGAATCGTGGACAGGGCGCAATGCCGTGGGACAGCACCCCAGAACAGGTGGAACCGACCTACTGGGGACGGGGCATTCCATAGCAGCAAGACACCAGCTTGCTATCCAGAGGACTGGCTGTGGACCCCCATCTCCTCACCCAAAACTCACAGCATGGGAGGAGCAAGTCTTAGCAATACTGTATCCTAAGGGCCCGGTCGGAGTCGGAGGAGGACTGGACTCAGGTAAGTCAACTCTCTCCTATTATCACCCCCCTACCTGCATGCCATCACATACCCTCACCCTCATTCCCATCACTCCACTACATCCCACACACTCCACCATCACATCTCACTCTTCCCAGTGCCAAGCCCTGCATGCTGTACCAATGCATGGACACCCCTCACAGTCCTGCATGGACACCCATCACAAAAGCATGCATGGCATAGAGAACTAACAATCCCACCTCAAACTAACATACAAAAGTGAAAGCTGGCAGGGCAAAAGCAACCATAGAGGGGAAACCAGGGATGTACAATATGTCATACACATTAACCATAACACTTCATTTACATCCCCACAGGTACCTCAGCCAATGTCACCAGAGAAGAGGTGTCAGCACTATCCAGTCCCCCAACAGAAGAGGCCCACAGTTATGACAGTAACTCTGGTCTTCAGGATCTGGACACCCTACCTGGCCCATCAGGGACCACTGGACAGCCGGTTACCCAAGCCCAGTCACAGATTACCCCAACAGGAAACCACACCACAGCACCCACCCAGCATACCCAAACCTCTGTCCCAAGGACACATCAATCAGCAATGTGTCCACCTCTACAGGGACCCCCAGGCCACAGCTCATACCCAAGACCTGGGGTCAGTGGCAGTGGGCACACCGTTCAGGGGACAGAGGCACAGGCCAACAGGGAAACTAGGAGAAGTGTTGTGCGCCAGGTGGAGGACAGGCCCAGGGAACCGATTCTCCAGGAGGCACTCTCTGAGATCCTGGGAGCCTATCAGCATTCCCAGGACATGATGGGCCAGATCCTGGACAGGCGGCTGCAGGAGGGACAGTACCAGGGGATCAGGGAGGACTTGCAGACCATCAACAACACCCTGATCTCCATAGCAGGGTTGCTGGCAGACATGGCCAACATCATGAGGGAGGCAGTGTCACACCAGCGGGCCCCTGCCACTAGCCAGCCATCTGAACAGCCTTCCACTTCCGCTACCGCTAGTGGCCAGGAGGTCCCGCCACAGGACTCACGGGCCACCAGCACCCCTCCCCCTGCAGAAGGTGAACCACCCCTCAAACGTTCCCTGCGATCCAGACATAAGCCAGAGACACATGCCAAGACCCCCCGCCAGGACATGAGACTCTCCTGATTGTCCCCCTTGTGTCCCACACAGTCACCCGTTCCACCTTGAACTGCCATTGCCCCTTCCTATGTCCCCTTGGACAATGCACCTGTGCTACAAACAGACTAGAACAATACCATGGACTTTCCTCCATCATCCCCCCAACCAATTGCACTTTCCCCTCTATATATTAGCACTTCAATAAACACCATTGGAAAAAAATCTATTCCGAGTTTGTAATGTATATCAAATATGTATTTTATGAAACAGGTACAAACATTGCAAATTAACTGTACATATAATGAGCATAGATTAATGACCTGTAGCTGGCCGTAGTGATCACACAAAGAGTATTTGTCAAATCACCAACATCTGCAAAATGAATTGCCAGAGGGAACAGTAAGTGGCCATAGAAGTGGGACATATCAGCATGCCATTGCCACACAGATTACAACCAAAGCCATTGAAATGTAAAGTTACACTGTCTTACCTGTGTGTCATTGGAAGTACTGACAGATCACAGATGTTCTGTTGTCCTCATCCTCATCATCTCTGTCCACAGGGTCTACTGCTGCCACAGGGGCATCTCCAGTCTCCTCCTCCTGCAGAAAAGGGACATGGCGTCTTAGGGCCAGGTTGTGCAACATGCAGCATGCCACCACTATCAGGCAGACCTTCTTGGGTGAGTAGCTCAGGGATCCACCTGTTAGATGGAGTCACCAGAACCTGGCTTTCAGAAGGCTAAAGGTTCTCTCTATGATCCATCTGATTCACCCATGTGCATCATTATAGCTTTCTCCTGCCCTTGTCCTGGCATTCCTCACAGGGGTCAGAAGCCATGATAGGTTTGGGTAACCAGAGTAACCTTCAAATATTGAGGGTCAACATTTAGCCACACAATATCCAATATGGCCAACACCATAGCCATACACCAACATCTACTGGGTGGGAACCAGGGTTCACCTAGTAGCCACACCCTGTGCCTCTGTAGTTGGCCCATCACATTTGGGATGCTGCTATTCCTTAGGACAAAGGCATCCTGCACCAACCCATGATACTTAGCACTGACGTGGGAGATGTACTGATCCGCCAAGCACACCATCTGCACATTCATTGAGCGGAAACTCTTACGATTCCTGAACACCTGTTCATTCTGGCCGCGGGGGAGGGACAAATGGAATATGTGTACCATCAATCGCCCCAATTATGTTGAGGATATGTCCCATTGCATAAAGCTCGGCCTTCACTGTGGCCAAATCCTCAACCTGGGGGAAAGCAATGTAGCTGCCCATGTGGGCAGACAAAACTCTTGTCAGCACTATTGAGAACATTGGCTGTGACATTCCTGCTGCCAAGCCCACTGTCACTTGGAAAGAACCAGTTGCCAGGAAATGGAGTACAAATAGCACTTGCACAAGAGGGGGCATCCCAGTGGGATGACGGATAGCAGATATCAGGTCAGGCTCCAATTGAGCACACAGCTCTGTGATTGTGGCCCTGTCAAGTCTATAGGTGAGAATAATGTGCCTGTTCTCCAGTGTAGCCAAGTCCACCAGGGGTCTGTACATGGGGGTATGTCTCATCTCCTATTCATCCGCAGCAGCAGTAATCTATGGGACAAAAGAGTGAGGAGCCTGTTACAAACTGAACAATGGAACCACAACAGTAGTTTTCATTCTGTAAACATGTAAGGTGTCATTGTGATTTGTCCAGTATGCGCCTATTTCTCCTGTGACATAGCATGATTCCATAGGGCTGCCCCTCCCTCCCGAAATGGCATCCACCTGTCCTGTGTGGAGGGCCAGGTGGAAGTGAGGTAATTCCGCTGCCGTTGTGCGCCGTGGCAGGAGGCGGTTGGGAACCGCCGTGCAATTCCTCATTGGTTAAAATTGGGCCCTGTGGGGTACAGTGGCCAATGGTGATCTACGCCAGCGGTGACTGCATGCATGGCCGCGAACATGATTGCCATTTTCTATCATATTCCTCATTTGCTACTTGACCTTCCATAGGAGAGGATCTACACTGCATGTGCTGTTGTGACCTGTGTCTGAAACCTACCATGGCCCGTGTGACTGGGGAAAGGGCCCCAGCCTTCATTTCGGAGGATTTGGAGAGACTGGTGGATGGGGTCCTATCCCAGTACGGACTACTTCAGACCAACAGGTGAGTACACTGTGGGCATGATGCATGTGGCATACATGTATATGGAGGTGTGTGTGATGGCTCTGTGTAAGGGGGGAGGGATGTCCTCCTGGCTGGGTACACCTTGAGTGCTGGACTATGTGTATTCCAATACTGCTATAAACGGGTATGGTGGGCCATATGTGTAACTGGCTGGACTCTTTGTCTAATGGTATTTTTCTGTGTGTATTGCCTCTGCAGGTCAGCGCCCATCAAAAGAAGGGTATATGGCGTGTCATCGCCAAGGAGGTGCGGGCCCTGGGGCTCTATGGCAGGCGGAGCACCCACTGTCGCAAACGGTGGGAGGACCTGAGACGCTGGGCATGGAAGACGGCGGAAGCCCAGCTGGGGATGGCCTTCCCACGAGGAAGGGGTGCCCGTTGAACCCTGACCCCCCTGATGGCCCGCACACTGGCGGAGGTCTATCCAGAGCTGGATGGGCGCTTGAGGGCATCACAGCAGCCACAAGGGGGTGAGTACAGTGGCTATCATTACAACTTACGTCTGGTGGGGATGTATCCGGGTGGTGGTTGTGTGTCCTTGTGTGCCCCTAGCCCAGGCCTCACATCTCAGCGTAGATCCTCTGGTGGCTAAGGGTCTGAATGGATATTGCTGCCTATATAGCTTGTTAGCATCCACAACTGCCCAGGTCTGCGTGGGTCCCAGGTGTGCTGCAGTTGGCAGTTTATGCCCCTCCTCATGCCTTGGTGGCTAGCAGTATCACTGGTAGTGCAATGCATAGTGCGTAGGCCTGCTCCCTGTGTGTGAGGGTGCTTTGTACGCAAACAGTGGTGTTGGTGCAGCCAGTGTATCCTTTGTCCCTCTTCTCCCCTTTTCTTGTTTTGTCATCCTGTCCTTATGTGCATTAGCATCATCTGGTGGAGGAGCAGAGGCACTGGCAACAGAGGGAGCTGAATCCCACAGGATCCATGAGGCAGAGTCCACCGATGCTGAGGGCACCAGTGGGACAAAGGGCGAGGGGAGCGCCACGGCGGAGACTGGAGGGGACAATACTGATTCAGATACCTCCTCCGATGGAAGCTCTCTGGTGGTGGTGGACACTCCTTTGACCACCCCAGCTACAGGTACAGCCACCACCCCTGTACTAGCATCGCCCTCCCAGCAGCCCCTCAGCAAGTTGCCTGTGCCCGCTCACCCGGGAGGATGGGCATCTCCTTCGCCTCAGGCACCTCAGGCCCTGCCCAGTGAGCCCTGCTGCCCTGAGTGAGGAGGCTACTGACCTCCTGAGATCTATCTCTGTAGGGCAGTCAACCATTGTGAATGCCATCCAGGGGCTGGCAGCCCAGATGCAACACTCTAAAGCATTCCTGGAGGGCATTCACAGTGGACTGACGGCCCAACAGAGATCGATCCAGGCTCTGGCCTTCTCTCTGATGGCAGCCATTGTCCCTCTTCCTACCGTCCCCCATCCAACTACCACTTCCAAATCCCATTCACCTCAACCCCAACCCCAACCCATCCCAAGCACACAGCCAGGCGAGCATGAACACAGGACAACACCCAAGAGTTGTCACAGGCAAACACAAGCACCACACATCATCCCACAGGCAATCACACAAACAGCATCCAGTTGCAGACACAGCAACATCCAGTTACGTCCACACTCACACCCGCATGCACTACATCATCATCCACTACCTGCATCATCACCACACCAAGCAGAACACACACCTCACTGGCAGACACCTCCAGAACATCCATGCACACGTCCCCTGTGTCCTCTCACACTGTGTTTGTGTCCCCCCTAAAAGACACAAACGCAAGCACTCAGACACCCAACAGCCACCCACCTCACAACAGCATTCAGCCTATGCACTTGCACCCAAATCCAGCAGACACCTCCAACAACCTCTCCCTCATCCTCCACTCCCATTCCTTCTCCCTCTTCCCTCCCCAATGTCCCTAAAAAGCTTTTCCTTTCCACCATTGACCTCTTCCCACCGCCCTCCCCGTGCCTGCATGTATGGCCAGGGTATCTAGAACCCAGCCAAGTACCTCAGCCACACAGGCCACGGGACCACTACCGTCCGCACCTTCTCATGATGGAAAGGATTCCAGGCCACATATACTGAAGGGGAAGGAGCCTGTACCAGCCATCCAAAAGGGGAAGGAGCATGCACCAGCAGGCAAGAAGGGGAAGGAGCCTGCACCTGCCATCCGAAAGGGGAAGGAGCCTGCACCAACTGGCAAGAAGGGGAAGGAGCCTGCACCTGCCATCCGAAAGGGGAAGGAGCCGGCACCAGTAGGCAAGAAGGGGAAGGAGTCTGCACCAGCAGGCAAGAAGGGGAAGGAGCCTGCACCTGCCATCCGAAAGGAGAAGCAGCCTGCATCAGTAGGCAAGAAGGGGAAGGAGACTGCACCAGCAGGAAAGAAGGGGAAGGAGCCTGCACCTGCTATCTGAAAGGGGAAGGAGCTTGCACCAGCAGGCACGAAGGGGAAGGAGCCTGCTCCAGCAGCTGTCACAGAGACCCCACCACCAACCGTGGTTGTGTAGACATCGCAGGGTGCAGGGGCTGTGCAGGAGCCTCCCACCACCGCCACCACCACAGTGCAACCATCGGAGAGTGCAGGGGCTGTGCAGGAGCCTCACACCATTACCACCAGCACCACCACCACAGTGCAGCCATCGGAGGGTGCAGGGGCTGTGCAGGAGCCTCATACCATCACCACAGTGCAGCCATTGGAGGGTGCATGGGCTGTGCAGGACCCTCCCACCACCACCACAAGCCCCACCCCATTGCAGCCATCGGAGGGTGCAAGAGCTGTGCAATAGCCTCCCACCACCACCACAGTGCAAACGTCACTGCCGGCGGACGCAATGTGATCCTGCCTCCATGGCTGCTGTGCGGCATGTCCCCTCCAGAACCAGTGGGGAAGGCACCCACTTGAGAGACTGTGGCCTATCACTCCCCAGGACCAAGCACAGGGCATGTTGCCCCCTCCAGAACCAGTGGGCAAGTCACCTACTGGAGAGACTGTGGCCTATCACTCCCCAGGGCCAAGCCCAGGGCTGTCACGACTTACGTGCTGCTTTAACCTGGAGTCCACAGAATAAGTGGCGTGGATCTTGTTCTTGAATGTTCAGCCTTGGCCCAGGTAGGGGTGACTATTTCTGGAAACCACGGTGCTGCAGGCAATGGGTACGCCAAGAACAGGCCGTGTCCCAGACTGTGGCCTTGCACTCCCCAGGACCAGCCACAGGGCATGTTGCCCCCTCCAGAACCAGTGGGGGAGACACCCACTTGAGAGACTGTGGCCTATCACTACCCAGGACCAAGCACAGGGCATGTTGCCCCTTCCAGAACCAGTGGTCTGGTTTCTGCTTCCGGCTTAGGTTTCCCCCCCCTCCCACTGAGGTGCCTGCCTTATTGCTAACTGAAGCCCCTGCAGTTTTCTCTTCGTATTGATGCAGGTGACAAGTGGGGCCCTGGACTTTGCCCTGTGGCCATGTGGCCCATGGGAACTGAGGACTGGGCAGTGCCCCTTTTTTGTACATTTGTACATTTCTGTAGCATTGGCTAAATTGTTATTTATACTGTGTTGATCTTATTACAATCACTTTAGTATATTCTTGTTTTCCTTGCATTATTCAGCCGATTTACGGGGATTAACTTGTTTTCTTGTGCAGCTGGTTGTGTGTATGGTGTGTGTGTGTGCGGGGAGTGTGTGGTGTGTGTGTGTGTCATTGTCGTTTTCCTCCCTCCTTTGTGTGCTAGGCAACTGTACTCACCGTCGTCATCTTCGCCGTTGTTGGTGTTTATGGTGGAGCATAACGTAGAATATCATCGGAAATACTTGCAGTTCGGGTTCCATGGCGCCGTGGTTTTTTCCTGTGTCTCCAAAGGTGAGTCCTTTCACTTCTGTGCAGTGCAGTGTTTCTGCCAGGCTTTTGATGTCATTGGTATTGCCCCGGAAAAGGTGGCGGATTGTGCAGTCATAATATAGTGGGTGGAACTTTGACTTCCGCCTGGCTGTAGGTGGCTACCGCCGTGGTGGCTGTTTTTTCCACCCTGGCGGTCGGTGTGATACATTGGCTGTCTTTCGGAGATCTTTCTGCCATGGTCATAATTTGGCAGTAGTTACCGCCGGCCTGTTGGCAGTATTATCACCACTTTATCACTGACCGCCAGGGTTCATATCAAAAAGCCTGTTGTGAATGCATTCAATTATAGCAATGACATATTAGTTTTCAGAGCACGATAGAGCTCTCACACAAGTATGTCATTTACTTACTGATGCTGGTTTGATTTGGAAAGCAGATAAATGTGAGGTCCACAAGCCAAAGCTAAAATTCTTTGTCCATATCTTTTCTGATAGGGGTTTGACACCTGATCCTGGATAAATGCAAGCACTGTTAAATGCTGATCCCCCACTAGTTGTTTCTATGGTATGTCCATTTCTTAGCATGGCCAGATATTGTTTAAGATAAATACAAGGCTTTACCACTGAAAGTGCTCCATTCCAAACATTTTAAGAGAATTAAACATGCCATTGAAAATTCTGCTGAAATGGCATACTTCAATCTAAAGCGTCATACAGAGATTGTTGTTGACACTAGCCCAGTCAGGTTAGGTGCTGTTCTTGATCAGCACAGTGGGCACCCAAATGCTCAAAGACCTATTGTGGCATAAGCTAGTAGAAACTTGTCCCAAACAGAGAGTGCTTACTCACAACCTGAGAAGTAAAGTTTGGCCATGGTATGGTATGGGCTTGTGAACATTTTATATATATATATATATATATATATATATATATATATATATATATATATTTATATATATGATATATCACTTATTTTCCAGGCACCGTCAAGATAGTATAATAAGTGGTTTTGCAAATATATATATATATATATATATATATATATATATATATATATATATATTTGCTATTCTAATCTTATCACTCACTTCCTTATTTACTTTAGAGCAACAGGAGAAGAGGTTTAAGCAAGACATTGTGGGTAGGAAAATGTAGTGGGATCCCCACAAGGTACAAAAATCTGGACTCCCCCAGGTGTCCTTGTTTTAAAAAATGTCTACGTTTGGTAGGTTGCCCTGGATAGGAGCTGAGCCTGGGCCAAAATATCAAAGCTACCTCTGTTGTCTATGTCTCCTCATTGTGTTTTGGGGTCTTTTGTGTCATGGGGGCTAGGCCAGGCCATACAAGTGGGGTAGCATTTTTATCGAGAGAGGTGTGGGAATGCTAGGTGTAGAAAGGTTTTGGATCCTTTCAGATTCTGGAACTTTCTCTCACGGAAATATTAGGAAAATGCATGTTTTTTGCCAAAGTGTGAGGTATTGGGGGTAAGAAAATGTTATGGGATCCATGCAAGGCACACCACCTGGACTCATTTGAGTGACTACTTTTCAAAAATGTCTGTTTGGTAGCTTTCCCTGGGTGGTGGTCGAGAATGGGCCCAAAGTGCGCAGCCATTCAGCATGGCAAGTAGGAGAAAGTTTGAATTATATGTTGATGGTGTCTAGTCAGTTTTTAGCCTCCTCCGAGGTGGCAAATTGGGGAAAAGTGGCAATCCTACCCCCGACGTGGACATAAAGATTGTATTTCACCTTTTGGGATAGGAACATTTACAAAAAAGAACTTTCATAGTGTCTAGTGGCCAACGCCCCCTCCCAATCTGTCTTCTAGGGAGAAGAAAAACTGTATTGCCCTCTTTGGTGTCAGGGCATGGACCTGTGTATGGGTGGACCGCCTGCACTACATCAGAACAATTTGGCCTAAAAACCCCTGGTGTCTAGTCAGATTTGTACCATTCAGGTGGTGCAGATTGGGTCATGCCCCAACAGGGAAATGGTCCTATGCCAGGGTGGGCTGACCCCCACTCCTTTTGATTATAATTCCTGGTGTCTAGTGGGCTTTTCCCCTACCCCCTTGTGTGGAGCAGATTGACTTAATCCTTGATTTGGGGTGGCACTGGCCCTTGCCCAAGGGGCCTTTCTCACCCCACCCCCAAGAAGCAAATGAATCCCTGGTGTCTAGTGGTATTTTTACCATCCGGCGTGGCAGATTGGGTACTGATTGAGCAGAAAGCCTGTGCTTACTTGGGTTGGGGGTGTACTGGCCCTTGCCACTACATAAGCCGCGCCTCTCTTCGCCAGAATCGGCCCCTGGTTTCTAGTGGAATTTTACCCTCAGGAAGAACAGAGTGGAGGCTCTCTACCCCCGAGTGCAGGGCAGAAGTAATGTCTTGACCTTAGCTGGGGGTAGCATTGGCTGTTGCCCAAGAGGCCTGCTCCCTCTCACCAAAATAAGGTCCAGTGGATCACTGGAGTGCATCCCTGCTTGGGAATCATCTGCTCCCCTTTCTAGCGCTGCCAGTTCCATAGAGATCAGGGCTCTGGGAGCAGTTTAATGCACTGTGGCGCCGATCAAAAGGAATGTGGACTGCACATTTTGCTGTGACCAGTACACCGTGTGCTCTGTCATTACAGCAAAACCAAAATATATCAAACTCGGGATGCGAGGGAAGGTGTTCCCTTGTGTCACAAGTTTGATTTTGGAAAAAAAAATCCTTCTGCTTCTGAAACAAAAGCATATTCTTTTTCAGTACCACAAACGCCTCTTTGATGTCCTCCTCTCTACATAGGTTATGCTGAGGGCGGCAATGGTTCATTCTCGGCACTAAAGAAGTTAAAGAGGTACATTTTTCTCTACGTGTGTCTATCAACTGAAAGTCAAACATCATCTTCCATTATGTTCAAAGTAACAGTGATTCCCCACACAAATACTGATAGCTGCAATACATTACCTGGTGCCATTGTAATGCAATACATTAAA
Organism: Pleurodeles waltl; assembly: GCF_031143425.1. Taxonomy (NCBI): domain Eukaryota; kingdom Metazoa; phylum Chordata; class Amphibia; order Caudata; family Salamandridae; genus Pleurodeles; species Pleurodeles waltl. Next base: position 906,211,273 of record NC_090450.1, read on the forward strand.
ACAATCTAACTTAAAAAGCTAAAATAACAAGTAAAGATAACAGTTTAGGTTTCAATATTGTTTATTGTTGTATGCAAAAGGCAGATAATAATAGCAGTAACACAATGTTTCAAATCAATAATTAAATTTCCATTTCCCAGGACAGAAGTGCAAAGAATGAATATATATATATATTCATATATATATTTTTTTTTTTATTCTGAAAAAAGAAAGGTTAAAGGGACATTATAGTTAGGTGCAGGTTTTACCCACACAAAACCATAGAAATTCGGCAGTTATACTTATGTTAAAAAACGAAACATTTAATGACTCACGATGGAGCCAGTTGGACAGACATGAAATTCTTTGGAATTGCAAGCATTGACAGCAATGGAAGAGGAGGAAACAGGGAGTTGAAACTAAGACGTTTGGAATTATGTTACATAATACAGTTAAGAACTAAGAGTCCGAAGGGTCTCAACAGGGATGAGGAACTCCATTATCACTTATAATTAAAGTTGCAATAATATGTATAATAATAAGTGATATTATCTAGGGACATAACTAGCTCATTATGAATATCAATGGATATAATAATTAGGACATTTACGGTACACATTAATGTCACTTATGCAGAATGATAACAAGATCTATATTTAAATGAAGTAATACATAATGAGCAGTAATGATGGTTCACAGCAATTAGATAGTCATTTCCAAGTCATAACATACACTTCCCAATATGGATTGTTTGCACTTGGTTTTTGCACATGAGCAATTGATTTTTGTATTATTTTGCATTTTTGGTGGGTGGAATTCTTTATTTGTAATTTGTTTTTATTCACACTGCATTTCCCATAATGCATTAGAATGGGTAACTATAAATAATAGACATTGAAGAAAGATTGAGATACTGTGAACAAGACCAGTAGGTCAAAACGCGTTGGTGGTGGTGGTTGGGGACCTTGTTGACTGCAAATAAAGAACAGAGCAAGTGTTTCTCCTGGAGTGCAGTGTTACAGTTGTTATCAACTGTTTGTTTTGGAATATATATATACATATATATATATATATATATATATATATATATATATACACATTGTTTTTTTCTGAAAAAAGAAAGGTTAAAGGGACATTATAGATAGGTGCAGGTTTTACCCACACAAAACCATGGAAATTCGGCAGTTATACTTATGTTAAAAAACTATAACTCCTAGCCTTAATTTAATTTCACAAGTAATAGTGTCTTCAGTTAAGTATAACTATAACTGCTGAATTTCTTTAGTTTTGTGTGGGTAAAGCATGCACCTCTTTATAACGACCCTGTAACCTTTGTTTTTTTCGGTGAATTTCTATGTTTGTGTAACGTAAAGTAGTATATAATATGGTACGTTAATACAGCCCCACTGTGCATGGCGGGGGTTTGCCACAGGGCCTGGCCTGTGTCAAGGTCCTACAGCCGACCCCCCCCCCACAGGCACTCAACCCCACGATGCTCATGGCATGCCAATACTCCCTTAATTGTGCCACCAGAAGAGACCCTGAAAACTAAGACTCCTAAGACAACAATTGAAAAGCCTTCATCACAAGAGGCAGGCAAGAGTATAAAGTGGGCATTAAGTGATCAGTGAAAAGTATAACTGCCGGTATGTCAGCTTAAGCTCTTGTTGCGTAGGCTCTCATTATTCTAATGAGACTACTGGATTTGAGCGGCAGAATCACCTGCGGAGTGGGGGGACTAAGTCTTACCCACTACAGGAGACACCTGTCAGCCTAATCCGGGTTTTGCTCTGGCTAACTAGCAGTGCCTCATCTCTACCCAAGAGCAGGGATGATTGGGCAGCCGAGTGCATGACACAATTGACTCTTCAGGGAAATCATGGTCACTAAGATCGCATCAGTTTCTCTCAGTTACATTAGTCTCACATATACAAGGACAAACAGAGGCAGTATTTGTTTCAATAAGGTTTTAATGAAGCAACTGCATCTTAGATAATAAAGCATGTACTGCAATAACCAGGATGATGAAGCATGACAGGATTAAAATTGTGACAAGGAGAGTGAAGCATAAAAATAACGCCACCATATTGTCAATAGAGTCACTAGTATAATTCCTACCTAGCTATGTTAGAGCACAGTATGTTAAGCTCTAGTTCTGCCCTTCAGGTTCCCCTGGGAAGACATCATCCCTCATACCTGAGCAAAGGCCTGAAGTCTGCATAAGCAGCTGTAGCGAAGCGTTCAGCAATCAGCATACCGCCGTGGTCATCTGGCTGGAATCTTCCGCTAACGTTTATGGGACAGAGAAGTGTTTTTATAATAAAACATCTGATGTTCTGAGAAAATGACCCTACGTAAGGATGTGTATGTTTCTATGAATACCAGAGACAAAGCGTTACCACGTTTACTGGCAACCTATCTTACTGCAGCCTTGAGAGATGGACAGAGTGAAAGAAATGTCTTGTTTAAGAATGCAGTGCTGACCTAGGCAAAGTACAGCTAGATAGAGAGAAATAAAACAAGACTGCAAATGTGGCTATTGTTAAAATAATAAACAAAGCTGAATAAAATATATCTAGGTTAAAGTGCACAGCGGCAGGCGTAGTGTGCTAAAATAACATGCATGGAGCTGTAGCTAAAATGGCTACACAACACTCTGAGGGGCAAACCTGAGTACTTGGGTTTTCGCTACCTTTCTCTAATTGTCTAGCAGCTCCTCATTGTCATTCAGAGCAGTCATGTCGTTCACCATACTTTACTGATCAGTTTAGGTAGACAATATAATACAATGTCAGAAGTTCTATTATGAAGAGTCTCCAGTCATTCATATTTATGATAATGGGATTTATTCAGAGACTAGATTTGAAATGAGTTGTTGATGATTCTCTATTGCAAATGGACCAACATGTCTACCTAAACTGATCACTTTAGTATTTTCTATGTGGGCTAAGGGGGTATTCCCCAAATGTAGGTTAAGACAGTCTCTATAAATAGAGCCATAGAAGGGGGATGTAGCCCCTGTCTTTTGCCCCTCTCAATAAATCATCTGTTCACTGCACTTTGCCTTAAGGATGCTGCCTTCTTGAGCTTCAGGCTTTCAGCCTTCAGACTTACCTCTGTAGACTGGACTTTTTTCCTCACTGACCCCCACGGCTAGTTCCACCACTGACCCTTGGCATTCCACTTAACCCAACTGCCCTTTAATTGCTGCCACATTCTTTCTCACCCCTCGACGTTTTCATAATCACTTCCACCGTACCCATTATGTTTCTGTCCGCAGAGCACATCCACTGTTGAGCCCTCTATGTGATCTGTCTCCTCTTTTTCCCTCCACCTCCTCACCTGAAATGTTAAAAAATCTTTCTTCACTTTTAGGAGTGATTCCCTGCCATAATAAAGTCTACAATCGCAGTCATCTGCCATCAACATGGCCAAGACCCAGTATGGGCCTCCCAGAGTAGCCACTCCATTTGTGGGGATCTTCTACCGTCAGCCCCAACCCTTCCTCTCCGGACTGTCCAGTCTACTCAAGTAAGACTGGTCCCTGTTATACTGGTCTTTTCCACAACTCTCTGTGGTGGGAGCAGCCACTACCAGGTCCCAATAGGAGCTCAGGAAGGCCCTTCTGTCATGTTCCACCTGGGCCTTCCCCACACCCACCATGTTCTCTCCAGCACAGCACAGGTGTGGACTGTACATCCCCCACAAATTGCTTGTTCATATGGTCTAAAAGGTTCGGAGCAGGATCAGCTGACTTCTTTCCGTTTTCACTATCATCAGCTCATGTCCGCGAGCCTCAAGGCCCTGGAGCTCGCTCCAAACAAGGAGGAAACCTAAGCAGCTTGGAAGCTCAGTAACGCACAGCCATCTTTCACCACCTTGCGCCGTATCCCCTAAAATGCCAACTTAAAATGAAACAGTGGGTCTTCTCTTATATAATAAGGAACATAGGTAGTGAAATAGAAATTTGGTATTACAGCCCTTTTTATAGCTGTGGCCTAGAGACAACATTAATAGTTTTTCCTGAACTTTTAAAATAATGTATAAAACAATACTTCAAGGGTATTTCGATCATTCTCCTTCACCTCAATGTAAGCCTCAAACAGCGCACATAATCACTAACAGAGGTATACGGTAACATCAGGGTTTACACAGTGAAATACAATGAAGCTGTTGGGGATAATTTCACACATTCTAAGCCTCTCAGTTTGGTAGACAGTGTCATGTGCTGCCCTTTAGTTACATACCATGAAACAGTCTCATGCTTTGTGAGTCTTGGACTGAGTAGCACACTCTCACTGATTTAATTCCATCTTGGGGTGGCAGCCTCACTTGTTGTTTCTGAGTCTTGATTTTGGAACACAGGTTTACTGACCATACGCGAACATACATACATCACGTTAAAAATAGTTCTATGTTGTGATTACACAACAGTGACATCCACTGCACTACTTTTCTCTGCCTACACCGCTACATAGTCTAGGTGACACTTGCTGGATTAGATATAGGGGGTCATTTTGACCTCAGCTGTCTTTTTTTAAAGACCGCCGAGGGACCGCCGTGCGGAAGACCGCCAGTGGTGGCGGTTTGCCGCTCGGCCTATTATGACCGTTGGCAGCTGCCCGTCCTTTTACGGACAGAGAGCCACCAACAGCCATACTGGCCGGAGGCGGGGAAGTGGAGGTTGCTGCACCTCCACTGCCACGCCAACAGAACACCGCCCAGCGAATCACATCCTGTGCAAACGGGACCTTGGTCCAAAATAATTTGAAAATTGCTCAGAGCGCACACGATGTATTGTGTAAGGTGAAGCCGCCGCACATCGTGTGTGTGATTCGTATGCCTAGCAATCTTTAAATTATTTTGGACCAAGGTCCCGTTTCCACAACACATGTCTGCTAGTTGGTTGTGACACCAGCAAAAAATACCCTGAGCCCCCGATGATTCCGGCGCTCCTGGTAATTTGACCAGCAAGTAATCCTGGGACCAGAATTATATCTACCACTTGAGTCCTATATACTATTGGCGTTCCATGGTACTGTGACCCCCCACGGGATATGTTTAGACCTCCTGACCCTGGGTCATCCATATTTTCTGTAGATGCCATTTACCACCAGATGGTTTTTCGCACACTGGATTCTAAGTGCTACCAGTCAAAATGTTGTCCTGATGATGACCCCTCCTTGATTTACCTCCAATTCGGGGTCAAAACATCGACATAACCTAAAGAGTGGATTATACGAATACAAAACATTCTTTGTGAGACTTCAGGGCTTCCTGGACCGCAGGAGCCACTGCAATTCCATAATTTTCTTCTGACCACTCCTTGCACATACTGTATATATCACATTCACTCACCTGCACCTCAGCAACTTCCCTGTTTTTAATAGGAGCACCTATCTAGTTGAATGCAATTTGGATATACAGAATGACATGTTTAAAAGAAATTTACATGCAGATTTCTGGAATAACGTGTTAAAAGAAATATATGATGTAATACATTTCTTTTGATGTTACATTATTTGTACACAGAGATTTCTTAAGTTATCTATTTTACTGCGGAAGTCTAGGTTACTTCCCCCTTTTTTTCACCTTTCATTCTACAGGCATTTTATTACCCTGGCCATAAGGGTTAGAGGGTAATTGCCTCATTGTTTCACTTTCTTTAATCCTTTTAAGTTCCACTCCACCACAGGAATACACTTTTAACGCTCCACAGGACCTCTGGAGAGGCACTTAAAGACTAACAAGATGTCAGGCAGAGGCCAATAGCTAAGTCCAGTCCAGATCCAATTCCCACTGGTCAGCTCAGCAGATGTGGGAAAGGCCTCTTGTTGCTTATTGCATCCTTGTAACTTGAACAAGAGGTCATCCTTATGAGCCTTGAAGTCCACTTCTTTGCTCTGGGTACAAGAGAGAGGTGGTCCACTCCTCCAGGGCTCTTCTCAGATCTCAGACAGCAGTCTTAGTCCTCTTCTGATCTTCCTCAGGACCAGGAGTTGTCTGAAGTAGGTGCCTGGAAGTGTAGAATTTATACTTGACGTAAGCTAGTGGATAGGAAGCCTTAACCAATTGGGCAAAAGTTCCCAGCCCACCCCTGGCCACTTTGAGCATTTTCAAGATGGTGAGAATCTTTGGCCACACTAAACTTGAGCTCTGAGTGCTGAATATGTGTTTGGTGAGTATACTATAGGAATCCTAGTATTCTCCCACATCTAACACTAAAATCTAGTTTGGATAGAAGAAAGCAGGGTTTTCTAGCAACCAGACAGTGGATACACAAGAATTGTGTTGGCATCTCTTTTCATTGTTTGAAGTGTGCCCCAAGTGTTACTTTAAAACCCCAGCAAACCCATCAAGCAGGATTTGACACTCCCTCCAGCAGGATTTGGCACTGTAATTTAAAAAAGAGCTCCACTGTGATTGGCACCTTCCTCACTGGCGTGGGGGGGGGGGGGGGGGGGGGCCCTGCCCACTTGTCAGCTAACATTTGCCTGTGGCAGGAGGTGGCTGTTTGAAGTGCCCCAAGTTTTATATGTAAAACTCCAACAGACCTGTCAAGCAGGATTTGACACTAATGTCAAAAGGGATGCTCACAGGCCCACACTGTCCTGCATATTCTATCAGGTTCAGAGGGGTCATTTCTGCCCATTTAGATCTGCCTAATGCTTGCTCAATGGAAGCATTTCATACCAATTCACACCTATTCAAAGACAAATTATTGGCTGGCAGAAGTGGGAGAACAACTAGGCCACTCAATGTTTTAGGCAGGGAAAAGTTAAGTTTCTAAAAGTATCTTTTTCTTAATGTTTATACAAAAATGTACTTCACCATTCAATTGGAGTTTTAATAGCTATTAAATATAGTTATGCAATTATTTTTCTAGCTGTTTCCTAAGCAAAATTAGTGGGAGAACAACTAGGCCACTCAGTGCTTTAGGCAGGGAAAAGGTAAGTTTCTAAAAGTATCTTTTTCTTAATGTTTATACAAAAATTGACTTCACCATTCAATTGGATTTTTAATAGCCATTAAATATAGTATGCAATTATTTTTCTAGCTGTTTCCTTAGCAAAATTAGCATTTAAAAAAAAACCTATTGATGTAACCTAGTGTTTTTCTCTGAAACAGCCAGCCGTGCTACAGTGAAGACATCTTTTGGGGCTTTTTCACTGGAAGGACATGTTTAACTTTAAATTCCCACATGACCTACTTTTAAATGTCATGCACAATGCCTAATAGGCAATAGGGCCTACATAGAGGTGACTTCTAAATATTTAAAAAGAATGTTTTGACCTGTCAAATGGGGTTATTTTGGCAAGTCAAATTTGCAGTGTAAAACCGCAACATTGAGGCTGCAAATAGTAGGCCTGAAGTAATATTTGTACTGTCATTGTTTCGGGTGTGACATGTGTCTGGCACTCCGTCTGCCCGATCCCTTTAAGGGTTGGAGGGCATAGCCTTTTTAGGCTGTGCGCTGCACCCTGAACGACTGCACATTGTTCCAGAAATCCTAGTTGCACTTCTGATTACCTGTCGTTACGTGTTCTGGGTCCTCTGTTCTCCGCGTCTCTGCTGAATCCTCACTGCTGGTTCACGTCCTGCTCCGCTTCGCCATCTTCATCTCAGCACTCCTCTGTTCTTGCTGTTTTGACATAGAGCGGCAGGCCTTCATATTCTTCGTTCACATCCATCGCGTCCTGTAAAAGAGAAAAGGCGAAAGAACATTGAAAAGCTGGCACACTCTTCAAGGCAGTAGCATGCTTATCGCACTAACATATGTTTACTGATACTTATCTGATGTAATCCTGTTGACACGACATTGTGAAGTTTAAGTCCTAGCTGCTAAAAAGGAAAAGAATAGAACTTTTATTGTCATCATGAACAAGACAATCATGGTTACATATGAACTCAACCTTATTCTTTTCTTTATAGAACCTGAGCATTAAGGTTCTTATTAAAGATGTTTTCTGTTAAAATTTGTATGATATAAGTGCTAGGCATTGAACAAGAAGCACTGTTTATTTGTCATGGATGCAGTATTTCTCTCTGCTTGCATCATTTGGGGTATGTGTTAGAGGAATTAGAACCATATTAACCTCAATGTATATACATGCATGCTCCTTAGAGGCATTAATTTGTAAGTATTTGTGATTCTTGATGCATTTATCAGGAGCGGGTTGAGTCACAGCAATCTGTCAAAAGGGAGGAAGGGGAATTAGGTTAATCCATGTATACATTGCATTATAATAGCTGTTCAAAGTATAGTTAATTAAGCACTAAAATCTTGTTACTTACTTATAGAGGCTGAGAAAAGATGAGGCAGCTCAGAAGTCGTCAAGTGGCAGTCCGGTGTCCATCAGTGATTGTCCCTTCAGTAGGCTACGCCTGATCATCATTTCGTAGTCTGCTTGGCCTGCAGGGGAGCAGGGAATTTACCTCGTGCCCATTTCACTCCTGCAAAAGGTAAGAGCCTGCTGCACTGTAGTGGGTGGCACAAAGGGGGCTGCAGTCCACAAGTGATCTTTAACACGCAGGCCCTAGGTATACTTTGCACCTTATACCAGTGAATTATACGTAACTTAAATATGCTAATTAGGTGTATGCCAATTTCACCATGACGAAAGGGGGAGCACAGGACCTTCATCACTTGTTAGCAATTATAATATAGGGTCCAACAGAAGTTGAACAACAATAAGTGGTATAAAATAGAGTATGTGGTGCAGGAGTCTGAAAGACATTGGATACTACACCCAGTAAACAAAGCACTGGCCACGAGTGAGTTGATACCCTTTGAGAAGCTGCACTCTAACTACGAAAACACTAGAAATCTTAATTTGGCAATTTACGAAACACTGGAGGCTCTCCCCAAGATTCATAGATGGCCTAACATGCTGAAATGTGACAGAACTGGACACTGAGATAACCCAGGATGAGTGGCATAGACTTTGGCGGGACATACCGAAACTGGTGAGAAGTATGCAGGACAGAGTGTCTTGCTACAAAATCATGTACAATTGGTATTTGACCCAGCACAGTTTTAAGCAACATTTTCCTAGCATGGATGGCAAATGTTTCAGAGGATGTGGGGGGAAGGGATCTGTGCTGCATGTTAGGTGGGTTTGCCCCATATTTAAGGTCTTCTGGAGATACTAGGGGCAAGATGTAGCAAAACTAGGTTTTGCGACTCGGAAATTGCGACTCCGAGCGACTCGCAATTTCCGAGTCGCAAAACCATATGCAGAAAGGTGTCTCAGACACCTTCTGCGAGTCGCTAAGACCCACCTCATTAATATTAATGAGGTGGGTCGCATTTTGCGCCCCCATAGCGACTCTGGGCATTCACGGGGATGGAGGCCTGCTGGGAACAGCAGACCTCCATGTCCGTGACTGCTTTTAAATAAAGCAGTTTTTTTTTTTCCAAGTGTAGCCCGTTTTCCTGAAAGGAAAACGAGCTGCACTTAGGAAAAAAAACGAAACCTTTAGTTTCGGATTTTTTCAGGGCAGGTAGTGGTCCCTTGGACCACTGCCTGCCCTGAAAAAATAATTTTGGGTCCAGTCACAAAGGGGAAGGGGTCCCATGGGGACCCCTTCCTCTTTGCGAGTTGGTTACCATCCACTTCAAGTGGATGGTAACTGCGACTCCATTTGCGACCGCGTATGCGGTCGCAAATGGAATTGCATACCACTGCGACTCGCAAATAGGAAGGGAATACCCCTTCCTATTTGCGACTCGGAAATGCATTTTGCGAGTCAGTTCCGACTCGCAAAATGCATTTCTGCATAGCAAACACGCGTTTGCGACATCTGGCCCTAAGTCACATAAGGGGAGTACTCCACCAGTTATTTTAGGAATTCACCCACAGGGTGAGGGAATCTATGGGTAGGGGAAATGGGCTGTGATTATGCAAAAGTTCCTGCCAGCCAAACAGATGCTGCCACCACACTGAAAACAGGTAACATTTCCTGAAGTCTCAATGCGGTCCCGCAGGTTATGGTCCGTGATAGCAACTGAAATTTTGTCTTATGATCTGAGGGATGAGTGAAATAGAACTGAGGGGATAGAAGCCAGTAATGGACAATATTCAGGAATAGCCACCTGCCCTGAGCTGCCCTAAGACTTTGATGGCCATGGGATTTAACTGGGCCCCCAGAACACACTATATGATTATATGAATGCTTTTGTTGTCAAAGCAACGGGAAGGGGGATAGGAACTTACTGTCAGACGTTATAAAGTGTCGAGACTCTTCAGAATTGAAATAGGCTAATACCATTGGGTGTGTGGGTGGGAGGGTGTGGGGTGTGGCAGTGTTTCTCTGAATCATTGGTATGTATTGTGTTGATATGCTCAAAGAAAAACACAATAACAATTATTTTTTGAGTTGACAAAATCAAGGGTGACCCTGCCGAAAAGAGCAAATTTCCAACAGATTTATAACACATTTGGGTTGATCCCTGCCATGACAAAAATCACAAACACAAAATTTCAGTCTGAGAGTTGTGACATGTAAAACATGCACGATTTTGTTATATTTACAGATGTAGTGCATTGTTAAACACATCTCTGCTACATCCTCTGAGCTACCTTTGCTCTGCACTGTGTACTGTAGCTTGATTTTGGTGATCATTACTGATTTAATACTTTCTGGACTCATATTTTTGATGGGTGTTTTGTTATAATTGTTTTATAATCACAGAATTATTTTGTTGTAAGTTCCACTGAAACAGGAGAGGTGATATAGTAATATAAGGATGTTTTTATTTTGTTTTTCAATGGAGCTTGATACTGCAGCAAATGCAACCATCAACAAATACAGTTCAACACCACCCTGATAATGTACACACTCTAACCAGAAATGCAGTTGCTGCTTCCTGTAGGCACTGCAAAGGGCAGCTGAGGGTGGAAAATGTTAGAAAATGGAGATCTGAATGACTGGCTACCTAACAGAACTTTCTACCCCGGCTCCCAATGCTTGCCTGACAACCAAATCTGAATTAAAGTAAGGTCTCTGAATTCTGTATTTGGCTATGTGCCTGTCTGCTCTTGGAGGCTTCAGGCAGGTTAGTTGCTGTCTAGGATGTTCTGGCCTGCTGTGGGAACCTTATAGTAATGACTAACGTGGTTTGGTAGACAGTCTTAAAAGTCATTGTGCACACACAGGCTCTTGCTGCCTGGTATGCTCTGCTGGTGAAAACTGAGGCAGTTAGGTAGAATAACTGGGAAGCCATTATACAGACTTGTGTGCAGACATGCCTTTTCTGCTCATTGTCACACTATTGTTCCTGAAATTGGAAGCATTATTTGCCCCCTGCTGCTTTGGGCCATTCCCCCATCCTTAAACCCTTAAACCCCCAACAGTCAATGTCTCTTTCCCCTCCCAGGGTGGGGGGAGTATTAGGGGCCACTGGATGCCTGGGATATATATTTCATTTTTTTAAATGTGGTGTGTTTCAGCCTGCCCTGACCCTCTCTGGGGTCTTGAGCATCTCCACCCCAATGGTAAAGAGAAAATGTGTATTCTTTTGGGCATAATTTTAACTCATGGGCCGGTGGGAGGTGTGGGGTATTCCCAATTTCCTCTCATTTGTCATATTGAATGGCCACACTATTTGGGCTCTGGGTTAGCTGGAAACCAGGAAACACTACAGACTGGGATTTTCTGAAACCTAGAAACCCAGGCAAGTTCAGCGGTGTGGCTTGCATCAGTTTCACTGGGCTTTATTGCCAGGATGACCTGCAGCCTCAAACCTCGGCTAAAATTGTGCAGTTTCCTCACATTTCTGTCAGGAAAAGTTTTGGAATCTGCAGGGATCCACAAAATTCCTTTTGCTCAGCATTGCTACATGTCTGACAGTAAAAACAGCACTTGTGTGGCTTTGCCGATTACAAAAATCAAGTCGATACAAAGACGACATTGGTTTCACAGGCACACATTCTTCATGTGTCCCTGTACCAGGCAATAGGCCCTGCTACAAAAAGAGCGTTACTTTTCTTTATTGGGTGAGGTGTCAGAATATTGGGTGGTAAAAATTCCGTGGATCCTTGCAGGTTTTGGAGCTTTCACCTTATAGAAGTGTGAGGAAAATGAACATTTTTAGCCAATGTTTGTGGTTTGCCGGGCATTCTGGTTAAGAGTTTTGGGCTCCACTCAAGTCACTCCGACCTGAACTACCCTGGGTGTCCATTTTTCAGACATGTCTGGGTTTAGTAGGTTTCCAAGGATTGTGGGTGAGCCTGAGCATAAATACTGCAGCTACTGACATTGGCAAAATGGGTACATTTTTGTGACAAAAACTTGATGTCTGCACGTTGCATTTTGGGGCCTAGCGTGTCTAAGGTTAAAGTTTGCGAGGCATTCTGGGTTAGAAAATCTCATGGGATCTATGCAAGTCACACAACCCCAAATTCCCTGGGAATCTAGTTTTCAGAAATGCCTGAATTTAGTAGGTTCCCCCGAATGGTGGCTGAACCCGGGCCCAAGGACTGCTGCTACCCTCATTGCTAGAATAAATCAGGTTTAAAAAATAAATCTTGATGTCTTCATGTTGCATTTTGGTGGTTTTCCCACACAAGTGCAGTATTGTTTTTATCAGAAGTAAGGGAATACAGATTGTTATTATCAACTGAATTTCTCTTCATTTTTGGTTTGTAAACCAGTGCGCAAGAAAGAACACACTTTGCAAAATCCCTCTGAATCATGTAATAGTGCCGGTAACTTACTAAACTCAGTCTCTCGAACACATTTTAAAAAATGCATAGATTTTCTTCATACCCATTTTTCAGTCATTAGAGTTTACCCTATGAATTGATGCATGGTGGGTACATAATGAAAAATCTTTATTAGCTGTAGATTATCTGTTTGTTCTGGATTGCGACCAGAACAGAAGGGCCTGATTGCCGTACCAGTATATTAGTTTTGTAAATCTTCTGCTGGGGCAACATATTTACAGATGAAAACATTGGCATCTGTTGTTGTGTTCCCTAACTTTTTTTAATTATTTTTTGTGTTTCTACAATTGGTTTCTTTGGTAAAACAATTAGCAATCTACACAAATGATCGCTTGCTGAATTCAGACGTTTGTCAACATTCCAGAAATCTATATCTTTCCTCCCTCACAAGTGGTTTTTACATCTGTTTCTACTACAAACTGTAGGTAGATACCACAAAAAAGTAAAAATCGACTACCACATAGAAAAATGCAAAACTGTGTTTAAAAATGGTTTTTGTTTACAAATCTGTGTGTTCCATAAAACTGGCAGATGCTGATCATATCACAGCAAACTTTTCTGATGATGCTATTTCTAGGAGAAAAAAAGACAAACACTTTCTTGCATACCAGCAATTCACATTTTATTCCATCCAAGAATAACATTTTGCTTTGTTTCAGCTATTTGCTTTATTCCCCCTACTGTAATCCACAAACCCTGAATGCCATCACTCTTACTTGTTGACTTCTGTTTGGTCAGCATGCGCTGGCTTTATTTACTTCTCATTTGTTTCCCCTGGAGCATGGCCCAACTACTGCTTCCTTTCTCTGAGAGTGTCATTCAGCCGCTTGCATTTTTTTTGGCCCAAGCTGACTTTTTCTTCTCATTTTTAGCACTTGCTTACAGTGCATGTGTTTGCAGGGAGTAAAAAAATTTCTAGCTTACGCGTCAAGAATTTTCAATTCTATTAAGGACACGGAGGCGAGGATTATGCTGTCTCCTTCTTTACTTACTCCAAACAGCAGCCAATCATTTTACAAGAAAAATATAAACTGCATTTCCCAATAGGCATAAGCCCAACATCACGTGGCCCAATCACCACCCGTACCCTTTGTCCATAAATGTCATGACCCTTAACGTCACTTCCTCTTTCTTTTGATAAGTCTCTTCACAAATAGTCAAAATCAAAACTTTTCGAACTGCAAACTTGATGTGAACCGAAGTCCTCTGGAAACCAAACTTCTTGATTGGACTGAAGAACAGGTCCGTGAACAACGTCCTCAGATTAAGGAAGTTGCGAGCTCAAGAATTCTTCTGATCAGAACCTAAGGAAAACAATATATGTAAGGTAATATCCCGTAGTAGTGTAGGGAAAATACTCTTTTAATGACAATAACAATTCTGGGTGGGTAGAAAAAATGTCTATTATACAATCAAAACATAATTGCAATCATTTGATGTTAACAACAATGTTTCTTAGGGAGGGAAAATCCTCGCCTCCGTGTCCTAAATAGAATTGAAAGTTCTTGATGCGTAAGCAAGATTTTTTTTAATTCTATTTCAGGACCGGAGGCTTAGATTATGCTCGTTTAAATCTGATTAATAACCACAGAAGCAACGTCTAGAACAGGTTTTTGATAGAATTTTCTAAAAGTGGATTCAGATGACCAGTCTGCCGCTTTCATAATGTCCTCTAGACGAGAACCTAGAGCATATGTCTTGGACGCCATTGCGGCTCTCACTGAATGAGCTCCAAATACGTTAATGTCTATGCCTGCTTCATTCATTAACAATTAACCCATCGAGACAAGGTAGCAGACGAGACCGGTTAAAAAGGTTTTTGTAGAGCTATAAGTAGCTGACCAGAGGTATCTTGTCTAAGAGGCTCTGTAACCATTTCATATTGTCTTAAGTATTGAACCACACAAAGTTTTGGGTTGTCTGAAAATACTGGGTACGATACCGACCTGCAATTAGTCTTTGTCCGTTTGGAAATGTTGAAAGTAACCCCTTATGGAGAGTACACTCTACCTGTTAAGTCCAAGGCTTTGAGGTCTGATACACGTTTACAGGAGATGAGGCATAATAGCATTGTCAATTTGGCTGAAATCTGTTTACGAGATAAAGAGCCATTGTCTGGCCAGAATTCCAAGAACCTCAGTACAATGTTAACATCCCACAAAACAGAGTATTTAGAGTGGGGAGGATTGGATAAGCGGATACCCCTAAGTAACTTACATACAAGCGGATGCTCACCTACCGGTTTCCCATCCAAGTGATTATGGCCAGATGAAATGGCCGATCTAAAGTTGTTGACTGTTCTATAAGCTAGGCCTGAGCCGGATAGTTCAGCTAGGAAATTAACAATCATTTCAATATTAGATTCCACGGGATTGAGATCCCGTCTATCACACCAACTATTCCATCTTCGCCATGCAGATGTATATCTCTTGTGGGTACCTGTTGCCCAGGCTTGCTTGATGAATGTCGCAACTTGCTGCGAAATTCCTGAGGAATTCCATATTGCCCTGAAACCTTCCAAACCATCAATGATAGTTTCAGTGAAACAATCATTGGATGTTGATGGTTCTCCGGGTTCAAAAGGAGATTCGGGCGAGGAGGGATGAGAAGAGGTAGGGAGCAAGTTAACTGAAGGGCAAGCGGGAACCAGGGTTGCGCTCTCCAGCAAGGGGTCACTAAGATGATCTCTGCTTACTGACGTCTTATCTGAGACAGTACTCTGGGGATCATTAAGAATGGAGGAAAAGCATATCCCCAAAACTTCGACCAATCCTGGAGAAAGGCATCGGTCGCTAAGGCCAGAGGGTCTGGACGCCAGCTGAAGAAGGCTGGTATCTGAGTATTGAGACGAGATGCGAATAAATCCACTTCGCACGAGCTCCAAAATTTGGAAATCTGTTGGAAGATTATCGGATCCAGTCTCCAGTCGCTGAAGTCTGTCAGGTATCTGGAGTTCCAGTCCGCTATTGTATTCTGGTGCCCTGGGAGATATTCCGCCATGATAGTCAGGCGATGGCTGAGGCAATAGTGCCAGAATTCCTTGGCAATTTTGGCCAGTATCCTGGATTTTGTGCCCCCCAGTTTGTTGACATACCGCACTGCAGAGATGTTGTCCATTCGAAGCAGAATGCAGCAGTCCGTCCTTTGAGGAGAAAGACTCCTGATAGCAAAGGAGCCCGCTAGGAGCTCTAGGCAATTGATATGAAGGGTCTGTTCCTAGGTCGACCAACGACCCCCAGTTACTATCGAGCCGCATCGGGCTCCCCATCCCCAATGGCTGGCATCGGACTCTATCACAATTTCTGGGTGAGAGCCAAAAATTGCCCTGCCGTTCCACGCTTCCATGTGTTGGAGCCACCAATGAAGTTCTGCTTTCACTTCGTCGGTCAGGGGAATCGATTCTGAGTAGCTGAGACCCTGTTGGAGATGCCTGATTTTGAGTCTCTGGAGGGCGCGATAGTGGAGAGGGGCCGGGAAGATTGCCTGAATTGAAGAGGCCAGGAGGCCTACTATTCTGGCAATGTTCCTCATGGATATTATCTGGCTGGCTAATGCAGTCCTCAGTTCCCTCTTGATGCCTCGAATTTTTTGAGGTGGGAGAATAAGAAGGGCGAGTTTGGAATCTATCCTAAAGCCCAAGAAGTCTATCACTTGGGAAGGAATCAATAATGATTTCTGCACATTGATAAGGAAACCTAATTCCTGCAGAAGATTGATTGTCCATTCTAGATGTATCAGGAGAGTCTGGGGTTTTTGAGCCATCAGAAGGATGTTGTTGAGGTAAATTATGAGTCTGACTCCCTTGGATCTCGGTGGTTCCATCACGGGCCTCAATAATTTTGTGAAGCACCACGGGGCCGATGAGAGACCGAAGGGGAGAGCATTGAATTCCAGACAGTGTCCTTTCCAAAGGAATTGTAGGAATCTCCTGTGAGGGTGGAATATGGGTACTGACAGATAAGCGTCTTTGAGGTCGAGACGCACCATCCAATCTCCCTCTAGAAGGATGTCTCGTAACAAGTGGATACCCTCCATCTTGAAGTGTCTGTACATAATCCAGTAGTTGAATTCTTTGAGATTTAGTACTAGACAGTGACCTTCTCCCTTTCTGTCTACGACAAAGATGGGGCTTAAGAAACCTGATGGGTGCAGGGAAGAGTAACTTACCGCTCCTTTGTGTAAGAGGTCTTGTACCTCTGCGTCTATAAAAGTCTGATCTGTTAGGGAAAAATACATTTGTGTTGGAGGGCAGGATTGGAGCGGGGTTCCTATAAACTCTAGATGAAAACCAGTAACAGTCTGGAGAATCCAGGGGTCTCCTGAAATTCTTTTCCAGTTCTCTAGGAATAAGCCCACTCTGCCCCCAATGCGTACTTGTGAATTAGGGATAATGCTCACCTGAATAACTGGAGTCTTGGATCGCACCCTGCTGACCTCTGCGGGGTCCTCGTCTGTATCTGGGGCGTCCGCCTCGGTTGCGAGTGGGGTAGAAGTTGTTGTCCAATTGATCGGAGAACCAGTTGTTTCTACCTCTTGGGTAGGAATATTGGGAGCTTTGGAAGGATCCTCGGCCGGGCGTACGCCCTCCAAAACGTCCGGCCCTGGTAAAAAGGTTTCTTTTGAAGACCTTCTTAAGTGATAAGTGCGCTTTGTCGAGGGAAGAGAAGGTAGCGCAAAACTTTGCTAGATCCTTCACAAAGGATGAGCCAAAAAGGAGGCCATCGGCGGATGGGCCAGCTTCGGAGGTTGCCAAGTCTGTTAGTTTGGGGTCTATTCTCATAAGAATGGATTTGCGTCATTCTGACGACACCGCGCAGTTTGCGTTGCCCAGTAGAAAAAGTGACCTCTGGGCCCAGCCAATCAGGACATCGGTATCCACGGGTGTATTTGTTTGCTTGGCAAGGTAGGCCATGTCTAGGATTTTTGTCAAGGGGCCTGTGACATCTAATAGTTTGTCTTGGCAAATCCGCCATGATCTGTCCAAACCTTTTTTGGGGTCCTTGCCAAATTTTCTCATGAAAGTGACCATGGTAGGATCAATATCAGGAGTGTCCGTCACTTTTTCATCAACATCAGGTCTAGGGCATTCAGCCCTAAGACGTGAGCGGACCTCCTTGTCAAACCTTCTTCTGACATTGTCGTGGATGTACTGAGCTACTTCAGGGGATGGGGTCCAGTTGGAGGCTCTGGGGTGCATGATCTGTGTGGGGTCGAAATCTAGGGTTTTAGCTGGGGAAGGTTCTTTCCTAGGTTTCTTGCTGGGGATGGGAGGATCCAAAGCGTCAGAGTCGCTGGAGCCGGAGTTGGAATCCGAGGAGGATTGAGAAGAGTCTAGGTCTTTAGAATTACTATAGTTATGCTCGGAGGAATGTTTTTTAAATAATTTGTTAAATGCGTCAGCATGAACACCAGAGATCGTGTTTTCCACTTCCTCTAGGTTTTTGGTCTTGGTTTTGTATTTAGATTTTTCTCCTGGGAGGAGGATTGATGTTCGCTATGCCAACCCTGGGATTTGGTGAAGTCAAATAATTGTCCTGAAAAGGCCCTCAAAGCTCTTACCAGGGCGTCATTAACAGATTGTTGTACTCTGTTATCTAAGGCTTCAACCAGGTTTACCTCTAGTTGGTTGCCCAAATCATCAGGGTAGAACCCTGTCTCATTCTCACTCCATTGTGCCATAATGGGAAAATTAAGGGTTTTTTATATAGTATAACAGGGGGAGTGTAAGCCCCTGACAGGCAATCAGCAGCCCAAATATAGCGTGGAGGGAGCTGCATGTAGTAATGAAACATTCTAGGCGAAGCCTTATTGTATTTTACAACCTGTGTTCTTTAAGGAACCGGGCGTCAGGGAGCACAAATGAAAAAGCAGGGCGGAATGAGCAGGCTAACTCTCTGCGCGTTTGAAGTATCGAGCCGTCTCATCAAAAGTGATGAGTTTGGCTCGAAACGCGCGCGCAAAGCACGAGCACCGCAAGCGACGAGGGACTACACGGCCCTGTAGACGCTCCCGCTCCCACTCCACAGGGCTGATAAATTTCGGCGATAAAAGCCGTTAAAACAAACAAAGTTAAAGTAAAATATGCACGGGTCAGCGCGAGCGGAATCGCGTCGCTACCCGACAGTAATAGCTAGTTGTTTAAAACTGAATATATATATCTAAACACACAAATATGAGAGAGTATAGAAAAAGTCACTTTGCTGCAGAGCAGCAAAGAAAGAGGAAGTGACGTTAAGGGTCATGACATTTATGGACAAAGGGTACGGGTGGTGATTGGGCCATGTGATGTTGGGCTTATGCCTATTGGGAAATGTAGTTTATATTTTTCTTGTAAAATGATTGGCTGCTGTTTGGAGTAAGTAAAGAAGGAGACAGCATAATCTGAGCCTCCGGTCCTGAAATAGAATCTCCCCTCCTCCCCCATCCTGCTCTGCGTCGTTCCTTGCCCCCTCCTCACTCTTACATTATTGTCCTGTCATTTTTTCCAGTGCTCTCATCGAGCACAGTTGGTTGACCGGTTCCCCTGGTGTCCCATCCCCCACCACCACTGCGATGTTGCTTTACCCGTTCCTCCTACCCCACATCCCTTGTCACTGCTTGCCCCATTCCCCACCTGCTCCCCTCTGCAACAGTATAAAACAAAAACACTGCAATGCAGCCAGTGCTGGTTGGGTCGTAGAGCTTTTTTCCTAACTTTTAGCCATGCTAAAACATACTGCCAAAGCCAATAGCGCTCACATAGACAAGACCTATTGGCCATGCCGGTGCTTGCCTAAATATACATTGTTCACAGTTCAGTTCCGATCTATTATTGTTTTCACAATGATTTTCTCCAATAATTCAACTTATCTAGGTAACCTGCTCAAAATGTCACCACACCTCTATAATCAGCTGCATAATTAATGTTCAAAAGGAAATTAAAGTCATCTGTATGCCTCCTACTTTAACATATACATATACATTAAAATTCTTAAGACAAAGCAGCAGTATGTGTACCCAGTTGTCCTGGACTCCTACCCAAAAGTTAAGTTCATGCATGCTTATATTCTTGTTGTACTCTACAGTCTTCTTTGTTATGAAAGTATCAAATTAGGCCCAAGTAAACTGCTGCAATAAATATCTATAATCCAGCTTATACCTCATTAGAATCCACTCCGTGTAATTATCTTTGCTTTCATGGTTACAGGAGCCCAGGAGAAGTACAGCCACCAGATTTTAAGCTCAGAAAATTGTTCCTTGGACTTTAGTTCTGCATTGTGGCCCCAACATCCTTCTCCATCTATGTGGCACCTTTTTAGCTTAATAAGTCTGAAGATATGGAAGGTCTGAATTACCTCTGAATAGTTTGTTGAAGCTCATCAGTAATATGCACACAGCATCAGCCTACCTATTCATTTCTTTGCATATGACCTTCTAGTTCAGAGTATTTATTATAGTCATGCCAAGATGGACACACTGGATTCTTTTGTACACCCATTTCCAAACACTTTCCTGGTAAAATGTGACTTCTCTCAACTAAATTGAAAGTTTAGCATCCATTACCTAACATATTTACTACATGTATTCAATATACTTTGCGGCCCTTTCTGTGTTCATCCAATATAAAAGCATTATCTGTATACCGTAGCACACAGGTAACACTACAGACTGTTTTGGTGGCCGTGACAGTGATTCTGAGGAATGGTGAAGACATAAGTGTTATTTCACAAGGCAGTGGTACTCTTGGGGACCTTGGGGTTCTCTTTTGATGCCCACGTTTCTCTTGCTCTATTGCCTCATCGCGTTTATGTCTGTGAAGGCATCCTAGTTTTCAGAAAAGTATCTGTTTCTTTGCACCTCTGTAGTTGGGTTGTTACTGATCTGTCTGCCTGATTCTCCATGCAGTCAACAATGGTAGAGAGCTAGGGTTCACCCATTATTCCAATAGAGCTGCTAGACTGTAAACTTATTTAACCCTTTGTTACCTTATCAGGATTCTTTCCTTGTCACAATCCGGTAGATACCTATTGGCCCTACAGTAAGCACAGGTATACCACCTGACCAGCGTGTGAGGGAAAGACAGACAAGAATTCCTATTATTGGCCAAGAACAACAAGCAAGACACTGTACAAACCTAAAACCTCAGTGACATAACCGTCAGTTACACAAACCTTAAATGCTCCGAACCCCAAATCTCACTGAATGCCAAATCACTTGGATTCACCCTGGACACCAACCTCTCCCTCAGGTAACACACTACTAAAAGAAAAGAAAAAATCATCCTTATACCAGCTTCCTCTCCTAAAGAAAGTCAAACCGTTTCTTCCAGAAAGTGACTTCACAACTGTTCTTTAAGCCCTTGTACACCTGCATCTGGATGGTGGTAGTACCCTACTCCATGGTTTCCCAGACTCCACACTGGCACCTTTTATGGGCATCCTACATGCCACAGCACATCTCATCCAGGGTGTGAAGAAACAGGATCACATCACCCCTATCCTGATGGAACTGCATTTGCTCCCCTTGCCAGTCCACATCATTTCCAAAACCAGCTGCATCATTTACAAAACCATCAAAACCAGCACCCCTTCTTATCTTGCAGACAAACTCACCATCTCTGGTGGGTCTTGTTTAACTGCAGTCAGCACACCATCAGACTGCAGAACGGTAAAAAGGAAAAAAAAAACAAGACACGAGGCCTTATCCATTTATACACCCAGAATCGGGAACATCCCTGTATTCATCAGCACTGCCCCAAAGCTGCTTCTATTTAGGGAACAGTTGAAGACTCACTTCTTTAAAGAGCAATACATCACTGTGCATTAAACGTACCTCAGCTTAATTTACTATTACTCTCTGACTTTAAGCTTGCCTTTGCCCCTGTACGGTGCTCCACTGCTTTTTGGCTAGGTTTGCTCTATAGAAATAACATATATACATATACATAGAAGCTATGGACCATTCATCTCTGTCAGCTTACCTGGAGAGAATGTGTGTTAGCCACACAACACAACCTGCCAGACATAGGGCCTGATTCTAACTTTGGAGGACGGTGTTAAACCGTCCCAAAAGTGGCGGATATACCACCTACCGTATTACGAGTTCCATAGGATATAATGGACTCGTAATACGGTAGGTGGTATATCCGCCACTTTTGGGACGGTTTAACACCGTCCTCCAAAGTTAGAATCAGGCCCATAGTCAGGAATTTGATTTATTGTTGTTAGGTACTGCCTCTAAGTTTGCACATACAAGAAATCCACACTGTGATTTTTATTGCTTCATTTAAAGCTGATTGTAGTTCAGAAAAAATGTAAAAGTATTATCATAGATATCAGAACACTTACAACATAAATTAACAATGTAAAAATGATGGAAGCAGACAACATAGTACATATTGTGAGGATCCCTACATGTCTAACTTTAACTATTAAGCATATCATCAAACGTCTAGCGTTCTGTGAGGGTTCAGTATTTATATGTTGTAGCTGCATACCTGAACTACAATTATTTCCAAGTTTCCAACTTGTCTCTGAGACAAGTCTGAGGTTTATTTCTATGCCCATTTTTGTTACCAAGCAATAGCCTTGGCACACTTACACAGAGAAAGCTCTGGTCTGCTTCTTCAGGGATTTGAAGTTTCTTGTTTTCCATCTGAGAGGGCAGTTATTGATAATCTTATATCTTTCTGTTGGGATGGGCCTGTCCCCTGCATGGTGTACAGACATGTTCACTAACTCAGAGTGCCCAACGGTGTGTATCTTGTATCATGGTTTTTAATTTTGGCCCTAGCCTCACACTAATCTAGTGTGTGCAGAGAGGCTTAGACTCGTCCTGTGACGTGAATGAGGTCCTGGAACTGTCCTGCCACCTGGGAAGCTTGTCCTCATTATACAGATGGCGGACTACTGTTCCTGCCATGGATTTAGCACATAGAGAGGTGATGACCCCATACCATGTTTTGTGGATTCATAGTTATGACCAGCCCTTTTAATCTGTGTCACTGAAGTGGAGGCCTACATCCCAAGTGTATGTGTGCGTTCTGTGTATGTGGTCTGGGTGATCCATGTATGGTGTATGTGAGTGAGCCAGAGGAATTTAATCTGTTGGATCCATTTTGGTTGCCCCATGCCTAACTTGTTGCACAGGATGGAGTTGAGATTTTTTTCCTGGACCACGGATTGCATTGCTGATATTCATGAAGCTGGAGGGAAAACAACTAGACACTGCAGTGAGAGGACAAAGAAATAAGCGTAGGCTTTTTCTGAGTGAGGCACTTCTAATTTCTTTCAAATTCTTTGTGAAGCATTGCTATTTGGCAGATGGTAGTGGTGAGGGTGGGACTTGAAACTCTGTTATGCAAGGTGAAGGCGCCCCATTGGGTGATCATCTAGTGTTGTGCAATATTTACTTTGGAACCCACTGAGGATTACATTCCTCTTCCTAGCTCAGTGGTTTAACAGAGCTACAGGATTTTGTTGTGAGCACCAAGAAAATCAATAAGAATACACAAAGGTAATCTTAGTTCAATTCAGACAAGGTATTTGAAGAAAATTGCATATAGGAAAAAGAAGAAGTCTATTAGGGTAACATTCCTCATAGATATTGAATATTACTCATAGAAGGAAACACACTAAATAAACTTTAATATTCTACTAGAAACGGCAGTTGATAGGAGAAAAGAGATTGCTACCTTCATCAAGAAGTGACTGAAGGACCATACAAAAAAGTTGAGTTTTTGTCTAAATGATAAAGGAACTAAGGTGCAGCAAGCATTATCAGTCTTATTGGCAAAGAAAATGAAAGTACAAATATTTACAGATTGAAAGATGAGATTTCTGTAAAGGTTCGGAAGGCAAACTGAATTAGGAGCTGGAGCGGAAATTCTCCATAAGACTTAAAAGTATTCTGATTTTTAAGATCACAATTAAATATATCTCTTGAGACCTGACAAAGTAAAAAATTATCGTGAAGGCTTTTTAATAGGGAGCAGATACTTTGAGGGGAGGGGTGGATTCGTACATCTGGTTTTATTTTCATCTTTGCAACTCTTTTAGAATAATTTGTGTAGTACCCACGGGCCTCTAGCTCCTCCATTAGCAGCCTGAAAAAGGTTACAATCATAGGATCTTGATTACATTTCACATCCTTTGCGAATTGTACTGACCATCATTGAACATTGCCAACATGACCGTCTCCTCCATCTAGGTTCTCTTCCACCTCTTTTCAACTTCATAGAAGTCTATGTTAGTATATCAGCGACACTAGTTAGAAGCTGTAGAATCACATCCCCCCAGAGGTGTTTTAACGAGAGCATAAAATAGAAATGTCTTTGTGACTCGAAATAGAAGATCAAGATGGAGCCATAGATGAATTCAGTTTCGCAAGAACTCCATTTGTGGGCTAACAAATCTGTTTCTATAACATAGTGAAATGTAGAAATTTAGAAATTCACCAATCTGCGGCTAAAATGCCGGAGTCACCTTATCCAGCCAGTGCCTTGATATAATACTGTGACATGTATGACGAGCTGAGAAAAACAATTCCTTAGGATGGATCGTTATTGTAGCCCCATATGACCTGACACGAACAGGATCAAATTGACCAGGACCATAGTGTTATCTGCTTGATTTAACTATCTAGGATGGTTTACAGATCCTTAATTATAAGTCACTACATTATAAATAGATTTTTACATTCTAGAAGCGCATCAACATGATTAGCTTCATTTTATCACTGCCTTGCACAGGAAAGCTCTGCTATTCTCCCAAACCTTTTTCGTTTTTTAGGCGTGTCAATCAGCCCACATTTAGAGAGTGATGTCACGTGTTTTCAGTAATCACTACTACTTGGGATTGTTTTGTCTTCTTTCTGAGGCAATGCAATGTAAAATTAGTACATTACATAGTTGCACATATCACCCAACAGCATCTCTAGGGTCGTAGTTTTGTTTCGCCAATTGTACCAAAACGTATTGTAGCCAAAATAGAAGAATAGCACAGTCTGCATAACCTCTCCCGTTTGAATCTGCTCAAGTAGTCTACATTTGTTATTATTTAAAAAAAGGTATCAGAATGTGCCAATATTTCTGTGCACTTGTTGTCCTGCAGGAATTGTAAACGGTGCTTAGAAGTTTGGATGATGTCATCTAAGTGTAATTGACGTAGTTTGCCATATTTTATACACTTTCCTAACACAATAGAGCTATATATGTTTTATCAGGTTTATCAATATATTGTTGCATTTAAAAATGTGTTTGTACATGGGAAGAGTCTGAATTATTCATTACAGGTAAGAGCAATGTTGATCTCCCACACAATCAAGCCCACAAACCCCCATGAGCAAAAAGGGCCTATCCATGGTAGTTGTGAGGCTCAAAAGTACAGGATTCTCTCAGGGGAAATACACGTACAATATTTTAGTATCACCAAAACAATATTTTGGTCAATAAAGTAATCTGTAAAATTCATAGCTAATTTCATAAAAAATTGTAATGATACAATTACACTAAAACTATACAAACTGGTAAAAGGAATAAGGTTTTATTCTCTTGGATGGAGGAGCCTGGGTTATATGTGCCTTTTCAGGTCAACCAAGATGGATCCCAGGCTGGGTAAAGCCTTGTGGTTCACTCTTGTCATAAGTTTTGCCTTCCTATTTAGTTGTTCTCCTGGAGGTGGAAATGCAGCTGAGGGCTTCACAACTTCCAGTATTTTGAATTGAGGGCTTGAAACCTCCAATGTAAAAAAATCGAAAAACTGTAGCCTCCAAAATAATTTTGCTGTCGGGGTTACTCAGCCACCTCTTTCCACTCACAGGTTGTACATTCAGACTCAGTCACTTTTTTGGACTACAAAATCATCTAGCGGGGTAAAGTTGAAAGTTGTGGTCAAGCAGGGCTCCACATGTTCAGTGCAAGGTTCCACTCAAGCTTTGTTGTGTGCGTCTAAAAGGTGAGAGCAGTATAGACCTGTAAATGGTGTCTTCCTAAGTCATGACTTTCTCAGGTAGCTGTATCACCTTATACTGGACCTTATCAATTGTAACATTTCTAAATCAGAAATTTACAAACAGGACCTATCCCGGGATTCGCGTGATTGATCCAAGGCAGAGGCAGCCTTCCCCAAGCCTACTTGTTTATGGCCACAGACAGAGTCCAATCCAAATGTGCCTGCTAGCTCCTCCTTCCAAGGAGTTCCTTGTAGGCCATAGGAGGCTGGCTTCCTTGGAACGTTTAAGAATCTTGCCAGAGGTTTGGTACGAGGGAGAACATGATTCCTGCCTTAATCCTCTCCAAGGTACCCAGAAAGTAGACATCCCCTCCTTGATCTTATTTTCTTCCCCAAGTACATTAGTGTTCTAATGTCTGTGGGTTGGGAGACTGTTTAATAGTGGCCACCAGGTAGTGATTGGTGATGGATCTAAGAAAGTTCCCACACTCTTTCTCTTTTTTGCAGCACATCCATTGGTTTCATTGTAAAACAATACTTGAAAGTACTATTCACTAAGGCAGAACGTTAGTTCAAGGATTGAATCTCTTCCTCCACTTCTTGGGGATGACACATTAAAATAAGGAAGCATTCTATCCCCACCAGTGGAAAATGTATGCAGGCTGTTTCTTTTCTCATGCTGCATATTCCCCCATGCCCCAAGAAGAAACAGCGTGGTAAGGAACAGGCCAACTTCAAAGGCAGACCCACTCTATCTACCTATTTTTAAATAAACAGGAATATCCGGAGATCTTGACAGTTCTTTGTTTGGCCACTTGTTATCCATGGTTCTCCCCTCTCATTCCTCAGATAAGCATGGATATTCCTGTAAATAACCTCCCAGTCCTTCCTTTCAGGAGTCCTGCAGCAAAGCATCTGCCCCAAAGGCTCTTTGTTTTTATGAAGATATTTCTGAGGGTTGTTAGCACGTATTTGATTATTCCTAGACTGTGAAAATCTAATTACAGTCCTTTCGGGAGGGGAAGCCAGACAGGACCAGTTAAGGGGCTGTCATGGCTCAGGTAGAGGTGATCAACTACTCTACAAACCATCTTTTTTATTTTTATACTGCAAATCTACATTCATCAATGAATCAGCTTTCTGAAGCTTAACAAATTGCTTCAAAAATGCATTATCTTCCCATAATTCAAGTCAGGAAAATATGAATTTCGATACTTGAAATTGGCCTTCACAAACAGGAAAGGCTGCTTCACTCTTTGCAGAAAGAAGACACTTTTGAGTTTTGTTATTGTGTTGATATACCAACCTCATATTTTGGCACGCCTCACATCTATACACTATACACTTATGCTTTGTTTGCTTCAAGCCACATTTTATAGTTGACTTAAATAATGTTAGAAGTAGTATTTTACCAGAGATAAAAAGTATTTTATCAGAAATGTTTGTTTTGACTTGCCCTTGTTGCAACTTTGGCACGCAGCATCTCACGAGTGACATCTGACTTTTATGCCATGTGTGATGTTTTCAGCGCTGCATTACTGATGTTTAACCTTAAGGACCAATATAATAATTGGGAAAAGTCAATTACTTAGCTTGGTTTAGGGATCAGAGCACATGCACTTCAAGGTATTTTGCAGCAGTGTCTCAGTGCTCAAAAACTAAATATACCAGCAAACCAGCCCAAAATAAAATAGAATAACTTTCGAGAGATCTCACAAAAAGTAAGTGTCCCTATAAGTAACTACTAAAGACTTTTATATATTGAATCTTAGTACAGATTAGGGTCCAAGTAATACAACGAAGAGTCACTGTGCCCAAACCTCTATTATCCAGTGGTTTTAATAGAATATATCCTGGGTAGCTGTTTACTTTTGTTAAGTTAGGTAAAGTTGTTAATTTGGTATTAAAGTCACAAAAGTGAACAGTTCATAGCACGTTCATAGCAGGTCTTAGTTCACAAACATAGTAGTTTAGGTGAGGCTGCCTTCTTACAATTAGGGGTTCTGGTAAACGGGGAGTTAATGTTCAAATACTTTCCATTAACACTGTTTGGAATTTAAGCTGGGAACACATTTATTAAGTCTGTAGAAATCTTGATAATTACATATTTCACATATTCTTTATGATACTGGGATAACTTTGGTTTAATACCATCACCTGTTTTTGTAGTGTTCATTTTACAACCTGGAAAAATAATGAATTCCGTAGTTAAGTTTGTCTGTAAATTCAGGTTCTCTTCATTGTTCGTAGTAAGCAGTGTACATTTTCACCTTCTGTGTTTTGCTGATCATAATAATGTTGAGGAATTCTAACTGTGCATTGGAGTGTCAAGGACTGGGCACAGTGAAAGTCGCTGTAGTTTCCCTCTTCACTGGCTGAAGAAAGGTAGACTCCTCCCCTGTGGCTTAACACAAAATGAGGGGGCTCCCTGCAGAATGTGATTAGGGTCCTCCCTGAGTCTCCCATGTCTCACAGATATTCATTAGCCTAGGGCTGAGTCTGGCTCCATTGAAGGTTTGGGGACCCCCGGCACTGCAGGGGCTTCCATTACGCCCTGGCTCCTCCCACATGCCACAGTGCCACCCTGCTCAGTAATGTGTTTGTGAAAGGTGTCAGGTAAGAGGGTCCAGTTAGGACTTAAAACCACAAAGGAAAATAAAAATGAATTTGGCAATATTGATAATCCTTGATTGTAGTTGGGAGTTGATGTAGATGTTAAAAAGCAGTGCCCCAAAACCATCCTGAAATCAGTGTTGTAAAAGAACCAAGGGTATGAAGGGTCTTCTGAAAGAGAACCGAAAGGAATCCTGCTGCAGAAAAAAATAAAAATAAAATCAGGGACAAAAAGATTACTGAAAGGATGATTGTAGGAACCTGGCTCTGTATATACTATATCAAAATTATGACATTGGCGGTAAAAACCACCTACCGCCGCTGTGACGGCCGCCAAAAGACCGCCACCGCGGCTACCATCTGTCCACCAGATTATGACCACAGCCGGACTTCCGCCACTAGAAGGGCAGAAATCTGGCTGTGGTCATACTAGCGGATGGCGGTAAGGTGGCGCTGCTACCACCAGCACCGCCACGGCAGTAGACCGCCGCCAGATGTATCATGACACATGATACGGCCTGGCAATGTTCTGCTGGCGGGCACTGCTGGTGGTAGCAGCACCCCTTCCCATTCCCTGCTGGAAGACCACCTGGATGCAGGTAAATTGGACTTCTGAGAGGGGAGGGGGGTGGGAGGTGTTGTGTGTGTGGTGGGGGGTTTGTGTATGAATATGTGAGTGTGTGCGTGAATGCGTCTGTCTGTGTAGTGTTGTTTGCGTGGGTGTATGCATGTGTCTGAATGTGTGTAAAAATGGAAATGTGAATGCGTGTCTGCATGTCAGTGTGAATATGTGTACGGATGTGTGCGAGAATGAATGGATGTATGCGTGAATGAATGCATGTGTGCCAGTGTGAGTGAGTGGGTGTATGCGTGTGCATGTGTGCCAGTGTGTGCGTTTATTGTGGGAGATCAGAAGGGGGGAGCGTGGATGGAGGGGGTTTATGGGGCGTCTAGGGAGTGTTTGGGGGTTGGGTGATCCTCTTACCAGTGACAGGGAAAGAATTCCCTGTCACTGGTAGGGCCTACCGTCATGGTTTTCGTGGCCTTGGTAACGCCATGAAAACCATGGTGGTAGGCAGGCTCAAAATGCTGCTGGCGGTACAATAGCAGCTGCCAGGCTGGAGATTGTTATCTCTGGCCCGGGCAGCTGCTACCGCCATGGTGGTAGGAATGGTAAATTGGCCGGTTGGCTGCAGCCAACCCGCCAATGTCATAATGTGGCAGTATGTACCGCCAGCGTGTTGGCGGTACTACCGCCCCATTACCAGCTACCGCCGGGGTCATAATGACCCTCATAGTGTGCACAGGGTCCAGGGGTTCCCCAGAGGCTTAACAGAGGCTATAGTAGATAATACTAATGCTCTCTTTTGTGGTACTGTGGTCGAGTAGTTAGGCTTATCAGAGGGTAGTGCAAAGCATTTGTTGTACACACACAGGTGATAAGTGAAGCACACACTCAATAACTAAATCCAGGCCAATTGTTTTTATAGAGCAAAAATATATTTTGTTACTTTATTTGTAGAACCACAATATTCTGATTGCAGGTAAATACATTTGTGAGCATATGTTTCAACACCACTTTGTTTCAATTTGGCAAGTTAAATGGTTTTCAAGTAAATAGCAGTAATCTGTTTTAAAAGTTGACAGTGCAATTTTCAAACACAATTCTGGGGGGAAGAAAAGTTAGTACAAGACTTACCGTTCCAGTCTCCAGTGGGTTAGGATGTCCACAGGGTGGGGTTCAAGTTAACCCGAAACACCCACCACCAGCAACACAGGGCCAGCTGGGTGCAGAGGTCAAAGTTACTGCAAGATTTAAAATCGGCTCCTATGGAGACTGGGGGCACTTGAAATTGGATCTGCCATCAGGTAAGTCCTGGTGTCTTTGGAGGGCAGACCTGGGGAGTTTAGGAGAGTACAGGGGGCCACAGGTCAGCACCAAACACACACTCTTGGTGGCATGGGAGCTGCTGGATGCAGGGTGCAATCTCAGCGTTGGTCTCCCACTGCTTTTGTATAGTGGGACCCCGGGGGTCACAAGTAGGCTGCAGGCTAGGTCCAGGAGGTCGATTCAGGGAAACCACAGGCTGGACAGAGAGGAGGGCCGTCTGCTGCACATTGGTGCACTGGAGGTTGGGTTCCCCAAGCCCAGGGGTCAGCGGGTGCAGGGTACCTTTTGGCGTTAGGTATCTTCATCCGGATGCTTCACTGGCAGGGGGAGTCCTCTGGATTTAGTCTGCAGGCGTCGTTGTGTTGGTTCAGAAGGGTCTAACCTGGGTGGTCACTAGGTCGGAATCACCTGGGGACCTGCTCTAGACCGGTGGGCCACCTGGACACGGGCCAGGGCTCGCGAATCAGGGCAGTTCTGGAGTCCTTTGCTGGAGTTTCTTTGTGGACAGTGCCACTGTCCTCAGGAGATCTTTATCCCCTGGTGGGCAAGCAATCCCCTTGGATGTTTTGAAGCAGTCGCTGGTAGTGCAGGATGCATTGTCTTTTTGTAGCAGGGGCTTCAGAAGCTGTAGAAAGGCCAGTAGGGCTGGGGCCAAATCAGTTGTTGACTGCAGTCTTCTCTTCTGGGGGTCAGCTTAGCAGTCTTTCTTCTTTCTTGTTGTTGTCTCGAGGTCGCCAGGTATCTGGTGAGCTAGGTTCAGGGGAGGCCTTAAATCCTGTAATTAGGGACGTTACAGGGGTCAGTAGCCAATGTTTACTGTCTCCGAGGGTGCTGACCCCCTTCTGGTGTCCACTCCTTTTGGGGAGGGGGACACAGGCTTAACCCAATTAGTCCCTGTCCTTCAAACCATGGTGGAGGATTCTGCAGGGAGGGGGTCACTTTAGCTCTGGACACCTTAGGGTGTTCCTAGCCAAAGTAGTCACTCCTCCAAGATGTTCCTAATTTCCCACCGGACTTGCCACCAAAAGTAGGGTGTTGTCTGGAGGGCGGGCATCTCCACTAGCTGGAGTGCCCTGGTGCATTGTAACAGGAGGCCTAAGCCTTTGAGGCTGACCTCCAGGGGGGAGGTGTGAAGCACCTCCACCCAGTGCAGGCTTCCTTTCTGGCCTCAGAGAGCACACAGGCTCTCACCCCATGAGGTCAGAAACTTGCCTGGAAGTGGCAGGCCGGCACAGACAGGTCAGTCCTGTACTAGATGTTTGTTTAACATACAGGGGGCATCTCTAGAATGCCTTGTGGGTACATTTTACAATAAATCCCACACTGGCATCAGTGTGGGTTTATTGTGTTGAGAAGTTTGATTCCAAAATTCCCAGACTTCAGCTAAGCAATCATGGTGCTGTGGAGTTCGTAATGACAAACACCCTGCCCATGTTCTTTATATGGCAACATTGCACTTACAGTGTCTAAGAATGGCCTTAGACAGTTTAGGGACATATTGCTCATGCATCTATGCCCTCACCTGTGGTATAGTGCACCCTGCCTAAAGGCTTTAAGGCCTGGTAGAGGGGTCACTTACCTATGCCACAGGCAGTGGTTTGTGGGCATGGCACCCTGAGAGGGTTGCCATGTCGACTTTGTCTTTTTCTCCACACCAACACACGCAAGCTGTAATGGCAGTGTGCATGTGCTTGGTGAGGGGTCCCTTAGGGTGGCATAATACGAGCTGCAGCCCTTGGGCTGCCATCCTTGGCCACAGGGCCTTTGGTACAATGGGCACCTTTTAGAAGGGACTTAGCGGTGTGCCAATTGTGGGAACAATTGTACAGTTTGAGGGAAATAACACTGGTGCATGGGCCTGGTTAGCAGGATCCCATCACACTCAGTCAAGTCAGCATCAATATCAGGCAAAAGGTTTGGGGGTAACCATGACCAAAAGGGCACTTTCCTACAGTGATAAACGCAAAATCAGGCAATAAATTGTGTTGCAAAGAATCCTTCTCTAGCCCAAGCCTCCAAAGATATGACTTAAGAAGGAAATGATGCAACAGGAAAAAAGAGGGGCAACCATCTTCAAGAGGCATGGATAAACGTTTGTTCATGACCACTATTCCAAGAGACTATTTTTCCCTGAATAGCAGGTGAAGGAGAAGCCCATATTTCACATCCCTCACACCCTCCTACTGTGCCAACTGCCCCCTACTCTTAGCGCTCAACAGCACTTTTGCAACAGCTCACCAAGTGCGTGTCACCATGTAGTTGCTGGCACCGGCCACGGGGGCTAGGGGTAACTCCCAATGCACTCCGTAGCTAGAATAAAAAATCCAGTCTTTTCCTTGCATGACGTGTGGCCAGAGTTTGCAGAAAGTTCGATATTTAGGACAAATGGCACTGATGATAGCCAACAAGCTTGCTGCAGTCTTTAGTTGTTTCTATAGTTCTTTGTTCCACATACATAATTTCCAACTATGTTCTGAACCAAAAATGGGTAATAACTACTATACCCCATTTCCATTTCTCCTTGCTCCTTGCAAGATGTGCAATCATAAATTGAGCTATTCTGGAGTATCAAGGTTCGGGAGGCTCCCAGTACACTTTTGCGTCATTGCTGCTTCTGTGAACTTCGCATCATATTGACTGTTGGCAAGGCCCATTTCTTTTTTACACAAAAAGAAGCATAAACCCCATTAGTAAAACCTGGCATCAGTGTCTGTAGGCAAAGTCTGCTTGGAGAACAAATTCACTACAAGATGATGCCGTTTATGCCGTTTTGCCTGGTTGAGGGTGCCGGGTCGACGCTGATGATGTCTCCTCGAGGTATGGCGTCACCATCTAGATCCGTGGCGCCGTTGCTATCTCCGCGTCAGCCGACGCCGATACTATCCCCTGGTTAGCCGGCCCTATTACCTGCATGCCAGTCAACTCCAAAGAAGGCGCCGTTGGAGTCCGTGTCGGCGCCGGGTCCGATTGATTCTCGGATCCATCTATCTTCTTCTGTGCCCGGTCGGGATTCAGAAGCGGTGGCTTCAGCATTGGTGGATTCGATGTTGACGCCGAGGATAGAATCCCGCTTGAGATCTCGGAGGAAGGCCTTGCATCTCCTTGAAGAAGAAGGATACCGGCAATTGGAAGAGGGCGAGCTTGTAGAGCCTTTGGATGAATACCAAGGATTGGGGTCAGCCAGTGGGCTGGATATTTCCCCAGGATGGGACATCTCATCTCCAGGGGAATTTACGGAGGAGGCAGCGTCATTCCATTCGGTCATTAGAAAGGCAGCGGACTATTTAGACCTGCCTTTATCTGCAGCAGAGGTGAAGACAAATCTGCTGAGGTACTGCATCCCTCTACATCCTCAGCTGATCCTTTGATGCCCTTCAACGAGGCATTGTTGGAGCCTATTATGGACTTGTGGAGGAAACCAGTTTCACCTCCGGCTGTGAATTGAGCTGTAGCAAGGAGGCATAGGGGAGCACCCGGGGATCCTGGGATCCTGGGTTCCTATCACGTCATCCAACCCCGGAGAGTTTAGTGGTTCAATCGTTTTGCTCCACAAAGTCTGCTCCTGGTTCGTTCCCTGTAGCCCCGTCTGATAGAGAGTCCAAACGAATGGAACAGACTTCAAAAAAGATCTTTTCGTCTTGCAGCATGACGCTCAAGGCTGCAAACGCTACCTGTGTGCTGGGCAGGTATGTCCATGCCCTTATGGACTCAGCTAAGGCTATGGTTGGGGATCTGCCACAGGATACACAGAGACCTTTTGGAACACTCTTTGGATGCACAGGCTGCAGCGCAGCTGATTATTCAATCTGGCCTTGATACAACAGACTCAGTTGCCAGGGCGATGGGGACATCTGTTGCTACAAGGAGGCACGCCTGGCTGAGGTCCTCCGGATTCTCCTCGGATGTACAGACCACCTTACTAGACTTGCCCTTTGATGGTGAAAGGCTGTTCGGGGAGAAAGCAGACTCTGCCCTTGAACGTTTTAAGGAGAGCTGGGCTACAGCAAAGTCCTTAGGCTTACAGGCTACCCCTACTGCCCCTTATAGGTCTTTTCGCAGGTTCAGAGGGTTTGGTCGTAGGGCGGTTTTTTGGAGGCCCCAGAACTCTGCCCAACAACCTGCCAATCCATCTTATCGATCCTTTAGAGGACGTGGGAGGGCTAGAGCTAGAGGGGCAGCCCAGCAGCACCCTTCTTCATCATCCTCTTCCTCTGGTGGACAACAGCAGGGGAAGCAGCCCTAGTTTTCCCCACTTTATCGAACATGCCTCTCTTGTAGGGAGAAGGCTTCGTCTTTTTCTCTGCGAGTGGGAGTTGATAACAACAGACTCCTGGGTGTTGAATATTGTGGAAAAAGGATATGCTCTCCCCTTTCAGGAGTTCCCTCCTCCCCTCCGCCCCTCCCTCGTTTTGTTCAGAAGACCATCTCCTGTTGTTGCAACAGGAGGTTCTGGCCATGTTATCAAAGGGTGCGGTAGAGTTGTTTCCAAAGCAGGAAAGGGGTCAGGGTTGTTATTCAAGATATTTCCTGATCCCCAAGAAGGACGGTCGCCTGAGACCGATCCTAGACCTGAGGATTTTGAATTGGTTCCTCAAGCAGGAGAAATTCAAAATGCTGACTCTGGCGTTGAACAAAGAAGATTGGATGGTGTCTGTCGACTTGCAGGATGGGTACTTTCATATCCCTATACTCAAGTCGCACAGGAAGTATCTCCGGTTTGTGGTGGGGCCGCAACACTACCAGTTTGCGGTCCTTCCGTTTGGGCTTACATCAGCACCTCGAGTCTTCACAAAGGTGATGGCGGTGGTTGCTGCACATCTCAGGCGGAAGGGAATAGCGGTATTCCCTTACCTGGACGATTGGTTGGTCAAAGCCAAGTCTCCAGAGCTTGTGCTGCATCACCTGCAGGTGACAACCCAGTTGTTGTTCGATCTGGGGTTTTTGGTAAACGTGCCCAAGTCTCACCTGGAGTCCTCTCAACGCCTCCTGTTCATAGGGGCAGTACTGGATACAACATTGTATCGGGCCTACCCTCCGCCTCAGCGGATTCGGGACATTCAGGCGCTGATTCCAATGTTTCAAAATGGAGCGATTGTTCTGGTCCTCAAGGTCTTACGCCTGCTTGGTCTCTTTGCTTCTTACATTCTGTTGGTCGCTCATACGCGCTGGCATATGAGGGCTCTTCAGTGGTGCCTCTGCAGGCAGTGGTTTCAGCACAAAGGTGATCTCGAGGATTCGATAAGGATCTCCAAGGACACTGCAGCAGATCTCCAATGGTGGGCAGTTGTCGGCAACCTTTCCCAAGGAAGGCCGTTCTCACTACCACCTCCAGTGGCCACAGTTGTTACAGATGCCTCCACTCTAGGATGGGGTGTTCATCTGGGGGATCTGGAGATCAAGGGTCATTGGTCTC
Organism: Pleurodeles waltl; assembly: GCF_031143425.1. Classification (NCBI taxonomy): domain Eukaryota; kingdom Metazoa; phylum Chordata; class Amphibia; order Caudata; family Salamandridae; genus Pleurodeles; species Pleurodeles waltl. The sequence continues at coordinate 906,246,826 of NC_090450.1, forward strand.
CGGTGGAACAGATGTTTCATATCAATCTGTTGGAACTGCAGGCAATATGTCTGGCTCTCAAGGCCTTCCTCCCTTCCCTTCGTGGTCACTTGGTTCAAGTCCTTACAGACAACACTACTGCAATGTGGTACGTAAACAAGCAGGGAGGAGTAGGGTCGTACCTTCTCTGCAGAGAAGCTCTGCGGCTCTGGTCCTGGGTTCAGGACAATCAGATTTGCTTGATAGCAAATCATTTGGCCAGGGTTCTGAACGTACGTGCGGACAGTCTCAGTCGTCACTTCTCGGCTGATCACGAGTGGCGTCTTCATCCAGACCTAGTCCAGTACATCTTCGAGATGTGGGGGTCTCCGCAGGTAGATCTATTCGCCACTCGGGAGAATGCGCACGGCCCGTCGTTCTGCAGTCTCCAGTATCCGTTGCAAGGAGCGTTGGGGGGCGCGTTTCAGATACCCTGGGACGGTCAGGTGTTTTACGCGTTTCCCCCCATACCCTTGATTCCTCGGGTCCTGAGGAAGATTCGCCAAGACAGGGCCCAAGTCATCTTGGTGGCACCGGATTGGCCGAGAAGGGCGTGGTACACAGACCTTCTACAACTCTCAAAGTGCCCTCCGCTCCGTCTCCCGCTCAGGGCAGACCTCCTCTCGCAGTCGCAGGGGCAGGTTCTACACCCCCACCTCCAGATCCTGCACCTTCATGCCTGGAGATTGAACGGGGCAACCTGAGTTCCTTTTCTCTCCCACCACTCCCTACATCGACTGTAGTGGATGTTATTCTATCGTCCAGACGGCACTCCACTAAATCCATTTATGCCGGTAGGTGGGCTAAATTTGTTATTTGGTGTGGAGAGAAACAGAAAGATCACTTTTCAGATGTTTTGTTATTTGCTCTTGATTTAGCAAAGAAAGGCTGTTCAGTGGCTACAGTTAAAGGTTATTTGGCTGCTCTAACGGTTTTTCTTTGCCTCCCGGACCAGCCCTCTTTATTTAAATCTCCGATTGTAAATAGGTTTATTAAGAGCTTGCTTAATAAGTTTCCTCTCACACCCTTTCACATGTCTCAGTGGGATTTAAATCTTGTTTTAACATTTCTGATGGGTTTATCGTTTGAACCCAAGCATTCATGTCCTTTAAGGTATTTGGTCCTTAAGACTGTCTTCCTTATTGCTATAAACTCTGCTAGGAGGGTTGGTGAGCTTCAAGCCCTTTCTGTAAAGCCCCCCTTTACCTTATTTTTCCGTGATAAAGTGGTACTATAAAACCAGGGTGGCTTTCCTGCCAAAAGTTGTCACTCCTTTTCATATAGGGCAAACTATTACCCTTCCCTCTTTCTACCCTCCTCCCCACCCCTCTAAAGAAGAAGAGAGACTCCATTGATTGGACCCTAGAAGGGCTCTAAGTTTTTTAATATGGAGAGGACGAAAGACTTTCGCATGGAGGATCAGCTGTTCGTTAGGTATGTTGGTCAGTAGAAGGGCAGAGCAGTCCATAAAAGAACAATCTCCAGGTGGGTCATTCTTTGTATAAAAGTTTGCTACTCACTGGCAAAGAAAGTTCCTCCTGAGGGCATCAGGGCCCACTCCACCAGGGCTAAGTCGGCCACTTCGGCCCTGGCAAGGGGAGTCCCGGTGGTGGACATTTGCAAGGCGGCAACTTGGGCGTCCCTCCATACCTTTGCAAAGCATTACTGCTTGGATGCTGAGGTTCAGAGGGACTGCCATTTTGCACAATCTGTCTTACAGGATTTCTTGGTGTAATCAGACAGGCACCCACCTCCGAGTGCAGTACTGCTTTGGGACTCTATTCATAAGGTGAAGAATCCACAAGTAATTTGTATCCATCAGAAGAGCAAGTTACTTACCTTCGGTAATGCTTTTTCTGGTGGATACAATAGCTACCTGTGGATTTCTCATGGTTCCACCTGCCCCCTCGTTGCCTGTCTGTTTGCACTAGGATTTGTCGTTGTATAGATATATGTGTATATTGATATTTTGTTTCTGTATATATAAATAATATTATTTTTTTAGTATGATGCATCATGAACTTTTTATGCAAACATGTATTTATTTGGGTTATTGTGGAAGTCGGTTCTTACCTGTTCGCCTCAAAAAAGGCACGTAAAAAATCGGTGAAACTGACGTCAGCACGCCGGCGAGGACCTCTTATTGGCACGGTGACGTCAGACGGAGTTGCGTGGAGCTGTGCAATTGTGATGTCCTCGTTGACGTGGAGGGCTAGGAAGAAGACTTTCCGTCGGATGCTGGCTCAAGGACGAATTCATAAGGTGAGGAATCCACAGGTAGCTATTTTATCCACCAGAAAAAGCGTTACCGAAGGTAAGTAACTTGTTCTTAGGGCTGTTTTTTGGTCTTGAAAGTTTTTTTAAAGAGGCTTCTAACTTTTATTTCGTATCCATACAAATGAACTCTATTATCCTTGACCCCCGTTTGAAGTCAGACTGATTGGAGTGACAAACAGTAAGATAGACAACCAAAGAAATCTGGATGGAAACATTTAGAGCAGCACATTTATAACTACAATACATATATTTGCCATATTGTGTTGCAAACATAGCCATAACAATATATTGTCAATTAAGCAGTTCACAGCTAACAATATTACACCTTTTTCATGACGGTAGATGCTTTAATATTAGTATGTCATGATAATGTGTGTAATGTCCATGCAAAGAATGGGATAGGGGAAATCAGGGCTCGCTCATCAGATGGAAATAACAGTTCCAGCATATGCATACTCCAATCCGTTAGATCATCTTCTAGTGTACTGTCCTTACTCAACAATTTCTCATGTGTCACTTCAGCAGTAGAACATTCCAGTGCATCTTGAAGTCAACTTTGTATTTTAGGGCTACGATGGGTCAATGAATCACAATTCTCCTGTAATGCAATTTATGCTGCTTTTCAATGAGAGAAATAACAATGCATGCTTAGGGAGTTACTTGAAAATTCAATTGTGCATTTAGTTTATGTCTATCAGCAACCTCCCTACTATACTCTTAGGGAATTGACCCGGTAAGGTTGATGTTATAAAGAAGAAACAAAGGCAAGGACAGGGCTGAAGTCTTTATTCTAGGTCTTCATTTTCCATCTCCATCATTTCCCTGTCACCTCTTCTCAGAACTCCTCACCAACATTCTAAGGTAGACTGTATTCCTCAACAGAAGGAATGGACCATAAGTAGAATCAGGCAGGGAAGCTTAGGGGAATAAACCATTATCTATAAATGCTATCCTGATAGATTATAACTTTTAACGTGGAAAAATAATAATAATAATAAAGAATGTACTATTGAGCACTATAACCGGTTAGTATATTACAACACATCTTCCCCCTTACATTTTTTTTGTTCAAATATTTTTTGGTGACGTTAACCCACAAGGGAATCACTTTTCTATAATGTAGTCCTTGTGCCAAGCCGGAGGGTTTTGTGTTCTACTGTTGATGTCCAGGACATGTGACTTATTTAGGTGATTGTTGCTGTTTGTGTTGGTTGTGACCGGATAGTGTCTGGATAGTCTGTCCATGCTCCATTTTGTGCCGTAGTCCATCACTGCTGTATTTTGTTTTATGTCAATAATGCGTCTTGGTTCATAAAATTCGGAATCACCATTGTGTCTGCCTATGGGTTTTCTGACACCATGCCTAATCACCCACTTCCCACTTTTGTGATTTCATACTATGTTTATAGTCATAATGCTCCTTGTATTTTCTTTTGGTATGATAATACTTTGCCTCTTCTCACATGTATATTGTATTCCACCTTTTCCCCTCCTCCCAACCAGCAAGGAAAAAAATTGGTGCAAGGTTTTCTTCTTTTCAAAGAGGAGAATGGTGATATACCTGTTACTTGGTTTGGTGTGATATGATATGCCCAAAGCATGTCTTATATGGCTCTTTCTTTTTGAAGGTGATTTGTACAAGCTAGTTGAACATATTATTTTATAATTTTATTGATTCTTTTGACAAGGCCATTGGCCCTACGGGCAGCGTAAAGCTGTTTTTAGATGAGTTATATTTAAATGGGATAAGAAATCATTCAACGCTGCTGATGTAAATTGTACCCTATTGACAGCTATAATGGTTGATGGTATGCCTTTAGTGGTTAAAGTGTCTCTTAAGAAATTTATGAGGGACTCTGTAGTGATGCTGTTTACTAACCTGATAACTACCCAACGGGATTGATAGTCAATTAAAACAAATACAGAACGTTTCATCAGACCCCTGTGGTTCATGGGGCCAATAATGTCTAATGCAAGCTTTTCCCATTGTTTGTCGGGCACCGGTACTGGTGATCAGGGAGTATTACGAATAGTTTGGGATTTATCACTTTTGGCGCATATGGTACAGCTTTTTACTTTCGATTCCACTGCAGAATCCATGTTAGGGAACCAATAATGTTCTCTACGTCTAGACTTGGTAAGACTCCTTCCTACCTAAATGTCTTTCATGTACTAGGTCAATAACTTTATTTCTTAGTTCTTCTGGGGGTATTATTTTATCATTTCACATGATCAACTCTTTGTTAATGTTGATTTCATGGCACACCTCCCAGAATTGTTGAATTTCCTCGTTTACTCCTTTTTTTTTGTTGATCGGGCAACCCTTGAATAATGTATGTCCTGAGTTGTTGTAACGTTTTATCCTTTTCAAATTCGTCATCTAATTCTTTGGTATTAACGGCTGTGGAATGAATCTCTAAGATGGGGTACTCCGGTGTTTCATATTCTTCTACTTTATTAAGGGGAACTCTGGATAGGAAATCTGCAGCTGTGTTTAAATTTTCTGGAGCATTCTCTATGTTGAAATAGGGACTTTCTAAACCTAATACCCATTTAGCAATACAAGATGTGCTGCTGGAAGCTCCCTTAAGACTAAACATATATGTGAGGGGTTTGTGGTCAGTATGTATTTTGAATTGCAATCCCCATAAAAAGAATTTGAAATGCTTTACTGCCCAGAAGCATGCTAGGGATTCCTTTTCAATTACTGAGCAATTTTCTTATGACTTGGTGAGAGCACAGGAAGCAAAAGCAACAGTTATTTCTTTATTGTCAATTATTTGGTAAAAAGTGGCTCCAATACCCTTGTTACTGGCATCAGTGGTGAGTATTGTTTTCCTGTTGGGATCAAAATTGTACAAGTAAGGATCCCAGAGGATTGCTTCTTTTAATTTTTCAAATGACTTTTGATGCTCCTCTGACCATTTGTAAAGCACATGGTTCTTTAAAATTTCCCTCAAGTTATGGGTGAGGTCAGTGAGATTTGTAACATACTTGGCCATATATTCTGATAGACCTAAGAAGGATTCGAGTTCCTCCTTGTTTTCTGGGGCATGGGCTTTTTTTATAGCGTCTAGCAAACACACCTTAGGTTTGAATCCTTCTTTAGAAAGTGTATGTCCTAAGTAGTCCACTGCGTTAACCCCAATTTGACATTTATCTTTTTATTAGTATTAGACCTGCTTCTTTGAATTTTGTGAGGACTCTGCATAATAACTTGTCATATTCTTCCACTGTAGCACCATACACCAGGACATATCTTGGAAACACATTGTTTTGGGGATACCTGTAAGATTTGTAGCATTCTTTTTTTGGAAGACAGCTGCCGCTAATGCAAGGCCAAATGGCATCCTGCAGAACATGTAAGTGCCCATAGGAGTGGTAAATGCTGTCAACCATCTGGATTCTGGGTGCAATTCGACTTGATGATAAGCCGTCGATAGGTCTAGGGCAGTGAAACATGTGGCTTCCCCGATTGTGCTAAACATTTCATTGATGCCTTTCGATCCGTATATTTTTATTAAGGTCACGTAAATCCACACTCAGTCTGATCTCGTCACTGTGTGCTTTTTTTGCTATCACAACTGGGGCTAACCAGTCCGAACCATCTATAGGTTGTATTACACCTAAATTCTGTAGTTTGTTCAGCTCTTTTTTCAGTGGTCCCCACATTAGGTGTGGTATAGGTCTAGTTTTGTGTAAGTGGGTTTTGCTTTTTCTTTAAGCTTGATTTTATCTTGGAATTGTTTGAGAACTCCTAAACCTTCTGAGAATACTTTGGGAAATGCATTACATATTTGGTCCCCTGATATGGATTGATTGATGGTTAGGACTTGTTCTGGGTCATTGGGATCTAATTTTATCCCTAATTCTTTTTGATGTTGCCATCCAAGGAGGTTGGACCCTTCCTCTACCACGTATATTTTGCCAATAGGAGAGCAATTCTTGATATTAATGTGTGACTTCACCATACCCTTAATAGGAATGGGATCTTTTGTTGTTTCGCGGCCCGAGAGGAAAGATCGGCTTGGGACGCGGTTGGAGCTGCGGTTCATTTTCTCGGCCGCAGGGCGTGCCGCGCCCCCCTTTTTCCACTATTATCTCGTACGAGGCCCTAGATTGGGGATCGGGCCTCGGCGAGTTCAGGGCGTGGCGCGCCCTCGAAATTAGGAGTGGGCCCCCTGACTTACTTGGTGTTACCTGTTTTTTGTGTCTTCTTTTCTCTTCTTGAGCCATGTTCTTCTTTCTCCCAGCATGCCTTTCTTCTACCTCTTCCCCTGCATGCATTAGGATCCTTTTCTAAAATGGCATCTTCATCTAAGTTCTCCTATGGTCCTTTCTCAATCCAACATAGCGTTTTTCTTCTTCCTGTCTGTCATTTCCTGTTTTAGGCTATATAAGGAGTGGGATGATTCTTGCTCTCCTTGCGCTGCAGCACTTCCTTTGGTGGTGATCATGCTCAGGTTGTTTTTTCCTCCTGCCTTTTTCCTTCTCCGGTTCCAGTTTCTTCCAGTATTTGTTGTCTTTTTATTGGAAGACTTACCTTTTTGCTTATTCTCTGTTCCAGGGAGTTCCAGCCATAGAGTTTTTTCCCTTTGGTTTTTTTTCCTCTGGGACTCCTGGAGGGCAATGACTGCCTTTTGACATCCCCTTGTCAGCAGCACCGTGGCTACCAGAAAGGGCCGCCCTTACCTTGGTCAAGGCAGAACCTACAAGAATCGAGACCACTTTGCAGTTTCAGTTGGCCTGAGTCGTAAGCAACGAGTGTTCTGTGACAGATTGCAGTGCCAAGAGAACCAGTGTTCGTCAAGCAGTATGGAGAATACCCTGACAGCTGCTGCAGAAACCAACCAGTCGCTACTCATAACCATCCAACAACAGGCCCAGGAACTGCAACAATTATGAAATGAAAATGCGGCTTTCCGACAAGCTTAGGTTTCCCGAACAACAGATGTTCCCACTGTCTCAGCTAATATACCACGTTTTTTTAGGCGCTCCCATCAAGTTGCATGAATTCCTTGATGCCCTGACAGTCTATTTTGCATTCCGACTGTCCCAATTTGCACAAGATAAAACTAAAGTGGGATATTTAATTAGTGCCCTGTCTGGTCCTGCTTATCCTGTGCTGTCTGACCATTCAGCTTTTGTCGCTGCCTTTAAACAAATGCTTGAACGCCCTGGATTGGAGTCGTCTGCTGAGGAAGCTTTATGTGATATCCAGCAAGGAACCCAGGATGTTCTACAATATATAATGCATTTTAGACAACTGGCAGCAGAGACTACTTGGGTAGAACGTACTCTTGTAACCCTTTTTCATAGAGGTCTTCGAGAAGAGTTAAAAGATGAACTGGTACATTCAGCTAGAGTAGAAGATTTACGAAGGTTAATAGTTTTAGCGCTCTCCATAGAGTATCGTCTACAGGAACGCAGACTGGAAAAGAGAAGAATAGTGGACCATCTCATGCAGGGAACCCACATACCATCATCCATCGTTCCGAAGAGTCTCGACATGAATTGAGAGACGCGACAGAAGGAGGACCAGTGCAAATAGACACCGCTCGTGGACCTCTAACTGCTAGTGAACATGAAAATAGACGAAGAAAAGGACTATGGGCCTCATTATGACCCTGGCAGATGCGGTTATTTTGGAGAAAGGTACTGCCAACAGGCTGGCGGTACTTTTCCCCAAAATATGACATTGGCGGTTTGGCTCAAGCCAAACCGCCAATGTACCAATCCGTCCGCCAGGGAGGTAACAGCCGCTGGGCTGGAGACTTCGGTCTCCAGCCCGGCGGCTGTCATAATCCCACCCTCGGAATTATGACCCCACCTACCGCCATGGTTTTCGTGGCAATTTTACCGCCACAAAAACCATGGCGGTAGGCACTATCAGTGCCAGGGAATTCCTTCCCTGGCACTGATAGAGGTCTCCCACACACCTACACGCGCAGACATACACACTCAAACACACATGCATACCCACCTCCACACACACACACCGCAACACACACTAACATACATAAAAGCACATTCACATGACACAATATACACGTACACTCGCACCCATTCATACACACACACCTCACACCCGCATGCACGCATACAAAAACAATCACACACACCCCCACACACACACACAACACCCTCCACCCCCTCCCCCTGTTGGAGAACCCGACTTACCTGCTTGCAGGGGGTCCTCCGGCAGGAGATGGGACATGGTGCTGCTGCCAGCGGAACACCGCCAGGCCGTATCAAGTGTCATGATACGGTCAGCGGTGTTCTCCTGGTGTGCCGCTGCTGCTGGCAGCAGCGCCACCTTACCGCTGTCCGCCACCATGACCGTAGCCGGAATTCCGACAGCCTTCTGGTGGAATTCCGTATATGGTCATAATATGGTGAATGGTAGGTAGCCACGGCAACGGTCTTTTGGAGGCCGTCGTAGTGGCGGTAGGCTGGATTTACCGCCAGTGTTCTAATGAGGGCCAATGTCTTTATTGTTGAGCTTCTGGCCATTTGCTTTTTACCTGCCCAGTCTGTTCTGTGAAGTCTTCGGGAAACGCCAATTCCTGTCCTCTGTGAGAAGGGAGGGGACGGGATTCTCTGAGATACCTTCTATTTGTTCTTCCAAACAAGATGCAACTGCCCTGTTTCTTTGACCTATTACACCGAAGTTACCGGATGGTCGGGAAATAAGGGATTTGGCATTGTTGGACTGTGGAGCCAGTGGAATCTACCTGGATGAGACATGGGCCATAGAACAAAACATTCTGCGTATATCTAAGGACATTCCAGAACAAGTTCATACAGTTGATGAATCTCTATTAGCTTCCGGTCCTGTCATCAACACTACTTCTACCTTATGTCTGTGTTTTGGAAAACATTAGGAACATGTCTCTTTTGATCTGATCTCCTCTTCTAATCATACAATAACCCTGGGAATATCCTGGTTTACAAGGCATAATCCTTATATCACTTGGGAAACCAGAACTATTTCTCTTTCCTCCCAGTTCTGTCAAGACCATTGTTATACCTCAGAAACATATAGGCCACCAAAGAAAATGTTATCAACGGCACCAGAAGTAGGTTGTTCCATAAACTATATTCAAGGGGTACCTAGTCACTATCTGGATTATATAGATGTGTTCCAAAAACCTACAACACCAGTACTGCCTCCACATAGAGAATACAACTGTACCATTTCCCTGGAAAGTAGAATGTACTCTCTTTCCGAACCTGAAAAGAAAATACTCAAGGAATACCTGTGAGAAAGTATACAGAGTGGTATAACTGCACTATCTTCTTCCCCCGCTGGGGCTCCACTCTTCTTCGTGCCTAAGAAGACGATGAATCTATGTCCCTGTATAGACGTTAGTGGATTGAATAAAATTACCTGAAAGACCAATATCCACTACCTCTAATAAAAGATATTTTGGAAGCAGTCAGAGAGGCGCAGATATTTACAAAGTTAGACATTACCATCTTTTAAGAATAAAGGAAGGTGATGAGTGGAAGACCGCTTTTCGTACACCCTTTGGTCATTACGAATATCGAGTAATGCCCTTTGGTTTAACCAATAGCCTTCTATTTTTCAGAGATTCATGGATTCAGTATCTTCTGACCTCCTAAATCACACCGTATTAATCTACCTAGATGATATCCTAAAATATTCCAAACATCCGGAACATCACACCATACATGTAATTCAAGTGGTAGACAGATTTAGGCAACATCAACTCTTCTGTAAATTCGAGAAATGTGAATTTAACAAGACAGAGATGAAATATTTAGGGTATCATATTAGTCAAGTTGGTATTTCCATGGACCCTGAGAAAGTTCAGGCCATCCTAGACTGGCCATCCTCCTCTTCTATCAGAGAAATTTAGTGTTTTTTAGGACTGCCCAACTTTTATCGCCAATTTTCTTCGGATTTCGTCAACAAATCACACAAATCACACAAACTCTTAAAAAACATAGTTTACGAAACAATTTTATCTGGACCAATGTGGCTGAAAGCACATTCAAAAACTTGAAATGTGCTTTTACCCAAGCTCCTATACTACGGCACCCGGACACCAGCAAACAATTTATCCTAGTCACTGATGCTTCAGAAAGAGCTATAGGGGCCGCATTATTTGAAAGACAGGACGATGGATTAGAACATCAGATTTTTTTATCTGTCCCATGTGCTATCTGATTCTGAGCACAATTATTCTGTTTTTGAACGAGAACTTCTAGCTCTAAAAACAGCATTTCAGGAGTGGATACAATTTCTTATGGGTTCTAGAGAACCATTTGAAGTGAGAACAGACCATTGAAATTTACAGTGTTTACGAAATTTTCAATGTCGGAACAGTCGCCAAGCCCCTTGGGCTTTCTTTTTTAGTGAATTTGATTTTTATATCACCTATATACCGGGTTCTCAAAATATTCTGGCGGACGCCCTGTCACAATGCTACCCTGAAGGTATAAATTCCCCTTCTCAACACCTCATTGAACCAGAAAAAATTATTGGACTAGTGTAGTCTTTCTGTGATATAAAGTACAATCTGAGTACTCAACCCTCTCAGAACTGGAAATGAAAGGTCTACGTCCAAAATGACGCAAGGTTAAGGGATATTACTACCATAAAGATGCGTTGTTCCTACCTTCTAAGATAGTGCAAAGGAAAGCACTACAAATGTGTCATGACTCCCCTGTGGCCGGCCATCTTGGTATCAAAGCCACACAGGAATTACTCCTTTGTTCCTTCTGGTGGCCTATACTTAAGCAAGATACTGAGAATTATGTGGTGTCTTGTCCCATCTGTGCTCAAGTAAAAATCCCCATACCAAGCCTGCAGGACTGCTTCAACTTTTACCTGTTCCACCAGCCTCTTGGCATACCGTATCAACTGATTTCATGTGTTCCTTACTTCCCTCAGCAGGGAATCGAGTTATAATAGTGACTGTGGATTCATTTACTAAGATGGCTAATTTTACTACATTAAAGAAACTATTCACATCCAAAGAATTAAGTAAAATCTTTATACAAGAAAGTTTTCATCTCCATGGTCTCCCTCAAGTTATTGTTTCAGACCGTGGCCCTCAATACATCTCACGTTTTTGGAAGCATTTCTGTGAAACCCTACATATCGAGGTAGCCTTATCTTCTGGATATCATCCTCTTACAAATGGGCAAATGGAACGCCTGAATCAAGGACTCGAACAATATCTACGCTGTTTTTGTAATACCACTCAGAGTAACTGGTCCACATATTTACTATTGCTGAGTTTTCATATAATAATACAGTACATAGTGCCTCAAAAGTCACTCCTTTTTTCTGCTCATATGGTTTTCATCCCAAGTCTCTTCCTGCTATTCTAAAAGACTCTTCTACACTTCCTGCAATCACCTCATTTTCTTGGAAATTACATAAAATTCAACGCCTTATTCCTTCTAACCTTTTGTCTACCAAACAACAAATGAAAAGGATGGCTGCTCAGAGACGATGTGATGCTCCATCTTATCAAATCCAAGACAAAGTCGAGCTTTCTTCCAGATTTTTACCCCTCTCTCTGTCACAAAATAAGTTCAAACCCCGCTATTATGGACCCTTTTCAATTCTTCAAAAGATCAATCCAGTGTCCTTCCGTCTTCGTTTGCCTCAAATGTGGAAAAAACATCCTGTATTTCACGTCTCACAACTGAAGCCCTATAAGCCTGACCCTTTTCATAGATAATTTACCTGTCCTCCTCCTTTGTTAGTGAATGACGAACCCGAGTATGAAGTCCAAGAAATATGTGATTCCTGTATATTCCGAAACCATCTCCAATATCTCATTCATTGGAATGGTTATCCTCTTAGCGAGTGTTCTTGGGAAGATGCCTCTTCTGTTCACGCTCCTCTTTTGATCCGTCGTTTTTTTCCGTCTGTATCCGAACAAACCTGGGGCTCTGGGGGCGGGGACCTACTGTTGCACCGCAGCTTGAGCAGAAAGATAAGTGTGGAAGCAGTTGGAGCCGCAGTTTATTTTCTCGGCCACAGGGCCCCCTTTTTCTGCTATTATATCGCACGAGGCCTTAGATTCGGCATCAGGCCTCGGCGAGTTCAGGGCCCGATGCGCGCTCAAAATTAGGAGTGGGCATCCCCCACACCCCTACTTACCTGGTGTTACCTGTTCTTTTTGTCTTCTTTTCTCTTCTTTCTCCTTTTCTTCTTTCTTTTATTTTTACAAAGAGGAGCCATGTTCTTCTTTCTCCCAGCATGCCTTTCTTCTACCTCTTTCCCTACATGCATTAGGATCCTTTTCTAAAATGGTGTCTTCATCGATGTTCTCCTATGGTCCTTTCCCAATCCAACATGGCGTTTTTTTTCTTCCTGTCTGTCAATTCCTGTTTTACGTTATGTAAGCTGGTGGTGCCTCCTTGCCCTTCCCCTTGGCAGCTGGTGCACGCACACTGTCAGTGCTGATGGCTGATTCCCTGGAACCTCTCTCACCTGCAGTAGCTGACAACACTACTGTGGCTGTGGACTGGGTGGCTGAGGTGCTCGTCTGGGTTCTGACCACCCTGGCCTGACAAGAAGGACGGGGGAAGGGGTAGGGAAGAGGTCAAAGGCAGAGAAGAAAAGCTTCTTAGGGACCCTGGGGCGGGAAGAGGGTGAAGGTTTGGGAGTGGAGGAAGAGGGAGTGGTTGTTGGAGGTGTCTGCTTTGTTTGGGTGCAAGTGCATGGGCTGGATGCTGTTGTGAGGTGGATGGCTGTTGGGTGTCTGAGTGCTTTTGTTTGTGTACTTTGGGAGGAGGGGGCACAGACACAGTGGGAGATGACACAGGGGATGTGTGCATGGATGTGGGGGTGGTGACTGCCAGTGAGGGGTGTGTAGTGATAAGCGTGATGGTAATGGGTGTAGTGGATGAGGTTGTAGTGCATGCAGGTGTGAGTGGAGACGCTACTGGGAGGGTGGTGGATAAGGAGGAGGAGGTGGGCACAGTGGAGGCAGTGGATGTTGGTATGTCTGCATCTGGATGGTGTTTGTATGAGTGCCTGTGGGATGATGTGTGGTGCTTGTGTTTGCCTGAGCCACTACTGTGTGTTGTCTTGGGTGCATGCTGGTCTGCCTGTGTGCTTGGGATAAGTTGGGGTTGAGGGGAATGGGACTGGGTAGAGGAAGTTGAAGGGGGAGGCTAGAGACAGGGACAATGGCTGCCATCAGGGAGGAGGTCAGAGTCTGGGTTGATCTCTGTTGGGCCTCCATGCCAGAGTGAATGCCCTCCAGCAATTCTTTAGTTTGTTGCAAATGGGCTGCCAGCCCCTGGATGGCATTCAGTATGGTTGACTGCCCGACAGAGATGGATCGCAGGAGGTCAATATCCTCCTCACTCAGGGCAGCAGGGCTAAGTGGGGCAGGGCCTGAGGTGCCTGGGGCGAAGGAGATGCCCACCCTCCGGGCACGGGAAACTCGCTGAGGGGCTGCTGGGAGGGCGGTGCTGGTACGGGGTTGGCGGCTGTACCTGTAGTTGCGGTGGGCACAGAGGTGTCCTCCACCAGCAGGGAGCTTCCATTATCACTGTCAGAACTGTCCCCTCCTGTCTCCCCCATGGTGCCCCCATCGCCCTCTGTCCCACTGGTGCCCTCGCCTTCGGTGGATTCGGCCTCCTGAGCCCTATGGGATTCAGCTCCCTCCGTCGCTGGTGCCTCTGCTCCTCCGCCAGATGATGCTAATGCACATAAGTACAGGGTGACAAAGCAAAAAGGGGGGGAAGAGACAAAGGTCAATGGCAGCAACAATACCACCGTTGGCGTACACAACATACACACACACAGGGAACAGCCCTATGCACTAGACAAAGCACTACCAGGCACAATGCTAGTCACCAGCCCATGGACAGGAATACCTAACACCAATAGCAGCATACCTGACACTCACAGACCCCTGCCTAGTAGTGGATGCCTACTAGCTTGGTAGGAGGTGGTGTTCATCAGCCCCTGCCCAACATGGGACCTATCCTGCAATGTCCAGCCTGGCCTAGGGGCACCCACAGGCCCACGCCCCCCACCCGGAGACCACCCTACCATTTGCAAGTAGTATATCGGGAAACTGTACTCACCCCCTTGTGACTGCTGTGAGTGGAGTCTTTGATGTATTTTACTTTTATGAGTCTGCTCATGCGCTGGGGCTGTGCAGCTTGGAGGGTGGAAGCTTTGCCGCAGTTTGTAAGAGTACAGAATTCCATAAAGTTTATGCTGTGCTGAAGCAAAGAGGAAAGAATCCAAACAGTAAGTCATAGAATAGTTGAAATATAAGCTACACTTGCTGTATCCACTAGTGACTTCAGGAAAAGCGATGAGTATAAGTAGACTATAAGGGATGTTTGGCTGTATTAAATTCACAGTACCTTGTTCCAGGGCTGGCAGGAGTAGTCTTCTTCCAGATTCAAAGTGTACATCAGCCTGGGCAGTTTCTTAGAAGAATATATAATGGGCTTACCAAAACTGGAAAATAGGGAGTTAGAGTGGAAGAACGCAGAAGGGGAGGAGACTGAAACTGCCCCCTTTCGTAGGAAGATCTTCGCCAGTGTTATAAAGAAGAAACATAGGCAAGGACGAGTGCTGAAGTATTTTTTCTAGGTCTCCACGTTCCATCTCCATCATCTTCCTGTCACCTCTCCTTAGAACTCCTCACCACCATTCTAAGGTAGACTGCATTCCTCAACAGAAGGAATGTACCACAGGTAGAATCAGGCAGGGGAAGTTTAGGGGAATAAACCACTATCTATAAATGCTATCATGACAGATTATAACTTTTAACGTGGAAAATTATTAATAATAAAACATACTATTGAGCATTATAAGCGGATAGTACATTACAACAGTTGAAAAAGTTGCTTCTGTTTATCCACATTTGGGTAATTTGAGAGTTTAACTGGATCCTTCCTATGAAAGATTTGCAATATAATATACAGTCTGTGCAATGTATTAACACTTCTACATCTAGTGTTACTGGACGCTTTCTGTACCAGTATAAGAGTTTTATGTAATTTATTAGCGCCAGACTAGGAAACCAAAGCATCCCTGGCAAACATTCTCAGACCAACCTCACTTCTTTAATCTCCTCGTGGAATCTCTCTCTTTCCATCCATCCATTCATTCTTTTTCTCTCTGTCTCTGGTCCTGTTCTCTCTACCTTTCCGCTCCCTGCATCGTTCTCTCTCACTTGAAGCCTCCCCATGGCTGCTGCAGTTAACCTCTGAGAGCTAAGGAAAGTGACAGAGGCACCAGTAGCAGTTTGGTCTGCCATGTGTCTTTTACCACTCTGTGTAATGTGTTGTCTTGCAAGAATTGACCATTTCTTAGCTCACAACTGATTTTAGCTTCTTCAAATATCAAAACATTATCTACTCTTCACGGTTGCCCCTTTGTGTTACAACAACCGCTAACCAGTAAGTCATGTTCATGTCCTCATCAGGTTTGTGAGACACAGGCAAAACCCATTAAGGAAGGATTAAAGCTGAAAAGAGGATAACAATATAACTGTAGGGTCTCACAATTAATTTATAGAGTTATTCAAGTTAAAGATCATAACTATATTTTCTCTACCATCATGTGCATATCATAGAATTTCCTCATATGGGAATCTTGTAAAAAATAACTACTTTTGGTTGAAAACGTGGTGGAAGTGATCAAATGTACAGTAATTCAAGAATATAAATTTAAAATGAAAGAACAAATAGGTTTCCCTTTATTTGCTATGTTTCATCAAACTTTATGTCAGTTAATTTTAAAACTATATTAAATTATTACTACAGTAATATCTCTAAAAGGATTGTACACATTTGATAAACTTTTATACTTAAATTCATATCCAAAGGATTCATCCACAATTTCATTCCAGTGCTACAATGGATGCATGAGGTAAAATATTTTGAAAGTAATGGGTCTCATCTTTGTCAATCTAGTGGACTTCCATAAAACGAATTAATTATTCTGATGAATAAATAAACAAATTGTCTTCATAGATGCATTCCACCAGAATAGTTATCCCCAGAGAGAAACAAAATATTGCCTGTAAGTTTTTGTAAGAGAATTATCTTATTGTCTTGCAACTGTTAAAATAAAAATAGAAGTTGCATGGGCAATACTAGCCAGTTTACTGATAAGAACATTCTTAAGGAAAATCTGAAGCATTAAACACTTCAACTGTTCCAAGGCACACCTGTTGTGTCTTTGTCTGCCAAGTTCATAATGTTCATTTAAATACTCTTGACCTTTCTAGTTTGTACAGCTTTCCTGTCACTTTTCTTGGATTTACAATATTTAGAGCAGGGGTCCCCAACCTTTTCTGCAATAAGAGCTACTTGTGTTCAATGAAACTCATCCTGAGCTACTAATGTTATGAGTGTCTTAACAGGGACCACATTAGACAAGATTACATCAGTGGCCACCAAATGCAGGATTGGCAACAGTGATCACGTTGCTACACGTTATCCAGCAGATACGTAAAAAGGCTTTGTCAATTTGGAATGCCTCTATGTAGGTAATACATAATGCCACAGCTGCAACTTGCACCAAGGTATTCAACTTGGTAATAAGACTCCCTTATGATACACAATTCATTACTCAGTTATCAGAATTAAATAGATGTTGCCAATTCAACTATTTATCTGCAAAATGCACACTTTTAAATGTTGGTGTAAATACATTCAACCAAGTAAAAGCCTCTAACTTAGTAGGCTGGGCTGCACACAGGGGACCTACTTACAACTACCTGGAGAACTACCAGTAGCTCATGGGCTACTCATTGAAGACGACTGATTTATAGCCTGCAAGTAACACTGCTTCATCTTGAAATATCTATTTTTTTCAGCTCCTTTTTTTGAAAGCTTGACCTTACCTCGAACTTAGACTTAACATGGAAACTTTAAAAAATAAAATAAAAAACGTTATTGCATTTTAGCAGAGAACAAAAGGCACACAAAGAAAATACAACTGAACCACAACAAAATACACGCCTGTAGGTCCACCTTAGCTAGTACCGTCCCCTATCCCATCTATAGAATCAATGTCCATAACATGCTATATACAAGCCACATCCTACAAACACCCCGAGCTGACACAGCGTGCTATAACTATATCTTGTCCTCAGGTTAAATCATCAAATAGCACATTTTAGTTCAAGGAGGTCTGTTGTTCGGGGGATCTATTAACTTAGCAGGCATGTTAGCCCACTCAGTAAGGTCTTCCATCAAAAGTCGTCCCTTCTTGTACTCTTTAGATGGTGTTCGTCTGCTAACGACCATTCAGGCAAATCCTACTGTGAAGACAGTTAATCAGTATAACTATCTAAATTATTAACTAGGTCTAAGTTAACCACTTCTGCTGTTTTTCAACTTCTACAGAACTTCATTGGATACATAAAAACGTTGTTCTAGGAAGACCACACACCAACCTGACCTCAATAGAAAAATAACGAGCTTCTTCAGAAAAGGGTGAAAGTGACTCGATGTGTGTGACATCTCTCAAAGATTGCACCTCGAAGGACCTCATTAAAGTACCCCTGTAATTCCAGTAGAGCAGGATTACATTCCCAATACCCCAGTAATACCTCCTCTCTCAGTGGACACTTTGCATCCATTCGTGATCTTGTAGTAGCAACAAGGGTATTTTATCCTCCTGCAATAAGTAAAGAGTACTATGACAATATATAGCCACCGTGGGCTCTTAAGTGGGCAACCACTGCAGGGTGAAAACATTGCAAACTCCTCCTCATGCCTCCATTGCATTGTGCTTTTCTACAGCCGCAGTCAGAGATAAAAAAACATAATTATAACTTTCACTTACTTCCATGAAATATTTGCTGTACAGCAGCACAAATCCAAAAATCATGTTAAATTTTTCTTTTGACAATTTGAATGTAATACGTAACTGTCTGGACACTTGTAGCCCTTTATTAATAAGACAGCTTTCAAAGATCAAACTTAAGTGAACATATTGTGTGTTTTTTAATTGTGGTTCAGTTATGAGCATTCCATAAAAATACTATTGCCCTGATTGCCAATGATCACTCCATGTACTGAAGGATAAACACACAAGTCACAGAATCCTGCCCTCTTAGTTATAAAATGACCCTGCTATTTGGTATCTCAGTTGGGGGATACGACTCTAAAAAGACACAGAAAGCAGTCAACTCAACACACAGCCCCTCCAGAGTGTGCGCCATGTGTCGTCGCGGCTACGATACAGTCCGTAATGAATGCAGGCCACGGTCAGAATGTCTTGCGCCGTGTCCTTGTTTGCAAGCACCTAAGCAAAGAAAAGCCGAAATGAGGGCACTCGATACCTTCTTAGAGTTAGTGCTGTCTACTTGGGCATGGCTTGGCACACATGCCAAGACAAGAATGGGACTTTTTCTCAAGTGAAACATGTGTTAGTTCAGTTTCTAAATCACTAATGTGTCCACACGCGCTCCCTTATACCAGCACTGTGGTAAATGTGGCACTTTTAAGTGTGCGGGTGTGTTTGGTATTTTTTCATAAGCTTGTTTGCCTCTGGTGATATCTGCACCGATTTTGCCTGTTTTTATGCTTACATTTCTTTAAAAAGACAGAGCTGTGCAGTGTCACATGTCTTTCATGTACTTGTTCCATGTTTTGCATCTGTTGTATTTCATTTACATTTTCCAGTGTGTCATTTTGGTGATTGATCTGGTCATACCATGGGCTCATTCCATTTACATTTGGCTTTCAGAGCCCTAGTAGCTGCCATCCAGCAGGAGAAGATAAAACAAGGTCCTGGCATGCAATCACGGACACCACTTTCAGATAGGCTTTTGAATCTCATGTGACACTGACTGGGCTTACCGAGGTAGAACTGGATACATTTAACAACAATATTAGGGCGGCTTTAGATGAGATTGCACCCTTTAAAATGTATTCAGGGAAACGGGCAAAGCCATTTGCTGCATGGTTCAATGAAGAGCTAAACGAGTGCAAGCACAATTAGAAAAGGCTCAAAAGAACCTGGAGGACTAACTACAAGTCTGCCCTGAAACTATTCAGGAAATAATCCGGGCCTCATGGGCTATGAAATATTCTCTGAAAATATCCAAAGTTCTAATGAGCTCATTTTTGGTGTCTATGGTCTGTCAGCAATATATCCCTCCTACTCAAGCACCATGTGACTCTCTGGCACACTTCTTTACCAGTAAGATCCAGAACATTTACAGCCAGTTTTAGCCGGTCTCTGAGTCGAAATGCCAGCGACAGTATGAGTTTGGCCCTTAATAGTTGCTTGCCCCTCTCCTCTTCCCCTGCTCTTAATGTGGACGAAACAACGCAGCCCTTGGCCAGGTACAACTCGGGTTTGACTTTGATTCCATGTCCTGCCCGGTTTTTAAAAAACCTTTGTGATGGTGATTAGACTGATGGTTACGGAGGTATTAAGCAGTTCCCCAGGTTCAGCCTTGGTGCCTGCCGGATGGGAGAAGGGTCAGGTAATCCCACTGCTAAGAAAAGTTGGGGCAGACTGGTCAAACCCTTTCAACTATAGGTCCATTTACTTGCTTAGAGCGTTTTCTAAAATTCTGGGAAAGCAGGTGAATAAGCGACTGTAGGCCTTTTTGGTAGAGAATGGCATATTACATTCTATGCATTCTGGTTTCAGGCCAGTTTTCAGGACTGAGGTGGCTCTTCTGGAGGTCACGAATTCATTATGACCAACCTTGACCAGGCCAATAAAGCACTCTTGGCTGCCTTTGACACAATGTCTCACCAGATTTTTTAGTTTGTGTGGAGGCCATAGGAATGAGGGGTCAGACAAGGTGTTGGCTAAGGTCCTTTTTGGCTAATAGACATCAGGCTGTCCATCTGACTCCTTTACTCTTCACCTACCAGCAGTTGGAGCACGTGTCCCACAAGTCTAGGCCATGAGTTTGTCACTGGTTATCATCTATACGGCCCCATTGGAAGGAGTTAGTGGAAACCTGGGGCTTCCAGGTTGTCTCCTGAGTGGATCACACCCAGCTGATGCTTTCCTTCAATCCAATAAAAGGCTCGATCATTGAAAAATTGCAGGGGTGCTTCAAGGAAGTAGCAGACTGGGTGAATAAGAGTAGTCTCAAACGTAATTGAGGGAAATCTGAGATACACTTCTTCAGGACCTCCATCCTCCAGGACTTAAGGACTGGTAGTCTTGAGAACTGGGTAACCTTCAGACTATCTGCAGTAGTAAGGAACCTGTGAGTTAAGTTTGATCAAGACCTGTCCTTCAAACCACATATCCAAGCAGTGGTAGGCACATGCTTTGGCATGATGAAATCATTAAGATCTTTCATAAAATGTCTCAGGGAGTCCAGGAAGATCATTGAACATGCTTTGGTTATATCAGGGTTGGATTATTCCAAAGCTGTTTAGCTGGGGGCTCCAGCCAAACTGATCAGCAGATTGCAGAGGGTTCAGAATGCTGCTGCAAGGCATATTGTGAATCTGCCACTCAGACACTTGCCGAGCCAGACTTTGAGGAATCTACACTGGCTCTCTGTCGGGAATAGAATTCTTTACAAGTCCCTGCTTATTACCTTCAGGGCCTTGTAAACTAAATTTTCTGGCTTACCTTCATGCTGGTTTTAAAGTGTACACCCCTACACGAGCACTGTGTTCAGCCACTTTAAGTCTTCTGCAAAGTGCCAAGATCGTTAAGACTAGGAAAGGAGGATGCCCTTTTTCCTTTCTGGTGTCCAAGACTTGAAACACCTTGCCGCCTTCCCTAAAGTAGGCTCCTACCTTGGACATATTTAAGAAAAAGCTAAACACACATCTTTTCAATCTTAAAGCCACTTGCTCACAGTTCCAGGATGTTCCTTAGGGAGAAGCTATTGCGCTATACAAGACTGTTTGAGTCATTTATTCTGAGTAGATCACTTTACCAGCCATCTATCTCCTTGTCCCTCGAAGTATTGTACTTGTGTGAGTTTAAAATGTGTAACTGTATACAGTATAAATATTTACAACCCAAATGTAGCTTATGCTGCCCCATTCACGTAACTCTGGGTCAAGGCTTGTTGTATAGCCATTTTAGTGATGTCTGTAGGCACGTTATTTTAGTGACTAGACCTGCTGCTTTGGCTCTTTGGCCCAGTTATATTTTATTCAGCTTCATTTTATTATTTTAGAATCAGCCACATTTGCGGTTCTGTTTTATTTTTTTTATCTAGTTGTGCTTTCGTCTAGGAAAGCATTGCGTTTCTTAGCAAGACATACTTTTCACTTTGTGCTTTCCTCAAGGCTGCAGCGAGATAGGGTTGCCAGCAAAGTGGTACACGCATCTCCAACATTCACAGGAACACACACATTCTTACATGTTTCCCAGAACATCAGCTGATTTATTATAAAAACATTTCTCTGTCCCATGCATTTTAGAGGGAGATTCCAGCCAGATGACCATGACCGCATGCTGATTGACTTTGCTACAACTGCTTGCTGAGACTATAGAATCCCTGGCCTACATGGGGATAGTGTCTCTGTAGACAACAGGCTTCCTTGTTCAGGTATGGGGAATGATGTCTTTCCAGGAGGGTCCTGAAGGGCAGATTAGGGCATATCATGCTGTGCTCTAACATAGCTTAGGTAGGAACTGCATATATTACCCACATAGTGACAGTATGGTGGGACTTTTCCTTTGTTTCACTTTTCTCATCACCATTTTGCTTCTAGCATCATTCTAATTATTGCAATACATGCCATTTTATCTAAGATGCAGCTGATTCAATAAACCCTATTGAATCATTTTCTGCCTCTGCTTGTCTTTGCATGTGGGAGACTAATGTAACTGAGAGAAAACAATGAGATCTGATACACCACGATTTCCCTGAGAAGTCATCAGGTCATGCACCCGGTTGCCACAAATCATCCCTGCTCTCGGGCAGAGATGAGGCGCTGCTAGTTGGCCAGATACTGATAAGGTGGACAGTTGTCACATGGTGTGGGATTGGACTCAGTTCCCCACAGTTCAGGTGATGCTGCCACCCGAATTCAGCAGTCTCATTAGAATAATGAGAGCCCATGCATCATGGCGCTGCCAGCGTTTGATCAGGCACTGATTTTTGGATCCTCGTAAGTATCTCTGTCTCACTATGTGCTAAAGGCACCTTAAAACTATATACAGAGGCATCTGTGGTATTGAGGTTTTCCTCCTCAGGTATCCAACCCTGTAGGTTGTTCAAGCTTGAACCTTGAAAGGATCAATCCCCATTTGGTGTCCTTATCTCTGAACAGGTATATCTGTCATGGCGAACCCACAATGGGCAGCAATTGCAGTAAACATGCGACCTCCCCTTACTGCT
The DNA here is from genome assembly GCF_031143425.1 of Pleurodeles waltl. Lineage (NCBI taxonomy): Eukaryota > Metazoa > Chordata > Amphibia > Caudata > Salamandridae > Pleurodeles > Pleurodeles waltl. The sequence continues at coordinate 906,269,436 of NC_090450.1, forward strand.
CATTTGTTAGCTAATGGCCTTACAGCCCGGGGGTACTGTAACATTTGTAGTTGAGGCTCATCCAGCCTACAGAACAGAAATATTCTACTCTTGGGTCACCTTTCCAGCAGTCGATGGAACAATAATACATTTCATCACTACGCATCTCCTAACATACCTGCACAATACAGAACATATGCATACTTAGAGATACCGCTATCTTTTCAAGACCATAATAACTGGCTTGATAGTGCCCTACCACTCACAATATTACACATTAGGTTAAGTCCTCTGAGCAATGATGGTCCTACCTGGCCTTTATTCTCCACATATACATTGTATCCTGATACAGCAAGCTTGACAGTAGCTGAGGTTCGCCCCCTACATGTTGAGCTTACAGCAATATACAGACTGTTAGTACAGTTCGTAATGCAGACAATAAACACTAACCCAGCACGTGCAGCCTCAGCGCTTCCATATGCAGTCACGCCAGGCATTAACACTGGTACTGTACATTAGATCATGGGTAAAGTACCCACCAAACAGGAGGAAATTATGTTTTGGTTTTCTCAAAAAATAAATGCGCTGGAAGCAGTTTTTCCCCACACGGGACCTCACAATATGCTTGCCATATGGGATGGTTCCCACAGTAGATAACTGCAATACTTGGGGCACAGTATTTGCCACGCTCTATACTACCGCACATGGTACACCAACACTTGCCAGTCTTCCGGACGTGTTAAAACAAATTCAAGATGAATACAGGACTGGATTTGGGGATGCAGTTAATGGACAATTTTGCCACTGTATCTTCAAAAATATTAAGCAAACTTAAAGGGAAGCAGTTGCATTAACAGTGCACCTGCAGCTGTGAGACATTCCTGTACAGGATCAAGAAAGCAAGCTGGCAAAGATTATCGCTGAGACCTACTCTAGTATTGGTCGGGGTAATCTGGGAGTCAGACCTACTTAACCACATTTACACGGTAAATCCAAAAAGGATTCTACCAAGCAAGCACCTGAGTGTTTTAAAAAATGCTGGTATAAACAAAAACAAACACCTAAAAAAGAAAGTGTAGAATCTCCGCATTCGGAGAACCCTCAAAATCGCTATAATCTTGAAAATAGAGATAATATAAAAATGCCTGACACATATCAATTTACTGATACACGCCGATCTCGTTCCTTTCAGGACTCACTGGATAAACGCAGTGAGAGAGGTGGGAGGTCAGAGCAGTGAACAGAGTATGTGAAACCGAGAAAGGACTCACAACGTTCAACAGATATTTCTGTTAAAAAAGAAGAGAAACTTCCCCAACAAAAACCTCAATTCTAAAAGGAAAAAAGTGGCAGCAATTTCTATACGAAATGCCACTCAAGATTAGAGCTTTGCGGAAGAACAAGAAGTGGGCACTGGCATTGCTAGACAGCATGTCAGAGGTCACAGTAGTTTGCCGTAATGTTCAAGAGCATCTGGAGGTGAAAGCAGCTGATGACTTCATACAGGTTGAGACTGTGAACATGTGCATCTCCACACCTGATAGGATGTTTAAATTAAAAATACAATTAGAAGGAGACATTGAGCGCACAATTGACTCTATCTTTTGGGATTGCGTATCAACTACGATATTTTACTGGCTGAGAAGGATTGGCCACCAGAGTTTGTCCGTAATCGCCCATATGGGAAAGAGGTAATTGAACCCTCTTTCTCGCCCCTTCTTCCCAGAGAGCTCAGGGAAGTTTACGCCATGGATTAGGCTAAAACACAGGCACCCATCGTCATATCGCAATCATGTAGGATGGGGTAAAGACTCCCCCTACCATATACTACCAATTAGATCCCAACCACAACTTCAACCCCAATATCCAATAAAGCATGAAGCAAGAGCACCTGTGAGGGAAATCCTGACACAGCTAGAGTACAAGGGCATAATCGAACCCTGTGTCTCACCAATGAACAATCCATTGTTCCCCGTAGCCAAACCAAACCATTCATATAGAATAGACTTAGATTACAGACATTCATATATGCACACAGCATAGCACTCATTAAGTATATAGAGCGCAAAAAATATGAAATAACCCTGGGTTTTTCTGCCAAAATATAATACCTGAAAGTAGGGACTTAACAAGTTTCAGCACCTTAGGATTTCATAAAAAAAGTTGCAGTCTCCCAGAAGGGTATAAAAGCAGTCCAGGATTGTTTTCCGCTCATGTTACTTCAATTTTACACAACATTGACCCTGAGGCAAAGTCCTACGTAGACGATATCTAGCGTATGGATGATGATCTCATACAACATGTAAGGCGGGTGGCCCGCATTGTTGTTGGATTTGCTGAATTAGGCTAAAAATTCAATTTAAAAATTAGTGTCCTGTTTTTGGGATACAAATTATCGGATGAAGGCAAGAGCCTAGCACCCCAATTTTTAGAAAAAATGTGCGCAACTACAACCACCAAACACTATCAAAAAGCTCCAGTTGTTGTTGGGCTTTTTAAACTTTGGCAGAACATACATTCCAGATTATGCACAAAGCATTAAAACATTATGGGGGTCATTAGAACATTGGCGGTATGAGGCGCTTACCGCCGTGCAGAAGACCGCCAACACACCGCCGTGGCCACAGAATTCCGCCACAGCTATTATGACACACACCACGGAATCCGCTGAAATTCAGACACCCACACAATCCCGCCACACCAAAGGTCAGCGATAAACATGCGGAAACAAATCCTCCACCTCCACGCCAACAGAAACACGCCCATGCTATTACGACACACGAATCCACGCGGCGGTCTTGCAACCGCGGTATTCCATTGGCGGTACACACCGCCGCGCTCAAAATACACACACTCTTACAAAACACAGCCACATTGGACAATTCCAAATACACACACCTGATACACATACACATACCACTCCCACACACCCAACTCAATATAAAACACACACCCACATCACCCACAAACCCCTATGACCCGAAATTAGAGAGAAGGCCAAAGAGAGACAGCACAGAATAGAGAACCCCATCACACAGAGGCACACTACACCATCACCCACACAACATCCACGCACAAAACACCACATACCACTACACTCACCACAACCATCAACACATACACCACCTCACACATCACACACACACCACCCCATGGCATGCCAAAGACACCACCGCTTTTCCGAAGAGGAGCTCAGGGTCATGGTGGAGGAAATCGTACGGGTAGAGCCACAGCTATTTGGCTCACAGGTACAGCACACATCCATAGCCAGGAAGATGGAGCTATGGCAAAGAATAGTCGACAGGGTCAACACTGTGGGACAGCATCCAAGAAATAGGGAGGGCATCAGGAAGAGGTGGAACGACCTACGGGGGAAGGTGCGTTCCACGGTATCCAGGCACCACATCGCGGTTCAGCGGACTGCCGGCGGACCCCCACCTCCTCCCCCACAACTAACAACATGGGAGGAGCAAGTCTTGTCCATCTTGCATCCTGAGGGCCTCGCAGGAGTCGGAGGAACGGACACTGGTAAGTCAAATCTTAACTATCATATCCCCCACCTTACCTGCATGCTATCACACATCCCCACCCTCACACCCTCCCCTATCACCCTAACTCCTCACTAATGTACCCATAACACCAACCACCCATCCCAACACCAAGACCAGCATGACACAATTAAGCATGGATACCCATCACTAAAGCATGCCCACTGCACATACCCAGAACACCCCCCAACCATCACTACACAAGCCCCCACACAGGAATGCCTGCACTGGTGTACACGCACACCCAACCATTGCACACCATGAAACACACACATGCAATAATCATGTACTTATACCCCCGCAGAAACCCGAAGGACCGTCACCACACCAGAGGGTCCAGACAACACCACTCCATCCCCAGAAGAGGCCCACAGTGACGACAGCAGCTCTGCCCTACTGGATCTTGATGACCAGCCCGGACCATCGTGGGCCTCAGGACAGTCGGTTCCCCTTGCCCAGCCACAGCCCAACACTGACCTTCCACCCTCTGGTAACACCAGCACAGCACCCACCCAGCGGGCCCATACCTCCCTACCCAGGACAGGTCAATCAGCGGTGTGTTCACCACTACAGGGCACCCAGGCTAACCCACCACCCCAACAACAACAGGGACCTGGGGGCAGTGGCAGTGGGCACACGGTCCAGGGGATGGAGGCACAGGAACACAGGGGAACTGGGAGGGCTGCTGTGCGACAGAGGGAGGACAGGCCAAGGGAACCTACTCTCAACGAGGCCCTCTTCTCCATCATGGGAGCATACCACCACTCCCAGGAGACAATGGCAACGGTCCTGGACAAGTTGCAGGAGACCCTGCGTCTGCAGGAGGAGCAATATTTGGGGTTCAGGGAGGAGCTCAGGACCATCGGCTCCACCCTGGGCACCATGGTAGGGGTGCTGACGGACATTCAAAAGACCTTGAGGGACACCGTGGCATTCCAAGGGGCCCCTGACACTAGCCACGGCGATGAAATGCCCACCACCTCCGCCGGCGCTAGTGGACAGGACGCCCCGCCACAGGACCAACACACCAGCACCCCACCCCCTGCAGACGGACAACCACCACGAAAGCGGTCCCTGAGATCCAGGAACAGGACAGAGCAAGATGGCAAGACCCCCGCCAGGAAATAAGAGCACCCTGATTGTCCCCCCACTGTTCCACTTTGTTACCCTGTCTAAATCGGAACTGCCCCAGCTCCACTTCCAATGGCCAGATGTGCAATGTACCTGTGAGACTAATAGACTGGACTCTGCCATGGACATTCTTCCACCATAACCCATCCCCATGTCACAACCCCCCTTCATGTTTATGCACTTAAATAAACACCCTTGAAACACTGATAAAACTGGAGTCAGTCAATGAATTTGAACTTTGTATTGTCAATTACAGTGTCAAAAATGGTTACCCATTGGAAGGCCAACATACCAATGTCAGTATCCGAACCGCCATGTCAGAGTACCGCTGAACAGGGCAAAGACCACCATGTCAAAACACCGCTGAACAGGGCCAAGACCGCCATGGTGAAGACCGCTGAACAGGGCAAAGACTGCCATGGCTAAGCATCGCTGAACAGGGCAAAGACCGCCATGTCAAAGCACCGCTGAACAGGGCCAAGACCGCCATGGTGAAGACCGCTGAACAAGGCAAACACCGTGTGGGTATGAATAGTCCGCCACATCAGGCATCCTTATCCCATGTGCAGCTGGGACAGTGACAGGACATGAACTTTCACAGGGAGACTCATCCTGTCTGGGTACCAGTCCCACACAGTACCAGTAGAGAACTGCAGATACTTGCGAAAATGTAGCTTTGCTTTCTCCAGGATGGTCTAGTGGGCAAGCCACCCACTGTAAAGACTTGTGAGACTGTGGCTTTGCACTCCCCAGGATGTAACAGTGGGCAACCCACCCACTGTAAAGACTTTTGAGACTGTGGCTTTGCACTCCCCAGGATGTAACAGTGGGCAAGCCACCCACTGTAAAGACTTGAGAGACTGTGGCTTTGAACTCCCCAGGATGGTACAGTGGGCAAACCACCCACTGTAGAGACTTGTGAGACTGTGGCTTTGCACTCCCCAGGATATAACAGTGGGCAAGCCACCCACTGTAAAGACTTGTGAGACTGTGGCTTTGCACTCCCCAGGATGTAACAGTGGGCAAGCCACCCATTTGAGAGACTTGTGAGACTGTGGCTTTGCACTCCCCAGGATACATCAATGGGCATGGAGCCCCGTCGTGGATCTGGCTTCGCATCCATCTGGCTGAGGTGCCCCACCTTCCCTTCCCCCTGAGGTGCCTGTAGTGTTTCTATCTGATGACCCAGCAGTGTTCTCTCGGATTTTGGTCAGGTATCTATTTTGGGCCTCGCCCATGCATTTTTGGACTGTTGGTGCACGGACATTGTTGTGTACATATCTGCACTACTTCTTGTATTGTATATTTAAATATAACAGATTTCGAGATATATATCAGTATTTTTTTGTATGACATGTATATTGGCACATTACAATGGTTGACCGCAATTCGCTTTGTCTTAGCATTCTTCCTGGGTGATTGTGGGTTGTTAATGTGATATTTTTGACTGCATTGGTGTGTATGTTGTGATATGCGAGGGTGGGGGTGTTTGGTGGGTGTCCCCCTAACTTTTGCCTCCCCCCTCCCCCGTGTCGTAGATGCAGTACTCACCGGTATCTTCTGTGCCTACGTCGCTGTTGGTCGTAGAGGAGCAGAAAGACAAAGGCAGGTAGGATTTGGAGTTCCGGCTCCATGGAGTCGTCGTTCCTCGTGGAGTGTGTTAAGGTGAGCGTTTTCCCATAGCAAAAGCTGTTTCCGCCGTGTTTTTATCCACTGAGAATCCGCCCCGGAAAAGGTGGCGGATTGGCCTGTCATAATAGTGTGGGCGGTACATTGTCTCCCGCCTGTCTGTTGGCGGTGACCGCCGCGCTGTTTGTCTGTACCGCCGTGGCGGGCGATGTGTTAAAGTGGCTGTCTTTGTTGGCAGTTTCCGCCAGGGTCGTGATTCCCTTTTTTTGTCCGTCGGCCTGTTTGCGGTATTTCCGCAGCTTTAACACCGTCCGCCAGGGTTGTAATGACCACCTATATGACTTAATACATCCTGACTTTTCAAGCAAATATTGGACAGTCGAACACACATGCATTCTTAGAGCATTGCACCAAGACATGCTTGCAGCTAAACACACACAAGAGACAACAAAAAACATTTGGTCATCAGAGTAATTACTGGTGCCATTGGTTTCAGTTATGTAACATTCAATGAAGGTGATACCGTCACTATTGCATAGAAATCACATCTATATTCCACAGATGAATAGCACTTTGCTCCCACAGAAAAAATGATGACCGCTGTTCAGATGGAAGTCATTAAAGAGAGACCTTTGGCCCAGGGGAAACACATTATTGAAGTATCTCTGATCCCAGCCCTTGAGGTTGTCACCAAAGCCAGCGTTCCTAACATTAAGGCACTACATCCACATTGGATGCAATGGGCAATGTCTCTGATGGCCACTGATGTTGACTATGTTTTTGACCCAAAATTACAAACTCAAGAATTTTTACAATATGAACTTGAATACCCTGTTCCAGCAAACACATTGCCTATTGAATAGTATCAAATAATAATGTACACTGATGGCTCAGTCCAGCCCGCAGTAGGCATTAAACATCAATACTCCACCGCTTCCACAGTCGTGAGTGGCTACTTGAAAGATGGTGAATTCCGTCCTCAACACACTTACACGCAGACCTCTGGGGACTGCAGTGCACAGTTAGCAGAGCTCAAGGCTTTGTTGATCGCACTGGAACACACAGATCCAGGACAGTTAACATTAATTGTCTGTGATTTGTACTACCGTGTCCAGTCCTTCAATGAATATCTGCATAATTGGCACCGGAATGGGTTCAAAGAAAGGCAACACCATTAAACACAGACTCCTGTGGGGGGAAGTAGCCAATCTGAAAGAAATGTTACCCAGTGCCCATATAGTTCATACATTGGGACATCAATGTGTTGAGATACACATTACTGGGAATAACTTGACTGATGGAGCGACCAAGCCAGCAGTAGCTAAGGCTTCTGTTGCTGCAATAACTCGTTCACAGACGAAGTTGGATGATGAAACACTAGCTGCTGTGAAAGCCTCTGCTGAAGGCAAGCCCATGCCAAAGGCATTTCCTGATAAATATTCCTACCACATATCTAGCCTCAGTACTGTCCTAAAAACAATACCAGGGGGGCATGATTGTGTGATCCCCAACCAAGATCAAAGACCTGAGTTGATTAAAGCAGCGCATGAGGGAATTGCTTCTGCCCATGCTGGTGTGGTGGCGACTATTTCATTGTTGCAAGCACGTTATTGGTGGCCAGGACTATACAAGCAGTATGTCCTTTGTTGTGACATCTGTCCGCAAATAAAAGGGTCCACCATCAAACACCCACTGCAGACACCCCTCTTAATTACCAACAAACCTTTATAATGTGTGGACTTGGACCATTGTGGTCCCCTGACACCTGATAGTTCATAGAAATATATCTTAGTCACTGTTGACTCATTCTCCAGATTTCTATGGGTTTGGCCACAGTGCTCGGTTGATGCTTGACTGTTATTAAAGATTTGCAAGTCTTTATTGGTACATATACAGTTGCGGTGTTACATTCGGACCAGGGCCCTGCTTTTCCCTCAGTGGCATTCAGGGACACCATGGCTTTGTTAGGGATCCAACTGTATTATTCATCTCCATATCATCCCAAGGGAAATAGTGTTGTAGAGCGAAGCATCCATGATTTAAAGCAATTCCTAACAGCCAGAGTATTGGGCTGTGTCATAGTTGGCTTAATCACATGTAGGGAGTCCAGAGAGCACCTAATAATCTGCCTAGAAGGTTCCTCGGAGGGCATACCTGATATGAATGCCTGTTCGGAGCACAAATGTATGTTTCAAATATTGATGATGCTGGCACAAGGGTGGCAGATACACCTTTTGACATATATGAACGTGTCACTGTCTTGGAGGACTTACAACAGTTCTGTGACAACAACGCATCTGCCAGTGCCGCCTCCTTGGGAAAAAGGTATGCACCAATAACACCTACTGGCTTGATTCCTAAAGTTGGGGATGCAGTGCGTGAAAAGATTGCTGTGAAAAAGGAGCTCGGTCCTTCCTATTGTGCACCGGTTCCAGTCCTTGGAATATACGCTACCAGAACTCTCATTCGACCACAGCTGCCTGGTTCTTAAGAAAATCATTTTGTCTCAATCAACAATGTCAAGCTACACCATATGGCCGATCCTGCACCGCAGATCTAGGGGACTTCTGGGTAGTACCCGAATCCCTCTCACTTCAGACCAGGATGTTCCTCTACAGGTTTTAAGCAGTAACGTTGACACCTCTCTGAGCTTGGGGAGGGTGGAATATGATCTTTCATTAGTCCCATTAACTTCTTCTGCAACAAGTAATGTCAACAAACAGATGGAATAATCTACTATGAACCACCATGGGAGACTTCTACGAGCTCTGCTCTTCCAAACAAGGCTCCAGGTTTTTGCACAAACTGCTTCTGGATACTTTGCCGACATCAATGACACTTTCACCGACTCATCTGCCTCTTGTGCTGTCAAGGACACGTTAGCTGATAATTTGGTTCAAAATTAACTATTTAATTTTTCCATGGAACTATCTGTGGCTTTTATTAAGAGTACTTGGCTTCCTTCTTTGGATTGGGTTTGTCATTTTCTTTTTTCTACCAATACATGGTCATTACCTTCCTGAACTCTCTACAGTTGAACTGGTGAATGAGGTCCTAAAACCAAATTTTTCCTCCTGTAAGCTCTGCAGAGACTTGTCCCTAGTGAGCATTTCAGCTATACCAATTCCTGATGCGATTGTTTGGGATAAAGCACCCTTTGATATATATGGGCCAGTGGAGGTTATTCAAGTTCCATATGTTTTCAAACTTTCAATGGACGGAAGCTTTATTTAGAACATGCCTGCTACCTGTTCAAATTATATTTTTAAATAATTGAAACTGTACAACAGACAAGTTGTTTAGGATTGGAAAATATTAAGGACTTGAATGCACCCAGTATTCCAGCCCCTGCAAAATTTTACAAATGGCAAAAATATATTAATGTAACTGAAGATCAGCTCGATGAGTGGATCCAAAATGGAACATTTAACACATCACTTTCATGTCCTGGCGGGTGGTTTTTGTGGCCAGTGGACACAAATGGTTGTCATGCACATTTTGTAAACTCTCGAGGGGGTGCTTAGAACAAATAGACCAGACCCTTGCTATGTGTCATAAGAACATTTGGGTATAATAACAACATACAGTGTAGGGAAATCATGCCAGCAATGGTTAAAAAGGTACCGACTAGATGCTGTTAAAGAGCTCCTCAGTCTCCTGTCTAATAACACGACTTGCAGGATTTCCTGTTAGGCCTCCACAGACAACGTAAAAAGTGCTACTTCCTGTGCAGTCCATAATGAAATTTGGAAACGTTCTTAACAAAAAAGCTGCTTCCGGTAAGGCAAATAGATCAGGAAAACTTACAGAAAGCATTAGCCATTGTAGATAATGGAATTAACACCTTGTCTGACCGCATATACACTTTAAGCAACATTGTTTCTTCTATTGTGCAAAGCGACATGTCATTCTTACAACATGGACAAAGCGAGTTAAGGTCCTTTATGCAGTTGGGTTGGACACTACAAACACTGAAATCAGGTTGGGTTTCCTGGCAACAAGTTAGCGCAAGGGAGTTATTTTAAATATTTTATTTGACGCAACAGCAACAAATAATGGCTAGGAAGGAAGTGACTTATGTTGTGCTAAACATCGAGAAATGAGAAAAGTTGCCTTTCACTGTGGCTGGAATACCATCTGCTGAAAGGTTAGTACACAAGGTTATTAATCTGCCTATTTTAACACTACAATTCACATCCTGCTTGAAACACATTCCAGTGGGCATATATGAAAGGCTAGGAGATAGTTACATACACGAGGTGTGGGAGCTTCCCTTTTCTCACAAATATTTAAACGGCATGCAGGAGTTCTTTCTTAGCAGCAGTGAATGTGAGACTTCTGTAAGCCATTCAATGGTTTATAAGCAGCTCTCCACGGGGCGTGTAATGCTTTGGCACTGAATTTAGCTTGCTATTTGAAGGGAGTTCCATTTTCTTTGATTAGACCTGCATTCCAGGTGCTCTCTAATGGAAGCTATGTGCTTCTTAACAGCGAGAGCTGCTGTGGAATGCGAGCCGGAATTGCTCATGTTGTTTCGGTCTCCCAAATTGTCATCTGTTGCAAGAATGTCCTTTTTCCTCCTACACAGCAGACTAAAGTAGCAGATATTTGGCGTCACATTGCTAGGTCAAATGTCAATTTTGACAAGTTGAACAGCCTAAGGGCTTTATTGTTTCAAAAACATGAGGTGCTGACATCTGTCGGTGAGACCTCTGTGCTTCAAGTTGCGAGGTCAGCTGCAGAAATACAGTCCCTTTTAAATACAAACTTTCCGAGACACTTTTGTGAACTCATGGGATGATTTTCTAACACATCCAGGACTGCTGGGATTGTATATTTCTTTAAGGCTCTTGGTTCTGGTTTCATTCACACCTTCTCCTCTATATTTGACTTAATACTTTCAGCCATACACTCAATATTTTCAAGTATTTTCGGGGGATTTCCGCTTACTTTAGCTATAATAGGTGGCCTCTTGCTGTTGCTGTTTTTTATTTGCAATGGCAGTCCCATCACAAGAAGGAGCACTGAAAGCGCTTCCACCAGCGCAAATGTGTTGTGAATGCATGATGTAGTATTTAGGATCACACTCCTGGAAGATCTGATGTGCAACTGGTCTCTGTCATTCAGACCAGTTTTGGATTGTGTGCAGCTCATGTTTCAATGCCTTTGGTGCCTTTTCGAATGTGCACTACAAGTTTGTTTTTCTACACGGCGCTTACTTTCATTGGATGCTGATCTGTTGATGTTTTCGCTGAGGGCTCATTACCAGACATGCCCGTTGAGGGTGCATTTGCTATGGGAAGCTGTCCCTCATGGATTATGCAGCTCTTAACTCAACATCGGGCACAACACGGAATGCTGCTGCCTCAGCTGGAGATCAGGCCTTGGAACATGAGTGCTCTTTGGTTTTCTTTGGCAACAATTTGGTTACCTTACCACCTGCCAAAGTGAAACATTTCCTTGCTCAGTTGTCCTTAGTGTGATTGGATATTTTAAAGATGTCATTGACTTTTAAATTTGGCTTTATTGGCACCACTTCTAACATTTTAAATTGACGCCTTCTTACATTTTACATGCTCACATGTGTTTTAACTTGTCATTATTAACATTTATATATATATATGTTTTTAGAGAAGAGCTTTTTTTAATTGCTTTTATGTTTTTAGTTTTAGGCTTGTTTACCACCTTTGAACCAGCAAGCAAAGGGTGTTGAATAGCCATGTTACTGATGTCTCTAGGCACGTTATTTTAGCAACTAGTCATTCTGCTTGTGCCCTTTTACCCAGTTATATTTTATGCGGCTTCATTTTATTATTTTAGAACCAGCCACATTTGCGGTGCTGTTTTATTTTCTTTATCTAGTTGTTCTTTCGCCTAGGAAAGCATTGTGTTTTTTAGCAAGACATTCTTTTCACTTTGTGCTTTCCTCAAGGCTGCAGCGAGATACGGTTGCCTGCAAAGTGGTACACTGCACCTTCAACATTCACAGAAATAAACACATCCTTACGTGGGTACATTTTTTCATGAACATCAGCTGTTTTATTATAAAACGCTTCTCTTCCCCATGCACGTTAGAGGGAGCCAGATGACCACAACAGCATGCTGATTGACTTTGCTACAGCTGCTTGCTGAGACTACCTGTTCCCTGCATTACATGGGGATGGTGTCTCTGTAGACAGCAGGCTTCCTTGTTTAGGTGTGGGGGATGATGTCTTCCCAGGGGGGTCCTGAAGGGCGGATTAGGGCTTATCATGCTGTACTCTAGCATAGCTTAGGTAGGAACCGCATACATTACAGACATAGTGACAATATGGTGGGGCTTTACTTGTGTCTCATTTTTCTCATCACCATTTTGCTTCTTGCATGTTTCATCATTCTGATTATTGCAATACATGCCATTTTATCTAAGATGCAGCTGATTCAATAAATCATATTGAACCATTTTCTGCCTCTGTCTTTGAATGTGTGAGACTAATGTAACTGAGAGAAAGGGTTGAGATCTTCCACACCACAATTTCCTGAGAAGTCATTAGGTCATGCATCCGGTTGCCACAAATCATCCCTGCCCTCGGGCAGAGATGAGACGCTGCTAGTTGGCTGGAAACGGATTAGGCCAACAGTTGTCACATGATGTGGGATCGGATTCAGTTCCCCACAATTCAGGTGATGCTGCCGCCTGAATCCAGCACCCTCATTAGGATAATGAGAGCCCACACGACAGGCTTTCCAGAAACCCATGCAAAATGAGAGTTTGCCATTTGGCCCCACACCTCCCTGAGCAACAAGTCCTGTTTGAGCCCCTGTGTTGCAATCTGGCACTCCTTTGTGGTTGCGAATCAAGGCAGCTGCCTAATATGGCCTTAATAATTCACCAGCACTGCATTTACTTGTTCCTACCTTACATCCCAATCCACTAGCTCCTTCCTGCAATCAGCCTCCACCAGACCCTACACACCACACTATTGTATATAGCCATCCTCATGTTTGCGATGCTCTCGCTACAATAAAAACATTTCCTGTACCATGGTTTACTGCTCCTCGTAGCTGTCTCTAAAATGAAGTTAACTTTTTTAGGGATCCTTTTTCTGTCGATGAACAACACAAAAAAAAACACAACTGCATAAGTCACAACTTCAAAATCACCCTTCTTTTTTATTTACCGATTTCCTGATCAATATTTTGTTACATATTTTCAACTTCCACCATGTGTGGCACTGCACAGATAACAAGGTCGTTGCTAATCTTTATTTGCTAGGCTTCCACATTTTAAAACCTAAAGCATAGAGCAATCTTAACATTCAGCGTGCTTAATGGACCGTTCAACTCAATGAAAATCGCCCTTTTATTATTATCAGCGAGTGGTTGTTTCACCAGTAAACTAGCAGAACAAAACTATTGGAAACACTCCTAGCTTTTAATCATTAACAAACTTTAGAGAATGTTTGAGTGCCGGACTTCCGGGAGGGATGGAGCGCTCGTGCGGTGGTCTTGCGTGTCTGCTCTGTGTGACAGTCTTTCAGTTTATAAACATGCCTTCACTCCTGGCAGCAAGGCGGCTTGCTTGTATAACACGATTTGTGTGCTGGTTTCTACGTGAAATTTATATAACAGTAATGCATGTCTGTCCTCAGAGTCATCAGTAAGGCTAGTGAAATGACTGGTAAACACTGCCGATGCGTTATGGTCCAGGCGCTGCACATTTTGCCTAAAAAGGACAACCGCTGGTGAGCATAAAAGACGATGTTTAGCTTCCGATTTTTAGAGAAAGGAAGGGGCCCGTGTTCGAGAATATATTTAACTCGGCAGCAATTTAACTTGCATTTTGCTTTAACCTAGAAACAGAAATGTCGTGTGTGTGATATTGCTGCCATCTAGTGGTCCTATGAAGTAACCACCATGACAGATCACTGAATTGTAGTTTTCATGGGTTAATCGTCGGCGGGACTCAACGTTTGGAAATACTTTAGAGCTGAGGTCTTCAAAATGGGGAGCGAGCCCGGCTCTGGCTAGGAGGAGCATGTTTATGTCCTTGGGCAACAGACACCCTGCTTAAAACAATGCTGTGTTTTTAGCGTACAACTGAGGTCGTGTATTTATTTATTTATTTATTTCGGTTTCAGGCCATCCAATAATGGGTCATCAGTAATTTCTTTTTTCCTTCATGCTGGCTGGATGCAGGTGTCAGTGTGTGATAAGTGGTAATTTCTTTTTTCCTTCATGCTGGCTGGATGCAGGTGTCAGTGTGTGTATATGTGGTAATTTCTTTTTTCCTTCATGCTGGCTGGATGCAGGTATCAGTGTGTGTATATGTGGCGGGAGTGAGGGTTGGAGGGCTCCAAATTACCCGTAACCCCTTAGCTGCTGGGTCTCCCCGCGTCTCCCCCCAGCCCAGTGCTGAGCCCTTTTTTGGATACTTGGGGTAGCTCGCGCTTAGGCCTTCATAACTTTTTGTCCACATAAGCTATCCACACCAAATTTGCATCCTTTTTTTCCAACATCCGAGGGATTCTGAAGGTACCCAGAGTTTGTATGTTCCCCTGGAGGAGACCAAGAAATTAGCCAAAATACATTTAAAATGTTGTTTTTTTCAGAAAAATGGGGAAACGGGCTGCAGAAGAAAGCATGTGTTTTTTCCCCCTGAAAATGGCATCAACATAGGGGTTCCGGTGCTAAAATCACCATCTTCCCAGCTTTCAGGAACAGGCAGACTTTTAGCCTCCTTCCAGTAAGTGACAGAAATGGGTGTGACACCAATGCTGGATCCTGGACTGCTAAACATTTCTGAAAAGTAGACAAAATTCTGAATTCAACAAGAGGTAATTTGTGTAGATCCTACAAGGTTTTCCCACAGAAAATAACATCTGAAATAAAAAAATATTGAAATTGAGGTGAAAAAAACAGCCATTTTTCTCAACGTTTTACTCTGTAACATTTTCCTGCAATGTCATATTATCAAAAGTAATATACCGTTACGTCAGCTGGACTCTTTTGGTTGCAGGTATATATAGGGTTGTAGGTTCATCAAGAACCCTAGGTACCCAGAGCCAATAAAGGACTTGCACCTTGCAATGGGTGTAGAGCACTTAATTTGGTGAAATATAAAGAATGAAAAATAGGTATCAAGGAAACTTTAGTATTTCCAAAATGGGCACAAGACAATGTATTGAGAAGCAGTGGTTATTTGCACATCTCTGAATTCCGGGGTGCACATACTAGCATGTGAATTAAAGGGCATTTCTCAAATAGATGTCTTTTTTACACACTGTTTTACATTTGGAAGGAAAAAATGTAGAGAAACACATTGGGGCAATAACACTTGTTCTGCTATTCTGTGTTCACATTTTTCCAATGAAAACAGACGTGTTTTTTGCAAAGTGCCTAGCTGTGGATTTTAGCCTCTAGCTCAGCCGGCACCTAGGGGAACCTAGCAAACCTATATATTTTTGGAAACTAGACACCTAGAGGAATCCAGGATGGGGGTGACTTGTGGGGCTCTCACCAGGTTCTGTTACCCAGAATCCTTGCAAACCTCAGAATTTGGCAAAAAAACTATTTTCCCTCAGATTTCGGTGCTACAAAGTTCTGGAATCTGGGAGGATCCACAAACTTCCTTCCACCCAGCATTCCCCCAAGTCTCCCGATAAAAATGGTGCCTCACGTGTGCGGGTAGGCCTAGTGCCCAAGACAGGAAATGCCCCAAAACACAACATGGACACATCTCATTTTCTCAAAGAAAACTAACCTCTTTTTTGCAAAGTGCCTAGCTGTGGTCTTTAGCCTCTAGCTCAGCCGGTACCTAGAAAAACCCAACAAACATGTGCATTTTTAAAAACTAGACACCTAAGGGAACCCAGGATGGGGTAACTTGTGTTGCTCTCACCAGGTTCTGTTACCCAGAATCCTTTGCAAACCTCAATATTTGACAAAAAAAAAAACACTTTTTCCTCACATTTCGGTGATCGAAAGTCCTGGAATCTGAGAGGAGCCACAAATTTCCTTCCACCCAGCATTCCTCCAAGTCTTCCGATAAAAATGGTACATCACTTGTGTGGGTAGGCCTAGTGCCCGTGGCAGGAATAGATCGCACATCGGTCAATGTTGTTCCTTACATGAGGGCAACTATTGACCGTGAGGTGATCCATTCCTGACGCAGGCACTAGGTACAGCCACTCAAGTGGGGTAGCATTTTTATCAGGACAGGTGGGGAAGCAGTGGGTGGTAGGAATTATGTGGATCCCAGCATATTCCTGTAGTTTGTGTTACAGAAATGCAAGAAATTTTTTAGTTTTTATTCAACATTTCACCTTTGCAGGGTATTCTGGGTAAGACAACTTTAGGGAATCCACACAAGTCACACCTCTGGGGACTCCACCTGATGTCTAGTTTCCAGAAATGTCTGGGTTTGGTAGGTTTCCCTATATGGCCGCCGTGCCCAGGACCAAAAACACAGGTGCCTGCCTTACAAAACCAGGTTGCTTTGTGATAGATAATTTTGATGTATCCACAGTACGATTAGGGCTGTGGAATTTGGGGCTGATCTAAATTGAGGAGTTCCCAAGAGAGCACTCTCTCTGTGCTTGCCTCCGAATGCACCTGCTCCCTGGGTTGGACTAACCCGCTATTGTCCAGCTGAACAGACTGTGCTTGCGAAGGGACAGCGGGGCTGTCCTCAGCACCTCCCTCATAATCAGTGGAAGAGGAGTTATCGAATGGGACTTGTCCGACTGAAAAATCACTCCCAAAGTCTGCTCCATTGTCCTATCCCTCAGATGCTGTCTCAGTCTCTGATCCTTCGTCAGAGCTGTCCTCTACAACCCAAGTGAGGGCTTGAGCAGCAGTCATCCCACGAGATGCCATCTCTGCTACTGGCTAAACTGTCGTTCTAAAACACTAGCCTACGTAGACAGTCACAAAATTGCAGATGTGTGTGTGTGATACGTGCAACAGTAGAGGTCACCTTATTTTCACTTTTTCCCTCCATCAGCACATTCTTTCAATACACAAAAAAAACCACACTATTACTTCACCTTGTCTCATACCAATCGTCACAGTCTTTAGCGCCTCTAGCGCCCAGCCCAACAATCATTATTGGTGCTCCCACTCCCATGACCTCCTCCTTGGATTTACTCACTACCACCCAGCAAAAGTGCCCTTCATCTTTCCACAGCCCGCATACATTTCATTTGTATTATAGCGCAGGTAATGGCTGCCTTTACTAATCTACTCAGCTATTTCCATAAAATACAGATTTGATCTTTGCAGTAGGCATATAAACCTTCTGTGCTACTTTATGGCATGGAACTGCCCCTAGACAAAAGTCAGATCCTTTTGTAGCAGAAACATTATCACAAGACTTACTTTACTTTTTTATTGCGGCCTAAAAGCTACAGTTGAAACGCATCAGTTGAAGTATGTGCATTGCTTTGAAGACGCAAGCTGCAACTGTATAGATCTATATATTTTTTTAATAGCTGAATGGTTTCCGTGGGAGCCATAGTGGTCCCCAGGGAAACCATACAACTATTAAAAACATTATTGCCCCCACAGGGGGTCGCCCTACTCACGGGCGTCCCCCTGTCAATTTTATTTAAAAAAATAAAATAAAATTTAAAAAAAAACAATTTTTAACCCCTGGGGCCGCGATCAGGCGTTATCGCGCCCCCCAGGGATAAACCTACCTTTAAAAAAAAAAAAATGCCCCCGGTGAGGGTGTGGGGGGGTAACTGCCCCATTTCCGATGGGGCCGACCCCCCCAAGTGAAATCCCAGGTGTATAGTGGGGTTTCCTGGCCCTCGATCACAGCTGCGATCAAGGGCCAGGAAACCCATTCAGGAAGTCCTCGTTTGCAAGGGGAGAATCTCCCCTTTCAAACGAAGCCTTCCCGAATGTCGGGGAGGCCCGTTTTGGGCCACCGGAGCAGGAAGCAGCCTTGCTGCCGCTTCCTGCTCTGATGGGGACAACAGATAGTGATGTCAGCATGGCACGAGGCGTGCTGATGTCACAAAGGGGTGGGTGGGGGGATGGGAGAAGCCTCGGAAGATCTTCCGTGTCTCCCGTTTATTTAAAAATTAAATAAAAAATCATCTGATGCGACGCATCGGAGGATTTTTTTAACCCCCTCCTTGATGATGGTCGTGACCCGCACCAGGGAGGTAGTGTGGGCGTCGGCCAGTGGCGCCTGCACTACTGAGGTTAAGTATCTCTCTTCCATTTCTGATAAATGATCACACTGTGGGTATTCGTACACTTTTATTGGAAAGTTGAGACTGCCATTAGCATGTTGGCAATTGTGTATTTGCTTGCATTTTTAAAAGTGATAACTGAACATTTCTGTAATGCTTGAATTGCTAAATATGGTCAGAGGTGCCAATTATATAAAATCATTCTTAGAAAATGTGTTATTTTGTAGGGTCACAATTATTTATTTTATACAAAAAGGCATTGCAAAGATTGAAGACCACTACCGTAAATGGAGATTTTGAGCTATATTTTCTCTGGCGTAGGGATTTGCATCTTTCTTAGCACTTTTATATAGGGCTCACTATAACTATGGGGTGTCATAGCACTTTGCATAAAGGAAACCAGGATGGATGAGTGAAATGGTAAATGAATGGATCAACAAGTGGATTAATAGATGGATGGAGTGAAAGGCTGGATGGCTAGACAGCGAAGGGTGAATGGATGGATGAGTGAAAGGATGGATGGGTGGATGAATGAATGGATAGATGGATGGATGACTGAAAGCAAGGATGTAATGATGGATGAGTAAAAGAACGGCTAGATGAGTGAATGGGAGGGTAGATACATGGATGGATGGCTGGATGAAAGGGTGAACGGATAGGTGAGTGAAAGGATGAATTGATGGACCGATCAGTGAAAGGGTGGATAGATGGATGAGTGAGTGAAGAGATGGATGAGTGGAAGGGTAAATGGATGGATGAGTAAATGGATGGATTGAAGCGTGGATGATGAGTAAATGGATGGATGGCTAAGTGAAAAGGTAAATGGACAAGTGAAAGGGTGGATGGATGAGTGCAAGGGTGGATGGATGCGAGAAGGGCTGAATGATTGAATGGTTGGATGGATTGATGAAAGGGGTGGATAAGTGAAAGGATGAATGACTGCATGAAAGGGCGGAAATGCTTGATGGATAGGTTTGAAGATGAAGGGATAGTTTGTGATATGGATGGGCTGACAGATGGACAGACGGACCTAACATAATGGTGACAGATGGAATGTTGGATGAAAGACTAAATAGATAACAGAATGTGAAGATGAAATGATGGATACCACTGAGTGGATGGAAGGATGAATGGATAGATGCTTTGATGGAAGAGACAAGTAAGCTCTTCTGGGGAGGGATGCGATGACTTGTTTTGCTTGCTTGGTGCCATAAGAGCTTTGGTTCAAAGTGTGGGATATTTTAATTTTGTTGCCACTTCATTGATCATGGGGATTTCTGATAGCCATGAGTTGCCTTAGTCCAACCACGGTAGGACTACAGACGGAACCACAGTTTTAAAATCAGATTCAGGGATGTATGGTTTGAGTCTTTGAAAGAGTTGTTGTTGGTGCTGGACGTTTTTGCCTTGAGAATTGCTATAAGCCTGTACTTTGACTTATCTTATCCAGCGTGTATCCCAGTGATATGATGCATTCAGAGTTAACAAGGTAACAATAAAGAGGAAGAACAACCAAGATTTAATAAGAGCTGAGAAATTAAGTGGGGGGGAAATAAGTAAAAATTTGGTTTTGAACAGTTCAGTTTGAACTGGTGGGTAGTCATCAAAGCCTGGATGTCTTTAAGAGTAAAAGAGGTAGGATATATACCACTTAGCAAAGAAACATAGGCCCTCATTAGGACCTTGGCGGTCGGTGCAATACTGGCGGTAGTATCACCAACAGGCTGGCGGTACATACAGCCATATTATGACATTGGCGGTTTGGCAAAACCCAAACTGCCAGTGTAACACACCGACCGCCACGGCGGTAACGACCGCAGGGCTGGAGACTACAGTCTCCAGCCCGACGGCTGTCACTAGGCTGCCCACGGCAATATGACCCCACCCACTGCCATGGTTTCCGTGCCTCTTGTACCGCCATGAAAACCATGGCGGTAGGCACTATCAGTGCCAAGGAATTCCTTCCCTGGCACTGATAGGGATCACCCCCCAACATAAACACACATACACACACGGCAAAACACACGCATACCCACATTCACCCACGCATGCATACATCAATGCACACACCCACACACACTGACATACATACAAGCACACACACATTACAACATACACGCACACTTGCATTCATTCATGTGCACACGCATCACACACACCCCACACCCGCATGCACACACACAGACACAAACACACACACACACAATACCCCCCACCCCACTCTCCTGTTGGAGAACCCAACTTACCTGCATGCATGGGGTCTCCTGGCACGAGACGGGACGCGGTGCTGCTGCCAGCAGTAGCGTCTGCCTGCGGAGCACCGCCAGGCCGTATCATGTGTCATGATACGGTCGGCGGCGGTCTCCTGGCGTGGCGCTGCTGCTGGCAGCCGCGCCACCTTACCGCCATCCGCTGCCATGACCGTAGCCAGAATTCCACCAGCCTTCTGGCGGAATTCCGGCTACGGTCATATTATGGGGGACGGTAGGTAGCCACGGTGATGGTCTTTTGGAGGCCGTTGCCGTGGCGGTAGGTGGAATTTACCGCCAATGTTATAATGAGCCACATAGTGTCATAAACATAGATATAAAATAAGATGCTTGAGTGCCTTAGAAGGTCAAGGGATTTAATGTAAATGCAGAAAAATAAGGGAGAAAGAAAGCATAGCTACCCGAGGTACCATTGTTTCTCATAGAAGGTATCAGGTAAGATGTTGTAAATTTATACATGACAGCAATTCTCTGAAGAATATGAGGAACATTTTAGGACTGTGCCGTTTAGACTCCTACCACCCTGAAGAATTTTAAGGAGAACAACATGGTTGACCACATCAAAAACTTCTGAAAATTCAGTGACGATGAGTAAGCAGGAGTCCTCCATATCAACGATGCTTAGCTCACAGTCTATTTGCAATACATCAGGTTGTTACTACATCCCACTCTGAATCCAGATTGCATGTCCTCAAAGAGATTATTTGAAAGGAACTATTAAGCTGAGTCATGTTAGAAATGGGGTCTAAGGTTGGCAGTGGTTTGCACCCTGTCCATGTACAGACCCTCACTCTAGTCAGGGTAAGGGAGCCACACAGCTAAGATAAACCCTGCTCACCCCCTTGGTAGCTTAGCTCAAGCAGTAAGGCTTATCTCAGAGGCAATGTGTAAAGTATATGTACACACATACACACACACACACACATACACAAACACAGCAAAACAGTGAAAACACCACAAAAGTACCCCAAAACAGTTTAGAAAAATAGTCAATATTTATCTGACTAAAACAAGACCAAGACAACAAAAATCCAACATACACAAGTAAAGATATCACTTTTTAAATGTTTAAATGAGTCTTAATCCAAAGGAATCAATGTTTGTATTATTTTAATACTCAGTACCTGGGATGCGACAAAAAACAAAATCAATGCGGGAACAGGGGAGATGATGCGTTGATTCTCTCTTCGCAGGCGAGATGAAACGTTGGTTCCCGGTCACGCAGCCTCAGTTCCTTACTGCAGTGCGGGGTCGTTGAGAAAGTGACGCCCAGGGGGATGCGTTAAAATCTAGACACCCTGCAATGCTGGAGCTGCGATGGAACAGGCTCTGCATCGATCTCACAGGCGCTGCTTCGATTCTTCCACCTCAAGACAGGCGCTGCGTCGATTTCTTCAGCAATAAGACAGGTGTCAATTTTCAGCCAATGTGATCCGATGCATGGATTTTCTTCCGCAGGACACCAGTTTCAACTTCCAAGGGCCAAGGGACTGGATGTGGCACCACTTGGCATGTCAGCAGAAGAGCCCATGCACTGGTTGATGAAGTCTTTGATGTCCCTGAGACTTCTTAACAGGAGGCATGCTCAGTTTAAGCCCTTGGAGAACCTTGGAAAGTAGAATGTAGAAAACAAAGTGCGGTCCTTTCACTTACAGGACAGAAGCAGCAAGCAGCAGACCAGCACAGCAAAGTAGCAGGCTGAGTGGCAGTCCCTCCTACAGCATCCAGCTCTTCTTCCTGGCAGAATGTCCTCAGTACAGAAGTGTTCTAAAGTTTGGTCTCAGAGGTCTAATACTTATGCTCATTTCTGCCTTTGAAGTAGGCAAACTTCAGATTAAATTCTTTGTAGTGCACCAGACCCTGCCTTTCCTGCCCTGGCCCCAGACATACTCCAGGGGGTTGGAGACTGCTTTGTGTTAGGACAGGCACAGCCCTATACAGGTGTAAGTGTCAGCTCCTCCCACCAATCTAGCCCAGGAAGACCCATCAGGATATGCAGAGCACACCTTTGCTCCCTTTGTGTGACTGTCTAAAGTGAATTCACAAACAGTCCAACCATCATCCTGACCCAGAAGTGTATTCCATAGGCAGGCAGAGACACATAGGCCCTCACTATGACATTGGCGCTAAGTACCACTTACCGCCATGCCGACTGCCGCCAATATACCGCCGCTGCAGCGGATTACCACAATCCATATTATGACACACACATATCAATCCATCACTATACTGCCACACACACAAGTCCGCCAGCCCAAAGGTCAGTGATAAACTGGCGGTAGAAAAACCCACACGGTTACGCGAACAGAACTACGCCCACAGCATTATGATCAACGAGTCACAAATACACACACACTAACAAAACAACACCACATTGGACAATTTGAATAACACACACCTAACACACATACACCCACCACACCCACACCACTATAAAACACACACACACATTACCCACAACCCTTTACGACTACAAACAAGTGCCACAAGAGAGATAGCAAGACCACAGAAAAGACCACAGACACACACCACCATCACATATACACCATCCACGCACCTTACATCACACACCCCAGCACAGCACCCCACGCACCCACACCACTCACACTACACCCATGGCACCACAGCGACACCTCAGGTTCTCTGAGGAGGAGCTAAGGGTCATGGTGGAGGAAATCATCTGGGTAGAGCCACAGCTATTCGGATCACAGGTGCAACAGACATCCATAGATAGGAAGATGGAGCTATGGCGGAGAATCGTGGACAGGGTCAATGCCTTGGGACAACACCCCAGAACAAGGGATGACATCAGGAAGAGGTGGAATGACCTACAGGGGGAAAGTGCGTTCCACAGCAGCAAGACACCAACTAGCTGTACAGAGGACTGGCGGTGAACCGCCACCTCCTCCCCCAAAACTAACAACATGGGAGGAGCAACTCTTGGCAATCATGCATCCTGAGGGCCTGGCAGGAGTAGGAGGAGGACTGGACTCTGGTAAGTCAAATCTCTATTACTATCACCCCCCTACCTGCATGCCATCACAAACCCCCACCATTTCCCTCACTCCCATCACTTCACCACCTCACACATACCCCACCATCACAACCCACCCCTCCCAATACGAAGCCCTGCATGTAACACCAATGCACGGACCCCCAGCACAGACCTGCATGGACACCCATCACTAAAGCATGCACACCAGATACATTCACCTAGCCCACAAAATAACTACTCACACAAGGCAAAGCTGACAGGGAAATAACGACAATACATGGCAACACACCCATGCACAAGATGACACACACAGAAACAGTAACACTGCATTTACATACCCACTGGTCCCCCACCCAACGTCACCAGAGAGGAGGTGCCAGCAACATCAAGTCCACCCCAGAAGAGGCCCACAGTGATGACAGCAGCTCTGGACGCCTTGATCTGGATGAACAACCTGGCCCATCAGGGATCTCCGGACAGTCGGTAACCCTGGCACAGCCCATACCACCACAGAGCCTCCCCCTCAGGAAACACCAGCACAGTAGGCACCCAGCGGCCCATACCTCTGTCCCGAGGACATGTCAATCAGCAGTGTGTCCACCACTACAGGGGCCCCAGGGCATACCACAAACACAGGACGATCAGGGATCTGGGGTCAGTGGCAATGGGCACACCGTTCAGGGGACAGAGGTACAGGACAACAGGGAAGCTGGGAGGACTGTTGTGTGATAGGGGTAGGACAGGCCCAGGGAAACAACTCTCCAGGAGGCACTCACCAACATCCTGGGAGCATACCACCATTCCCAGGAGACTGGACAAGTTGCAGGGGACCCAGCGGCTGCAGGAGGGACAGTACCTGGGGATCAGGGAGGACTTGAAGGACATCAACATCACCCTGGTCACCATTGCAGGGGTGCTGACAGACATGGCCAACACCATGAGGGAGGCAGTGGCACACCACCGGGCCCCTGATACTAGCCAAACCGATGAACAGCCTTCCACCTCTGCTGCCGCTAGTGGACAGAAGGCCCTGCCACAGGAACAACAGGCCACGAGCACCCCACCCCCTGCAGAAGGAGAACCATCCCGCAAATGGTCCCAGCGATCCAGGCAGAAGCCAGAGACTATTGCCAAGACCCCGCCAGGAAATAAGACTCTCCTGATTGTCACCCTTGTGTCCCACTCTGTCACCCTGTCCACCTTGAACTGCCATTGCTCCACTTCCTATGCCCCCTTGGACAATGAACTTGTGATACAAATAGACTGGACTCTACCCTGAACTTTCCTCCATCATCAACCCAGCCCATTGCACATCCCGAGTTTTCTTCAGAGCACTGCAATAAACACCATTTGAATAAATACAAGTATGGAGTATGTCAAATGATTGAACTATGTATCCGTTTAAAATGCTTTAAACACAACAATACAACTGTACAGTAATGTATACATAGGATTGACCTGTAGTTGGCTGTAGTCAACACACCAGGAGCGATAGTGGGGCAAAAATATCTGAAAATAGAGATACCAAAAGGTACAGTAAGTGGCCATAAAAGTGGGAACATCAGCCTGCCAGTGACAATGTCAAACACAAAATTGTCAATGTACAGTGAAATTACAGTGTCTTACCTGTGTTTCCGGCTAGAAAACATAGAATGTGTTGACACCGTAACCAGTTCCAGGCCACTATATGAACAAGAATTTCCAGAAGTATTTCAGAACAAACTTGGCTGTCCAAAGGAATATGTGCATAAGATAAAGATAAAGAAAGGAACCACACCTGTAATGAGCAAAGTAAGGGGTGTACCTTTAATGGTTAAAGAAAAGATGAGGGCAGAATTGGATAAATTAAAACAGAACGGTATAATTGAGGAAGTGGAAGCCACTGAATGGTTGGCTCCCGTGGTCATGGCAGTGAAGGCTAATGGTGAGCCGAGGTTATACATTGATTTGAGAGAGTTAAATAAGTATGAAGTAGTTGATTGTTACCCTCTGCCTAACATTAATGAAATTTATTGTTATATCCAATGCAGAGACTCGTGCCACAGCTAACTTCGCGGCTACACGAGACTCAGAAAGGAATGTGTGGCGTGTGTGCCCGGTGGGGTTCGATGGCAGTTGAAGCCGATCTCCAGATCTGCTGATCGCTGGCCACTCTTCAACTTACTTCTGTCTGCGGAGCCGGTGGGCGGAGTCAGAAGAGAACAGAGATTCATTTCTGGAGCCTTAAAGGGGCAGGCTCCTGGCTTTGGTAGTGCTGCCTTGCCAGAGCCTTGAAGGGGCAGGCTCCTGGTACTTCATTGCTGGAGCCTTAAAGGGGCAGGCTCCTGATTCTAAAGCTGCTGCCTTGCTGGAGCCTTAAAGGGGCAGGCTCCTAGAACTTCATTGCTCGAGCCTTAAAGGGGCAGGCTCCTGATTTTAAAGCTGCTGCCTTGCTGGAGCATTAAAGGGGCAGATTCCTAGAGCTTCATTGCTAGAGCCTTAAAGGGGCAGGCTCCAGGATTTAAAGCTGTTCCTTCCCTTAAAGGGACAGATTCTTGACATAAAGCTGCTTCCTGCCTGCGTGGTGCTTCGTGGAGGAGTATTCCTCGTGTGAAGGTGTTTCCTGCCTGCAACTTTATTGGAGCTCTCCAAGGTACTGCTTAAACAGGAGCATTTTGCTGGAGATATCTGGGGCCTGGAAGAGGAAGATTCACTGTTTCTTACACATCGTCAGCTGGCCTCTTTGGTTCTTGGTTAGAAGCTGCATAACTGTGTACATTGGAATATGAAACTGCGGTTGAGGCTCAGGATCTTCATGAGACATTACAGGAAACTGGGAGGTCGACTTCGTGTTGAACAATAGTAACGGTGACATGCACACCTTTGTTGTACTCTATTTCTCTTATGTGCCTAATGTATTATGTTATATTGTGCATAATTTTTAGAGGTTGTCTAAGTCACCGGTTGGGTGGGCACAATTAGAGGGAGGCTAGATTTTAGCATTTAAAATTTTATGTGAGAATGGCAAAATTACACATTGCCAATTTACCCTCTGTGTTTTTGAATGAGCCAGGGCTGCCAAGAGTCAGATGGAGTCAATAGTTCATATTGTTCAAAAGTTACTTGATTGCTATTGATGGGAAAGGATTTCCGGTAGCTAGGAAGAAAGCTTTGTTATATAATTGATTGGGTAGAGAGGGTCAAAGGATCTTTGATCATTTACCCGAGGTGCGCTCATCTTTTGATGGAGATGTAGACGAGTACACTGAGTCTATTAGGAGATTAGAGAAGCATTTTGAAAAGGAGCCTAGCACAATTGTCGAGAGACATACATTTCTCACACGTAGGCAGTTTGAACAGAAGACTATTGATTACTTTATTGCTGAGTTGAGAATATTAGCATCCTCCTGTGAATTTGTTGGACCCATTGAACAGTATCTGAGAGATCAGCTAGTGGTGAACTGTTTCAATCCTAAGATTCAAGAAAGGCTTTGGTGCAGTAGGAACCCGACTTTATCATAAACGCTTGAGATTGCAAGAGGAATTGAAAGATCACAGATGGCCTCAAAAGTGTTAAACAAAAGTAAGACTTCATGTGAGAGTGTCAATGTGGTTGCCTGCAAGATGAAGTCTACTTTGTCGTGCAAGGGAGAAGGGAAGAAGGAAGTGAAGAGTAGAGTCTGTTTTAGATGTGGGTCTAACAATCATTTGGCGAATGATTCTTGTTGCCCTGCTATAGGTAAATCTTGCTCGAAATGCAAAAAGGTTGGGCATTTTGCACGTGTGTGCAGGAATTCCTCTAGGGTAATGTTGCTTGATGACCTCTCACAGCAAGATGGGAGTGTAGGAATGTGGGAGGATGAACAAAGTGAAAGGATGATTCTCTCGATAAACATGCTTGACACTGGTATGGAAGAGAATGATAAAGTTGGGGAACTGGTTTATGTGGTAACTATGGGTACAAATGGTGTGAAAGTCACAGTTGATTCTGGGTCACCTATCACCATAATTTCAGACAAGTTGTTTGATAAGTATTGGCAAGGGGTAGCTTTGCATTCCCCGATGTTCATACCATAACTTTTGGGGGTCAAGAGATTGAATTATGTGGCTATTTTATGGAACGATTGCAGTACAAGGATAGGTTAATTCATACCAAGGTATATGTTGCTAAACAAGGGTATAGCATTCTAGGATGGAAGGACCAGGGTAAGTTTGGGATGATCCTCAAACCTGGAACTGCTCATCCAATCTCTTTAGTGGGCAGTGTGGAAGTGGTTGGTGGTACACTGGAGGAAGTGTTGTCTAAACATAGTGCTGTGTTTGCAGACAAACTGGGGATGGTGACATTTTTTTTACACATAACGTTCGTATTGTTCCGTTATGTGTTAGGCAGAAACTTAAAGATCATCTGACTCAGCTGTGCAAGGATGGAGAGATAGAACCAAGTGGAGAGTCCTCGCAGTGGATTTCTCCCATTGTGGTAACTATTAAGAAATCCGGGGACCTGAGGCTTTGTGTGGACCTCAGATCTTTGAATAAGAACATTCAGGTTGATTGTTTCCCTTTGCCCAAGATACAGGACATGTTGGCCCAGTTGGGTGGAGCTAAACATTTTCTCGATTCTTGATCTGAGAGCGGCATATCATCAGGTGGAACTCAGTCAGGAGTCTATAGATCTTACTGCTTTCAACACGCCGTTTGGGCCTTTCTGGTTTCTGAGGATGCCGTTTGGGTTGGTTTCGGCAGCTTCTGTTTTCCAAAAACTGATGTATCATCTGTTGGGCGAAGAGAAGGGAGTTTTGATGTATCAGGATGATATTTTGATTAGTTCAGATTCTGTGCAGTCTCATTTGGCCAAGATAGACAAAATTCTTAATATTCTTGAGGGTTAAGGGATGACAGTGTCTAAACAAAAATGCAAATTTATGCTGAAGGAAGTAGAGTATTTGGGTCACAAGATTTCTGAACTTGGCATTAAACCTGAAGATTATCTCTTATTAGCTATAGACAAGTGTGCACCACCGAAGGATAAAGACCAATTGAGATCCTTTTTGGGTCTGTGTGAATATTATGCAAGGTTTGTGCAGAATTTTGCCTTCCAATGCAAGCCCTTACGGAAATTGTTGCGTAAAAATGTAAAGTATGTTTGGGGAGAAGAACAAGCTGAGGCTTTCAATATTTTAAAGAAGGTCATTATGGAGGCACCTGCGATTCAACCATTCAATGGAAAAGGGCTGTCGGTGGTGACGGTGGATGCCAGTAATACTGGGATTGGTGCAGAATTGACACAAATTGTGGATGGTTGCAAGCACACTGTGGCGTTTGCTTCACGCAGACTGACGCCATCTGAGAACAACTACATCACTATTGAAAAAGAAGCATTAGCTTGTGTGTGGGCTGTACATCATTTTGCTACATATTTGTGGGGACGAAAGTTTCTGTTGGTCACAGACCATAAGCTATTGATGTATTTATGGAACGAGAAGAGGATGGGAAATGCAAGTCCTCAATTGGTTAGGTTGTTGTCCAAAATGCATACTTTTAAATTCACTATGAAAAATATCCAAGGAGGACGGAATTGCAGGGCTGACTTTTTCTCTAGGTGTCCTGTTACCGATGAATGTAATGTCACAGAGGGGAGTGAGGATGATAATGAGGTGGTAATTGGTTTGGTGGATGGGGTGTTGATGTCTTAAGGTGTGATTTTGAAGGAGAGCTGGGAAAAGGAAGTGGCGAAGGATTGTTTGTTAAAGATTGTAAAGGAGCATATCACAAAGGGGTGGCCAAGAGAGGGTCAAGTAACGGAAGAGGTGAGACCGTTCTTTAAGGTTTTAGAAGAGCTGAGTGTAGTCATGAGGGGTACAAAGTTGATTCCACCACTGGTATTGAGAAACCAACTGGTTAATTTGGCTCACCAGGGCCATGTGGGGGTCACAGGTACTAAGAAGAAACTTCATCTGTACTATTGGTGGTCTGGCATGGATGTTTGTGTGGAGGTTGTGGTTGGAAATTGTAGTAAGTGTATGCAATCAGAGAAGTCGGTGTGTGTGCAGAACACTCCATTGTGTCCAGTCAAGTTTCCTGAGTCGCCGTGGGAAAAGATTGGTGTTGATTTCATTGGTGGTGGTGGATTACCATTCTAAATGTGTTTCGTATAAGTTTATGAGAGAACCTAATACTACAGAGGTTATAACATTTTTGAAGAAGCTTTTTCGTTTGGCGGGTGTTCCGGCGTTTATGGTGTCGGACAATGGTGTGCAATTTGTTTCCCATTTCATGCATTGTATAGTCCACAAGGTAATGGAATGGTGGAAAGGGTCAATCGTGTGTTCAAAGAGACTGTACAAATGGCAATGGAGGCAGGAGAGTCTATTCAGGAAGTTGTTGCGGAGAGAATATGGTGTTATTTAAACATCCCGCACTCTACGACGGGGATTACTCCTTTTGCTTTGTTGAGGGGTAGAAACTCATATAATGAGTTGTCCCCGAAATGGGTGATTGACAAATCAAAGCCCGACAGCCACAGGCCCAGCAGTCAAGCTGTTAGAGATAAGGTGCAAGCTTCACATAAAAAGGTTAAGTCCAGAGATGATGATCTAAAAAAAGTGAAAGAGGTTGATTTTGCAATAGGTGATTGGGTAAGGATAAGAAGACCTTACAGGGTTAAAGGTAGCAAGTATTTTCCGGTAACCAAGGTGGTACGGGTTTCCAAACACTCTGTTATGTTTGAAGGGAGGAAGTGGTGGAGCAAGAGGACAGTAGTCAAAGTAGATGTGAAAGAGAATGCTTGTGGTAATGGTAAGGAGGATGTGATTGCTGATGGTGTCACTGGAGGAGTGTTTGTGGAAATGGATGGTTTGGGCATGGATCGCTTATGTAACGAGGATAACTTTACGTCTGGTGTGTGTGGGGGTGTGGGTGCGGAGATCGTTATGAGTGATGATGGGGGTGTTGGAGACGGCACGCAGGGAGATGGTCAGAAGTCCAAACGAGTTATGAGCAAACCCAAATATCTGGAAGATTATGGGCCTGATTACGACTTTGGAGGAGGGTGTTAATCCGTCCCAAATGTGACAGATATCCTGCCCACCGTATAGGATATAATGGACTCGTAATACGGCGGGTGGTATATCCGTCACATTTGGGACAGATTAACACCCTCCTCCAAAGTTGTAATCAGGCCCTATGTGTTGAATTAATTTTGTACTGTTTTGGGGTTTTTGTTTTCTTTTTAAGGGGGAAGATGTGTTATATCAAATGCGGAGTCTCGTGATGCAGCTAACCTCGCGGCTGCACAAGCCTCCGAAAGGAATGTGTGGCGCCTGTGCCCGGTGGGGATCGACGGCAGTTGAAGGCGATCTCCAGATCTGCCAGTCACTGGGGGACACACTGTGTGACGACTTAAGCTTACTGGCAGATAAAGAAGAAAACCCAATTTACCGTGCGTGCGTCTTTGTTCATTTGAAGACGCAACAGTTATCCATGTTAAAGAGTACAAAATGTTTCTCTTCCATTAATTTAACATCTGCCCACCACCAAATTAGATTACACAAAGAGTCGCAGGATTTAACAGCGTTCATAACTCCTTTTGGTACTTATACATTTATTTTCATGCCCTTTGGTCTGATTTCAGCAGCGGCTGTATTGCAACGTTCCATGGAAAGAGTACCGGAGGGAGTTCAAGGACTCAAAGTATACCAAGATGACATTTTAGTTTATGGTGAAAATGATAAGGTGCATGATGAAAGAGTATGAGAGGTTCTTTGGAGACTTAAAGAGATTGGTCTGACTTTGAAAGCGGAAAAGTGTACATTCAATCTTGATGATATTGACTATCTAGGACACAGAATTTCATCCAAGGGTATTGAACCTAAAAAATAATTAGTAGACACTATTTTCAATCTTGCGAGTCCATCTTCTAAGGATGAAGTGATCACGTTTCTTGGCATGGCAGAATATTACAATAAATTTGTAGGCAATTTTGCGGAAAAGACTAAATTCATGAGAGAACTGGTAAAAATGGGTGTTACATTTAAATGGAGTAAACAATGTGAAGAAGAATTCATAAACATGAAACGCAATCTAAGGAATGCCTCTAGTTTACAAAGTTTTGAACCTGGTCAGGAAACAGTGATAAATTCTGATGCCAGTGCCAAAGGACTTGGGGCTGTGTTGATAGAAAAACGAAATGGTTCAGAGAGAACGATTCTCTTTATATCAAGACGTTTGAAAGGAGCAGAGTTAAACTACTCTGTCATAGAGAAAGACGCATTAGCTGTGTTTTGGGCAGTGCGAAAACTATGGAAGTTTGTCTGGGGTAGCAGATTTTTTATAAGAACAGATCACAAACCTCTAAAAGAGATTTTTGAAAAGAAAGGATTGGATGTTGTATCTGGAGGGATTAGAAAGTGGGTAGTGGCTTTGCAGGAATTTCAGTTTTGAGGTGCAGTACATACCTGTGCTGATTGTTGTTCCAGTTTAGTGAATTACATTCCTGAGATTGAACAGGGTATTGTATGTGAGGATGATGATTTTGAAGTATGTGTGGTAAGAGAAGAAATAATCAAAGAAGTTGAATGGCTGGCAGAACTAGAAAGGGATGAGATAATACAGCAGGTGGTTTGGAAGATAAGTAACGGGTGGAATGGTAGCGAAAAAAATTATCAGCTACACTGTGGTTCCTAGAGAATTAGAGATGAATTATCATCACAATGTGGATTATTACTGAGAGGGACAAGACTGGTCCCACCATTGAAATTAAGGGAAGAGTTAATATCACTAGCTCATGATAGTCATCCAGGAATTTCTAAGACGAAAGAGAGGTTGAGACTCATGTATTGGTGGCCAGGAATGGATGTTCAAATTGAGCGGAGTGTTAGGGAATGTGTAGAGCAGATAAAATGTTAATGTGTAGGGTTCAACCAATGAAAGTGAGGGAAATACCAAAGGAACCATGGCAAGAAATTTCAATGGCTATTCTAGGTCCCATGAGGCATCCCAACACAGAAAAATATGTTATAGTGTTAATGGATATGTACTCAAGGTGGCCTGAAATAGGAATTACTTACTACCTCTGTAGAAACACATGATCAATCAATCAAATAATTTCTTAAGCGCACTACTCACCCGGTAGGGTCTCAAGGCACTAGGGGGGGAGGGGTAGTGGCTGATTACTGCTCGAAAAGCCATGTTTTTAGGTGCTTTCTGAAGGTTAGTAGGCCCTGGGTCTTGCGTAGGTTGGTGGGGAGGGAGTTCCAGGTCTTGGAGGCGAGGTGGGAGAAGGATCTGCCACCGGAGTTGGTGTGTTGGATGTGGGGGACTGTGGCGAGGTCGGCGGAGCGGAGCTGGCGAGTTGGTATGTGGAAGTTTACTTGTTCGTTGAGGTAGGCCAAGGTTGCGTGCGTGGGTGGTGGGTGCTGGGGGTGGTCTGAAGGTGGTGGGCCACCATGAGTTGTTCCATGCTGTCTTGTTGGGGCCGAAGATGATGATCTCTGTTTTGTTTGAGTTCAATTTGAGGTGGCTTGTTGTCATCCATTTGACGGTGTTGAGGAGTCCGGCGTGCAGGTTAATCTTGGCTGTGGCTGGGTTCCTGGTGAGGGAAATGATGAGCTGGGTGTCGTCAGCGTAAGAAATTATGTTATAAACCTTCTTGACCAAATGCTCAAAAGGGAGGGATTTCCGTCTTTCATCATTAAGGATAATGGCGTGCAATTTGTCTTGCACTATATGGAACAGTATCTAAGTGACAGGGACATTAAGCACAAGAAAGCCTCCCTTTATCATCCAGAAACTAATGGCATGGTAGAGAGACTGAATAGGGTGTTGAGGGAAACTACACAAATAGCTTTGGCCAATAATAAGTGTTGGAAGGAGGAGATATTTTGCAAGAATAAAAACTATAGATTGACTCCTCACACAACCACTGGGTTTTCACCATTTGAACTGTTTAAGAGGAGAAAACACTGCACACTTATCCGTCCTGCATGGGTAAGTGACAAGGTGGGTGCAAAATTGGAAATTAGTAGTATTGATCAAAGGAAATGTGTGAGGGAACATAAGAAAATTTCAGAAAGGAAAATTGGGTTTGATAGACGGAAAGCTGTAAACAAAAAGTAGTGATTCAGGCAGGTGATTTTGTCAGAGTGAAAAATTCTCGTTTGGGTCTTTCAAAAGATCATTCGAAGTTTTCTGCTCCTCTCAAAGTAAAAACATTTTTAGGGAATGCCATAAGGACTGAGGATCATAGGATGTGGAATATTGGAAGAGTAGTAAAAATCAAAACTGGGTTGGACATTGTTGAGAAAGCCAACTCAGTCAGATATAGAGTGGGAGAAAGGAAGGTTAATGAAGATAATTACGAATTATGAAAGAGTTCAAGAATTATTAGGCGTCCTAAATTTCTAGAAGACTTTGTAAAATAATTGTTGATGTTATTTTCTTTTGTTATATTGATTTTGTTGTTATAATGGTAGGACGGAGATGTGTGGTATTCTGGGCGTAGAATGTGCATTGTGAGAATCTTCATGATGTAATGAGGGAAATTGGGTGGCAGTTGATGGGAGAAGCATTTGTGAAGGCTGTGGCGTACTTAATCATACTTAAATAAATCTAGAGACATTATATACATAAAATAGTCTCCTTACATCCTTTCACAGACCTTTAGAGGAGCTTGTTGAGGCTTGAACTTTCCAAATAACCAGGCAAGGTAGAAGTATAATTAAGATAATTTATTGTAGAAATATCTTTCAGAGTAAAGAGCCCAGTTGCCAGCTTCCTCCAAGATCCACAGCTCCCAGGAAATTGCGCATTTGAACTTAGAACCAGAAGAACACTCAGAAGATGCACTCATATCACAGAATACATTTTTAAAGAAGCCAAGCACATTTAAACATATTTAGCATATTGACATCATTACTACATCCATTATTGCTACCACATTCACTACCTTACCTGGAGTTGGTAATGATGAAATCATTATTCTATGAATTATCACATCTTAATCGTTCTTCATTATCCAAGTTCAGTGCGTGTGTGTTACCAGTACAAGGGGTGATTTCTCCTGTCAAGGCTTTTCCTATCGGAGGTAATAACACATTTCCATGACTTTGCAACTTATTTTTAAGCATGTTACTCTGCAATTCGTTTAACGTTATTAAAGCCCTTTTAGCCCACCAGCACCTATCTTCCAGTCTAACTGAAGAGCGCACAACTTTGGAAATTTTAAATGTACCCATGAATTGGAGCCCAACTTTAGATTTTCTTAATCTTACGTCTTCAATATCAGCATCATCCAGACTGATTAAAATATTGTCCAAACTACAGGAATACTACTTTCAAGTGAGATACATTTCTGGGATTAACAACACCAGAGCTGATTGTTTTTCTAGGAAAATAACTATATGGGGATTCCCTGAAAGAATGAATGTAGCTCAAACAGGGAATTAACCAATGTAGAGAAAACTACTGGAAGAGCTACTCAAATATACATGAAGATACCATAATCTTCAAAGATAAAACACTATAGTTTTTGATAATTGCAACTTTAAATAATAGAACCTATTATGGACACATAATACTAGGCTGCTATACTCTAACGGTTAATCACAAATAGGATAATCCGTTTACATGTTTTTATATATACTTTTTATTATTAAATGATTATACAATCATGGGAAAATATACATTATCACATTAAGAAAATCAATAATGAACAAACAAAATACCTAACTCAGACATACCACATGCACGCTAAACAAACCAAGATCGAGAAAAGTATCTTATCTACAAGTGAATATTTACATCAATAAAGCTAGTCCTAATGACATAATAAGGCTAAAACAATTCTTGATAATAGAGATGTATAAATATTAGTTCATCTGATACAATAATGATAATAGTCTGATAAACAGCAAAGCATTGCTGACGTGGTTCTATCAAAGTGGTAGATACCACTGTACGTAAACGTTCTTACACGTGAACAAAATAGTGTTGCTCATAGCGGTAGGCCGCAGGGATGAAGAATAGATAGGCGGTCTAAAGCGGATGCCATATTGAAAGTAGTTCGAAGACGCGGGCGGAAACTAATCAGAAGATTATATCTTAAAACACCGAAACGCGCGTAGGCCTTCGGTCCCTACGGTACTACTTTGATAGAACCACGTCAGCATTGCTTTGCTGTTTATCAGATTATTATCATTATTGTATCAGATGAACCAATATTTATACATCTCTATTATCAAGAATTGTTTTAGCCTTAGAACCAGAAGAACACTCAGCAGATGCACTCATATCGCAGAATACATTTTTAAAGAAGCCAAGCACATTTAAACATATTTAGCATATTGACATCATTAGAATGCCGCAGAGTTCCAGAGCAGGGGGTCAAGGGAACTTTACCTGTGGTCTTTCTTTGGTGTGGGCCCCTTCTTGGTTGTGAGGCCCTTTAGACTGTGTTGCCATAGGCATTGCTACTTGCCATTCTGTGTATATACTGATATATATATATATATATATATATATATATATATATATATATATATACTAACGTGTGAAGTATTGAATAGTGTTTTTCATTAAACTATGTTCCTTTTATATGAAAAATAATTGACGGAAGAGCGATTTTATAAGGGTTGTTTATTGCATTGCTGAGTGGTGAGTCTAAAGCCTACAACATCTCCCCTGAATACAACTTGGACTGATGTCCCTCTCTCCTGTGAGAGTCAAGTGTTAAAAAAGGTTCCTTGAGGCCCAAGGGGGAAGGGGGCTCCACAGTATGGCGGCATAGGACACCCGTGGCAAATGACCCCGGTTGTTACAATTGGGGCCCGTGACCTCTTCTTACCCTGGGTCCTCCTACCCAGCTTCTGGCAATACATGGAACAAAGGATACATTTTCATAGACTGGAAATTTTAATTGCACTATTACAGGACTCACAATTTGTTTAGTGGTAAATGAACTAACAAACTCGAGTTGCACCTTGGAAGCTTTTTTCAAATTTAAATTCTTTGTGAATAACTAGAATTTTTAATCTACAGTATACAGAAGTGCTGAGGTTCCATTTTTGTCAGCATATAACTTATAGTTAACCTTGGCTTTATCCAAAGCCTCTTATAGAGACATTTGAATGCTCTGAACTTTAGTTAAATGTCCCTCCATTAAAGCAACTGATGCAGATGAATGTAAATCTAATGTAAATACTCTAGGTCTTCAGAATAATATATTGTCCTGAAGAAGGTAAGGTGAACCCATTGATGCACCAAAACCCAGAATCAACAGTTACTGACTCTCATTATTATTGAAATGTGTATTTATTGCAAGATGATTTGATGAATTGTGTTGGATATGGAGTGCAGATTTGATATAACAGTGTAGTAATATGTTTTTGTTCTATGATGTGAAAAATCTTTTTTAACATTGTGAATATTTTTAAGGATTATTGACATAATAAATTGTACATTTGTGATGTATATATTGATATACAAGTAATACACAGCTCATTGGAAATTCAAAGAAAATTATATTTTGTATTGACATTTGATCTTTTCCTGTCCACTGTTAGCTCAAAGGTGTGTAAAACTTGTTGGATAGAATTGTGAAATAGATACAGTGTAGCATGTGGATGAGAACATCTATGACTGTGTAATATTTATCAGTAGAGGGTGTTCATACAATCTCTTCCCTTCATTTTCCTTGCGAGAATTGAATGCATCATTAGTCCAAAGGAGTTAATATCATGACATTTGAACCCCCTCCCCCAATACCATCTTATAGAGGTAATAATCAAGATAGGTATAAGACGGGAGCAGCCTTGAGAGTAAATAAAACATAAACAAATCACACATGTGGCAGAAGTGGAGGTAGATGAGACCTAGCCTCCAAAAATATTTTGTTTAGGTTTACATTCCTCTGTCAATGATGGAAGCATGTGAAGATAATGTAGTATATATAAGAATAGTTGGCAAATGAGGTGTGGGCAAGTAAAAGGATTCGTGGGGTGGTGTGGCGGATGGGAAGAGAAAGGGGATGTGTTGTGCATAGACATGCAGGTAAGTGTCTAAGGTGAGGTGAAGCATACACTTACTCAAACTTGTAGTAGTGAGTCAGTCTAAAGTGAAACCAAACCTAGATTGGCCAAACATAGCAAAGCTCATATAATAATCAAGGAGGCAATGAGGCATTTAAAGGATTACATCTAACTTTCTTCTCTGCTGTTGGAATTATGGCAGGAGGGTAGAACAGGATGCAGTCATTCAGAAACGGCCATGAATGGTATATTTGTGTGCAAGTCAGTACCGAGCACTGAATGCCAGAAGGCACTGTGTAAAAAAATAGCCAGTGTTGAGCAACATATGCAAGAAGAGAAGAACATGAGTCGCTGTGTGAGGAGACCACCAGGCATGTGCGGTGGCAGCACCCAAGTGTGGCATAATGGAGTGGGCAGAGAAAGCAGAAGAAGCTATTTGAGCCATCGCATTAGTTGCTGTGCAAGAGCAAAGCCTGCATCGGAAAAGTGGTTCCTGGAATGATGTGGGTAGTCTAAAACATGTCCTAGGAATTTCATAATCATAAAGGAACTTCAAAGGCCTGGACATCGAAGGAGGGCACAGAAAGAGGAGCGGAACCATGTTCTCTTTCAGCAGTTGAATGTGCACAAGTCTATACCTAAGATTCAAAAAAGAAAATTAGACAAAGTGGCTGCAGGTCCAGAGACACCTGTTTATAAGAAAAGTAATTAAACAATTAAATTAAATATATTGTATAGCCCCAGACAGTAGACAAAGTAACCAGACTACAGGCAAAGCATTCAAAAGGGAGCAAAAACAACATTACTAGGGCAGACATCTAATGTTAAAAATATGTGAGGATAGTCTAATGCAAAAAACACAGGTCTTGTGGCCCCTGGTGTGGGAACATATGACTCAAGTAGACATCAATACAGGAGTCAATTTCTTACATCAATTAAGTTAATCTTTATATTCTATATAGCATGATCCGAAATTAGTAATTTACCTAGCATATTGTCACTATATCATACTGCAAAGATCTATATGATTAAAATCAAGTAATCTCCAAGCACCTAAAGGCACTTTGGGTACAAATGCACACTGTAACAACCGTATAAAAAGATCGTAATGGTATTAAATTACAGGAATCTTAGTCAGTGAGTCCTGATTTGATAGTTAAGCCGATTGATCCACCTGCTTTCACAAAAGTGAAGTTCCTTCAAAAGATTACCAGTTTCAAATTCAACTCACTATATAAGTAAAGAGCATGTGATTGTCTATCAAATAACTTCTGCATTAAATATACAGCAGTGGATCATTGTGCTGAACTAAAGGAAGGCTGGAACTGAAAGCGTTACCACTCAAGATAGAACATAAGCTACTTTGCTTTGGCCATCAGGAAATGTCATGGGTTTATACGCTCATGCTGATTAAGAAACGGTGCAAAGTCTTTGGAATAACAAGGCAAATCTCTCTGGGTTGCTAAAGGTCATGCAGCTTGTACTTGTGGGCATGAATGCATATAAGTCTTAAAGTCTCTTTATTGGGGGTGACAAGGTACATGGACTAGTGGCCTTGGCTTCTAGAAGAACCTGATTTGCATTTTGCTTTCACGCTAGTCAATAGACACGGCCCAGGGCAATTAAATGTAGGATGGCTTTCAGCTGCGCTTCACAACGGTGCTAGCCCTTGACAAAATTCCTCCCTGTTTAGATTTCCCAAAGTTAATTATTATTGTAACTCATTAAAAATCTGTTTTTGGAACATAAACAGGATATGTGCTAATAATCAGTGAAAAGAACTAACTCTGTTAAAAGATTTTCAAATTGTGCTTCTTCAGGAGACCTGGGCAATAAAACCCTTCACAATAGATGGCTACTTGGGTTTCTTCTCCCCAGTCCACAAGGTGAAGAAATTTGGGCACCTGAAAGGGGATTTGGTGGTTATTTATAGCAGTTGGGCTGAAGGTAACCTGTATACAACTAAAAGAAGATTATGCTGACTTCTTGGTAATAAAATTGTTAGATTGGAATAAGACGATAGGGAGACCTCTTTTGATAATAAATGTTTATATACATGCTGATGCCCACTCCAAGAAGCTATTGTCCTCTAAACTCGTTGAATTAGTATTCACCGGGCTGAAAGAACCTTACGCCCGGAGTTAAAAATAGCAGGAGATTTTAACATTAAACTACTGCAACCTTATGACAGAGAGGAACAGATAGTAAATCAGGATCATAGATGGTCTGTTCCACAACAACCTCTAGGAAACCAAGCTAGTGGCAAGGGATTCGCCAAGACTGTCGCTTTTGTCAAAAATCTGGAGGCGTTAGGATACTCCTCCTGCTCCTACCTGTTATGCTTTTGGAAACCAGTTCTTAATTGAGTATGCAGTGGCAACTGTGCCACTCTTAGCGTTAACTGTTTCTTATTGTATCGTAAGGACAGATTTAAGTGACCATGGCTTGCAAAGAATTCAGATAAATTATAGCATTCCTAAGCATAAACCAGCTAATTCCTTTTCTAGGAATCTTACCTCAATTAATTACAAGAAACTTTGGTGGCGCAGAGACTCAATTGAAAGCATTGGGAAAGCTTCTGAGGAGCTACTTAACCACATTAAGTGTGACTCAATAGAAGAACCATTAACCTCATGCTCGTTATACCTGGAGAAGTTTGCCGCTAGATTTCTTTCTGATCCCCCCGTAAACCTCACCTGCACTATGAGTTAGAGAAGGTAAAAGG
Organism: Pleurodeles waltl; assembly: GCF_031143425.1. NCBI lineage: Eukaryota > Metazoa > Chordata > Amphibia > Caudata > Salamandridae > Pleurodeles > Pleurodeles waltl. The sequence continues at coordinate 906,309,898 of NC_090450.1, forward strand.
TAGAGAAAAAATTTAAATAACAGCTGTTACTACATTATTAAGGAAAAAGAGGAACCGTTTATTATGATTGGCCAAAAAGCATTCTAATGATCACTGTATACAAAAAGTCCTAAAAGACATAAATACTTGATATCGCAAACTGATGTAAGAAGAAAAAACAAAGAAGAGGCAGGATTTTTTTGACAAAGGCCCTATTCTTTATTAAACAAAAGAATTCACAGGCTTTCTGGAAAATGGTTAACAATTTAAACAAGGCACCTACAATTCTAACAAGTTCTGATATCTCTGAGTCCTCTTGGTATGATTTTCTAACCCAGCATTTTAATCTAGATAAACAACTAAAAGAAGAGGTGTTTTGTACAGGGAGTCCACCTGCGACTTACGGGTCGCAACTGGATATCGAGTCAGCCGGTTATAGACCTAAGGATGAAAATGATCAAATGTTCTCTGTTCCTGTTCATAACAAAACGTATTAATAGAAGTAGGCAGGGTGGGGTTCCAGGCCAGAACGGGATCCCAAACGTTTGATATAAAACCAACCCACGTTTTTGGGCAGAGAGGTTGGTTATGATCGATAACAGTGCCTTGGAGCACAAAATTATCCCAAGCTCCTGGAAGGGTGCCATTATCCACCCAATTTTTAAAGGAGGCGAATGCGCCAAACCACAGAATGATCGTTTAATCACTTTAACTGACTCAGAGGCCAAATAATATGCTGGCGCCCTCTTGGAAGATCTGGGCTGTTGAAAAAAAACATTATTCCAGTCAACCAGACAGGCTTTATTAAAGGGCCTGGAACAGCAGTCAACAATCTATCTCTCACTACTATTATAGATAAATGTAAACAAAGAAAACAACATCTGTATGTATGTTTCGTGGATTTTAAATCCGCTTTTGACTCAGTACAGCGTAGCCTGATGTGGGTAAAATGAAATTCTTGGTGCATCCCATCGAAATTATCAAAAGCAGTGCAGATGTTGTACACCGATACATGGATTAGAGTCAAAATTGGAGAAGGTACCTTTCTATCAAGGAAGGTGGGGACTGAACGTGGTCTCAAACAAGGCTGTGTCCTGGCACCCTATCTTTTCAATCTTTTTTTATCTGATCTGTCCCATACATTAGATGGGGTAAATGCGCACCCCAACAAGATTGGGAATCTTTTCATTTCAAACATACTTTAGGCAGACGATGTTGTCCTTCTAAGTTATACGAAAGTTGGATTACAGCGTTTGATAACGAAACTGGCAGACTTCGCTATTCAAAATGGCTTATTAATAAATGAGAAGAAAACAAAAACAATGGAACTAAGCAGTAGAAGACAAAACGCTCCTAAGTGGCACCTAAAAGGTCATAAACTCGAACAAGTTAAATTATACAGATACTTGGGAGTACTATCAGATGAGAGGGGGTCTTTTTTCCCACCAGAAAATGGATTTAGTAAGAAAAGGAAATACATTTGTTGCTTGCCTTCCGTACCTTATTAAGAGTTCTAGATGGTCCAAGCTACAGGCCTCTATTATAAGTGATAGCTGCTAAGCTAATTCAAAATGTTACCTACGACAGTGAAGCCCTGAGGGGTAGGGATACAGTTACCCTGAATGGGATAATTGGGAAAAGTTTTAGATCCCTTTTCCACATCCCCAAGAAAGCATATCAGGCCCAAATTAGGCTGGAGTTTGGGTATGTGAATCAAGTCCTTGCAAGACAGGGTGCGTATATACAAATCTGGAAAAGCATGCAACTTGCAAACGAAATGGGTTATGCAAAGCCCTTTGGAAAGAGTTTAAAATTAACCTGAGGTCCCCCTCTCGGTTATATTTAGACCAGTGTTTAGATGCTTTGGGTGCCTGTTTATTATGGGATCAGAGTTTGCCGGTGGATGTCTTTAAAAAAAAAAACATAAATCGTATGGTGAAGAAAAGTCCTTGGTTGTGGATAAAAGTCTTCTTGCTGGTAGATCTCATTCATGGACTATAATTAACGAGTACAAATTGTTAAAACGCTAGTTGTATCTGGACCTGGGTTGGTCAAAAAAAGAAAAATATATTTTTATTAAATATAGATTTGGTCAAGATTTTGCCCAACGGTCTCACTCTGGATCAATCTCACCTTGTTCTTTATGTGAGTGTGGAGTTGGGGATCTTTTACACCTGATCTATATATGCCAAAGCCTAGGGCAAGAACGAAGAAAGTATCTTAAGGTCTTGTTTAATCAGAGATTCATATTTTCTTGTAGGTATGCTGTGACAGTAAAGTTTTTAAGTCAGGCCTTGAAAAAATTGGACGCTTGAAGTACTTCAAACTCAGTTGAGGGTGTTAACTTTCTTTAGTTTACAGGGTTTTAGCTGATGAGCTATTGGTATGCTCGGTTTTATATTGTTTATATTAGATTAACATTGGACTGTTTTAGGAAAAAGTATTAATCATTTTATAGTTCTATTTATTAATAAAAATTGTAATGGAATTTTATGCGGGGTTTTTGAGAACTGCATAGATTATTAAATTTTGCACTGTTAAAAAAAGATGATATTTGGTAGGTTTTATTATGAATGTTTACTGTGATTAAGGAATTTTATGGTCTGTTTAAGATTTTGATTAACTAAGCACTTTAATAAAAACAAACAAACAAACATTTTGCTTTCTTGCTTTGTTAGAACGTCTGACCTTATTGGTTTCTTATCTTTAGTTTACAAGGGGACGCATTAGAGGTTCGATGGACCTTTTGACTGCGCTTAGAGGAAATCCCATCATAGGACTCAATTTCAATACCAATCAATAACAATATCAATCTATAGTATCAATAGTCTTTGGAGTCAGTAATTCCACTCACCATGACCCCTTTGGCCATGAATATCCACACTTTTATGTACAAGTTAGAATGTTTATTTCCCCATATAAACAATGCTAATATCATGTAACCTAGTCTCAAAATCAAATACACATACAGAAACAGCACTGGTTGACCAAATCTTCTGCAGAATCTCAATTTAATCAATGTATGGATCACTACACTTTCTAGAGTTACAGTACAAATTATTAGGAAGAATAACTGCACAATAGAAATAGCATACATTTAGATTCAGCAATGAAACAACATCAACTGTTGTTAATAATTAGCAGACATTTTCTGTGGTTCTCCTGGCTAACCTTCTGATCAGAATAGCATGTTTGGGCTTCATGCAAAACAATTTAGTCAACACAAATTTGGAAAAACATCTAGCTATGGCTCTATCAAAATTAGCAGTTGGTACCTAGGAACAAAAGACAAATGACATCAAACAATAACATTTGAATAATACCTCTCCTCGGTATGGATCAGCAAACTGCGACTCTCCCTCAACTGGACATCTGTTCGGTCAGCATCAGCATCAGACCATGAATGGGAATGGTTCAGAAGAGGGGACGCTAAACAATCCGAACCATTTGCAAAGCATAGTTTAAGGATCAGCATTCTGCATCAAAAGTCTAAGCAATACAGTTAAAGATAGAATTCTCTAAGTAAAGTAAATCAAGGTGAGTACACCTCATCGGAGAAGAAGGAAAACGGGAAAGTGTCTGAAAGATGAAAATAATTGGAATGGCGCACTTCTCTCTGTGCAGTCGGGGTAAGTTAAAATCATCTAAAACTCTTCTCATGTGGTCAAAGAACCGTATGTTTGCGTTTAGTCCAATGAAAGTAGAACTTCAAATCTAAGCTATAACTAAACTGTCTTCACATGTTGATGATTGTCTCCTGTTCCCATCGTTAGAATCGTCAGGTAACAGCTTTGTATGTCTCTGTCCTTCAGTCAGTGCAGCCATTGTTAGCTCCTGGGAACATCGCTTTCACACACACTAAACTCTACATTGTAATGATAGCTGATACAGCATATTCTAGCAAGCAGTTCTCATGGGAAAGAAACCATCTACTAGCATTTGGTCAACGCAGTGAAACAATGCAAGTATTAATTTCTATAAACAGCCATTTTATGTTAATTATTTAAACAGTGCAACTTAACATGAGGCTGTGCAAATGGGCCCAAGACCTCGCTAACATAAGGCCTATAATTAATAAAGCGGATACATAATATGTAATCATTAGTATAACATACTACTACATAATTATAAACATGAGCACATAATTTCATTATAATAGGCAATTAATAAGGACACTTTGTGATTACTGACGGCCACTCAAGAAGCAACATTTTCCAAGTGGTTCATTATTTTCTATATCAATTCATTTTCTATGCAGACTCAACATTCAGAATACATGAATAAACATTAATAAAAATCAGCGTTCACAATCCCTCCTCTGATAACTAAAAATGGCATCACACTTGCATCTTCTCACACAAATGTTTGCTCCGCTAAAATTTGTCCTCCCTATGTCTTCTTTCTGTCTTTGAATTTTCCCTGAATAATGTTTCCATTTTGATTTATTCCCTCCTCTGATCATTTTTCATCTTTTTTAATTTAACCACATTATATAATTTACATATTCCCCATGCTCCAATTATGCAAATCACAATAATCAATATCCTTTGTATCATTTTCAATATTATCCCTTTTCCTAGATTGCCAAGCCAATTTCCTACGGAAGCAAATCCTTTGCCAACCTTTTCCCAAACTCCTGGTTCTTTCAGCTCTTTCAAATCAACACTATCATTAGTCAGATTGCTATTTAAGCTTCTAATTTCTTTACTACTATCAGGAATATATGAGCAACAATGTTTTGAGTTCAGCATTTTACAAACTCCGCCATCCTTTGCTAAACGAATGTCTAACGCTTGGCGGTTCTAAAGAGCCATAGATCTTACCACAGCCATTTCTGTATCCATTAGGATCATGGCTCCTGAAAATATTGTCAGCATGTTTTCCACAATAGTAGACAACATTCAAATTTTCAATGAATTCAGAAAAACTCCTACTAAAGGAATTATTGTTCCACATATGTCTCCAACTATGCCAGAATATGATTGTCGCTTTTGTCTTTCATGATGTAATTTAGTCATTCTAGGTTTTTTATTCAAGTTCTCTATCTGAAATATTTTTGGGAAGACTATCCCCAAGTAACATGTGCCATACCATCCTCTGGGAAGACGGTAATATGCATTTGATCCACAGATGTAATAAGCTCCTGGAATTATTCAACATGAACGCCCATTTACTCTGAAACAAAAACACATGTCTACATTCACTTGTTCCCACAAACAAGGTATCAGTTCTGGATTTAGGCCTATATACACAAAGCTTTCCTACGTGTTGTGCATCTAAAGCTAACTTCCCTTGTGTCTTTATGTCACTAAATGCATTATCATTTCTAAATGTCATTTTCTCTAAGCCCTTTTCTAATGTCTCCTTTAATGCTTTTCTCCTATCATCTGTCTGATCTAAGAAGCTCTTTTCCATGGGTGTAAGCAAGCATTTCAAATTGTTTCTATGTGCGTAAGCTGTGCCAAAAGTCAAAGGCTCAAAGAATCCTCTCACTAATTCCATAATGTTCTCCTTAGCTACTCTACTGAGGTACTTAATTATAGGGACATACGAATACACAATGTCATAATTGGAGTAGAAATATTGAATGTACTCCTGGTTATAGAATCTTGTTAGTAACAGACTACAACTTATCCCGTGATTAAGGGTCAAACTATGATAAGTAACTCATTCCTTGACTGATGAAGGAATCTCCGTGCAAACACAACAATCTCTTGCATCCAACGTAAATGTAAATTAGCACTTGTATAGCGCACTACTCACCCGTTAGGGTCTCAAGGCGCTGTACTCATACCGCTATGGAACCCCTCCTGGCTTTTCCCTTTGAGGCGCCCACTCCTGAGCACCCCCAGGGTGAAGCCAGGCATCCAAGCTCTGTTGGGGCCGTTGTGGAGATTAAGCAAGCTATTGCCCAGAGTTGCAGAGTGGGACCCATGAATTAGATTAGGCACAGAGGCGAGAATTATCTGGTCAAGGGGAATTGAGCCCAAGACCTGCCGAAGCGGGACTTGAACCCTGGTCTTGAGCCAGATCTCTGCTTCAGGGTCTGCCGCTCTAACCATTGAGCCACACTTCTCCAACTATGCCAGAATATGATATTCAAACGTCTCAACATACTCATTCAATAAGTGATAGAAACTGGTAGAAAAAAGTTCTCATTGGGCACTATCTACGTGCAGATATTTCTAATATAACCTAAATTTCTGTGAGTGCAGTAGTTGTCTCTAAAGCTAAGGTATGGTTGCCTCTACTCTTGTCAAGGACAGTCATCCCCACAATCAATACTAGGCACAATAACATGCATACAATGGCAAACCAATACTCATATATTTACAGTACCTATTCTTCCTACTCTCCTGGCTAAAGTTACTCATGATCTGTAAAGAATCAGAAAGTAAAAGAGAGAAATGTTTAACTATGCAGCAAAATTAAAAAACAAATCTTCAATCTTCTTTAGCAATTATTTACAGCTTTCAGTCTTTCTTCCAGGACCATTTTTGTCAAAAATCGGTTAGTTGTCAAAATCGGTTTATCAGCTTGTCAAATCAGGTTATCAAAAACTATTTTCTGGTTAATTTAAATAATCTCTTTCTTGCACTTTCTCAGTTTACAGTTCTCAACATTCAGTTCATTGATTTCCTTCAAGTGCCAAAATGTTGACCTGGAATATCTGGATCAAAACAAAAAGATCAAAATTATCTTTTCCATTCCCTTGTTGATATGCCCATTCAGGACTAGCGTACCTTCGACTTGCAATTCTTTTTCTCTTCAATTTTTCGATCTACATTTAATTCTCCATCACTCAAATCTTCCTTTCTCGTTATGTCTACTTTCTCCTCAGTTGTTGTCACTGTAATTGCTTCTTTTCTCTTTGCTTGTGACTTCGGCCACTTATTTCCTTTCAGTGGACCTTTCGTTAATGCTCTTTTCAGTGTCAGACTTGTAATTTCTCTTTGTTCTGCAGGATTGTCTCTTGACAGACCAGCAACTTGTTCTGGAGGAGTCAGACTACATTGGCTTTGATCACCTCAGCTCCTTTTGCCTTGGGGTCTGTCCTTTGCTCTGTTTGTCTCTCAAGACCGTCTGCTTCTGGGAGAGCCCTCCTCTGTCTAGACTCTCCTACTGCCTCTGTTGAGGTTGGTTCACTTTCACTTTCCTGTGGGTCTTCTCCTTCATCTCTCACAGGAGTGGCTGAACCGCTTTCAGTTTGCTCAGATTTAGTGTCAGTTTCTCCTTCTCCCCTCTCCAGTTCTGGGGTTGGTCTGGATGTTGTTGGTACTCTCAACAACTCCTCTTCATTGTCTAATGGACACGCCACTTTCCTTGTATAGCTTGCGTGGATCCAGTTCGGAACTCTAGCGCACTTCTCAGCTGTGGTAGTGATCAGCACTACCTAGTAAGGACACTTCCACCGAGGCTCCAAACACATTTTCCTCACATGCCCTCTGATCACAACCCAGTCACCTGCTCTCGATTGTGTTGTTGATCTTGAAACGGTTGAAGTGTGGCAGCTTCCACCTGATGAGAGAAAGAGCAAACCGCATCAGCCAGACCTTTGCAGTAGTCCAATACCATATCATCTATTATGTTCACAAGAGCATTTGCAGGAACCGCTGGCAACCTCATTGCTCTGCCCTTGAGGATCTCATGCGGTGACAGTCCTGTCTTCCTGTCGGGTGTGTTCCTCATTGTCATCAGAACTAACTGCAGTGCATCAGGCAATTTCAGATTTGTGGACGCACACATTTTCGCCATTCTTGATTTCAAAGTACTGAACATAGTAATTTAATTACTTAATTGTTGAAGTGCCTTCCACTGTCTGATTCTAAAGAGACCGGAAACCCAAACTGTGGTATCAGTTCCCAGAGCAGTAATTCCGCTACTGTGAGACTGTCATTTCTTCGTGTAGGGTAAGTTTCAATCCAATAGCTAAAGATGCAGACAATCACCAACACATATCTCAATCCTCCACATACAGGCATCTCAATAAGATCTATCTGCATTCTGCTGAACGGGCCTCCTGCTCTTCCATTGTGGCTCAAATTGACCACTGTCCCTTTACCCGCGTTCATTTGCTGACAAATGACACAACAATGGCAAACTGCTTCGGCAACCTGTCTAAACTTTGGATTGAACCAATTTTGTTTGAACACTCGAATTATAGCATCCCTCCCAACATGTTCTTGACCATGGTAATATCTAGCCATTTGAGTCAACAAACTATTTGGCAAAACCAACTGTCCCTCTTCTGAAACCCATAGTTCATCTTCACGTTGGACACATTTCAATTTAATCCATGTCTTTTTTCTTCCCTTTCAACATCATCCTGTAACGCTTTCAGTTCTTCTAAGGTATCTATAACATGTAATGCATAACTTGGGCACATCTAGTCTTCATCAGATAACAATTTCCATTTATCTTTGAACAATATACAGGTCAATACGCAAAATCGTGCAACTCAATCTGCACATCCATTTCCCATAGACACAAGGGCCCTCATTACAACCCTGGCAGTCGGTGTTAAAGCGCGGTAATACCACCAACAGGCCAGTGTTAAAAAAAAAAAAGGAATTTGGACCCCGGAGGTTACCGCCATCCAACTCCGCCACTTTAACACACCGAACGCCAGGGTAGTAACAGCCGCTGGGCTGGAGACTTCGGTCTCCAGCCCGGCGGCTGTCACATTCCCACCCTTGGCATTACGACCCGGCCTACCACCATGGTTTTCGTGGTTTCTGTACCGCCACGAAAACCATGGCGGTAGGCACTATCAGTGCCAGTGAATCCCTTCCCTGGCACTGATAGGGGTCTTCCCTGTCCCCCACCCCCTCCCCAGATTCCTCCCTCACCCACTCCTGGCCCCCGCTCATATACACACCCACACGTGCACCCATATACACACATGCACACAGGCATACCCACCTCCACCCATGACTGCACACATACATACCCACACACCACAACACACACCAACATACCTTGTCACACACATGCATCCACAACACACAACACTCACAATCACTCATTCACGCATGCATCCAGCGCGACTCACACCCACATGCACACATCCCAAAACATACACACACCCCCCAGAAACACACAACATCCCCTACCCCCTCTCCAGTCGGAGAACCCAACTTACCTGCTTGCAGGGGGTCCTCTGGCTGGAGACGGTCCGCGGCGATGCTGTCAGCAGCAGCGTCCGCCAGAAAAACACCACCAGGCCGTATCATTGCTCATGATACGGTGGGCAGTGTTTTGCCGGCGTGGCAGTGCTGTTGTCAGCTGCTCCCCCTTACCGCAGTCCGCCGCCATGATCGTCGGTGGTGTTCCGCCAGATTTGTGACGGAATACCGTCAGCGGTCATAATATGCGTTGCCGGCTGGTAGCCACGGCTACAATATGTTGGCGGACATCAATGTGGCAGTTGGCGGTCATTACCGCTAGTGTTGTAATGAGGGCCAAAACCTTGGGATTTCAGGGGTGCACTACATTTCACCACAGCAATCTTCTCAGGCATTAGAATAGCTAGTAACAATTCATTCATTCTCTCACCATTTCTGACTAGTGAACCAGAAGAGGTCAGGAAACTTCTCTGTGGCCATGACTGGCCAAAATCATGGACTATTCCAAATCCATACTGGCTGTCCATATAGATTGTAACTTTTAGCTGTGCAGAAACATGGCATGCTACCAGTTCCGCCACTTGTGCAGAGTATACTCCTCGAAGTCAAGCCGCTTCAAGTATACCACAGATTGTGCACACAGCATATCCTGCTCTCAGTGTTCCCGTGTTGTCCCTTGAAGAGGAACAATCAAAAAAATAATTTGGTCATTTTCCTCTGATCGGGTATCTCTAATCTCAGGTCTCGGTATCGTGCACAAATCAGTTACTTTGAGACAATCATGTTCAACTTCTTCCAATTTGTCAATTTCAACATTCCCTTTCTGTAGTAAGGTTGCTGGGTTAAGCACTGTACACCTTTTCAATTACACATTTAAGGACCCCCAGCATGCTCTTTTTGTAGCGAGTCAGCCTGTCACCTGTAAGGTACTGCGTTTTGGTTTGTGTAAGTAAAACTTCAATGGAGTGAGGGACCATAACAGTCAGAGGGTGTCCCATCACAATGCTCACACTCTGAGTGATGCTCAGTCCAACCGCAGCGACTGAACGCAGAAAGCCTGGTAAAGCTTCTGCAACTGGGTCCAAAGTAGCTGAAAAATAAGCTACTGGGCGGCTTACACCACCATGGCTTGAATCAAGACAGACAATGAACATGCATCACGCTCATGACAAAACAACATGAAGGTTTTCAGGTAGCCGGGGCTATACCCAGACCTTCTCTCAACTCAGAAAATGCTTTCATACAAGCTTGATCTAACACTAAGGGATCAGTAACTTCTTTGTGAATCAATTTTTGCAATGGCTTTGAAATTACTGAAAAGTTGGGAATCCACTGGCGACAGTAGCTTACCATTCCCAAAAACATCCTGACATCTCTCTCTGTGTGGCTGGGGGATTAATCTGCAATATGGCACTGACCCTTTCTATGGATATTTTCCTAATTCCTTTCTCAATTAGGTGACCCAAATATTTAATCTCTTTCTGGCAGTACTGTAATTTTGCTGGGGACATTTTATGACCATTCTTACCTAAATGATTCAGTAAGGCAATAGTATCATACTTGCATTCTTCTTTTGTTTTGGATGCAATCAACAAATCATCAATGTATAGTACCAATGTTGATTGGAAAGGCATTTCCAATGACTCCAGGTTATTTTTCAAGATCTGGTTGAAAATAGAAGGTGACTCTGAAAACCCTTCAGGAATTCTTCACTAACAGTAGACTCAATCCAAAACTTTGATACAGAAAAGAAATTGACTATCCTCATGAAGAGGATCAGAAAAGAATGCTTGTGACAGGTCTATTACGGTGAACCATTCAGTATCGCATGGGATCTGAAACAAAATCACTGCTGGATTTGGCACTACGGAACAACATTTAATCACAGTGTAATTTACCTTTCTCAAATCTTTAATAATTCCAAATTTCCCACAAGGCTTTCGCAATCCCATTATTGGTGAATTTCATGGACTGTTAAACACTTCTTTGTAAACCTCTTGGTTTACAAACTCTGCAATTATAGGGGCAATCCCTTCAATGGTGTCCTGTGTCATGTGGTACTGGATAATCTTGGGAAAAATCGAGTTTGGCTTGACTGGGACCTTAACTGGCCCAACTCCTTTTATTAGGCCAATCTCTTTTCCTGTCAAATCCCACACTTTCATATTAACTGTTCCCTGTAGGTCAGAAGGAAGATCTCTCACTGTGAAAACCGTGAAGAAGCTAATCAAAGGGTACTCCTCATTTATTGTACCACAATCTGTTTCTGGTGCCGTGTCATCTTTATCATCGCTGTTAGTCTGAATTTCAATTCCATCATTTGAGGAAGTAATTGAGCATCTTGTTTTACACAACTAGTCCCTTCCCAGTAAGGATACTGGACTCGAGTCACAAACCATGAATTTGTGTAATCCTTTAAAGTTGCCAATTTTAACCTGAACTGGTTCTGTAATTGGGTTGGTCAAATACTGATTCGCGACTCCTACAATCTGGGCAGTTTTCCCTGAAAGGGACAAGTTTGAAACTTCCTTGTGACCAATTACTTCTCCCTATACATATGGGCATTTCTAATCTACTTCTAGGGAAGCTGCAAGCACACATTCTTCCTCATCTGAACTCTCGCTCACCCAATCATTGTTTATTCCATTCTCACTGTGTAACGGGAATTGGAGCACTGTGTTGTTACTCTGATAAAACCTTTGACCTGTGACCTGCTGAGGAAGCATCACATGCTGCTGCTCCATTGGGGCTTGAGGTATTTGAATTTGCTGTCTAGATACCATTTGAACTTGCGATTGCATTGGCTGCGACTGGGGCATGTGCAAACGTGGCATTTGCACCTGTTGTATGGGCTGAAAACTCTGCATCCGATTCACATTGTTTTGGAAATTGGGATTGTGACCTCTCATTCTTGGTCCTCTCATGTCTTGAAAAGAATTGATGTCACTTATTTTCTGAACAACACCTTCCTGTACTAACATCGGACACTCCTGCTTCCGATGTCCGAGCCCTCCGCAAGCGTGACATGGCAACAATCTCTTCATCACCTGCACATCAGAACCACTACAGTATTCAAATCAGGACCACGATTCACATTTCTAATTCCTCCATGACCTCTACCTCTTGCTTGATTCTGAAACATCACGTTTCCCTGTTGCTGTTGTTGCAGAAGATTTCCCTGCAACCCTGTCTGTGCGGCTTAAATCTGCATCACCATTGCCTTTTCCTTTCACTTACTCTTTTTCAACTCAATCTCATCGCTACAGTACTTTGCATACTGCAATACCTAATTGATCGGCTTTGATTGCCAGCCAATTAAATGACTCTTAATTATCTGGCTAATTTCAGGTATCAATCCTTCAACAAATCTGAACACAAAATGAATCATGTCTTTTGGATCAATCGTCTCTGTACCACTGTAAGGTTTAAACGCCTGCAATAATCTCACGTAGTAGGCAAGTATTGACTCTTTCGCTTCCTGTGTGGTCCTGTCTATTCTCTGCCAGTCTAAATTCTTGGGCGAAATTCTCGTTTTCAAAAATTCAGTCACCTTATAGTAATATTTCATTAAGTCAGGGGAAGGTGCACCTGTTGCCGGATCTCTCTGGGTTTCTCTCATCGGCCAATCTATGCTCCTCTTGTATTCCATCCATAAGTCTGCTGGAACTACTATCTTTAATAGGGTGTTCAAATCCTCCCTCAGGCATTTTGCGAGTTCCACAAACCTTTCGGTCTGCTTGTACCATCCTCACTGGGTCCTCAACCTGCTGCAGATTTGCAGTAAGATTCACAGAATCCCTTTTTTCTTGTCTCTTTTCTTTACCCATCTGCCTTCCCATTTGTCTAATGCTCCCCATGTTTTAATGCTCTGGATTAATACCCTAAGGTGAATTTTCATTCCTGGTATTCTCATGTTCTCAAAATCTTTTGCATTTAAATCTATTCTGTAACTGCTCTTCAAGTGCTTTGTTTTCTCAACCTCTATGTCATATTTCTCTGCTAGATCTGCTCATTTCTAGTGCACTATTCCTGCTTTGTTAGTAATCAGCTTGCATAGGTATCGCAACTCGTCTTCCTTGAATGTATCTATCCTGTCTAACCCCATAATTCCCTCAATTAGGTCTTCCACCTCTGGTCTAAGTCTGATCAAATTCAGGGCACTTCCTCCGCTACAATCTCCTTGAGTTGTACTCAACCTCTCTAACCATTCAGTTAACTGCTGAGCTGTCAAACCTTGTAACGTAACATTGTTGTGACTCACACCTGCCACATGCTGTAATGTCAGATTCGGGGTTTCTGGTGTCACCATGCTTGGATTTGGACCTACAAATGATCTCACCTCATTATTTGGAGGAGTACTGAGAAGGACTTAAATCAATTAACGGTCCTGTTCCATCAAATGTTGGTCTCATGGGAGTCGTCATTTTTGCATTCGTGTTGTATCTCTCCCTCTCTACAAAGGTTCAGAGACTTCTGCTCACTTTTCTCGTTATTTCCACAGGCAAACAATGGTATGGCCGGACCTATGGTATCTGGTACTGGCACTGCATCTGGGCTTGGTCTGACATTTGGCTCTTGTGGTTGCACTATTCCTGTATTCTGATTTGTCAAGGTGTACATTTCTGTCTGTGATCCTGTTATAGGGATGTATCTTGGAACTGTCTGCAACTGTACTGGGGATATCAAATTTAGGGTGAACTCTATCTGGACCAATGTTGGCTTCCGGTAAACGTGTCCTGTCAGCACTATCAAGTTTGTTGCAGTATCTACAATGGGTACATCAGGGTAAATTCTTGGACTATTCATTTGCAGCATATGCGTTTAACTGCCGAAGTTATGGCTAATCTGTATCTGGCTCTGAGTTGATTCAACTGATATCGGATCTGTAGGATCTACACTGATGTTTGAGCTTCTCTTCTATGCTGCATATTTTGGGGACAATTTCTCAATAACTATAAAATTAATTCATCATCATCTGACTCCTCTTCGTGTGTCAAAGACCTCCGAGATCCTGTGGATTTCTGCTCTGTGTCATCAGAAGGATATGAATCCCTCTTTCTAGTGCTTTTTCTAGCTTTATTCTCATTCTTACAACTTAATTCCCTGTAAAGTCTTGGTTTTCCAAAATGTCTGATCACTATCCTATCTAGCGCCTGCTAGTGTGTTCTCAGCTTTTCTCATTCTTCTCAAAACTTTTGTTGCTGTTGGTGTCTAGCCACTAGTTCCCAAATTGCTAAGGCTTCGAACTATGCTGGTCTCGTCGGAGGTTTCAAGTCATATAGTAGCCTCCTCAAATTCTCTAAGCTCCTCAAATTAAATGTTCCATGGGCAGTAAATGCTAAGCTCCCATCTTTCTCTGTCACTTCGTACCATTGTTTCAGCCAAATACATGGCGCAGCACCCTTCTCTTCTAATACAATAGAGGCGGGTGTACCTTCCAGCGGTGTAATTTCTCCTATTCTTGTTGGAATGTATGGCTCTCCCCTTAGAGCACTCTTCAAAGCTTTGAAAAACTTCATGTTCAGTTATTTTACGCTACTCTCAATTAAATCAGGAAGTGACTTTCAATCCCAAAATTCTTTTCGCAACGACATTCTCAATCAATTACGCATCTCGGTTGTCCGCCAATCCGTGCACGCCCCTTCTCACTAACTGACCTATCCCAGCGCAGCTCTAATGACGTCACACTCACAAGTACAGCCACTGACAAAGCCATGTGGCTTGTCCTCCTAAACTCGAACTCACGCCAAACTAATGCAAAATTATTGCGAGCACTAAACAAAATCAAAACCCAATTTGTCCATTTACTACAGGTAGGGTAACACAATTGCTTCAGAAACCTTACGGATTTTTCACTGACAGCCTTTCGCTCTAGCAGCTACTCTTTCTTTCTCAGTTCCCCTGATTCGCAAGCAAAATTCTACACGCAAATTTCACTCTCAACTGATCAGTGGGTCTGTCCTGGTACACATAGGACTCGCTAGATATCAGCCTAAAAACCTTTCACTCACTTTAGCACGCACTGTCGAGTTTGTCAACCACGCCCGATTGACCTATTAAACCAGACAAATTACAACAAAAAACAAGTGTCTCACACACTTTTCAATGTACTCTGTAATCTTTGCCGTCACAGGGCCCATATACCAACAACCATGTGGACAATTGTTTAGCACAAAGCGCCACACACATGTGAAGTTCGACAACTTCTCTACTCTTACGAGTATGCAACCCCTTCAACTACTTCATTTGAACCCTCACAAACATCACAATTCACCAGTGATTTGCATAAGCTGTGCAAGTGCAAAACCTAATCCATTCACACTGTCACTAGAATGCTGAGAATATCTTCAAACAATCATTGGCAAGCTCCAAGGTTCTGGAAAAGTCATTGTAAATTCTTAGGGACACATTTTCTCTCCATTGTATCACAGAATCTGAAAATCTGAACTTCCACCAATTTCTCTTACCCAATTTGCAATTTTTTTTCTCTCTTTAGAGAACTAACCATTACCCCTCTACAATCTCTGGGGACCAGCTATATCTCAAAGGGGAGACTTTTTCTGGCGGCCTCTTAAGGAGACATAACCATGCTACTCTCTTACCTTCTCTAGAGGGCAAATGCAATTTGGCCTTATGGTGGTGGGCTCTTAAGGAGACAAACCATGTACCGGGCCTTTATGATGGGCTCTTTAGGAGACTAACCATCCTCTGCTACCATCTCTATTAGTGCGTCTGACCTTATTTGGTTTCTTAACTTTAGTTTATAATGGGACGCGTTAGAAGTTCAATGGACCTTTTTACTTCGTTTAGAGGAAATCCCACCATAGGACTCAATTTCAATACCAATCAATAACAATATCAATCCATAGTATCAATAATCTTTGGAGCCAGTAATTCCACTCGCCATGACCCCTTTGTACAAATTAGAATGTTTGTTTCCCTATATTAACAATGCTAATATCACTTAACTTAGTCTCAGAATCAAATGATACACATACAGAAACAACACTGGTGGACCAAGTCTTCTAAAGAATCACAATTTAATCAATGCATGGATCACTACACATTCTAGAGTTACAGTACAAATTAATAGCAATGGAAATAGCATACATTTAGATTCAGCAAAGACACTACATCAACTGTTGTTAATAATTAGCAAAAAATGTCTGTGGGTCTCATAGCTAACCTTCTGATTACAATAACACGTTTGGGCTTCAAGCAAAACAATTTAGTAAACACAAATTTGGAAAAACACATAGCTATGGCCCTATCAAAATTAGCAGTTGGTACCTAGGAACAAAAGACCAATTACATCAAACAATAACATTTGATTAATACCTCTCCTCGGTATGGCTCAGCAAACTGCAACTGTTTTCATCAACTGGACATCTGTTCGGTCAGCATCAGCATCGGACCCTGAACGGGAATGATTCAGAACAGGGGACTCTAAACTATCCTAACCATTTGCAAAGCATAGTTTAAGGATCAGCATTCTGCATCAACAGTCTAAGCAATACAGTTAAAGATACAATTCTCTAAGTAAAGGAAATCAAGGCCAGTACACCTCATCGGTGAAGAGGAAAAACAGGAAAGTGTCTGAAAAATTAGAATAATCGGAATGGCGCACTTCTCTCTGTGCAGTCGGGCTAAGTTAAAATCATCTTAAACTCTTCCCACATTGCCATTGGTCAAAGAATCGTACGTTTACGTTATTTCCAATGAAAGTGGAACTTCAAATCTAAGATATAACTAAACTCTCTTTCACATGTCAATGATTGGCTCCTATTGTTCTGTTCCCATCGTCGGGTTTGTCAGGTAACAACTTTGTATCTCTCTGTCCCTCAGTCAGTGCATCAGTTGTTGGCTCCTGGGAACATCGCTATCACACACACTAGACTCTACATCGTAACGCTAGCCAACACAGCATATTCTAGTAACCATTTCTCATGGATAAGAAACCATCTACTAACATTTGGTTAACACAGTGAAACAATGCAAGTATTCATTTCTCTAAACAGCCATTTACTTGAATTATGTAAACAGTGCAACTTAACATGAGGCTGTGCAACTAGACCCAGGACCTCGCTAACTTAAGGCCTACAATTAATAAAGCAAATACATAATCATTAATATAACATACTAGTACATTAATATAAACATGAGCACATCATTTCATTTTAATAAGCAATTAATAAGGACACTTCGTGATTACTGACAGACACTCAAGTAGGCACATTTTCCAAGCTGTGCATTATTTTCTATTTTAATAAATTTTCTATGGAGATTCAACATTCAGAATACATAAATATTTATTAATAAAAATTCAGCGTTCACAGCTTCAGTGAAGGACATTCTTCTGTTTTGACTTGCAGTAACTCAGATTGTAAAGTATTATTCTATGACCACATTAAACATATTTTCTGTTATAACGTGGATACTGCATATGGGATTAGAGACAAAGTAACTTCTGAATCAATTGCTGGGGTTTGAATGGTAACGTGAATTAATCAGTCTGTTAGGTGTGCATGAACCTGGTAATCCAGATCCATCAGAAGCAATGCTAGTATATGCACTTCTCTGTTCCCACTGACAACCATGCAAAAGAAAAAGTATGCTGGTCAACAGTAGACACAGAGAAAGGGGAAAGGGATGTGAGAGAGAGAGAAGAAAGAGAGAGAGAGAGAGAGAGAGAGAGAATGGAAGTCTTCATGCTATCTGTTCTTACAGCTGAGCTCAACCTGTACTCCAAAGGCATTGATACCTACAAGGAGACATAACTCCTAATATTTTGTTACTGGCATTGTAATTCAACATTTCTGATATATGGTGGCACTTGTGGCAGTCTCTGGGTAACTGACTTTGCAAGGTTAATGACAAGTCTGACTTCCTAGAGCTGAAGGACGAATGGAACCTGTATGACAGATGTACAAAATAACTTGAACTATACTATTCTTTCATCTGTAGGTAATTACAGTCAATGGTTTGTAAATCAGGTCTGTCATCTGAATGATTCTCAAAGTAACAATTTAATATTTTGTAACATCATGAATGCATATTACTGATGTGCTTTCAGTCCTAGAAACAGAAAATCACTTCCTCACTGCTGTCAATACATTATTTCCATGTATGACTGAAACATGAGATAAACAAAGTGTGTACAAGATGAGGATTCTTCTTGTGAAATAATAAGAGTAACCAAGTTCATAATCGTTGGGAGTATGACTCCTCTACTAGAGTGCAAACAAAGCATAAATCCTTTTTCTCTATTATTTTTCCAGAATACGTCTCTGTATCTAGTAAGAATTTGATAACTCCAGATGAGAGTGAAATGAGTACCAGTCTCTTTACAATATGATCCTGGCTGCATAAACTGTCTCCGTTGCCTAGCTCTGAAGTCTCTAAAACGTGAGGAGCTTATACTTTATAAATCCATGATGGCCATCACCACTTCAAGCCTCATGACACCTGTAGTGCTCTAGGATATATAGTTTGCTTTGAGCCTACTTGAATGTTTTGTATAGTCCAGGCATTACATCCTCAATGCCTCACGCCAAGCGGCATCCATGCTCTGCATGCAGTACTGTTTTCCTCTCCAATGGAAGACTCAAGCACCTATGAAGTTCAGAGAAGCATGTCTCTCTTTGTGCTTGCAAGTATATGTAGGTGAGTGCGGGCCACGATTATGATGTATGCTGCCTAATCTAGCTCAAAGGATGTTGAAGGCATCTGAACACATGACTTCTAATGAATGAGAGGATCAAAGGGTGGATGCCACCATTAAATAGGGTATATTATATGTCCAATTGTTGCTGAGATGTAGGGTGTATGATTGTGTCATAGAGCCTATCAGCCACCTGTTTCTAGAAGGCCTTCTTCACCTGTGCTCCCTTGGTGGAAGGCTACCTGCCACATTGAGAGCAGTGGCGGAGCATATACAATATGGGCACTACTGATTGCTGAGCAGGCATCATGTTTTTTGGCCTACTTGGTATTGTTTGATGTTCTTCTAAAAAAGGAAGTCTTATAGCGGGATACACAAAGGCGGTCATTCTGACCCTGGCGGTTGAAAACCGCCAGGGCAGAGTGCCGCGGAAGCACCGCCAACAGGCTGGCGGTGCTTCCGGGGGCATTCTGACCACGGCGGTAAAGCCGCGGTCAGAAAAGGGAAGCTGGCGGTTTCCCGCCGGCTTCCCGCTGCCCCAGGGAATCCTCCACGGCGGCGCTGCAAGCAGCGCCGCCAAGGGGATTCCGACCCCCTTCCTGCCATCCTGTTTCTGGTGGTTTTCACCGCCAGAAACAGGATGGCGGGAACGTGTGTCGTGGGGCCCCCTAACAGGGCCCCATTGAGATTTTCAGTGTCTGCTTGGCAGACACTGAAAATCGCGACGGGTGCAACTGCACCCGTCGCACACCAGCAACTCCGCCGGCTCCATTCGGAGCCGGCATCCTCGTTGCTGGTGCTTTCCCGCTGGGCGGGCGGGCGGCCTTTTGGCAGTCGCCCGCCAGCCCAGCGGGAAAGTCAGAATGACCGCCGCGGTCTTTTGACCGTGGTACGGTCTTCTGGCGGTTCCCGCCAGGCCGGCGGCTTCCGCCGCCGGCGGGGGTCAGAATGACCCCCAAAGAGTTTTCACCATGGTTAACATGACCACTATTTATTTCCCTGGTCAGAGTCTGAATATGGCATGGCAGACATATGCAGGAAACATCAGTGGGAGTAGCTCCACCCTAAATATAGTAGTGCATCTGCCCCGTTTACTGTGGTGCCCTCTTGCTGAAGGGTTTTGACTGAGGCTCTGCTTTCGGAAACCTGACTGTTGCCAAAATCTTTAGGAAGTCCAGCTTCAGGGTGGCAGGATTTCTGCAAATTTGTGTCAAAGCTCATATTGTGCTGAACCCTTAACTGCACCACAAGGCTTTAAAGACGGATTTAACGTCTTTATTTGACATGTGTGCAGTGGAAATGTACTGTTCTTAAATGCTGTTTACGAGGAAGCAACATGTGAACTTTCTAGCTGATAAAGCAGGCATCTATACTTTTTGCGATCCTTAAATTTACGGGAGGTTTCAGGATGGTGCTTGGTCTGAAGAACTTGAATGCCTAGATTTCCATGTTGAGATTTAAAATCTGCCACAGGTGATACCATTAGTGTGCCCTAAGGTTTTATTAATGTCTGTGGATCGACATGATGCCTAGCATCATGTGCCCGTATGAACGTTTCATCAGAGCTATGTCCAGCTTTCGTCTTCTACTTCACCTTCATCTGACTTACCTTTCCATTTGATGCACTCAGAAAATCTTGAACACTGTCCTGACGACGTAAAAGACGATTGCTATAGACAAAGCTAAATAGTATGGCGTGAAATGGAGAGAACGATGCAAATTATAAATGTCCACTTGTAATTTATGAAGACCTTGAGGATGTGGTGGAGAGTTCTGATGAGAGAATGTGAAAAAGTACTTGGAGGTAAAGAGTTTTTAGAATATTTGAATGTTTTGTAACACACTGGCTTGTGACCAGAGCCGCGGCATTGCATGAGTATTACTGGGCGAAGATCTTGACTAGTCCATTTCTCTTTCCCAGTCGTGGGGTTCCGTGGGTAATGGTTAAAGGGTGTCCTGATCGTATTAAGTTTTGAGTTTTAACAATTAGTATATTGTGCTTTTGGGTACCATGTCTATATAAGAGAGGGGCGGGGCAGTCATCTAGCAACATGGAAAGATCTCTTTGAAAAGAAAGAAAGAAAAAGTGAGAAAGATTTGAAGGAAAAGGTGAGCCTGAAAGAAAGGAATGGAAAATGAGAAACAAGGAAAGGGGAAGGAACAGTGAGAGAGAAAGAAAGATAAAGACAATTTACGAAGAAAAGGAGAATTAAAGGGAATACAAAAGAAAACATTAGAAGACAGAAAAGAAGGAAGAATGACAGAAGAGAGAAAGGAAGTTGAGAAAGAATGAGAAAGAAAGAAAAACACAAATGCAGAGCAAGGCAGTAGTTGGATAGTAAAAAAGAAGAAATGAACTGGAAGAAGCAACAATATCAGAAAAAAGAATGGAAGAAAGAATAGCTGAACGAAAGATTGAGAGTAACAAAAGGACAGTAAGAAAGATGATACTGGCCATCCCTCATATTATAGTGGTCATGCAATACGTTAGCCATCGTTATCATATTTTAAGCATCCTTGCCATTATCTAGGCCTACCCAGACATAGGGGTGTCTACCTTTGGCATTTGGTGCCTCCCATGGCTTCTGATGAGCATACTAGCATTAGATATGGCGAGGGGTCCACTACTTTTAGCAGCTATCAGGAGCATATATATTACATTCCTGACCTGTTTGCAGCACACTGCCATGAAAGGCAAATACTGTTCATGTTGGGCAGTAGTAACTGAGGGCATTTGTTGGTTTCTGAAAGTAACCCACTGGAATTTGGGTAATAGAACGTTGCTCAAGACGACGTACATTTTTTCTCTGTGGAAGTTGTGTTTATTACTAAAGTGCAAAGTTGCCATTTAGGAATAAAACGCGTTTTTCTGTAGGTATAAAGCTGATACTTTGCAGACAAAATATTGCACTTTCATGATACATTTAAAGCTGAGAGTTGAGTGATAATTAATTTCCTTGGAGCTAGAGGGCTTTTCTTAATATGTATTGTTAATGATTTCATTGTATTTCTTGCAATGGAGAAGTTTACTGCCTTGATTTGAAGAGCGTGCAGCCTTGGCTTAAGTTCATTAAATCAAGTTTTGCATGTTATTTAGTCTCGCTTAAGCCCACACGACAATGATGCATGTGTGCTGCAGGCTTCCTTTATCACAGATTGCTACTCAGATCGGGGCTCTATGGTCTGGAGTAACACGCTATGTGCACCCACCTTTCAGCTTTGCATGACTAGCAACCATTCACTGGGCTACTGAGGACTGACAGTGGTAGAAGCAACACCCTTATAATAGTAGGGCAGGCCTTTTTACCTGCCTTCTGCTAGGAATTATCACTTACTGGTGCCTTCCATGTTTTAAATCGGTCTGCCAGACCCCTCCAACTAGGTATTTTGCTCCATCCATGTGGATAATGCTTGTATGTGTTACTTTTGTGAGTAAGGGCGTGTGTATGTTACATGTGGCTGCGGCCATTTTATTTTCCTGACTGTAAATGGTACCTAAGATGGAGGGTGTAGTGAGCCTCTGATAGCAATTCAAATTCCAGGGCTTCTTGAGCACATTACAGAGATTCTTTGTAGTCTGTGGTTTTGGGGGTTTGGAAAGGAGGAAACAGAGTTCCTTTGAAGCTTGAGTACTTTCCCCTTCCCCATTGTTCATTGGAAGGGCTAAATCAAAAGGTTAACAGTTTGTTAAGTAGGACACCCTCTCCTTCTTTTGGCCTTGTATTGGGTTTCCCCTAATAGAAGACTCCCATCTTACTTCTGATATCTGAAGGCTGTAGCGGAAACTCTCTAACTGGAATAGTTAAACGAAATTAACCTTCTAAAACTGATCTTAGAGTTGATTGTTGGAAAACACACGCTGATGGTGACTTTAGTTTCACCAGGAACAGAAGCTTTCAGCCTGTGTGCCAAAATTCCTGTACCAGAATCCAGATTTCCACACCAGTGACGACTTAGAAGCTCCTACAGGGTTGAGGTATCCTCCCCCGGTGTCAGCACCAGACACCTGGGGAGTTAAACAGCTTGCCAAGAAAAGTTGCCATTAGGCCTGCCTCAAAGAAAGGAAGTGACCGTCTGCTTAGGAGGGCCTTCGAAGTGCTCTTACATTATGCGGATCCTGCCTAGAAGAGTGGGCAGCGAAGGATCTGAGGAGGCTACAAACAGAGGCTGCCACTGCAGCTCTCCAACAGGTGAAGCCAGAGTGTCCCAGGTATCCCTCCGGTGTGCAGTGATCCGTGGAAATGCCCATGACCTTGGGGGCCTTCATGAAGATTTGCAGCACATCTTACAGTTAACCCAGAAACTGAAGCTAGCACCTAGGAGTGTGAAGTACAGCCATATGAGAGTTGTTCCTCAGGCCAAATCACAGGTTTCCCACCTAAACATAGCTAATGTCCAACCCTAGTCGCAGTGATGATATTTGGGTGTTGATTGATGTCCAATACCCAAGGGGAGGAAGGACCGGGAGGTTAATGGTCAAGTGTACTGTCTCCCAAAACAGTAAAAATATAAAGGTGTACACTGTTCCAAAACTAGCCAACCAGAGGACCAGGAGTGGCTTAGAGCGTAGAACCCCCATGCATCTCAATGGATGACTGGCTTCATCATTGGGAACGCTCTTCACCAGGCTGGTGCTGCAATGCCTGGTGGGCTCACCAAAGGGAGCTCTTGACCATATTGCTCTCTAAGTAGCAAGTGGATCCAGGTGAGGCAGGTATTAACCTTATTTAAGGATCCAACGTAAACTGGAGAGAGTGATATAGGAGTAAAATTGGTTATCCACCTCAAAACAACGTCATAGATTTAATCAGTATAAGTAAGGTGGAGACCAAGATTAAAAACCGAATGAAAGTAAAATGATGAGTGACAATGCTCAATTACTTTCAACAAAAACTACTAGAAAACTCCAACAATCTAGGGATTCTAGTGCAAGGTCGACATGTTTCACGTCTAACGGTCCATACGGATCCTGCGACGCTTCATCAGGACCAAAAGTGAGTTAATTTAGGAACATCTTCTCCAAAACCTTATATCTAAGGGATCATTAAACTGTAAGATAAAGAGAACCCGTCACTTACGTTAAGTTGACTGGTTATTACAAAAGGTCGCCCTGGAAAAGAAATACAAAATCACGCGTGTCAAAAAGTGATATAAAAACAGTGGTAGAAGTGCACTCGTGAAAAAGTGTATGGTGGAGTATCATACATAAATGTAAAAAGCTTACCACCCCCAGAGAGAGGAACGGACCGGAATAGTCTCCTACTACTGTATATGAAAGTCATCATCCCAAGGCCTTGAGAGATAATTTGCCCGTCGGCCAATTTCTTCGGTTACGACGCAATTGTAGCTCTTTACGAGACTTCGACCTACAGGCAGATACACTCGAAAACAAGCTTCACGAACGACATTATCCCACCAAAATTGTAAACCTGGCCCGCAAGAGAGCTAAAAATAACAACAGGGACAGCTTATTGGCCACTATTGACAAGGGTCAGCAGACCTGTCTGACATGTGTCTCCACATATACCCCAGTGTCTAACACCATCAAAAAATTGATTAATAAAAGATGGTCGATATTACTGAGTGGAGGCGTAGCGGTCCCAAGACCTTTGTTTGCATTTAAACGTGCTGCCAACATCAAGGATATCGTTGTCCATACCCGCCAACGATTACCACAGGTCACTACAACTCAAAGGACATTATGGGATCTTCTGCCAGTTGAGGGGCACCATCCATGTGGTAATTGCAATGTTTGCTCATTAACACAACACTCCACGATACTCCATTTAGACCCTATTGGGATCTGGCGATTAAGAAAGCACACCAATTGTAATACCAAACATTGTACCTACATGATAACGTGCCCGTGTGGGTTACGTTATGTTGGGATGACTACACGTTCTGTAAAAACCTGCATAAATGAACACAGAAGCAACATTAGATGCAAGCGGGTTACCACAAAACTATGTGCGCATTTCCTTGACACTCCTCATACTGCCGATGATCTTAGATGGGTCATTCTAGAAGCACCTAAAATGCGCCCGAATGACCCTAGCTTCCTTTTTCAGACAGAGCAACAATGGGTTTTCAAACTAGGGACCAGTACACAAGGATTAAATGATGAGATACCTTGGTCTTCCCTTTCTTTATAATCATTTGTTTTCACTTTTTACATGCTTGAATAAGGGCCATATGAGTTCCCTGTATTATGTGCTTATGTTTACTCCCGTTCTCTAGGAATTATATACATTTTTTACATATCCCATTTTCATGGTAACAGTATCTGCCCACCGATTGGTTAAAAATAACCTTTATGGATTGCTTTGATTATTTTTTTAGCTGGCGCTAGACTCCCTTCCTTTAGTTATACATGGGACATATTGCTCATTTTTTGAAAACTCAGTTGGATGTTCTTTATTCGAGTTTACATCTCACACCACTACTTAAGAAGAAAGACGGGATAACCTGCCAATTGGGTCCCGTTGTAATAGGGGAGTTTAGTCCTCTCTTTGTTGCCATGGTCTACCTCAATACACCTAGAGTCCGTCATCTATTTCTCTTTCATTGGAACGCGCGAGCCGGAAGAAACGCTTCCGGGTTCCAGCGCGTTATTTAGACCTCAGACAGCGCCTGTGCTCACCGTTACGGGTGCGATGGTCGGAGCGTAGGTTTTTAATCTTGGTCTCCATCTTACTTATACTGATTAAATCTATGACGTTGTTTTGAAGTGGATAACCAATTTTACTCCTATATCACTCTCTCCGGTTTACGTTGGATCCTTAAATAAGGTTAATACCTGCCTCACCTGGATCCACTTGCTACTTAGAGAGCAATATGATCAAGAGCTCCCTTTGGTGAGCCCACCAGGCATTGCAGCACCAGCCTGGTGAAGAGCGTTCCCAATGATGAAGCCAGTCATCCATTGAGATGCATGAGGGTTCTATGCTCTAAGCCACTCCTGGTCCTCTGGTTGGCTAGTTGATTAATGTCCTTCATCAGACAAAAGTCTATTTTGAATAGTTACTAATTGGCAGATGTCTGAGGTGAAACAGCAAAGTTTGCTCCTTCAGTTTCACTGTAATCCATAATCATGGTAGTGGTGCAGGTGGTATGTGTCCTGTGAGTCTTTTGTACAGTATTGTGCTGTATGCAAAAATATTTGTTCTTAATTAAAAGCAACTGTTGGGCATTAAGTTAATTATTGCTTTTGTATGGTTTGTTGAGCTCTAGGTCTCTAACCCCACACCACCTCCTAGGGAAAGTCTTGTACTTCTTTACTTAACTACACAAAGGGTTGAGTGCTGATGGTTTGCACTTGGTGTTAGAGTTTGTGCTTAATAGTAAGGTTAAGTTTCAGACCACTATTTGTAAAAGGCTCTGATTATCACATTCACTTGAAATGATCATGTCACCTTCCTGCCCTCTTCGATTATAGCCTGAGCCCATGTTGGAAAACCTAGTTGAAAAAGTCAAATTGAATAGCTGAAATAGGGTAGAAAGTAGACTTGAAGAAGTTATATAAATGGTGGGAGTGGCCGAGGGTAGATCTCACCAAGGCCCCATAGACCGGGTTAAGCCTGGCTTTCATCTAAGATACGGCTATATACATATTTTATATTTCTGGCTACTCCCATGGCCTATGGACAAGCCCAGCTGCTTGTAATGCAAAGTCAGTGTGAGCAGACAGAAGGGACAGCAGATGGCCATTTGTGGCAATATTACATCATGAACGGCATCATCATAGGACATAAACAGGGAATCTACCAACCTCCTTGAGCAAACGATGGACCCTGTTACTAATTCGTCCTCAGCACCTGGTTAGAAAGCCCTGTGAGTACATGCAGCAACCTATTATACCAGATCTAGAAACAATTCTCAAGCACTCAGGAGAAGGAAGTCATGTTCAGCAGTTAACGTAAAAGCAATGCCGGTGGACTGGTAGACTTAAAAGGCTGAAAGAAAGAAATGTCGACTTTGGTGTTGCTCTTGGGAGAGACATGTTTGGATTCTTCAGCATAGGGTCTTAAAGATATTTTGATCCAAACATATCTTCATGGCCCTCTCACATAAGAAACTGTAAAACACCACTCAAGGAAGTAGAGTTGAATTTGGAGAAATGGCTTCCTCAAAAGTTTTAGAAGGGCATGAATCACAAATATTTAGCTGTGGCTTATTTTTGTAAAACACCCAAATTACTCCTGATTTACAGATGTAAAGCACAAGTACTGCTGGCTTACTTTTGGACGTCAGAGCTAAGCTGGGAGCAATCTCAGAGTAAGTCACACCTACTCACAAAAACATCTGTATGAATCATGCCAAGAACGATTATAGAGAAGTAGAGGGAATGGAATACAAATCTGAGATACAGCCATTACTGAATTTACAGGTGCACTAAGACGCCACAGCACTTTATTAAGCCATGAAAATAATGCACTGCTCCTACAAGGACTTTGCAGTTTTACATCAGAAATACTTCGAACTTGAGTGTACATGAATCATATCAACTGCATGGAATAATGAACAGTTTGGCATATCAGAAGCAATGTTCAACCCAAAACAAGCCTTCTAAAACCTAATCAGGCCTTGACAAGTTGGTGGTGCAATAGTCATGTTCATTTTTATTTCAAGCATATGTCGAAAAAATAAAGCATGCAAGCACTAAACACATTTCGGTAACACCACTTTTCTCATGAAACATCCTTAAATAAGCACCACACATGAACAACGCTCATAACAATCATATAAAATAACAAAAGAAAACCTAAAGAAATTGCTCTCGCATGAGCATTATATTATCACTAGCATCCATCATCGAAACCCTATCTTTGTGGTTCTTAGGTAGCATACCTTCTGTTGTGATACTGTTTCATGTGTCTGCGAATGCAGATTTATTTCAAATGTGATTCTTCTTCTGTTGTCACTACACATTTGTCAGCCAGATAACATTTATTCATATAATAACAGTGGATTTCAGATGATTTCTACTTTGGATCAAAAATAAAGCCCAGGTTTTCCAAAATTCTAAATAAAGAAGTACTCTTCTAAACTGCATGTTCATCTTCTGTACATGTCTAGACCATATGCCATCTAAAATAAAAGAGAGGAATGGTTACTGCTCTAAGTGACCTCTATCTCCATTGAAGTCCTTATGACTAAAAATTACATATCAAATTGAAAACAGGTAATCTTTATCATCACAATACAAATCACTAATTTTATATATATTTTGTATTTAGGCTGCATTTGCCACTAGTTCCAAAAGAATGATACATTTTGATTCTCTTTATCCGAAAAGCTGAACTCTAGTGTTAGGAGACAAGGTGAGTAGCCTCTCAGCTAAACACCAAAGGGCAAGCAAGAACGAGAATATGTCAAAGAGATTAACACTAATGCAGGTAATCCCCTAATCAAAGAAAGGGAGAATTGGTCCTTTCTGTCACAGGTCATAGATGCCATAGGATTCAGTTGTAAATGCATGGTCTTGGCTAATTAGGTGAAGCCCCACAGCAGCGGTAGCTTTAAACAATCAGCTCTCCTGCTCTTTGGCCTGGCCATTGAACCTTTGACCTGTTGGATCTGGCAAGCCTTGGTGTGATGGCAATCCGGATTGGTGCTGATGAGCATAAGATTATTTTTTATGCGATTAATGACTTGCTGCTCTCTTTGAGCTCACTGATGACTTCTTTTCCTGAGGTGCAGCGATTCAAAAAGGTCTATTGATATCAAATAAACTTTGATGAATTCAAGATCTTAAATTTATCTCTCCCTACCATGTTTGTGGTTCACCTGGAAGAGTCATATCCTTTCTGATGGAGCAAGGGATGCATAAAGTATTTTAGCATCATGGTTACACCTAAACTCTCAAACCTTTTTAACATAAACTATATCCCTTTAGTAGTTGACATTAAAAAAAAGACATGAACAAATGGTCTAAGATGCTCATCTGCTGGTCATGGAAGTTAAATCCTGTCAAAATGAATGTCTATTTTGCTTAGTCTACATGTTCCAGACCAAGGCCCTGATTACGAATCTGGGTGTCCTAGGACTGCCAGACTCGCGGTGGAGGTTGGACCGCCACCAAAGCAGCGGTCCGGTCTCCACATTATGACCCTGGCGGACCCACCACAGTCTGACCACTGTCAAGTTGCTGCCAGTTGACAGCCTGGCGGTGCTGACAGTCTTAATCCGCCAGGGCAGCACTGCAAGCAGCACTGCTCTGGGGATTATGAATCCCCTCTCCGCTGGCTTTTGCATGGCGGTCCCACCACCATTTAAAAAGGCTGGCGGAGACAGGGTGCTGGGGGCCCCATGGAAGCACCTTCACTGCCCATGCACTCGGCATGGGCAGTGCAGGGGCCCTCATGGAAAGCCCCATTGCGCTTTTCAGTAAAAAGCGCGACAGGTACTGTTGTACCCGACGCAACTCAACATTGCCAATGTTGTGGCCTGTTTCCCACTAGGCTAGCAGGCTGATACACTGTTTCCAGCAGGAAACTTGTAATAGGGCCAGCGGGTGGAAAACCGGAGTGGCAGCTTTCTGTCCTAAAGAATTTGGCAGGCGGCCTCCGCCACCTGCCAAACTCAAAATGGGGCCCCTTAACTATCCCCATTGAACATTTATTCATACACCAGATACAAAAAATATTTCCAGATGTTATATGGGGCAGAGCTACACCTCAGATCTCCCAGAAGCTTCTGTTTCAATCGAGGGCACAGGGAAGCATGGCCTTACCGGATTTATACCTATAGTAGGCAGCAATCCAGCTATGGACAACAGTGGAGTAGTCCAGGTATGACAAGAATAAGAAATGTGTCCTCACAAATCACAGTATTGTGGGCAGACCATTTTGAGACATTGTTGCTTGACAAAAATTGAGTCCTAAAATAAAATTGAGTATTCAAGTCAATGCCCCCTTAGAATCTGGGACCAACGGTCCATGAGAGTGGACTAACCAATTTACTCTACCCTTACTTGCCAATCCATTTAAATAATGAATTAGCTCCTATACTGCATGAAGCTACTTTGTGGAAATCGTGGGAGGACGCATGTAGAGTGATCTCATATAATTTTATTATAGTCCAGATCAAATCGGATCTATAATGTAAGACAGAATTTCATTTAGAAGAAAGGAAAAGACTGAGATACACAGATTATATATTGGGTCCCTGACCCTAAACTCAAGCAGGCAATCACCAGGAAGAAACCCCCATTTGAAACACGTTCTGCCAAAATAGCAGGTACCAGGGAATGCAATTAAAAATAATATTCAATGCTGTTAGAAACAGGCACCACACACCAATAGCACAATATGTTAGAGTGAGAGAAAGCTATTAATAAGCAAATCACCCAAACACAAGGGTAACTTTTTAAGAGAGTCATACACAGCTGTTCCTTATTGGGTATGAATAGGGAGATCCTTTATAAAATAATGTGTTGTTGATATTACATGCCATCATGCCTGCAATGTAAATTTCTCAAAGTAAGCCAGCATTATTGAAGAGGCTGTGGAAGGGTGAGGGACCCATTACACCTTTGATGGAACTGTTCAAAGATAAAACACCTCTGGTTGGAAGCTTCTAGAACTTTACATAGGTGTTAGGGTACCCTCTGCTAACAACACCCGAAACAGTGGTCTTTGCACTTAAGTTGAAGGGATATGAAGGCCTCGCCGAGCAGAAGACCTGAATGTGCTTTGTCCTCTGAGGTGGAAAGCAATCAGTTTATTTAATTAGACAAATGACCCAATAGCGGCAGCTTTTTGGATGGTGATATAGATACTACAAGATGCCCAGCAGCTCAGCTAGATGAGTGTCTGATGCACATGTGATCATGGCAGGGAGGAGAAACTTTTGAATTGTATTGTCTTGTTATTCTTGTTTCTTGGTGTTATAGATGCAACAGAATAAACACTAGCCAAGAAAATCTAGCCCTCTGTAAAAAGTCTGTTCTTTCTTGTATTGTTTCCTCAAAAATATTGTACAGTAATTTGATTAAAAAAATAGGTTGAATAATAAGCTTCAATAATATTCCCTATATTTTCCCAGAGAGAGCTCTCTACCACAATGGAAGAGATATCCACCTATGTGTGAAAAGTTACTAGTAGTTACTTTACACTAGTAAATTTACTTTAAGATGTCTGCACCTCATTTTGTTGAGGGGTTGGGACATATAAATCAACAGTTAGCTGTAAATCTACATTTGAATATGGTGAACAGCACAGATTTACTCCTAAGTTAGGCGTAAGTTTACCCACAAGTAAATCTACATATGTAAATATACCTTTTTCAATAGGTCTTAAACTTTCAAATATGTTCAACTAAAGGAAGACACACACACTCAGGAATACTGTGTTTAATGTGAAAACAGCAGAGTGGCAACAAACTTGAGAGCACCCAACACATTTTGGCATTACAGCATTGGTTAAGGTGTGGCATAAAACATAAAAAATGCAATAAGTAGTGTACAAGTGCATCAACATAGAGGAAATGTTGCTAGGCAGGTATCAGGTTACACAATATGGGTGTCTTGGAATAGGATTCAAAGCATATGCCGTGAATGGGATAGCTTTGTGAACAATTCAGAATGTGTAATGACCAATATAATTCACGATAGACAAAATTCTGTGTTTATGAGATGCTTGTCATGTTACATTCTGACGCATCCCCTTTTTCCCAAGTGTGGGATCCTTGGTCAGATACTTGTTGCTCCTGTCTTAAATGATTAATATTTTGTCTGGCTGATTTTTGTGTACCATCATATTTTTTGCTGAAGGTTACTACCATCTTGTAGTCAATCAAATCAATATATAAATGTTCTCTGTTTTTTGTTACTTATCTCTTCTACCAGTTTTTCCCAACCTTTTGTTCATGTTGGTCATAAACTCATCTATAACCTCTTGTTTTTTCACTTTTTTTAAATTCCTTTTGTTGGGATTAAAAGAAAGATGGGGGCACCCTCAGCAGGGGAGTAGGGTAGATGCTTGACTGGTGCACTGCGTTCCATCCCTGATCCCTTTAGTAAACTACAGCCACCTGTTTCCTGTCCTAGTGGCCTCAGGTGTGGGATTTACGTAAGAGGCTTGGAGTGAGTTGCGGAGTCTTGTGGCAGCCAAGAGAGAGAGCTGAAGCAGCATGCTAAAGTAGTTGCTGCTGCCATTTCGAATATTGGCAGCATCTGAAGAAACACGTCCAGAGTGGCCCGTCTCCTGCAGCAAAGGGCTGCAGCAGCACATTGAGGGCCTCATTTCGAGCCTGGTGGTCCTAGGACCGCGAATGCCGCGGTGGCAGTCACGACCGCCACGGTCGGAGCGCCAACACCGTCAGGTTGCCACCACCGACGGCCTGACGCTGCTGTCAGTTTCAATCAGTTCGTGTAGCACTGCCCGGGGGGATTACAAGTCCCCTTTCTGCCATCCTTTGCATGGCAGTCTCACCGCCATGTAAAGACTGGCGGAAAGTGAGCGTCGGGTGCCCCATGGGTGCCCCTGCACTACCCATGCGCTTGGCATGGGCAGTGCAGGGACCCATAGACAGCCCCATCGCACTTTTCACTCTCCGAGTTATGGGCAGTAAAAAGCACAAAGGGTGCTGTTGCACCCGACACACCACAACATTGCCGCCGGCTCGATTACGAGCCGGCGTCAATGTTGTGGTGTGTGTCCCGCTAGCGGGCGGAAACGCTGTTTTTGCCCGCTGGCCCAGCAGGAGACACGTAATGGGTCTGGTGGGCAGAAAACCGGAGTGGCGGATTTCCGGCCCAGTGTGTTTGGCGGACAGCCTCTGCAGCCTGCCAAACACATAATGAGGCCCTGAGCACATCCTGAGCCACAACCCACCTAGAGTACATTAATGCTGCCAGGGAGCAGGTGTCTCGCCAGTAGTCATAGTAGACACAGGAAGACACTGATTTAGATGGGCCTGTAGCCACAGAAGTCACAATGATGCAGGATGGGGCCTCAGTGGGGGAGGTAACCCAAGACTCTATTTCCTTGAAGTGTGGCCATAATCTGTGAGTGATCAGACAGGAGAGAGGGCCCTTAAGCTAACTGGAGTGGTGCTGGAGCTCTGACAGCTGAATTGGATTGAGATAGGTAATACAGTACGGCCAGAGGCAGCAGACTGCACTGATGGTCAGGAGAGCCCATTTAAGAACCAAAAGAAGAGGGCACCATGGGTGAGTGACCCATTCTGTACATTCTGATTGTGGGCAATTGGGGGCTGGTCTAGGAGCAGGTTGGGCTCATCTAGTGGCAACTGATTGGTGGAGCAGGCCTGAAACAGATGCTGCATTACCTAGGTGGACCTGGCATTGTAACCAAGAAAGAAAGACCATAACAAAGGCCTGGATGACTAGCCACTAGAGTGCCAGAACGCAAATTCTGCCTAACACACACTTAAGCGAACAAAAAAATCCTCTAATCTAGAAGAAACAGATCCATTGACTGTTGCCATTAAGAGTGTTGCAGGTCTACTGGAGGACACCGCTCTTAGGTTGAGCATACCTGTTTTTTGAAACAGCCTCTATTTTCAGTCCATATATCCTGTGAGGGACAGACTGCAAACGACACACACCAGAAATCCTTCCCCTAAAGCTAGTAAAACTGCATCCTCATATTCTACGCTGCACACCTTTGACAGTATGACGATCAATCAAAGCCAGAGATAGGCCTCCATTGAAGACATGTTAGAAAGCAAGAATCTTAAAATTGAAAGATCAGATGAGTCCTCTGTGGCCACCAGACATTTTTGTGTACAGAGTCGATTCCAACCCCATGGGTTGTCAACACTCAGGAATTTCTCCAACAGTTTATAGAGATCAGTGATGAAGTCAGTACAATCTGGAGTGACCTTAAGGAATACCTGTAAGACGTGCATTAGGATATAACAGGGCTTGGTTTCAGAATCAAGAGCCTTGAACATAAAAGGACAAGAGGTCTGAAGAAGCCCTTCAAGAGGATAACAGAAGCTCAGATCAGTATGCAGCGCTGGCCCTCACACAGGACGACCTTGAAAACAGATCCTATCTGAACAACATCAGGATTCAATGTAGTTCAAGAGCAGCAGAAGGAACTGGTATTCAGGCTTACATTATGAAACTGGTATACCATGTCTGGAACCACATAACTGAAGCTCCTATGTGCTTAGACTGCAAACACTAGACAAACCTACATGGTGAGTGCGGTATCTTCTGTAAGAAATTGAATACTCATGTCATACAGAGTGGTACTATGTCAAGAGCTTTTTAGCTGCTCTAGGGTAGAATATTTGAAAAGGGGAACACTGGAGAGCAACTAGAAGGCGGTGGCTGGGATCATCTTTGGAAGCTGTTACTTTGCAATAAACTTATATGAACTTCCACATGCAGATGCTTGCGTTATCGTGATGGTGAAGATCATCAATGTCACAATGGGGGTTCAAAACTAGGAGATCATACGTATTTTGGATATATTTCTGACACTGGGCCATCCTAACACCGAGGTGAGAAGTTTGCCGGGGCTCAAGCATCACAGCACTAAGCAATTATTAGAGCCAACTACTGGAGGATTAGGAACATTAGGATACACAGCATGTTTTGGGAAGTGCTGTGCCAGCAATAATTTATGCTTTTAAACCACAAACTAATGGACTTTGAGGGTTTATTGGCCAGTGCCTACCTCGCGCTGTGGGACGTAAAGCAATATCGGTGAGCCCTCACTTCCCGCTTCGAGAGGAAAAACATTGTAAGATACATTTCACTGTGGTTAAAATTTAACTATGCTGGCCTGCATTAATTACCTGTTAAAGGTAGTGCTCACCTTGCGGTGCCGGAAAGAAAGTTCTTTCATAGCGCGCTCACCCCACAGTCCCTCAGAGACATCACATGCCACTATAGGATAATTCACGTAGTTGCTGCATTTGAATCTGGCCCGAACTTACTTACTTTACAGTGCGAGGAATGGTGGAGTTTCTCTTTCTTCCACATGTGGGCATTTGCACGTCTTGATTGAGGTAAGATGGGGGTGGAGAGGCTACTTTATTAATTCAAGCTGCACTCCCTGCAGAAACTGACGCTGCGTGATAACATAGCCCAGCCATTTCAAGTCGTTGGGAGCAATTTCATAGGAAATAATACGTTTCATGACCTACTGATTTGGTGATTGATGACGCTTGAGGAAATCTCAGTGATAGGCACCCCGTATGTGCCTAACCATTTGTGGATTCAAAGAAGATTATGGTGACAGACACACTTTTTGTAGCTGTTTGTGATTTGCAATAGCAGAAAACTGTGGTGATTAACACACTAAACTTGCCTAGTCTTAAACAGGTAGAGTGTGGGCCCTGCGGTGACAGGAACACCATGTGTGCTCAATTTCATATTTGCCATTTATCAAAAATTTTGGTGAATGGCACACCTACCACGTTCTTTATTATAAACAGGTCCCTACATACATTTTGGTTAGTGATTATGCAGCTGAGCATGCAGTGAGGAGCATTTCTGCAAGAGAAAGGAGGCAAAGACATTGTGGGGTTTACCTTCTTTTACTCATGGACAATGTTGTTATTATTGTTATAATGACTGACTCCAGTGAAAATGCAGAATGTTAACAGCTCCCCCGTTTTTCTTGTCCTCTCCAGGAGAACCTAGCATAAAGTGGAACAGGTGGAAAAAGATGTTTGAGAGTTATGCAAGGGTATGTGGTACCTCATTAAGTTCAGAACATAAAACAGCTTTATTATTACATTTGACCATCTCCCTGATGTTCCTTATAATGATGCTATCAATTTCAATGAATATGAGTTGTGTTTTAAAAAGTTAGTCATGCATTATTTACTGAAAGTCAGCACCATTTCAGAGAGGTACAATTTTGGTTAAAGGGTACAAATGTATGGGGAACCAGAAGAAGAATATGTCACTGATTTAAGAAAGCTAGTTTATATGTGCGAATTTTCAGTAACAACAGAGGAAAGACTAAGGGATCAGTTTGTGCTTGGTTGCAGTATATAAAAGATACACAAATTGTGGTTGATGGATTATCATGTTTTGGGAGACGTTCTGGGGATTTCAAAAAGAATTAAACATATTATAAAGGATGTAGATCTATTTAAAAAAGATTCAGGACAGGAAGTGAATGTAGTAATGTAGTAAAGGAAAGAAGTGATCCACAAGACAATAAATCAAGCAATAAGAGATATAACCAATGAGAGGGAAAGTCTGCTGTCGAAAAATAGTGTTTCAGATGTGGAAGTAAAATTCACTTAGTGTTTCATAAGGAATGCCCAGCAGTAAATGCGACTTAGAAGAGTTGTGGGAAGAGAGGGCATTTTCAAAGTAAATTAAAAAGTTAGAGAGTTAAAGGTAATGTTAAAAAAAAAGTGATGTGAAGGAAGAAGAAAGTGAGGAGAAGCTGGAGTGTGGGCAGATTGTGCTGCAAATAGAAGATGGGAAAAAATGTCTGATTGACAAGATCCAAGTTGAGGGTGAGACCACTTATGTGTTGTTTGATTCAGGAGCAAAGATAATGTTGGTTTCAAAGACGTTCTATAGTTAAAGGCTTCAGGAGAAAGTCAATTTAAAGAACCTGACATTAGACTACTTGTCTATGGAGGAGAGATGATAAATCTGTCAACACCAGAGCAGTACGCGCTCTATTGGCGACAAAAATGCAAAAACTCAGCACTCTCAAAACAACGTAATTTATGCATTGTGCTGATATGTTGTGGTTTAACCTTTTGCATTGCAGAGTTCAATCCTGAAAACTTATTTTTAATATGCTTACAAATACTGTTCCTTTGCAATGTATTGCTGCAGGTTTTCAGAGTGTGTTAGGGTGTGGCCCCTTTCCAGGGCCTTCCAGAGACTTTCGCTGCAACATGCCTGGGCGTGGTTCTGGGCTGGGCCAAGACTCTATAAAAGAGAGCCAGCCCAACTCCCAGTGCTCACTATTCAGAGGTCCCGGTGCAGAGCAGCAGCTTCTTCCTGAGCTCCTGTCCCGGCGGCCTATTTGGATCTTCCAGTCTCTTGCCCTTTATCCTTCATTGGTGATCATTGTTCCAGGCGGTAAGACGGTGGTTGGACTGTTCCAACACCGTTAATGAGAATTTTCATATTCTTGGTTTAATTCTTAAATGAGTAACAGATTACTTGCGCGCTACTATTTCTTGACATTTATGTGGTAGTTTACAAATAGGCAAGACGCGCGATTTGTTTCATAAAGGTTTGACTTTGTAATTCATTGCGTGCTACCATTTCTTGACATTGGCATGGTTGCTTAAGAATCGGCAAGACGAGCGATTCGTTTTATGGTGTTTAAACATTGTTGTCCATTGCGCGCTACTATTTCTTGACATTTACATGATGTTTTACGAATTGGCAAGACGCGCAACTCGTTTCATGAGGATTTAACTTTGCTGTTCATTGCGCGCTACCATTTCTTGACATTTACATGGTGGCTTAAGAATCGGCAAAAGAAGCGCAATTCGTTTAATTGTACTTTGATCTTGTTATTTATTGTGAGCTGTTATTTCTTGACATTTACATTGTGTTTTACGAAACGGCAAGACGTGCGATTCGATTAATTTTGATTTTACTTTGATATTCATTGCGTGCTACCATTTCTTGGTATTTTACATGGTGACACTCGAATCGACAAGACGCACGATTCTCTCCTCGAGTTTATTTCATGTTGTTTATTGTATGCCACTATTCTAAGATATTTATTATGTAATATTCGAATTGACAAGTTATGTGATTTGTTTCCTGAATCCCTATTGTGTTATTCATGGTGCACAATCCTTTTATGGTGTTCACTATATATATATATATATATATATATATATATATATATATATATATATATATATATATATATAGTATGCGCAATTTGTGTTGAAACATTTTAAAAAGTACACAGAAGGCCAGAGTTTCTAGATGCAATATTGTATGGTCCTAGTATACATTCTCAAAACAGGATTTATATGATTGGTTTAAAATTTAGTCAGAATATTTTTTCTGATTCTCGTGTAAAGGAAAGTACTTGAATAAGAAAGTTTTCATTTAATTCATCTTGATTCCCTTACAGGTATCCGGCCATCTTGAAACTTAGTCATTTTAAACTTAACTCTTAGATTGTTCATGTTTTCAGAGTGACTAGGCTTAGAATCATAGTCTAGTATTGATTTCAGGAGATATAATTTTCATATTGTGTGTTCTAACCTTTTTTTTTACTACAGGTCTCCTTCCCAGCTGTTCCCTTCCTAATCCCCTCTTCCCCTCTTGAACTCTCTCAGTCTCTGTGATTTATGTATCAGAGTCTTGGAGCTGTTCAGTGGTGGACGTGTTGGGAACGTGCACAGACCCAGAGGATCTGGTGACTCTGACAGAATAGTGAGCCCAAAAATTATTATCCTCCTGGCTTGTGTATGTTCTCAGCATGGCCACGCTAGACGAGTTAGTCAAGGCTATCACCCAGCTCCAAGCAGAGGTGGTATCATCCAAATAATTGACAACTAGCTTAGCAGAGAGAGTGAGTCAGTTGCAAGATAAGGTAGAGAAGAAGGAACAAAGTCCCACAGGTGTGTCTTGGCCAGGTACTTCTTCTCAGGCTTCTGGAAGTAATCCGATTTCCCTAAATGTTCCTTCTGCAATTCCTTTAGCTCCCCCAGAACGTTTCTCAGGTGACCCTTTGAAAGCGCAATCTTTCCTGGTTCAAGTGGAACTACACTTCACCTGCAGACCAAATACTTTCCCCGATGCCCAGTCCAAAGTAGCTTTCTTGTTATCATATCTGTCTGGGGATGCAGCTACTTGGGCAATTCCTCTTGTGCGTAAAAATAGTCCCTTGTTGTACAACTGGAGAAATTTTGTTCATGAATTTTAGAGAGTTTTTGATCGTAGAACTGTAACACAGTCAGCAGATCGTGAATGATTAGATTTACGCCAAGGGAATCAAGACCTATTGTCGTATTTAGCCAACTTTAACCGGCTGGTTGCCGAGACATCCTGGCCTGAAGAAAAACAAGCGGTCTTGTTTTACAAGGGACTCAAAGTGAAACTAAAAGATATCTTAGCGCAAATCGACCCACAACCTACAGACTGTCAAGAATTAATAAATCTTGTCTTGAGACTTGATCATCGTTTAGCAGAACGTAAAGGAACACGCAAAAAGATTGAAAAATATTCATGGCGCGTTCATGATAACAGAGACTCAAGAACTCAGAAAGAAAGAACGCCGGAACCGATGGAAATTGGAACCATCAGAAGACCTTTGACCAAAGATGAAAAGGACCTATGCAGAAAAAACGGACAATGTCTTTATTGTGGGCGAAAAGGTCATTTTGCCAAAGATTGTCCAATCAAACCAAAGAACAAGCAAGGTCCAGTTCAGAAGGTCGCAGCCAATGCACCAGTCGAGTTGGAAAACTAAAACACCCAAGATGCAGAGAAGGGTTGTTCTTGAGTTTCACCGTGGACCCTTCACAATCTAGACATCTTAAACTGGAAATAAGACTTCAGGTCAAGAAAAAGATCTATTTTAAAAAAGCTCTAGTCGATTCTGGGGCTACTGGGAACTTTGGTGATGTCCAATTGGTTCGTGCATGGGGGATCCCATGTATTGAAAAGAAGACCCCAGAAATCATCCAGGCAGTCGATGGAAAACTCTTGACTGGAGGTCCGGTAACTCTTCAGACTATCCCCTTGTCGATGATTTGTGAAGATAAGAATCAAAGAAAGAAACATAAAGAGAAAATCATCCTTGACGTGATCCATGCTCCCCAATATGGGATTATCCTCGGCTTGCCATGGTTAATTCATCACAATCCGGAGATCAATTGGGCAGAACAAAAAATCGTGTTCTCATCTGCGCTATGTAACAAACAATGTCTCCAAAAGATTCAAGCACCAAAAGTTTGCAACTCTTACATAGCTACTGCCGCGGATAAATAAATTCAGCTGCCCAAACAGTATTCATCTTACAAAGATGTATTTGATGAGAAAGGAGCAGAGACTCTACCTCCTCATAGATCTAATGACTGTCAAATTGATCTAGCCCCAGGTGCGATACTTCCCAACTGTCGTGTATATGCCCTGTCAGAACATGAAAATCAACATTTACGAAAATACCTAGATCAATTTTTGGAAAATGGCTTCATTCGCCCCTCTAAGTCTCCTGCAGCTTCGCCTTTGTTTTTTGTTCCAAAAGCTAATGGAGAACTTCGAACTTGCATCGACTATAGGGGTTTGAACAAAGTCACCATCAAGAATAAATATCCTTTACCCCTAATTCCGGTCTTATTGGAACAAGTAAAGAGAGCAAAAATCTACACGAAGCTTGACCTTCGAGGTGCTTATCATTTGGTCAGAATGAGAGAGGGTGACGAATGGAAAACAGCGTTCAAGACAAGATATGGCCTTTTTGAATACACCGTCATGCCTTTTGGTCTGTGTAATGCTCCAGCAGCATTTCAATTTTTCTTGAATGACGTTCTTAGAGAGTACCTCGACATATTTGCCATAGTCTACATCGATGACATTTTGATCTACTCAGACAATGAAAACGAACATGTCCAACATGTCAAGAAAATTCCTGCAGCCCTTTGAAAACACCATTTATATTGCAAACTAACCAAGTGTGAGTTTCATGTTACCACAGTTGAGTTTTTAGGGGTTATTCTTACCCCTCAAGGTATGGTGATGGCAGAAAAGAAAGTAAAAGCCGTATCTGATTGGCCCACCCCAAAGACTGTACGTGATGTACAATGTTTCCTGGGGTTTGCAAATTTTTACCGGAGGTTCATAAATCATTTCTCCCAGACAGTGGCTCCAATCACTAAGCTACTAAGAAAGAAAAAAAAGTTTGTATGGTCCCCAGAAGCTGATCCAGCCTTCTCGACTTTGAAGCTAGCTTTCTCCACTGCCCCAGTCTTGACTCATCCTGATGCGAATCAACCTTTCATAGTGGAAGCTGATGCTTCAGATGTAGCAATAGGAGCCGTCTTATCACAACGAAATAAAGACACTGGTCAACTTCATCCTGTAGCTTATATGTCTCGGAAGTTGAACGAAGCCGAACAGAACTATGTCATTGCTGAAAAAGAGCTTCTGACAATTCGTGATGCCTTTAAAGAATGGAGACATCATTTGTTGGGTGCCAAATACACTGTCACAGTATATACTGATCATCGTAATCTTCACTTCATGAGTTCTGCCAGACTTTTGACTCCTCGGCAATTACGCTGGATGCTTTTTTGGCGCGAATTTGATTTTGTAGTAACCTTCCGGCCTGTTAAAGATAATCAAAAGGCTGACATCTTGTCCCATCAAGAGTCTACCACGTTGCTTGCATTTCAAGCCTCCAGAGCTATCATTGCTCCTGACAAGGTTCTATGTATCATAAAAACTGAAGATTTCTTTGTAGAAATTTGCAACTCTTTCACTGTTGAAAAATGGCAAACATGGCCCCAAGCAGATCCCAAAAGGTCAATCAAGCAAGGTTTACCCTTTCATGACGCTCGTTTGTTCATACCCACTACCAAACTTCGCAAGATAGTGTTTCATTGGTTGCATGTTATACCTACGGCAGGTCACCCAGGTACTCCTAAAACTCTTGAACTGAACCAACGCTATTTTTGGTGGCCTACCCTAACAAAAGATATAAAAGCAATGTTAAACAACTGTGAAGTTCGTGCTCGTATTAAAACAAGTCATTCAAAACCAAAAGGGTTGTTATATCCACTTCCAACCCCAAGTCGTCCATGGGAGCACATTTCTTTAGACTTTATTACCGGTCTGCCAGTGGTTCAACAGCATTCAGTAATTCTGGTGGTAGTAGATAGTCTCACGAAATATGGACATTTCATCGCCTGTAAAAAATTGCCCACTTCTAGTGAATTGGCAACTATTTTACTGAACAGAGTGGTTCGTTATCATGGACTGCCAAAGGTTATCCTCTCCGATCGGGGGTCACAATTTTCCTCCAATTTCTGGAAGACATGGTGTAAAACACTCCAAGTGACATCTACGCTATCTACTAGTCACCATCCTCAAACAGATGGTCAAACGGAGAGACTAAATCAGACTTTGAAACAATACCTACGTGCCTATGCTGAAAAGGCACTTCATTCTTGGACATCTATGCTCTGGTTAGCTGAGTTAGCTTACAATAACTCATTCCACACTTCTATTGGCGTTGCACCCTTTTTTGGTTTATTTGGCTATCATCCTGACACCTTCCCATCACAATTCCTCAAGAAAGTTCTCTTACTCCAGCTGTGTCAGAAACCATTCAACATTTACATCAAACCCAGAAACTGATTCAACAGCATTTAGAAAAAGCCAAACTAAAATATAAAAGGCATTATGACAAGAAACATTGTGAGGGACCACAATATCAACCAGGTGACAAAGTGTGGCTTTCCACAAAACATATAGACTTCAAGAAGAAGCACACGTTTAACCCCAAATTCATAGGTCCTTATACTGTCCTTCAGCAAATCAATCCGGTGACCTATAAACTACAATTGCCCAGATCCTTATGGATTCATCCAGTGTTCCACACTTCCCTCTTGAAAAAGGCAGTCCAAAAGGTCCACCCTCATCCAGCTCCTGTTCTAGTACAAGGGGAAGAAGAATACGAAGTCAAGAAAGTGTTGGATTCTAAACTGAGAGGGCGTAATCTATGGTACTTAATCTCATGGAAAGGTTATGGTCCGCATCTGATGTTCATGCTCCAGTACTTGTGAGACGCTTTCATCGTCTTAATCCAAGCAAACCAGGCCCTAGAGCGCGTCTGGGAGAGGGGAGTACTGTCAACACCAGAGCAGTACGCGCTCTATTGGCGACAAAAATGCAAAAACCTAGCACTCTCAAAACAAAGTAATTTATGCATTGTGCTGATATGTTGTGGTTTAACCTTTTGCATTGCAGAGTTCAATCCTGAAAACGTATTTTTAATATGCTTACAAATTCTGTTCCTTTGCAATGTATTGCTGCAGGTTTTCAGAGTGTGTTAGGGTGTGGCCCCTTTCCAGGGCCTTCCAGAGACTTTCCCTGCAACATGCCTGGGCGTGGTTCTGGGCTGGGCCAAGACTCTATAAAAGAGAGCCAGCCCAACTCCCAGTGCTCACTATTCAGAGGTCCCGGTGCAGAGCAGCAGCTTCTTCCTGAGCTCCTGTCCCGGCGGCCTATTTGGATCTTCCAGTCTTCTGCCCTTTATCCTTCATTGGTGATCATTGTTCCAGGCGGTAAGACGGTGGTTGGACTGTTCCGACACCGTTATTGAGAATTTTAATATTTTTGGTTTAATTCTTAAATGAGTAACAGATTACTTGCGCTACCATTTCTTGACATTAATATGGTAGTTTACAAATAGGCAAGACGTGCGATTTGTTTCATAAAGGTTTGACTTTGTTAATCATTGCGTGCTACCATTTCTTGACATTGGCATGGTGGCTTAAGAATCGGCAAGATGCGCGATTCATTTTATGGTGTTTAAACATTGTTGTCCATTGCACGCTACTATTTCTTGACATTTACATGATGTTTTACGAATTGGCAAGACACGCAACTCGTTTCATGAGGATTTAACTTTGTTGTTCATTGAGCGCTACCATTTCTTGACATTTACATGGTGGCTTAAGAATCTGCAAAAGAAGCGCGATTTGTTTCATTGTACTTTGATCTTGTTATTTATTGTGAGCTGTTATTTCTTGACATTTACATTGTGTTTAACGAATCGGCAAGACGCGCGATTCGATTAATGATGATTTGACTTTGATATTCATTGCGTTCTACCATTTCTTGGTATTTTACATGGTGACACTCGAATCGGCAAGACGCACGATTCTCTCCTCGAGTTTATTTCATGTTGTTTATTGTATGCCACTATTCTAAGATATTTATTATGTAATATTCGAGTTGACAAGTTATGTGATTTGTTTCCTGAATCCATATTGTGTTATTCATGGTGCACAATCCTTTTATGGTGTTCACTATATATATATATCTATATATATATATATCTGCAATATGCGCAATTTGTGTTGAAACATTTTAAGAAGTACACAGAAGGCCAGAGTTTCTAGATGCAATATTGTATGGTCCTAGTATACATTCTCAAAACAGGATTTATATGACTGGTTTAAAATTTAGTCAGAAAGTT
Source organism: Pleurodeles waltl (assembly GCF_031143425.1). Lineage (NCBI taxonomy): Eukaryota > Metazoa > Chordata > Amphibia > Caudata > Salamandridae > Pleurodeles > Pleurodeles waltl. Next base: position 906,353,799 of record NC_090450.1, read on the forward strand.
TTTTCTGATTCTCATGTAAAGGAAAGTACTTGAATAAGAAAGTTTTCATTTAATTAATCTTGATTCCCTTACAGGTATCAGGCCATCTTGAAACTTAGTCATTTTAAACTTAACTCTTAGATTGTTCATGTTTTCAGAGTGACTAGGCTTAGAATCATAGTCTAGTATTGATTTCAGGAGATATAATTTTCATATCGTGTGTTCTAACCTTTTTCTTACTACAGGTCTCCTTCCCAGCTGTTTCCTTCCTAATCCCCTCTTCCCCTCTTGAACTCTCTCAGTCTTTGTGATTTATCTATCAGAGTCTTGGAGCTGTTCATTGGTGGACGTGTTGGGAACGTGCACAGACCCCGAGGATATGGTGACTCTGACAAAATCTAGAAGATTACTTTGAGGGAATGATTGAATATAAAAGGAGGTGTGTGACAGGGAAGGTTTATTTATCATCTTGGGGGACATACTGAGTTGGTTCCATCAAAGGGATTTAGAAGTTATGTTGGATCCAAATAGCCATCCCCCAATAATACTGAAATGTTTGAAATCCTACATTCAGCTGGTGGATGATGAAATGGCTGGTGAAAAGTTCAAGCAAGATGTAATGAAAGAATTTCCTAGCGTGTTTAGGAGTGAACTGGGATGTTTGAAAGGATATGTGCATAAGATCAGGATTAAAAGTGATGCATAACATCTGTGGGGAAAAGTAAGAAGTGTACCAGTGTCAGTAAGAGAAGATATGAAAAAGTAGTTGGACAAGTTGAAGACAGATGGTGTGATTGAAGAGGTATAGGGGACTGAGTAGCTGACTCCCGTGATGGCAGCAAGGGAAAAGTAATGGTGATTTGAGGCTATGCGTGGACATGATGGAATTGAATAAATGTGTGGTGATGTATAAGTATTCTATACTGAAAATAACTGAAATGTTAATACAACTTGATGAGACTAAGGTATTTTCATCAATAGATTTTAAATCAGCTCACCACCAGGTGGAACTGGATGATGAATCAAAGGATCTGACAGTGTTTGTTACACCTTTTGGTACATATAGGCACAGAAGGATACCGTTTGGACTAGGGTCAGCGGCATCCATCTTCCAGAGAGAAATGGAGAGAATGTTGAGGAAGGTTGAAGGAATCAAGATTTATCAAGATGATGTCTTGATTTATAGGACAGATGTGGAGGAGCATGGCAAACAAGTGAGGGAAGTTTTGAGAAGATTAGAAAAAGTGAATCTCATGATCAAAGGAGAGAAATGTAAGTGCAGACATTCCCATATTGAGAATTTGGGGCATGAGACCACGGAAAAAGTCTTAGACCTAAAGCTAGTCTAGTGAAGGCTATCAGAAACCTGGCATCACCGGCTAGCAGGGAAGAATTGCCAAGGTTTTGGGGGATGGTTGAATATTATAATAAATTTGTGCCTGATGTTGCTATAAAGAGTGAAAGAATGAGAGAACTTTTGAAAAGGAGCAAAGAGTTTTTCTCTGACCAGAAGTGTGAGGAAGAGGTTTAACATGATAAAATTTAGGTTGGAGATGCCTATTACTCTTAAGAACTTTGACCCTAATGAAAGACCCATAATTATCACTGACGCAAGTGTTAAGGAGTTAGGAGATGTACCATTGCAGGGTGAGGGTGAAGGAGAAAGGATGATAATGTTTGCTTTATAGAGCCTGAAGGGAGTTGAAATGCGGTACTCAGTGATTGAGAGAGAGGCATTGTCCATTTATTGGGCTATAAAAATCATGAAAGTGTTTCTTTGGGGCCGGACGTTTGAGGTAAGCCCTTGAGAGAGATTTTTCATAAGAAAGGTATAGATGCAGGTTCAGGAAAGTGGATCATAGGACTTCAGGAGTACAGATTTGATGTTGAGAACCTTCCTGGAGCAAGAAATGTGGTGGCGGTTTCGCTGTCTCGATTAGTCACAGATAACGATGAGATTGAAGAGGAGGAGGAGGATGAAGATATGCATGTGTGTGAAGCAGAGAGGTGTTCATTTTCAGAGGAACAATGGAGGGCTGCGACTGAAGCAGATGATGTGTTACAGGAAGTGTTCGGATTGTTGAACTCTGTTTGGGGTAAGAAAAGCAACTTTAAGGAAGAGTGTAGCACACCGGGACACTCTGTGATGTTGAAAACTAAGGAACCTCTGAGGATAGTAGATTGGTGGTCATGAATGGATGTACAGGTAGAGAGATGCGTGAGGGATTGTGTGCAATCTATGGTGAGTGACATGGGACTTAAAACAAGGACTCAACCTATGGTAGTGAGGAAGTTGCCTGATGGGTCCATGGGAAGAAGTATCATTGGATATTTTGGGACCAATACATTCTAAAGGTGGAAAAGTGTACGTCATAGAACTGCTTGTGATGTATTCAAGCTGGCCGGAGGTGATGTTCACTCACTGCATTGAAACAAGACATATAATAGCATTTGTGAAAGAACTGATTGGACATGAAGGAGTCCAGAAATATTTGGTCCCTGACCCTAAACTCAAGCAGGCAATCACCAGGAAGAAACCCCCATTTGAAACACGTTTTGCCAAAATAATAGGTACCAGACGGACAGTGGAGTTCAGCTTACCTCTAAGGAAATTAAACAATTTCTGGAAAAATATGGGGTGAAATACAAGAAAAGTGTGCTTTATCACCCAGAGGCCAACAGAATGATTGAACAATTAAATAGAGTCCTTAGGGAGACTATTCAACTGGCTATCAGTTGTGGGTTCGAATGGAAGGGAGAAGTACATAGAAGAGTTGAGATATATCCTTTGACTCCCCAGTCGGTTAAGGGGAAGACCTCCTTTTAATTGTTTAGAGGGAGAACCCAAACAGTGTGATGGTTCCAGCTTAGGTGAATGAAAAATGTGTTGTGAGTATGGAGGATGAGGAGTGTTGAAGAGGAAGCGAATTGGAAAAGTTTTTTTTTTAAAATAAGGAAATTGTGGTTTGATTACAGAAGAAGGGTAAGAGTCACCAAAGTACAAGTTGGGATTGGGCGAGAGTCACAAAACCAGGATGTAGTGAAGAAGCAAAATTCTTCAATCCTATTAAGGTGGTAAAATTGTTCTGGAATGCTGTCAAAACTCTTGACTTGAGAATATGGAATTTGAATAGAGTGGTCTTTGTGAGAGGGGTGAAGGCAGAAGAAGCAACCAGGAAAGAGTGTACTGCGAAGGAAGAGTGAAAGAATAGTAAAGACTCCCAGATATTTATAAAGGTATAGCAGAAAATATTTTTTAGGAGTGCAATTCTTTACAGTGATGTTATGTTTATGTGTATAGTTATTATACATACCATCTTATAGTATTTGTTGGTTTCTTAAATCTCGTTATTTCGTTGTTCATTTTTTGTTTATATGAAAGGAAGGTGTGTGGTATCTTCTGTAAGAAATGGAATACTCTTATGTCTTATGGAATGGTACTATGTCAAGAGCCTTTTAGCTGCTCTAGGGTAGAATGTTATTTTTGAAAAAGGGAACGATAGAGAGTAGCTAGAAGGCGGTGGCTGTGGCTGTGATGATCTTTGGAAGCTGTTACTTTGTAATGAACTTATATGAACTTCCACATGCGGCTGATAGCGTCATCGTGTTGGTGAAGAACATCAATTTCACAGCATAGAAATGGACTCCAAGACATCTTAACACAAATCCACTACTTTGATGAGAAAGAGAATCACATTATCTACAGGGGACACAAACAGACTTTCCATGGTGATTTGCTGACGGCCACAGACCAGCACAGATGAAACAGAAACAGTTTACAGACTACCTTTGAAAGGACAATACTTCATATCAACGGGCTATCTCCTTTGGTCTGATTTTCATGTGGCATGGTCAGAAATATTACACCAAAATGGCCCAGTAGGCTCGACAGATCCTGGACCTCCCAAAAGGCAATATGTGGGTGTTGGGAATGGCCTTTTTTACAGGGCTATCCCAAACTTTTTACCTTCTTCCGTCTATCTTTTCTGATCTGTTTTTTCTGATTTGTTGTCTCTGCGCACTTTACCACTGCTGATCAGTGCTAAAGTGCAAGTGCTTTCTATGTAAATTGTATTAGTGATTGGTTTATCCATGATTGGCATAGTTGATTTACTAGTAAGTCCCCAGTAAAATGCACTAGAGGTGCCCAGGGCCTGTAAATCAAATGCTACTAGTGGCCCTGCAGCACTGATTGTGCCACTCACATGAATAGCCCTGTGAACATGTCTCAGGCCTGCCACTGCAGTGTCTGTGTGTGCAGTTTTAAACTGCCAATTTGACCTGGCAAGTGTACCCACTTGCCATGCCCAAACCTTACCTTTTACTACATGTAAGGCACCCCTGAGGTAGGCCCTAGGTAGCCCCAATTGCAGGGTGCAGTGTATGTTAAAGGTATGATATGTACTGGTGTGTTTTTCATGTCCTAACAGTGAAATACTGCCAAATTTGGTTTTCACTGTTGCAAGGCCTATCTCTCTCGTAGGTTAATATGGGAGATGCCTTTAAATAGTATTAAAGTGAAAATTCCCTTTCAGAGCAGATAGAGATTTGGAGTTTGGTGTCTCTGAACTTACAATTTAAAAATACATCTTTTAGTGAAGTTGGTTTTTAGATTGTTAGTTTGAAAATGCCACTTTTAGAAAGTAGGCATTTTCTTGCTTAAACCATTCTGTGACTCCACCTGTTTGTGCATTCCCCATCTTAGTCAATTTGACAGTTGGGCTGTTGTGAATTCCCTCTAGACAGTGACACAAATAGAGCTGGAGTGTAGCATGCATATCCTGATGAGCCATCTGAGTGGAGGAAGGAGGGGTCACTCACACCTGAAAGGGCTCTGCCTTCCCTCACAAAATGCAGTCTCCAACCCCCTGGTGTGTGTTTGGATCCTGGCATGGATGAGGAAGGATCTTGCAAACAACTGAGACTTTCCTTTGAAGTTTGCCAACTTCAAAGGCAGAAAGGGGTATAAGTATTGGACCCAAAACCCCAGACTTAAAGAATCTTTCTGGAATCAAGAGGAACCTCTGCCAAGGAGAAGAGCTGGAGGAGGAGTACTGTCCCTTTGCTGTGCTGCTTTTCTGAACTGGCATGCAGTTGCTGATTCTATCTTAAAAGAGAGCAAAGGGTAAACTTTGCTGTGTATCCTGCTTATGAAAGTTCCCCAAGGGCTTGGAGTAGAGCTTGCCTCCTGTTGGAAGTCTCAGGGGCACCAAAGACTTCAGTTTCTTTGACCTGCAGCACTGGAAACTATGTGTTCTGTGCTGTAAAAGAAGAAAATCCACCACAATACCATCAATGAAGCTGCTGGCCTGCACCGTGACCTGCCGCCGCCGCACACAGTCGCACTGCCCCACTTCACACCACGACCCTGGTCTCACTGACACCGTCATCAGACGACTTCACCGAGCCGCTGCTCACACCGCGATCTATGGGCCCGCACTCTGGCATCGCCTGCTCACACTGCAGTCTAGGCATCCTGAAGACGCAGCTCCGCTGACACCAACACCGCTGCCTGCACCAGGGCCTGTGGATACCACTTGTGAGGAGTACGAAGCACTGTCCTGTCCCGCACCACAGCCCTGGTCCACCGACGCCAGCACCATCGACTCCAGTGTTGTCAACAAACATCCCTGTCTGCACCGCGACCGGTAGACGCTGCCCAGAGCTGTCCCATGCCACACCACTGACATGGGCCTATCGGTGACAGCGCTTCAGCAACGACGACGACGCTGCCTGCACCGTGACCTGCTGACACCACAAGTCGGACCGCCCCACTCCACACCGCAGCCCTAGTCTCACTGACACCGCTGGATGCCGTTACCGAGCCGCTGCCTGCACCAAGGCCTGTGGGCACCGCACCTGGCATCGTCCCACTTCGTAACGCAGCCCCAACGCCATCCACGCCAGCGCTCCTAATTTCATCAGCCCAGATTTCGATCCGCAATGTGTGTGACTTCAAGGGCCTGACAACCCCCGCACCGACTCCTGAACTGACGCCAGCGATGCCGCTCTCCGGAGCTCACTGCGAGGATCACGACACCCTGCAAATCCAAAGATACTGTTTGTAGGTCCTCCCGACCCCGGAGCTGGCCCGTGACCCCTCAGCTGGCCTGAACTGTTGGTTTTGTTGATCACGATGTCGTGATAGCCCCAGGTGGAGCTGCCGACTTCAAGGAACTGTATTTTTAAGTTTAATCTTACAAAATTCATATCTTTAGCACTGTATGTTGAATTTTTCTTGTTTTGGTCTTGTTTTACACAGAAAAATATTGGCTATTTTTCTAAAACTGGTGTGGTGTCCGTTCTTAGTGTTTTCACTGTGTTACAGTGTGTTATGTGCAAATGCTTTACACATTGCTTCTGAGATAAGCCTGACTGCTTGTGCTAAGCTACCAAGGAGGTGAGCAGGGGTTATCTGAGCGGGTACCTCCCTTATCCTGACTAGAGTGAGGGTCCCTATTTGGACAGGGTGCAAACCGACTGCCACCTAGAGACCCCATTTCTAACAATGGGAAAGCAGCACTCCCACGGGGGGGTGGAGGATACTGACTTATGCCTCAAATGGCGTACAGTGACTAAGAACTGCACCTGCTGGTGGGCTGTGTTTGAAGAGGAGGCAGAAACAAAAAAGTTCAGCAGTACGAGAGCAGCGCTGGCATGTGGCAGACTCATTGGGGGCGTGGTGGTGGTGGTGACAGGAGGTAAGGAAGACACTGCAATGATGTGGAGTAAGTGATGGGAATGGGGAAATTAAATGATGAGGGAGAGGAATGAGAAAAGACATCACATGAATCGTGCATTTAACTTTGTAACTGGAGGACATTGGCAGGAAATATGGACATTGAAAAGAGAAGAGGCCAGTTACAGAAGAAGAAGGTGATGATTAAAAGGTGGACTCTGAAAGGAGAGGTATAATGTGACTCATGATGGGGCTGTGACTGGAAAGTGGACCAGTAATGCTACTGACAAGAGACCCAGGGGGTGATGAGAAGAGAAGACATAGAAAGTAAAAGAAGAGTGAGAAGAATGGAAGGGAATAGTTCTGTATCCCTAGAGCCCAATACAGTCTTGATTGGGCCACTAATTTGATTCAGTTTTGTTATTGCATCAGGGCCCACCATCCCTATCTGCCAAGGTTTGTGCAAGCCCAACTAAATTCATTTTGTGCAAGGAGGCTCAGTATTACAATTTTTGAAGGGGTTATAGCCATAGTTCAACTCAACTTTGAAGAACTATCTTACATCAGTTACAAAATCATTGATGGAAGGCATAAAGGAGGTCATTATAACATTGGCTGTAAAAGCCGCTTACCGCCGTGGAGAAGACCGCCAACACACCGCCGCGGCCGTGGAAATCCGCCACGGCCATTATGACCCACAGCTCGGAATCCACCAAAATTGAGACACCCACACAAGTCCGCCACACCAAAGGTCAGTGATAAACTGGCGAAAACAAAACCTCTACCATCATGCACACAGGTATACGCCCACACTATCACAACCCACGAATCCACGCAGCGGTCTTTCAACCGCGGTATTCCATTGGCGGTACACACCGCCGCACTCAAAATGCACACACATACACACACCACTCCCACACACCCAATACAATATAAAACACACACCCACATCACCCACAACCCCCTACGACCGAAATCCTGAAAGAAGGCCAGAGAGAGAGACTACAATCTACAAACAAGCATCCACAGGCACACAACACCATCACCCACATAACATCCATGCACCCCACACAACACACCACTAAATATCACACCACATATCACAACACACACAACCCCACACATCACCCACACCACCCCATGGCACGGCAGAGACACCCCAGGTTCTCTGAGGAGGAGCTCAGGGTTATGATGGAGGAAATCATCCGGGTAGAGCCACAGCTATTTGGATCACAGGTGCAGCACACCTCCATAGCTAGGAAGATGGAGCTATGGCACAGAATAGTGGACAGGGTCAACGCAGTGGGACAGCACCCAAGAAATAGGGATGACATCAGGAAGAGGTGGAACGACCTACGGGGGAAGGTGCGTTCCGTGGTATCCAGACACCACCTTGCGGTATAGAGGACTGGCGGCGGACCCCCACCTCCTCCCCCACAACTAACAACATGGGAGGAGCAAGTCTTGGTGATTCTGCATCCTGAGGGCCTCGAAGGAGTAGCTGGAGGAATGGACTCTGGTAAGTCAAACCTTAACTACTATATCCCCCACCCTACCTGCATGCCATCACATACCCCCACCCTCGCCCTCACCCCCATCACTCCTACTCCTCACAAATGTCCCAATATCACAAACCACACATCCCAACACCAAGCCCTGCATGCAACACCAAAGCATGGACACCAATCACCAATGCATGGCCACTGCGCATACCCCCCCCCTAAACCATCATCACACAAGGTCCCACACATGAATGCAAGCACTGGGGTACACGGTCACCCACCCATTGCACACCATGGCACATACAGATGCAATAATCATGCTTTTACATCCCTGCAGGACCCCTACCCAACGTCACCGCACAGGAGGGTCCACACATGTCCACACCACCAACAGAAGAGGCCCACAGTGATGACAGCAGCTCTGTCCAACTGGATCTAGACGACCAGCCCAGCCCATCTGGGACCTCAGGACAGTTGGTTCCCCTCACACAGGCCACCACAGAGCTTGCCCCCTCTGGGAACACCAGCACAGCACCCACCCAGCGGGCCCATACCTCTGTCCCCAGGACACATCAATCAGTAGTGTGTCCACCACTACAGGGAACCCAGGCTAACCCACCACCCCAACAACAACAGGGACCTGGGGGCAGTGGGCACACCGTTCAGGGGGCAGAGGCCCAGGGAAACAGGGGAACTGGGAGGGCAGCTGTGCGACAGGGGGAGGACAGGCCCAGGGAACCCACTCTCCACGAGGCCCTCTCCAACATCATGGGAGCGTACCATCATTCCCAGGAGACAATGGCAACAGTACTGGCCAAGTTTCAGGAGCCCCAGCGGCTGCAGGAGGAACAGTATTTGGGCTTCAGGGAGGAACTCATATCCATCAATTCCACCCTGGGCACCATCGTAGGGGTGCTGAAGGAAGTCCTCAACACCAGGAGGGACACTGTGGCACAACAAGGGGCCCCTGACACTAACCTGGACAATGAACTGCCCACCACCTCCGCCGGCGCTAGTGGACAGGAGGCACCGCCACAGGACCACCACACCAGCACCCCACCCCCTGCAGATAGGGAACCACCCCACAAACGGTCCTTGAGATCCAGGACAAAGACAGAGAATGATGCCAAGACCCCGCCAAGAAATGAGACCGCCCTGAATGTCATCCTTTTGTCCCACCTTGTCACCCTGTCCATCCTCAAACTGCCCCAGCTCCACTTCCTATGCCCCTGTGGGCAATGCACCTGTGAGACTAATAGACTGGACTTTGCCATGGACATTCCTCCATCATCACCCCTCACCATGTTACAGCACCCTCCAATATTGAGCACTTAAATAAACACCTTTGAAGCACAAAACAATCTGGATTTCGAAATAGTGTATTAGCAATTACAGTGACAAAATGCTCTTTCAAATGTAATGTCAACATACCTATGTCACACAGCTCTAGTCCATGAGGAAACAAAGCAGATGTCACACAGTGGGACCCACATCTGTGAAATCGTAAGGGAAAGTGACAACTCAGTGACCATACACTGGGTGAAAAGGACAGACAGTAGAGAGGTAGTAGTGTTAAAGTACATGTAGTAGGCAGGTTTGTCTTCTTACCTGTGTCTCACTGGAAATATTGCAGGATCACAGAGTTCCTGTTGTCAATGTCCTCTTCTTTTGCTTCCTCGTCTTCACTGTCCACAGGCTCCACAGCTGCCACAACACCTCCATCTGGACCATCCTCCTGCAGAAAAGGCACCTGTCATCGCAAAGCTAAGTTGTGAAGCATACAGCAGGCCACAATGATCTGGCACACCTTCTTTGGTGAGTAGAATAGGGCACCACCTGTCATATGGAGGCACCGGAACCTGGCCTTCAGGAGGCCAAAGGTCCGCTCTATAATCCTCCTAGTTCGCCCATAGGCTTCATTGTAGCATTCCTCTGCCCTTGTCCTGGAATTCCTCACTGGGGTCAGTAGCTATGACAGGTTGGGGTAACCAGAGTCACTTGAAAATGGCGAGGGACAACTGTTAGACACACACTAACCTGTAGGGATATCCCCAGACCCAGACAACTATTCCCACTGACTTGCTTCCAGGTGCTCACCTAATAGCCACACACGGTGCCTCTGGAGTTGACCCATCACATAAGGGATGCTGCTATTCCGCAGGATGTAAGCGTCATGCACTGAGCCAGGGAATTGGGCATTAACATGGGAGATGTACTGGTCGGCCAAACACACCATCTGCACATTCATCGAATGATAACTCTTCCAGTTTCTGTACACCTGTTCACTCCTGCGTGGGGGGACCAAGGCCACATGGGTCCCATCAATGGCACCTATGATGTTGGGGATAAGTCCCAGGGCATAGAAGTCACCTTTCACTGTAGGCAAATCCTCCACCTGAGGGAAAACGATGTAGCTCTGCATGTGTTTCAGCAGGGCAGACAACACTCTGGACAACACGTTGGAAAATATATGCTGGGACATCCCTGATGCTATGGCCACTGTAGTTTGAAAAGACCCACTTGCAAGGAAATGGAGTACTGACAGCACCTGCACTTGAGGGGGGATTCCTGTGGGATGGCGGATAGCTGACATCAGGTCTGGCTCCAACTGTGCACACAGTTCCAGGATTGTGGCACGATCAAGCATGTAGGTGATGATCACATGTCTTTCCTCCATTGTCGACAGGTCCACCAGCGGTCTGTACACCGGAGGATGCCGCCCTCTCCTCACATGTCCCAGCGGACGGTGCCTATGAAGGACAACAGCGAACACAGAATCAACCAACTCAGAAGTACGTAAACACAGCTTACTCGGAAAACCATTTATAACCCGAATATTGCCTGTATGAGTGTTGAGGCAAGGCCTAGGTATGTGTGACGCAGTTAAAATAAAGCCACGTGGGCCCCTGAAATGGCGGCTGCCTGACCTGTAAAGTGGGACAATGGGATGTCAGGTAACTGCGCTGGCGTTGTACACTGTCGCAGTAGGCGGTCGAATACCGCGGCGCAATTCTGCATTGGTTAACATTGGACCCTATGGGTCCCAGGAGCCAATGACGATGTACGCCGGCGGTGATGGTACGCACCGCCGTGGACGTGACCGTCATTTTCTATCACTTCAATCACTCGATACCTGATCTTCGACAGGAGGGGACCTACACTGCAAGTGCTGCTGGGACCTCAGTCTGGAAGAGACAATGGCTTGTGCGTCTGGGGAAAGGGCTCCTGCCTTCAGCACGGAGGAGTTGGAGAAACTCGTGAATGGGGTCCTCCCCCAGTCCACGCTACTCTGCGGTCCTCCAGACAAACTGGTAAGTACACTGGGAGCATGCTGTATGGGCAATGCCTGTGTGGAGTGGTGCGGATGAAAGAAAGGGGTAGGGAGAATGATGCGTGCATGAAACGATGGAGAGTGCATGTGCCACATGGCAAGGATAAGGATGCGAGCCAATGACTGTGACGGTGCAGTTGGTAATAACTTCTCTTTTTCCACTGTACAATTCATGTAGGTCATCGCCCACCAGAAGAAGGAAATTTGGCGTGCCATCGCCAAGGCCGTCCGGACCCTGGGGGTCTATTACAGACAGAGCACCCACTGCCGGAAGAGATGGGGGGACATTTGCCGCTGGAGCAAGAAGACGGCGGAGGCCCAGCTGGGGATGGCCTCCCAACGTGGGAGGGTGCCTGTTGCACCATGACCCCCTGATGTTCAGGATCCTGGCGGTGGCGTACCCGGAGTTGGATGGGCGCTTGGGGGCATCACAGCAGCAACAAGGGGGTGAGTACACACTCATTCTGCTGATTCAGCACGCAGTGGAAGTGTCTGGGTGGGGGAGGTGGGCTGTGTGTTTCCCTAGGCCAGGGCGAGGGTGCTAATTAAGTCCCCTTTTTCAGGCAGACCCTGTGGCACCCCACCCCATCTGGGTACAGTGCCAACTACACCTAGTCAGGCTCCTGTGACATCCATGTGTGCAGATATCGGCCATAGCCTCGTAGGCCATGTCCCAGGGATTGTATAGTGGACCCCAAGTGCGCAACGTAGTGCAGGGGGCTTCTGAGTCTGTCATGTCCGCCAACGATAGCGGTAATGCATGCACTGAACATGTCTTTCTTCTGTCTTCCCCCTACTTTTTGTGGTCTCCCTGTACATGTGTGCATTAGCATCATCAGGCAGAGGAGCAGTGGCACCGGAGCAGGAGGGAGCTGCATCCCACATGGCCCTGGAAGGTGAGACAACGGAGTCTGAAGCCACCAGTGGGGCAGAGGGCAAGGGGTGCTCCGCGGCAGGGACAGGAGCTGACACCAGTGATACGGACTCGTCCTCTGATGGGAGCTCCCTTGTGGTGGCGGCCCCATCTGTGCCACCCGCATCTACACCGCCCTCCCAGCAGCCCCTCAGCCTTTGCCCCGTGCCCGCTCACCCAGGAGGGTGGGCATCTCCTTCGCCCCAGGCACCTCAGCCCCTGCCCCAGTCACCCCTGCTGCCCTCAGCCAGGAGGCCATTGACCTCCTCAGGTCCCTCACTGTTGGGCAGTCTATCATTTTGAATGCCATCCAGGGTGTAGAGAGGCGGTTGCAACAAACCAATGCATTCCTGGAGGGCATTCATTCTGGTCAGGCGGCCCTTCAGCAAGCTTTTCAGACTCTGGCCTCAGCACTGATGGCAGCCATTGTCCCTGTCTCTAGCCTCCCCGCTCCAACTTCCTCCACCCAGACCCATACGCCTGTACCTCAGCCTATCCCAAGCACACCATCAGACCAGCATGCACACAGTCAACACACAAGGGAAGCTCAGGCAAACATAAGCACCACACATCCCACAGGCACTCACGCAAGCATCGTACACATGCAGACATACCAACAGCCACTGCCTCCACTGTGTTCCCCTCCTCCTCGTCTCCCTCTTCCCTCCCAGTCTTGTCTCCACTCACAACTGCATGCACTACATCGTCAGCCACTACCTCCATCACCAGCACACCCACCACCACACCCCGCTCACGTGCACTCACCACCCCCACTACCATTCACACATCCCCTGTGTCCTCTCCCAGTGGGTCTGTGACGCCACCTCCCAAGGTACACAAACGCAGCCACACACCCACCCAACAGCCATCCACCTCATGACAGCCTCCAGCGCATGCACCTTCATCCAAAGTCACCAAACGGATACCTCCTACAACCACAACCTCTTCATCCACTCCCAAACCCCCTCCAGCTACCCGTCCCAGTGTTCCTAAGAAACTTTTCCTTGCCACCCTTGACCTCTTTCCCTTACCTCCCCAACCCCGTCAGTCTCCTAGGGTCCGACTCTCCAGGTCCCAACCTAGCACCTCAGCCACAACAGTGGCGGGACCAGTGGTGCCAGTAGTCACTGGATTCTGGAGTGCACCAGGCAGCAGGGAAGCCAGTGTGGCAAGGAGCCACAGCACGGACAGTTCCCCACCTGTCAAGCGTCAAAAGTTGGCCATTGCCCGACGGGAGAGGGGGAAGACACCAGCAACCAAAGCCGCTCCCAGGGGTACAGGTGGGAGTGTGGAGTCAGCTGCGACACCTTCCAAGGTGGGGAAGGGGCACAAGAAACCCAGCAAGTCTGGGAAGAGCAGCACGGCGGAGAAGGCCACCATCAGCCCCGCTGCCCAGGATCCGGCCAGCACCAGCCCCGCTGGCCCAGACAGGACCGCCAGCACCAGCCCCGCTGGCCAGGAGGCGACCGCCAGCACCAGCCCCGCTGGCCCAGACAGGACCGCCAGCAGCTGAGTCGCTGGCCCAGACAGGACCGCCAGCAGCTGAGTCGCTGCCAAGGACACCACCGCCACGAGCACCGCTGACACAAGCACCGCTGCCAAGGACACCGCCGCAACAAGCACCGCTGAACAGGACACCGCCGTCACAAGCACCGCTGCCAAGGACACCTGCCGCCACCAGCACCGCTGAACAGGACACCGCCGCCACCAGCACCACTGAACAGGACACCGCCGCAGCAAGCACCGCTGCCAAGGACACCTGCGCCACAAGCACCGCTGAACAGGACACTGCCACCACCAGCACCACTGGCCCATGAGCGCCAAGAGCACTGACGCTACTGAGTCCGCCACGAGCAGGATGAAGCACTCTGGGCACCAAGCCCCCTCCAGAACCAGTGGAGATTTACATCTACTACCTCTGTCCTTGGCGGGATGAAGCACTCTGGGCACCAAGCCCCCTCCGGAACCGGTGGAGATTTACATCCACTACCTCTGTCCTTGGCGGGATGAAGCACTCTGGGCACCAAGCCCCCTCCAGAACCGGTGGAGATTTACATCCTCTACCTCTGTCCTTGGCGGGGTGAAGCACTCTGGGCACAAAGCCCCCTCCAGAACCGGTGGAGATTTGCATCCACTACCTCTGTCCTTGGCGGGATGAAGCACTCTGGGCACAAAGCCCCCTCCAGAACCGGTGGAGATTTACATCCACTACCTCTGTCCTTGGCGGGATGAAGCACTCTGGGCACAAAACCCCCTCCAGAACCGGTGGAGATTTACATCCACTACCTCTGCCCTTGGCAGGATGAAGCACTCTGGGCACAAAGCCCCCTCCAGAACCAGTGAAGAAAGGCATCCACTACCTCTGTCCTTGGCAGGATGAAGCACTCTGGGCACAAAGCTTACTCCAGAACCAGTGGAAAAAGGCATCCACTACCTCTGTCCTTGGCAGGATGAAGCACTCTGGGCACCAAGCGCCCTCCAGAACCAGTGGAGACTGTTATCCACTTGAGAGACTGTGGCTTTGCACTCCCCAGGATTGTACAGTGGGCAAACCACCCACTGTAGAGACTTGTGAGACTGTGGCTTTGCACTCCCCAGGATTGTACAGTGGGCAAAAAAAAACACTGTAGAGACCTGGGAGACTGTGGCTTTGCACTCCCCAGGATTGTACAGTGGGCAAACCACCCACTGTAGAGACTTGTGAGACTGTGGCTTTGCACTCCCCAGGATTGTACAGTGGGCAAACCAACTACTGTAGAGACTTGTGAGAATGTGGCTTTGCACTCCCCAGGATTGTACAGTGGGCAAACCACCCATTGTAGAGACTTGTGAGACTGTGGCTTTGCACTCCCCAGAATTGAACATTGGGCATGTGGCCCCCTCGTGGATTTGGCGTCGTGCACTCAACCGGCTAAGGTGCCCCCCTTTCCGTTCCCCCGAGGTGCCTGTTTTATTTCTGTCTGATGCCCCTGCAGTGTTCTCTCCGTCATGTTCGGGTATCTTGTGTGGGCCTCGCCCATGCAGTGTGGTGTTCCACGGACTTAAATGGTGCAATACCTGGACTTCTATTCTTGGTGTATATATTTGTTTATAGTGTAAATATATTTTTGTGTACTGGATTTTAATATATTACAATGGTTACACTCATTTTCTTTTGTCTTTGCATTCTTCCGAGGGGTCCGGGGGTGTAACTGTAATGTATCATGCTGTATTAGTGTGTGTGTTGTTGTGGGTGAGAGTGGGGGTGTTGCGTGTGTGTGTGTCCCTGTTTTTTCCCTCCCCTGTGTCGTAGGTGCAGTACTCACCGTGGTCTTCGCCGCCGGCGTTCGTGCTCCTGGTAGAGGAGCAAGAAGATAAAGGCTGGAAAAATGTGAAGCTCTGGTTCCATGGCGTACTGGTTCCTCGTGGGGTGTTTAGAGGTGAGCATTTTCCCTTCGAAGTCCAGTTTCCGCCGTGTTTTTGTTCGCTGTGAATCTGCCCCGGAAAAGGTGGCGGATTGGCGGGTTGTGATACTGTGGGCGGTACATTGTCCTCCGCCTGTCTGTTGGCGGTGACCGCCAAGCTGTTTGTTTGTATCGCCTTGGTGGTCGGAGTGTTAAAGTGGCTGTCTATGTTGGCGGTTTCCGCCACGGTTGTAATTCCATTTTTTTTACCGCCGGCCTGTTGGCGGTCTTACCGCCGCTTTAACACCGACCGCAAGGGTTGTAATGACCACCAAAGTGTATTTTTCACTTAATGGACAACTTTGTTTAATGTTTGTCAATGAAGATGCATTTCTGACTAAATTGTTGGCCTTTTCAGTGATGAATATTTAGAACATGCAGCGGGATGCAGTTTTCGTCTTCTTGATAGTAACCTGGTCTTACAGCTTCTTCAGTTCTGAAGTTTGTGCCATTCTTGTTGTAGCTCTTCAATTCAGGCAAGGAATGCATTGATGCCGGGGCATCATTGACTTTATGGAGGTGCCATTGTACAGCTTTACTTTCTTGTTCTTCAGGCAGCCCTCCCACTACAACAGTGATGTGAACTCTTTGAGGACGTCCTAAACTGCACATGAGCTTACGCTGTATACAAGCTGCACCAACTATAGTTTGCCCAGAATCTGGCAGATCAGCAACATCCTTGTGTCAGACTTAATGATGAATTCCATCTCTTTCCTGATGTGACTTGACTGGTCCAATTAAGATTAATTTCTGAAAGAGAGGTTTCAGGCCATTAAGGTATAGATGCGGTTCTGGGTAATATGTAGCTTGGTCATGTCTGTAGTATTTTCATCTGGCTGCCTGCCATGACATTGCAGCTGGCCCCAGTATCTATGAGAGTCATTACTTCTTTAGAGAACTGCTGAGCCTCAGGGATGGTGTTAACATTATTGTCCTTCAAGTCCTCCTTGATGAATTGCTAGAGGTCTTTTCCTGGATTCAAGGAGATTGGACAGCCTCTCGGTAGATGTGAGACAAAGGACCACAAAGTACATTTTACTTTGCCCTCTGATTTGTGTAGCTACTCTGTGGGCCTGCTGGTCGAAGAAAATAGACCTCCTCCAATCTTGGGTTATGTCACTGGGAGATGTCAGAGACTCTCACAGGGGGATTTCTTTTGGTGTGTCCCCTCCTGGTCCTACGACGCCAATAAATACAGCAATTGTGTTATAACAAATCTTTGATATACACTGACCCAAAGTGTAAATAATGAATAGTAATTTTGGCAATAATAATTAGTTAATTGGCAAAGGCGATTATTAGGACACTTAATGTGAGAAATATACCTAACATTTTATAAAAAGATTAACATAACCTTGTACTGTAGTTGCTGCAGAGATAAAAATAAATGAATCCAACGCCCTACATAACTCTCCTACAGAGAGTATGAAATAATCACAGCTTATGAATATAAAATGTGAATTACACACATGTAGGGCACAAAACAGGCCATTACATATTTTTTCAAAATATAAAGCATTAGCTTTAGCAAGGTGCAGTCTACACCATACTAATGATTTTAGGATGGCGAGTAACGTGAAAGCAATTAGAAAAAACACACAACAAATTTCTATATTATCTTTAACATCATCCTGGTATATGCAGAAGTGGGATATATAGTGATTAAGAAAATGCACTTTAATATGACTTCAAAGAATGAGCCAGTAGAATTTAATAATAGCCCATAAGAAAAATACGAGCGGTGCAGAAGGCAGCTGGAACCATATTAAAACAAGCATTTGCAATGCGATAGGTCTCGCATTTCCTTAAGTTAGAGCTATTGGCATTGTAAATTCAGAACTGGACTTTCTTGCCACATAACTTGGTCAACCCTGCATCATAATGTCGTCTGTTCCTGCCATATAATTCCAGTGGCCCTGCATATAACTAAAGCCCAGGAACAAATTAAAGTGATGGGCATTGTTAAAAGCCCAGAATACTTACAACAGGTCAAAGCGCTTGCGCCCAAAACCTAAAAACTAGCCCTTCAGATCATAAAACCGGCCCACTCTCAACCAAAAAGCTGGGCATGCACAGACCCCGTCAGATGAGCCCATCGGGCACTGCCCTACTGCTTAGTCCGAACCTGTTTCCTGCCTACACAGCACACTCCACTTTCACTAGTATCCCCTGCTTCCCTCCAGATTTTGACAATTACAATACGTGCCAGAAACCCAGGCCCTGTATATAGCACATTCATGAAGACGCAGGCGCTCATCTAGAAAACAGCCACACGGAGCATGTCTTCAACTATTCAGCGTCAGTAAGCTCTGCTCACTTCTACCTTTCAGCACTACCAAAACACTCAAACTCACGGCTGCTTTGCAAAACGGACTACTGCAACAGCCTGCTAGTCAGCCCACCAAAATACTCCTACACCCCACAGATCAAAGTTACACACTTTGCAACCTGAATTCTCTTTAACACTCCTCAGCACACACCCACGCCTTCATTCGGAAGCAAGGCGGCTGACTTAAAGTCAAAAACCTGTCTATGTACTACTTATTCATGTTAGTCCTCACATCCATAAGTCGTCCCCGCCTACTTTTCTGATAAAATATCATGATATTCACAATCTTGCAACCTCATATCGACCAACAAAATTCTGGTAGCATCATCCAAGCCACTCTGTGCCAAGTTCCGTGCAATCTGCATTACAGGGCCTCTCCACTGGAACTCACTAACACCTCACATCAATGCGTACCAATCCTTTGAGAACTTCAAAACTACATTAAAACACAAAAAAGAGGCAAGTTCCGACGAATGCTCCTTCTACCGGTACATATATGCACATAAGAGCTGGTCAGTGTAAGACATGGATCTAGTTAAGACAGCCAATATGTTATATGGTATATTATGTTTGTTGTTTTTGTACACTGTCATGTATTCCGGATTTCCGGGTGTCAGCGTTATTTTTGTACATACCAATGTCTACGTTGCCCTGTGTACCAAACATGCTGCTTTATAAAACATTTCTGGTTGTCATGTTCCTTGATGCAATAAATAAATACATGATTCCTAAAAATGAAATCTTTCAAAAGTTATTGCTGGTGCTTTTTATCTGAGTGACTAAACAGTCCGCCGTTTGGGTACTGGCATTTTTACTAAATTGCAGTATAAAACAGGAAAGATGCAACATGAGAATGCTGTTTGCTTCCTAACAACTATAAAGTCTGGACCCTGTCTAAAAGCCTGTCTTATTTCAAACATCAGTTCTCGAGACATGATTAGAGAGCAAGGTCAGTGTCTCCTCTGCCAGAAGTGGTTAAAATAGAAACAACAAACAGCGACTTCACGAGTTTTTGCAAAATGCTGCCACTATCTTGAGTAGATTGAAACATTTTGTTCTAAAGCCACGGAGGCATCATGGAGGTCAGACAAGCAGAAGTGATTATGATGTCAAATAAAATCCTGTTAACACAGCAACTACCGACAAATATGAATGCATGAGTCAAAAAACAACAATTGGAAGAAGTATTTTAATCAGCTTCAAATGCCAGAAAAAAAAGATAAAATGAATTCGAGCTAATGTCTTAGTTCTTTCTACAGCTGTTCTGCTGCTGGAAGATCGAAATAAGACCAGGGGTAGTTTTCTTCTCAAACAAAGGAGGAAAGTGTGCATGGCACCTAGGAGGAAGCTGCTTCTTGGAGCTTCAGTACAGCTCCTTCACTGGGTCACAAGATGGCAGTTGAGAGGTGCCAAGACAGTGTTACAGTCACCTCAAGTGTGGAGCAAACTTATCCTTGGGGGCCAGAGCAGCAACCTTAATTGATTTTAAAAGAAGTTTTAATAATGTCATGCAATGCTTGTTATCTAGCAGGAGGGAACGGGGCAAGCAACAAAATGGGAGGAGATGTGGGGGCAAGCAGGAACAAGTGGGAGGAGAGGCAACTTGTAGGGCATGTAAAAACTCTGGGGCGGTGCAGGAAACGCAGGAGGTGGGCGGGATTTATGATGCAGGCAGCAATGCAGGAGGAGGGGGTTGAAGCAAGCGCTAATAATAACGGCGGGGGAAGAAACAACAGGGCAAGCAACAATAACAGAGCAAGAAATGACGGGGCAACAACAACGATGGAGCAACAACAATGTGGATTTTTAAGATGTGGCATGAGATCAGATTTCTTTGATAAGAGTTATACTATATAAACATCAGTGACATGTTGGAACTAGATAAAATATAATAGCCAGTCATAAGAAGTAAATAAGAGGCAATAGCCCTCATTACGACCCTGGCGGTCGGTGTTAAAGTTGCGTTAATACCGCTAACAGACCAGCGGTTAAAAAAAAGGGATTTTGACCAGGGTGGTAACAGCCGCTGGGCTGGAGACTTTGGTCTTTCACGCACTCATTCAATGCTACTCACACCCGCATGCACGCATAACAAAACATACACACCCCCACCCCCACATACACATACCCACCACAAACATCCCCCCCCCAAATACACACAACACCCCCCTCTCCTGTCGGAGAACCTGACTTACCTGCTTGCAGGGTGTCCTCCGGCTGAAGACGGGCTGCAGCGCTGATGTCAGCAGCAGTGTCCTCCATCAAAACACCGCCAGGCCGTATCATTTGTCATGATACGCTCTGTGGTGTTTTGCTGGCGTGGCGGTGCTGCTGTCAGCAGCGCCGCCTTACTGCCATCCGCCGCCATGACCGTCTGCAGTATTCTGCCAGCCTTCTGGCGGAATACTGTCGACGGTCATAATACACGTAGACGGCTGGTAGCCACGGTGGTGGCATGTTGGCGGCCGTTGCTTTGGAGGTAGGCGGCAGTTACCGCCAAAGTTATAATGAGGGCCTATGTCTTAACTGTCTGAAAAGAAATGAAACCCAGGGCATGAAATACTTGTTCCATGTTTTCCACTTGATATCACAAAACCGAAACTTTAAGGTTAAGAATAAAGGGAAACAGTACATAAACTCTGTGTTTATGAATTGAAAGATCTTTGTTGTGAATTAACTGAGATTCAAAAGTAATGTGACAGACATCAAGAGAATGACTCACTGGATAATAAAATGGATAGCAGAATACAACAGCTGGAATTAAAAGTGACATTAAGTTATCTGTCTCTAAACATTTTAAAAATCTATACATGTGATTTAAAAAAAAAAGAAATTATACTGAAGGAATCCAAAAGGATAATATACCTTAACACAGTTGTTCCCAAACTGTGGTCTGCGAAGGCTCCTCGGGTAATGACTCAGTAGGGGTCCCCGAATTCCAATAATGATTCAGTGGGGGTCCCCGGGTTCCAATAATGATAAAGTGGGGATCAACAGAAATCGAAAAATTGGGAACCGCTGCCTTAACACAAAAATGTTTGCTTATAGATGATAAATAGATATCATCTGTTTCTATAATTAATTAACCATGATTTATGATTTTTGTTGCAAACTGGAGTGTTCTGGCATTGAGTCTCTGCTATCTTGCTTTAACAGACAGGGTACACATCTGAAAGTGTAACTTCCCAACTGCCAAAACCAATGTGCCCTTCCCTACCACCCCTCTCCCTGCTACACTGCATAGTAGGCATAAGATAGCCCACCCCACAACTCGCAGAGTGCCTGTCACCCCTTCTGTAACATCTAATTAAAGTAGGGATGACTGGCTTCGCCAATCAAGTTAACACACTTCCAGAAATACTTCAACCCCCTTCTCTGGCATATAACAGTTAACAGTGCACATCTGGCATGATTGTACAGCAGACAAAAAGAAGAAGGTAATGCTGAGGAGCAGTCTCTTTGTCACCCAGTTCCCATGTCGGTGCTCCTTTACCATCCTTTGAACTCAGTATATTGGAGTGTTTGCCTTCCGCCTTTTAGTTAAGGCAGTGTTCCATCGTGTGAGCTCCCTGATTTAGGAGGCCTTCTCTACGTGAACGCCTCCGAGCTGGCCTGTGTCCCCTCCCGGGCCAGCCCCGCCTCCAACAGCTGCCCCGGGGGTCCACTGTCTTCAACTACTCCTCTGTTTCTTTGGGGGCTCTCCTTCCAGTGGTACACCAGCCTTCCATCCACTCCCAGGCCTCAGCTGGTGTATTGAAGAACCAGGATCTGTCCTCCGACACGACCCGCAACCGGACAGGGAAGATCATCATGTACTTAATGTTTTGGGCTCGCAAACTCTTATTGACTTCATCAAAGCTCTGACGTTTCCGTTGCACCTGAAGCGTGAAATACGGGAAGAAACGAATTGTTGCATTCTCGTATTTAATGTCACCATAGGACCGGGCAGCTTGAAGGATAGCATCTCTGTCTCTATAATAGAACAATAATGTTCCTATAGAAGAAAATAGAAAAATGAGCACAGGTTCGGAAAGACACTACTTAAGTTAGAAGCAAGAGCCCTCACACATCCAATGGATGTCATGCTTCATCATAGGGCCAGCTCGTCGTCAGGCCGGCGCTACAATGCCTGACTCCTGACACCAGGGGGCACTTTAACGGCGATCTTAATCAGGAGTGTGTGCTGGGGTAGGAATCAATTTAAATCTCCCCTCAGGAAAGAGCAGGAGAAAAAGAAAAGATAAAATTGGCTCTGGGGCCTCCGAACAACTTGTTTTTATTGACGTGGAGACTCTAGGTCAAAATTAAAAACATACGTGAGTGGAGAAGGAATAAAGTTCTGCCACTCTGCTTGCAATACCAAACTAAAAAGGACAGTCTTCCTTTAGCTGATTTTCATGGTCAACGTGTTTCACGTCCTAAATGTCTCTACAGATCGTGCAGCGCTTCATCAGGACCAAAAGATAACTCCTAAGCTACAGTACGCACCAAATAAGGTTTGGAGAAAGAATTACTCACATAGCACGCTACACTACCTCCAGCCTAAGTAGGTGAACCTGTGCAAGAAAGATAAACAATGTAGTTGAACACAATATAATATATCAACATTTATTAAAAACTCTCAATAGTGTAGTGACACTCTGTGTATGTTGTGCTGCCATGCAGAAGACGTGAGATAAATCACCATACAAAATGCTCCTTAGCCTCCCATATTAGGGATCAGGTGCCTTTGGACAAAGCGGACCTTTGGACTAACGACGCTCTATAGACGAAGACATCACAAGTTTGTACATAAACAGATCCACACATATGTATATACAATTAATCTCCCTTTTGAATCAGAAGATAATGATTAAAAGACACTTTTTGACAACTTGAGGTCACAAAAATTGACAGCCTCACTAACAAGGGAGGATAATAGAACATCCTTGCAATGATAGTTCTCAGTGGTGCCCCTGGTTTTGGTGGTGGCCCCGGCACCCTGTGCCCCCGCTCAATGGAAAAGAACTTCGATAACAGCTTCGTGCGGAGGGAATTAGTGATTAGTTCTTCCAGAAATAGGTCAACGCTTGGCCCCTTTGCTCTTTCTGGGACCCCCACCACCCGAAGATTATTCCTCTGTGCACAACCTTCTTGATCCCCCAGCCTTTCCATCATTATCTCCTGCTGCCGTGTCAGACATCGGACCTGCTCCTCCAACTTTTTGGACGTTGATTGCAGTAAATTATTATGGGTTTCTGCTAGGGTGACCTTTTCAGACATCTTTTGAAAATCAGCGCGCAATAGGGATACATCCACCGTGACAGCTTCTAGTTTGGGCTCTAAGGTGGTCTTTAGATCTTGGATTCCCATCATTATTGCCCCCAGTGATGGCTCCGTCCCTCCCGAGTCTTCTTGCCGTCCCACCACCTGCCGCCCAGGCATCTTGGATGTACCATATTTGTCCATCTTATTTGACTGGATCGCTCCCCCTCCTTTTGGTTTCATCGTAGCTTTAGCAGACACCGCTGCTCCAAGTGATTGGGCATTCTGTTTCACCTTGTCTCTACCATGCCACTTTATTCCAGGTGACGCCCTCTTGCGCCCCCTCAGACAATCCGGCACCCTTCTCTAAGTGCCTCAGTGATGCTCTTCGTGTCCCTTATGTCAGTGGGGGAGGGGGAATTTTTAGCCGTGAGCCTGGGCCTCAATCTCTTTTCCAAAAGCCACCCTCTTGTCTTCTTTGCAGCCACTCCTCACCACCTCGCCAAACTCCTAGGCCACCTCCTCACCTCCGGTCAGGCCTCCGTCCACTTCATCCTCACAGGCCGCTTTGAGTGCGCTCTCAGGGCCTGTGCGGCACTCTGAGCAATCTGCTGTACACTGTCCCGGGGGCGAGGCCGACCGCCGCTGGTCTCCCACTCCCACACTGGCTTGCAACCCGCCACAGTCAATCTCTCGGCCACCGCCTCACCTCCTCTCGGGTCCCAGTTCTTCACGCCTCTCGTTGGTCCTGTCCGCCCCTACTTGGGGTCCCTCAGCAAGGCCGCTCACCGCCAAACTGTCCCAGCCCAGAGCCACACTCTCGTTCCTGGCCACATGCTTCCACCCTGGGTGGTCAAATCAGCGTCCCTCCTTCTCAGCCTGGCCCGCTGCCAGCACGGCCTACTCACGGCTCATGGGCCTGATTTTGTTTCCTGCTGGGCTATCACCTAGAGGTCACGGCGGTCCACCTTCACTCCGTTTCTCGCATTCAGAGAGCCTCCGGGGGGCAGTCCGCTGCTCACCCCTTTTGTTCCACGCCACCCACACCTTCCAGGGGGGAGTGCATGCCCAGATGTGCTCTGATAAATGTCAGATGATGGGGGGAATTATTCTTTAGTTACAGGAGCTCCTTCAGTGTGCCGCCATCTTGGCGCGCGCCAAGCCACGCCCTGTTACCGCAATAATCTTAATCCCTTGTTCTGTGTTTTTATTCTTTATGATGTTTGTGCCACTGTCAATTGTTTCGTTTCAGGTGCAAACTTTACATCTTCAACTGAAGATAGATCTGATTTACAGGCAATTTGTCATGTTGCCTTTCATCGCAAAGAACATATGTGTTAAATATTTGTTTACATTTGTGTTTTATCCTTACAGTGAATAATTTAGTTAAAATTTATATTATTTGGATTGTTGGTATATTTGGTATAAATTTCAATAATTGTGGGCAATCGTAAATGTAACTTTGCACTTGCACCATGTTTCCCGCATATGCTTGTACAATATATAGTTTTGAGTTATGATATTGCTTGAGAATTTTGGGGGTTGAGTCAAATATATGACATGGATTCCAATACCTTCTGTATTCCCAGGATCTAGTTTATGAAACCGTTTGTCTGTTGAACTACATATGATATCTACTGAATATGCTTATGGGGCAAAGAAAGAGGAACAATTAGGTATTGTTGTTTTGTTACTACGTTTTATGGAACAGGTAAGGGGACAGTTAATAATGAATTTCTATGGTAAGATCAGCTTATTACCATTGAAACATGATATGGTAATGGCCCAAATGTGTGAGGCATTGATGGTATAAGTGAACTTAAGTGTTCTGTGAGGACTTTTTGTCCATTTCAAAATCTCTGAGTGAGAGATAATTGTTTTAATCTGTATAAAGTACTTTTTATGCAACATAAACATGTTCTTAAAGAACAAAACCTGTTGGCTATAATCAAATTATTTTAAAAGAACATTTAATAAAGGATTGGAAACAAATGGTGCTATGGACCATCCTTGAATATCGGGGGTGTAGAGTCAAAGGGGGTGTTTACATCCACCTCCCCCACACCTCCATAAATATATTTTCTGATGAATAGAATAATTGTTTTAATCTGTATAAAAGTACTTTTTATGCAACATAAACATATTGAACGTTTGGTTATATATATTTTGTATCTCCGAAGACGTTCCTAAAGAACGAAACGTGTTGGCTACAATCTAATTGTTTTAAAAGAACATTTAATAAAGGTTTGGAAACAAATGGTGCTATGGACCATCCTTGAATATCAGGGGCGTAGAGTCAGAGGGGGTGTTACACCCACCTCCCCCACACCTCCATAAATATATTTTCTGATGAATAATTGGGTACATGTGCTTTCAGTTGGGTATGGTGAGGTGTCTGTCGGATTTTACCTGGGATTTTTGCATACACACGCATCCATGACAAAAGCACACACACATTATCTGATCTCTGTTTTGAGAGCCCCAAAAAATATTGATTATTTTACAAAATATGGTGTTTCTGTCACTTAGTACCCATACCGATCCGCAGTCATCTCCCTTTGCACTGCCCCTTTAGTCACTCTCATGCACCCTGCTTATCATATAATGTATTTTAACATCACATTTCAGTGTGATTGCTGGGAAATCAGAATTCCCACCACCAATTTTACTGACCACGCTACACTCCTGTTGAATATATTGAATGTGAATGATGGGAAAAATGTGTGTAACCTGGAATGATTCCACGCGTGGAGATTTAAGGACATTCGGCATAGTGACTATGAACATATAAGGTGTGCTGAGTAATGTCATTTGATTTATGAGCAGGGATTTCCTTGACAGAGTGTTTGTGGTGGTTGTTTCCTCATATTCGCTCACCTGTATATTTTTCTTTGTAACTTAGTTGTTCATTAAATAAGTACTGGTGATAGCGGTAGGTGCGGTAGCCAGACATTATTATTATCGAGTGTTGTTGTGTTTGTGAGTATTGTTTCTGTAATGCGTCTTTGCGAGTGTGTCGTCGTTACAGGTTCGAACCTCGTGTATCACAGCTTTGAACAGGCAGCATCTGTACTCTTAAATGCCCACTCGACACTTCTCCCTCCACAGCCACCACCACCCTGTGCTTGGACAGCGCTTGCTGTGACTTTCCCCTTCAGTTCTGCTCCTTGAGTTGTTCTCTCCGGACATCCCTGCTCGCGTCGACACAGCAAGGGTTAACTCCTGGGGGCGGGCACGTGGCCCAGACGGGAGCAGGCCATTCCTTCTGCGCGGGGGGCGGAGTCAAGGTACTTGGTTCCCAAGGACTGTTGAGTTTACAGCTGCTCCCCCCGCCCTTAGATCCCAAATGACATGTCCGGCGCGCGATGAGCGGAAGAAAGGGTGGAAGCTGGAAAGAGCAGGTGAGAGCTGGGCAAGGGGCTTGTAGGGCTGGTGCTGGGCAGACGGGGACGGGGGCCGTTCCGAGAGCACCTCCGTGCGCTTCCCCGGGGATGGAGGGAGCGGTTAACAGCCCCAAGGAGGAGTCTATCCCGGCCTCCTCAGGTTTCTCTGCTCCATGTCGTGGCGGATCAGATCTGCTGCCCGGCGACGGCGCAGACACTCTTCTGACATTTATATTCATGTGACAAATCCACGTCCGCCGCCACAGCCAGCCTCTGAAACAAAGGGCCATTCATTTGTCCACTTTAGTGCATTTTCTGTGGAGCTCGGCAGCTGAAGCCAGATTAATATTCAGAATATGTTTTCGGTCACTTTTTCTTCCTGTTTCTGTTAAAAAAAATAATAATTACTGATTGTCATAGCGAATTAATTCTTGGAATGTTCCTTGTGGTCCACGACGATGTTTCTTATATTGATTTCTTGTAAGGTAGCATCAACATTTGGTTTCTATTTCCTTGTTGTGATTTCTTTTATTTCTGTTTTCTGCCCTACGTAGGCTTCCTATTTAGACCCTGAACCCTGCAACTGGCTTTCTTTACATTTCTCTCTTTGAAAGCATAGTTTCCACATGTCTATACGGGAACATATTGTTAATTGAGATGGGGATCAACCGTGGAAGCAAGTTGAAAAAAATAAACCACATGCAACGTAAGCTGCATTCTGATTGGTGAAGCGCCCAGTTACTATTAAGCTACATTGACCATCATGGCAAACCTCAAAGTCTGTGCAAGTTTTGAAATTATACAAAATCAAATGTGTAAGACGTAGTAAAGACTCTGATAGGCGCTTTCAGTTTTTTAATGAACTACAGACATCTGCTAGATTGCCCTGTGTCTTGTGAGACATCTGCATGCGGTATTTACTCTGTAGGGCATCAATCAACAAATTGCACCGTGGCATTTTCCCCGTAAGTATAGTCATACGGGTCCAAGCAGGTAAAGTGCTGTTTCTGCAACGTTATTATTGCCTGAAAACGTTGTATTTGTTCATATAATAATATGAGACCAGTTGGCGGCTATGTCAGTAGGCTGCACGCGCCCTTGGTTTCACCTCAAATGCTTTTTAGCACTAGCTACTATGAAGGGAGCCTAAGGAAAGCTGTATTGCTTAATATTGCATCCTGTTAAAATTTGGCCTTTTAATGAACCTGTTTTTCTTGATTATGCAGAAAGATTATAATTAGACCCCAGCCATTTAATAACTATATAGTAAAATACGTAAGGCGTATGTATTTTCAATAAGCAACAGTTGTGAGAAAGAAGACAGGATTAGGCCGTGGTTATTACGCAAAGAAGACTGAGCTTACCTGATTGAACCTCTGCATGGTGATAAGAATTTGACCTAATGTTTCTGAAGTAGTGCGGATGACGGGTTTTATTTGTTTGAGGTCAGAAGTATTACGATAATGGGGAGTATGTCGTCAGCAGGGCACGTTTATTGGTAGGAACAATGTGGATGATTTTAGGGCTGATTTATGGGTGATCTTTTAGTGTTGGTTTGAAGCTTCGCAGTGGCGAATCAAGCCTTTTATGGATTGGAAGGGCATTACAGACCCGAGAAGCATCCTCAGCGAAGGTGGGGCTGATGGTGGATTATTTAAGGTGTTTTGAGAAGTAATTTAGATTTAATTCTTAAATTGTGGTTATTTAAAAAAAACAAAAAAAAACCGTTTTATTCAATTTTCATTACAATATACACAACAAAAACAGTGCAGTAGCGTGTTAACATGTATCCTCTGGACATTAGTGTGAAAGTCAATAAAAAAGTTGGTGGGGGCCAGGGAACAAGAGGCTTAGATCGTCATCTGGCACTCCTGTGTTTTAGAAGGATTACTATGTAGGTGGGGGGAACCGTCCATACATGGTGGTGAAGGGCTCAGGGGAGTTTGGGCGTGGGTTGGGGCGCTGCTTGTTCATACAGTTCTGTCACATTTCTGAACAATACAGGGGGATCAGCTTTGTCTGCTGCTCGAGTGTCAGGGTCTGAGTCGTCACCCAGGTCCGTGTCCGGATTACCCAATTTGTACAAAATGTTTCCCCGGATCTCAAGATCACGCTCTGCATTATCATCAGTATGGACCCCCCGAAGCCTACATTCTTCCTCTGTTGCCCATTCCAGGAAGTCGGCGAGCCATTGTGACACAGTTGGAGGGATCTGGCTAGCCCAATGTATGACTGTGTCGTTTTACCATCACTAGCACCAACTGTGCAAATCTGTACTGCATTTTTTTACCCTTCTTGGAAAGAGTCAGTAGTCCCAGCAGTGTGTGTCGGGTCATTAGTTCTGCGGTCTCTTTTGTCACTGTACGCACCTTTTGTAGTACCACTCCCGGGGACTCCTTTATCTGCATGCAGTCCCATGCAACGTGTTCAAAATCTGCTGGGAGTGCCCGACATCAAGTGCAGCCAAGATTGTGGTTA
The DNA here is from genome assembly GCF_031143425.1 of Pleurodeles waltl. Classification (NCBI taxonomy): domain Eukaryota; kingdom Metazoa; phylum Chordata; class Amphibia; order Caudata; family Salamandridae; genus Pleurodeles; species Pleurodeles waltl. The sequence continues at coordinate 906,383,080 of NC_090450.1, forward strand.
TTACCAGTCAGTTCCAGTTTTTGTGTGAGAGATGGCTGTGGGAATTAAAGCTCCTTAAATGTCCGTCATCAGTGGTGAACATGACCTTAGATTTGAGCCAGTAGAGTGCATTCAGAGCAGGTGTCATAAGGTCCTTCTTGCATTGTCTGCCTGATTCTGAAGAACTTGAACTCTGGCAATGACAGTTTTTGGGAGGCCAAATGAGATGCTATTGCTCTTGAAATTATACCTGTTGCAAATGGGTTGTCTTGGGGGAGTGGAAGCCAAGGTTGGCATAGAAGAGAATCCCCAGGTTCCTTACTGCAGGCAATTTCTGTGGTGGTGGTTGTTGGGTGGGATTCGGGGGCTGGATGACCAGACAGATAGTAGTCACTTGGGCTCAATGGCTCTGGTAGTTAAAATATTGGTCTTGGTGCCATTCAGGCAAAGGGAGTGCCCATGCATCCAGTGGAAAACTTTGTTCAGGCCAGAAATAGAGTGGTTCTGGTTCTCTGTCACTTTATCCAAGTGAAAGTGGGTTAACGTTGTCTGTATACATGTAAATGTTCACCTACTCCTACTTGTGATGCTGAGCCAGAAGCGAGTGATGGAGATGTTGAAGAAAAGTCACAAGAGGGCTGATCTTTAATGCTGCTAAACAGTGGATGTGAAGGGTTAAAATAATTTAACCCTTGGTTGTGATTGGATAGAAAAGAATGGACCCATTTTAGTGCGGACCAAGATATGCCAACATGGTCTACAGTGTTAGAGGTAGTGTGGAAATCAAGGAGAAAGAGGACACTTTTATTGTCCTCATTGAAGGTAAGTATGAGCTTCTCGTGTTCACAATGCAGTTGCCATTCTTGTTGAAGGCCAGGATCCTTATTGCTGGTTGTTGAGGCAATGGCTACGGTATGCTTGACATAGTCTTGGTAACATGTTTTCATATTTTGCTGATGAGCGGCAGATTGAAGATAGTTAGGCAAGTTGGGAAGTATTTTTCAGCAGATTTATTTTAAACATTATATTTGTTTTCTCATAATTCTACATTATGGAATACAGTTTCAGTTGTGATCTGTAACATTATCCCCCTTCTCTCTCCCTCCCTATGTAGTGCCTTCCCTCCCATGAAGCTTGAGTAAAACCACCAAATTTAAACTAGTGAGTTGTACTGACTAAGGCTAAGGATCCCCCACCGAGTAAAACCAATTTCTGCTCTATTACGACTCTTCAGGGGTCGAATTAGTCTAAGCGCCCTCATTGCTATTGGTCATTTCAAATTGGGTGTGTTGGCCTGCAGATAGTCCAACGGTTTCCACGTGGCTTAAACATTCATCCCTTTGATCACATGATAACATTTCCATTGCTGTTAAGTTCCACAGCCTGTGGCCCAAGGTTGCTACAACAGGGACCCTAGAGTTTTTCCAGTTCACTATGATTTCCTGTTCCTCTGCCAACCACATGTGTTATAACAGTCCATTCTCCACTCCCAAACCCCTTCTAGTTCCTGGAATGGATGCCTAACAGTGTCCACTGCGGATCTGAAGTAACTGGTAGGCCAATAGCAGATGCTTTTTTTTCAGGAGGAGTGGGATGGTGGCATTCAAGTCCTGCTATGGGACATTAGGAGGGCTGAACATTCTTTATTGCTGCGTCTACTTTGATTCCCCTATGTACCATTTGATCACACTATATTGCGGCATTCCCTTTGATCAGTCTATCATGATGTGCGCTTTTAGATGCCCATATCGTGGTTTGGCCTTTGCGCATTCAGTGTGATGTGGCCTTTGAATGCTGTGTATTATGATGTACACTTTGGGTTCTAGTTTTCGGTGTATGCTATTTGATTACTCTTTATTGCAGCATTCCATTATACCCCACGTAGCAGTGTATTGCTTAGTGAATTTCATCGTTGAGTATATGCAGTGCGATTTGCTCAGTGTGCACTTAGGTCACTGTTATGGTTTTGAGCATTGTATGTAGTGGTGCACCGTAGTCCTCACTCTGTATTGTGAAGTGCCTTTTGATCACACTATTGTGGTATAACTTTATCTGTTTTAAAACATTTCATTTAATTTTCTATGTAATCATCGAAACATAGGTTTTGCTCAGATCTTCTGCCTTTTACCAGTGTTAAGGGACCCTTTTTCAACACCATTAAGATCTGTATTAAAGTTCTCAAGCCTGCCACTGTCCTTGCAAGATCCTTCAACGTTTCCCATTTCTGGGACTACCTTACAGGTGTGGATACCTGCTGCACCCTGAGCCATTTTTGAACAATGACCGCAAGTTTTTCTTTTCTTTTCATTTTCATTCCTAGAGTTTACAGTTGTCGCCAACAACTTCACTTGCTTCAGGCTCCAATTAGGTGCATCATCGTGATCTTTTTCATTCAGTTTTGTAGGCTTACATATTCTTGTGACTCATTGCCTGCGGTAGTATGCTGTGTCGCAGATGCATGCTGTGGCGTTCAGTGACTCCTCTTTCTATGTAGTCACATGCCTCTTCATTATTATTCATATTAGTGTACTTTTTCTTCATTCTCTGCCACAGTCTGCTTTCTCCTTGCTTTATCTTGCAGTCGGGCCTTTAGCTTATTCTTGGTCAGGGTATTCTCCTTCATTGTTATGTTCTGTGATTTGATTTTTCACCCTTCCTCCCTTTTGAATGCCTTGTCTTGATCAGAAGGCACGAAACTGCCAGATTATCACTTTTGTTTTACGTTTTACAGCCCTTGAGTAATTCAGGAGAAAGTTAATTCCAGCTTCTAACAACACTTAGCTAGCTAAACGTTTCAAGCTATTGTACAGACCCGCTTTTCCAATTTTATGCAAGTGAGAAACGCGCTAATGAAAGTCTTAATTAATATTTTGAACCATACCACTGTTTGAATCACACCACTCTTTTGGAGGTCTCGGTTTAACGTTCCTATTTGTTCACTTTTATAGCGCCAGTTGCCGCCGGTAGCCACTTCAGGGCTCTTTGATAAAAGTGGCTGACACACCTGCCTGACTTAAATATTCACAGAATGACTTGTGCTTCTAAGGAATACACCGGGTGTTCTTGCACAGCTGTACCCTCCATCGCATGTAGGCAATATGTTATTGGTTAAAACTCACCTCTGGAATTCCGAGTTTCTGGACATTCTTGCCACCTTGCACAGACTGTCCGATTAAAACTACTGAAACCTTCATTGGTAGTGTCAGACCTCACAGCCCCTCAGCACCTGCTTCCTAATCTGGGTGTGCAGGTATTATCGTATCAATATGATTGAAGCTCAGTCAAGAAGTGCATATTCAGTCAGACTGCCTGTACCCGTCCGGCTAAAACTGTACTTGTGAAGGGATTACCCTCCCTTCTAAAATTGTGTGACTTGCCCCATGTGTAAGGTTGACCTGGGGACTACTTGTTTGGATACGCTGGCATTACCAGTAGATGTTCCCATTTGTACAATTTAGAGGTCATTGTTTATTTCCTGTAAGCTTGTGCTGATGGAAGATTATATTCACTGGTGGAGTACACCTTTCAGTTTTTAAACAATCCCAACAAAAAGTTGAGCTTCGTATCTGATCTGTCAAGTATTCATCTGGACTGCACTTTTGTATAGTATTTAGCTGGTGTTGAAAGAGCCTCTTTACGTGGTCTATTTTCCCATGGTTCAACCTCATAGACATTGGACTTGGGACTGCCGTGAACTGACTTCTACTGAAAGAGCATTAATGCTGGTCTAAACTCCTTCATTGGTGGTGTTAATTGAGGAGTTGTGCACCTCTTCTAGCAGGCAGTATCTGAATCACATCCTGGTTTTAGCTCTCTTTAACATGGCCAGATCAGTCTATCATTGCCATGCTGAATTCCTTACAATTCTTTTGAGTTTTTAATGTGTCAAAGACCAAACTTATAACTGAATGTCATTTAAGGATCAGCAGCTTCTTCACTGCTTCAGTGGCTTCAGGCAGCTCCAGCTGTGCTTCAGTGATTCAGGTCAGTCTGTCCATAGACATGATAAAGAACATGATCAATGGTTTCCTGGAATGTCAGGTTTGCGGCTTACTGTAGTCTAGCCTTTGATGTGAATTTTGGCGGTTCCTAAAAGCTGAAAAAGAACCCAGAAATTATGTCAGTCAGTTAGGGCGTTTGCTACTGTTGCAAGAGCAAAATTGGCATAACCATTCTTGATGCTGGTTGGTGTGTAAGCCATGCTGCCAGGGCGCCTGTACTCCACTGTTAACCTGTCAAAATATCACCCTGCTCCTTTGAAATAGATAAAAATAAGTCAAGCCAACCCGAACTTTTTGCAGAGTATATTTTGTTTTTATCATAAAAACTCCCTGACACCTTATGACCTAATTTAGAACTTCAGTCTTCCCTTCAAGTGCCCCTGAGTAAAGATTCCTTGTATGAGGTCAACACTGAAATGCTGTTTAGTTGGATTCCCCTTCTCTTCCTCTTACCACTAACACACATACATGGATTGCTCACGGTGTATAACCCTATGACACTTTTAGTCAACTAACATGAATTAGTCAGTCTTAAGGCCAGATTAGCATGGCACACGAATATTTCAGATATACTTCTACAAAAGAAGACAACTTCTCAAAGGCTTTCTGTTTTGTTGATGTTTTTCTGCCGTTTTTATAATATATTCTCATGTTATATCACTTCACGGCAAGGAAATCCTTACTATTCCAAAACATAATATTGCTTTAATTTTATATTTGAAAGAGGAAACTGGCTGATAACAGGGTGTAGAAACTTAATTGACATTCCAGTTTAAGGGTGATTGCCTCAATGCCAAAAGGCATATTGTATGTTTCAGGTCATGGAAAAAAATAAATGAACCAATCAATCAAAATTTGACAGAACAATGAATATAGAAAGTTATATCTTCTAGTTGTTTCTGAAAAAAAATACCTGTTTTGCGAATAGTATTTTTAGGACCATTGCCTTTTTAAGTTTCTCGATCTCAGCAGTTGGTGGAAAAACTCAGTCTTTTTTTTTTTTTTAATAATATCTGGCATTAATGTCACCAGTAATGGCTAATGACGGCACTGGAGGAGATGAGGCGAGAGGTCTGACTGGGAAAAATCCTAGGCATTATTTTGAAAGGGAGATACAAGACTTGTTAATGTAAGATTAGATTAGAGGAGAAAATGAAAGGTGAGTACAGGAGATGGATGAGGATTTTTGGAAATAAACATAGAGGCGGGAGTGACTGTGGACGTTACATTTGTAAAGATAAGAACATTAATAAGGAGGTAGAGAACACATTTCCCAGGTGCTGGCAGGGCTGGAAGTAAGGACTGATATGGTGGGGGCCTACTGAGTGGTAAGCATAGTAGCCCTTTGCCATAACTACTACCCTTTACACAAGAGTGAAGTTTATTGTTCCCAACCTGGTCCTGTTCTGGCTGTAAACTCACAATGGTAGAGCACTCCATCTTATGGAATGTGTCAGAATATAAAGTCCAAAAATATTGCTCTACAAAAAAATATGGTAGCCAAACTGTGTGTATGTATATATATTTCTGTGTGTGTGTGTCTGTGTGTGTGTATATATATATATGTGTGTGTGTGTGTGTATATATTTACTTAAAAAAGCAAAGGTTACCGGGCGTTATAGTTAGGTTCTGAATTGACTTGCACAAAACCATAGAAATTCAGCAGTTTTAGTTATTTCACGTAATTATAACTTGCACCCTAAGGTAATTATAGCTTGTGCCCCCGCCATGCACATTTATCTCCTCAATAAATTTTACTGCTAATGTTACATTGATATTAATAATGATGTTATTAAAGGTGTAATGAGTGCTGTAATATCTAGGGTAATTAGCAGTGCATTACTGATTTGCTGAGAATCATAGGGGTGCTGGGCCAAGACCTAACAAGCATTGGCAAAGCCTGTAGGTCGCGCCTTGGAGACAATTGGCTCTGCGATTTCCTTTTGTTAATGCTGTACAGCATGGGCAACGCTGACTTTGGCATTAATTTATAGTTATGCTGAATAGTAGGGTGGCTGCTGTAGAGCATGGCTAAAAATAATAAAAAAGGACTATGGTGCATCAAGAGCTAATGCACTTTTTTTTAATTTATTTTTTTACAAAGTGCGTTCAACTTTGCTACATCATAGCGCTTTTAAAATATAGTTTTAGCCACACTGCAAAACATCCGTGCCGTTGTACACCACTGCATCAAAACATTGCCAAATCCAACTGCTCTCATTGGCGAGACCTGTTGGCTTCGCCAGTGCTTGTCTCCTTCAGAGGTGGGATGAGTAAACTCTGAATATTTATGGAAATTAGTTGTGTCATCCTTCCTGGGTTAGAAATTTTCCAGCTGCATCTAAAACAGTCATTTGTTCAAAGGTTCTTAATTCTCAGCTGTGAATAAATATTTCCTTAATCGTTGTGAAGCTGCAAGAATTGGGACTGGAAAAGTTCTCTAAAAGCACCAATGTTTTAAAAGGAGTGGCGTTACCAGCTAGGCTGCTCAATAGTTCCATGGGGCACTGAACCTGAGGTGGATGCTTAACCTAAATGAAACCGGTGGGAATCCTAGGAGCAGACTGAGCGTGCCACCCTTCAGAGATTAACATCAAGAGCCGACGAGGTGGGGAATCTTAATATTTGTAATACCATACACTATGTGATCAATACCTTGTGAGAAACAGCACAAACCATTTTCTTTTAATTTCAGCTTATTATTATTATTATTATTAGAAGATATAAACAAATGAGTATAAACCTCGAATTTTGATTTATTCGGCAAATGGTTCAAACCACCTTTAAAAACCTAATAGTCTCTAGGGCTAGCCATCTCCACATCTGTAAATACTACTAATTTCATGTGCATGCTGTATTAACCCATACGGGCACACGTGAGGAGCGTTTTCTTAATGACTTAAAACTTCTCTAATTTTCCCAGTGGATTGTACACTGCAGGGTGTTATTATTATTTTGTAACGTGCGCAGCACGACAAACGAGGCTTGGACATAACAGGAGTGAGAGTGAGCAAGAACTCGGGGGTTTCGAAATTTCAGGTGGTTTATGGTAGTCCTCTTGGTTAGGCCGAGTATTCCACAACTAGGCAGACATACCACTATTGCTGGGTTACGCTGTAGTGTGCCACCCACAAATAAAGTGCTTCGGTGGTAGTAAGCGCTAAATAATTATTTACAATATATAACAATAACAGACAACCTTTGACAATGCCAGTATGTCTGGCTTATGAATGAAAGATTCTTTTGTGTCACTTATGGGTTTAGGCACTCAATAAGTCATCATACATGCACTCTGTCACTCATTGTTGCACCCCTGGATTCATTCATCGATCCACTGCCTCATTTTTGCCTTCACCCACTAACACAACCTCAACAAAATATGCAGGATGAATTAAAAAAAAAGTAGAAAAAATGTGCTTGCAGTAATGGAACGGCAAGAGGTGTCCATCGTGCAGAGGTATTGTAAATTGATTTTTGAAAGTTCCAGCATTGTGGCAAATTTAGAACCAACATGCTGGCCATTTTTGGATGGTTAAACAGTGATACACTCTAGACAACAGCATTCCATAATGGTCTTCTGATTTAGAGGAAGTGGCCTTCGGGATGCAGTTAGTGTATATTTCATCAGCTGCATTCCACGTTCTAGTCATGAGACATATCCATGAACGGTGTTTTGCATGCAGGATATAACACGCCTCCCTCCTTCAACACTGTGAACTTAACCAAAATTGTTATACATATGATTTTCTTTACACAAAACTAAATATATTTTATAAATCTAGAATGTTTGAAATGTTTTAACCATAATCCTTCAACGATAGCGGGAAGGATGATGCAACGGTTGTGTGGGAGCAGGACCCCAATATTCTTTTGCACCCCAGTTTGTAGAACACCCAAATTTTACCTCAGGTTCTGCTTCAGCACCCTTGGTCTATAAGTAAAAGACACCACCCTATAAGAGAACAAATGCAGAGTAAATAGTAAGTGAGACCACTCAATAACTAAATTCGCTGTACAAGGGCCAAAGGCAAAGACTTTTATTTTTTACAAAATCTCATTAATCAATCGATACAGAATAATGGTTAAAAGTCATAAAGGCATTAGTGTAGTGTACATAGTCCGAAATCTGGCTATTTCTAAATAAACAACCACATCCCTAAAGAGTTGGTCAATTAATAATCAGTCAGAGTCACTAAAAGGCTAAGAAAATTTCTGTCAGGATCTCGATCAAAACTGGCAGCATGTCTAGTAGCAAGAACAACCTCATTCGAATTGGGCAGAGTCCCAGGAGTAACTCGGAAAGTCTGTCTCTTTCAAAACCAGGGTATTGTATTCACATTTTCACATAATTAATGAGAAGAAATAGCAACTACATCCGGACATGGTCACAGATATCACAATATTAACCAATTGTGAACAGAACCATCACAAATTCTAATACCTTACCTATCACCACTCTCTACGTGCAAGACCCCAATGGCTCCTGTTGCTGTCCAGGGTTGCACTGCACATTATGTTTCTTGTACAAAACAATAAATATTTCCAACTAGGCAGGTCAGGAAGCTACAGCGGAAGGACTTTCAAACTAAATACTTCACAACACAGAGAAATGTTCATTCATAGTACATGAGCTCAAGGGAAAGTGAACAGTTACGTCACACTGTTCTGTGCAGAAACCATGAGGAGAGAAGAACTTCACGGAGGTATGAATGAGAGAGGTAATGAACAGGAGCAGTTTGGACAGTTCATCACAAACAATATACATTTAACTAAAATAGTGTCTTAGTTGGAAAATGTGGCACAACGAAAACATGTTTTGAACACACTTTTACATGATTCAGAAAAATCTTACAAGTGCAATATTATTAATTCATCAGTTATGATGAGAATGTATCGTAAAAATCATTAGTATTCAAAATAATTTGTCACACAAATTTACACATTGAAAAACTACGGTGCGTCCTCCTGAATTCATCCACATAGGGTAAAATACATCTTGCTACACTATGATCCACTCCGTATATGCAACCACTTGCGTCTTTCACCTTTCTTCACCACCTCTCTCAGTAGCTAAACCATTTCCAAAAAAAATAATCAACAAATTTGCATGGTGTTTTGCCAACCTCAGAAAAGACCTGGGGACCTTGAGCCTCCCCTATGACCTCCATCAATTTTAGGGTAGATTTGATCCAATCACAAGTTATTAAGAGACTACCTTAGCAGCACATTTGCGTTTATCTAATTGCACACTACGTGCATTATTTGCCAAGATTTTAAATGCCTTCCTAAACAACTCATCGCGCTTTTTTGCACCTACAATAAGAACATCCTTCCAGAAAATCTTCACCCGACGCAACTTACCTAGCAATTTTTGCATAATAGGCTGAAAAACTGCAGATGCTAAGGCTAAACCAGATGTCATCCAAACAAAACAGTAAGCACCTTTTGGTGCAACAAACTGATAAATATTTGGTCTCTGGATGAAATTCTGTTTGGTATATGCATTTGTCAAATCGATGGTTGAATAATACTTCCCTCCCTTCGCCTCAGCCAGTAGTTCACTAATGTTAGGCACAGGATGGCGAGCCATCCAGATGTTGTCATTTAGTTCTCTTAAGCCATCATACATCCTGATTTTACCATTAGCTTTCCAAACTATAACAGTAAGACTCAACCACTTCAACACCTACATAGGCTCTATGATACTATTCTTGCAAAATCTGTCAAATTCTTCTATTAAGGGAACCCCCAATGCCATGGGAATGCTCTGCGCCTTTTATACCGAACGTTCTGCATCATCATTTGGTACAATATTGTGCACAGGCTAATTAATACATCCTAAATGCTGTCCAAACAATCTTGGAAACTTATGCACCAAAACCCAGTGGTTCCATACCGGTTGTCACCAATACCTGTTCTTTCTTATTGAGATCCAGTGTTATGCCTAATGCCCATTGTTCTTTCAATCCTAATAATATTTTGCCCTTCTCTACTACATATATGTTGCTTGTGACACATCTATTCATAAATGATAGTGTAGTCTGAAAATAAACTACAGTAGGCAATTTTCCTCCACATCATCCTTACGGTTCCACATAAGTCTCCATCAGTTCTACTTCTCCTACCCTTTCCCACATTTCCTTATCAAATAAAGTGTGCGGTGAACATGAATCCAACCACATCATAACCTTTGTTCCACATTTTCCCAATTAACATTTCTGTGGGCGATAAGGTTTAGCTACTGGTGTTCGCTGTTATTTCTACATCTGGAGAATTCAGCAATCATACGCTGTCAGTGCTTTACAGCTTCATCTCTACCTGATACTTCCTGGTACTCCTTCCCCTTTCCATTACTAGCGTGTAGCAAGTGTACACTACTTTTGACTGCATCACTCTCACATGTTTATCTGTGTAAAATAGCCTTTTTTCTTGCTCTTGTAGGGTTTCAGCCTGGTGGCTAGACATCCACTTGAAGTAGCTATGTTTTGCACTGCCAAACTTGTAACAAATATTCTGGTCCGCTCTGTTTAAATCTAAGTTTGTCAGACCAAGACATTGTTTCAATTCGTATATTCCACTTTTATCTTGCACAGGCTCACGCATTCAGTTCTTCCACATACGGTGTGGCATTTTCTATTTGTTTGGCTGTGACAATGAATTTCTTTGTGGCAGTTTGTTTCATGCTCAACCATTTGTCTAGAATACTCAAGTTTGAGGTACAGTTATTTGGTCACAAATACTTTCTTCCTGCAGATTTCTAAACTTACATGTGACAGCTAATGTGTATTAGGCTGCAACATATTGCTTAATTCACCCTGTCCCCTTGAGAAGCATATATTTCTCTCTACAAAATACTGACTTCCTTGCCAAATGTTCCTCAAGTGCACTTATAGCTGAGGATACTCCTCATCAGATTCATCTTCCATATCATGACTTTATTTCGCTCCTGCTTGGTTATTAAAACATGGTAATATTTTTGATACTTTTCTACCCTCTGCACCCACACTGCTTAAACATAGCTAATTTTCTTTTTGCAACAAGCACTTCTCAACCTATCACCTCCAGTTACGTCTCAAAAGCTTCTCGCCAATCCTCACACAGCATTATAGGTTTGCCAGGATAGGTGAGAAATGTGGGAGGAGGAGGTACAGACTGCATTGTTAACCCAAAAAAATATTAATGTGCATAAATATTTGTCTGTGATGTTAAGTGACTTCAAGTAACTGACACTGAACAACTAGATGTTCCAATTTGATATACACGAACAAACTAAAATAAACATAGTTACCACTGGTTGCAATAACAAATTAAAATAATAAATGTGGTCACCGTTATCTGTCGGCACGCAGGAGAAAACAATTGCTCAAGGAAAACCAAATGAAGAAGCAATTCACAAAAGCGGCATTCATTTTGAAAAGCTGCATATAATGGGTGAGAATTGTCAGATTCTGTGTAGTTATAACTCTGAAGCATGTTAAAAAAATGATCCAGTACTGTCTCTGTAACGGACAACTTAGGGATGTGGAATTCCTATTGCCCGAGACATAGTGTTTGCAGTCAAGGCCAACAAGATTTCATGTTTATTTTGTCCTTGGGATAAGTAAGCCCAATCCCCTGCAGAACAAACTCTTTGGCTTCCAGTTTACAGAGATGGGAACCGTCTGCAGTTGAGGGATTATGTGTGTCCATATCTTAATGCTGTTTGAACTTGTATTTATGGTTCGTTAACCCCTTAGCTGCTGGGCCTTCTCCCCCACCCCTCTCCTCCTCCTTTCAAGTGCTGAGCCCTCTTTTGGCTATTTGAGGTAGTTTGCATTTAGGTATTCATAACTTTTTGTTCACATAAGTTATCCACGGCAAATTTGTATCCTTTTTTCCAACATCTTAGGTATTCTAAAGGTACCCAGAGTTTCTGGGTTCCCCTGGAGGAGACAAAGAAAGTAGCCAAAATACAGCTGATTGTTTTTTTTTTTCCGCAGAAAAATGGGGGAAAAGGGCTGCAGGACAAAGCATGTGTTTTTTCCCCCCCCTGAAAATGGCATCGACAAAGGCTTTGCAGTGGTGCTAAAATCACCAACTTCCTAGCTTTCAGGAACCGGCAGACTTGAATCAGAAAACCACTTTTTTCAACACAATTTTGGCATTTTATTGGGACATGCCCCATTTTTACTATTTTTGTGTGTGTTTTTAGCCTCCTTCCAGTTAGTGACAGAAATGGGTGTGAAACCAATGCTGGATCCCGGAGTGCCAAACATTTCTGACAAGTAGAAAACATTCTGAATTCAGCAAGCGGTCATTTGTGTAGATCCTACAAGGTTTTCCTACTGAAAATAACAGCTGAAATAAAAAAATATTGACACTCCGGTGGAAAAAAACAGCCATTTCTCTCCACGTTTCACTCTGTAACTTTATTCTGTGATGTCAGATTTCCAAAAGCAATACTCCGCTACATCTGCAGGAATCTTCTGGTTGCGGTATATATAGAGCTTGTAGGTTCATCAAGAACCCTAGTACCCAGAGCCAATAAATGAGCTGCACCTTGCAATGGGTTTTTATTGTACACCGGGTATACAGCAATTCACATGGTGAAATATAAAGAGTGAAAAATAGGTCTCAAGGAAACTTTTGAATTTCCAAAATGAGCACAAGATAAGGTGTTGAAAAGCAGTGGTTATTTGCACATCTCTGAATTCGGGGGTGCCAATACTAGCATGTGAAGTACAGGGCATTTCTCAAATACACTTCTTTAATACACTTCTTTATTACACACTGTCTTACATTTGGAAGGAGAAAATGTAGAGAAAGACAATGGGCAGTAACACTTGTACTTCTATTCTGTGTTTCCCCCATGTCTCCCGATAAAAATGGTATCTTACTTGAGTGGGTAGGCCTAGTGCCCGCGACAGGAAACGTCCCAAAAAGCAACATGAACACATCACATTTTTTAATTGAAATCTGACGTGTTTTTTGGAATGTGGCTAGCTGGGGATTTTGGCCTCCAGCTCAGCTGGCACCTAGGGAAACCTACCAAACCTGTGCATTTTTAAAAACTAGACACCTAGGGGAATCCAGGATAGAATGACTTGTTGGGCTTTCACCAGGTTCTGTTACACAGAATCCTATGCAAACCTCAAAATGTGGCAAAAAAACACTTTTTCCTCATATTTCGGTGATGGAAAGTTATGGAATCTGAGGGGAGCCACAAACTTCCTTCTACCTAGTGTTCCCCAGGTTTCCTGAAAAAAATGGTACCTCACTTGTGTGGGTAGGCCTAGTGGCCACGACATGAAATTCCCCAAAACACAATGTGGACACACCACATTTTCCCAAAGAAAACTGAGCTGTTTTTTGCAAAGTGCCTAGCTGTGGATTTTGGCCTCTAGCTCAGCCTGCACCTATGAAAACCTAGCAAAACTATACATTTTTGAAAACTAGACACCTAGGAGAATTCAGAAAGGGGTGACTTGTGGGGCTCTCATCAGGTTCTGTTACACAGAATCCTTTGCAAACCTCAACATTTGGCAAAGAAACACTTTTCCTCATATTTCAGTGATGGAAAGTTCTGGAATCTGAGGGGAGCCACAAACTTCCTTCTACCCAATGTGGAGAAACACTGGGTGGTAGGAATTGTGTGGATCTCTGCACATTCCTGTAGTTTTTGTGATGAAAAAGCAAGAAAAAATAGTGTTTTAATCAACTATAACTTTTGCAGGGTATTCGGGGTGAGAAAGCTTTGGGAAATCCAAACACTCAACACTTCCGTGGACTGCCTCGGGTTTCTAGTTTTCAGAAATGTCTGGGTTTGGTAGGTTTCCCTATATGGCCGCCGAGCCCAGGACCAAATACTCAGGTGACTGTCTTACAAAACTAGGCTGTTTTGTGGCAGGCAATTTTGATGTCTCCACAATCCGTTTTGGGCTCTTCCCTGTCGCGGTCACTTGCCCACCCACACAAGTGAGGCAACGTTTTTCTCTGGAATCTTAGTGGAACGCGGGGTGGTAGAAAATTTGTGGCTGCCTGCAGATTCCAGGACTTCCCCTCACTGAAGTCACTGAAGGCAAATGTGTTTTTTTACGCAAAGTTTGTGATTTCAAGGGGATTCTGGGCAAAGGAAAACTGATGAGAGCCATGCACGTCCTGCACCCTTGGATTTCCCTGGTACTAGTATGTTAAAGTGAATCCACCACTCACTCTGGTTGGTTTTAGCACCTCCAGAAATTATGGATTCAAAGCATGAATACTTATCAAAGTATCTGAATATTGAAACCAAGCCTTCTGAAGGTGGGCCATAAAGCCGCGTCCAGGCACCAACCTCTTTATGGTCCATTCACACGCCATTCACGCACAACAAACAACCATTTCATGCCGCCGGTCACGGGCCCAATTCAACCAATCACTGTTCTCACGTTAACTTACCGCTGCCAGACACAGGCCCATCAAATTCATATGCCACAGGATGGACTACGTTTGACTACATTTTACCACCTGTCAAGTAACTGCCTCCTTCTTCCTCAACATTACCCATGGCATGCGTAACAAACCTTTACTAATGACTCCCATGACAGCCACCCGAGGCTCAGGAAGACATGTTTGTCATGCGCCTTTAGTGCATACACTGTGCTAAATCCAACTCCTTCCAGTTTGTGGATGCAAGTTGGGGGTGTCTGAGTATGCAGTGCGAAGCAATTCCTCAAACTGAGCTAGCATATCTACTTTTGAAACTAAGGCAGACATGCTGGGGAATTCTTGCGATGTTCCCCAAAGAGAAGGTCATAAGCTATGAAAAAGGGTAGTGTTTGGCACACAGGGGAGTCTATGAGAATGTAGCATATGTCCCAGCCATAATGATGTGCAGTGCTGTGACTGTAATGCATTTATCATGCAGTAAATTGAACATCTACTAAATTCTGATGGAGGATGAACATGAAAAGCAGGTCAAACACTGACCCATACGTGTCATTGCCCTTCAGTGCTGGGATGGCACCAATGGGTTTGAACCCATAGGTGTAGATGATGTACATTTGTACTACCTTTACTAGCTGCCTTCTACCTGTGCAATATCCTTGTGAAGGCACACCTACCATAAGCTTTCCTTACCCTTTCATGTCTGTCCTCTCAGAGTCCTGACTAATCCTGTGTAATTGGCAAGTGAACCTATACTAGTTTGTGGATGCAAGTTGTGGGTGTCGAGTATGCCTTGGGAGGCCTATGCCTCGAACTGAGCAAGCATATCAACCCTTGAAACTAAGGCAGACATGCTGGTGAAGAAATCCTAAGGTCTGTAAACTAAAAAGTCAAACAAATATCCTGTGGGTCTCATTCACCAACACTTCTACTTTTGCTTTGAAAGTGATCTACAGATTGAGTTGGCACACTTTCAAACAAGTAGAAATGTTGGTGAATTTGTCCGACATTTGTTTGATTCATTACACTTATTCTGATTCTCGTTGGCAATCCTGGTGGTCCTTGTGTAACATACATAATTTCCCTAACAAGTACTTCAAAACTGAGTCATGCCTTTAACATTTTGCCACATGGTCTGTCCACTATTATGTGCAGTATGGGGATTATAATGCACGTTAATTGAACAGAACACCTACCACGTTCTGACGGTGGATATAGGTGTCAAACAGTAAGCATAAAAAATAAACGGGGGGCGAAGGTACAGGGATGGGCGGTCCCAGACAGTCACCAAATTATTTAGAAAACAACAATAGTGGACACGGTGCTCCTGGAAGGAGGGTCCTCCCAACTCCTCCAACGTTTCTCAAAAGAAAAACTAAATATAATTGCAAAAAACCAAGGCACTCGTGAAATGATACAACTCCAAGTCTGTGTCTTTAGGTATATCTGGAGTTGGTTTTGTAAATTACGTAGTCCAAAATCAGTACTTTACGTTCATGTGTTTATTCTTGTGATATTTTTCACATATGGTCAGCACAACAACAACCAGGCTGTTGTCAACACCCAAAAACAGATGGACGTAGTGGACTGGCAAAAAGTTGGCCGTAACGACTTTACATCCAGCGTCACAAGTAAAAGTTGGAATTTGGGGCTGAACTAAATTGGGGGGCTGCCAAGAGAGCACTCTCTGTGCTTGCGGCCGCACTCACCTGTTCGGCTAAGCGGCTGTTGCCCCACTGCACAGAATGTGCTTGCAAAGGGACAGCACAACTGTCATCATCGTCTCCCTCAGAATCACTGGAAGAGGTGTCGTCGGATAGGACTCCGCCGACTGAAAAATCACTCCCAGATTCTGCCCCATTGTCCTCTCCCTCAGATGCTATCTCAGTCTCTGACCCTGCCTCAGAGCTACCCTCCATAACCTGAGTTAGGGCTTGAGCAGCAGTCATCCAACGAGACGCCATCTCTGCTACTGGCTAAACTGTCCCTCTAAAGTACCAGCCTACGTAGAAGGCAGATAGAGACACAAAATTGCTTGTGGGTGTGTGCGATGTGTCCAATAGTAAATGTTGTCACCTTACTTTCACTGCTTCTCTGATTCAGCAGATTCTCTGAATACACTGAAAAAAACAAATAAGGCACACTATTACTTCACCTTACCACATACCCATTATCACAGCCTTTAGCGCTGGTGGCACCCTGTGCAACAATCATTTTTGGTGCTCTGCCTCCCATGAACTCCTTTTCTAATTCCCTTAGTACCACCCAGCAAAAGTGCCCCTCATATCTCCATAGCCCCCATCCACATACATTTCATTTGTTTTAAAGCGCAGGTAACACCTGGCTTTACTAATCCACTCAGATAAATATATGTATATCCTTTGCAGCAGGCAAATAAACCATCTGCGCTACTTTATGGCATCAAAACTGTCACTAGACAAAAGACCGATATATTTCTCTCTCTCTCTAGTTCTCTCTCTCTGTCTATATACATATATATACATATATATATATATATAGACAATCAGTAAACAAAGGTGGTTCCAAGGTAGCTCGCTCTGGCTGCTGGTGCAAGTGATTGAGGTTAACCACACACCCCTAATTATAAATCACCAAAAAGTTCGCTGCACTCTCAGGAGGTAAATTTGCTTCATTTATTGCCATTATTTTCACTTCATTTTCATCTTCAATCCCATTCCCACGACGCGTTTCGACAAACAGTCTTTTTTTAAGTGGATTCCAAGGATAAGTGAGTCCTTTGTAATTTCCTTCACCTTTTATAACTTGTGCACGAGCATTCTGGGAATTGTGGTACATTATTTTAATTGTTAGTCGCTTGGCATAGTGCTATATTATATTCAATTGTTTTAAAACCTTTCCGAGTTCAGTACTCCTGCTACAATAATTTTGGCTTTATTTGCATGCTCCTGAGCCCCATACTCACTGGATCCATTTTCAGTTGCAGGGCCGCATCGACATCCCAGATCATTTCTAGAACAAACAAGTAATTTGTCATCACGATGTGCGTCATTAAAGCGCATATATATTCTCTCTTTTATATATGTGTGGTGTCCCCGAGGGCTGATCGTGGCTCCCGGAAATCAACACATGTTACAAAAAAATAAAAAATAAATATATATATATTATACTTATCTATAGAGAGATTTGTCTCTTGTTAACCACTTCGCTGCCAGGCCTTTTCCCCCTCCTGTGCCAGGCCTTTTTTTGCCTATTTGGGGCAGTTCGCGCTTAGGCCCGCATAACTTTTTGTCCACATAAGCTAACCAAGCCAAATTTGCGTCCTTTTTTTCCAACATCCTAGGGATTCTGGAGGTACCCAGACTTTGTGGGTTCCCCTGAAGGAGGCCAAGAAATTGGCCAAAATACAGTGAAAATTTCGTTTTTTTCAAAAAAATTGGAAAAAGGGGCTGCAGAAGAAGGCTTGTGGTTTTTCCCCTGAAAATGGCATCAACAAAGGGTTTGCGGTGCTAAACTCAGCAGCTTCCCAGCTTTCAGGAACAGGCAGACTTGAATCCGAAAACCCAATTTTTCAACACAATTTTGGCATTTTACTGGGGCATACCCCATTTGTGCAATTTTTTGTGCTTTCAGCCTCCTTCCAGTCAGTGACCGGAATGGTCATGAAACCAATGCTGGATCCCAGAAACCTAAACATTTCTGAAAAGTAGACAAAATTCTGAATTCAGCAAGGGGTCATTTGTGTAGATCCTACAAGGGTTTCCTACAGAAAATAACAGCTGAAAAAGAAAAATATTGAAATTGAGGTGAAAAAAACATCAATTTTTCTCTACTTTTTACTCTGTAACTTTTCCCTGCAATGTCAGATTATCGAAAGCAATATACCGTTACGTCTGCTGGACTCCTCTGGTTGCGGGGATATATAGGGTTTGTAGGTTCATCAAGAACCCGAGGAACCCAGAGCCAATAAATGAGCTGCACCCTGCAGTGCGTTTTCATTCTATACCGGGTATACAGTAATTAATTTGCTGAAATATAAGGAGTAAAAAATAGCTATCAAGAAAACCTTTGCATTTCCAAAAAGGGCACAAGATAAGGTGTTGAGGAGCAGTGGTTATTTGCACATCTCTGAATTCCGGGGTGACCATAGTAGCACGTGAATTACATGGAATTTCTCAAATAGATGTCTTTTTTACACACACCCCTATATTTGGAAGGAATAAATGTAGAGAAAGACAAGGGGCAATAACACTTGTTTTGCTATTCTATGTTCCCCCAAGTCTCCCGATAAAAATGATACCTCACTTGTTTGGGTAGGCCTAGCGCCCGCGACAGGATATGCCCCAAAACACAACGTGGACACATCACTGAAAACAGAGCTGTTTTTAGCAAAGTGACTACCTGTAGATTTTGGCCTCTAGCTCAGCCGCCACCTAGGGAAACCTACCAAACCTGTGCATTTCTGAAAACTAGAGACCTAGGGGAATCCAAGGAGGGGTGACTTGTGTGGCTCGGACCAGGTTCTGTTACCCAGAATCCTTTGCAAACCTCAAAATTTGGCTAAAAAAACACATGTTCCTCACATTTCTGTGGCAGAAAGTTCTGGAATCTGAGAGGAGCCACAAATTTCCTTCCACCCAGCATTCCCCCACGTCTCCCGATAAAAATGATACCTCACTTGTGTGGGTAGGCCTAGCGCCCGCGACAGGATATGCCCCAAAACACAACGTGGACATATCACAGAAAACAAAACTTGTTTTAGCAAAGTGACTACCTGTAGATTTTGGCCTCTAGCTCAGCCGCCACCTAGGGAAACCTACCAAACCTGTGCATTTCTGAAAACTAGAGACCTAGGGGAATCCAAGGAGGGGTGACTTGCGGGGCTCGGACCAGGTTCTGTTACCCAGAATCCTTTGCAAACCTCAAAATTTGGCTAAAAAAACACATGTCCCTCACATTTCTGTGGCAGAAAGTTCTGGAATCTGAGAGGAGCTACAAATTTCCTTCCACCCAGCGTTCCCCCAAGTCTCCCGATAAAAATGATACCTCACTTGCGTGGGTAGGCCTAGCGCCGGCGACAGGAAACACCCCAAAGCGCAACGTGGACACATCCTAAATTTTGGAAAAAAACAGAGGTGTTTTTTGCGAAGTGCCTACCTGTAGATTTTGGCCTCTAGCTCAGCCGGCACCTAGGGAAACCTACCAAACCTGTGCATTTCTGAAAACTAGAGACCTAGGGGAATCCAAGGAGGGGTGACTTGCGGGGCTCGGACCAGGTTCTGTTACCCAGAATCCTTTGCAAACCTCACAATTTGGCTAAAAATACACATGTTACTCACATTTCTGTGGCAGAAAGTTCTGGAATCTGAGAGGAGCCACAAATTTCCTTCTACCCAGCGTTCCCCCAAGTCTCCCGATAAAAATGATACATCACTTGTGTGGGTAGGACTAGCGCCCAAGAAAGGAAAGGGCCCAAAACACAACGTGGACACATCACACCTTGCCTACAGGGTCGCTCCCCCTGCGTGACATTGGCGCCAAAAAACAAATCCCCGGTGCCTAGTGGTTTCTGCCCCCTTGGGGGCAGATTGACCTAAAATTGGCCAATCTGCCCCCAGGGGGGCAGAAATGGTCTAAATACAATTTGCCCCCCCAGGGGAGCGACCATTGCCTGATGGGTCGCTCCCCATCTCTAAAAAAAGAAACAAAAAAAAAAAAAAAAAAAAAAAAATTGCCCTGGCGCCTAGAGTGTTCTGCCCCCCCCCCGGGGGGCAGTTCGGCCTAATAATAGGCCGATCTGTCCCCCGGGGGGGCAGAAATGGCCTAAAATAAATTTGCCCCCCCCCCCCCCCCCGGGAGCGACCCTTGCCTACGGGGTCGCTCCCCCTGCGTGACATTGGCGCCAAAAAACAAATCCCCGGTGCCTAGTGGTTTCTGCCCCCTTGGGGGCAGATTGACCTAAAATTGGCCAATCTGCCCCCAGGGGGGCAGAAATGGTCTAAATACAATTTGCCCCCCCAGGGGAGCGACCCTTGCCTGATGGGTCGCTCCCCATCTCTAAAAAAAGAAACAAAAAAAAAAAAAACACACAAAAAAAATTGCCCTGGCGCCTAGAGTGTTCTGCCCCCCCCCCCCCCCCGGGGGCAGTTCGGCCTAATAATAGGCCGATCTGTCCCCCGGGGGGGCAGAAATGGCCTAAAATAAATTTGCCCCCCCAACCCCCGCCCCCCGGGAGCGACCCTTGCCTACGGGGTCGCTCCCCCTGCGTGACATTGGCGCCAAAAAACAAATCCCCGGTGCCTAGTGGTTTCTGCCCCCTTGGGGGCAGATTGACCTAAAATCGGCCAATCTGCCCCCAGGGGGGCAGAAATGGTCTAAATACAATTTGCCCCCCAGGGGAGCGACCCTTGCCTGATGGGTCGCTCCCCATCTCTAAAAAAAAAAAAGAAAGAACAAAAAAAAAAACACACAAAAAAAATTTGCCCTGGCGCCTAGAGGTTTCTTCCCCCCCTGGGGGCAGAAATGGCCTAAAATAAATTGCCCTCCCCCCCAGGGAGCGACCCTTGCCTAAGGGGTCGCTCCCTTTGCGTGAAATTCACGCAAAGAAAAAACTCCCTGGTGTCTAGTGGTTTCTACCCCCCTTGGGGGCAGATTGGCCTCATCAAAATAGGCCAATCTGCCCCCAAGGGAGGCAGAAATGGACAAAATATAATTTTCCCCCAAGGGGAGCGACCCTTGCCTAAGGGGTCGCTCCCCACCAAAAAAAAAATAAAATAAAAAAATAAAAATAAATGGTCCCTGGTGCCTAGAGGTTTCTGCCCCCCCTGGGGGCAGAAAAGGCCTTCCCGAAAATATGCCCCCCTGGGAGCGACCCTTGCCCAAGGGGTCGCTCCCTTTTGTCAATAACAATAAAAAAAAAAAAATTCCCTGGTGTCTAGTGGTTTCTACCCCCCTTGGGGGCAGATTGGCCTCATCAAAATAGGCCAATCTGCACCCAAGGGGGGCAGAAATGGCCAAAATATAATTTCCCCCCAAGGGGAGCGACCCTTGCCTAAGGGGTCGCTCCCCACCTCAATAAAAAAAAAAGAAAAAAAAAAAAAATGGTCCCTGGTGCCTAGAGGTTTCTGCCCCCAGGGGGGGCAGAAAAGGCCTTTTCAAAAAAATGCCCCCCCTGGGAGCGACCCTTGCCCAAGGGGTCGCTCCCTTTTGTCAATTTCAAAGAAAAAAAAAAAATCCCTGGTGTCTAGTGGGGTTTCAAAAGCCGGATTGCAAGCAATCCGGCTTTTGAAACCCTCGGAGGGACTTCAAAGGGAAGGAAATACTTTTCCTTCCCTTTGAAGCCCCTCCGGGCCTCCCAAGTGATTGAAAAAGAAATGCTTTTGCATTTCTTTTTCAATCGCGCTGGAAGCAGAGCTTCCAGCGCGACTAGGGAGGCCCCTGTGACAAATCAGCGCGCGCTCGCGCGCTGACGTCACAGGGGGGGGGTGGGGGGGGGTCGGGGGTGGAAGGGGAAGGGATTCCCCGGTCAGCCCTGACCTAGGGGGGTGGGGGGGGGCGGCCCTCGGGAGGAGCGCTAGCGCTTCTCCCGAGGGAAGCATTCAGGACGTAATGGTTACGTCCATGGCGCCACACGGGCGCTGCCATGGACGTAACCATTACGTCCGTGGCGGGGAAGGGGTTAAAAAAAAATATATATATATAGAGAGAGAGAGAGAGAGAGAGAGAAAGAGAAACACACGTAACTGGAGTGTAAATGTATGAGGTGATCAATTGAACCTTGGACATTAGACAGGCTACGAAGGCACGCTTACTCCACTCTCTTGCCTACATTCCTTCTCGCTTCGGGTGTTACAACAAGTGTGCGGTACAATTTATAAAATGCAAGTTCGCGCACCAAATATCCACCAGGTAACAGCTTGCTGGCGAAGCACATCTGTCCTAAATACCACTCATTGACAAGCAGTGACAACTGTTAAAGAAGTCGCTTCCTTTCAGCTTGACTACCCTGACCCTTCGTGCTAAGTAATTACCAGTAAACTCTGTTTTTTCCACTTTCGCCAAACTCTCTCGATTTGTGCTTTGGTCTGGTCTGGTTGCTGTCTAAATCAGCCTCTCTTCCACCAAATAAACAAAGATTCAACTTTTGGGAAAGGATGGTTATGTCATGTTTATTTTTGTAGTATGGCTTGTGCTCTTTAGTGTTGCTCTCCCCTTGATAACTGGATATTCTAGATTGTAAAGGCAAATAACAGTTGCCTGAGGAGGGAGCTAAGCAACTAGCTGAGCGGAGGTTGTTATCTTCGTAGGTGCTTCAGACTACAATAAATCTACAAGGAACCTTTCTGTGACAAGTATTCATTACAAATTTGGCACTGAGCTCATAGCACCAAGAACTTTGTGTGCAATAAGAAGGAGGATTTTGTGCTGTTTCTGCCAGGTGAAAGTATATGCTGCTGACTGCGATCCCTTTGGGGGGAAATTGGACTGTGGGACTCTGTTTCAGCTTGTCCTTAGTGAGTGCCGTATTTTGGGGGTGAGTGCAGCATTAAGAAGGTGCGGGTAAGTTTAAGTATATTTACTTGCCATGCACTTTCCCCAAATGCACCTTTCTGCTGCAACTGCTGGACATCGTGCATTCTTGCCGCACACTGCTTCCCGACACTTGGAACATGGAGAGACATGCGCGGTGCCGTGAGTGCACATCATCCAGCCTGCATTTTTCTTTTACGCATCCATCCTGGCGACTCCCCACAGAACAACACTAGTCTGCGTACCTGTCAGCAATGTTGCATTGTCTCTAAGCGGCAGCCATTATACTGTGCAAGTATTTGGTGATCTGAACAGTTTATATATAATTGATCAGAAATGATCTGTCGCTGATCCACCTAGCTTATAATTACAGGGGATTGATCAGTTACTTTTTGCTGATCCACACAGCTTGTAATTAATACGGATAAAACGGCTCAAGTCCTGTGACGCGTATAGTTCAACACTATATTTTAACGGAAATTAGCACTTGAGAATAGTATTTTATCCATTAGTGCAACTTACTGGAAATTTCAAGTGCTAACAGCGATTAGCATGCATATTAATTAATTTGGAGTTTTGCGCCTACATTGATTGGCACTGTAACAGATTCAGAATTATTTCAGCATGGTGATCGAAGTACATAATTACGTCTGCTGCTATTAGCAAGATTTTATATTTTTTTGATGTGATTTGTTTTTCTTCTTCTTTGCCATAATATTTTAGAACTACCAGTGAACTTTGACAAAGATTGTATTACACATTATATTTTGCTGTAGCCATGAGTTCCCAAAATTATTCTGTTCCACCTCAACAGGCGGACAGCAGGTGGAGAAATATGCATGAAATGGATAAAGTAAAATTCGTATTTTCTGAATTATTTCGAAAATATATACATTGATGATAAACTGTTCCCAGAACAAAAGAAACACATCTTTTTACATTTAATTGGACCTATGGGTTTGAGAGTTCCTGAGCACTTAACTATTCAAGGTAGTGAAGAAGGTAATGTTTTTGATAAATCTATTGCACTGTTTGATAAATATTTTGCTCTTAATGTATGGATAGGTAATGTTAGATATAAGTTATTTCAAAGAAAACAAGAGGCTAACGAGAGTGTTGATGACTATGTTGCAGCTTTACGAAAAGTATCTTGATTGGTAATTTGAAGGCCTACAAGAACATCTTATTCAAGGTCAAGTGATAATGCAAACCAGGAATCCTGCAATCCAGGAGAGATTGTGGGTGAATGTGGATGCTGAATTCTAATATATTTTAGCAGTCAACAAGAAAAATTGATTAGCAAGATTAATGGTAAAGAGAAAGTTTTTTTCCATGAGAAAAGAATAATAGAATAGTCAGGAAAAAGAGGTACTCCTAAAGAATCCCTAAGATGTTATCGTTGTGATAGTGATTCACATCTGGCTAACAGTAAATTGTGTCCAGCCACTAAGTAAAAGTGTTCATCTTGCAGAAGGGTTGAACACTTTAGCAAAGTTTGTAAAAGAAGAAGAATGTGAAAGTAAAGCGATGAGGAGAGCAATTCCGATGAGGAAGAACAAGTTTATAGAATTCTCAGTGTGTTGAATGTAAGTGAAGGAAATAATAAATTAAGAAATAACCCTATTTGTACTATAATCATTGGAAGAGTCAAAGAGCCCAAATGTATACAGACTGGATCTCCCTACACTATTATCAATGAGGAGGTGTGGAAAAAGAAGTTTGTAAGTCACACTGGTGAGAGATTATTTACTCCTGGCATTCCTCCTTACGGATTCTCTTGTTAAAATATTGATGTATTGGGTTGTAGATCATTAGTTTTTAGATTCAAAAATAGACACTCTACAGGACAACTATATATTGCTAAAAGAGGACAGTCTGTGTCTGGGTGGCATGATCAAGGGAACTTTAACATGTTGTTAAACCCCAACAGTTCAGAGCCTGTAATGATTGTTGGTGATAGTGAGGAAGTCGAAAACAGGATGCTGAAAAAATATCCTAAAGTTTTTATCAGCGAAAATTGAAAATCTTACAGAGTTTGTGTATTTAATTGGGTTAAAGGATGATGCATACCCTAAACAAAAGTTAGAAATATTCTTATCATTGTAAAGGAGGAGGTAACAAATGAGCTGGATAGATTGTTAAAGACTGGTATAGAAGAAATAGAGGCATATGAATGGATTTCACCCATAGTAATTGCCAGATGTAATAATAGTAAAATCAGATTGTGTTGTTATGCGCTTTCTCAATAATAATATTGTGATTGACAAATTTCCACTTCTAGATATCTCTGAAATGCTTGTTTTAATGAATGGTGCTAAATGGTTCACATCAATTGATTTATCTGCAGCTTATCAAATATCCCTTCATGAGAATAGCAGGAAGTTTACAACTTTTATTACACCAATTGGCTGCTACCATTACAAAAGAATGCCTTTCGGATTAGCATCTGTTGTGGCAGTATTCCAGAGATTCATGCATCAATTATTTGGTAAAATGTAAAATGTTTTCTGGATGATATTCTAAGGTATTGCAAGGGGAGACTGGAACATGATGCCATTTTAAAAGATGTGTTGAGGATCTTAAGTGACAGGAATTTAACTGTTGAATTTCCTAAATGCAAGTTTACAGTGCATTTAATGACATATCTAGGACATGTGTTGAGTCAAGAGGGTATTTCTCCAAAGCCTGAATTAAATGAGGCTAATAGCAATGCCCTTGCACTGACGAGCGAGGAAGAATTGCTATCTTTCCCGGGTCTTGTGGAATTTTATTTAAAATTTGTCAAGGATTTTTCAGGAAAACTATACAAAGCTAAGTTTTTCTGGTCTCCAGAATGTCAAAAATAATTTGAGGACATCAGAAATGCTACTGTCCAAGCTCTGGCTCTGGAAAAGTTTATTCCCAGTTTAGAGAACTTTGTTACTGTGGGTGCTAGTAACAAAGGTTCGGTGGGTGGGGGGGGGGGATGCTGACACACAAAGATTCCAAATAAATAGAAAGGATAATTGCTTATGCATATAGAGCCCCCCTGGGGGTCCCCGAGAGCCTAGAAAATAAAAAAATATTAACAAATATTGACAAATTAGGTCCCTAGCTTCGAGTAATGACTCAGGTGGGGGTCCCCAGATTCCAATGATGATTCAGTTGGGGTCCCTGGGTTCCATTAATGTTAAAGTGGGGGTCCACAGAAATCAAAAGGTTGGGAACCACTGGTCTAGAGCATTACCATCAGTGGAAGAAAAATTATTGGAAGAAAAGCCGCTGAGGGCGGTTTCAGTTGCTGCAGAATCTGTATTGGGATGGGTCCAGGGTGCTGTTCTCCTCAAGGAAGCAGGTTAGTTGTCTGTTGTCTGTGTATGGGCGTAAGAACATTTCAGGTCCTTTATTTGGGGCAAACCTTGTACTGTCAAAAACGATCACAAACCATTGATTAAGTTACTTGGGCCCTTATATATACTTTTTGTGTGCCGCATTTGCATAATTTTTTACGCAAAAGCAGCGCAAACTTACAAAATATAAATGTATTTTGTAAGTTTGCGCAGCTTTTGCGTAAAAAAATTACACAAAAGTGGCGCTAAAAAAGTATAAACATCGGCCTAAGAACAGAAGAAATATTTAAGGATAGCAAGAATGCCAATACGATTGCAAGATTTCATTTAGAACTTCGAGTATGTACCTGGCTAAAGCAATGTTATGGCACATTTTTTAAATCCAGAATGCCATTATATGTTAAAAGTGTGAAAAACAAGAGTGGGGTGATTTTCGCATAGCATTGGTTCACAATCTAGGTGTAACTGGCATTAAGAAAGAAGAATGTGAAAAAGAGTTTATTAAGGATACTGTATTGCAAAAGTTAACACAATTCATGAAACTGGTTTGGCCAAAGAAAATTGCTTTAACTACGTAAGGCATTTTTGGGAAGTAAGAGATAGGTTAACTGTGGAAAATTGAATTGTGCAAAGAGGATATAGAGTTGTGCCTCCAGTTAAGGTGAGGAACAAAATTGTAAACCTTGGGACATGAAGGTCATGGAGGGATTGTCAAAACTAAGCAAATTGTTAAAAATGGTATTGGTGGCTAGGGTTAGCTGTGATTGTGAAGAGAATGTTTAGGGAATGTATTGCGTGCTCCAATTCTGATAAATTTCTAAGAACTCTTATTCCTAGTATGCGTGAACCAAAAGTTCTAAAAAAAACGTGGGATACAATTGCTATAAATAATATTGATCCTGTTAGAGAGGGGCAGAAATATGCAATTGCCTTAACTGATGTTTTCTCAAGACGGTGACGTGTTGGCTCTCATTGTACCAATGAGACTGTTGGATTTGGGTGGCGGCACCACCTGGTTGTAGGGAATTTAGTCCAATTCCTCACCTTGTGACAACTGTCGGCATTAACCCTTTCGGCCCAGCTAGCAGAATTCAAACAGTTTCTGTGGTAAAAGCATGAAAGATGAAGTGAAATAAAACATCACCATCTGGTCAGAAAAAAAAAATGAACACAATGAATTGCAACTAGGCTAAAGGCACAGGCTGCAGGCCTGTGGCTAAAATAACGTGCCCATCGAGCTACTAAGGTACCCTCATGACAACGGCCAGTTGTGAAATTTATGAAAAGGGTTGACACTGATGCTGTTTTAACATTTTGAGATATATTATTTTGATAGCATGAGGGTAAAACATAGAACCAAGTCACTTTATAATCCTAGTGGAAATAGAATGATAGAATGCTTCAGTAGAGTGATTAAAAATGCTCTGCCATTGGCTGCCAAAAAAGGAGTTGTAGGAAACTGGCAATTGTTGCAGTTACCTCCGGCCCCCTACTTTTTGCCTGATATTGATGCTGACTTGACTGAGAATGTGCTGGGATCCTGCTAAGCAGGCCCCAGCACCAGTGTTCTTTACCTACAAATGTACCATTGTTTCCACAATTGGCACACCTCTGGCACACAGATAAGTCTCTTGTAAAAGGTACCAGTGGTACCAAGGGCCCTGTAACCATGGAGGGTCCCTAAGGGCTGCTGCATGTGTTGTGGCACCCTAAAGGACCCCTCACCTAACACATGCACACTGCCATTACAGATTTGTGTGTTGCTAGGGAGAAAAAGGCAAAGGCGACATGGCATCCCCCTCAGGGTGCCATGCCCACCAAACACTGCCTGTGGCATAGGTAAGTCACCCCTCTAGCAGGCCTTACAGCCCTAAGGCAGGGTGCACTATACCACAGGTGAGGGCATAGCTGCATGAGCAATATGCCCCTACAGTGTCTAAGTCTATTCTTAGACATTGTAAGTGCACTGTGGCCATGTTAAGGGTTTCCCTGAACCCAACTCACCAGATTTCTGACAACCTCACAGGAAGAAGGACTGCTTAGCTGAAACCCTAGCAGAGAAGGAAAGGAGACAAAACTGACTTGGCCCCAGCCCTACCGCCTTGTCTCCTGCTTCAAAGAACCTGCAAAAGAAAGGCAACGCGTCCTGCAGGTCCAGCGACCTCTGAAAAACTTCCAGAGGACTGCCTGCATCATAGAGGATCAAGAACTCCCATGGAGAGCGGCCCTGTCTAAAGAAGAAAAGAAGAAGAAACCACTTCTAAGGACTCCATCCTCACTCCGAATACGTGGGTCCTAAACCACTCTGCACCTGACGCCTACGGCCTGTGTCCAGGTGGTCTACCCAGCCAGAGAGGGTCCCCAGGCGATTGAGAGTAAGTGCTCACCCTGGGTTGACTTCTCCGCCCCTACACGCCACCGCCTTCAGAAGGAATCCCGAGGGCCCCCCTGACCAGGAATCTCCAGACGAAGATATCTGACGCCAAAGGACCCACTGTACCCACACCCCCCAGGCCTTGGAGAAACCAGCACCCGGTGCAGCAACGATCAACAGGTGGCCTTCCTCCCTGTCCACCCAGTGGTGTGCCTGAGACTTACCCCCCCCCCCCCCCCCCCGGATCTCGCCTGCAGCCTCTGAGTGACCCCAGGGTCCCCTCATAGACCAGCATTGGAAGCCCAACGTCCTGTTTGCACCCTGCATCCAGCCGCCCCTGTGCCGCTGAGGGTGGGCGTTTGGTGCCTACTTGTGGCCCCTCCGGTGCTCATCTAATCCCCCCCTGTGCTACCATCTGAGCCTCGGGTACTTACCTGCTGGTAGACTGAATTCCAAGTACCCCCTACGGCCTGTGTCCAGGTGGTCTACCCAGCCAGAGAGGGTCCCCAGGCGATTGAGAGTAAGTGCTCACCCTGGGTTGACTTCACCGCCCCTACACGACGCCACCTGCAGAAGGAATCCCGAGGGCCCCCCTGACCAGGAATCTCCAGACGAAGATATCTGACGCCAAAGGACCCACTGTACCCACACCCCCCAGGCCTTGGAGAAACCAGCACCCGGTGCAGCAACGATCAACAGGTGGCCTTCCGCCCTGTCCACCCAGTGGTGTGCCTGAGACTTAGCCCCCCCCCCCCCCAGATCTCGCCTGCAGCCTCTGAGTGACCCCAGGGTCCCCTCATAGACCAGCATTGAAAGCCCAACGTCCTGTTTGCACCCTGCATCCAGCCGCCCCTGTGCCGCTGAGGGTGGGCGTTTGGTGCCTACTTGTGGCCCCTCCGGTGCTCATCTAATCCCCCCCTGTGCTACCATCTGAGCCTCGGGTACTTACCTGCTGGTAGACTGAATTCCGAGTACCCCCTATCTCCATGGGAGCCCACGTTAATTTGGCTCCTCCTTGACCTCTGCACCCGACTGGCCCCATGTTACTGGTGGTGTGTGTTCGGGGTTAACTGGAACCCCCAACAGTGGACTACCTATACCCCGGAGACTGGAACTGTAAGTCATGTATTTACCTCTAGAACTGCGCTTTATTTTATTCCCCCAGGAACTGTTCATAAAATGCACATGTCCACTTTTAAAATAGATATTCTCTGTGTTCGTAAAAACTGTTTACTTGACTAAAGTGAAACAAAGTTACATTGATGTCTAAGTTGAGTATTTACCTGCAACATTATTTACGTCTGAACTGAATCTTGTGGTTCTAGTAATAAAGTATCAAAAATATATTTTTCAATATTAATCCTATTGGTCTGGATTTGTCATTGAGTCTGTGCTTCTTCTGTTGCTTGTGTGTGTACAATAAATGCCGAACACTACCCTCTGATAAGCCTAAGTGCTTGACCACACTACCACTGTAGAGCATTGGTATTATCTTTTTTAGCCTCTGCTAAGCCTCTGGGGAATCCTTAGACTCTGTGCACTGTATATCTCACTTTTATATAATATTTACAGAGCCAGCTTCCTACAGGAGTTGGTTGGGAAGTTCAGGTTTTTAAAACAATTTGGATGTACAGTATTGCTGTTCATGACACCTTTCATCACCTTTTGATGTCATGCAAGGTAGGGAGGCCAGAACTGAAGAAAATCTGGAGTGGTTAGTACGTTCTTCCTCAGTGGAGTTTCCTTTAGAAACTATCAGAAAGTTAATTGTTGACACCCTTTTAAAGTACAAACAAATGTGCTTCAAGGAAGAACACTGAAGAAACCATGGTTGAAGTGAGAATGATGGTTAAGGTAAAAAATAGTTTGGAAAGCTAAGAAAGATGAAATTCAATTTACTGAACCTTTTGAAAGTCATCAAAATGTTACGTAATGCCATCAGTCAATCAGTCTGGGTTTGTAAAGCACGCTTATCACCTGCGAGGGTATCCAGACCCTAGGTGTGAGCTGCTCGAGCTTCAGTCGAAGAGCAAGGTCTTGGGTCCCTTTCTGAATTACTGGAAGGAGGTAGGGAGATGTCCTGCGGTGGATGGGGAGCCTGTTCCAGGGTTTCACTGCGATGTAGGAGAAGGAACGACCTCCACTGTTGTTGTGCTAGATGCTGGGGGTGAGGGTGAAGGAGGTATAGCACAAGGGTCTTGAGGGGAGGTGGAAGCTCAGGTGCTGGTTGAGGTATGCCGGTCCTTGGTTGTGAAGGCTTTGTAGGCATGTTAGGATCTTGAATTGGCATCTTTTGTGCACGTAGAGCTAGTTAAGTTCCCTCAGATGGGTGTGATGTGGATCCGTCTGGGGAGGTCTAGGATGAGTCTGGCCGACGAGTTCTGGATGATTTGGAGTCTCTTTGTGAAATGTGATGACATTCTGGCATACGGAGCATTTCCATAGTCCAGGCAGCTGGTGACGATGGCTTGTGTGAAGATCTTAGGAAGCATAGAAAGGGTCAGGAAGCATCCAGATGAGACTGTTGTCCAGGATGAGGTTTAGGACTTGGTCAGTGTCAGGGAGTAATGGGGGGAGGGGCCCAGGTTGGCGGCCCACCAGGAGTCGTCCCATGGTAAGGTGGTGCTTTCGAAGATCAGAACTTCCATTGTGTCTTTGTTATCAAAGTCAGTTGTCTTGTATCCATTTGGCGACGCAGGTCATTAAGAGTCTCAAGTTGGCATTTGCTTTGGAGAGGTCCTTGGATAGAGAGAGGATGAGCGGGTGTTATCCGTCTAGAAAATTATGTTCAGTCTGTGGTTTCTGATGATGTTGGCCAAGGGGGTCATGTAGGCATTGAAGAGGGTGGGGCTGAGCGGGGGACACTTCAGACTACGTTCTTAGGTTCAGATGCGAAGGAGGGAGGAGGATTCTTGGCGTTCTTCCAGAGAGGAATGGTGCGATTCATTTGAAGGTGTCCTCCTGGATGCCGATTTGGTGGAGTCTTGATTAGGGTGTGGTGGGTGACTGTGTCAAATGCTTCCGAAAGGTCAAGGAGGATCAGGTTGGCTGAGTCACCTTGGTCCAGGAGGGTTCTGATGTCGTCTGTGGCAGCGATAAGGCAGTATCAGTGTTGTGGTTGGAGCGCAATTCAGTTTGGGTTGTATCCAGAAGATTGTTGTACTCTAGATATTCCTTGAGCTGTTGGTTGATGGCTTTTTCTAGGACTTTGAGAGTGTAGTGAATCCTAGTTTTTTTAATGGGATAACAGGAGTTAGCTTAGCCCTTGGCTTGCAGACTCGTGCCCCCGTAACCCAGTGACTTTTAACCTCCTTAGCTTGCTCTGTCTTAGCCCATTTATTTAATTAATTCTTCTATGATGGCTCCCTTGTTTATAGTTAGGACATTTGTTTAGCTTTATGTTATCAGTGCCACCGGGCTAAGGCGTCAACTCATGCGACACAGACAAACAAACAGTAGGTTTTAACGTTAGGTACTTTCCCTCTTCACGCTTTTGAGGGAATTGTTTATATTAATTACCGTCCCAAGGATACTGCGTTATCTATTGTTTGGGAACATTCTACGTCAAGGGTCCAAGTAGATCTGTATAAATCCATCACACTTTAGACAGATAATCAAAGGGATTCCGACCAGATACCATTGCTGCTATCGATGCTGCACGTCGCCTTGACGCTGACCCAGACTTCGTGTTCCCTTGGAGTCTGAGCACGAGACCTCATTCCAAGGTAACAAGGGTTGGGGGCTCCTTCCAGGGACATGGCATTGGCAGATTAGGTTTAACATACCCAGCTCTCCTCTAGGTAGAAGGTTAGGCCTATTATGATAGGGTACTAGGACATATTATACACTCTGTGTCTTTCCATGTTATTGCAAGATGGTGGGGGTCTTCAGAATCATGACTCTTGTCTTTACAATTCTATCTCTTGCACTGTTCATTATCCTAATCATTGCAGCCCATGTGATTTACCTCAGATTGTATTAAATAAAAACTATTGAAACATTTCTGCATCTTCGTTATTGACTGTGTTTGGTTGAGACATGATGTATCTGTGAGAAAGGGGTAATCTCCGTTTAACCAAGATACTCCCTGAGATGTCATACCTCTGAGTCCATGCGTAAAGGCTGCCACAAATCACCTTTAACTCTTTGGGGTTTTGGTGAGGTACTGCTAGTGAGCCGGAAGGGTTGGGACTACAGTTGCAACTTGTAGGATAGGCATAGTCACCTACAAACCTAAGTACTGTCATCCTTAAACCAGCAGTCTTGCCCAGAGCAAGAGTCCAACTACGACATGGCGCCACCAGTGATGGTGTTTAGGCACTAATTTACGGGTATCCTGATTATCACTGTCTCACAGACAACAGGTACCCTAAGTACCATTAAAGTGAGACGTCCGTGGTCTTTGGGGAAAATCCTCCTGAGCTGAACAGGGAACACTTAATTAGGCTGTAGGTTGTTCGAGATCAAACTCTTAAAAAGGACTTTACTCCCCACTTGGTGTTCCATCTCTTCACCCATTTTTTTTACAAATATGGCTAACGCCTGAAAATTCCTGAAAATGCTAGAAAAGCATTAACGTAACACCTAGTAGCACATGGGTTTACAGAAGAGGGTGGGGATGTCATTTTCATAGTAGAAGCTAATGAAGCTTACCAAATAGAAACATTTTACTCTTGGGTCACCTTTCCGGAGGAAGATCGCAGAACAGTTACATTTCACACATATACAATTGCTAATGTACTACAGTGGTACCAAGCATACCAGTATCATGAAATACCGCTCACTTATCAGGAGCATCAGAACTGGTTTGAAGGTGCCCTACCACATGTTATACAACGTGTGAGATTAGGTCCCTTGAGTAATGACGGACTTACGTGGCCTATGTTTGCCACATACAGACCTCACCCGGGTATACAAAATTTGCAAGCAGCAGATCTGTGAAACTTATATAATGAAATAGTAACATTATGTAGACGGCTTGTTCAGTTCGTAATGCTGACTTTGAACACACCACCAGCATGTCCAGCACCACCAGCACCTGCTGGGTAACAATTGGCTACTGGGATTAATCCACAAACAGTATATACTATTATGGGTAAAGTACCCACAGAGCGGGAGAAAATACCTTACTGGATAGCCCAGAAAACAAATCAGCTGGAAGCTGTGTTTCCCCATACGGGTCCACAGGAGAAACAGAATTCTAGCAATGTGCTTGCCCTTTGGGATGGTTCCCTCTGTGGATGACTGTGCCACATGGGTTACATTCTTTGCTGCAATATAAACTACCACACATGATAGCCCGACACTTGCCAATTTAGCGGAAGTGTTAAACAAATACAGAATGAGCATGGGGCAGCACCTGCCCTAGATTTGGGGATGCAATTAATGTGTAATTTTGATGCGATATCCTCGATAATACTCAGTAACATTAAAGGGGAAGCGGTAGCACTGGCTATACGCCAGCGTCTCCGAGAAACTCCACATTTGGAACAAGAGAGACAGCTACCAAAAATTATTTCCGATACCTATACTAGTATAGGACGGGATAGTCTGAGAGCCAAGCCAAAGAAGCTGGAAGTACAGAGTACCACCTCTAAGGAAGGTCGGAAACAGACACAAGAGGGTTTGAAAAAGCGCTGTGAGAAGCCAAGACAATTTAAAGACAGAAGCAGAGAGCAGACTCTCCGCATCCAGAGAACTCCAAAAGGAGATATCCTGTCAGAAATAGGGAGAATATTAGAACTCCTGATAGATGTACTGATTGACGTCCCTCTCATTCCTTTCAGGATGCTCTGGATAGGTGTAGCGAGAGAGGGTCCATCCTGACCGACGTCCTGAATATATGAAATAAATGAAAGCCTCCATACAGTCTACAGTCAAAAAAGAAGAGAAGACTTTGCAACAAAAGCCACAGTTTAAAAAGAAAAAGGTGGCAGCAATATCAGTCAAAAATGCCAATACACTTGAACATTTCTGAAGAACAAGATGTGGGCAGTGATACTGCTAGACAGCGCAGCAGAGGTCACGATATGTCGCCAGAGTCTGAAAGATCATCTGGATGCGACAGCAACTAGCGATTTTATTGCAGTTGAAACAGCGGACTGGCGCGTACTCCCACCTGATAGACTTTATGATCTGAAGATCCAAATTGGGGGAGACGTGGAACGCACCATTGTTGTGATCTTTTGGGACAAACTTAATTGTGACATCCTATTGGCCAAAAGGGATTGGTCGCCCGAACACGTCTGTAAGTTCCCACACGGGGAAAATGTCACTTTGCCTTCTTTCTCTAACTTTGTTCCAGAGGCAGAAAAAGAAGCCTACGCTGTCAGATGGGCTCTAGCGCAGGCACCTGCATTATACCGTAATCATGTAGGTTGGGACAGGGATTCTCTGTGTCATGTAATCAGGTCTCACTCAGCTAGAATATCAGGGGGTAGTTGGGCCCTGCGCCTCTGCAATGAATAACTCGTTATTCCCGGTTGCAAAGCCAGACCATTTCTATAGAATAGTCTTAGATTGCAGACATTTAAACAGCCATACACATACATATGCTATACAAAAGTCACATAGCACGGCACTGATAAACAATATAGTGCGCAAAAAATATAAAACAACGTTGTATTTCCAACGGGTCCTCCTGCCAGAATTTAGCAGAAGAAAGTCTCGACCTGAGTGCATTCTCATTTGGCTCACAAAAATGCTTTTGCCGTTTGCCCCAGGGCTAAAAGAATAGTCCATGGCTATTGTCAGCCCGAGTAACATCAATATTACATGATATTGATCCTGAGGCGTTATCCTATGTGGATGACCTTTATCTCGCAGAGGACGACCTGAACATTCATCTTGTAAGGGTCAATCGAATAATTTGGGGGTTTGCAGAAGTCAGTTATAAATTCAACTTTAAGAAAAGTAGGATTGCCTTTCTCAGTGTATTGTTCCTGGGATACGAGCTATCGAACGGAGGAAAGAGCCTCGCCCGCACTTCCTAGAGAAGTGTGGACAACTGCACAACCAAACACTGTAAAGAAACAACAGTCTTTACTTGGTTTCTTCAATTTTGGCAGAACATGCATTCCTGACTATGCACAACGTATCAAGCCACTATACAACTTAATACGTCCAGATTTTTCTAGCAGACACTGGACAGTTGAACACACACACATCCTTAGGGAGTTACAACAAGACATGCTGGAAGCTATACACTTGCACACACGTGACAATAAAACAAATTTGGTCATCAGAATAATTGCTGGTGCCATTGGGTTTACTAATGTCACCTTCAATGAGGATGACACAGTGTCCATAGCATATAATTCACATTTATACTCAAATCCAGAGCAACGCTTTGCACCCACAGAAAAATTCTAACTGCAGTTCAGATGGCTGTCCTAAAAGAGAGGCCACTTGCCCAAGGAAAACGCATCATTGTCGTTATCCTGGTGCCGGCCTTAGAGGCCGTCACCAAAGCGAGCGTTCCTAACGCTACAGCATTACTTCCACGCTCGATATAATGGGCGACTTCTCTGACAGCTACTGATGTTGATTACATGTTTGATCCGAAACTCCGTTCACAAGAATTTCTCCAATATGAACAGGAGTGCCCCGCTCCTCTACATCTTTTGCCTTTAGACAACTACCATACTGTAATTTATACTGATGGTTCAGCTCAACCAGCTGTAGGTACCAAACATCAATACTATGCCGCTTGCGCAGCTGTGAGTGGAGTAATAAAGGATGGAGTCTTCCACCCTCATAATACCTATACGCAGACCCTAGGGGACTGCACAGCTCAGTTAGCCGAACTCAAAGCCCTTATTTTAGCGCTAGAAAAAACAGACAGGAAGACTGACTTTGATAGTCTGTGATTCATATTACCGTGTTCAGTCTTACAATGATTATCTTAATCATTGGAAGCTGAACAGGTTTAGAGATTCAAAAGGGAACACCATAAAAGACAAGACATTGTGGGGGAGAGTGGCTGCTCTTAAGGATAAGCTACCATGTGTTCATGTAGTACATACATTGGGCCACCAACATGTAGGAGTACACGTTATCGGCAATACTTTGGCTGACGAAGCAGCCAAATCCGCAGTAGCTACGGCTTCTGTGGCTGCAGTGACTAGTTCCCATACAAGATTGGATAATGAAATAGTGACTGCCATGAAAGCTTCGGCTGAAGGCAATTCTCTCCCGAAAGGGTACCCTATAAAATTTCCTTATCACATCAGTGCACAGAATGTTGCTTATGCAACACTTCCTGGGGTTGGAGATCGAGCAATCCCCAACCAAGACCAGAGATTAGATCTAGTAAAAGCAGCGCATGAGGGTGTCGCTTCTGCTCATGCTGGTATTTCGGTCACAATAACACTCTTACAGAAAAGATTCTGGTGGCCAGGTCTATACAAACAAATGAAGCAATACGTCCTTTGTTGTGACATTTTCCAGCAAATAAAGGGCTCCAATATCAAATGGCCACCACAGACATCCCTCCTAGTGTCCAGCAGGCCATTACAATGTGTGTACTTGCACCATTGTGGTCCACTCCAACCTGATGGTGCATACAAATACATCCTAGTCGCTGTAAATTCTTGATCTAGATTCCTGTGGGAATGGCTGCAGCGGTCGGCTGACGCTCGAACTGTCATAAAATATTTGCTGATCTTTATCGGTACGTATGCGGTTGCAGCATTCCTCTTGGACAAGGGCCCTGCATTTGCCTCTAGGGCATTCAGGGACACCATTGGGACGATGGGTGTTGAACTCCATTACTCCTCACCATACCATCCAGAGGGAAATTTGGTCGTGGAGAGGCGCAATTGTGATCTAAAGCAGTCCTTAACAGCTAGAGTATTAGGTTCTGGCTGCAGCTGGCTTCATCTCCTATATGGGATCCAGAGAGCACTGAATAATATGCCAAGACGGTCCTTGGGGGGGGGGGGCCGAACTCCCTATGAGGATCTCTTTGGGATATCTATGTATGTCCCAGATCTTGATGGTTCTGGTATGGTGGCAGCAGAAACGTCTTTTGACATAAATGAACATCTCACTGTCTTACAGGAGCTTCAGCAATTTGGAGATTATAAATGATCCACCAGTGCTACCACCTTAGGAATAAGGGATATACCAACAACTTCCACTGGCTGGATTCCTAAAGTTGGGGATCTGGTTTGTGAAAAGATTGCTGTGAAGACGGAATTTGGTCCATCCTACGGAGCACCGGTCTCAGTCCTGGGAATACAAGGTACCAGAACTGTTATCTTGTCACCGTTGCCTGGTTCCCGAGGAAATAGATTTGTTTTGATTGACAATGTCAAACTACACCATGTGGCCCATTCTGCATAGTAGACCTAGAGGTCCCTTGGGTAGTTCCCGATCCCCTCTCACTACCCAACAGGACATACCTCTTTAGAATAGAGTGACCAACACTACTGTGGACTATGCAACAATGTCCAACAATGCTATAAATTCCTCCTCGACCATGGGGAGGGCGGAAAATGCTGGTTCCAGTTACCACTTCAACAACAACACCTGTTCAAGAGTTGGCCATCTTATACAGCAATACAACACAGACTGATGGCACTATCTATTAAGAGCCTCCACGTGAAGTGGACCCATATACAAGTACTGCAGTTGCTCCTGTCTTTGCTGAGACTGGCTCTGGTTACTTCATTGACATTGTTGACTTTTCTTCAGACTCATCCACTCCAATAATTGAAAATGTTTCAAAGACACACAAGCTATATCCAAGGCTCAAAACAAATTACTTAATATACCCCTGGAACTATTTATGGTTCTGTCTGACATTTTCTACCTTATTTCTATGGATTGGTTTTATGACTGTTTTCTTCTTGCTTATTAATTACATTCCTGAACGCGCCCCTGTCGCGCGAGTTGATGAGTTCTTAACTCCATATCACTCCTCACACAAGGTCCACAGAGACTTGTCACCTGTGAACATTTCAGCTGTACCCATTACTGATGGGATTGTGTGGGACAAAGTTCCATTTGAAATATTCGGGCCTACTGAGATTATCCAAATACCATATGTATTGAAAATATCTGTGACAGATGTTATTACACCCAGTGTTGTATCTGATGATTGGGATGTCCAGACAGTTAATTCTATGTTAACTGAAATGAAGGACTATTCAGTATTTGAAAGTGATGATGTATATGTAAATACATTGCATTATGGGGAAATGTTCTGCTACAATAATTGGGGACATTACTTCCTGCACCGTGCAACTAGACATAGACCGGTACTTAATTACACACAGTGGGAACATTGTTTGACACCACCAGTGGGGAGCCCGAAAAGTCATTTAGAGAAATTCACTTATTTTTCTGGGCATGACACAAGAAATTCTGAGTCATATTTTTTCAAATTGCCGCCTTTAAATATTAGGAAAATGTTGCTAACTGATATATTCAGATTCCTTTGTTTCCCGTCTTGCCATTGAATGTTACGATCACTGGAAGAACAATATTGATTTAAAGAGTGTATGAGGAACACAAGATTGGCAAATACAGGGTAGGGAAGCCCTGTTCAGAGCATGCCTGATTCCTGTACAAATGTTTTTTTTTAAATGACACTGTTCAACAGACGTCCTGCCTAGGGTTAGCAAAAATAAAAGAAATGAACACTCCCAGTATCCCCACACCGGCTAAGTTTAATGTTGGCAATTCTTCCTGAATAACACCAAAGAAGAGCTAGATGCGACGATTCAGG
Organism: Pleurodeles waltl; assembly: GCF_031143425.1. Taxonomy (NCBI): domain Eukaryota; kingdom Metazoa; phylum Chordata; class Amphibia; order Caudata; family Salamandridae; genus Pleurodeles; species Pleurodeles waltl. Next base: position 906,422,407 of record NC_090450.1, read on the forward strand.
CTGGTACCTATAATTCTTCACTTTCCAGTCCCGGCAGGTGGTAAGTTTGGCCAGTAGACACCAATGGATGTCAGGCTCTTTTTTTAAATTCCTCAGGGGGTTTCAAGATTAGCTGGCCAGATCCTCGCTTTATCTCAGGTCAACACAAGGGGATAGTCACTACATACAATGTGGGTAAACTCTGTCAACAATGGGTACAGTCAAACACATTAGCCCCAATTAAAGAACACCTTAACACACTTTCTGAAGATATAGACAAGCAGGTCTACTTGTTAGGTACTAGGAAACAGCTCTCTAAAAGATTTATATATGCTATGTATAATGAGCTATGGAAACTTTCTCAGATAGAAGCTGCTGCACTTTTAAGGCAATAGATAAAGAAAACTTAGAAAAGGCTTTGATAACTGCATAATCAGCCTGTCCAACAGAATATATTCATTAACAAACATAGTGTTTTCTACGATAGATATAATTCAGACAGACATGTCCCGTTTATACCAAGGACAAAGTCAGCTGCGTTCTTTTAATCAGCTTGGTTGGACGCTACAAACATTAAGAAATGGCTGTATTCCATGGAGGTACATTAACGGTAGTGAATTGTTCACTGCTTTTAATTTATCCAGGAAACAACAGACAGTGGCTTAAAGGGAAGCGAGTTTTACCATGCTTCATATAGAGAGGTTAGGAAAGTTGCCTTTTACAATAGCAGCGAGTCCTTTGACTGTCTGGCTCCTACATGGCATTATTAATCTGCCCATATCCACCTTTCGTTTTACGAAATGCCTGAAACATCTTGCCGTAGGCAGGTATGAGCGTCTGGGCGATAGCTATATTAAGGAAGAGTGGGAGTTGCCCTTTGATTACAAATGTCTGAACGGCGAAACAGAGGTCTTTTTTAGCGGAAGCGAATGTGAGACTACCGTTAGTCATTCAATGATCTGCAAGCAGGTGTCCCTTCACGGTCATTGCAATGCGGGGGCCGCAAACTTGGCCTGTTTCCTGAAGGGTACTCCTGTCTCTTTGATTCGACCAGCATTTCATGTACTTTCCAATGGCAGTTATGTGGTGCTGAGCGATCAAAGCCGTTGCGGTATGCAACTGGGAATTGTCTATACAATTTCGGTCTCTGTTGTGGACATGTTTTATTCCCACCCCCCCCCCCCCACACACGAGAGATAAAGGTATCAGAAATGTGGCCTCACATTGATACTATTAATGTAAATTATGACAAGCTGAGCAGACTAAAGGTGCTACTGTTTCAAAAACAGGTCGCGTTGACATTATGTTCTCCAGATTGCGAGATCATCAGCCGAGATACAATCCCTATTAAATACCAACTTCCCTAAGCACTTTGGTGAGCTGGTATTCAGAATTTTCAACGCCTTGAGCACTACTGGGATTGTCCATTTCTTTAAGGCTGTCGGTCTGGATTTGTGTCAGTCTTCCAGACTATCTTCGGAGTCATCCTGTTGGCCATCCATTCACTATTTTCAAGTGTGTTTGGTGGCTTTCCTGTAATTTTGCCATTAATTGGCGGAATACTGCTGCTATTTTTTCTGATTAGCAGTGGTTGTTTCTTTACAGCTACACGGAGCGATGGAGCAGCTGCCACCAGCACAACCATGGCGTGAACGCATGGTTCAGATCTTCGATGCTTCCTTGCTGGAGGAACTAGAGTTCGCTACGTATGGTGCTTCTTCGATCATTTGCTAACAGTGTGTCTTGCCGTCATGCCAGTGCCTCCTGTGGACCAAGAACTGCTGATGTCCCCGATGAGTATTCACACACGGTGGTGCCCCATGAAATTAAGGCTGATCCGCAAGGCTACTTATGAACACTCCGTATTGACTGAGTTGGCTCTTCATTCTATGGAAAATACGCACAAGAGAGTACTGCACACTTTTGCTCCGTGAATCCATCCGCCCATGTGATTGATCTTACATCTGAAGATTTGGCCTCATTTTTTGATGACTTTTTGGTCAGTGACTTCAGAGCTACTCTTCAAGATCATGACTAATAGTTCCACAAAACAATGATTAGATTTTTTGTTTTTTTTTCCACGCTAAATTTCAAAATATGATTCTTACTTTGGCCTCCTGTGCTTGTCATGGTTGACATTTAAAATATCTTTTGTATGTTTTTAAACACTTAATTTTAACTTTTGTTTTTATGCTTCGCTTTTAGTCCAGAGCAGTTAGGGCCAATTCCCCGGACTTTGTGAGTGCGGGGACACCATTACACGCGTGCACTACATATAGGTCACTACCTATATGTAGCTTCACAATGGTAACTCCGAATATGGCCATGTAACATGTCTATGATCGTGGAATTGCCCCCTCTATGCCATCCTGGCATAGTTGGCACAATCCCATGATCCCAGTGGTCTGTAGCACAGACCCTGGTACTGCCAAACTGCCCTTCCTGGGGTTTCACTGCAGCTGCTGCTGCTGCCAACCCCTCAGACAGGCATCTGCCCTCCAGGGGTCCAGCCAGGCCTGGCCCAAGATGGCAGAACAAAGGACTTCCTCTGAGAGAGGGTGTTACACCCTCTCCCTTTGGAAAATGGTGTGAAGGCAGGGGAGGAGTAGCCTCCCCCAGCCTCTGGAAATGCTTTCTTGGGCACAGATGTGCCCAATTCTGCATAAGCCAGTCTACACCGGTTCAGGGGACCCCTTAGCCCTGCTCTGGCGCGAAACTGGACAAAGGAAAGGGGAGTGACCACTCCCCTGACCTGCACCTCCCCTGGGAGGTGTCCAGAGCTCCTCCAGTGTGCTCCAGACCTCTGCCATCTTGGAAACAGAGGTGCTGCTGGCACACTGGACTGCTCTGAGTGGCCAGTGCCACCAGGTGATGTCAGAGACTCCTTCTGATAGGCTCCTTCAGGTGTTGCTAGCCTATCCTCTCTCCTAGGTAGCCAAACCCTCTTTCCTGGCTATTTAGGGTCTCTGTCTCTGGGGAAACTTTAGATAACGAATGCAAGAGCTCATCCGAGTTCCTCTGCATCTCTCTCTTCACCTTCTGCCAAGGAATCGACTGCTGACCGCGCTGGAAGCCTGCAAAACTGCAACATAGTAGCAAAGACGACTACTGCAACTCTGTAACGCTGATCCTGCCGCCTTCTCGACTGTTTTCCTGGTGGTGCATGCTGTGGGGGTAGCCTGCCTCCTCTCTGCACTAGAAGCTCCGAAGAAATCTCCTGTGGGTCGACGGAATCTTCCCCCTGCAACCGCAGGCACCAAAAAGCTGCATTACCGGTCCCTTGGGTCTCCTCTCAGCACGACGAGCGAGGTCCCTCGAATCCAGCAACTCTGTCCAAGTGGCCCCCACAGTCCAGTGACTCTTCAGTCCAAGTTTGGTGGAGGTAAGTCCTTGCCTCCCCTCGCTAGACTGCATTGCTGGGAACCGCGACTTTTGCAGCTACTCCGGCCTCCGTGCACTTCCGGCGGAAATCCTTTGTGCACAGTCCAGCCTGGGTCCACGGCACTCTAACCTGCATTGCACGACCTCCTAAGTTGTTCTCCGGCGACGTGGGACTCCTTTGTGTAACTTCGGGTGAGCACCGTTTCACGCATCCTCGTAGTGCCTGTTTCTGGCACTTCTCCGGGTGCTACCTGCTGCTAAGAGGGCTCCTTGAAAGCCTTCATTATTAGGGTGAGTGCTGTAAATAAATGTTTTAAGGTCACACTTCACTACTGACGTTGGTTCCAGTACAAAAAAAAACAAAAAAACATGTATACACATGTTTGAAAAGTTTAGGCTAAGTATAATGCTCCCAGAATGCTCTCTGATTAGATGCAAATGAAGTGTCATTTAGTAAAATGTTTTGATGCATGCTAGTATTTCCCCAAAATATTTCTAATGGAAAATCAGTGTAACCATTTTCAACACGATTATGGGAAGCATGAAAATAAACAAACACTGACAAAGCCAACTGATCTGACATATTTTTATAAGTCTTTTAGTTTCATCAATGCGTGTCTTGTTTTGACATGGCTTTTGTAACACTTTATTGTTGTGGGAGGTACCAGGCCCTCAACATTGTAACAAACACTGGTAAAAAAAAAAAAAAACGTTTTTGAACTCTAAAAGCACACGTTGCCACCTGTGGCATAACAAGGGCCCCGCAGCCACCCTCCAGGGAGCCCCTTCAGCACAGCACCTGCCCTGAGTGAGTCAGGATAGGGGGCTCCTCCATGTTCTTTGCAAAGGGGCACCCTCCAGTTTCGTTACGTCACTGATTGCCACTGTAGTTCCTGACACTGAAAAAAACTACTTTGTGTGCCAATATGATCCTTGTGGAAGAGCAGAATGCAATTACTCACAGTAAAGCCAGCCGAAAGAGAGAGAAATAGAAGTTTAATAAAAACAAAATGTCTTTGTTAACACCAGACCTAATTAGGGACCAAGACCCACATGTAGGTAGCTTTTTGCATGTCGCAAACAGCGACTTTCGCTGTGTGCGATGTGCAAAAAGCACATTGCGATGCACAAACCCAGTTTTGCGATTCGGTAACCTGGTTACCGAATCGCAAAACGGGTTTGCGACTCGCAATTAGGAAGGGGTGTTCCCTTCCTAATTGTGATTCGCAGTGCAATGTAGGATTGTCCTGCGAACGCGGGCGCAAACCAATCGCAGTTTGCACCCATTTCAAATGGTTGCTAACACTTTCGCAAAAGGGAAGGGGTCCCCATGGGACCCCTTCCCCATTGTGAATGTCACTGTAAACATTTTTTCAGAGCAGGCAGTGCTCCTACGGACCACTGCCTGCTCTGAAAAAATGAAACGAAAACGTTTCATTTTTCATTTTTGTAATGCATCTCGTTTTCCTTTAAGGAAAACTGACTGCATTACAAAAAAAAACAAAAAACTGCTTTTTTGAAAAGCAGTCACAGACATGGTGGTCTGCTGTCTCTAGCAGGCCACCATCCCTGTGAGGGCCGCCATTCGCAAGGGGTTCGCAAATTGCGACCCACCTCATGATTATTCATGAGGTGGGCATTTGCGAAGCCCTTGGGAATCACAGATGGTGTCAGGGACACCATCCTACATTCGGATTTGCGACTCGCTCTGACTCGCCATTTGCGGGTTGCAAATCTGAACCTACCTACATGTGGCCCCAGATTCTTAAAGAAAGTCACAAAAGTGCACCCATGGTATATGTCGTACCCCTATAAAATATTTGTGAACTGTATTTTAGCATGGGTAAATACGCATGTGTAGATTTGCTCATGTGAAAATCTATTGAGCATTTGCAAGTTAATTTTCCCTCCAGCCACTTTCTTTCCAACCCTGGAAGAAGTTCTAATTCTGCCATTGTCAGGAGTAAATGTCCAACCTTTCTTATTATGGGAAAATATTAGAGAGAAGCTGGTGAAAATCTTTAAAACATGCAGGTTAGCAGGTTTGCAGGCTCAAAGGCATTCCAGCCCTGGAACTATTGCTTACTGCTTCCTCCAGCCCCAGTATGCAGATCTGCAGAAAGGTGGCTCTTACATAATGAGATTGCTGCCATAATTTGGCACCACACTACATGGCACCAAAGGGACAAGTAGATCATTTTACAGGACAAGTAGATGTGAGAAGCAACCTGTCCCCTGGACAAGTAGATATTTTAATAAATTCCACACCCCTGACTTAGGTTGCTCTGTCTTAGCCCATTTATTTAATTAATTCTTCTAAGATGGCTGCCTTGTTTATAGTTAGGCCATTTTTTTAGGTTTATGTTATCAGTGCCACCGTGCTAAGGCGTCAACTCATGTGACAAAGACAAACAACCAGTAGGTGTTCACATTAGGTACTTTCCCTCTTCACGCTTTTGAGGTAATTGTTTATATTAATTACCGTCCCAAGCATACTGCATTATCTATTGTTTGGGAACAACCTACATCAGGGCTCCAAGTAGATCTGTATAAATACATCACACTTTAGACAGATAATCGGAGGGATTCCGACCAGATACCATTGCTGCTATCAATGCTGCATGTTGCCTTGACGCTGACCCGGACTTCGTATTCCTTCAGAGTCTGAGCACAAGACCTCATTCCAAGGTAACAAGGGTTGGGGGCTCCTTCCAGGGAGTGGCATTGGCAGATTAGGTTTAACATACCCAGCTCTCCTCTAGGTAGAAGGTTAGGCCTATTATGATAGGGTACTAGGACACTCTTTCCATGTTATTGCAAGATGGTGGGGGTCTTCACAATCATGACTCTTGTCTTTACAATTCTATCTCTTGCACTGTTCATTATCCTAATCATTGCAGCCCATGCGATTTACTGCAGATTGTATTAAATAAAAACTATTGAAACATCACTGCATCTTCGTTATTGCCTGTGTTTGGTTGAGACATGATGTATCTGTGAGAAAGGGGTAATCTCCGTTTAACCATGACACTCCCTGAGATGTCATACCTCTGAGTCCATGCGTAAAAGCTGCCACAAATCACCTTTAAGTGTTTGGGTGAGGTACTGCTAGTGAGCCGGAAGGGTTGGGACTACAGTTGCAACTTTGTGTAGGATAGGCATAGTCACCTACAAACATAAGTACTGTCATCCTTAAACCAGCAGTCTTACCCAGAGCAAGAGTCCCAACTGCGGCAAGAGGAAAGGGGAGTAGAGCTATTGGTTGGTGGTTTTTGAGCTTGTTGCGGAAGGTTTATTGAGGAGGGGCTTAATCTCACCATTTGTGAAGTTGTCCGGGTAGCTTGCTGAGGTGATAGAAGTGTTGAAAATGTCAGTGAGTTTATTGCAGATGGTGCTGCTGCTGAGGTTGATCATGTGGTGTCGACAGGGGTCCGTGGGAGATCCAGAATGGACAGAGCACATAATGTTGGTGGTGTCCTGTTTGGTGAGCTGGTTGCAGATGGTGATCCTGTTGTCGACAGGGGTGTCCGTGGAGGCTGAAGGTGTCGGCGGTGGTGGGTTGGGGCATGAAGTTTCTGTAGATGGTGGCAATCTTGTCGTGGAAGTAGTCGGCAAAGGAGTCGCAGAGGTTCTGGGAGGGGGTAATGTTGTTTTCAGTTGTTGGGTGGTTGGAGAATTCCTTGACGATGCAGAAGAGTTCTTTGCTGTGGTTGAGGCTGGCTTGGATGAACTTGTCCAGGGCTTTCCTTCTGGTGTCTTTTAGAAGTCTGTGGTACTGGCTGAGTGAGATCTTGAATGTGGTTCAGTCAGTGGGCTAGTTGGTGGTGCTCCATCTCCTCTCCAGTTGTTTGCAGTTGCGTTTCGAGGTTTTCAGTTCCTGGGTGTAGCAGCTGGCTTGCTTGAAGGGTATGCTGGGTTTGCTGTGGGCGACTCTGTCGGCGCTGTTGGAGATCCAGGTGGTGAAGTTTTTGACAGCTTGTTCGATGTCCATAGAGGTGTCGGGGAGAGAGGAGTTGAGGACGTCGGACCACTGACTGTCTAATGCTCTATTCCAGCTACAGTGCGTGGTGCTCATCGGTCTGGTGTAAGTAGGCAAAATGGACGATGGCATGGTGTGTCCAGGTGAGCTCTGAGGTGTGGCTGTGTTTGCGCTAGCGGTGAAGATAGGATCTAGCATGTGTCCGGTGATGTGGGTAGGGTTGGTGACTATCTGAGTGAGGCCTAAGCTGTTAATGCTGTCCAGGAGGTTGGCAGTGTTGGCGTTGTTCGGGGTCAAGGTGGAAGTTGATGTCTCCAAGGAAGATGTAGTATTTGGTGTTGATGGCTTGGGTGGCGATGTCTTGGATGGTATCTCAGAACTGAGGCAGAGTCCTTGAGGTCTGTAGGCGAGGGTGCCTTTGATTGGGGGAGGGGTGACGGCTTTTACAGTGAGGCCTGAGCCACATGTGCTGTTTTCACACAAGCGGAACAACGCTTGCCTAAACCACGCATCTGCCTTAACAACGCATAGACACACAAATGCCTTAACCTGCATATGCCTGGTTAAGGCAGACAGCGGTCTAACTGTGCGGATAGGCGGGAGGAGGAACAGGAAGGATAGGGAGAGGAAGCTCTGGACGCAGCCAAGTAAGTGGGGCTGAGTTTTAGGGCTGGGGGGGTGGCATTTTTCAGGGGTGGAGGCAGTTTTAGGGCTCGGGCAGGGAGGGCTGGGGGGTTGGGGTCGTTTTTGGCAGGGGCAGGGTTTTAGGCCTCAGGTGGGGAAAGGCAAAGGGGTAGTTTTAAGGACAAGGTCAGTTTTAGGGCTCAGGACAGGGGGGTCTGGGTAGTTTTAAGGGCAGAGTGGGTCGGTTTTAGGGCTCAGGGCAGGGGGTCAGGGTCATTTTAAGGGCTGGGGTGGGTTTTAGGGCTCAGGGTGGGGGGAAGGGGCAGTTTTTAGGGGTGTGGGTTAGTTTTAGGGGGACTGGGGTCGGTGGAGCTTTTGGCAGGGAACAGAGTTTTAGGCCGCAGGGGTAGTGTTGAGGGGTGGATTGCAGGGCTGGGGTTATCGAGTGTTAGGGTGCTGGACAGTGGTGCTGCGGTGTGCAATTTATCACACATTCCTTTAGTAATCATGCTTTTACAACATTTGTTGTAAAGGCATGCGTGGTAAAGAAGTGGTTGTGGTTCAGACTGCATGGTTCAGACTCCGTGGTTTAGGCATGCGTGGTTGTATCATACAACCATTTGATGGTGGCTTTGCTGGCAATTCTGAGCTGGAAGTTGAGGTGTTCCATGATCGATGTTTGGTCGTCCGAGGCTGTGGTGCAGTGAATAGATTCCCTGTGGATGATGGCGATTACACCTCTGTGTTTCTTGATGTGGTCGTGATGAACAATCTTGTAGCCAAGGGGCGTGGCTGTGGCACTGTCTGATGGGGTGCTGGGGTTGAGCCAGGTTCTGTCATGATGAGTGATGGCGAAGTTTGGAATTTGAAGAGAATTGTAGTGCTTAAGGATGGAGTTGTAAATAATGAAAATGTCCCCAATAAGGATGCTAGTTTGGATTAGGAATTTAAAAGAACAAGGTGGTGTTTCTAGGAGGATGGCCCAGAGGGACACGTGGAGGAATAAGTGGATACTGAAGGTAGGATTGAGGAATGAGAAAAAAATGAGAAGTCTGGATGGAAATGTGACCTGTAATGGTCAAGAAGGGGAAAGTCATGGAGGCGATCCTATTGATAATTGTCTAAATGGTTTGGAAGGAATGAGTATAAGCGGAGAAGTGGACAGATATGGAAGGACTGATTTGGACAGTGGAACAGTCGCCAAATCTAGGGTGCTTGGGAAGGAAAAACGAGTTAGAAATAAACCCAGATGGCAGCTGGATTATGAAACAATGTAATAAGTTATAATGCGATTTGTTCTTTTATGTTCATTAATCTTTTCTGTTATAATTCTTGTATGGTAGAGTGTATATTATTAGTTTTGTTTTTGATGAAAATGTCATTTATTTTTTGGTTTGATTGTAAAGGAGGAAGATTTATTGTCATGTTTATTTTGGTAGCGTGGTTTGTGCTGCTTAGTGTTGCTGACTGCTGGACAACTGGGGATTCTAGATTGTAAAGGCAGATAAGTTACCCGAGGAGGGAACTAAGCAACGAGCGAGCGAGCCGAGCAGAGGTTGTTATCTTCATAGGTGCGTCATATTACAGTAAATCTACACAAAACCTTTCTGTGAGGAGTATTTATTACAGTGGTTTATTGACAAGTAGCTAAGCGCACAGCCAGGCCCAAAGCTAGCTAGACAGCAACACTCAGAGGTTGAACAATGCACAATCCATGGGCCGCATTCTGCATTCTAATCATGACTTATGGAAACACTACTTTGCCTGTAATATATAACAGCTAACATGGACCGCAGAGACGTCAACCCTTTTTCAGAGGAAGATTTCTTCTACCTGGGCCTAAGAAAATGGGGTTGTCGCACTTGGCTAAGACACATTGACAAATGTTCTCCACTTCTAATGATTTTTGCATGCTTTTCCTTACAATTGTGATCTTCTGTGGAATAAGTGGAAAGTGTTTATTTAATGAAGTCGATGATAGATGTATTGGAACCTACCTTTAAGAAAACATATCCTTTCGAAATATTGTTATGTACTGGATGACATTATGATAGACTTTCCTGTCTGTTGGTGTTGGGTTACTTGGCCTCCGATGTATAGGGTAAGTGAAGTGTTAACATGTTCACGTTTTGGTTTCAAGAAATCAGGTTGTAATAAATGATGAGGGTTTATTAAACATCTGTTGTGCTGAAGGCCCTACTTTTCTCAACTCTCCTTTGACTCAGTTGGGGTAAGGGTTGAATTTACTACTAAAGCTTCAGTAAATAAATGGAAAATACTTCTCTAAAATGCATGTAATTAATTTTAGTATGGAAAGGCCTGTAAGGCTTTTGGGGCGAGAGGTCAATCTTGACATGAGTTTCGACTGATTTCCCAAACTACCAAGACCGACAGACCCTTGGTGTCCTTTTCTTAGAATCCTGTCTGGTACATTTGTTAGATTGTAAGTTTGGCTTACCTTTTGTAGCTTCACCAAAACTGCAAGGCTATCCACAGGAAAAAAAACTCCCTGGTGTGTGAGAATCAAAAAACTAATTTATCCTTCGTTATTATTGGCTATTATGAAATGAAGGAACACCTAATTTATGGGAAAAGCTACATATGTAGTGAGAACAATGTAGGAAAAATTGAAGACGGTTTCAAGAGATACAGGGAAGGAAAAATATCACTAATGAACATCAATGGGATTGTCGGCATTCCTGGTGCTGCCTCTTAAAAGTTATTGTTAAAATTCAAAATTTCAGCTAGTGAGGTGGTGTGGGGGTTAATTTGCTGTGTATACACCAGCTTCGGGTTTTGGAGAGTTCACTGGCTCCCCGCTTCCATCTGGGTGACGTTTTGAGCTTTGATGTTGATTTACAAAATTATCAATGGGAGTTGCTTAAGTCGCAGGTTAAGGGATGGCTGGAGACCACAATGGTTAAAAGAAATAAACTGTGGCTGGAATAATTGTACTGCCCTGTGGAGCAACAGGGCGATCAAGCTACCTGCAGTGATGATGGTAAGTAGCCTAATCTATTTAGGAATAGTCTGAAAACCTTCTCTAGGCTTGGGGCCATATGATGTCTTTACATGTTTGCTCATTTCTGGATTCCTCCGGGTTTATGGCTCCTCATATAAAACATGACTTGTTTGGAAAAAGTTAAAAATGGAAAAAGAATGAAAAGGTTTCTAGCGAGTTGTTTGAGACTTGGGGCCCACTTGTGTCCAAATCGTACAGCCAGATAAGAGTGGGACTTGCCCTGGTGAAGAGTTTTGCTTTCTAATGTTAGCCTTCAGCTGCACAAAGTCTGTAGCTGACACACCCTGGATGTCAAAGCCAGACCATGCCACCTGAGTGAAATAAACTGCATGTCTTGTCTTGAATCACTCGTGGTGTATTTATTTTCTAATTTGCAAACTAAGGGTGTCCCCCTCCATAGAGAGGAACAAAGACAGCAACACTTTCCATTTTGTGAATCTAATGCCTGTTCATGCTGCATTATCAAACTTCAGCCCCAAAAATAGGATCTGTCTAAAAATGAAGAGACTTTATGCATGAAATCCTAAGCTGAAAAGTTTATAAATGCAGATACCATTTGATAATATTTACTATGCACATTCCTGCTCCGTTACAACAAATATTTGAAGAAGTTCATTGATATGCTTGCTTTTCATTTGTAATTACCTGCACTGATGTTGGAAGGATGGGCCCTCTCCGTAGCATATATTTTCTTTAAAAAAACAAAGCAAATGCCATAGTTTAAATTTCAGATGTATTTTTCTTGACATTAAAACTATGAGTAAATATGTGCATATACAGATTTCATGAGCATCGGTGTAGGAGCATTCTGGAGTAGGACGATCTGTGGAGTATCCTTAGTTGGACTTAGCGGAGACTGGCACATCTAGCCCCCTTTCTGGGGCTCTGTACTCATGACCATAGTTTCATGTAATACAAGAATTAAGCGATTTTGGTAAGAACAGATTTCAGGGTCGCTCTTTCCAAGATTCCTTCGTCTTCTGCCTACAGATCTGGCCCTTACAAAGAAACACATAACCACACACAGCCATCACAAATTTGTGGAGAGGATCATGAAACAGACCCATGCAGTGCAATGCGGTTCTCCCAGGACCATTGCTTTGAATAAATCAATCATCTGCTGCATGTTAGTCTTGACAAGGCAAGTGATCATCAGCCATCCAGCTCCAATTCATCAAAGATGCTTAGGAAATCCCGCATTTGGGTTTAATTCCCATCATTCTGCATAATATCCTATTAGGACACACACCTTTGGCAAAACAGGTACTGATTCGTGTTGGAGCCCCTAGCCCGGGACCACTAATGCCAAATGGGAAATCCAGGACTTGGTTGAACTAAGAATTGAATCTACATGTATGCATGTTTAAACAATACACGTTTTAAACCCTTCTTATCTTCTGTTTGTTTGAAGGTGCCGTGGAACCTTTCTGACATGAAGCTGAATGAGCGGTGTGTGATGTATTATGCCATGGGCAGCTCTCCTGCGGATAACACCGGCTTCCTCTACAAGAAGAGCGAAAGAAACTCAGCCTACCACAAGCGCTGGTTCGTCTTGAAGGGCAATATGTTATTTTATTTTGATGACAAGGAAAGCAGAGAGCCTGCGGGGGCCATTGTCCTGGAGGGCTGCACGGTTGAGCTGTGCGAGTCTACCGAAGAGTACGCCTTTGCAATCCAGTTCGCAGATTTGCAATCTCGGCCCTACATTATGGCAGCTAACAGCCAGGCTGCCATGGAGGCCTGGGTAAAGGCTATCTCCCGGGCTAACTTTGACTACATGAGGCTTGTCGTGAAAGAACTTCAGAAACAGCTGGAGGAGCTGCAGCAAACCATTAATACAGGTGTAGTAGCCCAGCAGAAAATTGCTTGCCACAGAAAAAAGGCAGTTGTGAATTCTGAGATCCTACCGAGAGCCAATGATCATGAACCTCAGGAGCACATAGCGAAAGCTTACCCCACGGTAAAAGAAAATGGCTGTGCAGTTTGGAACAATATGAATGACACTTGCACGGTTCCTAGCAGGCAAGTGCTTACAGCTTCATGGGAGGCAGACGTGCCACCTTCTTCTGCCTCAGAGGAGTGTACAAAACCGCCACCTCTACCTCCAAGGCGGAAAAAGAACGATCGCAGCTTTGGGAGGGCAGAAATCAAGCCAAACGGACCGGTCCCCCCCAGAACACTGTCTTTTTCTAAACTGCATGATTGGTTTGGCAAAGAAATTGTGGAGCTCAGAAAAGTGTGGTTTGAAAACCAGCAGAAACCTGAAGAGCCTTGAGCCCGAAAGGGAACAACTAAGGGATATTTATTTTAGTGGGGAGTTTACTGGATGAATGGATTTACAGTCTTTATTTGACTTTTTCACTTCATGGTACCAAGGAGCTGGCAAAAACTAGGGTGGGCCAGGGTTCCCATGGCCTGTTTGAAGAAAGCATGGCAGTATGTCAAGATGGATTTTCCCAGCCTCTTAACAACTTTTGTTAAATGTGGAAACATTGGAGAACACTGATGCTGTAACCTTTATGGTGTCAGTTTCAGACCACCATTATTCTGGTCATGTTGCAGTGCTGAGTAACCCTACAAATGACAGCACTGCCATTGTACCTGTTGAAACACCAAAAAGCATCAAATGTATGCCAGTGACTGTCTCATGCCTATGCGTGTCTTCCTTTTTGTAGCAGTCTGGCACACCTGTTCTCCAGCAGACAGTATTAAAATCTCTTCCCATTCACCTATAAATTGACATTGTGTTGTGTGCTGGACATTTGATCTTAGGTGTTCATACACTTGCTTTGTCGACTGTGGCCAAAACTTGCAATCTTATTTTTACATTTTTTATGTATTTTTTTAAACCTACAGCATGCCATTTTTTAATGTATTACATTTTCACTCCATTTCGGAAGAGTGGAAACAGGCCTGTCAGTGTTGTGAATATGTGTGCGTCCTGCACGCGGAATATTTGATCTGGGGGTACAGCGCGATTCAGTGTATTCATGTTCTCTTTATGGAGGCGTCCGAGTGGCATGTTACCCCAAGCCACTCCCCAGAACTAAACGCTCAGCCATCTTCTACACTAACAGCGTGCCTCGTCAGAACATTACGAGACCTATTAGGAAAAAGCAATATGTATTGTAACAAATTGATTTTGCAGAAGATGTATATTTCTAATAAGCACTCCGACACTACGCCGGCAGCTGTAGCTGATCAACCAACACTATGTATTTGAAATATGCCTAAAAATCTCTAGGGCTGCTATGTGCCACAACATGTCTCTCTTGTCACAAAAGTACTGTTATTAAGCATACCCTGTCCCCTAATGATATAAGGTAGCACAGATCCCATCTAATTTGATGTGGACGTTGAAATGTATTCGCGTTTGTGCAGATTGACAGTGATGTGATGCAGAGAGAGGTCGCGGTGTGCCCAAGGCATTGTTAAGGAAAATTTATATTTTTCCATTCCAGGAGTACTTGTTTTATGGGTTGGATCTTTACTTGTGACATTTTAGGAATATTATCTGCCAATAATCAGTGTTGGCTGTGGGTGATTCCAGATGTTAGCTAGGAGTTTCCTAAAAGAACATTTACACATTTAGTACAGAAACAAGTCTCAAAATTGTCTTTTTCATCCCAAATATTCAACTATGTATTTAACTAATATTGTTGTTTAAATGTTTATTAAATATGTGCACATCAGTTTTACCAACTTAGGCAGCATTTTGCTTTTGTGATTTACTGAAAGTGGCTTAAAGGGGATTATTGCACGAATACTTTTTTTGCCACTTAGGGCATGGTAAAGTGTCTGCATGTGTTGCCAGTTCTTATAGATATTTTGAGGAAAAAACATCTTTCCTCTTTTCCTCTTTTCCTATTACAAAGCTCAGTGAAGAACAGTACGCCTGTTCTTTTTTCCTGTCACAATCCTCCGGTCATAGATGCTTGCTGTTTAGATCGCATATGAAAATTTGGATACCTTTTTGTTCTAAAACAACCTGTAGGATTTAACATAAGCTGAACAAAATGGGTAGAGACGAAGCTCACGCACTAATACAAGTTCACTGTTGGGATAGCTCACGAGACAAAGTCACTTGCCTCCATTTTTTTTAATTATCTTTATTGGTTTTGTACATACAACATAGCTCATGCCCTACAGTGCAAGGAACATCAAAAGCATTCACTTTTACATGTGTATTTATGACGTTCTTTGGGGAGCTGCTAATGATAGAGCAAAACAATATGGGGACCACCTTCCGACTAATACAGTGGAGGGGCACAGCTACAGTCTAAGAGTAATCATCGTCCGGAAGTCCATTCTTGCCTCATACATTCTTAACAATTGGTGTTACCCATATTAGTGATTCTTTTATACAGGCCGTAATATAGGTTTTGCGGTTTCTGTGCGTTTTGACTAATTGATGTGAATGTTATGCAAGGATAAAAGGCAGAACTGTCCTATAGGAATTAGAGAGCATGTCAAATGTCTGCAGCTAACACTTAAATCATCTAGCAGTATTTCCATTTAAACGGAACTGAATGGCACTCATTTACTCGCACTGGAAAGATGAACATCTGACTCACACCTTACGCATGTGGTTTTAACCTGCATTGTACACTTGGATCGGCGCAGTATGGACCTAATGCCCCCCCCCCCCCCCCCAACCATTCCCCCTACTTAGTTGCTGGTACTAGGGATGTATCGTTTCTCCTTTAATATAGGACGCGTTGCACTACTTTGAAATTCTAAGGGATGGACATTGACCGCTATCAGTTTGCGTTTTTGTTGTGTGTCAAAGCCAAATGCACACGTCACAGAACAAAGCGCCACAAAGTAGAAAGAACTACAAGAAATTGTTACAGCTATAATGGTAGCGCTTCACATTAAAAATGTAACAGGTAAATCTTATTTGCCAATAGACCACAAAACTTGAGGGGTATTAGATTTGCATAAGCGCTTGGTATTATGGCAAGAAAGGTAATTTTTTAATAGCAGAGCGGGCATGCATCAACCTCGCTAGCTAACAGGGCTCAGTTCGATCGATCGAGCTGCAGTTTCCACCAAATATCAAGAATGAGATTTTAACTCCCAAAGTCCCTTTCTCAGTTTTTTAAAAGAAACCAGTTCCAGTGTGTTCTTCTCAAATAGCACAGGTATCACCCTGAATCATAGAGTTCAGTTGTGCAGAATAATTTAAATGTAAGTTGAAATTATCAGTGTTGTGTGTCCCTCCCAGAGTGCATCGTTTGGTGAAAGCCCCTGTGCTGGTAAGGTACCTAATCCCTTCCAGGACCTTTGTCTGGCTGCCAGCAGCCTTGTACCATGATTCTGTAACACAAACTTGAGAAATATTATTTATGTCCTGGGTAGTGAAAGCTGGTGTAGACTTGCAATCTGTGATGAGACACAACCCTTAATTCTTTGATGGGCCTCATGGGAATGGACCACCTTTAAGGCTTGGGCAAACACATAAGTGGTAACACAATGCTATCCCCAGCTTTTTTTTACTTAAAAACGATACACAACTTCCTTCTTTTCATGGATATTTTCCACCGTATTACTATTGTCAATGCTCTCATTCGGTCACTTGTAGACTACTGCAACTCTATTCTGTTGGCAGCTGCTTCTAAAATGTGGAATCATCTGTAAGTGATTCCGAATTCAGCGCCCTGCCTCTTGTGTGGGATTTCGAAACACAAATACATTTCTCTGGCCCTGAAACTACTGCAGTGACGTCCGGTTTGCAAAGTGGAATTTTTAAAGCTCTGACGATTGTTCATCGTGCCTTTCATCAACAGTGTCCTGACTTTCTTGCCATCAGATTTGAAGGATATAAAGCTCCCCTTAATCTGAGGTGTTATAACATTTTTTCTGTTAAAGGGTCCTAGAACTAGAACTGTGAAGTTTGGCGACCAGTTTTTCGGTGGCTGCTGCAAAAATCTGGAAGGCATGCGTTTTGCAGCTTTGTGCGGAATCGTTCTTATTGTGTTTTAGGCAACATTTTACAACCTTGTGTTTCCTTTTTAATTCGCTAGCCGCTTTTCAGTTATTTATGGGTATTCTAGGCTCAAAAAACCCTGGTGTACATTCGTTCAACAAATCATCCTAACATGCCACAAACGCTTATATACACATCTGCTCAGACACCATGAACACACACATCCTCATGAACCACAAATACTCGCAAACCCCCTAACCACATCTACACATGCTGTTTGATACATCAATAATGTCTCTTTGGTATACGATATATGTGATGACATAACACTCAAACAACTTTATCCAAAAAGACTTGCTTTCAGAACAGAGTGGACGGTATAAATGGTTATAAAGTGAAGTCAGGGCTGGTCCCAAGTGCAAGCTGTAACACTATCTAGAGATTTAAAATGAAAACTTGTTAACAGGGTTTAGCACCTTCAAATTCTGTGAGATGCACATGTAAGTGCCCCCTATGTCACGGCAGCATTATTCGCAGTTAGTAATGTAGAATCCATATCTAAAGCATTTCTCTTAGTAACTAACTGTGGCCATCAACTGGAGGGAGCACCAGATCCATAGGAAAGTCATAACATATTGAACTCATTATTTAAAAAAAAGTTACTGCTGAGCTGTGAAATGTATAAGGTCCATAAAACAGGATTTTACTTTGTATTTTGAAACTTGTAGTTGACTTTATTTTAATATGCATTCAGGGTTTCGAGAAGCAGAAATCAATGTTAATATTGGACTTTAAAACCTACTGAACAGGTAGTTTTTCAGTCTTCAGTATTTGTTAAATTACAACTTTAAAAACACTTTTAAATGGTGTGGAGTTACTTTTTGGGACTACAGGGATAATACACTACATCAAAGGTTCCAGGTAAACCGTGCATATTACAAGTCAGCAAGGACCACTGACTGTTTGGCTTGCTTAGCGGCTCCATGAGTTCAGACAGCAAGTTTCCTCCCCTCCGGCAAGGCTGATCGAGACTCTTATTTCGGATTCGATTGCCCACTCTGGTGGCTTGGTATATAGAGGCCAATGATCACTTGACGTGCCCTGAATAGTGTTCTCTAGTCATCCATGAGAATGTGGAGACGGTTGAAGCAGGCTGCACTTAATTGGATGAGGTGTTTGGATTAAACATATTTCTACAAGAACTTTTGTGCCGGTGTGTTGGGTCTTCATCCTGGTGACAAATGATTTTCTATCCTACTCCTCAACGTATCACTGTCCTTGTAACTTATCTCATTGGTCTGAAGAGTGGAGAACAATTGTAGTGACACAAGTGAACACTAAAGGATCTAGAAGGGGAAGCTAGTCTATTGTCTGTATACTGCATACCTAGCTTTGCCCTCAGTATTTTCGTATAATGGTATCGCTGCCGTATCCTGGCTCAGTCACTGACGTTCACTGTTACGTTGGGTTCAGACCTGGTCAGGTAGCGTGGTGGGGATGCTTTTTCATCATGATTGGGGTTTGTGATACACATACTTACTCACATTTTTATGGATATATTGAGCTTATTCTATGTGTTGTTTGTGTCAGTGCAAGTGGGGATCACATAACAGCAGTGATTTAATTTCTCTACTTTGTTGGTCTGAGTGAAGCTGCAGGCCCTTTAATTACCAGCCAAATTAAGTTGGTGAAAGATGGCAGAGCAGGGGTTTTGCCCTTCAGTATATACATATTTCTGAAATTAACATGTTGGCACCACAGTGTGAAAAGGAAAAGTAATTACAGTTCATCTGGCAGAGTGTCTTTTGCCTCCAATAATGTTTATTGTGTCAAGTACTTTATACTTCTAGTTTGTGGCATCTTTACTACTGATGATGAATTTTATCTCTGTTTAGTTATCAGTCTATTACACTGATTTGATGTATAGTTTTCTCTTTAACGCAGAAGAGCGATTGATAATATAGTAATACAGTCATATCAAGTACTTTGGAAAAGTACAGTTGTAGTGTCTCTCACAATACCTGTTTTTGCGAGGAAAAGTGAGTAGAGACATGAGGTGCTTGGGATTATAATCATATCCTGCAAAATGTAACTGCCCATTCATTTTTTTCCTTCTTCAGCTTGGGAAGCGTTGATACAATTGTACAACTGGAAAAAAATACTTTCGGCTATTATGCTAAAGTGTATGGGACAGATCTGACAGTGGAAAGGAAAATATCCCTGTTTATGCACTGCGTTGTGAATAGAAGGGTCTGAGGTCTTTGAAAGTTTATCAGAAACATTAAGACCAAAAGGAGAATAAGTCTTGAATAAGTGTGATTTATGCATTATGAAACATGACTTATGCACTATTTACCAAAGTTTAATACAGTTTTACAGCAGTACCACATTGGTATGAAGGCGCAAAGCAATGGGGAAGTATGAAGGAGTTTATAACCGTGCTAAAAAAATGTATCTGCTTCCTGTAAGTTTGGAATGTCGCTGACGAGAATAACGGAGATCAAGTTATGCGCAAATGCAACTTGGGTAAAATGAGGGTAGAAGTTTGGTTGAAGAATGATCCTAATTTTAGTGAAGTGATTATCATACCAAAGAGGGTAGAAGACTCGGTGGTATGTGGAGAAAATGAAAGAAGAGGATGTAGTAAATTTTACAAAATTTGAGGAGTATTGATATGGATGGGAATGGCGGGATATATGGCTAATTATAAAGACAGCCCTGCTTTGAAGTCATGTACAAATTGGAACACAGAGGCATTTTGCCAAATGTTTTAGGATGTTTAGTAGGTTGTAGGGTTGCAAGCGTTGGAGAAGGGATCAAAGTCTCATCCCAAAGATATAACACTCATTGATCGTTAGGAAATCGAATACTTGTAGATTCAGGAGCATGGTTAACTTTTGTGTTAGACAGTGTTTATGAAAAGATTGTCAAAAATGTACTTCAGCCAAAGACCCTGGTGTTGTTACTGGTGCATATGGTAGTGAAATCATAGAATAAAGGAGGATATTTTGAAGCTGAGACCATTTCTAGATGCTTGAAGTGTAATGGGAAAATATATGTACCCATCAAAGGCAACAGTGTATTTAATTGGCCTCATCAAAGAATGTTAATCCTTATTTTGGACCCGACCCCAATGGAAATGCTCCTGTGAACTGAGAATGGATTATGCCAGTACTGTCAATGAGATTAATATTCAAGAGCCTCTAGACGCAGCGTTAAGTTATATGAATACATTTGTATAAGAATTTTCTGAAGTCTAAACAGAGTGGATATATGTTGTATAAGGTACAAAAAGTTTAATTCCTGTAGCTAGCAAAGTGAGAGGTGTTCCCATCTCTTCGAAGGATAAAGTTACATTGACCTTAACGAGATTGTGTGATGGCGATGTCATAGAGCTGGTGTAGGGTAATGAGTGGGTTGCAGCAGTGAATTTGGCACCAAAACCTTAAAGTTACTTGCTCTTGAGCATAGATTTAAGACCTGTTACCAAGTGCATTGTAGTTGATAATTTTTCCATATCCAGTATAATGGAGATTGTTTTGTTACTAACTGGGCCAAAATGTTCACAGAGTTGGAATTGATTTCAGCATATCATCAAATCAAGTTACATGCTGAATGCAAAACCCTGGAAACATGTCTTTGTGTTCCTCATCACCTTTGTCACATGTGGGTTTACAAAATGCTGTTTCATCTAGTATCAGCTGCCGCATTGTTCCAAAGATGATGAAAAATGTATTTGGAGATAACAATAAGGTCCAGTTTTTTCAATATGATTTTTTAATATTTGGAGAGAGTTGGGATTTATGCTTGAAAGTCAACTGGGTGCTCTCCAGATTGAAGAAAACGGGATGACTTTCACATTAAATGAACGTAAATTTGTGAGAGAAGAAATTGAATATCATTGTAGGACACGCTATCACAAGTGAAGGGATTCGAGCAAACAAGAAACTGGTTAAGGCTATAAATGAACTGGCTAGTCCAGAAAAAAATGATTATTGTTGTTTGTGGGCATTATAGAATTTCATGCTAAGATGACTGTTAGCACCCAAAACTGCTAATGTGAGAACTTTATTAAATAATGTTTGGACAGATGGTTGTGAAGCAAAGTTCAACAACAAAGAGTAAATTATCAAAGGCAATTAATGATTGATCCAAATTTGCTGTGTTATATCGCAACAGAGGCCAGCCTGAAGTGATTGCTAGCTGTTCTATTTCATAAAAATGGCAAATGTGAAAGAATCATAACACGTATTTCTAGATTGTTCGGAGGTTATGAATTTAACTATTCAGTGATAGGAAATGGGGCACTGTCTATAACTTAATCTGTGACCAACTTAATTATTGTGTAGGGGTGGCGGGGTTGATATTGGTCCCAGATCATTAAACTTTCAGACAAGGGTTTTATGGCCTTTCCATGTGAATCAGTAAGTGTATTGTGTGTGTACAAGAGTACTGTTTGAAAGTACAGTACATAATTGGTATTAGCAACACAGATCAGCGGTTGGTCTGTTAACTAATATATCAGTGTTCACAGGGGAATTGTATGGCCTATGAAGAATATGGTTTTAAAGTTTGGGTGGTTTCTGCAGGCCATTATCTCAGGAGAGGTATAGATTGATGCTTTTGGAAAAGATCAAGTATTGGTTGAAATGTGTATGAAGGTTGGGAGCGTACAATTGAGTGTGTACCTGAGATGAGAGTGTTTTTTTTTTTTGGGGGGGGGGGGAGATTAAGTATGAGTTATCTGTTGAAAGATACTATAATGTTTTGAGTTCTAAGTTAGTATCTGCAAATTCTCTTAGAGACAAAATATCAACTGAACCCATGAAGGCACTGGGATTACTAAAGAAAGGATAAGAATGAGTTATTGATGGTCTGAGTTGGAAATCCAGTTTGAAAGGAAAATAGAATGTAGTAATAAAGGCCCTCATTACGAGTTTGGCGGGCGGAAAAGGCCGCTCGCCATTCTCCCGCGGTCAGGTCACTGCCAGTGCGGTGACCTTCCCTCGGCCCCTATTACGAGTTTCCTACTGAGTCAGTGGGAAACAGCCCACAACATTACGAGCCGGTGTCAATCAAGCCAGCAGCAATGTTGCGGTGCATAGAGTACAACAGCAACTGTTGCACTTTTTACTGTCTGCTAGGCAGACAGTGAAAAGCGTGACAGGGCTGACCATGGGGGCCCCTGCACTGCCCATGCCAAGTGCATGGGTAGTGCAGGGGCCCCCATGGGGCCCCCTGCACCTCATGCTGCCCCATGTAAAAGCTGGTGGAAAGGGGGTGATAATCCCCAGGATGGCGCTGCATGCAGCGCTGCCCTGGCGGATTAGGACCGCCAGTCCCTCCAGTAGAGGGAAACTGGCAGTCCAACCGTGGCTGAACCGCCACGGTCATAATTTGGCAGTCTGACCGCCACCAAAGTGCTCGGACCACCACTTTGGCAGTGGTGGTCAGACCGCCACTGTGAGTCTGGCGGTCCTAGGACCGCCAGACTCGTACTGAGGGTCAAAGTGTGGAAAATGCATATAGTCCTTTTGGTTTGTAGGACGCTATATGGCAAACCATGGGAAGAAGTTACCTTTGACATTGTGAGGCCAATTCATGGAGCAATATTGGCAGTGTATTTGTTGGTTTTAGTGGACTTCTTCTCATGGTGGCCTGAAGTAGGAGTTGTAGTAGTGTGAAAATGCCTGAAGTGACAGAATTTTTAATCACATTTTTTGTAGAAGAGAGTAATATTCCAGTGTTTCACTTACAGATAATGGCACACAGCTTGCTTCAAGAGAAATTGAAGAATTGTTATGCTGCAAGGGCATTGTGAATAAGAAGTGTTCAATGTATTAACCCAGTTGTAATGGGTTAGCAGAGAGATTGAACAGAACATTGAAAGAGTGCATTTAGTTAAAAAAGAAATTTGGAAGAAATTGGAAAAATGGATTGGAAGGGTTTATAAAGGTCTGCTGAATGAGCCCTCATTGCTTAATGGGTAAAGTTCATTTTGAGATGTTAAGGGGATGGGAAACAAATTGTTTTCCTGAATGCATACAGTGGGGAAAAGATGAAAGTTTGGGATGTGATTTGATGACTCTTAAAGGGAAAGAAATGACAGTCATATATAAGAGGTGGGGAAAGTACAACAACTGCAGATTTGTTTTTTCTCATTAAGACTCCCATCTGTGGTAAGACTGATTCTAAATTTCCAAACCTATGAAATTTGTAAGCTGTTTTGGAATGCCAGTAAGACAAAAGGTGGAAGAATTTGGAAGTTGAATCTCATTGTGTTACATGAAAGAGGCATACATACTGTTTTCTCATACCGGATCTACTGACTCTTATTTACAGCTTTGACCTTGTGATTGTTGCTCATTCATAAACCACGTATTTATGTACATAGTCATTCACCAGAAAACTAACTACTTCTACTCAGTAGTTTTACGTATTTTAGGTGTATTACAATTTCCTTGTGTATTAAAGGAGGTGTTTGTTATCTTACCCTATAGAGACACCCTCTAAACAGTAATCACACGAGTCAAACTGAGTAGTGTTTGACATTGTAGTATGTTTATATTCATCAATAAAAATGTTGCGGTGACAGTGGAAACAGGCTGGGCTTCTGGCCATATGTGGATAAGGTCTTTGAATTAAACGCATGTCTTCGAGAGCTTTTCTACACGAAGCCAATCGTTTGCTGCATCTACACACATCCTTCAGTTCCTTCATGAAAATGTTAAATCTAGCATGGCCAACTCAGGATACATTCGCTGGCATCAAATTATGCAATCTTAACTCCTGATACAGTGCTCTATAAAAAGAAAACGTTGTTCCTACCTCCTCGCTCCCCACCCGGTTCACTTCGGTGTAAGGTTTCCACTTTAAAAGAAATACATTACATACTACTCACATGTTATTACTAAGACATACAGGACTCTTAATTCGTGCAGTAAACCCGTGTTTCTGCAGCCAGGATTTCAGCTTTTCGGTAACTAGAGTGCATTTCTTGCGTATGGAAAGCCGAGGTTTGGTGTTTTTTTTCAAATAGCCTTTGACTCACACACCCGTCCTGATGTCCTGTGTTTTCTGGGCTCTGAGTAACCGCGTGTTTAACATTTCCAGTCTAGCCACGGGCCATGTTATGACATACTCTCACCCCCAGAAAATCTATTTTTAGAATGCCACCCCTGGCATTTTCTTCTTGTATTTAATGGGCTGTGGTGCAGCTGGGAAGAGTGAACTAACTATTCATTAGATCTTTATCCACGTTGAGGCGCGTAAACTGGTACCCATTCCATGGCAGTATCCTGCCATAAGCACTGGGGCCCACTTTTGTGCTTAGGCATCATCTAACAGAAGCTACATTGTTTGGAACGTGTGCATGCAAACAGTCCCCAGAGGAGTTAAAATATGACACTGCCCTTTCCATAGCATACTTTTTCCTATGCAGCATGACACCTTATCACGAAGTGGTTGATGGGGCTATAGTCAGGGTCACTAGAATTCTGCAATCCTGCGTCTTCTGCGTATTCCGCATAATATTGCATTTGCTGCTTTAGCCAAATAATCCATCTACTTCATAATTAGTAGATTTCACAAAAATATTTCTAGTTTCAACCGGTCAAAAGTCACTAAACAAAAAGCGCCAGATGTGGTTCACCTCAGTGACAAAATGACGAACTAATACTACTGTCTATTCTACCGCATTGTGCCACCTATTTTGCTTTTTCTTGTTGCATACTTTGTCAACCCTGCCGCATAGTTTGGTCCTTCACTAGCACATAATTGTAATGGCCTGTATATAACACCACTCCCCCTCAAATGTCAACTGTAAACAAAATAAACATGGCGTTGGCAATTCTGCTTTCATTCTGAAATGGCATCCATTGCAAAACAATTCCTTACTGAGAGGAGGAAAGCTATTTTGAAAATATTTATAAACTTTAATCTCTTGGTTCTGACTAGGTTTGCTTTTCACAGTATTTAACAATGTGTTCGTTTGTTTGATTTAGAACTGCGAGGTTGAGATGGGGCACGGAACTGGCACTTCAGTTTTTACTCTCACCCATGGTGTTTTTGATAGTTGCGCTGCCATTTTGTTTAGCTCAGATTCCCTATTTGGTGACTCCATTTCAGAAGGGGCGGTAATGCCAAAACCGGTTTTGGATATGTCAAAAATTGGTGATAAAAAAAATACTGTTTCTCTCTGTGAGGGTAAAATGCTGCTCACAAGCTAAAAACACTGTCAGGAGTAAAATCGCTGCTAGAGGTAAATGCATTTCTGCTAGTAATAAATGCATTAACCGACATTTTGCTATTCCAGGAAATCACTTTCTTATTTACCACTAAAAACGACTGATTTTTTTTTTCACTCAAAACCCGGACCATATGCCTTGTGTTAGGACATGGAAAAATGTTAATGTCGTGGAATGCCAGGAAACCTGAAAACAAGCTGCTAACTGTTCGTTGTTTACCTTTCGGGTGGTGACGTTTTTAATGTGTGTGTGTGCGCCTACTCTACTGCTAAGAGCGCAGAAAGGATTTCAGGAGTGAGGAAAGATTTAATGTTCATCTCTTTTCCTCTATATTACACAGTAGGGGCAGTCGCCAATGTGGTGTTGTAGCTCAGCCGCACTCTACATTGAAAATGCATTTTTTGTTTAGCCTAAACCTTTGCCTCCCTTATACGAGTCTGCATGAAATTTGGCTTTGAAACAGCCTAGTCAGCTAAAGCATGCTAAATGTCAACGTGTTCCGTGCAGGAAAGGGATGAAAAAAAATGTTCTACAGAAAAAAAACTGATTTACGTCAAAGATACTCAGTGTGCTTTTGAAGGAGGGAAGTATAATCGTGACTTTGCCGCTCTCGAGTCTTGGCCCCTCCCCACACTCAACAATGATAATAAATTATATATTACACTCTACAGTATCTATCAATATACATACATGTTCACTGAAAAAAATAAAGGTTACAGGGATGTTATAGTTAGGTTGTGAATTTACACACGCAAAACCATAGGAATTCTCCCGTATTGATTGTCTTTACTCACACACTTTACCTCCTACTTCATTGTAAACTCATCACTTAGCTAGAGGAATTTCAGACCACTCACCAGGGTGGGTGGTTTATGGTCTCCTAGGTTTGCCTCCCAGATTGGCCTCCCAGATGCAGCATAATACTGAATCCCTGGTCCTTCAGGATAACCCAAATAAAAGAGGGTCTAAGTGTAGGCACTTTGAGGAAAATGAGGGATCAGTGGGCTCGGGGACAACCCTGTGGGAAGCATATAAGACTGTAATAAAGGGACAAGGCTTCTCGTTGATTGCGGGCCATATAAAGGACAAGAGGGCATGACTAGAGATGTTGGAGCGCGAAAAACAAAATCTAGAGGACAAGCTTGTTAACCAGTCAGACGAAGACACCCATCATGCATTAAGCCTCAAACAAAGGGTTTATAGAGACATAGCCCTAAATGCAGCCAAAACTAGTAATCGAGCGACACAACTCCTCCTTTTCGAGGTTAGCAAGAGAGCCAGAAAACTCCTAGCCTGGCTTGATAGATGCAAATTGGCAAACCCCTGGTCATTAGAGGTACAGCCAGATATTGGACCCAGCTGGCAATGGTGGGGGGAGGCTCCAGCCCATCCCCTGCAGCCTTGGACGGCTGCCCACTGGGGCTGCTGCTGCTGGCAGTGCAGATGGCGTGCTGGTGGCGGTGCTGGCAGTGGTGGGGGGTGGCTCCAGCCCTTCCTCTGCAGCCTCGGATGGCTGAAGCGCCATGGTTAGTGTTGGGGGGCTCAGATTCAGTCACAGCACCAGGCCTCCTGTCCCTCCTGGCTGCAGTGGCAGGCCCTCTGCCCTTGCCCTTGCCGTCTGGTGGTGGCCTCCTTGCCCTTGCTGTCTGGTGGTGGCCTCCTTGCCCTTGCTGTCTGGTGGTGCCTCCTTGCCCTTCCCCTTGGCAGCTGGTGCAGGCACACTTCCAGAGCTGATGGGTGTTTCTTTGGAGCCTTTCACACCTGCAGTACCTGCCGAAACTACAGTGGCCGTGGACTGGGGGGCTGAGGTGTTAGCCTGGGATCTGCTCACCCTGGCCCGACATGAAGGACGGGGGGGGAGGGGTAGGGAAGAGGTAAACGGCGGAGAGGAAAAGCTTCTTGGGGACACTGGGGCGGGAAGAGGGTGAAGGTTTGGGAGTGGAGGAAGAGGGAGTGGTTGTAGGAGGTGTCTGCCTGGTGTGTTTGGGTGCAGGTCCATGGGCTGGATGCTGTTGTGAGGTGGATGACTGTTGAGTGCTTACGTTTGTGTACATTGGGAGGAGGGGGCACAGGCACAGTGGGAGAGGGAACAGGGGATGTGTGCATGGATGTGGGGGTGGTGACTGCCAGTGAGGGGCATGTAGTGATAGGCGTGATGGTGATGGTGGCAGTGGATGTGGATGTAGTGCATGCAGGTGCGAGTGGAGACGCTACTGGGAGGGAGGTGGACAACGAGGTGGAGGGAGACACAGTGGAGGCAGTGGAAGTTATGTCAGCATCTGGATGGTGTTTGTGTGAGTGCCTATGGGATGATGTGTGGTGCTTGTGTTTGCCTGAGCCACTCCTGTGTGTTGTCTTGGGTGCGTGCTGGTCTGAATGTGTGCTTGGGATAGGTTGGGGTTCAGGGGAATGGGATTGGGTAGAGGAAGTTGGAGGGGGGAGGCTAGAGACAGGAACAATGGCTGCCATCAGGGAAGAGGCCAGAACCTGGAATGATCTCTGTTGGGCCGCCAAGCCAGAGTGAATGCCCTGCAGAAATGCATTTGTATGTTGCAAATGCCCTGCCAGGCCCTGGATGGCATTCACTATGGTTGACTGGCCAACAGAGATGGATCGCAGGAGGTCAATAGCCTCCTCACTCAGGGCAGCAGGGCTAACTGGGGTAGGGCCTGAGGTGCCTGGGGTGAAGGAGATGCCCACCCCCCTGGGTGAGTGGGCACAGGAAACTCACTGAGGGGCTGCTGGGAGGGCGGTGTTGGTACGGGGGTGGCAGCTGTACCTGTAGTTGGGGTGGCCACAGAGGTGCCCGCCACCAGCAGGGACCTTTCATCAGAGGAGGTATCACTGTCAGAGCTGTCCCCTCCTGTCTCCGCCATGGTGCTCCCATCCGTCCCACTGGTGCTCTCACCATCGGTGGATTCGGCATCCTGGGCCATGTGGGATGCAGCTCCCTCCGTCGCTGGTGCCTCTGCTCCTCCACCAGATGATGCTAATGCACATAAGGACAGGATGACAAAACAAAAAGGGGGGGGGGGAGAGAGAGGATACACTTGGACAATGGCAGCAACAACACCACCGTTGGCGTACACAACGCACAGGGAACAGCCCTACGCACTAGGCAATGCACTACCAGTCACAATGCTAGTCACCATGCCATGGACAGTAATACCTAATTCCAGTTGCAGCATACCTGAGACCCACAGAGCCCTGCCCAGTAGTGCATGCCCACTAGCGTGGTTGGAGGTGGAGCTCATCAGCCCCTGCTCAATGTGGAACCTACCCTGCAATGTCCGTCCTGGCCTCGGGGCCCAACAGGTGCACATCCCCCATCCAGAGACCACCCCACCACGTGCAAGTAGTATATTGGGAACTGTACTCCCCCCTTGTGGTTGCTGTGATGCCCTCAAGCGCCCATCCAGCTCCGGATAGGCCACCACCAGTATGCAGAACATCAGGGGGGTCGGGGTTCGACGGGCACCCCTTCCTCGTTGGGAGGCCATCCCCTGCTGGGCCTCCGCCGTCTTACGTGCCCAACGTCTAAGGTCCTCCCATCGTTTGCGACAGTGGGTGCTCCGCCTGCCGTAGACCCCCAGTGTCCGCACATCCTTGACGATGGCACGCCATATACCCTTTTTCTGATGGGCGCTGACCTGCAGAGGAAATACACATAGAAAAAGGGTATCAGTCATACCGTCCGGCCAGTTACACTAATGGCCCACCATATCCCTCCCATCCCCTTACGCACATACATTGCCCACCATACATGCAGCACACAGCCCAGCAACTCTCAACCACCCCCCTTACACAAGACTCACACATACAGCACTCCATACATTCATGCCCCATGCATCGTGCTCACAGTGTACTCACCTGTTGGTCTGGAGGCCCATACAGCATTTGGTACTGCGGTAGGACCCCATCCACCAGTCTCTCCAACTCTGCAGCGGTGAAGGCAGGTGCCATTTCCCCAGTGACACGAGCCATGGTCGGTTCCAGACACAGGTCACAGCAGCACGTGCAGTGTAGGTCCTTTCCTGTTGAAGGTCAAGTAGCAAATGAGTGAACAGATAGAAAATGACGGTCACGTCCGTGGCGGTGTGTATGTCACCGGTGGCGTACATCACCATTGGCTACTATAAACCATAGGACCCAATGTTAACCAATGAGGAGTTGCACAGCGGTACTCGACCGCCTTCTGCAACGGCGCACAACGTCAGCGGCATTACCTCATTTCCACCTGTCCATCCACACAGGACAGGAGGCCACCATTTTGGGGGAGCAGGCCATAGCACCTAACTGCATCACAGCACACATAGGCACCATTTGGGCCTACACATCAACATACTGTTTCTGTTACAACATGCAATGCACTGTACATTTAGGAAATGTTGAATAGTGACCAGATGCTCATCGTTTTGCCCCCTAGATTACAACTGCTGAGGATGAATAGGAGATGGAGACATCCCCCCGTGTACAGGCCCCTGGTGGACTTGGCAACAATGGAGGACACGCACATTATTCTCACCTCCAGACTTGACAGGGCCACAATACAAGAGGTGTGTGCCCAATTGGAGCCAGACCTGATCTCTGCTATCCGTCACCCCACTGGGATCCCCCTCTTGTTCAAGTCCTATCTGTGCTCCATTTCTTGGCAACTGGCTCCTTCCAAGTGACAGTGGGCTTGGCAGCAGGAAGGTCTCAGCCAATGTTCTCAATAGTGCTAACCAGAGTGTTGTCTGCCCTGATGAAACACATGCACAGCTACATTGTTTTACCCCAGGTGGAGGAACATTATTGGGCACTAGATGGTACACATATTGCCTTTGTCCCCCCCACCCCTGAGAAATGAACAGGTGTTCAGAAATCGAAAGAGCTTTCACTCTATGAATGTGCCGATGGTGTGCCTGGCGGACCAGTACATCTCCCATGTGAATGCAAAGTATTCTGGGTCTGTGCATGATGCCTTTATCCTGAGGAATAGCAGCATCTTATATATGATGGCTCAACTTCCGAGGCACAGGGTGTGGCTAATAGGTGAGCCCATGGTCCCCACACAGTATATGTTGGTGTATGGGGTTGGCCCTAAGGGTTAGTGTCTGGCTAACAGGTATCCCTCAGTATTTGCAGGTGACTCTGGTTACCCCAGCCTCTCATGCCTACTGACCCCAGTGAGGAATCCCAGGACAAGAGCAGAGGAACGTTACAATGAGGCACATGAGCGAACAAGAAGAATTATAGAGCGAACTTTTGGCCTCCTGAAGGCCAGGTTTTGGTGCCTCCATCTAACAGGTGGTTCCCTGTGCTACTCACCCAAGAAGGTGTGCCAGATCATCGTGGCATGTTGCATGTTGCATGTTGCACAACCTTGCCTTACGTCGCCAGGTGCCTTTTCCGCAGGAGGATGAGGCTGGAGATGGGCGTGTGGCAGCGGTGGACCCTGTGGATAGTGACGAAGATGAAGATGAGGATGTGGACAACAGAACAGCAATCATTCGACAGTGCTTCCAGTGGCACACAGGTAAGACACTGTAACTTCACCTTCCATTGCAGTTTTGTATTGTAAATTTTCACTGGCAGGCTGATATTCCCACTACTATGGCCACTTACTGTACCCTTTGACATGTCTGTTTACAGATATCTGTGCCCCACTGTGGCTCCTGGTGTATTGACTGCAGCAAACTACAGGTCATACTTAAGTATATATTACTGTACAGTTGAATTGCAATGTCTACAGATTGTGAAACACATACATAGTTCAATCACTTGACAGATTCAATTTTTTACAAGGATGTTTATTGATGTGCTAATAAGTATATGGGGTATTGCTATAGGCTGGGGGGGGGGGGGTGGAGAAGAGTCCAGGATAGAGTCCAGTCTATTTGTATCGCTGGTGGCCTGTTGTTCCTGTGGCGGGGCCTCCTGTCCATTAGTGTCAGCGGAGGTGGAGGGCTGTTCATCGGTTTGGCTAGTGTTAGGGGTCCGCTGGTGTGCTACTGCCTCCCTCATGGTGTTGGCCATGTCTGCCAGCACCCCTGCAGTGGTGACCAAGATGGTGTGGATGTCCCTCAGGTCCTCCCTGATCCCCAGGTATTGTCCCTCCTGCAGTCGCTGGGTCTCCTGCAATTTGGCCAGTATGTGGCCCATCGTCTCCTGGGAATGGTGGTATGCTCCCAGGATGTTGCTGAGTGCCTCATGGAGAGTTAGTTCCCTGGGCCTGTCCTCCCCCTGTCGCACAGCAGTCCTCCCAGCTTCCCTGTTGTCCAGTGCCTCTGTCCCCTGAACCGTGTGCCCACTGCCAATGACCCCAGGTCCCTGATCGTCCTGTGATTGTGGGGTGTCCTGGGGTCCCTGTTGTGGTGGACACACTGCTGATTGACGCGTCCTGGGGACAGAGGTATGGGCTCGCTGGGTGGGTGCTGTGGTGGTGTTTCCTGAGGGGGGAGGCTCTGTGGTGGTATGGGACTGTGGCTGGGTAACCGACTGTCCGGAGGTCCCTGGTGAGCCAGGTTGGTCATCCTGATCCAGGCGAGCAGAGCTGCTGTCATAACTGTGGGCCTCTTCTGGGGGAGGACTGGATGTTGCTGGCACCTCCTCTCTGGTGACGTGTGGGGGACCTGTGGGGATGTAAATGCAGTGTTATTGTTTCTGTGTTTGACATCTTGTGCATGGGTGTGTTGCTATGGTTGTAAGCACCCTGCCAGCTTTGCCTTGTGTGAGTGGTTATTTTGTGGGCTAGGTGATTCTCTCTAGTGTGCATAGTGTGGTGATGGGTGTCCATGTAGGGCTGTGAGTGGTGTCTATGCATTGGTGGTGCATGCAGTTCTGGGTACTGGGATGGGTGGGTTGTGATGGTGGGGTGTATGTGAGATGGTGGGGTGATGGGGGTATGTGATGGCATGCAGGTAGGGGGGTGATAGTAATAGAGATTTGACTTACTAGAGTCCAGTCCTCCTGCTACTCCTGCCAGGCCCTCAGGATGCAGTATTGCCAAGACTTGCTCCTCCCCTGTTGTTAGTTGTGGGGTAGGATGTGGGAGTCCACCGCCAGTCCTCTGTACTGCTATCTGGTGCCTTGCTACCACGGAACACACCTTCCCCCCGTAGGTCGTTCCACCTCTTCCTGATGTCATCCCTTGTTCTTGGGTGCTGTCCCACGGCATTGACCCTGTCCACGATTCTCCGCCATAGCACCATCATCCTAGCAATGGATGTCTGCTGCACCTGTGATCCGAATAGCTGTGGCTCTACCCGGATGATTTCCTCCACCATGACCCTTAGCTCCTCCTCTGAGAACCTGGGGTGTCTTTGTGGTGCCATGGGTGTTGTGTGAGTGGTGTGTGTGAGGGTGTGTGGGGTGATGTGTTGGGGTGTGTGCTGTGAGGTGCATGGATGGTGTATGGGTGATGGTGTTCTGTGGCTCTGGTTCTGTGGGTGCTCTTTCTGTATCTCTCTCTAGTGGCAATTTTTGTTAGTCGTAAAGGGATGTGGGTAATGTGGGTGTGTGTTTTATAGAGGTGTGAGTATGGTGTGTGTATGGGTGTCAGATGTGTGTAGTTTGAATTGTCCAATGTGGTGTTGTTTTGTACGTGTGTGTATTTTGAACGCAGCGGTATGTACCGCGAATGGTTTACCGGGGTTGAATGTCTGCCACGGTGATTCATGGGTCATAAAATTGTGGGCGTAGTTCTGTTGGCGTAACGGTGTGCTTTTAGCTACTGCCAGTTTATCACTGACCTTTGGGCTGGCAGACTTGTGTGTGTGTGTCTGTATAGTGACGAATTGCTATGTGTGGATAATAATATGGGTAGCTGTATACCGCTGCGGTTGCAGTATGTTGGCAGCAGTCAGCATGGCGTTAAGTGGGACATACCGCCAATGTCATAATGAGTACCATAGTGTCCAATATGTGACCATGGACTACGAATACACCAACCTCAAGATTTCCTCCAAATCAGTTACAACTGGATCCCAACATGGCACGACTCCGATTCTATATTTCTATAACCAAGTCTTCAAGTCAACATGCCCTAAGGCCATTTGATCGGCACGCATCTAAACAAAATAGATCTCAGAAAAATGCCAGTCTGCATTAGGAAAAATATACTGTTAATATTAATATTTATTTTCCTAACAGTTCTATTTTTTTATTTATCGACCAAATCATAATCGTCTGGCTTGGATCCAACAACTGGGGACTGCAATGCCTTCTCGGGAGGGAGTGGGCGGGTGGGGGTGCGTGGACCTGAAGATGCTCAGGGGATTGTGGAGTGAGAGACCCTTTGTCTCATATATTACGATCATTGTATTGCAGTGTATGATTGTATATTTTGCTTTCAGGAGTTGTATGGTACTGACTTAAAAATCAATAAAAAGAATTGTTTAAAAAAGAAAAAGAAATGTGGCTGTTATAGTTAGTTATTTCAAACAACTATAACTTATGCCCTAAGGAAACTATAATTCGTGCCCCCGCCATGCAGTTTTCTCATCAATAATTTTATTGCTAATGTTGCAGTGGTAACATCAATGATGCCATAGAAGATGCCATGAATGATGTAATATGTGGGGTAATTAGCTGTGCATGGTGAGGGCAAACGTTTTAGTTGCTTGAAATAACTCTATAACATCTGCATTTCTATTGTAGTGCTGCGAAGTGGCTACTGGTCAAATTCTGGCACTATAAACAAAAATATGCAAAGTGCACCAAAAATCACACGTTAACACTAAAAACACACACCTCAGTGCTAAATAATCACACATTAAAGCACAGAGCGCAATGTCCAGACAAAACGCATCTACACACCACAAAGCCACACTGTACTGTATCCATTTTCTAAAAGTACAAAGCTGTGATGCACAAGCAATAAAGCACCAAATACATGCATGGGCACACACTACTATGCAGGGTACATATATTAGACAGTACGGCACTAAACACACAAAATACAGTACCATGCATACTCTACAGAGGCAGACACTGTGCACTAATAAGCACATAGTACAGTTCCATGCACAACTACATACCATCTAGCACATACCATATATAACTCCATGTACACACTTTTACCACACACAATGGGGATTAAAGACCTAAACACAAACAATACTGTGCGCATCACTAAACACACATTCTAGAACCAAGTATGCAGCATACCATAAAACAAAATGTAGCACCAGTCGCAGGGTACCGAGCTAACAAACTAATTCAACACCAAACTCGTAGGATAGTACTAAACACACAATACAATTCCAAATATACAGTACATCACTAAACACACAATATTGTGTAAGCACAGCAAAGAACTAAACAATTGCAATGCTTCACTAAACACAGCTCCTGCAGAGTTAATTTGAATTAGAGTTTGATGGTGTTCATCACCTGCAGTTACTTTGGGGGACCTCGACATAATTCAGGAGTAACATTCCAATATGGCTGCCTGGTTCACAGCATACCCTTTTCTTAGTTCAAAAGAGCAATGCTGTAGTGTTTGCATGAGTACTGTGTTCTGGTAAAGGATTTGTCCATGGTGTGCAATCTATGAAAGTTCTGAAGGGCTCATTCTGGCCCATGCATGGAGGTTGCAGGTAGTAGTAATGGTCATTGGTGCTGTCTGACTTGCCTAAACAACATGGTTGCCTCTCTGACTGTGGGCAGTGCTGCAGCGCATGAAGAATAAACTGTCATGCCAGTGTAGGCCCTGGGGAACATCTGCCTAGAAGCATGATCAGTGCAGTCATCAGGAGACAGGATTTTCTTTTGTGATTGTGCATACGTGCATGTGCCTATGTGAGACGTCTGTGTGACAATGGTTCCCATAGCCCATTCCAAAATGTGGACCTTTGCATGTTGGTTCTACTTTTTCGTGTGTTGGGAGTGTCCATGACATTATGATGACTGCTGTTAGGATGGGAATGTCCCCTGCCTGGTGATTTAGGATGTACTGCCCAACTGCATATAAATCTTGTATTCCAACTTTTATTTTGCCCCTTGCTTCACACGTATCCAACCTGTGCACCGAGGCCCAGGCCTCTCACTGATAATGTAAAGTCTAGAATGTGTCCTATGAGCTGGAGAGGTGCAGCAAGCATGTCTTCATAGTGTACAGAAGACTGCTATTTCAGTCCTAGGTTTAACATGTGAAGTAGTGGTGGTAGCATTTGTTTTGCGAATACTTTGTGTGACCAGACCTTTTTTTTCTTTATAAGTAAATGTGTGGCCGACAGGCTCCTATCATGTACAGTTCTGCTGCAACACTTAACCCTAGAACTTTGCGCTGAAATTGTGTATGTTGAGCACATGTACAGTTTGCATGTAATGCATGTGTGGTTCTATCACTTAGTGAGTCTAAGTCCTGAAGCCAAATGAGATCTTTTTTTGGATGCCCCTGGTTTGGCATGGCACAAGATGAAGGATGAGGACAGCTTCCCAGACAGTGGGAGAGTATTCCCTGCATTCCTGTTTCAGGAGGGTGAGATCTGGGCACTGAAGGGAATAGGATGGAGACAGTGACAGGGATACCTTTAGAAATTCCAAGAATAATTTGCTAGCGCAGGGCTACTGGTCTTTCTGATCACTGCTATTTAGTCGATGATAGGAGTGGGGAGCAGGTCAGACTGCAATATGTGTTGTACAAGGTGAAGAGGTTTCTATGTCAGGCCTTCCCTTTTGTCTTTACATGATTACTGTTCAGGAAGACTGATATCAACTAGGTACAGAAACCTCACACTTCATTGTGCTACAGTTGTGGCTGCTCCAGCTTTGTTTTCAAAGGGCTGCTGTGTGACCAGGGCTGGTGTCTGCTTGACAGGCATTCTCCCAGAGATGAGGGGACATCAATCGCTACACCTTCTGCTGCTAGAGCTGAGGCCTGCCTACTGCCTAGAAGCCTGCCTTGTGATGGAGGGAAAAGTCTGCCTGGCCCTGCGGAAGGAGATACTATCCAGGAAGAGATGTCCAGTGTGTTCCTGGGTGAAGAACACCCAGAGAAAGTATACTGCCTAAAAGAGCAAAGCCAGGGCCAATCCGTGCTGGCTTGGGTCTCCAGGTCTTTTTCCACAGTTGCTGTCAAGAATTGCACCTGCTCGTGGCAGCTTCAACTGCTGTACCTCATGATCTGTGCACCTACCATTCTCTGCTAATCCTGCACCGGCCTGTATTAGGCTACAACCACCATGCTGGGTGATCCCTGCATCATCCGTTTTTGGGCTACAACTGATGTGTGTTTGCTAACATAGGTTGTGACTGATGAGAACTCGAAAGGCTTACCAAGCATCATCTGTGTGCTCACGCGAGAGGCTATGCATGCAGAAGAAGTGGGCTGTGTCTGGCTTTACCTGCAGCTGCCATCAGGACAGCTCACAAAGGCCACAGTTCTTCCCATGTATTCAAGGCCAAGTTCCTACACTGCACAGATGTTAGTGTTAGGACTTGAGACTTGTTCTATTTGATACAACACCATGTGTAAGAGCAAGAGTGATCTGGTTGTGCATTTGATCTTGTGGGGAACAAAGACTGCACCTGTGCCTTATTATTGCGTTTGCTGGGTCTTATTGGTGGTCTAACTCCAGGGTTGATGTGGTGGGAAACAGAAGAGGAGGGTATAGTGCCCAAATGGAAATTGTGACCAGCGCATTACACTTCATGCTTCAAGTGGATTGAGTAGTACTGTGTTATTGTTATTAAAAGTACTTTAATTCCCAAAAAGACAAGCACCTGGGTGGGCACAGAGTTACTGTGTCTTTTGGTTGACTGTTAAGGTTATGCATCTCTCACTGCCTCACTGAGAAGCCTGTGAGTGCTCACTCACTACTTTGAGAGTCAAGTGCAAAATGATTGTATTTGGCACATTTTGCAGAGTCATAAGAAGATGGACCCAGGACACCAGTTGTACACCGCTGCAGCCACCACAGATGAGCCCAGTAGGCCATGTGGCCCACGTAAACAGGGTCTGACAGCTTCCTCTGAGAAAACGCTGACTTGCACCTATTGGTGATTTTTCCTGCTATGTGGGGGTTAGCCATGATATGATGGTGCGTTCCTTCGGCAGAATTCAGGCCCTTAGTAATTCTTGGCAGATAGAGGGCATCCATTGTGTTATCAGCCACTTCTTAGTAAATTGCTAGCTGTTACCTATTGGTGGTAATTATTAGCATATTGGGGGCACCCTTGGAATAATCATGACCAGATAGACTAGTGCCATTTTGGAGACATCTATGGCATCATGATGCCCACCCTTGGTACTGCTGACAATGCAGTAGTGCCAGTGCTACTTGGCGTACAGTAAACAGCCATGGAACACAACATTGGCAGAGGTGTTGAGAGTGCACCTCACCCACTACCACTGCGCTGACCTCAGGGGAGGATGAGGGGCCATTAAGATTCTAAAGTGCTCAATGCGCCCTGCTGCATGGGATGCGCTTGGGACTTCCAGGCCTGTTGGGGCCCAGAAAAGGCAGGACTGAGCTACCCCTCTTGTTTTTTGTTTTTTTTTTAAATCAGAAAATAGGTACTGTAACCATGATCAAACTCTCACTAATTTTTTGACTTTGTAGCATCTCGAAACCCAGTATTACGAATACAGGGCCCCGCGCACCAGTGACTCAGCTGAGAGTTATTGGGGATGTGATCTAAATTGGGATAAACAAGACCCGTTTTCTCTTGGTGATGTTGATGCCTTTGGGATACCTTAAAGATAATCCAAAGAACACAGTCGCTTTCCTAGCCTAAAACCGGTGGCAACACAGAGGATATCAAATTACTCAATTTTATAGGTATGCTCACCTGTATTTTTCTCCCCTTTTGCAAAAATGGACAAGCATACCAGCTGTGGCCAGTGAAAGTCGGATTCCATGGGTTCTACCCTAAACCCCTTTTTGGAGCAGGCTGTGCCTGTAATTTCCAAAGAGATTGCACTGGCACTTGTCTAGGGCGCACTCATTGATTTTTCAGACAACACTGTGGGGAGGGACAAATATTGTTCCAAACATGGAAATGCAAGAGATAGACACAATCTTGGCAACCCATGCTCAAAAGCAACATTCAAGCAAGAAAAACTCAACTCATTTTGGCTACTTTGTTGTGTCTTTGGGGCAGCAAGCCAATGTTTTTTGGGATATGTTACAGATTAAATTAAAATAATCATTTGTGGGCTGCTTATTAACCCATTAAACACCATAGAGGGCATTATTACTAAACTGGACGTACCTGTTCAAGTTCCCGCCCCAGTCCCCACTTCCATGATAATGGCTAGCATTTCTTCTACTA
Source organism: Pleurodeles waltl (assembly GCF_031143425.1). Lineage (NCBI taxonomy): Eukaryota > Metazoa > Chordata > Amphibia > Caudata > Salamandridae > Pleurodeles > Pleurodeles waltl. The sequence goes on from NC_090450.1 coordinate 906,460,827, forward strand.
TCACAGTGAGGGTTACAAACCAACCCTTGCCTGACTATGCTAACAATGAACCTGATAATGTGCTTTCTGGTGCAGCAGGGTCCAGGCCTAAGACCCAGGAGGAAATCCACACAACATCTGCCTTTTGTGATGAACAATCAGGCAGCCCCTGCTGTTCATCCCATTCCTCCTTCCAGCCCCCACCTTATTTACCTCCAAACATCTGCTCCTACTTTATTATTCTGCCAGCTGTGCCAGTACTGATGGGTTGAGCAAAGCAATAGATACTTTAGCCCAACTAATGAATAAAGTTTGCCTCTGGCCTACCCAACATTCTGATTTTATTACACATTATGATGATATTTTATTTGTGATGACGGTGCCTTTGGTGGGCCCTTTGTCCTAATGGTGTAAGGGGGAATTGTTTAGTGATTAATTTTAAAAAGCCTCACTTGCCCAGAAACCTCCTGTCACAGGCCTCCTTCGCACTCCCCAGGGTGGCTGCATGATGATCCTGGGATTCTTTTTTAGCCAATTGTGCCCTCCCCTCTGCCCCATACCCAGGGGACTGAAGCTTTGCTCTTATTACCACCTACAGATTGATTCCAAACCGTATCTGATTTAAACCAGGGAGACTGATCAATAAGTAGAGAGGGGATAACCAGTCATATGGATGGCTCCCATTCTGATGGCCAATTGCATTTTAACCTGTCCTGGCGAATCTAGATAACAAAGGCAGTGCTTGTGCATGATATGCTGGAACAAATGAGGTTTAGCTTCCAAACTAAACGATGATGACTGGAGGAGTTACGTTAAAGCTGTAATACCAAAAAACAAGAGTGCGTGGAATTGAAATATCATTCAACTACAAGAGCAGCTTCGACATATGTGTATACATGGCACTCATATAAACGACTTAAACCTTAATAAGAGAAAAAGAACAAAAAATACATGTTAGCACGTATGGTTTGCTCAGACAGTTCTTTAGTAGTACAAAACATACTTTTTCATAGTCGAGTCATTTTTCTGTGAAATGGCTCCACCATGTTATCCACGGATCTGACAATCCGGGTCACATGCATAATGTAAAATTTATGATGGGTCACATTATAGATACAGAATTGGGTAAAGTTGAGGCAGCCCAGTAAGCAGTAATAACATAGCGGGGATGCCCAGCAACCCATTGAAGGCCACTTGCATATTAATTCAGTTGTAAATATCTAGAGGGGTGCACATCTTTTTTTTGCTTTAAGAGCCATAATGATAGCATCCTACGAGGTTATATCCACAGCTCCACCAGCACCACGCTGCTGGGTTTGTAGAACATTTTCTTCCCCCTTAACCCATTTCAGCATCTCTCAGTTCCAGACAGCTGTGGTCCCAGTGTCACTTTCCACTCCATGGCTATCTGCCTCTTGGCAAGAATCAATGGTAGGTCAGCTAGTTTATCTTCCATTTTTGGGGTTTTCACTAGCTTGTATAGCCCTAACATATTAGCTTCCAGTTCATGAGGGTAATCCCTTCCAGTTATCCCACGGATCAGTGTTCACACGGATTCCCAGAAGGCAGTGGGGAATGGACAGTGCCAAGATACCCCATGTAATGCTTACTGAGACATTAGTTTTGTGATAAGATTCTCCACATGAGCCAGTATTGATTAATTGCGTTTGGTTCCTTTTGTGCCGTTCACAAACACTATTGCTCCAAAAGTGGGAAGCACATTTATAAGATAAAGTAATACGTATAAGTATAATATTTAGTGAATAAATCACTGTAGGAGGCTGGACTGGCTTGTAGTGAGTACCAAGGGGTACTTGCACCTTGCACCAGGCCCAGTTATCCCTTATTAGTGTATAGGGTGTCTAGCAGCTTAGGCTGATAGATAATGGTAGCTTAGCAGAGCAGCTTAGGCTGAACTAGGAGACGTGTGAAGCTACTACAGTACCACTTAGTGTCATATGCACAATATCATAAGAAAACACAATACACAGTTATACTAAAAATAAAGGTACTTTATTTTTATGACAATATGCCAAAGTATCTTAGAGTGTACCCTCAGTGAGAGGATAGGAAATATACACAAGATATATATACACAATAGCAAAAATATGCAATATAGTCTTAGAAAACAGTGCAAACAATGTATAGTTACAATAGGATGCAATGGGGAAACATAGGGATAGGGGCAACACAAACCATATACTCCAAAAGTGGAATGCGAACCACGAATGGACCCCAAACCTATGTGACCTTGTAGAGGGTCGCTGGGACTATTAGAAAATAGTGAGAGTTAGAAAAATAACCCTCCCCAAGACCCTGAAAAGTGAGTGCAAAGTGCACTAAAGTTCCCCTAAGGACAAAGTAGTCGTGTTAGAGGAATAATGCAGGAAAGACACAAACCAGCAATGCAACAACTGTGGATTTCCAATCTAGGGTACCTGTGGAACAAGGGGACCAAGTCCAAAAGTCATAAGCAAGTCGGAGATGGGCAGATGCCCAGGAAATGCCAGCTGCGGGTGCAAAGAAGCTTCTACTGGACAGAAGAAGCTGAGGTTTCTGCAGGAACGAAAAGGGCTAGAGACTTCCCCTTTGGTGGACGGATCCCTCTCGCCTTGGAGAGTCGTGCAGAAGTGTTTTCCCGCCGGAAGGACGCCAACAAGCCTTGCTAGTCGCAAATCGTGCGTTTGGCGTTTTTGGACGCTGCTGGGGCCCAGGAGGGACCAGGAGGTCGCAAATTGGACCTGAAGAGAGAGGGGACGTCGAGCAAGACAAAGAGCCCTCACTGAAGCAGGTAGCACCCGGAGAAGTGCCAGAAACAGGCACTACGAGGATGCGTGAAACGGTGCTTGCCGAAGTTGCACAAAGGAGTCCCACGTCGCCGGAGACCAACTTAGAAAGTCGTGCAATGCAGGTTAGAGTGCCGTGGACCCAGGCTTGGCTGTGCACAAAGGATTTCCGCCGGAAGTGCACAGGGGCCGGAGTAGCTGCAAAGTCGCGGTTCCCAGCAATGCAGCCCAGCGAGGTGAGGCAAGGACTTACCTCCACCAAACTTGGACTGAAGAGTCACTGGACTGTGGGGGTCACTTGGACAGAGTCGCTGGATTCGAGGGACCTCGCTCGTCGTGCTGAGAGGAGACCCAAGGGACCGGTAATGCAGCTTTTTGGTGCCTGCGGTTGCAGGGGGAAGATTCCGTCGACCCACGGGAGATTTCTTCGGAGCTTCTGGTGCAGAGAGGAGGCAGGCTACCCCCACAGCATGCACAAGCAGGAAAACAGTCGAGAAGGCGGCAGGATCAGCGTTACAGAGTTGCAGTAGTCGTCTTTGCTACTATGTTGCAGGTTTGCAGGCTTCCAGCGCGGTCAGCGGTCGATTCCTTATCAGAAGGTGAAGAGAGAGATGCAGAGGAACTCGGCTGAGCTCATGCATTCGTTATCTAAAGTTTCCCCAGAGACAGAGACCCTAAATAGCCAGAAAAGAGGGTTTGGCTACCTAGGAGAGAGGAAAGGCTACTAACACCTGAAGGAGCCTATCAGCAGGAGTCTCTGACGTCACCTGGTGGCACTGGCCACTCAGAGCAGTCCAGTGTGCCAGCAGCACCTCTGTTTCCAAGATGGCAGAGGTCTGGAGCACACTGGAGGAGCTCTGGACACCTCCCAGGGGAGGTGCGGGTCAGGGGAGTGGTCACTCCCCTTTCCTTTGTCCAGTTTCGTGCCAGAGCAGGGGCTAAGGGGTCCCTGAACCGGTGTAGACTGGCTTATGCAGAATTGGGCACATCTGTGCCCAAGAAAGCATTTCCAGAGGCTGGGGGAGGCTACTCCTCCCCTGCCTTCACACCATTTTCCAAAGGGAGAGGGTGTCACACCCTCTCTCAGAGGAAGTTCTTTGTTCTGCCATCCTGGGCCAGGCCTGGCTGGACCCCAGGAGGGCAGATGCCTGTCTGAGGGGTTGGCAGCAGCAGCAGCTGCAGTGAAACCCCAGGAAGGGCAGTTTGGCAGTACCAGGGTCTGTGCTACAGACCACTGGGATCATGGGATTGTGCCAACTATGCCAGGATGGCATAGAGGGGGCAATTCCATGATCATAGACATGTTACATGGCCATATTCGGAGTTACCATTGTGAAGCTACATATAGGTAGTGACCTATATGTAGTGCACGCGTGTAATGGTGTCCCCGCACTCACAAAGTTCAGGGAATTGGCTCTGAACAATGTGGGGGCACCTTGGCTAGTGCCAGGGTGCCCTCACACTAAGTAACTTTGCACCTAACCTTTACCAGGTAAAGGTTAGACATATAGGTGACTTATAAGTTACTTAAGTGCAGTGTAAAATGGCTGTGAAATAACGTGGACGTTATTTCACTCAGGCTGCAGTGGCAGGCCTGTGTAAGAATTGTCAGAGCTCCCTATGGGTGGCAAAAGAAATGCTGCAGCCCATAGGGATCTCCTGGAACCCCAATACCCTGGGTACCTCAGTACCATATACTAGGGAATTATAAGGGTGTTCCAGTAAGCCAATGTAAATTGGTAAAATTGGTCACTAGCCTGTTAGTGACAATTTGAAGTAATGAGAGAGCATAACCACTGAGGTTCTGGTTAGCAGAGCCTCAGTGAGACAGTTAGGCACCACACAGGGAACATATACATGCACACCTATGAGCACTGGGGCCCTGTGTGACAGGGTCCCAGTGACACATACATATAGGCCACAAACCTATGAGCACTGGGGTCCTGACCAGCAGGATCCCAGTGACACATAACAAACATACTGAAAACATAGTGTTTTCACTATGAGCACTGAGGCCTGGCTATCAGGATCCCAGTGAGACAGTGAAAACAGTGACAAACACCCTGACATACACTCACAAACAGGCCAAAAGTGGGGGTAACAAGGCTAGAAAGAGGCTACCTTCTCACAATCACCACAATGGCTTGTTATTTTATAAAAACTTTTTTTATATTTATTTTTGTACTTTTACATTATCTACTAGTAGCAGTGAAAAAAGAAGCTGCAATCGTGCTAGACTTATACATCACATGATAACAGTATAGGACATGGGTCTCCAACCTTTTCTGTAGTGAGAGCTACTTCTGCTCTAGAAATGCCCTCTCGAGCTACTAGAAAATTTTATAATTGTAAAATAGTGACCACATTGTCATGTTAACATTACACTATGACCACCCTAAGCAGGATTATCATTAGTGACCATCCAATCACTTCAGGTGAAGTTACCAGCAGAAATGACAAGAATAATGGAATAGCAGCCAAAGCGTCACATGCCCCCTGACACTAAGGAAGTAACCACAGCAATAAATCCCTGCTACTCATCTTGAATTATCATTCAACTATCAACTTTAAATGGGTTTTGGAATTGCAACATTTTGTCTTTATCTGCATAAAGTTTTCTGAAATGACACCTATTGAAACACCACTTCCCATTTTGGACAAACAAACTAAATTTTCCAGAAGAAAATCTTTTTTGAAAAACATAATTTTTGACTCCAAAATATCAACATAACGGTTTTCAATTTTAGGAAATACAGATGTACAAAGACCTCATTTTCCAGATGTGGAAGGATCTCTCTTGCTTACCTTGCCCCGGAACTGTGTAATGCTTTAGCTTTAACCCTTGGGCAGAACAATAACTTGCTTAGATTTTGAGTTGTTTGCTAAAGCTATCTGTTTGCATAAGATCATTGTATTTCAGCCTGGTAGACCTCAGTGCTGGGAAGTCCTTTAGGTAGCCATACGCTCAATAAATCCTATTGAATTGAATGATTCTACTTCAAATGCTCTGGTATTACAATCATAGGCAATGGATGCTCAGCAGTAACACCAAGAATGCATGCAATGTGCCAATAATGCCCACCATTATAACAGAGCAACCAATGTGCCCAAGTTGAAACCATAATGGCAGGTTGCACAACATATCAGTTATGGGCACATAAGAGCGGTCGACATAATGTAGGGGATGGCTAACATGTCAATCATGGCTGCCAGTATGCCACAGCTATACCAAGAGTGTCCAAAATATGCCTGGGATGGCCATTATTATGCCATTACTGCTGTGAATGGACACCGTTGTGCTAGAAATGAATCCATTATGACTGGAGGCAGCTGACACTTGACTTTGACATCAGGCATAACTTCAAGGGAGCAGCACTGTTTAATAGGGAGGGACACAGTATTGCACAGGCACACACATAAATATGCACAAATGTACACAAGCGCACACAGCTGAATACACCAGCTCTGGTTCTATATACCTTGCTCTCCTCCACTCTTAGCTTGAGTATTTCTGCCTTCTTTAACACACACAGACCCTTCAAATGAGATATGGGGCTCAGCTTCTCTTCCTAAAGCTACTTCAAGGGTACTGGTGAGCTACCAGTAGCTCACAAGCTACTCGTTGGAGACCCCTGATATAGGACTTCACTTATCTAATGAAACGTCCTATTGGACATCCAATCACATAATCTAATTGTACAAAATGTGAAATGGTTAGTCCATGAAAGTGTTGAGGTTTTGGTCCCCTTGTTATTAATTTTTAGTACCATCATCAGGACAAAATGGTAGTCTCCAGGCGATTCAATTTCTCAGTGCTGAAAATGAAATATACTTCCACACATTAATAGTGGAAGCTTGGAGTCATCATAAAGTAGCGCACAGGGTTAATGGGCCTGCTCCAAAGAAAGTGTACTAGGCAAACCACAAAGTGCATGTAAGGTAAAAAATTCAAAATAACCCTGGCGATTTATGTTCTTTCTTGAGAGAGAACGTACTTTGTCTAGAGGAAGCTTGGAGTCATCAGAAAATAACGCACCGGGTTAATGTGCCTGCTGCAAAGAATGTGTATTAAACAGATCAGAGTGCACATAATGTAAAAATGATACCAGCGATCGAATTCGCGCTCCGAGCACTGTGATCGCCATGGCAGCTAGGAAGGGCAGACAAAAAAAAAGGAGTTCCCCTACGCTGAAGTATATTAGTATTCGTGCAATTATCCCTGTTACAGGGTCGGTGTTCTAGGTTGTACCCAAACCACCCCAGGGCGGGACAAACGTAAAGCATTTACCAATGACATCAAGTGATTTTTGAAAGGCAGGCCCACAAGCGATTAAAGTGATGGGTGTGAAGTGGGCATGGTTAAAAGCCCACAATACTCACAACAGGTCAAAGCGCTTGCACTCGACATAAAAACTGGCATCACAACACCATACAAAGTACTATAAGAAGAGGTAAAGTAGTAGTACATCACATATGAAAAAAGCGACGATTGCCTACAATTCTACAGCAGAGAGATAGTTTAACTAAACATCCCATACATTTGTGTGTTTTGATTTATAAACATGTTCTTCTACTCTGGCGCACCTATTCATCCCATGGAACGAGTCCTGCAGAGGTGCAGCACCAATGTCATACAATGTCACGTTTGGCCAGTGAGAGTCTGAGTGCCACCAGGGTTGTGATAGCCCATGGGCCTCCCTTAATCTATTTTCCCTAAAAGTGTCATTCTGGGGTCAACTGCATTGGTTCTGCCTACCGATTCCCAAAGAATCAAATGTATTCAGGACCAGTATTTTTATATTAGGACATAACCACACAGTGTGGTAAAACTTTTCCCAGTTCAGTTTTTCACCTAAGGCAATTGGGATCCAGACCTCGCTGCATTTTACTGAGCCTTGAGGGACTGTAGTAGATCTTATGTAGATACCTCAGCTGGATATGGTGAATTCTGTTACAGGGTGCCAATATCCTCAGAGCCATTCTACCTCCACTCATTCAGCCTCGTCTAAAGGACCAATATCCTGCCTCTATCATGCAGTGGCACCACAGGGTCAGGGGTGTTAGTTACCAACGAGCAAGAGAGTCTTATGCTATCCTTTCTCCCAATCGCTGATCTCTCCTTCCAGATCATGTCGCAGTTGTAAGTATCAGTAATTGCGTGCAGTGCATGTTATAGGACTTCACCAGGAATGGCAGAGTTTTAAAGACATCCAGCTTGACTGCGTGTTCCATCCAGAAGCCCTCCCATAGTGGTGTTTCTATTGTTTGGACCTTATCCCATTTGATCAGTCTAAGAGCTAGGTGCCAGCAGGCCAGAATCTTTGCAGTAGTCGAAGGGAGATTGGAGCGTGTTTATGTTCCGTACAGCAGGTGTAGTACTCCATGCTGTTCAGTGCACTCTAGCTCCACTGCTACCTTTGGATCATCATGGTAAAAAAAAGAGCCAGTCATTTATGGGGATCTCCACTACACCCATGCCTCTGTCGCTAAGAACATCTAGGCCCAGATTTAAGAGGGCCTTGCGCCATTCTAACAACACATTAGCATAATTTTTTTACGCTAATGTGGCGTTAGATGGCCAAAAATGACGCGCCATCTTTACAAAGTGGCGCAATGCATGCATTGAGCCACTTTGTAGCCCTTTGCTACACATTATGCCTGCGCCAGGCGTAATGTATGCAAAGGGGGCGTTCCCTCTTTAGGGGCGGGGGGGTGGAAAAATGGCACAAAGGAATGTAAGAGATTTCTTTGTGTAATTTTCTTCTGCACTTTTAAAGCCTGCTCAGATCAGGCATTAAAAGGAGGCCCCCATTGGCTACAATGGGCCTCTGGGTGCTTTGCAGGATTAGCAAAAACATTTTTGATGCTAATCCTGCAAAGCACTGAACTGGTGTCAAAACTTCTGATGCTAGTTCCCTAACTTCTGACATGGTGCGCCGTATATTTAATACAGCGCACACATGGTGCCATTAGGTGGGTGCTAAGGGGTGCCCCTTAGTGTATGAGCTGCAAGGTTGTTTGCCGGCGTATAAGAACCATAGCTTCAGCGTGCGTAGTGGCTGGAAATAGGATTGTGACAATTTGTGAGGGACGTTTTGAAGGGTATAGAGCAGTTGGAAAAGAAAGTTCATTTTAAACTGAGCTCACCTGCATGCCCAGACAATTAAAATGTTCCAGGATCCAGCTTAGTGGAGTAGATTTCTGAAGGTCGGAATGGTCTACAGGTACCAGGAAATAGGTAGTATTCATCCAATTCACAGATAAGCCAGAGGTCTCGCCATAAATTTGTAATGTGTGCATTAGTTGGGGCAATAATTGTGGGGTGAGGGGCTCTGATGTATACAAGAAAGTCCTCTCCATATAGGGAAACTGTTGACCCACATGGATGACCACGAGAATCCATGGAGCTGTGAATCCGGCGGACTCATTCTGCTAGGGGTTCAATCGTTAACTAAAATAGACTGGAAGACAGGGGGCATCTTTATCCGAATCCTTCCCAGTTAAACGAGGCAACAGACATTTTACCGTTTGCCCTGATATGTCCCCATGACTTCACATATAGTAGTGCAATGTAGCGGCAGAAAAAAAGCCGAAATTCATCCTCTCTAGTAGACGAAACATGAAGATCCAATGCACCGAATCAAATGTTGATAGAAACTAAGGCTTGCGTTTCCTGATAGCCGAGGGATCTGGACAGAATTGTGTTGAGCCACCTGAGGCAATGTATAGTGCTATGAATGCGGTAGATCAGATCTTGGATTACCAACAGTAGTCTGTTGCCCAACACTTTGGCAAGTATGCTGGCCTCTAGGTTAATTAGGGATATGGGGAGTATGTGCTGCATTCTTCAGGAAGCTTGCCTCTCTACAATATAACAGAGATGGTCACCCCAGGAAGGTCCTGTGACCGCTCCCATAGATGCAGTAAGGTGGGAGGAGTACCTCCAAAATGCCTCCAAGGGGATCCAATTTGGCTCGGCTTTTTCGGTGCGGTAGACCCACTATAGCCGCTCGTATTGGTTACTCACTGAGTGGCTTGTCCAGTCAGTCGTGGTCCACTAGAGGGAGGGTTTGGATAGGTAGGTCTTGAACATTGGGGTTCTTGTGTTGTGCAGTGGGTGGGACTTGTGCAGTATAGAGGGATTAGAAATATCTTGCTAACTGCTTGGCGATGCCCAGGGAGCCAGTAATACTTGTTCCCTCAACAGTTTTCAAGCACGGAATGAATTGCAGACCCAGATCTTTATTGGTCAGCCAGTGTAGGACTTTGCTGGCCTCATCACCCACCCTGTGTAGGCAAAATAGGGTGGAGAACGTAGCAGAGACAACAATTGTTGCTTTAGTGAAAGGCGTGTTAAGTTCAGCGATTTAGGTAAGCGATCAGCGTGAGTGTCTGTGAGTTGTGCCCCATGTCCTTGATCTGTGTTTCAAGGTTCAGCAACTCTTGTATTTTGAGTTGTTAGGCGGATTCACTTGCACTTTGTATAGCAGTGATGAAAAGCCAAAATAAATAAATAAATACGTTTCATCCCTGGCCATGTCACCAATTTGAGTAGACAAATTAGTAGATAAGATGACTTAGGTCATCCCCGTCCCCCGGTGCTCCGCGACCACCATCTGACAAGACGTAGGAGTTTTCTACACTGGTAAAAATTAAGCTATACTATGTGACATCTCATGTGAAACACTATGTCCGGACATGTATCACCTGTGCTAGGCACAAAAGTAAATACTGTCCCTCAAACTTACACCTTTTACCAACACTTCCACACCTGTGGAACCCCACTACAATGGATGTTGTAGGAAATTTCCCAACTGTACAGGGTTACAACAGAATCTTAGTGGTAGTGGACCTCTTCACAAAGCTGTTTCATTAAATTCCAGCCTGGGGCATACTGACTACTGAATATTGTTAAAGAAACTGATAGTTGAGGCCACGGGGCACCAATATTGATGATGTCAGACAGGGACACTTAGTTGCAGATTTACTACCATTTTGCATTGTGTGTGTGTCGCACAAGTGATGCAGACCAGAGCCAAATATTCATTTTGAATTTACTTCACCTCACAAAATGTATTTTGCGCTGGAAAGTTGCCTGAAATTAATGCAAAGCAGCATTTCGCACTGCTTCGCATCACTTTGCATCAAGATGCGTTCCATGGGTGGTACATAGGTGTTCACAGGCAACCACCCATCGTTTTTGATGCAGAACTCTTTCTACTAACAAAAATAGACATGATTTTTCACCAGAATATAATGCAATTGGAGGTAGGTGTAAAAAGGAGAATTGCTTTTATTCCTCCAAACTTTTCCAACCGTGTACGTGTGCTGCCCTGTACGAACACGTGCAAAGTGGGAAAAATTTTAGAGTTTGTCCAGGCACAGTATTTTGCTAGACATAACACAGATACCGTTGCTCTCTGGTACAAAGGTGTGTGCATGGTGCTAGGCAGCATGATTGTGTGCCAGGTCTATGGAGAGAGCAAGGCAGTGCCATATCTTAGTAGATATGGCGCTCTGCTGTTCTCTCACGCAACAAGGCTGGTTGCTGCGCACCTTTGTGTGACATCTTTGTACATCGTAGTTTCTGTCAAAATTGTGGAAGAATTTGTGTTTTATGCAACAAATGCAACATCTGCTCTCTTCCAAACACTATCAAGGAACTTATGATTTACGCAATGGGTAGTCTACCGACAACTTGAGCACTATCATGAACTCGAGTACTCTCTGTGTATATTTGCAGAATATTGGCAAGGGCTGGCATGATCTACTGTGGATGGTACAGTCAAACACTTGGTGCATATTGTTACTCTGCTTGCTACTTCATGGTGGAGTACTGGGGTGCAGGCTGCACGGGAGCACATTCAACAACTACTACAATTACAACCACATTTACAAGCAAGAGTTAAGGTGCACCTGGGGAAAGCAAAACAGTTGTACTCGAAATTTCTGATAACAACAAAGCTAGACCCCAGGTAAGGGATAGTGGATGGCTGTCCACAGAGCCTATAGACATTGCTATGTTTCAGGCACAGGTCGTCAATGCCTGATCACCAAACTATTAACCCTGTGGTGGTATGACTCACACTTCTGCAGAGAATGAAGGAACACCCTGTCTTTCATGTTTCCTTGCTGAAGCGGAGCAAGAGGAAAAACACTTCCTTTGTCTCCAGTGCTTCTAGATCTCCACTAGAAGTACATTCCAGAACATGTTGAACTCAAAAAGAGCACATGAATGGCCCCGAGGATCTGTCCTAAGAAGAGCTTAGAACCTTCATGTCCTTTGACCCATTCAACAGCTCCATCTCTGATATTTAGACAAGCCTGGACTGGACGATTTGTGTCTGGTGATGGGTTAGTCTTAGTCTCGACAAAACGTTTATAATGACAGTGCACACAAGAAGGACAGACATCACAAATATGCATCCTAGCTAATCCCCTCTAAGCAAATTGGACAGCATCAGGACCAACCAGTAACAAGCATAAAAAACACCTATTTCAAGAAATCTACGGATCTCAAACTATCTGGTGCCTTTGCAAGACTTTTGGCGGCCATCTTGAAATGTAACCACTTATAAGCCTCACCGTTAGACAGCTCTTTTAACAGCAAAGGTTTGTCTTTTATATGCTCAAACTTAACTGCAGCTCAACACGCTCTGGCAGTTTTTATTAGGGTCGAGCCTGCTTCGCATGCGCTTGCGCATGCGTTTCTCTTGCGAGACGCCTTAGTAGTTAGAAAAGGGCTCGGAGCCCTGTCCATGTCACGTCAGTGTCTTTCATTGGTTCATGGGCTTGCCTTTTAAAATCTGCTTGCTTTCATTAGTGGAAGTCATGTATACGTCAATCCTTTTCCGGTGGTTAGCCCTCCTCGAGCGCAGCGACCAAGTGCTGAAAACATGCGAGGCTCGCTGTTTTTTGTCCAGTTTGCGGTTTATGTTTTTTGCAGCCTGATCTCGATTGGCAGAAGTCGAGCGCTTTGCATGACATCGACCCTGTTACATAGTTAATTGCACTTTTTCCAGTTATGTAGATAATTTCACTTTTGCCAATAGGTTTCACTACGAGTGAACTGTAGCAGCGTGATCACGCTTTTTGTTTCCATTTAATGTGGCAAGAAAAAATCCGGTTGGGAGTTTACAACTGCTAATAGCTCTATCTCGGAGAAATGCGAGACCCGTTGCATTGCAAATTCTTGTTGTACTTGATGTTCTTATCGACTTGCTCTCTTTTCAGCCTTTAATCTGACCTGCAATGTAAACAGAACACAAATTTGGTGGCTGACAAATTGTACTCACAGGTGAGTTCAGTGCTGTGTCCCAAAGGGACATACACTCTGAGCACGCATATTGGACAAATAAAATACAGAGGGTGGGCTTGCACGAGACAGTACTTATGGACCTCAGTTGACACCAACTGCTTGGGTCGACTTTTGCCAGGAACTCATGAGAACAGCTGCATTCAAGAAATTAGCACTATGTAGGAGGCATATTTACAGTACGCTACACTAGTTATTCTGCTAGAAAATAATTTCTAAAATACCGTCCTACTTTAATATTTTGTGCATTAAGAACCAGAAAATGACCATGTAAGTCTAAATTTACTTATTTAACTCCACTCCGATGCACCCAAGGTACATAGGTTTCCTTTACTTAACTCCATGTATATGTTCCTCAGGTTCATATATGTGGAGCTAAGTCAAATAAACATATCTGCATCAACTTTCCTTGTTGATACTTGGTCCCATATTTATACTTATTTAGCGCCACATTTATGTCATTTTTTTACGCAAAATCGGCGCAAACTTACAAAATTCAATTGTATTTTGTAAGTTTGCGCTGCTTTTGCATCCAAAAACGACGCAAATGCGGCGCTAAAAAAGTAAAAATATGAGCCTTTGTTTTTTAATGTTTTCCCAACAATATTAAAGCAAGACAATATTTTGGAAATTCTGGCACTAGAAGATTCCCATGCAACATTTAATAAGGCCCAGTCACAGCAGTGGTGAAGAGTTCTAATGTTCCATTCCTTGGGTAATAACCTCAGTGTACATATTTAGTCACGCACATTGGGCATTTAAAAGTTAGAGCTAAGGAACAGTTTATTGCATCCCCCTTCATCATCATAGATATGCAGCTAGAGATTGATCACCAAGAGGGGATGTCAGTTTGTTATTTTGTCCAATCACCTCTCCCTCCAAGCAAACTCTGTTCGCAGCAGGGGATGATGCTGTGGTTTGAAGGTACCAGGTGTGTCAGTCTTGTTGTTATCCCAGGGTCACCAGACTTTGGTCATAGCAGGAACAGACCCAGTATCACTGCCTCCGGTTCCTTCCTATTCAACAATATATTTTCCAATCCTCTTGATCACAACCTCAGGGGATACTGTGAGCCCTTTATCACTCGTACACCTCTGCACGTGTGATTTGAATACCCTTCTGTTAATTCCAATATGAACTCCATTGGAGGGTTTCCTGATGTGACTGAGACACTTAGAGAAGCTGATTGGAGCCCCTTTCCAGAAATACACAAGGTCAAAAGCAAAGAACCATCATAATGAGCCTTAAAAGGAACATTGTTTATCTGTCCCAGTAGTACACACTTCAGTATGAGACACAAAAATGTTCATCACATTAGATAATGCACATGTACTCCTCATCAGAACCCAGGGAAACCCACAGTGTGTTTGGAGTACTAAACAACATCACAGATTATAATCATACTTTTTATACTAATCAACCTTTAGAATTTACCTTTCTGGTCAGCTATGGGACACTCACATGGGTCACCCATCTGGCAACACTGAGTATAGTATTATCAGAGAGGGATCACAAGTAGGGGCTAAGGCAGAAACAACACCAATTTGGACTTTCTAACAATCAGTCAAGTTCATATGAGAAGCGCTCCTCGAGATAAGAGACGACCTCCTACGAGCCACCTACGACATGCTAATGTTACTGCACCATGATTTCCTAGCACGCAAAACCGCTATCACCTTGTCCCTCCTGCAGGTTCTGTTCATTACTACAAGACGGCCATGCTTGTAAATAAACATAAAAAAGTGTTCAGTCGCTCCATCTTGACCTAGGTTCAGACACCTTCACGGATGTCAGGAGATTTTGTCTGTCATCCAATGCAGTTAACTCATCTCATTTAAGGTGGATAGGATACCTACTGTCCTTTGTTATGTTATTTTAACTAAACAAGCAGTTTTATTTTAGACCTTTCTAAATACCGAGGTTTATTCAGCTATAGTCTGTCTTTCAGTATTCTTATTGTTTGTATTGTTGTGCTTGGTTTCATTGATCAGGGTGGCTCTTTGCTAGAATGAAAGTTATTGGCATCTACTGGAAACACATGATTGTGAAGCTGCAACATTTTCAGCATGATTATGAATTTATTTCGGCTGTCACACATTCCACCCTTTGCTGTATGATTTGCTAATTTTGACATAAAAATAGTTTCTCTCTCAAATGGATCAAATGTTATTAAAGGGAAGGTGCCACACACGGGGCATCTCACAGCGGCACACATTGTGCAAAGGTTACTGGCCACCTTTCCACTGTTGATTGTAGAATACAGGTATTAAACGGGTACTAATGAGTTGAAACTTTTGCCTAGGTAGTATTAATGAGCCTTGTTGATCGAGTGCAAAGGACCTTTTTTCTGCAGCATGAAAAAAACTTGACATATAATTCAGACCGGGTGGAAATGGTGATTGTTTCTCTGTTTAGGAAATGTTTTGCTGCATCACAGACTCTTGTCAAAGCAGCAGTTATTTTAAGCGTACACTCATAACAGAGAGACTTCTCTTTTTCAGGACTGGTGTATTGAATCGTTCAGTACTTCTCAGTGCGACATTCCCATTATATATATATGACGTGAAATCCTGGTCCAGGGGGCGGCTGGCTTCTAGTGGAAGGGGATGCTTCTAGGAGCCATCAAGGTGAATACAGAGCAAAACAAAAACTGATGACTAGTTCTGGAATTCGCAAAGTAAAAGAGATAATCGTGTTATTACATGAGTTTAACACAATCAGGTGTGTTTTCATGCGAGGGCATCGTTAAATATTTTACTCAGATGATTTTATTCTGTCAAAGAACAATACTATTAAAAAGGTGTTCTTGTGCTTCCAAATAATGGAAAATCATTATTGTTTGGTGATTAACATGTTCAACAAGAGCTGGTTAATATGTATACCGTTCTTTCTTAACAATACACTGTATTTTGCATTTTAATGGGATCTCTTTTGCAGCAGTACGTGTTAATATCACTATCTGAGCTAACGCTGCAACAGAATATGTTCGGTAAGGAATTGTGGACTATTGATGCTTCTACTGCCTTCATGTTCTGATGGTTCAAACCAAGTTGACGTTTATGTCTGTGGCTCTCACTTTGAACCTCTTTGATCCAGGAACATGGCATATTCTAGTCCATGGGTTTGGTTGTGGTGCTTGTCCTGAGTATTAGTTCTGCTATGGGTTGGTGGTAGTAGGTAGTTTACCCCGGCACTCATTCATGTGCACCAGAACTTATTTCTCATGATCGGTCTTTGAGCAAGAAAGAGAAAGGCAGAAAAGACAGGAACAGAAAGATAGGAAAGAAGTGACAAATGGGTCACACAGGGATAAAAATGAACATGCAAACGTGAGTTAAAGAGGAAGGAAGTTTAACGTTCTGGAAGAAAGAGGCATGAGGTGGAATCAAAACTCAGTAACCTTGGTATTTTGCAACCTTTCATTCAGAAACGTTGGACATTTGGGGGAGCAGATTCAGAGCGTCGCAGGTGTTGAGGGTGCTCTATACATAAACTGCTCTCCACCTAAACTTGTGGCTTACCCAGAGTTCTCAGCTTCTTTTTTGCATATATATTCGCACACATACACATATGTAGATATATTCTTATTACCACTTACTGACAGTCTCCAGTAGTTAATTATAGTTAGGACCTAGTTTCATAGAAAAAGTGTTTTTTTACTTGTTATTATCTTTGGCGCCATTTGACAAATCTTCACAAAACTTTCTGAAAAAAGTGTCAAGTTGGGTCTTGTTGCACATGGAAAGTTTCGGGATGATCCATCAAGCGGGAGCTGAGAAAAAGTGGGAGTCAACAAAAGTGTGTTTACCATGTTAATTCCCATAGACTCTTTAGACAAGCCTGCAGCCCAAACCACTGGAAATAATTACACCAAATGTGGCAAAAAAGTAGCCTTTGGTCCTCAGATCGCCTTTTTCATTTGGTGTAAATCTGTTCAGTAGTTTTTGTGAGAAATGAAAGGGAAAATAAATATGCAAATCGAGGGCCACGGATCCAGGCAGATCTGCTGCTGAGATCTGATTGGCTGCCAATCACCTCCCTGGGGCAAAATAGAAAACATGGAGCAAGTTGCGGCCCCCCCTCCTGGAGCCATACATGGCCCTGGGGACCGCCATCCCCCAGTGCCGGCTCCTGCTACCTCCCGAGGTGCGGACCCTCGGGAGGTAGCTGTGTGCTTTGCTTAGCAGGAGCTAACAGCTCCCACAAAGCAAACACTCCGCTTCAGCAAGCAGGAGCTTTAAAAGTGCTCCCGCTTGCTGAAAGCAGAGTTTTCAGCTGCAGACATGCAGGCAGGGAAAGAGATGAAAACATCGCTCCTGCATTCAGGGAGCTGCTATTTGCAGGAGCAAAGCCATCTCCCGCAGGAGAGGAGAGCCAGCTGCTACTGCGGGGACCTTGATGCCCCCAAGATCCCCATAGGTTTTAATGGGTGCAGGGGGCATCCTGGAATATACATCCAGGCCCTAGGGGATGGGGTCCCTGAGCCCAAAATCGTCCTAGGGAGTGGGGCCCCTCCCTTTTGAAAAAAAGTATTTGGCCCGGGGAGGGGGTAGTCCCCGGGGCCCAGGGGGTTCTGTGCGCCCCCCCAACATGCTTCTAAAATGTAGCCCCGGAGGGGTGGTGGTCCCAGAAGGATTGTGGGACCCACCCATATATTTTTTAAATGTTGTCTTGGGCAGGTGGTGGTCCGTGGGGGAAGGGGGGTCTGTGCAGCTCCTTAAAGTTTTTTTTGTATGTAGCCCTGGGCAAGTGGTGGTTCCCGGGGAACGGGTGTCCATCTAGCCCCCCCCATATTTTTTTAATGTTGTCCCAGGGATGTGGTGGTCCCCGGGACCAGGGGGGTTTGCACCCCACCCCCCCTATGTTTTCTTATGATATACCCCCTGGGAGGTGGTGGTCCCCGGGTCCTGGGAGGCACATGCGGCCCCCTACATTTAAGCTCTAAGTCTCCATTAATCATGTGTGGCACTGGGTTTGGAGCTTAAAGGGGAGTGACTGCAGGGCCTGGCCAAAAGCTGTGCATTGTCCGGAGTTGGTATGGTTATAGGGGGTGGCCACAGGTCAGGCCCTGCGGCCAACCCCCACCGTGCATGGCTAAAGCCGTGGGTGGTGTGGGGATGGATGATTATAGGGGGTAGGCCACAGCCGTGCACACGCAGTGTTTGGTGGTTATAGGGGTTATGCTGCAGGCTAAGGCAAGCAGACCCTGTGGCCAAACTGTGGTGGTTGGATTAAATTATAGTAATTAAAAGTATGTTACTCAGAAAAAAAAACTGTGGTGGTTAGAATAAACTATAGTAACTAAAATGACTTTACGTTAAAAAAAACATAGATATTCACTGAAAAAAACAAAGGTTACAGGGATGTTATAGTAAGGCTTACATTTTAAAAGCACAAAACTATAGAAATTTAGCTGTTAGAGTTATTTCAAATAACTATATTTCGTGCCCTGATGAAACTAAAACATAGGACTGGTAAATTAGAACAAATGTTACAGCATGCATGACATCTTTTATAACACCATAGATAATGTCAATGGAATATTTGCAGTAAAGTTCTTGAGGAGAAAACTGTGCATGGCGGGGGCGCAAGTTATAGTTACACTAGGGCATGAGTTATAGCTACTTGAAAAACCTCTAACTATAACAGCTGAATTTCTATGTTTTGTACGTTTAAAATGTGAGCCTAATTCTAATGTCCCTGTAACCTTTGGTCTTTTAAGCGAATAGATATATATATGTATATTACTCAATAATGGTTTCCTTATAACTTCTGAGCCATTTGATGAATCTTCACAAACCTTTCCCCAAAAAAGTCTCATCCCCTCAACCCTTTCCTGGAAAATTTCAAGATGAACCTTCAAGTGGGGGCTGAGAAAAAAAGGGGGGTTCTTATAACACTCATTTATTACTCACTGCTCCTTGTAAGGATGCCCTATAATGACCTTCTAGGGCTTTACAACATATAATTTCAAGTCGTGGTGTCCTTGAAAAGGGCAGGGAGACCGCCAAGCATTTTTCAATGTTGGGGGGAGCTGCAGCCTCCTAGCAACATTAAAAAAACAGTATGTCTCCTGTGTCATTAACCCCTTAGTTGCCAGGACTTTTCCCCTCCTGTGCCGAGCCTTTTTTTGGCTATTTGGGGCAGTTCGCGCTTAGGCCCTCATACCTTTTTCTCCACATAAGCTACCCATGCCAAATTTGTGTCCTTTTTTCCAATATCCTAGGGATTCTAGAGGTACCCAGACTTTGTGGGTTCTCCTGAAGGAGACCAAGAAATTAGCCAAAATACAGTGAATATTTCTTTTTTTTTTTTTAAATGGGAAAAAGGGTTACAGAAGAAGGCTCGTGTTTTTTTCCCTAAAAATTGTATTAACAAAGTGTTTGTAGTGGTAAAGTCACCATCTTCCCAGCTTTCAGGAACACGCAGACTTGAATTAGAAAACCCAATTTTTCAACACAATTTTGACATTTTACTGAGGAATACCCCATTCTTACTATTTTTTGTGCTTTCGGCCTCCTTCCAGTTAGTGACAGAAATGGGTGAGAAACCAATACTGGATCCCAGAAAGCTAAACATTTCGGAAAAGTAGACAAAATTCTGAATTCAGCAAAGGGTCATTTGTGTAGATCCTACAAGTGTTTCTTACAGCAAATAACAGCTTAAATAAAAGAATATTGAAATTGAGGTGAAAAAAAACAGCTATTTTTCTCCATGTTTTACTCTGTAACTTTTTCCTGAAATGTCAGATTTTTTAAAGCAATATACCGGTACGTCAGCTGGATTGCGGGGATATATAGGGCTTGTAGGTTCATCAAGAACTCTAGGTACCCAGAGCCAATAAATGAGCTGCACCTTGCAATGGGTTTTCATTCAATACTGGGTATACAGCAATTCATTTGCTGAAATATAAAAAGTGAAAAATAGGTATCAAGAAAACCTTTGTATTTCCAAAGCATTTCCAAAGTATTGAGAAGCAGTGGTTATTTGCACATCTCTGAATTCCTGGGTGCCCATACCAGCATGTGAATTACAGGGCATTTCTTAAATAGATGTCTTTTTTACACACTGTCTTACGTTTGGAAGGGAAAATGTAGAGAAAGACAAGGGGCAATAACACTTGTTTAGTTATTCTGTGTTCCCCCAAGTCTCCCGATAAAAATGGTACCTCACTTGCATTGGTAGGCAAAGCGCCCGCGACAGGAAATGCTGCAAAACACAAATTGGACACATCACATTTTCACAAAGAAAACAGAGCTGTTTTTTGCAAAGTGCCTAGCTGTGGATTTTGGCCTCTAGCTCAGCCGGCACCTAGGGAAACCTAGCAAACCTGTGCATTTTTGAAAACTAGACACCTAGGGGAATCCAAGATGGGGTGACTTAAGGGGCTCTGCCCAGGTTCTGTTACCCAGAATCCTTTGCAAACCTCAAAATGTGGCCCCAAAACACTTTTTCCTCTCATTTCGGTGACAGAAAGTTCTGGAATCTGTTTTTTTACCTGTTTTTGCGCGGGGGCACCTGCGTTTTTGGTCCTGGGGTCAGCAGCCATCTAGGGAAACCTACCAAATCGAGACTTTTCTAAAAACTAGACACCTGAGGGAGTCCAGGGAGGTGTGACTTGCGTGATTAGCCCAATGTTTTCTTACCCAGAATCCTCAGCAAACCTCAAATTTACCTAAAAAAAATCAAATTTTTCCCACATTTCTGTGTGGGATCACTGCACCTGGACAAATGTCATACCACCCAACGTTCCCCGCAGTCTCCCGGTAAAAATGATACCTCATTTGTGTAGGTGGGCCAAGTGATTGTGACAGGGAAGAGCCAAAAAACATGTTGAAATTGAGGGGGAACCAAAGCGGGTCCAAAAGGGCAGTTTGGAAAAAAACATTTTTAGGCTGACAAGTGCAGCAGAATTTTTTATCTGTGTAGATGAGACAATGCTGGGTGGTAGGAATTTTGTGGATTCCTGCAGATTCCGGAAGGTCCCATCACAAAAACGTGGGAAAAATGTGTGATTTCCAGCAAAGTTGGAGGTTTCCAGGGCATTGTGGATAAGAAAATGGTGCAGGTGCATGTGAAATCACCCAGATGTTTAGTTTTCAGATGTGTCTTGTGGATTTTTCTACATGGCAGCGTCCCAAAGTCCATAAAGTGCAGCCCTCACCATTCCAAATGGGACGATTTGGAGAGTTAGCCAAGCTCTCATGTCCCAAATGTAAAACCAAAACCCAGAATAATCAAATGTCTTCTTGCTTGCTGTGGGATAAGATGTTTTAGAGTGCGGGGAAGAGCTGAAAGACAGTTACCCCTTTCAGTTGGGGTGGGGGCATAACCAGGCCCATACTGGTTGGTAGCCACCACCCAACTGTTTTTTAAATTCTTTTTTTATTCCCTGGCATCTAGTAAACTTTCTGCCCCCCAGGGTGTGGATCAGGGGTAATTGCCCCATCTGCCCACTGGTGGGCAGAACAACTTTGGCTCCATTTATTTGGGGTGGGGGTATGGCCATACCCCCACCGTCTTATGTTGGAGAAAAAAAACTTCCCTGGTGTCTGGTGGGCTTTCTGCCTCCCCCCCTTTGGGGGTAGATGGGCCTTCCAAAAATAGGCCAATCTGCCCCCCCAGGAGGAGCAGATATGGCCAACAGTAATGTGTCCCCATGGGGAGCAACCCTTACCCAAGGGGCTGCCCTCCTAAAGGAAACACACACATACACACACCAATCCCTGGTGCCTAAGTGGTCGCTCCCCACCTCTAAAGAACAATAAAAAAATACCCAAATAAAATGCTCCCTGGCGCCTAGAGGTTTCTGCCTCCCCTGGGGGCAGACCGGCCTAATAACAATAGGCCAATCTGCACCCAGGGGGGGCAGAAATGGCCTAAAATAATTTCCCCCCCCAGGGAGCGAACCTTGCCTAAAGGGTCACTCCCTACCTCCAAAAAACAAAACAAAAATAAAGAACCCTGGCGCCTTGCGTGAAATTGGCGCAAAAAGAATTCCTCGCTGCCTAGTGGTTTCTGCCCCCCTTGGAGGCAGATTGGCCTAATAAAAAGCGTCCGATCTGCCCCCAAGGGGGGGCAGAAATGGTCTAAATACAACTTGCCCCCCAGGGGAGCAACCCTTGCCTAAGGGTCCCTTGCCATGTCACCAATTTGAGCAGACAAATGAGTAGATAAGATGATTTAGGTCATCCCCGTCCCCCGATGCTCCACGACCACCATCTGACAAGACGTAGGAGTTTTGTACACTGGGAAAAATGAAGCAATACTATGTGACATCTCATCTGAAACACTATGTCCGGAAATGCATCACCTGTGCTAGGCACAAAAGTAAATACTGTCCCTCACACTTACACCTTTTGCCAACACTTCCAAACCTGTGGAACCCCACTACAATGGATGTTGTAGGAAATGTCCCAACTGTACAGGGTTAAAACAGAATCTTAGTGGTAGTGGACCTATTCACAAAGCTGTTTCATTAAATTCCAGCCTGGGGCATACTGACTACTGAATATTGTTTAAGGAACTGATAGTTGTGGCCACTGGGCACCAATGTTGATGATGTCAGACCGGGTCACTTAGTTGCAGATTTACTACCATTTTGCATCGTGTGGATGTCGCACAAGTAATGTAGATCAGAGCAAAATATTTATTTTGAATTTACTTTACATCACAAAATGTATTTTGCGCTGGAAAGTAGCCTGAAATTTATGCAAAGCAGCATTTTGCGCTGCTTCGCATCACTTTGCATCAAGATGCGTTCCATGGGTGGTACATGGGTGTTCCCAGGCAACCACCCATAGTTTTTGATGCAGAACTCTTTCTACTAACAAAAGTAGACATAATTTGCACAAGAATATAATGCAATTGGAGGTAGGTGTAAAAAGGAGAAATTATTTTATTCCTCCAAACTTTTCCAACCGTGCACGTTTGCTGCCCTGTACGAACATATGCAAAGTGGGAATTTTTTTGTTTAACAGTTTGTCCAGGCACAGTATTTTGCTAGACATAACAGAGATACCTTTGCCCTGTGGTGCAAAGGTGTGTGCATGGCGCTAGGCAGCCTGATTGTGTGCCAGGTCTATGGAGAGAGCAAGGCAGTGCCATATCTTAGTAGATATGGCGCTCTGCTGCTCTCTCACTCAACAAGGCTGGTTGCTGCGCAACTTTGTGTGACATCTTTGTACATCGTGGTTTCTATATAAATTGTTTCAGAATTTCTGTTTTATGCAACAAATGCAATATCTGCTCTCTTCCAAACACTATCAAGGGACTTATGATTTACGCAATGGGTAGTCTACCGTCAACTTGAGCACTATCATGAACTCGAGTACTCTCTGTGTATATTTGCAGAATATTGGCAAGGGCTGGCATGATCTACTGTGGATGGTACAGTCACACACTTGGTGCATATTGTTACTCTGCTTGCTACTTCATGGTGGAGTACTGGGGTGCAGGCTGCACGGGAGCACATTCAACAACTACTACAATTACAACCACATTTACAAGCAAGAGTTAAGGTGCACCTGGGGAAAGCGAGACAGTTGTACTCGAAATTTCTGATAGCAACAAAGCTAGACCTCAGGTAAGGGATAGTGGATGGCTGTCCAGAGAACCTAAAGACATTGCTATGTTTCAGGCACAGGTCGTCAATGCCTGATCACCAAACTATTAACCCTGTGGTGGTATGACTCACACTTCTGCAGAGAATGAAGGAACATCCTGTCTTTCATTTTTCCTTGCTGAAGCAGAGCAAGAGGAAAAACACTTCCTTTGTCTCCAGTGCTTCTAGATCTCCCCTAGAAGTACGTTCCAGAACATGTTGAACTCAAGAAGAGCACACGAATGGCCCCGAGGATCTGCCCTGAGAAGAACTTAGAACCTTCATGTCCTTTGACCCATTCAACAGCTCCATCGCTGATATTTAGACAAGCCTGCACTGGACGATTTGTGTCTGGTGATGGGTTAGTCTTAGTCTCGACAAAACGTTTATAATGACAGTGCACACAAGAAGTACAGACATCACAAATATGCATCCTAGCTAATCCCCTCTAAGCAAATTGGACAGCATCAGGACCAACCAGTAACAAGCAGAAAAAACACATATTTCAGGAAACCTACGGATCTCAAACAATATGGTGCCTTTGCAAGACTTTTGGCGTCCATTATGAAATGTAACCACTTATAAGCCTCACCGTTAGACAGCTCCTTTAACAGCAAAGGTTTGTCTTTTATATGCTCAAACTTAACTGCAGCTCAACAGGCTCTGGCAGCTTTTATTAGGGTCGAGCCTGCGTCGCATGCGCTTGCGCATGCATATCTCTTGCGAGACGCCTTAGTAGTTAGAAAAGGGCTCGGAGCCCTGTCCATGTCATGTCAGTGTCTTTCATTGGTTCGTGGGCTTGCCTTTTAAAATCTGCTTGCTTTTATTATTGGAAGTCATGTACACGTCATGCCTTTTCCAGTGGTTAGCCCTCCTCGAGCGCAGCGACCAAGTACTGAAAACATGCGAGGCTCGCTGTTTTCCGTCCAGTTTGTGGACTACTTTTTATGCTTTTTCGCAGCCCGATCTCGATTGGCAGAAGTCAAGCGCTTTCCATGACATCGACCCTGTTACATAATTAATTGCACTTTTTCCAGTTATGTAGATAATTTAACTTTTGCCAATAGGTTTCCCTATGAGTGAACTGTAGCAGCGCAATCACGCTTTTTGTTTCCATTCAATGTGGCAAGAAAAATCCGGTTGGGAGTTTACAACTGCTAATAGCTTTAACTCAGAGAAATGCGAGACCCGTTGCATTGCAAATGCTTGTTGTACTTGATGTTCTTAGAGGCTTGCTCTCTTTTCAGCCTTTAACCTGACCTGCAATATAAACAGAACACAAATTTGGTGGCTGACAAATTGTACTCACAGGTGCGTTCAGTGCTGTGTCCCAGAGGGACATACACTCTGAGCAGCAAGATATTGGACAAATAAAATACAGAGGGTGGGCTTGCACGAGACAGTACTTATGGACCTCCGTTGACACCAACTGCTTGGGTCGACTTTTGGCAGGAACTCATGAGAACAGCTGCATTCAGGAAATTAGCACTATGTTGGAGGCATATTTACAGTATGCTACACTAGTTATTCTGCTAGAATATAATTTCTAAAATACCGTCCTGCTTTAATATTTTGTGCATTAAGAACCAGAAAATGACCAGATAAGTCTAAATTTACTTATTTAACTCCACTCCGATGCACCCAAGGTACATAGGCTTCCTTTACTTAACTCCATGTATATGTTCCTCAGGTTCATATATGTGGAGCTAAGTCAAATAAACATATCTGCATCAACTTTCCTTGTTGATACTTGGGCCCGTTTTTATACTTATTTAGCACTGCATTTATGTTGTTTTTTTTTACGTAAAATCAGCGCAAACTTACAAAATGCAATTGTATTTTGTAAGTTTGCACTGCTTTTGCATCAAAAAACGACGCAAATGCAGCGCTAAAAAAGTATAAATATGAACCTTTGTTTTTTAATGTTTTCCCAACAATATTAAAGCAGGACAATATTTTGGAAATTCTGGCACAAGAAGATTCCCATGCAACATTCAATAAGGCCCAGTCACAGCAGTGGTGAAGAGTTCTAATGTTCCATTCCTTGGGTAATAACCTCAGTGTACATATTTAGTCACGCACATTGGGCATTTAAAAGTTAGAGCTAAGGAACAGTTTATTGCATCCCCCTTCATCATCATAGATATGCAGCTAGAGATTGATCACCAAGAGGGGATGTCAGTTTGTTATTTTGTCCAATCACCTCTCCCTCCAAGCAAACTCTGTTCGCAGCAGGGGATGATGCTGTGGTTTGAAGGTACCAGGTGTGTCAGTCTTGTTGTTATCCCAGGGTCACCAGACTTTGGTCATAGCAGGAACAGACCCAGTATCACTGCCTCCGGTTCCTTCCTATTCAACAATATATTTTCCAATCCTCTTGATCACAACCTCAGGGGATACTGTGAGCCCTTCATCACTCGTACACCTCTGCACGTGTGATTTGAATACCCTTCTGTTAATTCCAATATGAACTCCATTGGAGGGTTTCCTGATGTGACTGAGACACTTAGAGAAGCTGATTGGAGCCCCTTTCCAGAAATACACAAGGTCAAAAGCAAAGAACCATCATAATGAGCCTTAAAAGGAACATTGTTTATCTGTCCCAGTAGTACACACTTCAGTATGAGACACAAAAATGTTCATCACATTAGGTAATGCACATGTACTCCTCATCAGAACCCAGGGAAATCCACAGTGTGTTTGGAGTACTAAACAACATCACAGATTATAATCATACTTTTTATACTAATCAACCTTTAGAATTTACCTATCTGGTCAGCTATGGGACACTCACATGGGTCACCCATCTGGCAACACTGAGTATAGTATTATCAGAGAGGGATCACAAGTAGGGGCTAAGGCAGAAACAACACCAATATGGACTTTCTAACAATCAGTCAAGTTCATATGAGAAGCGCTCCTCGAGATAAGAGACGACCTCCTACGAGCCACCTACGACATGCTAATGTTACTGCACCATGATTTCCTAGCACGCAAAACCGCTATCACCTTGTCCCTCCTGCAGGTTCTGTTCATTACTACAAGACGGCCATGCTTGTAAATAAACATAAAAAAGTGTTCAGTCGCTCCATCTTGACCTAGGTTCAGACACCTTCACGGATGTCAGGAGATTTTGTCTGTCATCCAATGCAGCACCTCATCTCATTTAAGGTGGATAGGATACCTACTGTCCTTTGTTATGTTATTTTAACTAAACAAGCAGTTTTATTTTAGACCTTTCTAAATACCGAGGTTTATTCAGCTATAGTCTGTCTTTCAGTATTCTTATTGTTTGTATTGTTGTGCTTGGTTTCATTGATCAGGGTGGCTCTTTGCTAGAATGAAAGTTATTGGCATCTACTGGAAACACATGATTGTGAAGCTGCAACATTTTCAGCATGATTATGAATTTATTTCGGCTGTCACACATTCCACCCTTTGATGTATGATTTGCTAATTTCGACAAAAAATAGTTACTTTCTCAAATGGATCAAATGTTATTAAAGGGAAGGTGCCACACACGGGGCATCTCACAGCGGCACACATTGTGCAAAGGTTACTGGCCACCTTTCCACTGTTGATTGTAGAATACAGGTATTAAACGGGTACTAATGAGTTGAAACCTTTGCCTAGGTAGTATTAATGAGCATTGTTGATCGAGTGCAAAGGACCTTTTTTCTGCAGCATGAAAAAAACTTGACATATAATTCAGACCGGGTGGAAATGGTGATTGTTTCTCTGTTTAGGAAATGTTTTGCTGCATCACAGACCCTTTTGTCAAAACAGCAGTTATTTTAAGCGTACACTCATAACAGAGAGACTTCTCTTTTTCAGGACTGGTGTATTGAATCGTTCAGTACTTCTCAGTGCGACATTCCCATTATATATATATGACGTGAAATCCTGGTCCAGGGGGCGGCTGGCTTCTAGTGGAAGGGGATGCTTCTAGGAGCCATCAAGGTGAACACAGAGCAAAACAAAAACTGATGACTAGTTCTGGAATTCGCAAAGTAAAAGAGATAATCGTGTTAATACATGAGTTTAACACAATCAGGTGTGTTTTCATGCGAGGGCATCGTTAAATATTTTACTCAGATGATTTAATTCTGTCAAAGAACAATACTATTAAAAAGGTGTTCTTGTGCTTCCAAATAATGGAAAATCATTATTGTTTGGTGATTAACATGTTCAACAAGAGCTGGTTAATATATATACAGTTCTTTCTTAACAATACACTGTATTTTGCATTTTAATGGGATCTCTTTTGCAGCAGTACGTGTTAATATCACTATAGTGAGCTAACACTGCAACAAAATATGTTCGGCAAGGTATTGTGGACTATTGATGCTTTTACTGCCTTCATGTTCTGATGGTTCAAACCAAGTTGACGTTTATGTCTGTGGCTCTCACTTTGACCCTCTTTGATCCAGGAACATGGCATATTCTAGTCCATGGGTTTGGCTGTGGTGCTTGCCCTGAGTGTTAGTTCTGCTTTTGTGTTGGTGGTTGTAGGTAGTTTACCCCGGCACTCATTCATGTGCACCAGAACTTATTTTTCATGATCGGTCTTTGAGCAAGAAAGAAAGGCAGAAAAGACAGGAAGACGTGAGTTAAAGAGGAAGGAAGTGTAATGTTCTGGAAGAAAGAGGCATGAGGTGGAATCAAAACTCAGCAACCTTGGTATTTTGCAACCTTTCATTCAGAAACGTTGGACATTTGGTGGAGCAGATTTAGAGCGTCGCAGGTGTTGAGGGTGCTCTATACGTAAACTGCTCTCCACCTAAACTTGTGGCCTACCCAGAGTTCTCAGCTTCTTTTTTGCATATATATTCACACACACAACACACACAACACATATGTAGATATATTCTTATTACCACTTACTGACAGTCTCCAGTAGTTAATTATAGCTAGGACCGAGTTTCATAGAAAAAGTGTTTTTTGACTTGTCATTATCTTTGGCACCATTTGATAAATCTTCACGAAACTTTCCGAAAAAAGTGTCAAGTTGGGTCTTATTGCACATGGAAAGTTTCGGGATGATCCGTCAAGGGGGGCTGAGAAAAAGTGGGAGTCAACAAAAGTGTGCTTACCATGTTAATTCCCATAGACTCTTTATACAAGCCTGCAGCCCGAACCACTGGACAGAAATACACCAAATGTGGCAAAAAAGTAGCCTTTGGTCCTCAGATCGCCCTTTTTATTTGGTGTAAATCTGTTCAGTAGTTTTGAGATATGAAAGGGAAAAGAAATATGTATATCGAGGGCCACGGATCCAGGGAGGTCTGCTGCTGAGATCTGATTGACTGCCAATCACCTCCCTGGGACAAAATAGAAAACATGGAGCAAGTTGCGGTCCCCCTACTGGAGCCATACATGGCCCCGGGGACCGCCATCCCCCAGTGCTGGCTCCCGCCACCTCTCGAGGTGCCGACCCTTGGGAGGTAGTTGTGTGCTTTGCTTGACAGGAGCTAACAGCTCCCACAAAGCAAAAGCAAACACTTTGCTTCAGTAAGCAGGAGCTTTAAAAGTTCTCCCGCTTGCTGAAAGCAGAGTTTTCCGCTGCAGACATGCAGGCAGGGAAAGAGATGAAAACATTGCAGCTCCCTGCATGCAGGAGCAAAGCCATCTCCCGCAGGAGAGGGGAGCCAGCTGCTACTGCGGGGACCTTGAGGCCCCCACGATCCCCATAGGTTTTAATGGGTGCCAGGGGCACCCTGGAATATACAGCCGGGCCCTAGGGGATGGGGTCCCTGGGCCCAAATTCGGCCTAGGGAGTGGGGCTCCTCCCTTTTGAAAAAAAGTATTTGGCCTGGGGAGGTGGTAGTCCCCGGGGTCCGGGGGGTTCTGTGCACCCCCCAACATACTTCCAAAATGTAGCCCCGGAGGGGTGGTGGTCCCAGAAGGATTGTGGGGCCCACCCATATATTTTTTAAATGTTGTCTTGGGGAGGTGGTGGTCCCTGGGGCAGGGGGGGTCTGTGCAGCTCCTTAATGTTTTTTTATTATGTAGCCCTGGGCAAGTGGTGGTTCCTGGGGAACGGGTGTCCATCTAGCCCCCTCCCCATATTTTTTTAATGTTGTCCCAGGGACGTCGTGGTCCCTGGGACCAGGGGGGTCTGCACACCCCACACCCCCATGTTTTCTTAAGATATACCCCCTGGGAGGTGGTGGTCCCAGGGGGTACATGGGCCCCCCTAAATATATATATATATATATAATGTTTTCTCCTTTAAGCTCTAAGTCTCCATTAATCATGTGTGGCACTGGGTTTGGAGCTTAAAGGGGGTGACTGCAGGGCCTGGCCAAAAGCCGTGCACGGTCTGGGGTTGGTATGGTTATAGGGGGTGGCCACAGGCCAGGCCCTGCGGCCAACCCCGCTGTGCGTGGCTAAAGCCGTGGGTGATGTGGGGTTGGATGACTATGGGGCGGTAGGCCACAGCCCTGCACGCGCAGTGTTTGGTGGTTATAGGGGTTATGCTGCAGGCCAAGGCAACCAGACCCTGTGGCCAAACTGGTGGTTGGATTAAATTATAGTAATTAAAATTATGTTACTCAGAAAAAAACTATGGTGGTTGGATTAAACTATAGTAACTAAAATGACTTTACGTTAAAAAAAAAACATAGATATTCACTGAAAAAAACAAAGGGGACAGGGACGCTATAGTTAGGAAATAGTATTTAAAAAAACATAAGTTCACTTACAAAACAAAGGTTACAGGAACGTTATAGTTAGGCTTACATTTTAAACACACAAAACTATAGAAATGTAGCTCTTAGAGTTATTTCAAATAACTATATTTTGTGCCCTAATGAAACTAAAACACAAGACTGGTAAATTAAAACAAATGTTACAGCGTGCATGACATCTTTTTTTTTTTAAATATCTTTTATTAATTTTCCAAACAATCATTAACTCTTCCACTTGTACTATGTGAAATATACTCCAGCTTCCCTCTCCACCCATCCAGCAACCAGTTACATTCTTTCTGATTTATAAAATGAATACTGTACAGTAACCCAATCTCTCTTGGGGCCATTAACTCCTTTACCGTATGTATTAAGAGGCTTCGTCTGAGCTTACATCAGATATTTTTTGTGAGTCTTCTGATTCTGGTTCATCTGGGTATTTGAGTTCATCTATCATTGTGTCCCATTGGCTTGCAGTGTCTCTGGATCCCCTTCCTTGGGTAGCATCTCCATGTAAAATACGTCCCTCCACTTCCGCCCACTTTAACAATGCACTCAACCATCTTTGAAATTGATGTCCTTCAGCTGCTTTCCAGTGGCTTGTAATTTCTCTTTTAGCTAGAAGTAGTGCTAAATCAATACATTTATTAGTAGGTTTTTTGGTAGCAGGGCGGGGGAAGTCCCCTAGTAAGGCGGTCATCGGGGAAGGCTGAAGTTTACGATCCGTGATCGTTTCCAAAAGTTTAAATACTTCCATCCAGTATGATACTACCTGCTGGCAGTTCCAAAGCATATGTTCTAGGCCTGCTTCTGTTTCTGTGCATCTGGGGCAACCACTTCCACTAGAGGTGTACATCTTTGCAAGTCTACGGGGGTAAGGTAAGCTCTATGGTAAATCTAAATATTCATTAGCTTAAAGCGAGCATTCCTTGTTACAGTGTATATATGTGATGTGATTCTATCCCATTGTTACACTTCTATCGTGGTCTCCAGTTCCGATTGCCATTTCAGTCTAAGGTTATCTAGTGGAGTGAGGGTGTCTTTGTGTAGTGCTTTGTAGAGTATAGAAACCAACCCTCTAACTCCCCCTTGGGTACAAATAACTCTGCAGCCCTCGTGTATAGGCGGTTCTTGTAATCCCATTTTCCAAGTTCTCTGGATAATCCTAGTTATTGCAGAATGTATTATGAATGTCCCTGGTGGAATCTCAAAGCGCGCTTGTAATTCTGGAAAGGTCCTAAGTTGCCCATTATTATATAAGTCTCCCAGTGTGGTAATATTATATTCGACTAGTTTATTTAGACCGGTTAAAGCCTGTCTTCCTATCAGATTCAATAGGCCCATTACTGGTATGTCTGGAGCATATGGGGCGCGCAAGTGCAAACATCTAAGAGTTCTCTCCCAAGCGAATTTAACCGCTTGCCAATCCTTGAGTAGTGATAGTTTTTTCCCTCTTGGGGATAGCAGTACTCCCAACAAAGTATGGGAAAGTGACTTGGAGCTGTTCTGTAGTTCCAGGATTGTTGAATCTTCATTTAGGAATCTTGCCAACCATTGTAGTTGGCCCACCCAGTAGTAGGTTTCCATATCAGGGGCTGCAAGCCCTCCTTCCAGAGTAGGCCTCTTAAGCGTGTTAAGAGCTAGTCTGTGTCTACCTGCTCCCCATATGAAGTTAGACATGATAGAGTTCAAGTCATTAAATACTGATTTAGGTATGATCAGGGGTATGGCGGAGAAAAAATACAGAAATCTTGGGAGCACTATCATTTTTAGTATTGCTACTCTTCCCATAACCGCCAGGGGTAGCGTCCTTCAAAACTGTATATCGGTTTTACGTTTCCTGATTGCAGTGTGTATATTTCCGTCTAATAGATCTGTGGGTTTATGATAAATGTTAACGCCTAAATAGCGAAATGTGGTAGGTGTCCAGAGGAGACATCTGGTATCGGTCATTTTTTGGACTCCCTCTGTTAACGGGAATATTGATGATTTCCTCCAGTTTATCTTAAGGCCTGAGGCTTCGCCGAAGCTTTCCAACATGGACATAGCTCCGGGTAGTTCTTTGTCTCTATCTCCAAGGAAAATTAACATATCATCCGCGTATAGTGCGATATGGTCTCTCTGTGTTCCCACTTGAATCCCTTCAAAATGTAACCCTGATCTAGCCATTCTGGCCAGTGGTTCCACTGCGATAGCGAAGAGTAGTGGTGAAAGTGGGCACCCTTTTCTGGTGCCTCTGCCAATTATATAGGGGTCCGAGATTGTTCCACCTGTTCGATCACGTGCTGTAGGTTTCGTGTAAAGTAACTGCGTCCATTTCACAAATTCAGGTCCGAGACCCAATTTCAGCATAACTTTTTCAAGGTAGTCCCACTGGAGACTATCGAAAGCCTTCTCTATCTCTACTGAGACGATCGCGGCTTGTTGTAGGGATGGTGATTTCGATTGGATAATGGATACTAGTCTCCGTACATTCTGTGCGGTATTACGCTGTGGAATAAATCCAACTTGATCTTTATGGATTAGTTTTGTCATAAAGGGTAAAAGTCGGGAGGCTAGTATTTTGCTGAGTATTTTATAATCTAGATTTAACATGGCGAGAGGGCGGTATGAGCTCACATCTCTCATTGGTTTATTGGGCTTTAGTAGGGGGATCATAATCGCCTCATTGGTGGTTAGAGGGAGGGCTTTCTTTTCTTTGGCTTCTATATACAGGTTACATAAGTGTGGGGCTAGTTGTTCTAGGAATGCACTGTAAAACTCCACCGGGGGTCCATCCACCCCGGGTACTTTCCCTCTGGCTATGTTTTGTATTGCAGCTCTAATCTCAGGTATCGAGATAGGCTCAGTTAGGGTTAATGTTTCTCTGTCTTCTAGGTGTGGGAGGTTAAGATCTTCTAGGGACTGCACTTGAGCGGGGGACAGCAACTCTGGGGGAGGGGCGTAAAGCTGAGCATAATAATTTTTAAATCTTTGATTAATTGATTTTTGTTCAAATAAATGTCTCAGTCTATGTCCTCTATCTCCATTATCATGGATTGCTGTCTCGGTGGAGCAGCCATCCATGCCAAGAGCGAGCTCGCCCTGTACCTCTCTGTGTGTTGTCTGTCTAGAAATTTCTCATAGTCAAATTTGCATAATATTTTTGTGGATTCCGCCACTTTCCCCTTAATGGTTGTGATGTCAGAGGCTACTTCAGGGTGATCAGGTCTCTGGCACTCTGATTCTCTAAGGGTTTCCTCAAGTTTTAGGATATCTTGTTCCAACGATCTCCGTACCCCAAAATTGTTTGCTATACACTTCCCTCGAATTACAGATTTAAAAGTCTCCCATTCTATCGCCATAGTAGATGATGTTCCTGTATTGAGAGTGAAAAAATCCTTAATGGATTCAGATAAGGAGCATTTGAATGCTTCATCTTCCAGCATCTCCGCTCTAAGTCGCCAGGTTGGAATGCAGGCTCTTTCCTTCCCCCAGGACAATGAAATCAGGAATGGGTTATGGTCTGAGATGGTACGACATAGATATTCTGCGGAGCCCACCATACTTTGGATCTCAGGGGAAGCTAGGATTGTGTCTAAGCGGACATGTAGGTCATGGATTGTAGAATGGAATGAGTAGTCCTTAGTAGTAGAATGGACATGTCTCCAGCAGTCGCTAAATCCCCATTGGCGTTGCCATTCAGAGAATTGTTTAGCCGTTTTAATGGTTGGTGATCCAGGTAGGGGTGGGTGAGATCTATCGAGAGTGGGGTCCGCAATGCAATTAAAATCTCCTTCTATTAGGGTAGCTTTGGTGAGATTAGAGCCCAATTCCCTTGACAGCCTAGTCAGGAATGTTCCCTGTTCTTGGTTTGGGGCATATACTCCTCCTAATGTAATATCTCTGCCTGCCAGTCTCCCAGTGATCAGGACATATCGACCTTCTTTATCTAGTATCTCTTGGGTTTTTTGGAAGGGGACCCCAGAGCGTATCCAAATTAGTACCCCCCTAGCGAAGGCTGAGTAGGTTGCGCAAACACTTGGCCACGCCATCGTTGTGCTAAAGCTCTGACTTCTTGCTCCAGTAAGTGGGTTTCCTGTAATATTGCTATATGGGCGCCTCTCCTTTTGAGTTAGTTGTAAATTTTATATCTTTTACTCATATTATTCAGGCCTCTAACATTCCAAGTGATAATTTTGTATTTCAGGGAAGAATCCATATTATGCAGTCATAGATATTCACATTCTGCACTTCCTCCCAATCCCCCCCTAGGTTTCTCCTTCCTCGTGTTTCTATTCAGTACAATTTGGTTAACATATTGGTGCTGGATGTAACTCCCTTATTACTCAACAAATTACTTCCCCAACTCCCCCCCTCCCCACCCCAGGACCGGTACTTCTAACTATCCCCGTCCAAACTATTAGGTCTAGGACTAGCAACTATTGGGTAAGGCAGTGTACCAGGGACTCAGAGCCTGTATCCAGGCTGGTCCGCCAGGCCCATTCACATTATAGTATAGCCCATTATCAATTTAAAGCATAATTCTTTATCACATTTAGTCTAGTGAATCTTAGCTCTTGGCGTACGATTCTTGCATGGTTCAATCCGTTGCAGAGAAGAGTCATCCGGAATTAGTTGTACCTAATTGGGATTCCCAAATGTTTTATGCAGTTCTCACAGTGTGTTCGTTTCTTTGATAACTCTTGGGTTATCCTTTTTTCAGCGATCTTGATGTTTCAAGGCCAAATGTTCAAAAAAGATCTTCCAACGTCTTCGGAGTTACTTTTGGCATGCTAACAGATGTGCCTTGTGAAGAAATGGACGTGTGACCCGAGTTGGAGTCATGATCTGAGAGTGATTCCAATGACCTAGTAATGGTCAGCTCTCCTCCACTCATTAAAGCTGCGTTGGACACCGCTTCTTGCCTCCCTTTAGATGGCTGATGGTCTAGCTGCGTCTCTCAGGGCCGCTGCTGCATGCTCCGGTCCATCGTTTTTTGGTCGTCATCTGTCTCTTTTTTTGTGGAGTGGAAGTAGACTGCTCGAGTGATTCCAACCAGTCCCACACCAGTTGAGGTGATGTGAAAAAGTGAGTTCTATCTCCGTGTGGCACTCTCAACTTAGCTGAGTAAAGCATGGCGTATTGGATTCCCATGTCTCAGAGCCGTTTTTTGGTGTCTCTAAAGGATGCTCTTTGCTTCTGTGTTTCCCTGGTGAAGTCTGAGAAGAGCATTATTAGTTGATTGTCAAGCATAATTTCCCCTTTGAGTCTCGCCTGTGAAAGGATGTAGTCTCTATCTTTAAAATTTAGTAGTTTAGCGACTACTGGTCTTGGGCCTGCTCCTGGTGGGGGGAATCTAGCTGGCACTCTGTGTGCTCTTTCGACTGCAAAAAACGGGGACAACCTCTCTGGCGGTATTGTTTGTTTTACCCAGTTTTCAAGAAACGACTCCATGCAGTTTGCTCCGAGCTCTGATTTTTCAGGGAGACCCACTATACGAATGTTACTTCTCCGGGCGCGGTTTCCCACGTCTTCAGCTTTGTTTTCAAGTGTCTCACTCTGGCTGCAAGTTCTTTCAGGTCAGCAGTGTTGGTTTTATGACCCGGAATCAGCTATTCCAGTGTTCTCTCATTTGCACATACTCTATCTGTCAATTTCCTATGGTCGTCTCTTAGAAGGGAAAGATCCGTTATCAGAGAGTCTATTTTTTGTTCTAGAGCCTCACGGGATTCTTGGATTGCCAGCAGTATTGTGTCCAGCGTGGCTTCTGTGGTGGAAGGTGAGTCTGTGTTTGCTACTCCCGCGTGTGTTTGAGTAGGGGGTTTAACCAAGTTAGTGTCCCCTTGTTCCGGCCTTTCTCTCTTCTTGGGTTTACCCATTGTGCAGAGTTTGGTGAGCCAATTGTTATTACTAGGGCCTCTGTATATCCTAAATCTGGAGCCACTGGTAGTGCAGCTTTAGATCGTTTAGCATGAGGGCTGTTGGTTAGAGGCAGCCAGGAGTCGCGCTATCCTTCAGCTCAGTGAGCACTCTCTCCTTGCGCTGAACCATTCCGTTGCACCTGCTCAGTCATACTCCACCTCCCTGGATGCTGAGCAATGGGCTGCCGCATGGTGACCCGCTTCTCAGACTAGGGGCAAAGTCATCGGGACTCCGTCACCTTCCGCGTCACCAGTTCCAAAGGAGATAGTGGCGTCCCAGGGTCTCTGCTCCTCTCCAGTCCCCCCCAGTCTTACAGACCGCTTCGCTCCTCCGACTGCGTCTCGCTCCCCCCCAACCTCTCAGCAAGTCAGCTTTTCTTTCTTTTGTGTTTTTTTTCCCTTTTTCTTATAAAGGGGGGGGGGTGTAGAGGCATGTACCTACTGCGGATTCTAGGATCTGTTTGGTGCTGCTCGGGATGATCAGGGTCCCTCATCTCGAGTCTTCGCGGACTCGCGGCCGCCATCTTGTATCCGCCGATCAGGCTTTTCTTTTTGGTTTTTATCTGCGTTCCAGGACTTATTTGGACGAGCTGTCCTCTCGATCCGTGCTCTGGATATTCTGGTTCTCAAAACGCTGTTTAGGCGAGCGATTAAGGGCTGTTTGGTTTCAGGATACTATCGGGCCTGGTGGATGCTACCCGGAGTTCCGAGCTACGCTTGCAGCTCTATTGGTCGCCGGCCACGCCCTGTGCATGACATCTTTTATAACACCATAGATAATGTCAATGTAATATTTGCAGTAAAGTTCTTGAGGAGAAAACTGTGCATGGCGGGGGCACAAGTTATAGTTACATTAGGGCATGAGTTATAGCTACTTGAAAAACCTCTAACTATAACAGCTGAATTTCTATGTTCTGTACGTTTCAAATGTGAGCCTAACTATAATGTCTCTGTAACCTTTGGTCTTTTAAGCGAATACATATATATATGTATATTACTCACTAATGGTTTCCTTATAACTTCTGAGCCATTTGATGAATCTTTCCCAAAAAAAGTCTCATCCCCTCAACCCCTTCCTGGAACGTTTCAGGATGAACCTTCAAGTGGGGGCTGAGAAAAAAGGGGTGTTCTTATAACACTCATTTATTACTCACTGCTCTTTGTAAGGATTGCCCTATAATGACCTTCTAGGGCTTTACAACATATAATTTCAAGTCAGTGGTGTCCTTGAAAAGGGCAGGGGGACCGCCAAGCATTTTTCAATGTTGGGGGGGAGCTGCAGCCTCCCAGCAACATTAAAAAAAACAGTATGGATCCTGGGTCATTAACCCCTTTTTCCCTAAAATTTTTATTAACAAAGGGTTTGTGGTGGTAAAATCACCATCTTCCCAGCTTTCAGGAACAAACAGACTTGAATTAGAAAACCCCATTTTTCAACACAATTTTGACATTTTACTGGGGCATACCCCATTTTTACTATTTGTTTGTGCTTTCAGCCTCCTTCCAGTTAGTGACAGAAATGAGTGAGAAACCAATGCTGGATCCCAGAACGCTAAAAATGTCTGAAAAGTAGACAACATTCTGAATTCTGCAAGTGGTCATTTGTGTAGATCCTACAAGTGTTTCCTACAGAAAATAACAGGTGAAATAAAAGAATGTTGAAATTGAGGTGAACAAAACAGCCATTTTTCTCCACGTTTTACTCTGTAACTTTTTCCTGCGATGTCAGATTTTTTAAATCAATATACCGTTACGTCATCTGGACTCTTCTGGTTGCGGGGATATATAGGGTTTGTAGGTTCATCAAGAACCCTAGGTACCCAGAGTCAATAAATGAGCTGCACCTTGCAATGGGTTTTCATTCTATACTGGGTATACATCAATTCATTTGCTGAAATATAAAAAGTGGAAAATAGGTATCAAGAAAACCTTTGTATTGCCAAAATGGCCACAAGATAAAGTGTTGAGAAGCAGTTGTTATTTGCACATCTCTGAATTCCGGGGTGCCCATACTAACATGTGAAGTACAGCACATTTCTCAAATAGACTTCTTTTTTTACACACTGTCTTACATTTGATAGAAAAAAATGTAGAGAAAGACAAGGGCAATAACACTTGTTTTGCTATTCTGTGTTCCCCCAAGTCTCCCGATAAAAATGGAACCTCACTTGCGTGGGTAGGCCTAGTGCCCGTGACAGGAAATGCCCCAAAACACAACTTGGACACATCACATTTTCACAAAGAAAACAGAGCTGTTTTTTGCAAAGTGCCTAGCTGTGGCTTTTGGCCTCTAGCTCACCCGGCACCTAGGGAAACCTAGCAAACCTGTGCATTTTTGAAAACTAGACACCTAGGGGAATCGAAGATGGGGTGACTTGTGGGTCTCTGACCAGGTTCTGTTACCCAGAATCCTTTGCAAACCTCAGAATTTGGCCAAAAAACACCTTTTCCTCCCATTTTGGTGACAGGAAGTACTGGAATCAAAGAGGAGCCACAAATTTCCTTCCACCCAGCATTCCCCCATGTCTCCCGATAGAAATGGTACCTCACTTGTGGGGGTAGGCCTAGGGCCCTCGACAGGAAATGCCACAAAACACAACGTGACACATCACATTTTCACAAAGTAAAACAGAGCTGTTTTTTGCAAAGTGCCTAGCTGTGGATTTTGGCCTCTAGCTCAGCCGACACATAGGGAAACCTGCAAACCTGTGCAGTTTTTAAAACAAGACATCTAGAGTATAAGAATATCTGTTTGATGAAGTTATTGCTAGTAGATACACTTGTGATGTCTGTAAAAAAAAGATATATTTATATAAATAGAATGAAATTTAGGTCTGTCTTTAATATATTACAGGAAATACAATTTCAAGGTGGAAATATAATTAGGTAGTTGGAAAACATAATATATTGGTACATACATTCAGTAATAATATTTTAGGTTATATTCAGCAAGTAAGGCATGGCTTTCTTTCAGAGTGCGCTTTGGTAGGATCGGAGAGCTCAAACGACTTTATGTTTTAAATGAACAAGTTACTTACCTTCGGTAACGCCTTTTCTGGTGGATACACTAGCTACCTGTGGATTCCTCACATAATGAATTTTCCCCCATGCGCCAGCACGTCGACGAGGACGTCACAATTGCCCGACTCCCACGCGACGCCGTCTGACGTCATCCACGCAATAAGAGGTCCTCGCCGGCGTGCTGACGTCAGTTTCCACCATTTTTTACGTGCCTTTGAGGCGAACCGGTGACTACCAACAATATATAATTGAAATGAACTCCATAATACCATATACATAACTACGAAATGATATTTATATTTATATATATATATATATATACATACATATATATATATATATATATATACATACATATATATACATACATATATCACATATATAAACAATGGCAACAATATATACATCTCAATAATATACAGATACACACCTAAGGAAAACTTGTTAAGACCATCCAGGCAACGGTGAGGCGGGTGGGACTGTGAGGAATCCACAGGTAGCTAGTGTATCCACCAGAAAAGGCGTTACCGAAGGTAAGTAACTTGTTCTTCTGATGGATACAACTACCTGTGGATTCCTCACATAATGAATAGAGTCCCAAAGCAGTACCGCACTCGGAGGTGGGTGCCTGAATGGTAAAACCAAGAAATCCTGCAGCACGGACCGTGCAAAATGGCCATCCCTCCTGACTTCAGAATCCAAACAATAATGCTTAGGAAAAGTGTGGAGGGATGCCCAAGTTGCAGCCTTACAGATGTCAACCACAGGAACACCTCTAGTCAAGGCTGAAGAAGCCAACCTAGCCCTGGTGAAACGGGCTCTTATCCCAACAGGAGGTTCCTTCTTCACCAGAGAATAACACAGTTTGATGAAAAGAATGACCCACCTGGATATTGTTCCGCCTTGCCTTTCCTCTTCCCCACATAACCAACGAAGAGTTGATCTTCCAGTCTGAACTCTCTCGTCCTGTTGACGAAGAAGCTCAGTGCTCTTCTCGGATCTAGTTGATGTAGTCTCTCCTCCTCCTTTGACGGATGAGGCGCATGATAGAAGGAGGAAAGTGTAATGGACTGTCCTACATTAAAGGGTGTAACAACCTTTGGTAAGAAAGCCGCCTTGGTCCTCAACACCACCTTGCCCTCATAAAAGGAAGTGTACGGGGGCTTCACGGTAAGTGCCTGGAGCTCACTCACCCTCCTAGCAGATGTAATGGCAACTAGAAAAACAGTTTTTAAAACTAATAACCTTAAGGGACATGAATGCATTGGTTCGAACGGTGAACCCATCAGAAATGTTAGTACTAAGTTTAAGTCTCACTGAGGCATAATAAATGGAGTGGGAGGGAACCTGTTAGTTACCCTTAATGAATCTCAAAACTAATGGGGACTTAAACAAGGAGGGTTGGTCAGGTAGACACAGAAAGGTTGACAGCGCCGGCAAGTATCCCTTAACAGTCGCAACTGCACAACCCCTCTGCGCCAAGGATAGCGCAAATGATCAAATGTCCGATAAGTGGGCACGTAAGGGATCAATTTGCTTTTCTCCACACCAAGTCACAAATTTAGCCCACCTGTTAGCATAGATAGATTTGGTGGAGTGTCGCCTGGCCGATAAAATAACATTCACCACTTCTGGCGGGACTGAAAAGGAACTCAGATTGCCCCGTTCAATCTCCAGGCATGAAGGTGCAGGCTCTGGAGTTGGGGGTGTAGAACCTGCCCCTGCGAGAGGAGGTCTGCCCTGTAAGGGAATCGGAGTGGAGGGCACAGAGAGAGTAGGAGGAGATCTGAGTACCATACCCTTCTTGACCAATCTGGAGCTATCAAGATAACTGGGGCCTGGTCTTGGCGAATCTTCCTTAGTACCCGAGGGATCAAGGGAATGGAGGGAAATGCGTAAAGCAACTGGTGGGACCAGGACCTCTGAAACGCATCTCCCAGCGCTCCTGCACTAGATACTGGAGGCTGCAGAACGACAGGCAGTGCGCGTTCTCTCGAGTGGCGAACAGGTCTATCTGTGGATACCCCCACACTAGGAAGATGTAAAGGACCAGGTCTGGAAGAAGACACCACTCGTGATCGGTCGAGATGAACCAACTAAGACTGTCCGCATGTATGTTCAAAACCCCGGCCATATGGTTTGCCACTAAGCAAATCCGATGGTCCTGTGTCCAGGACCAGCGCCGCAGAGCTTCTCTGCAGAGAAGGTACGACCCCACTCCTCCCTGTTTGTTTATATACCACATTGCGATAGTGTTGTCCGTCAGGACCTGGACAGACCGACTGCGAAGGGAAGGGATTGAAGGCCTTGAGAGCCAGACGTATCGCCTGCAATTCCAACAGATTGATGTGAAACATCTGTTCCACTGGAGACCAATGACCTTTGATCTCCAGGTCCCCCAGATGAGCTCCCTACCCTAGAGTGGAGGCATCTGTTATAACAGTGGCCACTGGAGGAGGTAGCGAAAACATCCGACCTTGGGAAAGGTTGCCGCTCGCAGCCCACCATCGTAGATCCGCGGAGGTGTCTCTGGAGATCTTTATCGACTCCTCGAGATCCCCCCTGTGTTGGCACCACTGAAGAGCCCTCATGTGCCAGCGTGCATGAGTGACCAACAGAATGCAAGAAGCGAACAGACCGAGCAGACGAAGGACCTTGAGGACTGGAACGACCACTCCATTCTGAAACATTGGAATCAACGCCTGAATGTCCTGAATCCGCTGAGGCGGAGGAAAGGCCCGACTCAATGTTGTGTCCAGTACTGCCCCTATGAACAGGAGGTGTTGAGAGGGCTCTAGGTGAGATTTGGGCACGTTCACAGAAAAGTCCAGATCGAACAACAACTGGGTTGTGATCTGCAGATGGTGCAGCACGATCTCTAGGGACTTGGCTTTGAGCAACCAATCGTCCAGGTAAGGGAATACCGCTATCCCCCTCCTCCTGAGTTCTGCTGCAACCACCGCCATCACCTTTGTGAAGACTCAAGGTGCTGAAGTAAGACCAAACGGAAGGACCGCAAACTGATAGTGTTGCGATCCCAGCACAAACCGGAGATACTTCCTGTGCGACTTGAGTATAGGGATATGAAAGTAAGCATCTTGCAAGTCGACAGACACCATCCAATCTCTTTCGTTCAACGCCAAAGTACCTGCGCCAGGGTCAGCATTTTTAATTTCTCCTGTTTGAGGAACCATTACAAAATCCTCAGGTCCAGGATTGGTCTCAAAAGACCATCCTTCTTGGGGATCAGGAAATATCTGGAATAACAACCCTGATTCCTCTCCTGGTCTGGGACCAACTCCACAGCACCTTTTGACAAAAGGACTAGAACCTCCTGTTGTAGCAACAGGTGATGGTCTTCCTTTGAGAAGGATGGGCGGGGAGAGATGGGAGGAGGAAACTCCCAAAAGGGAAGGGCATAGCCTTTCCCCACAACATCGATGACCCAGGAGTCCGATGTTGTTATTGACTCCCACATATGGAGAAAACACAATAAACTCCCCCCTACAGGAGATGCATGTGAAGGGATTGATGGAGGACTAAGGCTGCTTTCCCTGCTGCACCCCTTCGGAGGAAGAGGAAGAGGCAGTGTGCTGCTGGGTGGCCCCTCTTGTACAAACTCTACCCCCCCCCTATATGATCTATAGGGGTGTGCAGTATTAGGTTGCTGTCATGCTGACTGGAATCTCCCCCAAAAGGAAGAGCCACGCCCAAACCCTCTAATCCTCCTAAATGATCGTAAAGGAGTAGAGGTGGAAGCTTGAAAGCCCAAGGATCTTGCGGTAGCCCTACTCTCCTTGAACCGTTCCAAGGCAGAGTCAGCTTTTGTTCCGAAGAGTTTGTCCCCATCAAAAGGTAAGTCTAGGAGGGTAGATTTTACATCAGAAGAAAATCCCGATGACCTTAACCAGGCCTGTCTTCTGGTCGCTATGGATGTGCCCATTGCCCTGGCCACTGAATCAGATGTGTCTAGCCCAGACTGGATGACCTGAGTTGCTGCCGCCTGTGCATCAGCCAAAAGGCTCAGA
The DNA here is from genome assembly GCF_031143425.1 of Pleurodeles waltl. Lineage (NCBI taxonomy): Eukaryota > Metazoa > Chordata > Amphibia > Caudata > Salamandridae > Pleurodeles > Pleurodeles waltl. Next base: position 906,504,151 of record NC_090450.1, read on the forward strand.
ACCTCCTGTGACAACCCAGTCTGTGCAGTCTTGGCCTCCTCCATTAGGGCATAGATGTACCTGCCCAAGACACAGGTTGCATTTGTCGACTTTAGGGCCATACTACATGAAGAGAAAGTTTTCTTCGCTGACTGTTCCATTTTCTTGGATTCTCTGTCTGACGGGACCCCAGGAAAGGACCCGGGAGCTGTAAGCGAAGAACATGAGGCTTGCAACACCAAACTCTCCGGAGTCGGGTGTTTTGAAATAAATCCTGTCTCCCCAGGAGCCACTCGGTATCTTCTCGCTACAGATCTGTTCACAGCTGCAGAAGACACAGGCTTTTTCCATACCTCCAAGATTGGATCCATGAGCGCCTCATTAAAGGGGAGAAGCGGTTCCGCCACAGCTGAAGCAGGGTGCAATACCTCAGTGAGGATGTTAGTCTTAACTTCAGCAGCGGGAAGTGGAAGGTCAAGAAAATCCGCCACCTTCCTCACCACTGAGTGAAACGATGCCGCCTCTTCTGTGTATTCCCCCGGAGAAGCCAAGTCCCATTCCGGGGAAGTGTCCCGACCACTGGCGGATTCCAACATCTGTAAGTCCCCCAGGGGCTCTCCGATCTCACCCTCTTCCAGAAGCTGTCTCCTATAATCCTGCTCTTCAAGTAGTCGAAGAGCTTTTCTCCTGGAGCGCAGTCTGGCCTCAATTCTCGGAGTCGACAAGGCGTTTATCGACGCCGAAGACCTTGGTTGGCGTTGATCATCGGATCCATCTGACGCAGGATCCATCGGCACCATGGGTTGATGGACCACCCTCTCCTGTGTCGATTGAAGCTGAGGTGAAAACATCAACGCCGGGGCAGCAGAAGTCATCGGTGTCACAGGCCTTCTAGGCGACACCACTGGTACTGGCACCGAACCAGCACCTCCCACAGGCCAGAAAGGCATGAAGGGCGTTGGTCTGCACAGAGCCGGAACACCCAAGTCAAATGCCAAATGCCCCCGCTTGGGGCCATGTCGGCAAAGATATTAAACATCGCATTTAAAAATGCGGCTGGATCCGTACCTGGCGCCGGGAACGTCGGGTACTCCTGCGGCGCCGGTGCTTGAGGTGGAACCGGCGCCGGCTCGGGTACCTCCGATTGCGCCGGTGAGACACCCAGACTCAAATGAGGTTCAACCTCAATAACAGATGGCGCCGGAGAAGCAGGAGGTGTCGCCGGTTGAGGTGTCAAAGTCGGGCTAACTTCCCAACCCGTACGGCGCCGAGCCGATGGCGACTTCGAACTGGACCGGTCCTTACTCGACCGACGTCGTGAACCATGCCGGCGCTGGGAGTCATGACAACGCCTCTTATGAGACTTCGAAGACTTAAAAGAAGATCTTCGATGATGATGTTTCTCCTTCTTCGACTTCGCCAAGAATAACTTAGCTTCCCGCTTTTTGAGTGCTTTGGGGTTCATCCGCTGACATGAACCGCACTCCTCAACATCATGATCGGAACTGAGACACCACAAGAAATCGTTATGTGGATCCGTAACCGACATACGGCCACCACACTCCCTGCAGACTTTAAACCCAGATTTTCGTGGCTGAGACATTATTAACTAAGTATCACTACACAGAGATACAGTTGCTCCCTGGAGCCTCAAAGAAATAACCGTCCCTCGAAGGCACGGAAAAAAGGGAACTGACGTCAGCACGCTGGCGAGGACCTCTTATTGCCTGGATGACATCAGATGGCGTCGTGTGGGAGTCGGGCAATTGTGACGTCCTCGTCAACGTGCAGAGCTAGAAGAACATTTCCATCGGATGCTGGCGCATGGGGGAAAATTCATTATGTGAGGAATCCACAGGTAGTTGTATCCATCAGAAGTGGCTTGTTTAGTCAGGTCACGTGCTGAATTGCCGGATACTAGTGGCGCCTGGAGTTGTCTGAAATTGATTATATTATCGTGTCTAAATGAAGTGTGAGAGGGTTATTGAAGATTGAGGAATGCATTTTGTGGCAGTATTTATTGCACATTTCTTAGCGTATTAGGTGTGAAGTTCAAACTGTCTGCACGGGTGAGTGAGACGCACTACCGTTAGCAGATGGTGCCAGTCTATGCATCGGAATTGTGAAGTGCTTGTGCTGCTCTGTCAGAGGCATACCTAAAAGAGCATTGTTACAAGACGGAAGATCAGAAAATCTAAGGTGACACTGTACAAGTCACTGATGTTTTAAGTGAGATGCTTAATATTATACAGTGTATTAAGTGACCTTAACAGAAGGAATTGATTACCTTGCAAGCAGATTTGGGTGAAGGCGGTTTGTGAGGAAGAACGAGAGGGTGTTTGGATATCTAGAGTTGCTGTGTGAAAGGTTTCCACCGAGGCGGCCATCTTGGCAATACTGTATAGAATTTATGAACACATTGGTCGGACATATTTTGGGATAGAAATGTTACAGTTTTTATCCTGTCAGAAGGTGGTTGGAGTTTATTATTGGAAGGCTGAATGTGTGAGGAGGCATGTTTTGATTGTTGGAGCTTGGGAGTCTATTATAATAAGTAGTAAATGGATAATGGAGGCTAATTCTGGTGAAGAAGCTACTTTGGATGTAAAGGTGCTGGCACGTGTTGATAAGGCTTTTTCATCTTTATCAGGACAGATTGGGAAAAGATTTGATGAATGTTTAGAGAAATTGTTGCCAAAAATTCAGAAAAGAGGTACTCATACAGAAGATGTGGAATTTTGGTCGGTGGAGGAAATTGAAGTTAAGCCAGTTGTAAGTAATGTTGCTCGGAAGCCAACACAGAAAAGAAAACATATTGAGAATAAAGAAATGTCGCTAAAAGAAAGAGGTCATGATGGTCCTCAGCCTAAAAAGAGGAGATCAACTCAATTGGAGTTGGAACAGGAGAAGACTATAAAGGCCAAGAAGGAAACCGCAGGTGAAAAAGGAAGAAGGATTAATGGATCCTTTGTGTGAAAATATGTTTGACACACATATGTTACAACATACTTGTCTCCCCAATGGACACCTGCTGAACGTGTAGCACAATATGTACAATATTGGTTGAGGTGTGAGATCACTAAGGATGTTCAGAATATGATGAGGTCTGAGTGTCCTAGACCTTTGTTAGAGAAAAAAGTGGCCTATGCCCCAGAATTGGATACAAAAATGTTGGCATTCCTAAATAAGTTTGGCAGAGATCCAAGGAAAGGCTTGGATAAAGGAATTAAGGGATGCTGGACGTGTTTGGACCTCTGACAAAGGTATGTGATATATGCAAGGTGGCTTACATCAATGATAAACCCATAAATATTGAGGAGCATAGACAATGGGTACAAAGGGCAATTTGCTTGCTTGGGAACATAAATGCAATGCTTTGTGTAGAAAGAAGGCAAAGTATCCTTATGAAAATAGACCTTATGCTAGCAGAGGAGGCCAGTAAAGGAGCTGGAATTGAAGCAAAGGATTTATTATTTGGAGATGATTTTGTGAATGATATGGCAAAGTATTCAGTGGCTTTTAATGCAATCCAGAAATTCCAGAGAGATATGTGCAAGGTTTTTGGAAGGGTCGGGCGAGCAAAGGGACGGCTTTCCGGCCGTGGATATGGTATCTCAAGGGGATTTTTCTCTTGAGTAGGCAGACCCTACAACGGATTTTGTAATCAAGGATTTTATCCCCAAAGACAGAGAGGAGGAGGGAGAACGTCCAGGGGTGACAGGAAGGCTAGAGAAACACAATGTATGTTTGAAACAAAAATACCTTTTATCTATCCCTATAAAACTGGGTGGCAGACTCACCCATTTTGTAGATCGTTGGAAGGAGATAACATCAGATCCGTGGATAATCCAAACAGTACAAGCTAATCGAATAGAGTTTGTGGAAAAACCAATTCAGTTGGGAGAACCAAGAAAAGTTTGTGTTTTCAAAGAAGTGGACAGAGTTGGTAACTCAAGAAGTGAAGGAATTGTTAGGAAAGGGGCAATAGAGATATGTTCAGGGGAATTTGGAGGATTTATAAGTAATATTTTCTTGGTGGTGGACCAGGTATGAGACCTGTATTAAACATAAGGGAACTGAACAATTGGGTTCAATACAATAATTTCAAAATGGAGGGAATCCATTTGTTAAGAGACCTTCTGAGGAGAGGGGAATTGGATGATGCGTCTGGATCTGAAGGACACGTATTTGACAATTCCAATATGTCAGGAACATGAGGATTATCTGAGGTTTCAGTGGCAAGGGAAGATGGGGATAGTTTACTTGTCTCCTTTTCGGTCTGACAAAAAAGCTCTCTAATGCTTCACCAAGGTGATGCAACCAATGATGGCTTCGTTGAGAACAAGGGGTGTGCATCTGATAGTGTATCTGGACAATGTGTTGATAATGGCAGAGACAAAGGAATTAGCTTTGGAACAGACAGCATTGGCAGTCAGAATGCTAGAGGATCTGGGCTTTGTAGTGAACAGGATGAAGTCGTGTTTGGTTCCATGTCAGGAGATGGAGTTGTTAGGTTTTCAGGTACAGACATTGGAATGTGTATTGAGGTTGCCTGTGGAGAAGATGAAGAAGATACTGAGGAAGATAAAGAGGGTTTTGGAGGCAGGGTGGATATCTTTGAGGCAATTGGTGCTGATGCTGGGTCTGTTGTCATCTTCGATACAGACAGTATTTCCGGGCCCTCTTCATTATCAGGCTTTGCAGTGGTTGAAGGCACAACATTTCAGAAGGAGCTTGAAATATTCCCAGGGAATTCAGTTGAATGTGGAATTGATTCAGGAGTTGAAATGTTGAAAAGAGAATCACGAGTCTTGGAATAGGAAAGTGATTTTCTGGGAGATTCCAGACCTAGTTATAAATGCCATCTTACAAAGGTGGGGTACAAGATGTGGGAATATGACAACAGGAGGGAAATAGTCCCTTCAGGAGAAAAAGTTTCACATCAGTTATCTGGAAATGTGGCCAGGATCTTTTGCAGTAAAGAGTTTTGTGAGCGATTGAGTGAAATGCTGTGTACTGCTAAAGATGGATAATGTGTCTGCTGTGAGGTATGTGATTTATATTCACTGAAAAAAAACAAAGGTTACAGGGATGTTATATTTGGGAAATAGAATTAAAAGAAACCCATAGAAATTCACTTAAAAAACCAAAGGTTACAGAGAAGTTTTAGTTCTGAATTGACTAACACAAAACCATAGAAATTCACCTGTTATAGTTAGAGTTATCTCAAGTAGCTATAACTCATGCCCCAAGGTAACTATAATTTGCGCCCTCGCCATGCACAGTTTTTTCATCCAAAGTTTTACTGCAAATATTACATGATATTTTCAAGGATGTTATCAAGGATGTCATGAGTGCCACCGTAATTTGTGGGGTAATTAGCAATGCATGGCGAGGGCACGAGTTATAGTTACCTTAGGCCACGAGTTATAGTTACTTGAGATAACTCTAACTATAGCAGGTACATTTCTATGGTCTTGTGTGTTTAAAATGTGAGCATAACTATAATGTTCCTGTAACCTGTAACGGATCCACCATGTCTCCTGGGATCCCTGCACAAGAGCTAAGGGGTCAGGGTGTACCTCCCCTGGCCCCTCATCTTTTTTTTAATCTTTTTTTTTCTGGGACTTGGCTGGAGTCCCAAAATGACTGCAAACACTTCCTTGTTGAAGTGTTGTCAGCTAATCAGATATCAGCTCGAAATCGGGAGGGTTTGCAGAGCCTTCACGTCCCAATATAAATAAATTTTGTTTATCTTTAATTTCTCAAAAACTACTGAATGGATTTACACCAAATAACAAAAAGGGTGCTTTCTGGACCAAGAGCTCCCTTTCTGCCAAATTTGGTCCAGAGGTTTGGCTGCTATTCCCGTTCAAAATCCCTATGTAAATTATCATAGAGAAAACATGTTTTGGGACCCCCCTTTTTCTCCACCCCCACTTGACGGATCACCCAACCCCACTGGCAGCATCAAGCAAGATGCCTGCAATTTCTCTGACTGGATCCAAAACTGTGCTGATGAAATCGCCCCCACAGGAAATGCCAACACCAGAAGATCCAGTAAGTCCGCCGGCTGGTTCACACCTGAACTCCGCCCACTGAAGAGAGAATGCAAACGACTAGAAAGACAATGGCGCACTAGCAAGAACACATCAGACTGCGCCACCTTCAGAGATGCCCTCAACAATTATCATCACCGCCTCAGGAAAGCAAAAAAGGAGACCCTGACCAACCACATCGAGAAGAGCACCAACTGTGCCAAGGAGCTTTTCAGCATAGTGAGAGACTTCTCCTGCCCTGCAGCCACGGGGAACACAATACACCCTCCAGGCCCTCTGCACTTCTTTGGCAGAATATTTCAACCCACAGTCACATTATCACTGACTGGAAGACGCTAACAAATCAGGAAACATCTGCAATCATGAGTGCAACCCACTCAGGATCACCCAAAGCCCCACTACATCTTCACAGAGTATGATCAGTAGCACCCTTACCCCTGTCTTCATTGCCTCCATCATGATGACCACCATTCCCGACACCTGGAAGCATGCAGATATAAAACCACTCCTGAAAAGCCCATCTACCAACCCCAGCGAACTCCGCCTAATCTCGCTGCTACCTTTATAGAAAGAGCCATCAACCAACAACTCTCTGAATACCTAGAAGAACATAATTTACTGGATGGCTCCCAAGCTGGTTGCCATCCGAATCACAGCACTGAGACCGCTCTGATTGCTGCAATGGACTACATCAGAGCCCTCCTTGACTGCGGAGAGAAAGCAACCCTAATCCTCCTTGACCTGTCAGCAGCTTTCTACACCGTATCCCACCACATCCTCATCACCAGACACCACCACCTCGGAATTCAGTGCAATGCTCTCAAATGGATCCTCGTCTTCCTCACAGGACGCACCCAATGAGTCTGCCTGCCTCCCTATACCTCAGAACCCAAGAACATCCTCTCTCCGCCCCACCCTCTTCAACACCTACTTGACACCATTGGCAGACATCATACACAGCTACAGACTCATCACCATCTGATACGCCAATGACATGCAACTCATCCTCTCACTTTATGAAGATCATGCCACCCTGGAGCTAATTTCAGCAACGCCATGACCAACGTTGCAGAGTGGAAAAGATCCAACTGCCTGAAACTGATTACAGACAAGACAGAAGTGATCATTTTCAGAAAAATCCCATCCTCCTGCGATGACACGTGGTGGCCAGTCGCCCTCAGGCAAGCCCCGAACCTGGCGGACCACGTCCGCAACTTCGGCATCATCATCAACAATGGACTAACCTTCAAGCATCAGATAAACACACTTGCCACCACTTGCTTCCTCATCCTCTGCATGCTGCAAAAGATTTTCAGGTGAATCCCTATAGACGCCAGAAGAACGGTGACCCAGGCCCTCATTACCAGCAGACCGGACTATGGAAATGCACTCTACATCAGAGTTACCACTCAACTCCTCAACTGCCTCCAAACTACAGAACTCCACAGCAAGACTCATCCTGGATCTTCCCAGATGCACCAGCATCACCCTGCACCTCAGAAGCCTACACTAGCTGATGTGCAAAAGAGATGCAAATTCAAGGTCCTGACCCATGCCTTCAAAGCCCTCCACACCATAAGACCCAAACACATAAACCACTGTCCAACAACACACTAGAGAAAACCGGTCAGCCTCCCTCACCCTTGCACATGTCCTACGAGTCTGTCAAAGCCACAGCTGAGGCTGCTTCTTCTCATACCTCACCACCAAGACCACCACCCCCACTCACAAACCATTCACACCCTTCCCGATGTCAGGACGAAGCTCAAGACATGCCTCTTAGTGTACGGGAGACACCAGCAGCTAACGGCATCAGCCAGCACCTGGATACAACTCAGGGTCATAAGCCAAGCTCTAAAAACACTGATTGATAATGATGTACCACATCCTCTGGGTTTGCAAGGAGAGCCCTTATCTGGATCCGTCCTGGTGTTCCCTTTCACCATACAATGGTTGAAATTGACCCAGAGGGGCACTATGTTTTCGTGGAAGGGACTCTTGATGACAGCCCGTGCACTGGGTAGCATTTATGCTCCCAGCGTGGCACAACTAGCCTTTTTTACACACTTATCGACTGTCCTGACCAAATAGGCATTTATCCCCTGGATTCTCGGAGGGGACTTTTATAGGGTACTCAACTTGCAATTAGATTGCTTGCACTCCCTTGCACACACCCCCTTACATCGCCTGTCATGACAACGCCTGCTCATTTTGATCAATGGCTGACACACTGGGAACTCTTAGATAGCTGCCGCACACTTCCTCCAGTTGCCAGGGAATTTTCCCATTACTCACTCCCACATGACTTACATGTTAGGTTAGATTATATATTTTTTGCCATGCCTCCCTCCAGCTACAGGTCACCTCTGCTGAATATTTATGAAAAACATTCTCTGACCATAACCCACTCTTAACACACTTCCACTAGGGGATAGCTTGTTTTCCAGTCTCTGCATGGTGTCTGCAACCTACAGCGCTGGAGGGCCAGGTGGTCAAAGAGTTAACACAAGAGGCTTTAACACATTTTCTAACTGAGAACTGGGGCATTGCAACATCCCACGCTGTGAACTGGGAGGCCCTAAAGGTAGTATTGTGGGGTAACTGCATCCAAACATTGATGGGGGCTACAGTAGAATTGCATAGCAGTCTCCTCCAGACTGAAAATAAACTCAGAGAACTGGAAGTGAATTCCCATATGACCCCATAAGACGACAACACCTGACCAGAGTCCCTGAGACATATTTAGTAGAGCAATTACGGTGCCTGGATTTTAGAGCATATCAAGCCAAATTACATGTGGAAGGAAACATATCAGGCAGACTGCAGATGTGGCTCCTGCGCAACGCTACTCCCAATTCCCCCATTGCAGGGATTAGGCATACCCCCACGCACATGCTTACAAATCAAAAGGACATATAAGAAGCATTCACTACACACTACAGGACCATCGACAACTTTCCCCCTATAGACAAGACACAAAGGGGGTGATTCTGATTCTGGCGGGCGGCGGAGGCCGCCCGCCAGAATTCCGCCCCCATTATACCGCTCCGCGGTCAGAAGACCGCGGAGGGTATTATGAGTTTTTCCCTGGGCTGGCGGGCGGTCTCCAAAAGACCGCCCGCCAGCCCAGGGAAAAACTCCCTTCCCACGAGGATGCCGGCTCGTAATCGAGCCGGCGGAGTGGGAAGGTGCGACGGGTGCAGTGGCACCCGTCGCGTATTTCAGTGTCTGCAAGGCAGACACTGAAATACTTTGCGGGGCCCTCTTACGGGGGCCCCTGCCGTGCCCATGCCTTTGGGCGGCTTTCCCGCCATGAACAGGATGGCGGTAGGGGGGTCAGAATCCTCATGGCTGCGGAGCGCGCTCCGCAGCCATGGAGGATTCAAACGAGCAGCGGAAAGTCAGCGGGAGACCGCTGACTTTCCGCTTCTGACCGCGGCTGAACCGCCGCGGTCAGAATGCTCGTTGGAGCACCGCCAGCCTGTTGGCGGTGCTCCCGTGGTCGGTGGCCCTGGCGGCCACCGGCCGCCAGGGTCAGAATGACCCCCAAAGTATACATGCCTTCCTTCAAGAGACCAGATTGTCTGCATTAGAGCCCATGGTAAGGGAGGAACTAAATGTGCATGTCACAATACAGGAAATTCGTGGCATGATTAAAGTGCAGCCACCTGTAAAACCCCTGGGCTTAATGGGTTCCCCAGAGAATTCTATAAGACCTATATGCCCTCTCTGGTCCCCAAGCTTTTTGAGCTTTTCATGGTTTCCCTAGAAGAAGGGCGACTACCCCCCGCCCCTCATTGTCGGAATCCCTGTTGATCTCACTCCCCAACCTGGAAATTATCCATTGAAATTAACTTCCTACCACCCACTTTGTATGCTCGGGTCTGATTACAAAATATTAAGCAAAATTATAGCCTCCCACCTCCTGGAGCATATACCCACACTGGTCCACATGGATCAGAACAACAGGGCAGATCCACCCCCTCATCATCTGACGATTACACAGGATTATGGAACTCTCTCCCACACAGTGGCCGTACGCTGCTTCCATGGTGTTGGATTTAGAAAAAGCATTCAACACACTAGACTGGGAATATCTGTTTTCCACCCTCACCACCTTGGGAATCATGGGTTGCCTACAACACCTCATACGTCTTATATATGTAGACCCCACAGTCCAGTTGAAGATTGGGCAATGCATATCTCATTCCTTTTCAGTGCAGAGGAGGGGCACATCAGGGTTGACTTCAACAAAACTCCAGAGAGTGAGGGATACCATTGGACGGTGTAGTGCATACAGCTTCCTTATATGCTAATGATGTACTAATCTATATACTTGAAGTTAGACAGGACATAGGCAGTATAACAGCTATCCTATCGGAATGTTGAGCAGCTTCAGGGATGCGAGTCAGTTGGACTAAATCATGCCTGTTCCCCCTACATCCTAACTGTCCGCCACAGCACTTCCTAATAGACACTCATGTACTGCACTGTAAACCTTGCATGTTCCGATAGGAAAACGTATCTACCATGACACCCAGGACCTTATCAATGGTAACCTTACTGGAGCCGTTGCTTCCCTCCACCCCCAGATGGCCTTCTGGAGCACGCTCCCACTCACGGTACATGGAGAATCTCATTATCCAAAATGGTTATGCTCCCTCACTTACTACTTGTACACATCCTCAGATCTATTTTTTATAGGCTCCATGTGGCGTTGGGACACATCATTTGGAATAAGGGCAGGTGCAGTGTGGCACTACACAAGCTGCAGCTACTGAATGGAAGAGGGAGATCTAGGGGCCCCTAATTCCGAACACTATTATCTGACTGCCCAGCTTTAACGGCCTGCCTGATGGCTGGCGTCTCGCTTGCTGGAAAAAGTGGGACAAGCCCCCCTAACAATGAGCAACGTGTGGTACGCAAAACATTTCTCCTATATGCCACACCATGTAGGCACTCCAGCATCCTGTTAATAGTTATATATGTGCACTCAGACTGATACCACCCACCCCACAGTATAACCCTGAAATTAAACTTTCTGCTATTAGCCCGTTTCGTGGGATGTTTGAAGAGGTGGGTATCCAACATTGGGAAGCAGCGGGAATAAGTATTCTGGGAGCTCTGTTTCACAATGGAGTACTTCTGTCCTTTGATCCACCAAGAGCAGAATCAGGACTACCATTTGGGCACTTTCTAGTATATGGCAGGTTTTTGGCAGCCCTAGCTGAACTATGGTGCATCACGGGCACAGAACCTGAACATCACCCCATGATACACACACTTCACACTATAGGCAGTGGGCCTGATCACCTGGTTCATCCGAGCATTAGCACACACCATTCGAGACTCCTAGCTAACATCTTGTAGGAACTGGTATTGGTATTGATATTGGTAGAGAACTCACAGATAAGGAATGGTAAAGAGTACTAATGTATCCCAGGAAAGTTTTGCAAAATTCAAAATTTCAATACATGCAGCATTACATACTGCATAGGGCCTATCTTACGCCTACATCCTTGCACCTAATATTTGGTTCCTCGTTGGAATGTCCTAGATGCCGGGGCCCCACTGTCGATCCATGGCCCCCCTACCATCAACACACTCCTCTGGGCTGGAATCCCTTTGATCCCCTCAACATGCCTTGACTTTCTGAAGGGATAGACCACTAACTTGGATTACCTCTTAGACAAAGCCTATGGTTCCCATGTGAAAGGATCTATAGGAGGAAGGGTTAACTGTAGGGCAGGAGAAAGTAACTGTATTATTGCATACTGCCATACTGATCATTACATGATTTGTTCTAATCATACTGACTTCCTTGTTTCGTTACTGTTGACAGACTTAAATGAACCAAGGGCCCCTGCTTTACATATGTATATTATATGTGTCCATACATGCAACCTGAATATTTAAATGTACAGACTATACAGTACACAGATCTGAATGTATCACTGCCTTATGCTTATACTCTAACAACTGATAAAAAATGTTTTTAAAAAATTTCACTCCTTGGCAACAACAAAATACACATCCATTGAATCAAGAATCAAATGTAAAACTGGCTGCCTAGCATATAAAGCTATGAACCTGAGTAAACCTTTTTCTCTTTAAAACCTGTTCACCATATAAGATGGACAAGAGATTCAGAAGCAGCAACTCCTTGCTTGCAAAATTTAGAACTGCCAGAGCACAAAATCAATCCCTCACAGGAGCCAATAATGATTTCTGGAACTCTCTTCCAAGGGATATTAGGTGTAAGTTTTCTCCTGTCTTTCAGAAAATATTTTAAACTCTCATTTTTTGATTATTTCTGAATTAAGTTGTTGTCCTTCACATCTCTGATTTATTTTTTTACATCAACACTCCTGGTTCCTGCTGTGTTTAAAATGTATTTTGTTTCTGTTCAGATATAATATGCTCCAGTACTACGTTTTGTGCAGAAGTGCTATAGAAAACTTTTAAATAATTAAATAAATATACTAGTCTGCTTTAGATCTGGGTTCCACCAAATACTCTTAGAAGTTCCATTCTCCATTTTTCCACACACAGGGTGCTTTCCATGCCCCTATAACACACCACGTCTTTTCGGAGGGAACTATAATAAATCAGTGTGTCACTGAGGATGTGATTATGAGTCTGGTAGTTACAAGACCGCCAGATTCACGGTGGCGGTTGGACCACCACATTACGAGTTTGGCGGGCAGACCTGCCAGCAGACCGCTGTATCTACCAGGATCCAAGATCTCAGCACTGCCCTGCTGATTACAACCTTGTTCTCCGCCATCCTTTTCATGTTGGTTTCTCCACCATTAAAAGGCTGACGGAGAACAAGTGCTGGGGCCCACCGAGGGGCCCAGTGCAGGCCCCCCACCCAGAACCATCATAATGCGCACTGTCTGCTTTGTAGACAGTGCGCATTCTGAGGCATTTGGTTGGCTCCCTCTGTGCTACGAGATACCGCTCGGCTCCTTTAATGTCATCTCATAGCACTGTTCCCACTGGTCTGACAGCTGGAACGTTAGGTTTCCGCCGGTCAGCCAGGTCAGACCGACAGAAATCTTGTAATAGGGCGGGGAGAGATGCTCCCTGCGAGTTTGGTGATCCCTATGGTGCAAGGGTGGTTGCGTTGGCGCAGTAGCAAATTGAGCACTAGGAAAACACAGGGGTGTGCCGTATTATTGTATATATGGCACTTCCTTGCATTTTGAAAATGATGGTGCGTGACGCTGCCAAATTTGGCACAGCGACGCGAACTGTGATTTTCTCTTAAATCTGGCGCTCAATGTTTCTATTGGTGAATGGATTATGTAGGAAGCTGGCTCTGTATATACTTCATCAAAATGAGATATAGTGTGCACAGAGGTTCCCCAGAGGCTTAACAGAGGCTAAAGTAGATAAAACTAATGCTCTCTTTTGTGGTAGTGTGGTCAAGCAGTTAGGCTTATCAGAGGGTAGTGCAAAGCATTTGTTGTACACACACATATAATAGAAGAAGCACACACTCAATGACTTAACTACAGACCAATGGTTTTTATATAGCCAAAATATATTTTCTTTATTTTTAGAACCCCAAGATTCAAGTTGCAGGTAAGTACTTCAATAGATTCGTATTTCACACAGGTATCAACAGTACTTTGTTTATAATCGATAAGTCATACAGTTTTTGGAATATTGGCAATAGTCTGTTTTAAAAATGGACACAGTGCAATTTTCAGAAACAGTTCCTGGGGGGAAGAAAAGTTAAGTCGTTTTACAGGTAAGTATTCGACTTACAGTTCTAGTCTCCGGGTTTAAGAAAGTCCACCAGCCAGGGTTCAGATTAACCCCAGGCACCCACCACCAGCAACACGGGGCCGGCCGGGTGCAGAGGTCAAAGATGAGCAAACTTAACGTGGGTTCCTATGGAGATGGGGGTACTCAGAATCAGGCCTGCCTGCATTTAAGTACCCACAGCTCAGAGGGAAGACCAGGTGGGATTAGAGGAGTACTGGGGGGACCACAAGTATGCACCAAACACACACCCTCAGTGGCACAGGGGCAGCCGGGTGCAGGGTGCAACCAGGACATCGGGCTCCTAACGCTAGTCTATGAGGGGACCCGGGAGTCACTCAGAGGTTGCAGGTGAGGTCCGGGGGATCATCTTGGGCAGACCACAGGCTGGACAGGGAAGAGGGCACCCTGCTGAACGTTGCTACACTAGAAGTAGGGTTCTCCAAGGCCTGGGGGCTGTGGGTGCAGTGTGTCTTTAGGCATCAGATATCTTCATTCGGAGCTTCGCAATCAGGGAGGTCCTCAGGATTCCCTTTACATGCGTTGTTGTGGAGGGGTGGTGAGATCCACCCGGGGTAGGCATGTGCTCAGAACCGTCTGGGGATCCTCTCTAGCTGGTTGGGCCACCTGGACACAGGCCATGGGTGTCGGGTGCAGAGTGGTTAGGACTCACACATTCAGAGTGAGGTGGGAGGCTTAGTCATTGGTTTCTTCTTGGGCAGGGCCGCTGTCCAGGGGAGTTCTTGGTCCTTTTGGCAGAGGTCGCTAGCCCCACTGGATGCGCTCTTCTTTTGCAGGTTCTTTGAAGCAGGAGACAGGCTGGTAGGGCTGGGGCCAAATCAGTTGTCATCTTCCTTCTCTGCTGGGGGTTTCAGCTAAGCAGTCCTTTTTCTTCTTGTGAGGTCACCAGGAATCTGGTGAACTGGGTTCAGGGAGGCCCTTAAATTCAAGATTTAGGGGTGTTTTAGGGCAGAAGCCAATGGCTACTGTCCCTGAGGATGGCTACACCCTCTTTGTGCCCACTCCCTTTGGGGAGGGGGGCACAAACCTAATCCTATTGGTCCCTGTCCTCCAAACCAAGATGGAGGATTCTGCAGGGAGGGAGGACACCTCAGCTGTGGACACCTTAGGGGTGGTCCAGGCTGAGGTGGTCACTCCTCCCTCTTTTCCCTAATTTTCCTGCCGGACTTGCCGCCAAAAGTAGGTCTTTGTCCGGGGGGCGAGCAGCTGCACTAGCTGGAGTGCCCTGGGGCACTGTAACACGAGGCCTGAGCCTTTGGGGCCCACCACCAGGTGTTTCAGTTCCTGAAGGGGGCAGGTATGAAGCACCTCCACCCAGAGCAGGCTTTGTTTCTGACCTCAGAGACCACAAAGGCCCTCACCCCGTGAGGTCAGAAACTTGTCTGCTAGTGGCAGGCTGGCACAGACCAGTCAGTCCTACACTAGAGGATTGGGTAAAATACAGGGGGAACCTCTAAGATGCCCTCTGTGGGCTTTTTAGAATACATCCAACACTGGCATTAGTGTGGGTTTATTGTGCTAATAAGGTTGATACCAAACTTCCCAGTATTTAGTGAAGCCATTATGGAGCTGTGGAGTTCGTAATAACAGACACCCAAACCATATACTTAATATGGACACACTGCACTTACAATGTCTAAGAATTGACTTAGGCACTGTAGGTGCATATTGCTCCTGCAGCTATGCCCTCACTTGTGGTATAGTACACCCTCCCTTAGGGCTGGAAGGCCTGCTAGAGGGGTGACTTACCTATGCCACAGGCAGTGTTTTGTGGGCATGGCACCCTGAGGGCGATGCCATGTCGACTTTGCCTTTTTCTCCCCACCAACACACACAATCTGCAATGGCAGTGTGCATGTGTTTGGTAAGGGGTCCCTTAGGGTGGCCTAACACATGCTGCAGCCTTTAGGGACCTTCCCTGGCCACAGAGCCCTTGGTACCACTGGGACTGTTTACAAGGGACTTATTTGTATGCCAGAGGTATGCCAATTGTGGAACCAATGGTACATTTTTAGGGGAAAAGATAAGGATTATGTTATGTTTCTTCTTTCACACATTGCATTTCTTCTTTTTACCTATGAGTTGTTGGGAATCTTGGGGATGTCATCAGCTGTGAAAGCTTGAGAATACACCATTGACAGATGGTGCTTGTGGAATTCTTCAGTCTTCGTTTCCTGCCTGCTTTCATTGGTTTGGTGTTCCTTCACCCTTCAGAGTCATGGTGACTTTTTTACTAGTCACCATCCTACTGAACTTGACCACCATCAGCCTGCTCAAGTACACAGTCTTTATTACTTACATAGCTAATACAGACGGAAAATGTCATGCTACTAAGAGTATCATCTAAGGGACCATGCCTCGCTTTGACAATTCCATGTCCCTAGGTTTCACCAAGCATTTCCAGAAGGACTATTCCATGTCACTAAGACTCAGTGAAGCGGTTCTGATGACTATGCAATGTAATTTAGCATGAAAAGCCTTTTCTGAGGGACCGTTCCATGTCACTGCAATATAAAGAACCTTTGTTGAAGGGACATGATATCTCACTGAGACACAGTGATCCTTTTTGAGGCACAGGCCATGTCCCTGTGACACATTGTGCCTTCCTTGAGGCCATTCCAAGTCATAATGACACAGTGTGTTTAATTTTAGGAAACATGCCATGCCACCGAAACACAGCAATCTTCTTTGAGGAGCCACACCATGTCACTCAGACACAGTTGCAAATCAAGGATGCCATAGGTCCTAATGCCAGCAAGAAAAATGAGGTGTCTACTCTGGTGCGCACTGCGCCTTCTGCCTTATTGGTATCTAAGTTCCACTTGTGGGAGAACTTACATTACAGATAAATGCAGATGAGGAAGCATATTTTAGCCACTCTGCATTATTTTTTTATTTTTTCACAAATAAACTCCCAAAGCTGCAGTTTGTTTGAAAAACCAAACAGCAATATCTCACACAGAGGTCCCAAGCACAGAGATGGGGGTGGCTCAACCAACAATCAATCAGCAGTTCCACCACAGGGGACCCGATTTTTCATGCTGGAAAACTCATCTGGTAAAGTTGCTTGAGTCTTTGGCTACAACAAAAGCAAAGCCTCTGTCCCTGCCTTAGCACTTTGGAGAGCACGGTAATGTTTCCCCATACCAGAGCATATTTTTTCCTCTACTCTTAAAACTTGTTTTCTTTCCACATCAACCCAGCACCTACTTCACATTCACATTTAGCACTTGCTCACAGCAGGTGGTAAATGGGAGTGTTAATGTATCAGGGATCAGGGGCATGGCCTAATGCTGAGCCATGAAGGTGGTTCTTTAATGCAGCTCCGCTGGTCAGAGCGATCATCCTGTACGACGTCAGCCAGCTGGAGAGCTACAACTAGTCACCAGCAACACAGCTCAGGGTGAACGTGAGCAGAGACCGCTGGGAGGCTGAGCGATGCCCGCAGGAAGGCCACCCATGTCGGGGCCACCCTGAAAATGCGCATCCGACTGAGGACGGCCGGGCTGCGCGTTGAGGCCTATGCACCATGTTGGCCCAGTCTACTAATCACCAATCTCTGGTTCGCTGAACAGGGCTGCGGTGAGCCTGGGACACACATCCTCTCGAAGTGAAGGAGAGGCTGATGGTGCTCAACTGAAACCCTTTACTGCCATTACCAATACAGTGAGTGACTTAAAAAACACCATTTACCTTCTTACAGGGATCATTGACTATTACATGTGCTGCTGCAACTTGAAATTACAACTTGCCTAAGTATGTACTTCCTTACAGCTGCATGACTCTTTGCCACCACCAGAGAGTGTGAACCGCAGCACCAGCGAATCGCACATGACATGCTTGGTGGCAAGACACTGTCTGGTGCAATCTGCATATAACGCTACAGTTTGGATATAAACATCGCTGAGACTGCGTTCACTCTCCACTGTATTAATCTTTGCTACCCTCAAGCAGAGCATCGCCACTCACAAGCAATGCACTTTATAGAGGGTCACTGCCTTGGCCTGTTCAGCGGTGTAATTGCACCTATTCTGCCTGATACATGAACTCTATCTACCTGGTGCCTTTGTGCGGTCCAAACATGGGCAAAACAGATGCAAAGCAGCAATGTCTAACCTTTGAGGCCAAACGACAGGCACATCAGACGGCCCCACCAGCTGATCAGTTGTCCAGCAGAGAGGAGGATAGAGGTGAGACATCCCTTCCTGAAGAAGGCCTCAAATCAATCCTTTTTGAAATGTGCTCCGGCGTCACCACCATAGACTACAAGCTTGACTCCCTGACTAGAAGCATGGGTGACATGAAAGGTCTTATTGACAAGCTTAAGATGCATCTCACAGATGCTGAAAAATTTATTTCTGATGTGGAGGATGTGCAAACGCAGCAGGCGAAGGCTATTGAAGAAATGAAAGTGGAACTGCATAAGGTTCAGTTGAAAAATGACGATTTAGAGGTGCGGTCTAGGAGAAATAATGTAATAATGTACGCATTTTTGGAATTCACAAAATTACAGCAACAGGGAGTACAGAAGATTATATTGAACACTTGCTTCTTGAGTTATTTGGCACTGAGAAATTTTCCCAGTCGTTTGTCATAGAGCGGGCACATAGATCGTTGGCCCCTCCAACGATCCCAGGCCCCCCTCCCAGGCCCTTTATCATGAAGTTCCTAAATTACAGGGACAGAGACCAGGTGCTTCGTCTGGCTTGGGAAGCCAGAGAGGTTTCCTATGAAGGGATGCACTTAACATTCTTTCCTGACTTCACACAACCTGTGCAAGACGCCCGTAAAAATTCTTCCCCTTCAAGAGGGCACTCCAAAAACGGGGCATTCCTTACGCTATGTTCATTCTGGCGAGATTGCAATTCACATGGAAGGGCAAACAGAAGATTTTCATGGATTCAGCAGCTGCCCTCTCCTTTTTAAAGATTTTCCCACTCTCAAAGGATGCCACATCACAACATGCGCGTGGGGAGGATACATCGTCCCTGGACGAAGTGGAATAACTGAACCTCCATTTCATGTATGCTTCTCTGAACATCTGGAAGAGATTAACTGGTCCCGGTACAACACTTGTGCTACTGCTGTACTGCCTTACACTGTGGCTCCTGCCTGACATACAAGATGTATATCACACACTTTACAATACTGACTTGTTTTAATGCTTTATGATGTTATTCACTGAGAGCCTTTCATAATTTCTATGTTATATTGTCTCCTGTGCTGGTTGTTGTCATACTATCAGTGCTCTGGCTGCCTCCTGGCTCTGTGCCATGTTATTTTATGTGATGTCCGATACTACAACCTGTTTTGGTTTATCTTCCTGTTTAGGGTTTTACTTAGTTCTGGGGATTCACTAGGAAGTTGGCTCATGGTGTGGGAGGGTGGTATGGGGTGGATGGAACTGTTTGCACTATTTCTAAAGGGACCACTTTCAGTGACACATGGCTCAGAATTAATGTTCAAGAATACCTACTAACGGTATGTTTGGTTACTGATGGTGAATAGGCCCGCACGTGAAGGACTGGCTTTAACTTTTATGACATGGAATGTCAGGGTCTAAACAACCCTCGCAAATGGCAACAAGACCTGGCCATCTCAACAGGTATTAAGCAGACATTATTTATTTACAAGAAGCACATCTTATGGCGGAGAGAGGGATGGGCCTACCTGCTTCCTGGAATCCTTACCAGTACTTTGCTTCCTATTCATCGTACTCGAGGGGGTTGCCATCATTATTTGTAAGTGTGGACCCTACCTCCATCTACGGACCATAGGGGATCCGAGCGACCGGTATATAATACCCCAGGGCCTGATTGGTCACACAAAGATAACGCTCCTTAACACGTATGGCCCAAACAATGAC
The DNA here is from genome assembly GCF_031143425.1 of Pleurodeles waltl. Taxonomy (NCBI): domain Eukaryota; kingdom Metazoa; phylum Chordata; class Amphibia; order Caudata; family Salamandridae; genus Pleurodeles; species Pleurodeles waltl. Next base: position 906,523,849 of record NC_090450.1, read on the forward strand.
TGCCCTAACATGTACCACACGATACTTAAATATTGCCTTGAAGTTGACCCTGATACTATTCTTTTTGGTGGGGGGGAGCCATAATTTAATATTGGAAATTGACTTAGACTGCTTAGTCCACAATGAAAACTGTCTGGCCAGAGCTTGTGCCACTTTTTTTTTTAAATAATGGTTCAGTTCAACCTCCTAGACATTTGGCACGAGCTTCAGGCGACGACCCAGGTGTACACATTTCATTCCTCTGTACATGGTACCTCCTCACGACTTGACTACTGGGTGGGCTCCCGGGATGTGATGATCTGGACGAAGACTGTACGACATCTACCTCTGACCCTGTCAGATCACTCTTTGGTTGTCTTGCTGCTTATCTTACCAACTGCTTGGGTGCAGATGCTACTTTGGAGACTCCAACCTAAGATGTTGCTAGATGCAGCATTTAGAGAAGACATTTGATAATTGATCCGCAATTATGAACTATGTCACTTTAAATAAGGGTTCTGTCGCCATTATTGCTTTGTACTGGAAGTCTTTAAAGGTGGTTAATCCGGGTGGGTACATCGCAAAGGTGCAACGGATTCTTAAAGCAATCAGAGGGAGACTTGCACAGCTCGAACAGGAGCTTCGCACATTGGAGCTACGTTACAAGGATTCCGGAGAGCGGAGTTTATTGGAGCCCACGGGGACACTTTTACTGGAATTTCAGGACGAGGCGAATAGGGAGGTGAAATTCCTAAGTAAATACACGCTGGCTAAGAAATACGGGGCGCACACATGCCATGTTGCTAAAACCCTTGGCTACTGCTGATTATATCCATACTGTTGTCACTTGTAAAGGACATTCCCTGCATGACCCTGAGAAGATCATGCAGGAACTTGTTACCTTTTATCACGAGCTAAACATCTCTGACATGCAAGCTACTCCAGCAGGGCTGGATAACTATCTCCAGCGGGTTGCTCTGGCCTGATTGGATCATTCCAGGAGATTGAACAAGTAATTACACAATTAGCAAACAGGAAAGCACCTGGGAGCGGTGGACTCCCAGCAGAGTTTTATAAAACATACACTGCAGAGATAGCACTTATTTTGCTCGAGGTATGCACTGAGGCATTCCAGCAGGGCATGCTCCCTCTGTCTATGAGAGAATCCATCAAAATCACACTCCTCAAACCAGACAAACCACCAAACAGATGTGACTCATATCGCCACACTCTCTTAATAACGTAGATGGTAAGATTCTGGCCAAACTATTGGCTAATCACTTATTGACGCCCAAACTGGTCTGACCAGACCAGTCAGGATTTATTTTGGGCCATTCCACTGCAGACAATCTTTGATCCCTCTTCGCCCTCACACACCAGTGGGCCCGAAAATGCAGGTTAACGCGACATTTGTAGACACTGCTAAAGCGTTTGACAATGTCGAATGGCCCTTTCTGTTTTGCAGTGTTAACTAGGCTGGGACTGGGTGAGGCATTTGCGAAGTGTGTGCAGTTGTTATACACAGGCCCGTCAGCTCGCTTACGTCTAAATGGTAGCTTATCAGAGACATTCCAGATAGGCTGGGGCACACAGCAGGGGTGCCCACTGTTACCCCTTCTTTTTCCCTTATGGTGGAACTGATGGCTTGCACCTTGCATGAATTCCATCACTGACGGGGGAGTAAATATGGGGTTCTGTTATACCTTATTGACACTATACGCTATCAGCTATCAACTTGAATCCTATTATACAGAAAATAATTGACTTTGGACAGTGGTTGGGGCTTAAGATTAATTGGCCTAAATAAATAATAGTCCCCTTGACTGTTGCCACCACTAAATCTGATACCCCATACCACCTGCAATGGCAGACGGGCCCAGTTAGCTATTTATGCATTCTTTATCACACAGATATCCCCGATCAGAGCCAACTAAGGTACTTACATGGAGACCCTACCATCACACTTTGCTAAATGGATCAACCTAATGAAAATGGTGAATCTTCCTAAGATGCTCTACTTCTTTCAGAACATCCTGATACCGTTAAACAAAGCTTTTTTGCTCCCCTATGCTTATTCATGATGAAGCTAGCGTGTGCAGGCAGGAAACCCAAAATTGGGTGGCACACGCTACAACTCCCATACCATAAAGGTGGATTTTCAGGCCCCAATTTTGGAATATATTTCTTGGTGACACAAGTACAATACATTCATCTTTGTTTTCATAAAAATAGACATGCCTCTCGTGATCATTGAAAGGGGCCAGATGAGACCAACTCCCCTCCTGTTGGTTCCCTTTATACAGCTCCCTAAGCCAACCCAAGAAAAACGTACAGTTCACTTTGCTACATTGTGCAATATTTAATTGCCATATTCTCCACATATATCCATCACACATTATCGTGGATTGCAGTTGGATACCACTCCGGGGCTCCTACATGCATTACTGAAGAAACAATTGATGACATTGGGGGATCTATTTAATGCACATAAATTTATAACCTATGAACATTATGTGGGAGACTCCTGCGCCACTTTGACATATTTACTAACTTATGCAAGTCTTGCCCATTAAGCCTGACGTCTCTTCTGTAGCTTTCTGGAGGAACCCCCGGAGTGGCTGATCCTGTCCATCCTACTTAGCACTTCACACCCTTCTAAACTAGTATCAAAACTGTACTCTGTAGCCATGGATAGTCGAGATCCTGACCATTATAAAATACACCAGGCTTGGGAAAGCGATTTAGGTCAGGATATAGCAGATGAACAATGGCGCTACTGTTGCCATCAGACCAAGGAAGTATCCTCTAATGGCAGGTACAGATTGATCCATTATAAATATTTACACATAATATATCTCTCCCCATTAGACCTTTCATAGTACTATCCTGACACTGTTGCGCATGTTGTGGTATGCTAGCAGCAACCTTTCTTCATTTGGCATGGGCTTGTCTGAGGGTAGCCTTATTCTGGTCTCAAATTATGGCAGCACTGCACGACATGACTGATCATACCTTCCAACTCACCCCCTTTGTTGTACTATACGTTAAGGAAATCCCCAAAACGTTTCAGAAATTCGCTGCTCTTGCATTGCTACTTGGGAAACGTATAGGGGCGATGATATGGGGTGGTAAACGCACTCCACGGTTTCAAGACTGGCTGAAAGGTATGTCACTGTGTGAGAAATGGCCTGGACTATATGCAGAAACACTGTCATCAGCAGCCCACCCGTGACGTCTGAGATCCATTGAGGTCCTACCTGCTGGAACTTGACCCGATCATGTGGTACACAACATTTGTGGGATATGAGATGTGGGTGCCGAATCCTACCAAGATCCTGCTATTGCTTCCACCTAGAATGTAAATCTAAAAAATCTAAACAGAAAAAAAATCTATCACTGAACAGGGAAAACTGTGCTGAATTCCATTCAGTAAAGAAGTGGGTCTGCAAAATATTCCCCATTCCGGAGAAATTAACTTGTGGTTTCACAGTATGTACTCGGTGCTGCTACATGGTAAGGTCAATTTCTTTTGTGGAGCTTGCACCCTTCAAGTGCCGTTGGTGCTTGTGGCTCACATCCTTCAATGCATATTCTGCAGCACACATAGAAAGAGCAAATCTCCATTGAAGATTGTTTTTGTGCAGGAAGGTGTCCCTTCTTGCACAAAAACAATCACCCCGCAACGCAGCTATCCTTGCACCATGGCGCAAGGGTGGCTGCATTGGCACTCAGCAGCTAATTTAGCACCGGTGCAGGGGAAAACACAGGGATGGGCCGTATTCTTTTAAATAGGGTGCAACCCTGTGTTTTAGAAGTGATGCAGCACAGCGCTGCCAATTTTGGCACAACAGCCGCACTGCGCCACTTCTACTAAATATGCCCCATAGTACTTTTGCCTCCGGATGTCATCACAACTGCTTTCTAAGGAAGTAGAATTGATCTTCTTGCCTATTTTTGGGTGGATATTGGATTCTATGACAGGAGGTCAGAGGCAAGGTGCATGGCACAAAAAAGAAAATCAATGGCCGATTTCCGGATGATAATTAGACCAGGCTTAATATATCCCGTTATGCTAGAAGAAAACCTCTGCATTAAGGAGAGTTGTCAACGTCTAACCAACATTGGTTTACTAGTTTTGCGAAAGTATTTTGTATTGAATAAGAGAATCAAACATTTGGAGCACAACATTAAGGTCAAAGTTGGGTGTCTTCTGGTTCCGTATTAGTTATGAAATGTTCCTCTACCACACATCGAGGATCTCATCACATCTGTGGAACAATCCAGATGATTTACCAAGTTAGATCAGAAGGTTGCTTACCCTCAGGTTGTTCTGGAAAAGGATGCACATCACCTCACAGCTTTTATCACTCCTGATGGTGTCTTTCAATTTTGCTGGATGCCATTTGGGCTGCCTCAGCCGCTTCAGTTTTTCAAAAAGTAATGAGCTATATGTTGAAAAGTATTGACAATGTTGTGGTCTTCCAGGAGGATATCATAATTTTTGCAGATACTCTGGAAGCTCATGACAATGTTTTGAGGCGTGTGTTAGAGGTATTGTCTGAGAATGGTGTCACTTTGGTGTGAATGCGGTGGAGTACTTGGGACATGTTCTATCTGCAGAGGGAGAGAAAAGCTCCATATCCTTGTGATAAAGAACAATTGTGTTAATTTCTGTATTTGTGTGAACTTTATTCCAAATGCATGAGAAACTACTTGGATTTGACTGCATGTTATAGAAATGTACTCAAAAGTAACAATGAGTTTGTATGGTCATCTCTGTGTCAGGACAATTTTGAACTCATCAAATGTAGTACTGTGTCTGATCCAGCTCTTCAACCCTATTCAGAAAAGTCCAAAACATTTGTGACTGTTGATGCTAGTGCTTAAGGAACCGGTGCAGTGCTGTCTCAGTGGGATGGCTCTTAGAAAGTTACTGTGGGCTTTGCTTCACAATGTTTGAAAGAGGTAGAATTGAGAAATTCAGTTACAAAAAAAAGGAAATGCTAGCCTGTACCTGGGGTGTGGAGACATTTAAACCGTATTTGTGGGGCAGGGCATTCTGGTTAAGGACTAATCACATGCCCCTTGTTGATATCTTGTCTGGTGAGAAAATAAAGGCTACTGCTTGTCTGCCCCGGCTAACTGCTAAATTGCTGGAGTTCAGTTTTCATATGTCACACATTGCAGGAGGAACAAATGCCAAGGCTGATTGCTTATCGAGATTTCCCATAGAGAGATAAGATTCTAATGAGGAAGACATTGAGGAGTGTATTATAGCCAAAGTTGAAGATCATGTAGTGTGTGAAACAATGGAATTATGGCAGCAGGAGTTAGAGGAAGATGTTACCTTAATGGAGGTCAATAAATTTGTCATTAATGGTTGGCCTTGTGAGAGGCGGATAAGTGTTGATTGCAATGGAATTATCCCTGGACGATTTGGTGTTGTTAATAGATGACAGGCTTATTCCCCCTGCTGTGTTCAGGCAATGGATTTCGGAAACTGCTCATGCTGATCATCTTGTCATAAGTGCCACCAAAAGGAAACGTTGTTGTACAGTAGTTTCTGGTGCCCTGGGATGGATGGGGATATTGATGAATTTCCTCACAGTTGTTGTCAATATTCTAATAGTGATAAACATCTTGTCTCTATGGTTCCCTCTCCTAGTTTGGTTCCCTCTCCGGAAAAAGTATGACAGAAGGTTGTGGTTGATTGTTTGGGTCAATTTAATTTCTACCTAATCAGTTAAGGTATTTTGTTGTAATGACTGATTATCTTTCCCGTTGGGTGGAGGTCAAAGGTGTGGCTGGGCCCACAACTAACAATTTTCTTGGATTTTTTAAAGAGGCTTTTGCCAGAGAAGGTGAACCTTCTGAAGTTCAATTGTGTCAAGTTTACTGCTTTCCTCATGCAGGAGTTCTTCTCCAAATATGGTATAAAGCATTTGCATTCTCCATTGTATTGTCCACAATTTAATGGAACGGTGGAGGGATTCAACGAAGTACTGGTGGAATGTATTCAAAGTGCTATCAAATCCCACATTTATTGTGTAGAAAAAATCAGGGATTTGTTGTGCGTATACTACATCACCTCGTTCAGTGGCTGCTCAAACACCATTTGAATTGATGAGGGTTAGGTTAGTAGGGTTTAGTCTTTCTCCATTGTGGATGGGGGATGTCAGGGGTCAAAAGGTTGATGTGCAGGTCTCTAGTCCCTATGCTAAGGGTGCCAGCGACAAGGCCAGAAAATCATTTGTTGACTTTGAAGGTGTGAGTAATATAAAAATGGGGCAGGATAAAAAAAAATCAAGCACAGTGTGTGTTGGGGAGTGGGTTCACATCAAGGATCCATTGTTGCCAAGGAAAGGGAGTTCTGGGTTCAGGGATCCTACTCTAGTCATGGAAGTGCATGCCAATGTTGTGCGTGCCAATGTTGAATGTGGTCAAAGCTGGAATATGTCTCAGATGGCAAAGTCTTCTCCTAATCAGAGGGAAGACGTCAATGGGGTATATTACAGTCAAGATATACAGGTACGCAGGAGTCGAGCACAGCCCAGTCAAGATGTACAAGTATGCAGAAGTCAGCGTGTTAAAAAAGTGCCTCACAGATTTTATGAGTAATTGAAGTCTCTGTGTTAAAAATATATATATGCCTTGCAGAATTTTGGGGTAATTGTGTCTTGCATATTTCTGCTGTTTCAGCTGTTATTGATTATCTTGTTTTATGTTGGATTTGGTGTTACTTTGTTTGATATGTTGTTCCTTGTTTTGTGTTGTACATTCCATGTTACGGTAATGTCTTGTGTTGGCGGTGTGGAAGATATGTGGTATTCTTATTCTTATTGGTTTCTGAGGTGTTCTATATATTCTAATCTAAGACTGCTTCTCATTGGTTCTCTCACTGCTCTTTATTAGAACGTGTTTTGCTTAGACTTGAAATCGTAGTGAAAGTTGGAATGTTTCTTGGGCTTTTTGTAGCAGCTTCTACTTTGTGTTCTGTTTACTCATTAAAACTACATTTAGATCAAGCCTTTCTGCCTGTGGAAACTTATTGAAGATAGTTCACACCGCAAAAGACATACTTTTCTCACTTGCTCGTCTTCGGGGTGAGGGGACCCAGTACTGGGTGACTTAACAGACTCTCTTGCATCTTGTCAATCCATATACCAATTATACCCATAGGTTGGGGTAATATCTTCTCAATCCTCTCTATAAGGTAGACTCTTGTCCAAGCCAAAACTTTAATGCAGTCTCTGTGCGCGACTGCTCAATAATGGAATAGTTTCTTAGAGACTGAGTATTGGCTGCACTACATCAGGATCTGGGTGCAGCCTTGGTCAAGGTTGAGATGAATTCATCTCAGTAAGATGCCGCCAGTTAAAACTGTAGGGAAAAAATCTCTTGAAATAGTGAAGAAGAAGAAGAGGAGCGGAGCTCTGGATCTTTCTCATGACAAAAAAAGAAAGGAACTGACTTCGACAGGAGTCCACATGAAGTCGCACAGCGCACTGCTTTTGGCGTTTTCTGATCCTATCTAGCTCCTTGGGGTGTTCACGAGGTGAAGAATCTACTGCTAGAAGTATCCATAAATTACAGCTGTACCAAAGCTCTCCTTCACTTTTTAGATATAAAAGCTTCAATAATGCAAATAAAGCTGCCCAACTTTGGCCCATATTTATACTCTGTTTGCGCTGAATTAGCATCATTTTGTTTTTCACTAATTCAGCGCAAACTTAACTCCGTATTTATACTTTGGCGCTAGACAAGTCTAGCGCCAAAGTTATGGAGTTAACCTCAATTTCTAGACATGAAAATCTATCTTGCGTCAATGAGATGCGAGGTAGCCGTTCCCATCCAGAAAATGACGGTATGGCCCTTGTGCCATATTTATCCCCGTACTAAAATCTAGCACGCAGGATGGGGACCTTAAATAATGGCGCTAAGCTTTCTTAGCGCCATTATTTAACGCCTGGGTCAGGGCCGGCGTTAAGGGATCTGTGGGTCTTTTTCCATGGTCAGAGACCATGGAAAGAGCCCACAGGTGCCCTTCCCTGGCCCCAGGGACACCCTCACCAATCCCCACCCACACCAGGAAGACACCTAAGGATGGGGGAACCCCATCCCAGGTAGGCAGAGGTAGGTATCTGTAAGTATATATATTTTTTTGTCGAAGTGCCATAGGAGGCCTAACATGGGCCCACTTACATGGCACTGGGCCCAGTGGTCATGCCCAGGGGACATAAGTCGCCTGAGCATGGCCATTGGGCAGGGGGGCATGACTCCTGTCTTAACTGAAACAGGAGTCATGTCCATGGGGTTTTAACGTAAAAAAAATGATGCATGTTTGGGCAGAGGCATTTGTTAGCCTCTGCCCTTACTAGCGTCATCCTCTAACGCTAAACCCCCTGTCGCCCCCACGCCTCCCCCACCTGGCTAGCGTTCTTTTCTATGACGCTAGCCGGCCCTTACTGCCGGCTAGCGTCATACCATAAATATGATGCCCGGCCGGCGTCTTGGTATGGCACTAGCCGGTGGTAAACTTTTTTGACGCTGAACTGCGTTAGCATAGTTCAGCGTCAAAAAGTATCAATATGGGCCTCAGTGTCTGTGTTTCTCTCTCATCTCATTACCCCTTTCTAAGCCCTAATAAACACTTCCATAATAGTATTGTGAAGTTGTTTGTGGGCTTTTGTGGAAAATGTCCTCATTTCTGTAATGTCCAGATTTCCAGCATACAGCATTCTTACATGTGTCCTTAGGACTACATGAAACCTGTGAATTAGCTGGACGTCCATCACCATGTTCTTATCTGGAGGTCACATCAGAAGTATCCCTGGTTAACCATGTGCAGCCAGCAGTATCTATTCGCTATGTTGGTGTCCTTTCCCAAGAGAATGTCCCAGGTATTCAACAAGGTCTTGGCTCTGCTGGACGTTCTGTTGCACGGGTAATTGTTCTACATTGCAGCTTTGCATAAATAGCTTGCGCTGCAGCTGGGATTTGGGAGCTACATTTTCACAGTACATCTCATTTTGCACTGATCTATGGAGTATACTGGGGCTGCCTTTCACTCGGACATGGTCAGAGTGTTTCTGCTAGAGCAGCAAGCCTTGATCCTCCAGTCCCTTTTGGAGTACAGGGTGGCTCCAGTTCGGCACTACTCAGGGTACAGGGTCACCAGAGTCTTCCTGATACCCTGGACATGTTATTATCTGCAGCCATTGTAGATGTTTCTGCTGGATTCTTGGAGGCTCACAAGAGAGAATTGTGATCACTTGTTGGTGGTGCCACTTACTCTTAGCTGTCTTCTTCAGTAGTGGCTGCAAATTGTTGTTTTGCATAAGGGGTGGGCGTAGATCCCCACATGCCTTGTGTCTTCACCACAGATGCCAGTGAGTCAAGGTGGAGTGACCTGGGGCATCGGAGGGCACGGGAGCAGGTCCAAACAATTATGATCCACCAATCCAATGGAACTGCAAGCTGCCAGTGGAACCTGTGCTTTTTCTCAAAGGCAGTCCTGTCCCTCTGCTCGCCCCAATCCTACTGGACCTTGAGTATCCTGACTAAAAGCCTGATATTAGCGGAGGGGTTACTGAGTCACAAAGGTGATGGATATCCCATCCGCCAAAGTCTAAATCCCATTGGACCTAATGGGATTTAGATTTCAGAGGGCGGGATATCCATCACTGTTGTGTCAGAGTAACCCCTCCGACAATATCTAAATCAGGCCTTAAGATTGGCAATATGCAGGATGAAAGTTTAGGGCTGCGGCACATGGGCTTTTCTGGTAAAATGACCTTGGCAGTTTAGCAGTCCAAAAGTCTTTTCTCCAGACATGTCTACTCCCTATGGAGCAGACATGTCTGTTGTTTGGCTAAGGTGCACAGTCCCGGTCTTAACATCCTTCAAGGATCATGGATCTCTGCATCAAGGAGGGCCGATTTTAGTCATGCGTAGTGACAGAGGCCTCTACCTCATTGCACCATCAGGGGCGGCTTCACACAAACCTCCACCCAAAAAAGTCTGTCCGACACTGAAAAATCTATGTACCCTGCAGATCAACCCTAAAGCCCATGAATTAGTTAAGGTGTCAGGCAAAATCTAAATGATTTGTGTGCATCGTAACATGGGTCTGCCAGGGAAGCCCTTGGGCAGCTGGAGGACCAGGACAGACTCTCATGGCACGTATATCACATCACACTCTGTCACAGTGAATGCTCCCATTCAATATGTCACTGAAAGCTCAGCTGTGCTGGGGCAGAATCATTCATGTGACAAGCCTTGTGTATGGCTCTGACCAACATGTAAATACCCTTTCTATTTGTCACTGGCCTTTCATTGACAAGCCTGATACTTTGTCCCCTGGAGGCGGTCTATAGGTCAGTCAGACCCTGGGAATAGAGGAAGACTGAGGAATGGGTGATAGGTGAGGGCCGGGAAGTGAGCATGGGAAGGGAGAGAAGAGCTAGAAAGAACAAGAGAGAGCAGTATTGGTGATACTGACAAGAAAGATAGAGGGAGATCACGATAGAGAAAACTAGGAACATGAAAATGAGAAAAGGAAACAAAAGAAAATGGGGAGAGATTGTGAGGGGTAACAAAAGAAACAGGTGAGACGGGCCTAGTTGTAGGAAAGGATTATTACAAGGGAAGAAGGAACAAGGGTAAGAGGAGGGAACAGAAACATCAGGGACAGAGAAATGAGCATAAACTGTAATAAATGAACTGAAAGTTGAAGTAGAAAGGGGTGAATGAAAGAGAGGCAAAGGCAAAGAAGAGTGTGATAAGGACAGAAGTGAGAGAAAGAAGGCACAGTGCAAAGGAGTGGAGGAAAATATGCCTGACACATGCCTGCTGCTGAACGGATTATTCAGTGAGCTAAAGGCTCCCTGCTGATGAAATCCATGTTAAGAAATGCTTTTAGTGCACCATAAGACAGCATTTAGTAATAATTATATTCACGTTTAAAAAGCCTAACCTACAGAGAAAGCTGCACTGACACGTATTTTAAGAGTGTTCACGTTTATACTTAATGGCAGCTACTGTGCCTACTATGACAGCCTACTAGAACTGACAATGTGCTAACATGATTTAACCATGATTGAAATATATTTTAATCATTAGAATGAATTATTATTAGTAAAGATAAATATGATTCATAATGATTTGTGATTAATTAGTATAAAGTTACATGAGTGCAGAAAAATAAATGCACATCTCTGCCATATTTAATGTGATGCCTCAACAAAGATTGCAAGTATTAATAAAATGCTCTCGCCTATTCTGATGATATATTATTAAAGGTGAATTCATAAGTTTGCATATTATGATAGTCATTATGACCTTGGCGGTCAATGACCGCCATGCCGGCGATGGCGGTAGTACCATCGTCAGGCTGGTGGTAATGACCACTAAATAATGACCATGACGGTGATCCCTCCCATACACAGCCAATGTACCACACCAACCGCCAGTGCGGTACGAGCACTGAACATAGCGGTAGCAATCTCCAGGCAGGCAGAAGACAAGGTTATGCCCACCATATTATGACATAGCACACCGCCAGGATTTCCGGGGCGGTACCAACGCCACCAAAAGCCTGGCAGAAACACATCATATAAAAGGCACTCACCTCCAGGGACACAGAGGATTTCCGGGGCAGTACCAACGCCACCAAAAGCCTGGCGGAAGCACATCATATAAAAGACACTCACCTCCATGGACACAGAGGAGTCAGCGGCCGCCATGGAACCTGAACTGCAAGTCTTCCCAATGCTGTTCCACGCCATAGCCATCCTGGAGCACCAACGCAGACGGAGACGACAACGGTGAGTACGGCCGCCTAGCACACAGAGGAGGGAGGGGAGAGTGACACCCACACGCACAACACACACCATACACACACACCACACACCCAGAACCAGCTGCAGAGTAAATCAACAGTAACAGGGCTAAGAAGCAAATAAAGCCAGGACAGAGACCTCTGTTCCAACCACTGTAATCCAGATGTATGTAGAGCCGAAACCCCAAAAATACACAATTGCATATTTACATGCAGGCCCAATGGTCAGTTCAAAGTCTGCAATGCCCACAGGGCAAAGTCCAAGCCCTAACGTGACTCCTAACAACATTGGGACTGCACTGTGCAGTGGCATCATGTTAGAAATAGCCAGGCACCTCAGTGGGTGGGGGGTTTGGTGGGAGGTAGGGGTGGGCCTCTCTTTGGGAAGGGGCTCCTTGGCTTCTGGTTTGCGAGGGGTCTTCTTGGCTTTTTGTTTGGGAGGGGTCACCTTGGCTTTTGGTTTGGGAGTGTCTCCTTGGCTTTTGTTTTGGGTGGGGGCACTTTGGTTTTTGCTTTGGGAGTTGTCTCCTTGGTTTGGGGTTTTGTTTTGGGAGGGGACTGCACTTTAGCCTTCCGTTTTGGGGGCGGAGGAGTGGGTTTGGAGGGGGGCGGAGTCGCACTCATGTGCCCCGTAGTGACAGTTGAAGTCTTTGGGGGTAGAACAGGGTCAGACTGGGTGCTGGAGGTACTTGGCTGGGGGAGTGGGACTTTTCTCTTACGGGTAGGACGGGGGGAGGGGAAGGAAAGAGGTCAAGGTGGGCAAGGAAAAAATATTTCTTAGAGCCAATGGGGCGGGATGAGGGAGGAGGGATTGGAGTGGAGGTAGAGGGAGAGGTTGTAGGAGGAGGAGGAGTGCTGGATTTTGGCTGGCAGTGCATGGACAGTGTGCATGTGTGAGGTGGATGGCTGTTGGGGTCTAAGTGCGAGCGTTGGTGTGTCTTGGAGGGGGGCAGACAGGGCGGGGGAGGATAAACAGGATATTGTGGTGGTGTCTGCAAGTGAGGTGGGTGTGCTGCATGAGGTGGTGGTGGTGACTGCTCAGGCGGTGTGTGGGGTGCATGTCTGCATGTCTGCTATTGTGGTGACTGTGGGAAAGGCTGTGCAGGTGGCAGGTTTAGGGACTATTGATGCAGTGCACGCAGGTGTAAGTGAGGATGTGACTGTGACGGAGGAGGAGGAGGGGGGGACAGTGGAGGCAGTAGATGATGTTGTGTGTGCATCTGTATGTTGGCTGTGTGAGTGCTTGTGGACTGAAGAGTGCTGCCTGTGTTTGTCTGTGCGAGTCTTTTCTGTTGTTTTGTGTGCATGCTTTTCAGAATGTGTGCGTGGGATGGGTTTGGGGTGAGGAGACTGGGACTGGGAAGTGGTAGTGGGAGGGGGGACGGAAGAAACAGGGACAATGGCTGCCATCGGGGAGGAGGTTGGAGCCTGAAATTATCTCTGTAGGGCTTCCAAGCCACCATGAATGCCCTTCAGGAAGGCATTGCATTGCTGCATCTGGGATGCCAGCCCCAGGATGGCATTCACAATGGTTGACTGCCCTACAGAGATGGATCTCAGGAGGTCAATAGCCTCCTTGCTGAGGGCAGCAGGGCTGACTGGGGCAGGGCCTGAGGTGCCTGGGACGAAGGAGACGCCCATCCTCCTGGGTGAGCGGGCATGGGCAACTCAGTGGGGGGCTACTGGGAGGGCACTGCTGGTATGGGGTGGCAGTTGAACCTGTAGCTGGGGTGGTCCCAGAGGGGTCTGCCACCACTAGGCAGCTTCCATTGGAGGAGGTGTCACTTGAATCAGCTCCTGAACCCCCGTAGTGCTCCCCTCGCCCTCCGTCCCACTGGTCCCCTCTGTGTCGGTGGACTCTGCCTCCTGGGGTCGTGGGCTGGTGCCCCTGCTCCTTCGCCAGATGATGCTAGTGCACACATGGACAGGATGACAAAAGGAGAGGGGCGAAGAAGGGGAGCACAGGGTCAATCACAGCAACAACAGCACAGATGGCATACACATCACCATCTCACACAGGTACTAAGAATGGGAAGTATGAACCACACTGGCATACAATTAGCTAGGTACCACAGCAGGAAGGCGTTAGACACAGCCATCTGCTCATCAATTGGAACCAACTAAGCTCTGTTTGACATGGAAGACCCGCTACCTAGTCATCTAAATAAAAGCATTACACCCAAAATACCTAAGCTGGACCACGCTGCAATGTCTAAGCTTGCATATTGGGGCATCAACTGACTAGAACCCCTCACCAAAATCCCATGCCAGGCAACATAGATGGTTGTCCGACACACTATACACACACCCTTGTGGCAGCTGTGAAGCCCTCAAGCACCCATCCAGCTCTGGGTAGGCCACTGCCAGTATGCGGGCCATCAGGGGGGTCAGATTCCGACGGGCACCCCTCCCTCATTGGGAGGCCATCCCCGGCTGGGCCTCCGCCATCTTCCGTGCCCAGCGTCTCAGGTCCCCCCAGAGTATCGCAGGGTATGGACCCTCAGGGTCCGCACGTTCTTGGCGATGGCACGCCACAACCCCTTCTTCTGGTGGGTGCTGACCTGCAGAAGAAACACAGACAGAAGGACACCATTAACCATACAATCCAGCCTGCCAAAGAAATGGCTCACATACTGCATTTGGCCATCATCAAGCACACACATGACCCCTACCACAGCACAGACACTGCCACCAGCCACCCCCCCAATGGTACACTGCCAGCACACATACATCTCCATGCAGCCACGTCACATGCAATGTACCCATGGTGTACTCACCTGTTGGTCTGGAGGCTCATACAACTGCCCATACAGGGGTAGGACCCCATCCACGAGCCTCTCCAACTCCTCCGACGTGAACGCTGGGGGCCTGGTTGCACAGGCCTTGGCAGGTTCCAGACAGAGGTCACAGCAGCACAATCAGTGTAGTTGTGGTCCTGTGGAAAGTCACGAATCAAGTGAAGTGGTAGAAATAAAATGGAGGTCACGGCCGTGGCGGTGAACACCGTCACCGCCGGCATTGATCATCATTGGTTCCTATACTCCATAGAGGCCTATGTTAGCCAATGAGGAATTGCACGGCGGTGCAGACCGCCTCCCGCCATGACACTCAACGCCTGCGGAGTGAGGTCACTTACACCTGTCCCTGCATACAGGACAGGCGGTTGCCATTTTCTACTGCTAGTACACATGTACTGGTTTAAAAGTGTGTCATTGTTGGCGAATGTACACACCTAGACAATTCCAGTGTCCAACATACAAACATGCTCTGTGTACACTGATGTAGTGTGTTTGTAGTTCCTGTTGCTACTCACTTCTTACTTTTGGGTCCCTTACGTACCAACCACTGCGGAGGAATAGGAGGAGGAGGCAAGAACCCGTGTACAGACCCCTTGTGGACCTGGCTACACTGGACAGGCACATCATACTCACCTATTGTCTGGACAGGGCCACAATCACAGAGCTGTGTGCACAATTGCAGCCTGATCTGCTACCTGCTATCCGTTGCACCACAGTACTATCCACTCTTGTGCAGGTACTCTCAATGTTCCATTTCCTGACAACTGTCTCTTTCCAGGTGACAGTGGGTTTGGCTGCAGGAATGTCACTGCCAATGTTCTTTTTTTGTGCTTGCAAGGGTTTTGGCAGCCTTGCTCAAACACATGTGCAGCTACATTGCACTCCCCGAGGTAGATGAACTGCCCACTGTGAAGGCTGGATTCTATGCAATGGAACATACACCACATGTTATTGGGGCCATTGACAGGACACATATTTTGTTAGTCCCTCCCTGGGCCAATGAACAAGTGTACAGGAATAGGAAGAGTTTCCACTCATTCAATGTCCAGATGGTGTCCCTTGCTGACCAATACATCTCCCACGTCACTGCCAAGTATCCTGGGTCTGTCCATGATGCCTGTGTCCTGAGGAATAGCAGCGTCCCACAGCTGATGGCACAACTACAGAGGCACAGAGTGTGGCTTATAGGTGAGCCTGAGTCCCCACCCAATGTATGTCAGTGTATGTCTTCAGGAGTCATACCCCCTACCATTGTTCAAGGCTAATGTGTGTCCCTCACATCTTGCAGGTGATTCCAGCTACCTACACCTGTCTTGGCTCCTGGTCCCTGTTAGAAATCCAAGAACAGGGGCTGCGAATAGGTACAATGATGCTCATCGGCGTACCAGGAGGATTGTTGAAAGGACCTTTGGTCTCCTGAAGGCCAGGTTCAGGTGCCTCCATCTGACAGGTAGATCCCTATGCTAATCCCCTGAGAAGGTCTGCAGGTTGTTGTTGTGTGCTGCATGTTGCACAACTTGGCTCTCAGAAGCCATGTGCCCTATCTGCAGGAGGAGGGGGGTGACAATGCACCTGTGGCAGCAGTGGACTGTGAGGACATTGAGGAGGAGGAAGAGGAGAAGGATGTGGACAACAGGACACATATGATACAGCAGTACGTCCAATAACACTCAGGTAAGGCTGTTGAACTAAACATTTCTCCATTTCAGTGTTGTGCTGTGTGGCTGTAGCATAATGCCAGTCACTACCTTTGCATCCCACCTGACTGTCACCTAAACCTTCCCTTATTGCAGATGTTGCTGTGGTTACAACAGTGTAATGCTGTGATGTGTACAGACTGCAAAGACACATATGTAGGATGGATCAACATATTACAGGACATTTGCACAGGACCATGCAGTTCAGAACAGTTCCATACATTGTACATACACTTCAGATTAAAGCACTATTACTCAAATTGTGTCCCAGGGCGTTTATTAAATATTCCGGTATACAATGCACAGTGCAATAGAGTGGGGTGATGGTTGGGAAAAGTCCAGTGTAGTGGGCCACTCTGTTTGTTGCACAGGTCCAGTGTCCAAGGGGCCATAGGAAGGGGAGCAATGGCAGTTCAAAGTGGACAAGGTGACACAGTGGAACACAAGGGGGACATTTAGGAGGGACTCATTTCCTGGCAGTGGTATTGGTCTTGGCAACTGTCTCTAGTGTCTGTCTAGGTCACAGGGAACGTTTGCGAGGTGGTTCATCTTCTGCAGGGGATGGGGTGCTGGTGGCCTGAGGGTCCTGTGGCAGGGCCTCCTGTCCACTAGCTGCAGCAGATGTGGAGGGCTGGTCAGTACAAAGGCTAGTGGAAAGGGCCTGCTGGTGTGCTGTGTATTCCCTCATGATGTTGGCCATGTCACCCAGCACACCTGCAATGGAGACCATGGTGGTATTCAAGGCCTGCAATTCCTGCTTGATGTGCTGGTGGTGTCCCCCCTGCAACTTCTCCTGCATGATGTTTAACACCTGACCCATCTTGTCCTGGAATTGTTGGTAAGCCTCCAGGACATTAGTGAGTGCCTCTTGGGCAGTCGGTTCCCTGGGCCTGTCCTCTCCCCGGCTCACAGCTGTCCTCTGACTATCCCTGGCCCTCTGTGCCTGTGTCCCCTGAACAGTGTGCCCACTCCCACTGAGCCCCGGACCCTCATTTTCTTGCTTGTGAGGTGTGGACTGGGTCCCTGGACAGGTGGGCACACCACTGATTGACGTGTCCTGGGGACAGCGGTCTGGGGATGTTGGATGGCTGCTGTGGTGTTGGATTCTGAGGGGGGAGGCTCTGTAGTGAACTGGGTGCTGGATGGGGTAACCAACTGACCACTGGTCCCTGATGGGTCAGGGAGTTCATCCAGATCCAGAGCTCCTGAGTTGCTGTCATCACTGGTAGCATCCTTGGTGGGGGACTGGGTAGCCGTGACATCTCCTCGCCGCTGACATTGGCTGGGGCACCTATGGGGATGTAAGTGGTGTATTATGCTACATGTTTGTGACATATTCTGCATCACTAGCTTCTCCAATGTCATTACTGTTGCCCTGCCACCTTTGGTTGTGTATGGTGATGGACTGTGGGATTGTGAGTTCCCCATGCTGTGCATGCATTGGTGGTGGGTGTACATGCAGGGCTGCTAGGGATGTGCATGCAGTAGGTATGGCATGCAGGGTTTGGCATTTCATTTTAGTAATTGTGGTGGTGCACTGTGTGGGATGGAGTGGGGAGATGGGTGTCACAGTGAGGGGTTGTGGTGGCAAGCAGGTATGGGGGGTGATAAGTAGTAAATGTTGACTCATCAGTGTTCAGTCCTCTGGCTACTCCAGTGAGTCCCTCAGGATGCAGGATTGCCAATACTTGCTCCTCCTATGCTGTCAGCTGTGGGGAGGAGGCGGGGGCCACCGTCAGTCTTCCGGATGGCGAGCTGCTGCCTTGCTGCATTGGAATGCACCTTCCCCCTACGTCATTCCATCTCTTCCTTATGTCATCTCTTGTGCATGGATGTAGTCCCACAGTGTCACCCTGTCCACGATCCTCTATCATAGCTCCATCTTCCTGGCAATAGAAATCTGCTGGAGCTGTGCTCCAAACAGCTGTGGCTCTACCCTGACTATTTCTTCAACCATGACCTGCAGCTCCTCATTGGTGACACAGGGGTGCCTTTATGGGGACATGGGTGTTGTGTGGTGTGTGTGTACGCTGTGCAGAGGGTGATGTGTGAAGTGGTGGGGTGCGTGGTGTGTGGTGCGTGTCAGATGAATAGGTAGTTGTGATATGTGTGTGCAGTTTTCTTTAGGATTGGCGTAGCAAATTGTAGCCGTCTTGTCGTGTTTGCAAAGGATTGTGGGTGATGTGGGTATGTGTTTTATAGTGCTGTTGGTGGGTCTGTGGGGTGTGTGTATTTGTTACTAATAATATAATGCACTGTTCCTACAGAGCAATAAGAAGAAGGCAGGGTGAGTACTAGGGAGTCCTATTCAATAGGAGCAAGTGTCCTCACACACCTAGATGGGTGTCAGGCTTCATCATCGGACCAGCTCCTCGTCAGACTGGCGGTGCAATGTCTGACGGGCACCACCCTTGCGGGGGGCTCTTTGCCGGAGTTCTTTTATGATGCCGCACTATCCCTCAGGTGAGTAGGGAAAACAAAAAAGGGGGGAAGAAAAGGAGAGCAAACAGATAAACAGGGAGTAAAATTGGCTCAAAAACCCTCTATAAGAACTATCTTTATTGATACGGGGTGCAGGCCAAGATTAAAAACAATTACCAGGAGAGTAAGGTCGACGTGATGCTCGACCACTCTCAAACTGTATCACACAAACTCAGGTGGTCAAGAACTACAAGACCCACCTCAAAATCAGGTCGACATGTTTCGCGTCTATCCAGTCCATATAGGATCCAATGACGCTTCCTCAGGACCTAATGAAATAATGCTTCTCCAAATATAAACTCAAACTGCTCTTGCCTATAACAGCTGATAATCAAAAACAGGGAGATTAGTATCGTCAGTCACTTACATAAGTCCATTTTGACCCAGTATGTCATTCCTATTCGTCGCCCCTCCCAATTTGAGACAGGACTTCATGGGATCACGCAGACCTTAAGCCTGGTCCACCTAACACGTTGATTAGGGCTGGCCGTCGGGAGTTGCTCCTACCCCGGGTCGCGCTCCTGTAATGACGTAATGACGTAATGACGGGAGAGCGACCCGGGGTAGGAGCAACTCCTGACGACCAGCCCTAATCAACGTGTTAGGTGGACCAGGCTTAAGGTCTGCGTGATCCCATGAAGTCCTGTCTCAAATTGGGAGGGGCGACGAATAGGAATGACATACTGGGTCAAAATGGACTTATGTAAGTGACTGACGATACTAATCTCCCTGTTTTTGATTATCAGCTGTTATAGGCAAGAGCAGTTTGAGTTTATATTTGGACAAGCATTATTTCATTAGGTCCTGAGGAAGCGTCATTGGATCCTATATGGACCGGATAGACGCGAAACATGTCGACCCAATTTTGAGGTGGGTCTTGTAGTTCTTGACCACCTGAGTTTGTGTGATACAGTTTGAGAGTGGTCGAGCATCACGTCGACCTTACTCTCCTGGTAATTGTTTTTAATCTTGGCCTGCACCCCGTATCAATAAAGATAGTTCTTATAGAGGGTTTTTGAGCCAATTTTACTCCCTGTTTATCTGTTTGCTCTCCTTTTCTTCCCCCCTTTTTTGTTTTCCCTACTCACCTGAGGGATAGTGCGGCATCATAAAAGAACTCCGGCAAAGAGCCCCCCGAAAGGGTGGTGCCCGTCAGACATTGCAGCGCCAGTCTGACGAGGAGCTGGTCCGATGATGAAGCATGACACCCATCTGGGTGTGTGAGGACACTTGCTCCTATTGAATAGGACTCCCTAGTACTCACCCTGCCTTCTTCTTATTGCTCTGTAGGAACAGTGCATTATATTATTAGTAACTGTTACTGGAGGGTATGCACTGGACCTTTACTCCTCCGAATCCCTTTATTTTTTGATGTGTGTGTATTTGTGTCAGGTGTGGGTTTTTTGTTCTGGCCAGTGTTATCTTGTTTTGTATTTGGGTGGCTATTTCTGCCGCCGCGGTTTTCACAGCCAATGGTTTACCGCTGTTGAATGTCCGCTGTGGTGATTGGTGGGTCATTGTTTGGAGGGCATAGTATTGGTGGCGTAACGGTATGGGTGGTAGTACCGACAGTTTACCACGTTCAGTGGGTCTGACAAATTGTGTTTGTGGCTGTTTTCTGTTGGTTTTGTATGTATGTGTCATGATCTGACGGATAGATGTCAGACTCTGAGGCGGTATGCTGACGGCAGTCAGCGTGGCGGTATTCGGTATTTACTGCCAATGTCATAATGAGGGCCTATGTGTGTTTTTTTTTAATGCCAGTATTAATGCACTGTATTTTTTTGTTAGCATAACTAGACCTGAAGTTTTTATATTTGCAGCAGTGAAATGCTGAATCATTTTTTTCGCTCTAGGTTGTTGCACATGATGGCCTGAGTCCTGTTAGTCAAGAGTCTATTGCATTATGTGTAAGTTTTACACTGCAGTGTCCTTGAATGTTTCAACATAGGAACATGATGACTGAAATGAGAGTAGTACTATTGTTTAAAACAACTGTTCCCATGGAGAAAACTGTCTTGTGCCATGGGAAGGAACGTGGATTGCAACAAGCGATGTACACATTGTTAAAATATTGGAGTCACACGGAAAAGGAGAAATGACTTTGCTGATAATCTACATGCTTTGCTGATGAAACTGAATTGAATGCTGAAACTAGGAAAGGTATAGTCTAATGCAAATGTTATTTTCCTCTGACCTGCTTTTCTGAGTAGAGTTAGCATGCTGACACCTGTCTTCTATTTTTCTTAGCTAGTTTAACTTAGCCCGAGATAGAAGTTTTTCAAATTATTCTTGTCTTTTCTTTTTTGACTTTTGCCCTCATGTGTAGCCCACTCCCACACATGCTTGCCCTGATCTGGTTAGTAGCAAGGAAAACATATGTCTCAATCTGCGAATTCTGAATCTTGGTAAATTGTCCTGCTAACAAATTCACTCTCTGAACTGAAACATGTCTCTGTCTCACAAGGATTGCTTTATTAATATGCATTGTTCTTCCCAAATGTTCAATGGTGTTGATGTTGAGTAGATTACACTTGTTTCTTAGATTTGGTAAGCATGTGGTGTTCATTTATTGTTATAATTTGATTTTGTGCAGTTTAAATGACTTTGGCTTTGTGGGTATAAAATAAAGCTTTGAAACTTTCATTGATTGGAGTATTCTTCCATGGCCACATGGGTCATGGTCTTTAAATTGTTGTTTGGTTTAAATTTATTAGAAATAGTTACCACACTCTTCAATGAGTGAAAAGATCCATCGACCTGAGGGAAAAAGGAAATTAAGCATTTTTAGAATCCTGAGAAGGATGAGGAAAAACACGTTAGCAGAAGCTGGTAGCAGAGGACGGTTCAGTCTCATGAGGAGGTGAACCGTTTATTTGATGAGTGTTAAGGGTGATATATTTTGGTAATAGAGTTGTTCTATGATTAGTTTGAGAGGTTGATGAAGTCTCAGCATTGTGTTACAAGTGTAGGGTGGATGTGTAAGTAGGGATTTGTGCTTGCAGTGATTTTTGTTCCGAATTGCGGTGATGTGTGATGTTGTGAGATGTTTGTGGAATCATCATACTCAAAGGGATTGTGGTGCATTGTGCTATAAAATGTCCAAGGTTGATGTTGTTGTTAACGGGTCCGTTGTTGCCTAAGAACCCAGGATTACGCACAAGTGTAGGGAGACACTTGGTTAATTTATTGTCTACTGTGAGGTATTGATCATGAGGCACCATTGACATTACCAGTACTTTTCCTTGAGTGAGTCTGAGTTGTTGGTTGGTATTAGGTGAATCCTGAGTGCACGTATAGGATTTGTATCGACCAGGGGGAGATTTGCTGGTCAAGTTTCACTTGTGTAATTACGAAAGCCACAGTTGGAGGTAAAAGCCGCACAGCTTTCAAAGCGTTTGAGTCCTACCCGTAGTGAGCAGACAGGTTTTTGTTTATTCTATTGCTCGCAATATTTCACTTTTACTGTATGTGTGAGTAGTATCAGAGACAGTTGCAGCTGCTGAGTGAAGTGAGTGTTATGTCAGTTGTGCTGTGTTGAGATAGGTTGGTTAGTGAGAAGCTGTGCATGTACTGGTGGACAGTACTGCTTTGCCATAGGTTGAGAACAGCTCGCAAAAAAAAATTGTGGGATTGAATTTACTTCCTCGTTTCATTGAAATTCTTATTGTTGACAGATATTAGTGCAAAAATTAAATTTTTCAAAGCTTTAAGAAATGCTCTGAGAGGAGATGTGTTTATTCCAGTTAGAGCAGGTGAGTAGACAGCACCCGAAGGAACACTAGCATATGAAATGGCGGAGGTAAAGAGTAGTTTCAGCGTGCATTTGGGTTACACAGTGGTGTAAGATCACTGAGAAAGTGAGTTAATTGGCTTTTCCATGCTATTGAACCTTCAATTTGAGAATTTTAGAAAATTTGAAAACAGTTTTGAGCGAATTAAAGCCTTCTCCAAGACCTGCACAATTTGAAGCTTTTGCTATTTGAGATCGTGTTGTGAAACAAAAAGAAACAGAAACATTTTAGAACAGAATGAGGAAGAGCAGAGAAGACGTTAGCAGAAGCTAGATGAGATCAGGAACAGAAAATGTGGACCAAAAAAACATTAGATGGAGTGAGTATTTTTCCAGCCATAACACAAAAAGGGCATGGTAGTATAAAACCTAAAACGAAAAGGAAGCAGACAGACAAGGCAGTGCAGACAGCAGATGAGAATGAAAAGACAGCTGCACATGACAGTGACTCAGAAGACAAGTTTATCAATGAGCTTTTAATGATTTGTCCCCTGCCATAAAATTCAGTTGAGAGAGTTGTTCAGAGTGTAGTCCCAAGTGTGCCCACAGCTCCAGTTTCACAGAGTCCGATTCAGGTAGTCCTGAGTAGACCTGCCAGGTCAGTGATGCAGGTACCTAAAATGTATCCAGCAGTTCCTGTTGTTAGTACAGCATCAGTGTGTTCAATTAATTTGGAAATGGAAAGATTAGCTATGTGTGTTCCCGCTTTGACCCTTATGTGGATTGGCGATCCCAACCAGATGTTAAATCGAACAGGTCCAATAACAGATGTGAGAAGTTCTCCAGGAACCCCTGTTACACACGTCCACGCCGGAACGGATAATCAAATTACCATGTAAAGTCCCGCAGAATATGACACAGGGAAGCAACACCAGTTTGCAGGGATTTTTAGCACAGCAATTGACTAAGTGGTTAGACAGTTTGAGTGGAGCAACGGGTACAGTAAACAATAGGGGCAGAACAGAACCCAGAAAGAGACAGGACAGTGAATGTGCCCAACTTAAAACTAGAATTAAATGAATTAATTGAGGCAACATTCGAGCAGGAAAGATTTGTAGATACAATGAAGAAGAATTGCGCTTCATGTGCAAAGATGTCACAAACCGTGCAGGACAGACTTCTGAGGAATTAGTGGAATTGGCTGAAAAGTATGATGTGGATTTAGAAAAATCAAAGCCTTAAAGACGAAGTTACACATTAGAATTTAGTTCCAAGGACATTGTAAATATGAGATCACCTGGCCTGAGAATGCACATTAAAGAACTAATTCTGGACATTTAAACATGGGGAGCATTAGGTAAATGGGAAGGCAGATGGGCAAAGAAAAAAGATCAGAAGACAGCAAAGCAGAATTTGCCTCTGGCTGGAGCAAATCAAGCTGATGAGAGTATACAAATGCTGCCAATGAGAGAGGTTCCAGGCGGTTGTTTTGTACATGTCTCTTGGAGCAGAAGTGACACATTGTCATTTACAAACAGTTATCCGAGATTGAGAGAGAAACAGTAGAGTAGTACAAGCAAACAGAGAGGTTTGTGAAACTTTCAAAATGCCTGTGGGAAGATTTGAATACATTATTTGGCATTGTGGTTCCGGTCGATTTGTGAGTTGAATGCAAGCGGAGTGTGGATTGGCCAGCTTGTGAATTGCCAAAAGACCCAGCAACAGGTGCGCCATCTGAAGAGGTGATGAAAGGGTACTACAAAGTGATTGAGTTTCTGAAGAACAACATTTCCCTAAAAGATATTGATTCGCAAAAGATTGACAGGACAGCACAGGAAAGAAGAAGTCGATTCATGCTTATTATGAGAGATTGCTGCAAGCTTTCAAACTTCATAGTGGGTCAGAAGTTATTAAGCCAAAAGATATGAGTCATTTTGTGTTTAGATTTGTGCAAGGATTGAAACCTGAAATTAGCAGCATGATTCAGAATCATTTGATTTGCTGGCAGAATAAACTGATTGATGAAGTACTGCAGTATGCTATGTACTGTAGTGATGAAATTGAATTGAAGCAGAAAAAGTTGAATGAGTAAATGATGGTGATGCAAATTAAATCTGCCTAGACAGGAACACAGAGCCCACAAGTGATGGTGTACACCAGTGGGATGCAAGGTATTCAACAGCAGGTTAACAACACGTCTCAGTTTATAGGTAGGGGACGTGTTGTTCGAATAGATCAAGGTGGTGATATGGTTGATGTTCAGCCAATGAAGAAGCTGAATCCATGTCATGCTTGCTGTAGGTTCAGGCACTGGATGCGTGAGTGTCTGTACAGTAATGTAAATAATTTGGTGCAGAATAGTAATGTTGGTCAGACTGTGGACAATAGTCAAGTTCAAATGCAGAGAATTCAAAGGCACCGAATTTAAAATGTGACTGTTCCTACTGGATTACAGCAGTTGCGGGTCCCCTAATAGATTCAAGTCCCTCTGCAAATGCAGGTTCCTCAAGCCCCAATGCAACAGCAGCAAGTGATGGTTCCTCAGCAAAACATGAATCAGAGAGCAAACGTGAATCAGTTAATCACACAAAACCCGTTAATTGATTTCAGTGATGATGAAGTCCCCTAAACATATACCAGTAACAGTTCAGAAGAAAAAAAATGTGTTCTGGCTGCAACCTTAGAGGTGGATCAGTGTGGTCCCTATGTAAATGCCAACGTTATGGGACATGATGTTTCATTCCTTGTTGACACTGGAGCTACACTTTCCACTGTCAGAACAGCAGAAGTGCAGGACAGAGTTATGACAGACAAACTTCCAACCAGGAAGGAAAGTTCAGGTGGTAGGAGTAGCAAATCAACATTTAACAAACCCGATTACAGAACATATGTTAGTTAAAATAGGCTCATTTGAGTATTTGCACCAATTGGTAGTTTGCGATTCAAGTCCTGTGAGCTTGTTAGGGTGTGACCTATTGTGTAAATTAAATTGTTCTATCAGTTGCAGCCACAGTGGAATAGCCATTCAGACAAATAGTGATGACGAGACATCCAGAAAAATTGATGAAATGTATACTTTCATTTCCTTATGCCCAATGATGACTGATAAGGATTTGCCCAGAGAGTTACAAGAGACATTGATGATGAAGGTTTGGGATTTTTCAGGGAAAGATATTGGACCCATCAGGGCTGTTTAGCCGGTTAAAGTCACAGTAAAGCCAAATGCAGTGTTTCCAATGTTACAGCCCTATAACATGGCTCCAGAAGTAACTGCAGGAATTACACCTGTAATTTAGAATTTTGTTGAACATGTCCTGAAAGAGATAATGGGAAGTCTGTGTAATTCCCCTATTTGAGGACTGCAGAAGCCCAATGGAAAATACTGCATAGTCCAGGTTTTGAGGAAGGTGAACCAGATTGTTGTTCCATATTATCCAGTGGTTATGAATCCTGCTGTGATTTTATTCCAGATTCCTTGTGAAGCTGAGTGGTTCTCTGTCGTTGACTTGTGTCAGACATTCTTTTTCATTCCATGAAGAAAGACAGCTTTTGTTCGCATTTAAATTCGGAAGCCATGTATAATCCTGGTGTCATACTCCATGGAGTGTAGGGAGTCACCATCTATTTTTTATCAGATCCTGAAAAAACATTTAGAGTCCCTGAATATGCCATTTAATTAAGTCCTAGTTCAGTACATAGATGATTTGATGGTTGCATCAAACATATGTGAAGCCTGTAGGAGAGACACCATTGCCCTGCTGAACCATTTGGGTGAGAATGGCCATAGAATGTCCCCCACAAAGTTACAGTATTGTCAGAGAGAGGTAAAGTACTTCACATAAAGAAAGGTTCAAGAATCTCAACAATCATGCAAATGAATTCACCTGTGACATAAAGAGAAGTCAGAATGTTTCTGGGAATGGTAGGCTACTGCCACCAGTGGATCATCATTATTTTCAGTGTTGTCCAAGTCATAATTTGGTGGACGGTTGGTAGCCACGGCGACGGTATGTGGTGGTCGTCGCCGTGGCGGTAGGCGGCATTTGCCACCAATCTTATAATGAGGACCTTAGTGCTGGATTATTGTAAAGGATTATCTGATGTGGTTTGCTCTTTGTCTCACCAGATTGAAGAAGCTACTGTTCAGCCCACGCAGTTTTGCGCCCAAAAAATTAGCGCCGGCTAACGCCATTCTGAAGCGCCATGCGGGCGCCGTATTTATTGAATGACGTTAGCCGGCGTTAGCCGGCGTTAGCCGCCGGCGCTGTCTGGTGTGCGTTAAAAAATAAAAACGTACACCAGGCAGCGCCAGCGTAGGGGGAAAATGGCGTATGGGCGTCCACAAATGGTGCAAGTCAGGCTGAGGCAAAAAAATCGCCACAACCCGATTTGCGCCATTTTTTTACGACGCCCATCCCCCATTGAAATGACTCCTGTCTTAGCAAAGACAGGAGTCATGCCCCCTTGCCCAATGTCCATGCCCAGGGGACTTCTGTCCCCTGGGCATAGTCATTGGGCATAGTGGCATGTAGGGGGGCACAAATCAGGCCCCCCTATGCCACAAAATAAAATTAAAAAAAATACTTACCTGGACTTACCTTAATGTCCCTGGGGTGGGTCCCTCCATCCTTTGGTGTCCTCCTGGGGTGGGCAAGGGTGGCAGGGGGTGTCCCTGGGGGCAGGGGAGGGCACCTCTGGGCTCATTCTGAGCCCACAGGTCCCTTAACGCCTGCCCTGACCCAGGCGCTAAAATCCGGCACTAATGCAGGTTTTTTAGACCCGCCCACTCCCGGGCGTCATTTTTGCCCGGGAGTATAAATACGACGCATATGCATCGGAGTCATTTTTTAAGACGGGAACGCCTACCTTGCATATCATTAACGCAAGGAAGGTGTTCACGCAAAAAAATGACGCTAACTCCATGAACTTTGGCGCTAGGTGCGTCTAACGCCAAAGTATAAATATGGAGTTAGTTTTGCGTCAAATTTGCGTCGAAAAAAACGACGCAAATTCGGCACAAACGGAGTATAAATATGCCCCCAAATCCCTCCCTAGTGCCCCTCCCCATGGACTGATTCTTACACATGGAAAAGGTGCAGAGCCCTAAGATGCGGGCTACAGGCTGAGAGTGGTATGCCCCTGGAAAGGAACCTCACCACAGGGTCCCAAATGTAGTCAAAGCTTCTCCTAGAATTGTCCAGTTTATCAGATAAGCGCTCCATAGTGAGCCCACGCCACAGTCTAGCGTACCACAATGCTATTGGGGGTGGTTCTGTTTTCTTCCAATATGACACTAGTACCGTCTTCTCTGCACCCAGTGCCAGCCAAAGAATAGAGCTGTCGCCCTGTGTTTGGCGGTACAGTTCCGAGCACGCAGGCCCAATAAAATATGTGCTGGTGAGGCCGGGAAGAGGTAGCCCAAAATCTCTTTTAGATGTGACAGAATATCGTTCAAGTATGGGCGGATAATGGGACAATCCCACCATATATGCCTAAAATCTCCCAACATCCCACATCCCCGCCAACACCTATCAGACACCTGGGGATAGAGTTTTTTAAGTTTCTCCAGGTAGAGATACCAATTGTAGAGGATTTTATAATGTGCTTCTCTACTGCCCATGGAGCAGTTGTATTTGACTATGTCCTGAAACAGGCGGAGCCAGAGACCCTCCTCCACTGGGGACTCCAGAATCTGCTCCCAAAAGGACAAATGGCGGGGGATGTAAGCGCGCTGCGCTGACGTCAACAACCAATATAGTGTTGAAATACTACCCAGTGCTACCCCCCCGCTGAACAAATCTCTCGATGGGAAAAAGATCTTTGGTGGCTGCCGCCCGCATATGGGGCTGAGTGACCCAGTGGAGTAGTTGATTATAATGAAAGCGCTCAGAAATGGGTAAATGGAAGTCTCTACAGGTGTTTTCGAATGTACGTACATGTTCCCCATGGAAAAGATCAGCGATCGTCAAACAACCCCCCTCCCTCCACTTATCAAAAGGACCAAGAATAACTCCCGGGGTAAAGGCCGTGTTATAGTGGATTGGGGTATGGGGTGAGGGAAAGGTCGTGAGCCTGTAGGCTCTTGTCACCGTGTCCCATACCTTGAAGGTAGTAGCCGTGGGGGTGCTAAGATAAGCGTTCCTCTGGCGGTCTCCTTTGGGTTTCCACAGCACGTCCCATAGTGTCCGCACTGTCACTGCCCTATCCATGTGCAGCCACAACTTGTCTGATTCTCGGAGTGACCACTCAGCAATAACGCAGAGCTGTGCTGCTCTATAATATGTGAGGGGGTCTGGCAGGGCCAAACCTCCCTTGTCTCTGGGGCACATAAGCATTTTATTAGAGAGCCGAGCTCTTGTGTTTTGCCAAATGAACAGAGTGAACATCCTACGGAGCTCAGTATAAAAATCAGTCGGAATGTCAATGGGCAGGCTTTGGAACAGATATAAAAACCGTGGGAGAACGTCATCTTGATGGTGTTGATACGACCTAACCATGCGTGCCAATGTGTTGGCCATCTCTTAAAATCCGCTCGTACCGTCCTAAGGAGGGGTGGAAAATTTGCCTTGAATAGGTCAGCCACCCTGGGGGTGAACCCGACTCCCAAGTATAGAATTTCTTTCTTGGCCCATACAAATGGGGAAGTGGCGGCTAACACGCTCATCTCAGCGGAAGAGACTGTTAAGTTAGGGATATAGCGCCTTGAGACCTTACCAGGTGAGTAGAGCACTTAACAAATTACTGATTGATTGATTGATATAGGATTTCCCCCTATTCACTTTGGAGCCTGCTATCTGCTCAGAAAGACCCAACGCCTCCTGGATTGCCCGAAGGGTCGTACTTGGTTGAGTTACAAAAAGCAAGATGTCGTCGGCAAACAGTGAGATCTTATGTTGATCAGAACCAAATTGAATGCCGTGAAAGTTCGGATCAGCCCGTATCTGGGCTTCCAGAGGTTCCACACTAAGTGCAAAGAGCAGCGGGGAAAGGGGGCACCCCTGTCTGGTTCCTCTGGAGAGTTCAAATAAATCCAAAGTCACCCCATTGACGCATATTTGTGACCTGGGACCCGAGTAGTTGCTCATTACCATCGCTATGAACTGTTCCCCAAACCCAAATCGCTGCATGGTCGCTACCAAAAAAGGACCATTTCACCCGGTCGAAAGCTTTCTCAGCATCCAGTGCCAACAGCATAGCTGGGACCTGCTTCTTCGTCATCTTTTCCATCAGGTGGATGACCCTTCTTAGGTTATCATGTGTTTGCCAACCCTTGATGAAGCCCGATTGGTCGGGATGAACCAGATCCGGCAACACCCCTTCACGTCCCCGGGCTAGTATTTTGGTATAACGTTTTGCATCGAGATTAAGCAGGGCAATGGGCCTATAAGAGGCACAGAGCTGGGGGTCCTTTCCCAACCTTAGGAATAAGTGTGATCAGGGCTCCCCCCATAGTGGGGGAAAGTGTGTGTTTAGTTCTTATGAAATTGAACAGATCAGCCAGGGAGGAATTAGCTCAGCTCTAAAGGTTCTGTAAAAATGCGCAGTGAATCCATCGGGACCTGGTGCTTTGTGTAGGGGAAGGGAGTCGATGGCATCCCACCTTCATCGGTGGTGAATGGGGCCCCAGAAACTTGTTAGTGTCGCGAGAAACCTGCAGGAGCTGAGTGTGGCGCAAATAGCTCTCCTGGGCGGTAGCGCTCGGATTATCTGATTTATAAAGCTGGGTATAGAAGTTCCTGAAAGCTTGCGCTTTCTCCTCATTCAAATAGTGCTCCCCTGAATCGTCCCGCACTTGCGCTATATAGCCCTTAGTTTGCTTGACACGCAATTGCCTGGCCAGGAGAGTGCCTATTTTGTTCCCACTAACATAATGAGATCTCTGGAGCCTTAACAATGCCACTTCTGCTCTGTTTGTGTAAATAGATTGCAATTTGCCTTTAAAGGAAGTTACTTTCCTCTGATTTTGCCAGGTAGGAGAAAGTTTGTAGGCCTGTTCAGCCTCCTTCAATGCCCTCTCCAGACCCTGTCTCTCCTCGACTTTCAACTGATAAAGTGAGGACGCCAAAGAGAGGCATGTGCCCCTGAGGACAGCTACAAATGTATCCCAGGTGGTAGGGGGAGGAGTGTCCCCTGGTTTATTATTCTGAAAAAAGTCTCTGATAGCGCTCCAAAACTCGTCTCGAGTTGTTGGGTCACGGGTTAAAATGTTTGGAAAGTACCAGCGTCTACTCCATGACCTCGGGAGGGACCACTCCAAACCCACTTCAACATGTGCATGGTCAGATATGATAATCGGGTGGATAGTTACCGATCAAAGAAATTGTCGAAGTGACTGGCTTAAAAATACATAGTCAATCCTGGAGTAGGACCTATGAGAGTGAGAGAAGACTGTATAGTCTTTTACCGTGGAGTGAAACGCGCCAAGAATTAAGAGGCCCCAATCGGTGAAGGGCCGTCTTAACGGATTTCGCAAAGGCACTCGTAAGCGGTCTCTGGGGATGTGTTGTGTCCTCAGTGGTATCCCAAATCAAGTTAAAGTCTCACAGAAGCAATATCTCACCCTCCACAAAACCCCACAGCACGTCAAGGAAGTGCAATAGAAACTGTGTTTGGTCACTGTTAGGTGCATAGAGTGTGGCTGTCGTACAAGTCCGCTCCCCCAGGGAGCCCCTGACCAACAAGAATCCACCCTCCTTATCTAGTTTCAACCCCAAGAGTTGGAAGTGCATGGATCTATGGAACAGCAGGGCCACCCCACAATGCTTTGTTGCAGCGGAGGCAGTGTATATCTGCAGATAGTGTTTGTGCTGTAGTCTGGTACCTTCGCCCTTCTTGAGATGTGTTTCCTGCAATGCCACAATATCATATTGGTGGTCGTCAAAGAATTTCCGCAGCTGTGACGGCTTGTTAGGGGAATTAAGCCCCTTAACATTTCATGTTAGAAAATGTAGCTTCATGTCAGTGTGACCAAGAGGGCCTCGTCCGTGGATAATCTGACCTAAGGTGTCACTCGGGGTCCCCAGCGCTCCCCCTTTGTCCCAAGACCCCCGGCGTCTCCCGACCCCACCAGGCTGTTCATCCACGTGTAGTAGGGACAACAAACAATAATCAAACATCAAAAGTAACAACAAAAAAAGTAACAACACAGAAACTATGAGTCGCTGATACTGATACGGAAACCTCCGTGTAGTCCTCATGGTCAGGAAGGGGTATTTATCCTCATCCACCCCTGTCAGACCACTTTCAATAGCGCTAACAGTGTCTTGTGTGGGCTCCTCCTTTGCCACTTATTGGAGGGATGATAGGAAAACACTCCGGAAGCGCTCACACCGCTATTGCCCTTACGGCCAGTCCAAAGATTCCAGGCTCTCCCCCAAAGGGGGTTCTTCCCCCCGGGGGTCTGAGGACTCCCACGCGGCCCCCATCTGAAATCCTCTCCTCCTCCCCTAGGTAAACCTTCATCTGATGTGGGTCAGGTGCATGAGTCTACATCCTGGGGGCCTTCCTCCCCTTACTCTGCTGCCTCCAGTGAGCCCCAGCGGTGGACGTGGAGGGGTCCTCGTGACGCCGTGACTCCCCCGGCACGGCGAGTCCGATTTCTACACTCCTCTCCCACAGCCCCAGTGCGGCCGCCACCTCCCCATACTCCATGAAGTGATAGGGTTTGTTGTTAAGTTCAAAAGCAATGCCAGAGGGGAATGTCCATCTGTACCTAACATTTTTCGCTTTCAACTCATCTGTGATCGGACAGAATTGCTGCCGGTGGAGCATTGTGGCTGGAGCAATGTCCTGAAAAAGTGTGCACTGAGCCCCTTGAAAAGACACAAAGTCCTGTTGCCCCGCCCTTTGAAGGATGTGCTCCTTGACCTTGAATGAACTGTTTCACCAGAATGTCACGAGGTCTCTTATTCTCAGTGGTGGAGTGACTCCCCAACCTATGCACCCTTTCAATCTGTACTTCTGGGTGGTCTTCGCCCAACAGGGTGGAGAAGAGACCAACCACAAATGCCTCCAGATCCGCTTCCTCACTGCCCTCCTCCAGCCCCGCACTCTAATGTTGTCTCTTCGGGAGCGGTTTTCCAAGTCCTCGCATTTGAGTATTGAAAGTTGGAGTTGCGACTTGAGCTGTGAGACCTCTTTCTCCAGGGGACTCACTTGTTGTTTTATCTCTTGGACCTGTATTTCAAGATCCAACATGCGGGTCCCCACGGAATCCACATCTGCCTGAAGAGAGGTGATGCAGCTATTAACGTCTGATTGGAATGCTTCCAGCGCGGTCTTAAAGTCAGCTATGAGTTCCTCTCGCAATTCCACCTTAAAGGTGCAAAGGGACGACAGAAGGTCCTCCTTAGTCAGTGCCATGTCACCTGACCGCAGCGACGCGAGCACCCCGAATCCGGCAGGCGCAAAATAACCAGAGACCTTATGAGATTGTAGCTTCCATAGAGGCATAGGCGCCCCCAGACCCCTCTCTCACTTGTGTTCCTCTTGTCACAATATGTACCACTTTGTCTGCTGGTCCCCAGCTGCTCCTAACCGGGACATGGCATCCAGGGGCCCACCACCACCCCCATTCCTCTATGGGGGGTCGCCAGCCAACGTCCTCCACTTCGAGGTCCCTGGCTCACTCTACTCGCCGGGACCGCACCTACCACTCGCGTCTCTTCAGGTTCAGCCGCGCTCTGCCCTTAATGCGTGGCCGCGGGGTGCTCCTGGAGGGGCCCTACTGCCCCCCTCTCTGGTCTGCCATGGGCGCCGCCATGCCCCCCAGTTCAGGGGCGCCTCCTGCCTTCCTCGGGCCACCCCGAAGTGCGGGCCTCAAGGCTCACGACCCGCGCTCCAGCCCTCCGTCGTCCGGCACCGCCCGCTCCGGCATAAACTGTCGACGGGCTCCTCCAGTTCGCCTCACTGTGCCCCCCCAGGACTCCCAGCATCGTCCAGAGGGCCTGACCAGCTAGAGGCCTCTCCCCCCCAGACACCGGATTAATGTGTCTGCGGGGTGTGTGGTCGCGGAGCCTCCGGGCTTCACGACCGGTCGGCCATGTTCTCTATATATTTTATTTTTTAAAGCTGCTTTACATGTTTGATTTTGTTTTTGATTTTTGAATTTGGTATTTTGGTCTGACTAGACAAGTCATGAATCTGGATCAAGGTAAACGGAGTAAGTATAAGTATGTGTGTATAGGTCTAGTAATAGTGTGTGTGATTGTCAGAATTCTAAGGATTGCTGGTTTGAATGTGTTTCTAAAAGACAAAGTCAAAAGCACAATTACATCAGTGCATGAGGAGTCGCATACATAACGAGATCCCTTGTATAATAATGAGAGATGACTTCATCTTGACGACCCAAAGGGAGATTTGTCTTTAAATGTAAACTACAATTTACTGTATGAATACATTGAAACTATGGAGGTGCGTGATTGTTGTGTGTACAGAGATCCTTTCATCGGTGCAGGAAGGAATCACGTCTCGCAATCCGCCCTTAACCTATGGAATTAGTTGCAGTCACTTATTAACTTGGTTGTATAATCAAGAGTTTATACAATATTTCTATTCTAATGTAGATCTTGTGTTTTCCTTTGTGCCTATTAACCAGCATTTGAGTAGTATTGAGTAGTATACTTGAGTAGTATTGCGAAAGCAAAAACTATAGACATAGTGGGAGGTTTTTTTGAACCAACTCTAACTTTTGGAACTGCTTATGCACATAAGAATTATTTAACCTGCATTCTCACACAAGTAGAGACAGATTTCATTAAATAAGTGGATGACAGGCGAAAAGCAATTAAAACTAAAATAGAAAAAGGAGTAGTCTTACAGGATTGGCAGAAAGATGTCACCCATCTTGTAGGTGGTGATACATAAGGACGCTTAGCTTTAGACTGGCAACACATAGGGAAGCTATGTATATTTAGGCCACAATCAAAGACTGACAGATTTGTAGATACTAGTGAATGTAGACGTGTTTGTGTTTAAGGGTGTTTGGAATTTTATGTTTAATGGACAGGACCCTGCTGTATCTGGTGTTTATTTCATTTGTGGCAAAAATGCCTGTTATAAGTTGCCGAAAGGCTGGTATGGTACATGTTACATAAGGGTAGTTTTTCCAAAATCTACCATGTGGACAATTTTGACAATCCAATCTAGAGAGAGACCTAAATCTAGGCCAAGAAGAGAAACTAGTGCAGCGGAGATTACAGGTGATATATTTGGTGCCAGTTGTGTGATCTTGAAGGATATCAAGATTAGAAAGTTGTCAACAATTTTGGACAAGATGCCTACTGATTATGATGCTTGTGGATATGGAATGTTGTTCGTGGATTCGGAAATAGTTGCTATGAGATTAATGGTTTTGCAAAATCGCCTTGCATTAGACATCTTATTGACGAAGGAAGGCGTGGTCTGCAAAGTTTTACGGGCACAACATTGTTGTACATTCATTCCAGACAACAGTAAACAAATTGAGAATTTCCGTAGACCAAGGCCATTACGTTATCAGACCACAAGGTTTTGAGTTGTCTCATTGAAATGAGAGTGTCCTTTTTGTAGCGGCATAGTTTGCCGTCAGAGGACGGACTGTTGGAAAGTAAATTTTAGTATTGCTTTTAGTGCACCAGAATTCAGCATTTAGTAACATTTATATTCACGTTTAAAAGGCCTAACCTAGAGAGGAAGCTGCATTGACACATATTTTTAAAGTGTTCATGTTTATATGTAATGGTAGACATTGTGACTACTATGGCAGACTTTGTGCCTTCCAGAACTGATAATGTGCTACCATGATTAAACCATGACAGAAATATATTTTAATCATTAGAATGAATTATTAGTAGAGATGAATATGATTTATAATGATTTATGATAATTTTTTTATTTTTTTTATTTAGAAAGTTTTCTATAGCACTGGCAACACCCCAAGGGTATCAGAGTGCTTTACCACTGTATAGATAATAAACACATGAAAAACACATGAAAAACGTAAGAATCCCATTGCAGACCGGTTATACAGTGGGATTCTCATAGACAAGACGATAGCGATCCGGCAGTGGTGGGGTGGGGGGTGAGAGATTCTTTTTGGCGTGGAGGTTGGTTGAGGAGGTATTCTTTAAGTAGCTACTTGAAGATCTGATGGGAAGGGTTAGATCTGATGTGAAAAGGTATGGAGTTCCAGATTCTCAGCACGTTGTTTGAGAAGGAGCATGTCTGAGTTTTTTGCTTCTTGGTTTTTGGCAGGAGGAGGAGGAAGGTGTTTGAGCTTCTTAGTGATCTTGTTTGACCTGCTTTCAAGAGTTTTTTGGCGAGGTATTTTGGTTTCCCAGTGTGAAGGGCTTTGTGTGTTAGGCAGGCAGTGCAGAACGAGCAGCGGGCCTCAATTGGGAGCCATTTAAGACTCTTCAGGGCCGGGGAGATATGGTCATATTTTTTCATTCACGTCACCAGTCTGACAGCTGCGTGAAGAGTGGACCTCATAGGGGCAAGTTGGGATTTGGCCGTGCCGGTAAGGATGGAGATCCCATAGTCTAGTCTCGAGAGTACCAGTGCTTGTGTGGCCTGTTTGAGATCATCATGGGGAATGAATGATTTGATTTTGTTCAGAAGTTTAAGGCTGTGGAAAGCGTTGTTAGCGTTCTTCTTGATGTGGTCCTGCATAGTCAGGTTGGAGTCCAGAGTCATTCCCAGAGACTTGACCGTGCTCGAAGGGGTGAGAATACATTTGAGAGCGTCAATGGATTTGAGCCATTCTTGCAACTGAGGGAGCTGGTTCGATTTCGAAAGGAGGAGTATTTCCGTCTTATCCTGGTTTAGTTTGAGATGGTTATGGGATAGCCAACAGTGGGCTTCTTTGAGGGTGTTGTTCAGGTGGTGGATATCTTCTAAAGAGGATATTTCGATATAAAGTTGCGTGTCGTCAGCATAGAGATGGAAGGGGATATTGGCTCGAGCGGGAATGGTGGTAAGAGGGTCCATGTAGATGTTAAAGAGTGTGGGAGAGAGGACAGATCCTTGGGAGACTCCTCTGGTAATTAATGAGGTGGGCGAGGTCAAGTTGAGTATTTTTACTTGTTGCGTTCGGTTTTGTAGGAAGGAGGAGAACCAGCGGAGGACTGTACCTTTAATGCCGAGTCTCTTCTGGAGAGAATCCAGAAGGAGCTTGTGGTCAACTGTGTCGAAGGCCGCTGTTAGGTGTAAGGCAGCATCGGTCGGAGTCAAGGAAGTTGCGGAGGTCATCTACTATTTTGAGGATGGCTGATTCTGTGCTTCAACCTTTTCGGAAGCCTGATTGTAGAGGGTTGAGGAGGTTGTTGTTATCAATGTGATAGGTTAGTTGTTGAAGAACACATTTCTCTAGAGTTTTGGCAAGGAAGGGAAGGTTGGAGACTGGTCTGTAGTTATGGAGGATGTTAGGGCTGGCTCCTGGTTTCTTAAGAATTGGTGTGATTTGGCCTAGTTTGAGGCAGTCAGGAATCACGCCGGTTTGAAGGGAGCTGTTGATGATCTTAGTCCATATCGGGGAGAGGGACTGGTGGAGTTTTTTTGCCAGGGAGGAAGGGAGAGGGTCGGCTAGGTGGGAGGATGTTTTGGAGGTGGACACTAGTTTGGAGATGTCCGATGCCAGGAGGGGGTAGAAGGATATCCAGCTGGCGTGGGTCGACAGCTGAATCTGGTTGGGGAGATAGATTTCAGTTTTGAGGGGCGGGTTGTCAGAGTGGGATGGGACAGGGATAAAATTGTTAGTGGAGGGCGGGGGGCTCTGTGATAGGAGGGGTATCCAGTACTAGGGAAAGCTCAATCTCAGTGATTTTATTGAAGAAATTAGCGAAATTGACACAAGTGTCTATGGTTGCAGGTAGAGGGTTGAGGGGAGATTTAGTAGTTTGTTGTAATTTAATTAGGATTAAGGTTACATGTGTGCAGAAAAATAAATGCACATCTCTGTCATATTTAATATGATGACTTAACAAAGATTGCATGTATTAATGAAATGTTTTTCATATTCTGATAATACATTATTAATGCTGAATCCATTCATATTCATGTTTGCACATTATGTGTGTTTTATTAATGACAACATTAATGCATTGTATTTCTTGTGTTAGCATAATTAGGCCTGAAGTCTCTATATTTGCAGCAGTGAAATGCTGAATCATTTCTTTCTTTCTAACATGAATTTTTCCACTAGGTTGTTTCACATGATCAGTAAAGAGTCCTATTGTATCATGTGTAACTTTTACACTGATGGTGTCCTTGAATGTTTCAACATTGGAATATGATGACTGAAAGGAGAGTAGTACTATTGTTTAAAAGGACTGTTCCCATGAGAAAGGAGAAAATTGTCTTGTACCATGGGAAGGAACATGGATTGCAACAAGTGATGTACAAATTGTTAAACTATTGGAGTCACATGGAAAGGAGAGATCACATCACACCGACCCTGGGAGAGTTTCCTGATGTTTTAAATTCGACTTGTGTTTTAATTCTTATTGGACAGTGCCCCTTCTGTGTAATGTGGATTCATCAAATGGACCAATTAAACTGATTTGAGTAATTCTAAGTAAGGGAAGGAATTGTAGGTTTTAGTGTCAGCCCCCTCTTGAATCTTGTTCTATTAACTTGTCCCCTTGGATGTTTTCTGATTTCCATGTGCAGCCTGTGTTCTTCACTTTCCCCCTGATGGTGCTTCTAACGGGCCTTGCTGATGATCTACATGCTTTGCTAATGAAACTGAAATGAATGCTGAACCTAGGAAAGGTATATTCTAATGCAAATGTAATTTTTCCCTGACCTACTTTTCTGAGTAGAGTTAGCATGCTGATTCCTGTCTTTTAGTTTTCTTAGTTAGTTTAACTTAGCCCGAGATATACATTTTCTAAATTATTCTTGTCTTTTTTTTAACTTTTGCAAGCATGTGTAGCTGCTCACACAAATGCTTGTCCTGATTGGGTTAGTACTAGGGAGAACCTATGTCCCAATCCGTGTATTCTGAATCTTTGCAAATGGTCTTGACTAATGAATTCACTGTCTCTGTCTCACAAGTTACTGCTTTATTAATATGCATTGTGCTTCCAAATGTTTAATGGTGTTGATGTTGAGTAGATTAAACTTATTTCATAGATTTGGTCAGCCTGTGGTGTTCATATAGCTTTACAGTTTGATTTTGCACACAGTTTATATGACTTTTGGCTTTGTGGTTCTAAAATGAAGCTTTGAAACTTTCATTGAATGGAGTATTGTTCGGTCGCCACATGGGTCATGGTGTTCAAATTGTTGCTTGATTTGAATTTATTGTATATGGTCACCATACGCTTCACTGTGTAAAAAGATCCATCAACTTGAGGGGAGAAGGAAAGGGAGCATTTTTCAAACCCTGCGAATGGTGAGGGAAAACGCAGTAACACTTTTGAGGCCTTCATTGTGAACTTTAGTTTGGACGAAAAGCATCTAAAACTTACTGAGGCTAGTTTGATCAAATGGTCTTGAACACAGAGTTTCTGGGCATATGATATCTCTGCTACAGTACTTCCTCATGTTAATCATAGTAGCTCTACTTGGGGAGTGTTGACGTCAAGGGCTTCTGCTTAGGGCATTCTGTTACTTGAAGTCTGCAGGACTGCTACATGGGCCTTGCTGGGGGCAATGATTTTTGCAATAAAGTTCATGTGTGTTGAATCTGATTTTGTGATATTTGTGTTTTGGGTGAGGTTCTGGTGTGTCCTCAATGTGTCAGGAAGGGTACAAAGAAATGGGATCTATATTATCTGGGGTAAACTGCATTAATCCAATTAATCCAGGTATAACGACATCCCTAATATTGTACAGGTATATTTTCTACAAAACATATTTATTTCCATATAAATAAGATTAAAAAAACTACATTATATATATTGTTTTTAAAACAAACACATTTTGTGCCTTTCTTTGTTTTGCCATTGATTTCATTTAATTCTAGTTTACTTTTTTGACCGAGTCACATTCTGCATATTTAGGGGCAAAGAGCCTCTAGCGCCACATTAATGTAATAATGTGGCCAAACGAGGGCAAAATTCCTGCGCCAAATTTACAAAGTGGCGCATTATACGCATTGCACCACTTTGCAACGCTTTGTGCTAAATTATGCCTGCACCAAGCATAATGTACGCAAAGGAGGCGTTCACGCGTTAGGGAGGGTAGAAAAAATGGTGCAAAGAAATCTAACAGATTTCTTTGAGCAGGCACTAAAAGTGCCGAAAAAATGATGCAGAGCAGGCATTAAAAGGAAGCACACCATTGTTTACAATGGGTCTCAATGGGCTTTGCAGGATTAGGGTCAAAGGTTTTGACGCTAATCCTGCAAAGCTCCAAACTAGCGTCAAAAAGATTGACACTAGTTCCCTAACTACCGCCATGGTGCACTGTATCTTAGATACAGGTCACACATGGTGGTGTAAGGGGGGCACGCAAGAAAAACTGGCACTGCACTGGGTTAAATCAGGGCCAACGTTTTCAAAAGGAATGCTAGACATGGAATAGAAGATGCCTGACAAGTCACAGCCAGCCAACCCTCACGTATATTTCATACTGACACGTAGAATGCTGCTAGGTGGTTCACTAGGCGAGTATTTTCGGATTAATATACTTTAATAAATTACTTTGATATGGACCTCTGCACATGCTCTATTCAACAGAATTTAGATTGCACTCTCATCTTTTTAGAAAACCTTTTCATATACAATTGTAACAAAAATGGTTAGAAGAAAAGCCATAAGTGCAGTGATGTGGGGTAGCAGACAGACCTCCTGTTAATTACCACTTGATAACAAGCACTAACTAGGTAAATAACTCCTATGTAGATTAATTGCATGTAAACCCATTTCATGTGAATATATTGAAAATATGGCATAGATCTGGACCTTGTGGATCACTAGTAACCCCTTCTGTGTCGAGGGCGTAATGGTTACCTCCTGGGCTGCAGTGCTGCTGTGCCAAGGACATAACCATTATGTCCTGGGACCGACCCACTGGGAAAGTGCTGGTGCTCAACCCGTGGGCCACACTTCCACAAGCCCTCCCGGGGATGGCAACAGAATACCTTCCGCCGTCACCCCTGACCCATCTCCTCCCCTACCCCCAACTCCCCCCTCCTTGGCGACCGGATGACGTCGACACGCGCATGGCACACCCAAGTCATCAGAGCAGGGAATAATATGTGGTGTGTTTTGTGTGCCTCCCACAAGGTTTAGTTACCTAAAAGCACTTGTAAATGGTATTTATCAATGATATTTAGGGATTTTATTTCATAAAGTCATTGGTGAATCAAGTTATTTTTTTATGAACCATTTAATTACCCTCATGCCAAATCCAACCAGTATGCCTGAGATGGACTAGTGGGTAGGTGTGCAATAATGTTTTGGTGTTTATCTTTGCTTTTTACCATGCATGCATACTCTCTCTGCAACAAACACCTTGCCGTCACATCTTTTTGGAAACTAGTCACTAGTACTAATATGCGGTGTGTTTTGTGTGGATTCCACAAGGTTTACTTACCTAGAAGCACTTGTAAATGATTGATTTATATTTGCGGATTGGCAGACTGGAGTGGGGCTTCCACCCATGGCCAGCCGGAGCTCTCAATAGGTGCCCGGTCATAGCTTCCCCACCCAGCCAGGCCCAGTCATATCTTCCAGACCTAAGCAGGGCAGACCTGGCCAAAGGCACTGAAGACTCAGAACTGACACTGCAAAGTAGTTTGTGTACCTTTTGGACTACTTGAAGTGTGTGTTTTTATTTTTTTTGTTCACCTCCATCCAAGGGATAAACCGGAAATCTTACCATACTCTGAGCTCCATAATCCTGGGTAGAAGGAGTGAATTTGCCCCCTTGAACATAAAATACTTAAAATGTTGAAAATACCACTAAAACAGGTGCTGGGAGGCTAGAAATGGGCCAGAGACACTGAAGGGTCAGAACTGACATTGGGAAGGAGTCTGTATGTCTTTTGGACCATGTGAAGTGTTTTTTTTTGTTCATTTCAATCTAAGGGAAAAACCTGAAATCTTACCCAACTTTGGAGCTCTATAGCCCTGGGTAGGAGTGAATTTGCCCCCTTGAACCAGAAAAACTCAAAATGTCAAAAATATCACTAAAACTGGTGCTGGGAGGATAGAAAGGGGCCAGAGGCACTGAAGGCTCAGAACTGACATTGGGAAGGAGTTTGTATACCCTTTGGACGATGTGGAGTGTTTTTTTGTTCACTTCCATCCAAGGTGAAAACCTGGAATCTTACAGGACTTGGAGCTCCATAGGCCTGGGTAGTGGAAGTGACTTTGCCCCCTTGGACCAGAAAAACTCTAAATGATGAAAATATCAATAAAACAGGTGCTGGGGGCTAGAAATAGGCCAGAGG